>NC_050068.2:65764706-67000204 GCF_009764565.3 Dermochelys coriacea
GACATAAATGCATCGTTGAGCCACAAAAAGCCTAGTATTAAAATGGAGAACTTTTAACTTTTCTTTTCTTACTATAGTTTAATTCTTTGATGGATTATTGTTCAAAGACCTCATAGAAGTATGTTTAGTAGTGGAATTTGATTGAAGAGTGTTATGAATGGCAACCATTATGTTTGGGACATTGTTCCAAACATAATGATTGACAGAATAATTCACAGAGGTAGGAGAGGAAAAAAGATAAAAAGGTATCAGCAAGATAGCAAACATGTCCAGGGCAACAGAGGGAGTAGGAAAAAAAGAAAGTGGAAATGTAGCTGAGTAGTAACAAATTTGAAAATGAGGGTCTTCCCCAACCCCATTTGCCCATATGTCTCCCAAATTTCAAGCCAGCACACTGAATAGGTGTCAGCATTTCAAAAATGATGTGCCAATGGAGAAGTGGCACTGGGTTATATTTAAGGGCTGAATCCCTCCAAAAACTTTGTACAATAGATTGTGGAATAATGCTACCCTGCCTTAGAGATGTAGAAAGAGTTATTGGGAGCAAAATGAAATGACTATTTTTTCTTCTCAGATATGTCACCTAAATGCAAGTGGTCCCACTGTTTTGTTTTTTCTTCTTTCCCTTAAGAGTCTTTCCCTTAGCTTTTTTTTAGTGGTTTATTGCACTGCAGTGTTCATGTAGCCCTAGATATAACAATCATCTTTCATCCCAACCACTGGAGATATACAATATATTGGTGCTGTTGGTAATCTGAGTTAATCAGCCTTCCCTTTTTTGTAGTTTATTGTGGCACATCCAGGGGCAGGTGTGGGACAGAAAAATATCTACTGTTAAACTGATGTGATTGATGATGGGGGCCCACTGAAGATTATAAAAGGCATGAGCTGATGCAAATAGCATACTTTTGTTTAACAATGAGGTAAAAGTAACGTTTAATGCAGTAAGGAGACCTGGATAGAGGCAAGAAAAAGTGTGCTTTTTCTAAAAGCCAGCCACCTAGCAGCTTGTGTACTATTCTATTACATTTATTTAAATAAACATTAGGTTATTGTTCTTTTTTTTCTAATGTTGAATAAAAACACTGAACCTGCAATTTATATTCAGCGTTTTGACTCTGCCATAATAAACTGAGTTCCTTTAGTAACCACCCTTCTGGTACTTCACACAACAGTATCACATGTAGGTTATAAGCTTGAGAAGAAGAGTAGATATACAAGAGAAATGGTATTTAGACACCAAATGCATGAACTGGAAATGACAGATGAGCAATGCATCTAGTGTTTCAATTTGAACAAGAGAGACATCTTGTACTTCTGGGATCTAATCTCCAGGCAACTGGAGACTGAAATAAAACGTTCATTTCCTTCCTGTTCTACAACAGTACCTCTGAATAATGTGAGCAAAGAACTAGATAAGGACACTTTTAGCACTGGGTACAAAGTATTATAAAGAATGCATAGTAGGGATGGTGATCTTTCTGAACACCTCAGTGCTTTATTTCATTCCTAATTGCTATGTTTGTACCCAGTTCAATGATCACAGTTTCCAAACATATCACAAAGAATGACACGTCAAAGAAGGATTCTACACCTTTGCTTTTCCTAATCTTTTATGGAGTGATTGATTGCTTTTGTATTGTTGGGACATGACACAAGGTATGGATGATATCACAGGCAATACCTGCACAGGAGAAACTTGCCCATTGATAATGCATGATGCCTGGAACATCAGGGCTAAATTTCTTTATCACTATCTTGGGTATAAATGATAGACTTATAACTATCTATACTTATACTTATAAGTATCTATACTTACAGACAGCCAGATGTTGAAATTCTAATTTCTTAACTCTAATCATGCATGCTGTACAATGATGATTAAATATAGTAACTTTAAAGTATCTTTAAAACTTTTATCTTATTACTAAAATATAATCCAGACTATGTTTAATCTGGACCAATAGCATGCTTAGTGCTGTAGATCGAGAAGCAAACAATTTACCATAATAAGTGTGTCTTCTTTTATAATCCACCATAATCCTCTCATTACTAGAGTTGTATGGACTTTCTTGTTTACATTTTGAAATTTTTCTGCAGTAAGAATTGAGATTTTCATGAAAACATATGAATTTGTTATATAACAAAATATATTCACATTTATCAGAGAAGGTAGCTAATTTTTGCACTTGAAAAACTTGTCTTCTGTGCAGTAGCAAATTTATGGGTAGGCAAGATCTTAAAAGCTTCATAGAGGCATGATAACAAACATGGCACCACTCCTAAACTTCTCTGTGGTAGTGTCTGTCACCGCAAGATTAAGTTCTACCCTTCTGAAAGCCATGATTCCTTAGTTATGTAACATATACTTATAGGTTGCAGTGTGCCTAGGATGGCATTGACTGAAAAGTCTTCGTAAAGAACTAGGATATCTCAGGGAGGAATGAATAGACAGATTCTTGCTGAGCAAACTGTCATTTGCCAATAAGAAAAGCACATGACAAAAATGTCAAATCTTACATCTCTTTGCAAATCTAATTAATACCTTTTTTACACCACTTTTATCATTTATGTGAACTTTTTTTCTCACATTCACTCTTTTCTTCCTTTTCAGCAAGTAAGCCACAAATTTAGGCTTTCTGTAGGGAAATCTTTTTACCCAGTGCTCATGAGCACAGCTCACTGCTAAATTTCTTTTCCTAAATATCATGTTTCACATTTGAACTCTCCTAATACTTTCTAGTTTTATGCATATGCAGATCACCACAATTTGGCATTCAAATATTTGTTTTTAACAATAAAACAATGTGAAGAAAGAAAATCCAAGGGGGAGGGGTGGGAGGAAATGGGACCTAGAAACAACTAGATGGTGGAACAACACCATCATTATCCTCATATCTTCATCATCTTCTCAGTATTTTTTCCTTCTTGCTTTATGATATGGAGAAATTACAGCAGAGAAAAAAAGTGAGTAATCTTGATTTTTCAAAGGTGCTGAGCTTTCACAACTCCCGGTTAGTAGCAGGCATGAGGACTCAGCACCATTGTCAATCAGACCATGAACTGCAAACCAGCACATTTAACCACATAGTTAAATAGTTGTAACTCCATGGTAACTCCAATAGAAGTCCTAATACTGTACATGATAACTTTCACTATTACTGTGTTAACTCCTCCTAAGTATGTATCCAACTGTTGCCTTAATTCTGTTCCTAGTTCATTGGGAGCTGGCTTAGGGACTGCAGAGTTACTAACATTATTGATTACTCATTAACCTTCTCAATAATCCTTTTGATTACTTAATAACCTGTATCAATCTATATAACAACTCAACTAAATTGACCAGGCCATTATCTATTTGATCTAAAACATTGTTTATATGGCATTGTTTGTATTGCACCAGACTGAATCAGGATGCCAAGTATTATTTCTTAATGTGATCTTTCACCTTCCATTCTCTTCTACTCCAGGTCTAGGTCCTGATTCAGAAAAGCACTTAAGAACTTTCTTAGGTCCATGGATGAAACCTTAGCCCATTGAAACCAATAGGAGTTTTACTACTGGCCTCAGTGGGGCCAGGGTTTTACCCTATGACTATTCAGCACAGTAGTTTGATGCATATTTAAATATGTGCTTCATTACAGGAAGCCAATGGAACTTAAGTGCTGGCCTGAACAGGGATGCTTTCCTAAGTCAGTGTCTATATCATTAAAAATTGTACACTGAAAAGATTTGCATGATGCATAAAACTTGTATGCCCTGAAAAGAGTATGATTGACAAGAGGGTGGATGAGCCATTTCCTCCCTATTTTCAGTTAATATGCATCTTGATCCTGAAAACAAAGAATAAGCAGGAGTGATGAATATGGGTATGTCTACGCTAGAGCTGGAGATGCAATTTCAAGCTCAGGTAGACTCTGAGTTAGCACACTAAAAATAGGAGTGGAGTTTTTGTGGTGAGATTCGCAGAACTATCCCAACTGAAACCCTAGGTATGTATTTGGACAGCTAGCTTATCTCACCACTCATGTCATTCTGCTTCCAGGACCAAAATATATTTATCTTAATCTGTATTGTTTGTACCATCAGATTAGAAGATTTGCTCTTAAACAATCTCCAGCTGTTGAGTGTTGACTTGGAGGAGTAGATAAGTTGGACTAGAGTAAAGCTGGTAGGTACTGAAAGAGGAGAATACATTAGGGGATTGGAAAGGAATGAGGTTTATTATATCAATATCTTCTAGTAGCATGAGGAGTTGCTCTTATTTCTCCTTCTGCATTTAGAATCTTTTCTGGCTTTGTTTGGTATGCCAGCCAGGTGCAGCATGATTTGCACTATATGCTAGTAAGCCTAATATCTTGGGATTCTCCAGATATATCCTGAGACTTTGGAGACTTGTGTCCAAGAAGAGGAACCTTGCCAGAAGAAATATAATTATATATCATGGGGAAATTCTGTGGTTTTTTTAAAGTCTTGATTATTATATTGTATAAAGTAGCATCAAATATTATGCATAGAGGTCAAACAATATTAATAAGGGAAAGTATTCATGGAATGATAAATGTTTGTTACTGAATGTAGAAACATTTTCACAAAAATAGCAGGGATATTTATAATGAGTCTTGTGGGGAGGAAGGAAATTTGAACCCCATTTTTATGGGAATAATATAAGCTTTAAGTCATTGATTATGAAATATCTGTCTACCCTTTCACCCTGTCATGAGGCACTTATTAATGAGCCACTGTGACACTTGCATGCCTCTGTTGCAGTTTGGGTCTCCCTGGTCCTCCTAGGTGTGAAAGGGCTCTGAACTGACTCAGCTTTTGGTCTTGATATCCAGGCAGTCAACAAAACGAGTCTGGTTGTGGGCTAGCCAGCCCTGTGATTGAATCCATGACAGTTCTTTCCTTAAGGGTCTATCAATGATTAAAAGGAAAACCAGACATAAACAAACATAAGGTTTAAAACAAATGAAAGGAAATATTTCTTCACACAATGCACAGAACTCATCAGAACAGGAACTGGTTGTCAGGTAATGTTGTGAAGGCCAAAACTATAACTGGGTTCAAAAAAGGATTAGATAAGTTCATGGAGGATAGGTCCATCAATGGCTATTAGCCAGATGGTCAGAGAGGCAACCTCATGCTTTGGTTGTTCCTAGCCTCTGACTGACAGATGCTGGGACTGTGTGACAAGGCATGGATCATTTGATAATTGCCCTGTTCTGTAAATTTCCTTTGAAGCATCTGGCATTGGCCACTATCAAAAGACAGGATACTAGGCTAGATGGAGCACTGGTCTGGTGCTGTATGATCATTCTTAAGTTCTTACAAGGAGGTGGCAAGACTTTCTTCCTTCACAGAGCCAGAGCCTGGTTCAGCACCTGTAGGTGAGTCTCTACTAATAGTCCCAAACTAATGATTCAGTAACAGGTCCTCCATTTCCCTCAAAGCCCTTTCCCCCAACAGGCAGCTGGAGCTAGCTTCTGCCTTCAGACAGACACCCTCCAGGAGCTGAAGAATGAAGATCTGCTCTCCCCTTAGGTTTGCTAGCATTTGAACTGGCTTCTGCCTTCTACATCCTACCTCTAGGCCTGACATGCCTTGTAGGTGTGGTAGTGTGTGGCTGCCTGAGCCCAGAGCAGTTCATTAGCCCTCATATATCCAGTGTGGGGTTTATACCTCCTCTCACAGTCTTTATAACTACTACATTTCTGGCACAAATAATAAAATAAATTCTAGTTATTAAAAATTATAATTTAGTTCAATTAGACCAATTTTAGGTAGTATCCTATACCT
The DNA here is from genome assembly GCF_009764565.3 of Dermochelys coriacea. Classification (NCBI taxonomy): domain Eukaryota; kingdom Metazoa; phylum Chordata; order Testudines; family Dermochelyidae; genus Dermochelys; species Dermochelys coriacea. The sequence goes on from NC_050068.2 coordinate 65,770,506, forward strand.
GCCCTAATGATAAAAATCTTCCAAGGATTAGGCTGCCTAAAAGATTGTCTTTCCTTCAGTGGCCATGACTTCCCTTAACAATAACATTCCACTGGAACAGTGAAGCTCATGACTAATGGGGAATGTTTGTGAGCACTGGAGACAGAACTTTCACATACACTAGACAGATATGTAGACTGCTGAAAATTGTTGGTTAATGTCATGCTTAATGATTTATGTCATCACCACAGAGATGATTGCTGAAGCCATGCGAGTGGAGGTGGAAAAGAAGATGATCACAGGTTCAAGGACAAGGCTGAAGAGGGGAAGAGGAGGACACTCCCAGATGCTGAAGGAATGTACAGAGATTGGAGGAGAACCAAGAAAGGACTTGTGAAAGCCAACAGTAGACTGGAAGAAAAGTATGATCAACAGTGTGAAAAGCACAAAAAACATTGAGGAGGAAAAGGAATACAGGCCTGGAGATATGGTTAGGAAGAGAAACCTGGTCAGGGTAGTGTGGAAAAAGTGGTAACCAGGCAGGAGAAAATCCAGGCCAGAGCTGAAGCATAGAACTCAAGGAAATGGTTGCAGATTGCTCATTTAAGAAGTTTGGAGATGAGGGAGAGAGTTAAGTGGTAACTGGAGAGGCAGGTAGGGTAAAACATCTGAGAATGGAAGAGATCAGCAAGTGTTTATATTTAACGGGGAAGTAACCAGAAGTTAGTGACTTTCACCTCCCCAACCACTCCACACTCTACCTACACAGTATGAGATTACTCCATCTTTATGCAAGTTCAATAGGTTTTACCATCAGATAATAGTTAATAATAAGTACATTTCCAGAAATCAGGATATATTCCTGGATGAGTAAGAAACAGAAAAATGGGCTATATTTGTTGGGTAAGTTCATTGTAATGAGTAGTTCAGCTAGCTCTACTATTTAGCAGATATTATCATCAAAACTATTTACTGATTAACTGTGTTTAAATCAGCTCCTCTCCTTGCACTTTCACTGCCCAGACACAAGACCTTGCTTTTGTCGGACCTCTCTCACACTGCCCCTAATATCAGTCACTGCTTTCCTAAATTTCTTTACCTTAACATCCTCCCGTCTCATGTCCAATCTAACTTTAAAAATTCCTCTATTTCCAAATGCCTCTTAAATTCTCCATCCTGGATCTCCATTATTGACTTTATGACTAACTGCTTTAATTTGGATTATATTCCTCAATTTTTTTACACCACTGTATTCAGTAATTTATTGCATATACTGTCTTTTATTTTCAACTCTGAACAGTTTGTTGGGATTGGAATACACTTTTTTAATGCAAAACGCTATATAAAGTTAAGTTGATTTGTAATGCAGAATAACATATAGTACACAATGAACATATTTCTGGATCGTGAAGACATCTTCACTTTGCCTGATTACATAAGAGATCCAGGTAGAGAAGGACATCTCTATTTATAATGGTGTAATGGTAGTTCAAGGTAAGTATGAAAACCACAGTTATAGTTTGTACTCAATGTTAATTAAATAGGTACAGATCTCCTGGAAACTGGACTTGGGAAACACTGAATACATGAGAAATATCACTGAAGGCTGTGTTCAAATTATTAACTGGCATTTTTTATGCAATTCATCCTCTCTTGCAGGATCTTCAAATGTTACAGTGGTAAGCTGGATGGATGGAATGAATGAGCTTGGATTCTGCCTCCTGCAGGACAGGCAAAATTGTAAGTGGTCCAGAGGCATGGGGGCGGAGAATCAGAAGGAGCAGGGGACTAGCGGCTATAGAATGGGGACAGGGCACAAAATAGATCTGTATAAGTCTGGGGGAGTCTTAGGCATGTGTGTGTGTGCAGTGGACTGGGGGATGCCTGGGAGCTACCAAGGACTGGAGTAGAAATGGATATGGATTTGTAGGAGATTAGGGTGGAGCATAGAGAGGCAGGAAAGACAGAGGAGTGCATGGAAGGCAGAGATGAAGGGGAGATAATGGAAAGGAGTGAGTCACGGAAAGGGGTGGGGAATGGGGATTTGGAGGTGGTGGCAAGAGAGAGGAGGCCAGGGAGGGGAGTCCAGGTATTCACAGGAGGCATGGATGGGGAGTATGGAAGGGCTGGGAAGGAAAGCAAGAGGGAATCAAGAGACTTGGAGACATTTAAGGTACATATGTTTGGCAAGTGAAGGTTTGAATATACACATACCCATGCTATCTTAAATCTAGCTACCACAGTAATCAAGAGTAATGCAGAAGTGGTAGTATGGGCTTCAGCATAGGCTAGCAATGTGGGTACATACCAGTTTCCTCAGCAGGCTTAAATGCTCATTCCTAGCCCTGGCCACTACATCTACTCAACTATTGTTTCCCATGCTATCTATATTAAAGCTAAAAGGGTATGCCTATCCATGCTACAATCATACCTGCTTTTGCAGTGTACATATAACCTCAAAGGGAACTATCCTCAAAATGGCACACTCTTCTTTTAAAACTAAGCAATACTTATTGTTCTATACAACATTGCTTGGGGCGGGGGGGGGGGAACACTGCAGACAGGCATAATTAGCCATTGAAGCTGGCATGATTTTGTAATGTTTTTTCCTCTAAAGACAAGTAGATAGATCTTTTATTTAACATAATTTAAACAAATGTATTTGGATGTTAATTCATATAATATCTGTTTATACTGTACAATTGTTGCCATAGTCAGATGGCCTCCTGCAGTTACATAAGTTACTGACAAGCAATGTCAGTGCAGCTACAGAAAAGAGATATTGAGAAAAAACTGAGGTTGACTATTAGGAAAGCCAGGGACATAGGGCCAGATCCTAGCTCCAGGCCCTTTATATCACCCTGAAAAGTTTCTAGCCCTCTCCTGAACCATCCAACATATTATATGTAGCAGAGGGATTTTTCTGGAAGTGCGAGAGGATGTGGTTGGAGAACAGTGAAGTCCAGTGATTCCTGGCTGGTATAATAGCCCCTCAAAAGATGTCCTTCTAGATGTCAGAACATGCAAAGGATTGGCAACGAATCTCCCACACCAAAGCACACAGAAAAAGGATGATTCAGCAGAATGTCTTGAGGCTGTGGAGTTATCCATTTGACCTTAGAATCATAGAGGATTATAGGGTTGGAAGAGACCTCAGGAGGTCATCGAGTCCAACCCTCTGCTCAAAGCAGGACCAACACAAACTAAATCATCCCAGCCAGGGCTTTGTCAAGCTGAGCCTTAAAAACCTCTAAGGATGGAGATTCCACCACCTCCCTAGGTAACCCATTCCAGTGCTTCACCACCCTCATAGTAAAATAGTTTTTCCTAATATCCAACCTAGATTTCCCCCACTGCAACTTAAGATCATTGCTCCTTTTTCTATCATCTGCCACCACTGAAAATATCCTAGCTTCATCCTCTTTGGAACTCCCCTTCAGGTTGTTGAAGGCTGCTATCAAATCCCCCCTCACTCTTCTCTTTTGCAGACTAAATAAGCCGAGTTCCCTCAGCCTCTCATCATAAGTCATGTGCCCCAGCCCCCTAATTATTTTTGTTTCCCTCCAATGTACTCTCTCCAATTTGTCTACATCATTTCTGTAGTGTGTGTGTGGGGTGGAAACTGGATGTAATTCTCCAGATGTGGTCTCACCAGTGCCGAATAGAGGGGAATAATCACTTTCCTCGATCTGCTAGCAATGCTCCTACTAATTCAGCCCAATATATCGTTAGCCTTCCTGGCAACAAGGACACACTGTTGACTCATATCCAGCTTCTCCTCTACTGTAACCCCAGGTCCTGTTCTGTAGAACTGCTGATTAGCCAGTCAGTCCCAGCCTGAAGCAGTGCATGGGATTCTTCTGTTCCTAAGTGTAGGACTCTGCACTTATCCTTGTTGAACCTGATCAGATTTCTTTTGGCCTAATCCTCCAATTTGTCTAGGTAACTCTGGACCCTATCCCTACCCTCCAGTGTATCTACCTCTTCCTCTTCTTTGCAGTGTCATTTAGGAACTTGCTGAGGGTGCAATCCATTTTATCATCCAGATCATTAATGAAGATGTTGAACAAAACCGGCCCCAGGACAGACCCCTTGGCCAATGTGCTTGATATGGGCTGCCAGCTAGACACTAAGCTGTTGATCACTACCCATTGAGCCCAATGATCTAGCCATCTTTCTATCCACCTTATAGTCCATTCATTCAATCTGTACTTTTTTAATGTGCTAGCAAGAATACTGTGGGAGACAGTATGAAAAGCATTGATAAAGTCAAGCCCATCCACCACTTTCCCCATATCCACAGAGCCAGTTATCTCATCATAGAAGGCAATCATGTTCATCAGGCATGACTTGGCTTTGGTGAATCCATGTTGACTGTTCCTGATCACTTTCCTCTCCTCCAAGTGCTTCAAAATGGATTCCTTGAAGACCTGCTCCATGATTTTTCCAGGGACTAAGGTGAGGCTGATTTGTCTGTAGTTCCATGTATTCTCCTTTTTTCCCCTTTTTAAAAGATGGGCACTTTTTCCAATCATCTGGGACCTCCCCCGATCGCCATGAGTTTTCAGAGATAATACCAGTGGCTCTGCAATCACATCAGCCAACTTGCTCTGCAACCTCGGATGCATTAGATCCGGTCCCATGGACTTGTGCATATCCAACTTTTCTAAATAGTCCTTATCCTGTTCTTTCACCACTGAGGGCTGCTCACCTCCTCCTCATACTGTGCTGCCCAGTGTAGCAGCCTGGGAGCTGACCTTGTCTGTGAAGACTGAGACAAAAAAAGCATTGAGTACTTCAGCTTTTTCCACATCATCTGTCACTAGGTTGCCTCCCCCAGTCAGTAAGGATCCCACACTTTCCTTGATCTTCTTCTTGTTGGTAACATACCAGTAGAAACCCTTCTTGTTACCCTTCACATCCCTTGCTAGCTGCAACTTCAACTGTGCTTTGGCCTTCCTGATTACAAACCTGCATGCTCAAACAATATTTTTATACTTCTTCCTCAACATCTGTCCAAGTTTCCACTTCTTGTAAGCTTCCTTTTTGTGTTTAAGCTCACAGAAGATTTCTCTGGTAAGCCAAGCTGGTTGCCTGCCATATTTGCTGTTTTTTCTGCACATTGGGATGGTTTGTTCCTGTGCCCTCAATAAGGCTTCTTCAAAATACAGCCAGCTCCCCTTTCTTCCTTTTGTCAGGATCCTGAACTCAACCATCTCATGGTCACTGATACCCAGGTTGCCACACACTTCTACTTCCCCTACCAATTCTTCCCTGTTTGTGAGCAGCAGGTCAAGAGGATCATGGCCCCTAGTTGGTTCCTCCAGCATTTGCACCAGGAAGCTGTTCCCAACACTATCCAAAAACTTCCTGGGTTGTCTGTGCACTGCTGTATTGCTCTCTCAACAGATGGCAGGGTGATTGAAGTCCCCCATGAGAACCAGGACCTGTGATCTAGAAACTTCTGTTAGTTGTCCGAAGAAAGCCTCGTCTACCTCATCCTCCTGGTTTGGCAGTCTATAGCAGATGCCCACCATGATATCATCCTTTTTGCTCTCACCTCTAAATTTAACCCAAAGACCCTCAACAGGCTTTTCTCCAGTTTCATACTGGAGCTCTGAGCAATCACACTGTTCTCTTACATACAATGCAACTCCTCCACCTTTTCTCCCCCGCTTGTCCTTCCTGAACAGTTTATACCCATCCATGATAGTGCTCCAGTCATGTGAGTTAGCCCACCAAGTCTCTGTTATTCCAGTCACATCATAGTTCCTTGACTGTGTCAGGACTTACAATTCTTCCTGTTTGTTTCCCAAGCTTCTTGCGTTCGTGCACAGGCACCTAATATTGCTGATTGCCCGACTTTCTGAATCAGGAGGCCTCCCCTGTCACACCCTCCTCCTTGTGGTTCCTCCCAGTATCCCACTTCCCCACTTACCTCAGGCCTTAAGTCACCATTTCCTGGCAAACCTAGTTTAAAGCCCTCCTCACTAGGTTAGCAATCCTGCCCACGAAGATGCTCTTCCCTCTCTTCATTAGGTGGATCCCATCTCTTCCTAGCAATCCTCCTTCCTGGAACATAATCCCATAGTTAAATAATCCAAAGCCCTCTCTCTGACACCACCTGCACAACCATGCATTTACCTCCACAATTCGATCGTCCCTACCTGGGCCTTTTCCTTCAACAGGAAGGATGAACGAGAACATGACTTGCACCTCAAACTCCTTTATCCTTCTTCCCAGAGCCACATAGTCTGCAGTGACCCACTCAAGGTCATTCTTGGCAGTATCATTGGTGCCCACGTGGAGAAGTAGGAAGGCATAGCAGTTCATGGGCTTGATTAGTCTCAGCAAACACTCAGTCACATACTGAATTCTAGCTCAAGGCAAGCAACACTTTCTAGAGTTTCCCGGTCTGGACAGCAGATGGATGACTCCATCTGCCTTAGGATGGAGTCCCCAACCACCATCACTCATCTCCTCCTCTTGGGAGTGGTGGTTGTGGAACGCCCATCCCTAGGACAATGCATCCCATGCCTTCTGGTTGATGGGGTCTCCTTCTGATCCCTTCCTTCACATAAATCTTCCAAACCATTCTCCACTGTAATACCTGTGCAGAGAGCTTGAGAATGGTTTCTTACTTCTATCTGCACTGGTGGTACATGGGTTCTTCTCTTTCTTCTTCTAGAGGTCACATGCAGCCAATTTTCTTTCCTGTTCTGCACTGCCCTCTCAGATTCTTCAGCATGCTGTGCCTGCAGTACCAAATGCTGACTTCTATCTAGAAAGTCTTCATTTTCTCTGATACAATGCAGGTTTGATACTTGGGTTTCTAGTCCTTTAACCTTCTCTTCCAATAGGGAGACCAGCTTGCACTTTGGACAGACAAAGTCGCTTCTATGCTCTGGGAGAAAGACAAACATGGCACATCCTGTGCAGGTCACAAGAGCTGATCGCTCACTATCCATATTATCTTCCTTCTAAGAGCCTCTTCAGATGTTGTACTTACTGCTCACAGAAGCTTGAAAGACAAAAGACTCTGTGGGAACTCCCCCACAGACAAACTGCCAGACAAACTGCCTCTGTTTGTCTGTCCTCTGTTCACGCACCTTCACACTCCTCCTCTCTTAAAATGGGTGGTCATGAATTAGGCCTATGTTTGATGGTGGTACAGTACAGTGGCATCTGTCATTGTACCATTATTAACCCATTGGTTTCTGACTGGTTTAATGAACACATGTTGGGCTTATCTCTCTGTCAGATACCTGGTTACCCATAAAACTAGTTATTTTAAAGTTTCTGTACATTAAAATCTTTATGATTAGTTGAAATTTTTTTTTTTTAGTTATATTCAGTGACTAATTATCTGCCACCTAACAATGCATCATGTTGCAGGGAGGTGGAATAGCTGCCTACCACAATGAGGTTTAGTGAGAACTGAGTAGCTAATGTTGTTAATAAAGTGCTTTGCCTACAAAAACTGCTATGTAAGTGCTAAATATAATTATTATTATTAGAGGCACATTCCAACTCAAATGTTTCTGTGATTGTATAGCTGGCATAGATTCCATTTGGCATAATATGCAAAAATAGCCTTTTTAAGAGTGGTCAGGTAATAAAAGTTCCCAGTGTGCATTTAGTTGAGATGCTCATGTAAATTTGCAAGAAAAGAATCAAATGTATTTTAACATATTTAAGCAACTAATTATGTGTTCAGTATGATCATATATCTATGTATCTTTTTAACAAAGTATTTTCAATGGAATTCTGAGTCATTTTTAGGGGTGAGATCCATAACATGGTTACAGAAAAAAGGTCCATAATATGTAACCCCTTAAACATGTTGTGTGGTACCTTATTCCACAAGTAACCTAAATATTAAAAAAGAAGGTCTTATTCACGGAGAGTCAGTGTGACCCAAATAGATCCTCACATGTTAAGGAAATACCAGAGAGGGGCCAGATGCTGACTTAGATAAATGTAAGGGGATGGTGCAATAAATCTCCTCCCTTTGCATGCCCATATAAGGGTTCAGTCTCTGGGCTTTGAGTGCAGCATTCCCTGTGGGAAGGAAAGGGTCACAGAGGACCCTGAGGCACAGTCTCACACTGACACCTCTTCTCCCTCTCCCCAGGTATGTTAGTCACACTGTTTCTCCTCTGAGCTTTCTAGGAGATTAGAGATAAGGGCAGAATGCTAATCCCTGCATTCTAGAAGATCTGGTGGGGTCCAGGGAGAGGGGGAAATGAACATCAAGCTAGAAAGTGTGTTTCTTACACAATGCAGAAAACAAGAGCTTGCTTTTTATTTATTATTCAGGCAGCACTGTAACTGCACCCAGCACTTTACAAATCTAATATATTAATCATATAAGAAAATCCCTGCCCCAAGGTGTTTACAATAAAACAAAGCTAGTATAGTTCAGCTCTGGCTAGATTCTGTGCAAGTGAGGTGAGGAGACACTGCAAGCACAGAAACATTCCGAATCACACTGAGCAGTGTAGCCTGCTCCTTCTAGAATCCCTGTGGGTGCTAGATACCTGAAAGGGGGTGTCAGGGGCTATGGCTCCACTCTTCCTCCCTGTCAATCAGCAGAGCTAGCTTCTTGAAGACATATCCACCAGTTTGCCCTGCTCAGAAGATCCTAGGGAGGAATCTGGCTGCTTAAAAAATAATTCCTCCTGGGAATTCTGACTGCCTTGGCTTTCCCTTATCATGCACCTATGGCATGCAGGGTACATTCTAATATGAAGCAAAGCCCTTTTGTTTGTTTGTTTGTTTGTTTGTTTGTTTGTTTGTTTGTCGCTTTAGTACAATGCATTACTGGATCCATTCTGTATTTCCTGGATCGGCAGCAAGAATTCAAAGAGGCGTTCAATTCTAAATACTATTTAAAAACTCATTTGCATTTACATGGGAAACTCATGTGCAAAAAATATTTGCATTTACTGTTAATATATTTCCTTTTCTGTTCTTGTATTTTGATTTATTTTGATCTCTTTGTCTTGAGCAAATGCTTACCCCATCCAACATGGATGGCCACTGTTCTCTGTTTCTGAGAATGTTAGTTCTCCTCTGCTGTCTAAGGTCCAGGTCTTGTACAGTTCACACCCTAGAGTACATACAATTGGACAAGTGAAATCAGTAGGGCTATGCACGGGGTACTGTAGAACTAGTAAGAAACTGCTGGTACATCAAAAGCTAAACACTTCATGAAAACATGCTGCTTTTGATAAATCTTCTGATGGAACACAGAAACTTGCCTGCCAGACTGGTTTCTGCCTGGTTTCTTCCCAGCTTGCCCATCCAGCTCCTTAGCAGCTTGATAAGGTCTGTGACAGCCTCACCATGTGAACTGTCCCAGATTGGTCCAGAGAACCCAGGGCTTCCAAGGTGTTTTATTCTAGGGTAGCCCTGCTATGTGGATTGCTCCGAGACTCCAAGCATAATTTTACATTGCAATCAGGAGGTGTGATGGCAGGCTTTGTGTGCATACCCAAGCTAATTTTCATGTAGCTAGATCAAACCTAACTCAAATAAAAATAGCAGTGTAGCCATGGCAGCAGGGGTGGCAGCAAGTTTGTACCCAGGGTCTTGGATGGGGTTGTTCTCGGGATCTAACCCACATCTCTTCTCCTGTTGCTGCAGCTACACTGCTATTCTTACTTAAATTAGCTTTGAACTAGCTAGATTAAACTTAGCTCATGTTTGTCTACATATGCTGCAATCATGCCTCCTGACTGAAGTGTAGACACATACACTAAGTTTCACAGCTGTCCATCACTGAACAGCAGTGGTGAAACTGACCCACACAATGGAAATGCTTTCAACCAGCTCTAGTGTAGTGGTCCAGGCTTGTAGAGGCTGATGCAAGATCAGACACATAGTTTTAATATCCGTAATTGGTTTTGCTCTCTTCCTTTACATTTAAAGAGTAGAGTAATAGTATCATTAAGTAGTTATCTGGTATTACAGTACTGCCTGGAACAATTAGAACTCCTTTGTTCTGGGGGCTACCAACACACTTTTTTTGACAGTATCTATTGTCAAAATATACTTTTGTAGATCTACCATTTGTTCACTCTGGATTTGCTCCTTAGGACTTAGTTACTTTTTTAATATTTATTATGGGGGGCACAATTTTTTTACCTAAAACCTAAAATTTCATTTGTGTTTTCAGTTAGTTTCCTCCATATCTCATACCTGCAAAAGGACAGTCTCTCTCTCTCTCTCTTTTCCCTCCTGCATAAGTTTGTTTCTTTACCATGCTTATTTATGTATTTTATTAGATGCTTTAACAAATGTCAAACAAATCACATTGTAATGTAGGTGCAGAAACCCCAGAAGACATCAGAATCACAAAAAGCATTATTGGAATTTGGTGTAAATAAATCATAGAAGTCAATGGCAACAGAAACTAGAAGAAATATGTCCAAATGTTAAGCTGTTTTTTCTATAAAAAGAAAAGGAGTACTTGTGGCACCTTAGAGACTAACCAATTTATTTGAGCATAAGCTTTTGTGAGCTACAGCTCACTTCATTGGATGCATTCACTGCTTTCAACCAGTCAATGCATCCGATGAAGTGAGCTGTAGCTCATGAAAGCTTATGCTCAAATAAATTTGTTAGTCTCTAAGGTGCCACAAGTACTCCTTTTCTTTTTGCGGATCCAGACTAACATGGCTGCTACTCTGAAACCTGTTTTTTCTATGTACATGTTATTAATAAACAGGAAACACCTAAAGGATAACAGCATTATAAGGAATAGCCAACATGGAGTTGTAAAGCACAAATCATACCAAAAAACCCCCTAATTTTCTTCTTTGACAGGTTTATTGGTATAGTGGAAGGGCGGAAAGCTGTAGACATTCTATATCTTGATTTTAGTAAGGTGTTTGACATAGTTTTACATGACATTCTCGTAAGCAAACTAGGGAAATGTGGTCTAGATGAAATTACTATAAGGCAGATCAGCAACTGGTTGAAGGACCATATTCAAAGCATAGTTACTAATGGTTCACTGTAAAATTGGAAGGACTTATCTACTGGGGTCCTGCAGTGGTCTGTCCTGGGTCTGGTACTATTCAATATTTTCACCACTTTGGCTTGTATAGTGGAGTGGTGAATCTGCTTATAACATTTGTGGATGACACCAATTTGTGGGGAAGGGAGTTGCAAACACTCTGGAGGACAGGATTAGAATTCAAAACAACCTTGACAAATTGGAGAATTGGTCTGAAATCAACAAGATGAAATTCAGTAAAGACAGATGCAAATTATTACATTTAGGAATAAAAAAATCAAATGCATAGCTACAAAATGGAGAATAACTGGCTAGGCAGTAGTACTGCTGAAAAGGATCTGGGGATTATAGAGCATCACAAAATGAAAATAAATCAATAATGTGATACTGTTGTGAAAGAAGCTAATATTCTGGGATGTATTAACTGGCAGGGATTTTTTTTTACAATACACACAGCTGGCAGCTGGGCCAAACGTGAGTGGTGGGGTGACCCTGCATGCCAGGTTGCAACATCACTCAGTTTGGGGGCCCTCTCAAAAGGGGAACCTCAGAATGCCTCTTTGTCTCGCTCTCTGAGTGACCCTGCCCACCGGTTGTACGTGCCATGGGTAACATGCACACGGCTGAATGTAGAACTGTAAACAGGAGCATTCTATGTAAGATGTGGGAGGTAACTGTCCAACTTTACTCAGCACTGGTGAGGCCTCCACCAGGGTACTGTGTCCAGTTCTGACTATCTGACTTTAAGAAAGATGTGAAGAAATTGGAGAGAGTCCAGGGAAGAGCAATACAAATGACAAAAGGTTTCGAAAACCTGGCCTATGAGGAAAAGTTACACAAATGGACATGTTTAGTGTTGAGAAAAGAAGACTAAGTGGGCATCCTATAACAGTCTTCAAATAGATGACAGTTATCAATTATTCTCCATGACCACTGAAGGTAGGAGATGAAGGATTGGGCTTAATGTGCATCAAGGGATATTTAAGTGAGAAATTAGGAAAACCTTCCTAACTATAAGGATAATTAGACTGAAATAGGCTTCCAGGGGAAGGTGTGAAATCCCCATCAGTGACTGATAAGATAATGGCCCATTGAGAGATGTTTTTAGCTTATTAGGTATTACTTGTTGCCTCAGGTGTTTTCTACAATATGGACTTATTTACAGATATCCTTAATCTATAGATTATATAAACTGAGATTCCATAAAAGCACAGATAATTTGCAGATATCTTTAGCACACAGATTAAGTAAACTGCAATGCCATAAAAGGACCTCCTCATGTAGATCAGTTATTGGAAAGGGTTTTTTGTTGTTCTCTTGAGCAAGTATATAGGGACGAGAGTTTTGCGGTATTAGTTAGGAACAAATTGAGCTGCAGTCACTTCAACAGTCTCCAGATCGGTTTGGTAACTATAGGCTTTATTTCTGTATTAATCTTTGACTAACCATCTTTAATTAATAAATTACTGATTAAACCTAAACATTTGACTTCTTATTAATAACAGAACAGAACCAAAACCCAACAAGATCTATTCACTGAAAATCATTTCTTTATGAGGAAAAATTAATTACTTTATAAAGGAGATATTTTATATACTATAAAGTCAGTATAACACAGTTCAGCCCTAATTCTGCTCTCAGTTATCCTGATACAAAGCCAGAAAAAGACAAGTATCTTCATGCTATATAGCATGAGTTACTCAAGCTATATACTAATGCAAGTAAGATGAGTACCTGACCCATAGTGCTCTATTCTGTTTGTTTAGTAGGGTGCAGATGTGTGCATGCAGGTTTGATTATGGAATTTTCCATATCCTTCTTTCTTTGGAATATGGTCAGTACCGTACTTATGGTTTAGGCTTCATGGATTAGACTTCAGCTGTGCAGTCTGTGCAGCAAATTATGTTCTCACTTACATGGATAGAACTCCTATTGAAGTCAATGGCTGTTGCACTCACATAACTTGGAGTTGAATTCCCCGCCCCCCTTCCCAACACTGCCCCCATCCCCTTTGTGTTTTCTATTACATGTTCAAGCCAGAAGAGGCTTGATTGCCATATCATTAATCTGACCAAACGTAAGCCATAATAGTAATTCAGAAATAAACAACTCACAGGCTCCAAAGAACACAGCCAACTGAAGTATAAAGAGGAAATTCAATTCTGCTGACCTAAAAGGTCACTCAAAACTCACAAAAAGAAAAGGAGTACTTGTTTGGCACCTTAGAGACTAACAAATTTATTTGAGCATAAGCTTTCGTGAGCTACAGCTCACTTCATTGGATGCATTTGGTGGAAAATACAGAGGGGAGATTTATATACACACAGAGAGAACATGAAACAATGGGTTTTATCATACACACTGTAAGGAGAGTGATCACTTAAGATGAGCCATCACCAACAGCGGGGGGGGGGGGGGGAAGGAGGAAAACCTTTCATGGTGACAAGCAAGGTAGGCTATTTCCAGCAGTCAACAAGAACATCTGAAGAACAGTGGGGGGTGGGGTGGGAGGGAGAAATAACATGGGGAAATAGTTTTACTTTGTGTAATGACTCATCCATTCCCAGTCTCTATTCAAGTCTAAGTTAATTGTATCCAGTTTGCAAATTAATTCCAATTCAGCAGTCTCTCGTTGGAGTCTGTTTTTGAAGTTTTTTTGTTGAAGGATAGCCACCCTCAGGTCTGTAATCGAGTGACCAGAGAGATTGAAGTGTTCTCCGACTGGTTTTTGAATGTTATAATTCTTGACATCTGATTTGTGTCCATTTATTCTTTTCCGTAGAGACTATCCAATTTGACCAATGTACATGGCAGAGGGGCATTGTTGGCACATGATGGCATATATCACATTAGTAGATGTCGGCGGAAGCACTCTATGTAGAAGTTCAGTCTGCTGTTTCGACCTTCAGGAGGAGTCCACCCAGAATCCTTCTTTTTGTAGTGTTGGTAGGAAGGCCCTCCTCAGGCCCTACGTTACCAGCACTCCCAGCTATCTTCGAGACACCCCTTACTTCCTGAGGAAACTACAATCCATTGGTGATCTTCCTAAAAACACCATCCTAGCCACTATGGATGTAGAAGCCCTCTACACCAATATTCCACACAAAGATGGACTACAAGCTGTCAGGAACAGTATCCCTGATAATGTCACGGCTAACCTGGTGGCTGAACTTTGTGAATTTGTCCTCATCCATAACTATTTCCCATTTGGGGACAATGTATACCTTCAAATCAGCGGCACTGCGATGGGTACCCGCATGGCCCCACAGTATGCCAACATTTTTATGGCTGACTTAGAACAACGCTTCCTCAACTCTCATCTCCTAATGCCCCTACTCTACTTGCGCTACATTGATGACATCTTCATCATCTGGACCCATGGAAAAGAAGCCCTTGAGGAATTCCACCATGATTTCACCAATTTCCATCCCACCATCAACCTCAGCCTGGACCAGTGCACACAAGAGATCCACTTCCTGGACACTACGGTGCTAATAAGCAATGGTCACATAAACACCACCCTATATCGGAAACCTACTGACCGCTATTCCTACCTACATGCCTCTAGCTTTCATCCAGATCATACAACACGATCCATTGTCTACAGCCAAGCTCTACGATATAACCGCATTTGCTCCAACCCCTCAGACAGAGACAAACACCTACAAGCATTCTTACAACTACAATACCCACCTGCTGAAGTGAAGAAACAGATTGACAGAGCCAGAAGAGTACCCAGAAGTCACCTACTACAGGACAGGCCCAACAAAGAAAATAACAGAACGCCACTAGCCATCACCTTCAGCCCCCAACTAAAACCTCTCCAACACATCATCAAGGATCTACAACCTATCCTGAAGGACGACCCATCACTCTCACAGATCTTGGGAGACAGGCCAGTCCTTGCTTACAGACAGCCCCCCAACATGAAGCAAATGCTCACCAGCAACCACACACCACACAACAGAACTACTAACCCAGGAACCTATCTTTGCAACAAAGCCCGTTGCCAACTCTGTCCACATATCTATTCAGGGGATGCCATCAGAGGGCCTAATCACATCAGCCACACTATCAGAGGCTCGTTCACCTGCGCATCTACTAATGTGATCTATGCCATCATGTGCCAGCAATGCCCCTCTGCCATGTACATTGGTCAAACTGGACAGTCTCTATGTAAAAGAATAAATGGACACAAATCAGACGTCAAGAATTATAACATTCAAAAACTAGTCGGAGAACACTTCAATCTCTCTGGTCACTCGATTACAGACCTGAGGGTGGCTATCCTTCAAGAAAAAAACTTCAGAAACAGACTCCAATGAGAGACTGCTGAATTGGAATTAATTTTCAAACTGGATTCAATTAACTTAGGCTTGAATAGAGACTGGGAATGGATGAGTCATTACACAAAGTAAAACTATTTCCCCATGTTATTTCTCCCCCCCACCCCACCCCCCACTGTTCCTCAGATGTTCTTGTTAACTGCTGGAAATAGCCTACCTTGCTTGTCACCATGAAAGGTTTTCTTCCTTTCCCCCCCTGCTGCTGGTGATGGCTCATCTTAAGTGATCACTCTCGTTACAGTGTGCATGATAAAACCCATTGTTTCATGTTCTCTGTGTGTGTATATAAATCTCCCCTCTGTATTTTCCACCAAATGCATCCGATGAAGTGAGCTGTAGCTCACGAAATCTTATGCTCAAATAAATTAGTTAGTCTCTAAGATGCCACAAGTACTCCTTTTCTTTTTGCGAATACAGACTAACACGGCTGCTACTCTGAAACCTGTCAAAACTCACAGAATCAGGCATTTAGGGTTTGAGCCTGCTCCCACTGAAATGAATGGCAGTTACTCTGTAGTATGCATAAGACTGTTATTCCACCATTCACTCTTACATATATTATATAATTTATATACAGCTGTTAATTTATAAACCCAGCTTATTCCCTTTTAGTACTTAGAAATCATAAAAAAGCCCCAAATGACCAAAATATTTAATCTTGAAAACTGACGTATATACATGAAAAATGGCTTTTCATAAGAAATTTGCTAGGAATAGTAATATATATTCCAAATTGTGTAAACAGGGTATTAAGGTTAAACTCTTTAAAATGCTTTTATTAGCCTCAAGTTAAATAGTAGTGCATGTTTTTAAAATGTTCTTCACACCTATATAAAACGGTAGGTCACAGTGAGTAAATACGATCTATTATGAGCATTAGATAAATAACATGCATTAAAAAAATCTAAATATCTATTTCCATGATACACTTAAATGGTACTAAAGAGACTTTTAAAGGGCCTAGCATGTATTCTCTAATCTGTGCTTTAAAACATACCATAAAAATACATTTTTAAATGATAGACTTTAACTGCTCAAAAGGAGCCATTATGTCCTGTCAGATCCACTCATGTTTCATGCAGTTCTAGGAGATTATTTTTTGTCTGGTTGGTTTTTGGAAATAACTACTGTAAACATACATGAAATGAAGACACAAAACATACATCTTTCTGTGATATTAAAATCTAGTAAGTAATGTAACATACCTACAATGACACAAGTCAAATACTTTTAAGATCAATAATTTTACATTTTTGCCCTCCCATTGTTTATAATCCCTCTGTGACTCTGAACATTTGATTCCTACCCTAACCATTGTCTCCTTTACCATCTGGCAAAACATTTCATCAGGGTTTTTAAATTCTGCACAATCCAAGATAGGTCGCTTTGGGATGAAATTCAATTGATGTGAAAGGCTAGAGCAAGGTTTCCTGTACCAGTCAAGTGCTGCATCATATCTGGGGTTGGAGTGAGGGCCTGGAGTTGCAGAGAAGGGCTCCAAACCAGCTTGACTAGGCTGAAAGGAAATGGTAGTTTGAAGGCAGGCCCAAGAAGACAATGGACTGAAACTGCACAGATACAGGGTCTGCAAATTACCCTCTAGTCTGGAACAGCACCCAAAGAAGCAACATCCCACTCCTGAGTTAAGGAGTTGAATGTCATCCTGTAAACACCTACAGCCAACACAGCTGCATAAACTCACATATATTGAGGTGCTATATGGTAATACTGAATTTCACTCAAAATAGTCTTTCACTGGTGGTTAACCAGCATCATCAGTAATATTGGCAGGGATTCCATGGTTATTTAATTTAATTAATTTTTAGCCATTCATTATATTAACTTTCTACTGATGTGGTACCAAAAGAAGGAATGCATGTAAACTAATAGTTACTCTTGTGTAGAGTAGGGCCTTGTGGTGGTGCGGTGCCCCACCTCCGGAGAAAAAGGGATGATCCAAGCCAGAGAGGCTGTGCAGACTCACGGCCAGTCCTGGGGGGATCCAATCAGGGGAGGGGGAGACGCAACCAATCAGGGCTGGGGTGGGCCCTCTATAAAGGCTGGCTGGCAGGGAGCAGGACTGGCTCCCCAGCACAAAGGTAGCACCTTGGACAGAGCAGTGTTGGGGAAGGGCAGAAGAAGCTGGGGAGCTCTGGCCAAGGAAAACCCCAGGTTGCAGGCCTTGCTACAAAGGGCTGAGCAGGTGCACAGGGCTGAAGGGGCAGTGGTCCAGGGACAATAGTTTGGCAAGGGGAGAGAAGGAGGGCAGAGAGGCTGCCACTAGAGGGTCCCTGGTCGGGACCCAGAGTAGCCGGTGGGCCTGGGTCCCCCCCCCTTCCCCCTTGTACTACACCTGGCTGAGGAGGAGCGTGGCCTGATACAGGCTGTGGCTGGCCCCTGCGACAAAGGGGCTAGACTTTGAGGCTGCAGTCAGCCAGTAGAGCTAGTGGAGACCGAAGCCTGCTGATAACACCAAACCCCCTGGAAGGGGGTGAGACTGAAGCAGTGGGCACTGCTGGAGGGCAGTGTCCTGAAGCAGACAAGGACTGTCCTGAAGAGGATGCTGCCAAGCAGGGAGTAATGTGGGTTCCAGGGCAGCAGAGCAAATGATGGGCCCGACATCCCGCGTCGAGGGCGCTCCACAGCAGTCTAGAGCTAAATCCCATAGCGACCAGCAGGAGGTGCCAGCAGTGGTGAGTCGAACCCTGTCACAGGCTTCCACAAAACAATGTCCTTTTTAAAAGAAAAAAATGTAATATAAAGAATGATTGTTTTACATAAATAAAAAGGGATTCTAGATAAGATTTTTTACTAGAGTAAATCATTTTAAATTAGGTCAAATTTGGTGCCTAAAAACTACTTGACAGTGCTCCTTTAGATGCTGGTCCAACAAAGCACTTTAATATGTGCCTGGATTTGAGTAATCCCATGGAAGTCAAGAAGAGTACTCATGTGATTGGAGTTAGGCAAAAGCTTAAGTGCTTTGCTGGGTTGTGGCCTTAAACATTTCTATCTTCTTTTATGTCTATAAGTATTGCAAAAGTCAATGTGTAATCTTATGTACCAAAATCTGGATAATGCAGGGAAAGTTGTGTAGCCACTCCACATACTTGCTTGTAATTCTGCTTCTATATATACTGCAAAAGTACTTCCACAGCATTTCCTCATTCCTATGCTTGTAAGAGAAATGTATTGTATTAGGTACAGTTTGCTCAAAGAAATGCAAGTAGCAGCCATTACTCTGTTAGGGCTGCTGCACAGAGTTATTTATATTCCAGCAGCATCTAAAGGCTCCAGCTGAGATCAGGATCCTATATTGCAACATACAACAGGAGATGACCTCTGTCCTAAAAAGCTTGTAATCGAAGCAGAGAGTGAAGAGAAGTGAATCACTGGAGTTCTCACATCTACTCAGGGGCAGAGCCAGAAACAGACCCGGAACTTCTCTCAGTTCAGTGCCCTCTCCATTAGGCAAAACACTATCTGAAACATGCCTACTTTCCCCATGATCATGCCTTATATTACGCCTCTCCTGACTTTGCAATGTCAGTGCAATCAGCTTTTTCTGTGTGCTCCATTGGTGATAAAGATGTATTAATGTGAGCATATGCACACTGACTGCCATAATTTGATACCAACACTTAATGTTCTACAGTAACTACTTCTAGAAATAACAGATGTAACTGAGAGCAGAATTTGGCTTCCCAAACAACTAAGGCCCTAATCTTGCAAAGACTTATCTATGTGCTTAACTTTATATACTGTGAAGCCATTGAAGACAATAGGATAATTCTCATAGGAAAAAAAGATTAAAAGTTAAGGACCTGCATAGAACCAGCATTGCAAGATCATGGCTCTAAATATGATTTGGAGTTTAGTTTCTTGTAAACAAGCAAGGCATTGCACTTCTCATGATTCTACAGATTAAATATGAGGAAAAATCCACACTAATGTCCATGAAAGGTGACTCAGGTTATTTTCTTTTTTAGAAATTAATTTTTAGCAGAGTGGGATGCTCGCACCAGCTGATCCCCTTCTGTCCCCTTCCCCACCCCGATTACACCCCTGCCCTGCTCCCCCACCTCTTCCCCGAAGTCCCCATCCCAATTCTGCCCCCTCCCTGCCCCATTCCAACTCCTCTCCCAAATCCCCACCACATCCCCACCTCCTCCCCTGAGTGCGCCACATTCCTGATCTCCCCCCGCCCCACTCTGGAGCTTGCTATGCAGCAAAACAACTGTTTGGCGGCAGCAAGTGCTGGGAGGTAGGTGGAGGAGTGGGGACACGGCATGCTTAGGGAAGAAGGCAGAGGAGGAAGAGGTGGGGTGCAGGGGAGGTGAGCTTGGCTGCTGGTGGGTGCAGAGCACCCACCAATTTTTCCCCGGGGTTGCTCCAGCCACGGAGCACCCACAGAGTCGGCACCTATGGTGGGATGGGATGGGGTGAGGGGACAGAAGACAGCTGCCATTTTGGAAAGAACCTCCTTCATCTGATAGCTAAAGATTTACTGATGATTCATACAAATGTCCCAAGTTTAATTTGTAATATGAATTAAATTGAACTTTCATTTCTGATCATTTCCATAGCAAGAGGAAGGATCTAATAAAAATCAAACTGAGTTTCTTATAATGTGAAACTCGAGAATTTCTATTTCCCTGCAGCCTTTTTTAAAACATAGTACATAGATCAGTTTATGATGTGATAGTCAAAGTAATATAATTTGTTTTTCATCTATAATAATTTTATTTAAAAAAATAAACAGATTAAAAAAAATAGAGCATATAAAAGCAGATTTGTTGGCAAATCAAGTTAATTTAATCTTTTAATATTGTAGCTCCATTCACTGTTAGGTAAAAACATTCTTAGAAAATATTAAGAAATATATGTGTTTATTGCATTTGTGGTTGAGGGGTGGACATTGTTACTGTCAAAATAAATACTCATGCTAGCTTATTATTTCTTAACAGATGGACTGTAGAATGGGTCATTTCTCTCAGATGATGTCTTAGCTAACATCTCAAAGGATTAGATCCACTAAGAGATTTAGGCATCTAAGTCTAAAGTTTAAATCCTCAAAACTCTTTCAGCTGCCAATTAACCTTGTAGAACCTGAATTTCCACTGGAAAAGTCCCCTAGATGCCTACGTTTCTGCCAGTGGGCAGATGCAAAGCTGCCTGATGCTGCTGCATTGTCTGGTCTCTAAATGCCAGATGATTCACAGGCTACATCTACACTTGTAGCTGAAGATGTGACTCCCAGCTTGCATAGACAGTGCCTGCACTAGCTTGAGCAATGTGCCCTCGATAGCACAGGTGACAGCTCAGGCTAGCTGTCTAAATACATTCCCACCTAGACCTCCTTGGTACATGTTCAGGCAGCTAGCATGAGCCACTGGCTGTGCTACTCTATTGCTTCACTGATGTTTTTAGCATACCAACTCCAAGTGTAGACTTAGCTACAAATGAGGCCATATGCACTACCACATCACTTTTTTTTTTCAGGAAAAGACTGACCTGGTTTAGGCACCCAATTCCAGGAGAGGGTTCATGATTGTGAATCCCTAGCAGAGATAGGAGCATACGTCCCTTTGAGGGGCAGAGGTTAGGTCCCACTGCTCTAGCTCAGCATTTCTTACTGCGTAGTGAGGCAGCTTCCTGCTCAGCATGCTGACATTAATCCCATTCTTAAATGCCTAACTCTCCACATTGTATAGGGAGACTGGGTATCTAACTTAGGTTTTGCAAAGCTAAGCCTAAATCCCAAACTTTTTGATAAATATTTAGCTGTATTTATGATGATATAAATCTGGTTTGGTTGTTTTCCTGTGAAGAAAAAATTAAATTGGGCCAGAGATAGGAAGCATGCAAACCTACAAATGAGGGTGAAATTCACCCCTGCTCAGAGGACCAGTAAAAAGCATATGCCCCACCAAATCCTACTTAAGCCCTCCACACTGGTAAGTGTTCACATAAGATTCAAATGTTTATATTATGGGTGTCTTTTCTTGATCTTTCACTTTCTCTGTATATTTCTTTGTTTCCTTCCCTTTCTCTTCTTCCATATTATGTTTCAAGACAAGCCAAACCTAGAATATCAATAATTTAATAAAAAGAAAAGGAGTACTTGTGGCACCTTAGAGACTAACAAATTTATTAGAGCATAAGCTTTCGTGAGCTACAGCTCACTTCATCGGATGCATTTGAATGCATCCGATGAAGTGAGCTGTAGCTCACGAAAGCTTATGCTCTAATAAATTTGTTAGTCTCTAAGGTGCCACAAGTACTCCTTTTCTTTTTGCGAATACAGACTAACACGGCTGCTACTCTGAAACCTGTCATTATGCAATAATTTAATAGTTTTCCATAAAAAATTTCCATTACTTTTACTTTAAAGCTCATCACTAACGAGGAAATGTTAGGTGGCCCAAGTCCTTTGCACTGAAAGGGTATAATTATGTTAGCAATACATTAATTTTCAGAGCAAAGTCCATGGCAATACTGGAACTCAGTCCTCCAGGTGTCTCAGATGAGTCGTGTCCTAAACTTGCAATTAGCTAGATCAATTTTCTTTCTCACATTTATAAAGTGAAGGATGATTATGTTTCAATAAAAAGAAAAGGGGTACTTGTGGCACCTTAGAGACTAACAAATTTATTAGAGCATAAGCTTTCGCTATGTTTCAATAGATGCTCTCCTCTTGTCTCAGTGCATTTTCTTTGTGTTATTTCACTATTTTGTTTTCTTGCTTAAACGGCTTCCCCTCCCGCTTTCCCCCCATCCCAAAAATCTGAATGATGCATCACAAAATAGAACTTAATTCAGAAAGTTTGCGGGTTTTTTTTTGAACTGAGGAATTAAAAACTAAGTTTCCTAAGAACAGACAGGAGAGGTATAAGTCATCAAGTCACTAAAACAAAAATATAAAAAATTCACCTACAAAGCCAGATGAAAATCCCACCAACAAATTTACTATGAGAATCCATTTATTACAGACATACCATAGGAAAAAAATGATAAATTGGTTTTCAAAGAAAATGTAGTGATAGCATTATAACCTGGATCCTCAGGCTTCCTAATTAGTGTTCAAAACAAGAAAGAAAAAGAAGTAGACACTTTAAAAATCTAGTGTTTCCCACATAGAAGGTGTCAAGGTTCCTTCTCCATTTTGAACTCTAGGGTACAGACGTGGGAACCTGCATGAAAGACCCCCCTAAGCTTATTCTTACCAGCTTAGCTTAAAAACTTCCTCAGGATACAAACTTTGCCTTGTCCTTGAACCCTATGCTGCCACCACGAAGCGTGTTAAACAAAGAACAGGGAAAGAGACCACTTGGAAACGTCTTCCCCCAAAAATATCCCCCCAAGCCCTACACCCCCTTTCCTGGAGAAGGCTTGATAAAAATCCTCACCAATTTGCATGGGTGAACACAGACCCAAACCCTTGGATCTTAAGAACAATGAAAAAGCAATCAGGATCTTAAAAAAAGAATTTGACTTAAAGAAAAAGTAAAAGAATCACCTCTGTAAAATCAGGATGGTAAATACCTTACAGGGTAATCAGATTCAAAACATAGAGAATCCCTCTAAGCAAAACCTTAAGTTACAAAAAGACACAAAAACAGGAATATACATTCCATTCAGCACATCTTATTTACCAGCCATTTAAACAAAAGGAAATCTAACACATTTCTAGCTAGATTATTTACTAACAAGTTCTAATACTCCATTCCTGTTCTGTTCCCGGCAAAAGCATCACACAGAGAGGCAGACCCTTTGTCCCCCCAGCCCTCCAGCTTTGAAAGTATCTTGTCTCCTTATTGGTCATTGTGGTCAGGTGCCAGTGAGGTTATCTTAGCTTCTTAACCCTTTACAGGTGAAGGGGTTTTGCCTCTGGCCAGGAGGGATTCTATAGTTCCGTAAACGGAAAGGTGGTTACCCTTCCTTTTATATTTATGACAGAAGGGTTTTAAAAAAAAACACTATTTCAAGTTTCAGAGTAGCAGCCGTGTTAGTCTGTATTCGCAAAAAGAAAAGGAGTACCGGTGGCACCTTAGAGACTAACAAATTTATTAGAGCATAAGCTTTAGTGAGCTGTAGCTTATGCTCTAATAAATTTGTTAGTCTCTAAGGTGCCACCGGTACTTCTTTTCTTTTTACTATTTCAAGTGACAGAGTTAATTTTGATTACAGCTATTTGAATAGTAATATACCATGGGCAACGACAAATTACCCACTTGCCACAAGTAATCTGACATGACAGGATGACAGTGATAGTTATTATATCATTGAGTAAGTGCGGTGCTAGAATTGGTTGACTCCAATATACCCCATGAATAACCAACCTGCCGGCATAGGCAGACTGTAGGACATTAACCTCTGGTTCCACTGGACTGAGATGCGTCTGTGTCTCTCACTGAGAGGCCAGAGACTCTGAACCTCTAATGACCACTCGCGGTCCTCCAGGGCCCATTTGCAATGGGTTGTCCTGTTCACTAGTGCATGAAAGCAGCTCAGAAGCAGTTAACTGTTCTCCTCTCAGCTTCTGACCCTCTTGTAGATGTTGATGCCTTGGTGCCTTAGCTTCATCCTCTGCCCTGGATGGTATGAATTTTGAATATCACAGGGTATGAATTTTGACAGGGGTTGCAGGACCCCGTATGCAACCTGTGCTGCTTCTGGGGATGGAAAGATCACAACTGTCCCCTGGCTGCCTCCTTGTGTGTTTGTGTTTACAACATATTATAAATGTGCATGAAAATGACAATCTATTTATCTGTTCCTCTTTGTTGTCTCTCTACAAGACATAAATGCTAGTGAAGTCTACTATAGGAATTTCATACAACATTCAGAATATCTGAAATTTTGAAAATATGAGATTTACAGCTTGAAGATTTCACGAAATGATTGCTGTAAAACATTGGAGTCTTTGAAATTTCACAGGAGACAACATTTTGATGAATTCAAAAATCACATCAAACTTGCTAAAAACACAGTACAAAATTCATCAAGTTTGCTCAGCCCTTATTCTCGGGAATTGATTGTGATCCCTTGCTGGATCACTAAGTGGTGTGTGACTGAGTTGTCAAGAAAGCTAGGAATGGACAGTGTTAGTTAAAAAAATTGCAATGGAGATGCTATATATAATGTATTGGAATAAAAAAAAGTATTCTTTTGAAGTCTATCTTTTTTGGCTAATTTGCACAATTGGACACTAGTTGTCTCAGAAAAGAAAAGATTCTTTATAGTCCTTTTTCTCTTCTGTGCTGCATGGACAAAAGAAAAGAATTTCAAAGACTAGTCACAAGCCACAGAGTATTTGTGTCGCCAAACACTTTGGGTGAAATATGAGAGGAAGCTGATTCTGGGAGAACATAAAGATTGTGCTATGTATATGCAGAAGGCAGAAAATCCAGAAGAAAAGAAAGCCATTAAAGCATTTTCATGAGAGAAAAAAATTGCATGGGAAGATTAAATTACAGTAGCTGAAGTATTCAGCTTCAAATAACATAGAATCCTGCACCACCACAGTCAGTTTTTCCAGTTAAGACTGTAGCAACAGGTTGCCCTTTCAGCTTACTCTTAAATCACAAACTGAAAAAAATAAATGGTATGCAGTGATAGGCTTCCAACACTGTGGAGAGCCTTTTAAGGGTCAAAATCACAGGGACTGCTTTTAAGTGAACTCCAAGCTTGTGGATAGTCTCTGTTACTATGGATACATCAAACAAGTGAGATAACAGGCTGTTCTTATTAGCTGTGTAATACTTCTCAAGAAAGCAAGGAGTCAAGCAAGACTTTCTTGATTTTTTTTAAATTAAGATGAGAATGAAACGAGTAAAGCAATAAGGGCCATCATTAAGGAGAACTGATTGAGCCATAGTTCATTTCATTACATTTCATATCAAATGTCTGTTTTCAGATACTGAAATAATTTAACCAACTGGAATAAAATTATTATTATTTATTTGTATTTCACTAGTATCTAATATTGGCATGCTCAAAGGAGCCAAAGGCAATTAGGCATCCAATTCCCATTGGATGTCTGACTTCCTTTGCTCATTGAAATTTGTAGCTAGCAAACCACAATTTGGAATCAAGGCCCATTGTATTGGTTGCTGTACATCCATATAGAGAATACAAAGTCTGTGAGCCAAAGAGTTTACAATTTAATTTTATGGAACTAAGTAGAACAGACATATTTGTAAAAGTTTGTGGCTAAACTTGCATTCAATGAGTATAGCAACTGGATTTCTGTGTATAAAAAGAAGTATTTGTGCACAATAATCAGGTTACTGAACATATATTTCCTCAGTTACTATGCACAATCACCTGTTCTGATTACCGCTATATAATTTATTTATTTTTTATGGCCGGTGGAGGGATTTTTTGGGGTGTGGAGGTGGGTAGGACAAAAACAAAACAACAACACACCACATTGCTGAAGGTCACAATCCTAGCTGGAGAGAGACATTTCTTTTTTGTAGAAGGGGGAGAGAGAGAGTGGAGATGGTGGGGCAAATTAATAAAACCTGGTTCTGTCTATGGAAAAGTCAAAGATGGGATATTTCATGATATTGAGGCACTACTACTATTTCTAAAGCTTATGTCATACAGCCATGGAACAGAAAATTCCCATGTGACTTGCATACCCAATTTCACAGCTCCAAAGCTAGTCTTAGGATTTTGAAGCAAATCTACAAAAGCAGATCTTATTAATTTTATGTTTAAGACTTTTATTAATTTTTTGATAAGGTACTTATAAGAATTTCTGCATGAGTAAGCCTGAAAATAGACTGAAAGATTCTACTCATTTCAAAACCAAAAGCCTTCTGTTCAGATTAGTACTTTAACTGTGCAAATGCCATTTTATGCATCTGCATTCAAGAAACGCCCCTGTATGTGCCTAGGGGAACGTCAGTGATATAGGGGGACTGGATGGTTGGTTTCCCACATGTTAGGTAAGGTGTTTAACCACAAGGCTAAAGAATCATTCTTGGGTTTGCATGCTCTCTATCTCTGGCCCAATTTAATCAGTTAATCCACAATGGAAAAGCTTCAAGAGGAGAGACTGAGGAAGCCTATTTCAGAATATCCTGTAGTCCCAGCACTTAGGGAACACTCCTGAAAGGTAATAAATCCTTTTGAGTTCCTTTGCCTCAACAGGCAGAGGGAAAACTTGAAGAAGGGGTCTTCCACATCCCAGGTGAGCATTATAACCACTGGGCTAAATGCTATGAGGGAGGTCAGCCGCCAAACACCTTAGGTACCTGACTCCAGGCATGGTTATGTAGCTGAGAATCCAAGGTACAGATAGGTGCCTTCCTCCAGCCCGAACTTCGATGCTAAACTATCTGAAATGACAGGACTTAGGACACACTTCTCTTCCTTGACATCTTGCATTAGTTAACTTAGGCGAAGGGCTGACGAGCATGCTGGCTTTTGAGAATCCCATTC
Organism: Dermochelys coriacea; assembly: GCF_009764565.3. Lineage (NCBI taxonomy): Eukaryota > Metazoa > Chordata > Testudines > Dermochelyidae > Dermochelys > Dermochelys coriacea. Next base: position 65,797,308 of record NC_050068.2, read on the forward strand.
TTAGGCACCTATCTCTCCCCATTTATTGTATAGGGAGCTGAACACCTAACTCAGCTTTTGTGAATCTTGTTTATTTTTGAGGTACCTAAAAGTTAGGTGTTGACCCTAGTGTCACAACGCGTGTGTCTCTTTGTGAATGTAGCTCTTAAAATCTTTAGGTATCTAAATTTCCTTGGTAAAGTTGCCAAGAAGCCTAAATTTCAGCACAGTCATCTAAGTCCTGACATCACCCAGTAGCACAGAATCGAACTCAAGATTCATAAACTTGACATTTCCCCACCAATCTTGCTCTGGGGGCACAATCTGGTAGACATGCTGAGAGCATGCTTAAACCAGAACACGAGAAGAAGGAGGTGGGCTAGATGGACCTTTGGTCTGACATAGTATAAGTCATTCTTATGAGACTGATTCTATAGCCCAATGGTTAGGGTTACAGTTCAATGAATTATAGTTCAATCAATTGATTTTTTCAGTGCAGGGGCTGAACAGAAAAATCTTCCCAACCCCCACAAAAGGTTAAGCTTTAACCCAGACTGACGTTTTTCACTTTTTCTTGCTGAATTATAAAAACATTTTGGGTCCAATGTTTCATATGACCAAAAAATAAAGGTTTTTTTTTTTGTTTTGTTTTGTTTCCAATTAAATTTCGAAACAAAACTTCATTTTGAAACAAAAAGCCAAAAGGTTTCAATTTGAAATAGTTTAAATGAACCATTCTGACTTTTACAATTTTTTTTTTTGGCCGAAACTGTTCACCATTCACGGACTTCAGCCCAAATTCACGAATAATTTTGGTGCCCCACAAAATTCATCTTTCTGCTAATTTACTCTGCCAAAATAAAAAATAAAAAAATTACCCAACTCTTATTAGGGCATGCAACTGGGACATAGGGAGACCCAAGTTCCAGTTCCCACTTCTCTTCTGGCAGAGTGGAGATCTGAACCCACATGACTGTTCTAATAGCTGAGAATAAGGGAGGGACACCACGATGGCTCCCTCATCATTTTTTCTAGAAAAAAAGGACTAAATGGCTTAGGTGCCTAGCTCCCAGAGAGGGTTCAAGATGTGACTCCTTACTGAAGAGAGGTGCTTTCTTATGACCAACTCCCTTGAGGGACAGGGCTTCAACCATACCTCTTTCCTCAGCATGAGCAGCGCATATAAGAGGCTGGAGGAGGCTAAGCCTCCCCCAGAAAGCCTAGCCAGGCAGGAAGGCAAATGCCATGAATGTGGTGGCATGGGTCACCTCCCTTTGGAGGTGTGCCAGCCTACCACCTTTGGAACTTCAAAAGCAAACTTCCCTAGAAGTTGGGGGGCCACGGCCCCTGAACTGTAGCCCCGCCCCTGCTGCTTTCCAAGGCCCTGCCCCCACTCAGCCTCTTCCCCGAGGCCATGCCCTCACTCCACCGCTTCCTGCCCCGCTCCATCTTTTCACCCTCAACCCTCCACTATCTCCTCTAGAGGAGCGAGCAGTGGGCAGAGGCTTGGGGGAAGAAGCAGAGGAAGCGGAGAGGACCAAACATTGGGTGTGGGGCCTTGATGTAAGAGGCAGTGAGGAGTGGTTGGCCGGTGGGGAGGCCTAGGGGGAGGAAGTGGAGAGGAGAGGGTGCGGAGGGTTCAGGGGAGGGTTCAGAGTGGAGGTGGGAAGAGATGGAGTGAGAGCAGGGCCTCGGGGGGAGAGGTAAAGTAGGGGTGGGGCTTCCAGGTGCAGGGTCATGGTCTGGGCGCTGGTGTCCTGCCCTTCCCCCTTCCCCCCCGGGAGCTTCTGGAACACGTGTGTAAGCTTCCCCAAACAGAAGACTCATGCACACCTATGCTCCTCATCATTTCCTACTGGCTAGCTTAGGCAGCTCCCAACTTAGCATCCTAGATTTAGGTTAGATATTAGGAAAGCTTCTCTAATTATAATGATAGTTACATTCTGGAATAGGCTTCCAAGGGATGTTGATGAAGATTTAAAAGAACAGGTTCAACAAACACATGTCAGGGATGGTCTAGGTTTACTTGGTCCTGCCTCGGTGCAGGGGCTGGACTTAATAATCTCCCTAGGTGCCTTTCAGCCCTATATTTCTATGATTTTATATGGGTTTGTTCATGTGTTTTTTCCACTTTAACTGAAACATCAGTAACTGTTCAAGATTCTTTTGCTTGCCACAAACAGATCTGTTGCTGGGATTGCAAAGGCTGCTTTAAGGAGTAAGCCTCAGAATGTAACTTTCATTCTGTTGGGAATTTTTCAATAAAATGCTGATGCCTGCTTCTGGCGATCCACATTTCATTGTTTGAAAGCATTTACTTTCTGCTTACAAATAAGATGTATAGTGATTTTATTTGGTTTGTCCCCAAAATATAGATTTGTTTTTCCAAAGCAGCCTGGCACGCTTAGTGCTCTGTTTCCAGGCACTTTTTAGGCATCATCCTCTGCAGACTCCATTTTTAATATGTGTGGGGTTTAGCTTTTAAAAAAGCAGTAGGATGGGTCATTTAGACCCTAATCATGTAGTCAGCCACATTTCAGCATATAGCAACTGAGAATAGGTCAGCTGAGAGAAAAGGGACAGAAAAAGCCCTTTCTGAAAATATAGGTAACTAATGGATGCCACTATTAGGTTTAGAGGTGCTGGTGTAAGTGCATTAACAAACAATGAAGTATTGAACCAGAAGCATTACTCTTAATTGCCTGAGATAAACCTGTTACAAGGTTGAGCTGGCCTCAGACCAGACTGCAAAGAGAAGGACTTTGCACACTAAAAATACAGTATGTTTCTGCAAAAGCATATGGAAATTTTCCATTTCCTTTAGAGAAAACGTTTCCTTCTTTTCTCTGTGGCAGTGGCTGCCTGCTCCAGTGCTTTCTGCACAGTCCTCGGACTCTAAATGGCTGTACTAGGAATGGCTGAAAATATAAATGCAGCCATTAAAAATACTTTCTATTTCAAGGGGAAATTTTGGGACAGATTTTGTGTCTTCTCTTATTTATCTGTGGAGAGGCATAAGGCGATGTAAGTCACTCCCCATTGATCTCCTGAGCTGACTACCCATGCTAAATGTATCTTTGAGGGTGGAGAAGGCAGCCTCCATAGGGCCAGTCCCAATGTATGCAGGAGGAAGTAAGCAGGAAGAGGTAGAGAAATGGGCAGAGCCTTGACTCTGCCTCCCTGTACATCAGTCAGCAGAGCTCTGCTAGTACACTGGAACATATAGTGCACAAGATATACTGCTGATGAAGTTCTCCATCCCCTCTTCCAGAACAGGGGGAAAAAACAGGAGGGAGAATATCACTGAGTCATAACCTTCTTCCCAGTCTGCTGCTAGGATATTGCCACAAGATGCTGCTCCATAGATTGGCTTGCAGCAAAACTACGAATAAGCTAAGAGCTGATCCACGGGCCATACAATGTTTCCTATGCATCTATTGAATAAATTTTCTATTATAAAAATGAATATATTCTATGTATAAGAAACTGCAGTACCCACCCTGGTCTGGATATAATCTACATACACACACATACACACAGCCAGATCCTCAGCTAATATAAATCAGTGTAGCTCCCCTAAAGGCTGTTCCACTTTTATTGAGAACATCATCCAAGGAGATTCACCAAATAGTGTGATAATAATAATAATTCATAATTCATAACTAATTGTATGTCACACCAAAGAAACAAATAGAAAATACCATTTCAAAAATAAAAATTCATCTTGATTTAGATATTTTAAAGATTGAAGAGTTTCATTATTTAGTATTTGTTTCCTCCAATATCCATCCTTACCCTCTGGAAAGCTACAGTGTGGTAGAGAGACAGACGAGTTACGTTTTGGACACTGAAAGTATATGCCCTCACAATGGGCAGTCTGATACTATATTCTCTGGTCAATGAACAGGGGTTATCAGTTACAAACAGTTGCCGGTTCATATCTGAACAAGAAACACAGTGATATCCCTGAATTTTTCCATGAATGAATCATCATTGGTCTTTCAGACCCCAAACATACAATGTTTTGGAACTTAGCATCTTACAGGAGGCACTCAATACCTTACAGGATCAGACCTTAGAGAAAATTAATGAGATAAGACAGATTTCAGATTGATGGAATTCTGCTTTTAGCATATGTTCTATATAAATAACATTTTAAAGGTTTTAGCAAAAATATCATTAGTTCATCATTTTACATTGTAATATAAAAATTGCTCAATATATTTTAGTGCATATATAGAAATACACTAATATTATATTGGTAGTACATGTCAAATGTAAGTGGAAAACCCCATATTTTAAAAAAAAATTTCAAGTCATGTTTCATATGTCTAGATCTATGTTTTTATCCTCCCACAGCTCAGATGCAAAGGATATCCACCAATTTCCATAATTTATTTTGGTCTTGTGCTGGTCTGAGTATTGTGTTGATAGATTTGGCTTCTTTCTCTAACGTTCTGCTTCTAGGTTGCCATCTTTTCCTCTTTCCAGGTGGTGACTATATTATCACTTGCAGTGAAAGTCATGTTGGTGGCATTCTTAAAATGTATCCTAAATCTGTTCATCATTGTCTTCTGACTATATCTGATGCTTTTGGATTGGTTTGCTTTGCTTAGAATTTCTGATGTCACAAGAAATTCTTTCCTATAGACTCTGAAGATCTTCCACAGCAATTTACTTTGAAATGAATTGATCAATTACTCTTGTAAATTTCCACCACTCTGCTCCATAAAGGAGGAAAGACATGATGCCAGTTCTGGCCCACTATATTTAACATTTCTTCTGAAATTTAAATGTTTGCAAAATACATGCTTGTTCCATAGAGGTCCTAGTGTATGAATAAAATATCTTCCATGAAGACCAACAAACCTTGAAAATACACACACAGTTCTATTTAAGAAAACCAAACAAACAGAAATTGATGTGCGTGTCTTAGGAACAGCTAGTGACTTTCTGTTATAACTGCAATTGATGAAGGTTTCATTCATAATGGACTTGTTACCACTTGTTATTTTCAGAGGATTTAAAAGTAATAATCTAGATATATTTTCCAGCATCAAACCCTTTTCTTGATTAGTTTTAATATTGTTTGTTAAATATAGCACACTAATTTATGGTACATTTGGTACTGTTAAATTGTGATTAAGAGGCTATCTTGTTTACAGTAGGTCAAAATGAATGTGTTGAGAATATTAATGTCCCGTTCACTCATACAATATTTCATCATAGAAATCACAAGCAGACAAAAAACAGTTACTTGTCTGTTCACATGTGGTTTCTTACTATTAAATCTCAGTAACTGTTCCAGTATAACTCCATCTCAAAAAAAATAATAAAAGGACCAAGTCTACTAAAAGTATAAAGCTGGTCAGGAATTTTGCCGAAACACAGTTAATCAGAAAATCTGATGCATTGAAATCAAACACTGTGGAAATGTACTACTTTCAACAAAGCTTTCACCAGGAAGGTTTCTCAGGTCTAGGGCACAATTTCTGGCCAAATCTAGAGAAAGAGATCTTCTATGGCACCCTAGAATAGCCATTAGCTCAGTAGCTAGAGCTCTCACTTTGTATGTGGGAGAACTCTGTTCAATTCTCTGATTTGCTGCCCTAAACACTAGGCTACAGAATGAGGCTCATTCTCTTCGGTTGGAGCTGTTCTACTTTGTAAAAAAAATTCAATGTTCATTGGGCCAGAAAGAGAGTGAGTCCAGTCTGGTGATTAAGGCACACATCTGGGATGTAGTAGGCCCCAGTTCAAGTTCCAGCTCCAAATCTGGGACTCCCACATCTCAGGCGACTGCTTCAACTAGTGGGCTATTTTTGGGTGTGTGGGGGTCTCTCTCAGTTTCTTGAGAAAAAAAATGAGAAAACTCTATTTTGTTTGGATGCCAAATGAAAACAAATTTCAAAACCTTGATTTTTTTCATGAAATAGAATCCTTGTTTACTGGCCAGCCCTACTAAAATGTACATAGTCATACCACTGAGGTAAATAATGCTAAAACAAAATCCCGACTGAATTAATAAAGTTCATTTACCATCTTATTAGACATTCTTAACAGCTTTTAATCTGGGTAAATATGATGCCATTTCTATATAGCTTCAAGAACACAGAGCGCTCTCACACCTCATTTTCTTTTTAGTTCATGAACATACTACTAAGATGAACTTGTTAACTTTCATACAAAGTATTCATTCAAAAAATGTCAAATTCAGTAACTGTGGCTGAAAAAAAAAATCACATTCTTTACTACTTCAAAAAATTAAAATTACTTTAAAGAGGAAAGTATTACAAACTTAGCACCTAACTTTATAAAGTTTTAATAGTACTTCTAGTAACCTATTATCTGGAATACAGAGGCATTATCAGAATAAAGGCCATCAATAGCTGCACAACTTGAATAGCACAGTGCACAAAGGGTAATAAGGAAAGGATTACAAAGGGTGTTTCAGTTTTAGATATGGATGTAGGCTGTATGTTCTCACCTTCATCAGTTTCAGACAGCCCTGGAATTTCCTATATAGCAAATGTAAACCACGGGCCTCATTGTCATTCTGTTTGTAGATGCACATTTATATGCTTACAAATCCATGACACTGCTGGTTGTGTATAAGAAAAATCCATGGTTGGTGTATGCAGATATTGCTTATACAGCTTCTTGAACATATTAACCCATGATTTCTGTACTGTTATCCAGTCATAAGCATGAAAAGTTGGCATGTTTACATGCATATGCAAATGCACACCTACAGATTTATTCAAAATCTTTCCCTGGGTTTTTTTTCTTCTGGTTTTAGACTGGTCTACATGAATGCAAGTTGTAGGCAAACCGCACACTTCCTTCACAGACTGGCATTGTAAGCCTTATACTCTAGTCTGTCTGTACCTGCCAATATCATATACCATTTGTGTTCAAGATTTCTCTTAAGGCATTTCTTCTGTCATAAGTAATAACCCTGGGGACCATCAAAGACTATGTTTGGGGACTTTGATTCTAGTATGTCAATTGTATAGCTGGTGTGGAATTTGCCTACAGAAATATTGATATTAACTATGCAGTTATTTTAGTCCCGATTAATGAAATCAAGTAAGGGTATGCTTAACTCTAAGCAGGTGCTTAAAGTCCTATGACCACAATGGGTCTTAAGCAAAAGCTTAAGGGTTTTCATGAGGTGAGGTCTTTAGCCTTACTTTATGTAATGAAGATTTAGAGATAAAGCAGCTGTAAATTAGACTGTTAAAAGTCAGTTTTTCATTGCCATCCCCTAAAAGCAAAATTACCCAATAAACCACTTTAATTATGGCTACAAGTGAATGCAGAAGCAAATGGCAGATGCAAAATTAGTTGCTGGGTTAAAACCCCTTTAAAACTTTGGTCTATATTTCTATGTAACAATTAATGTCTCATTAATGGCATCTAAAGACAGGAGATGATGAATAGTTAAGGTTTCTGAGTTCAGAATGCTTCTCTTCAGCCTATGAAATTCATGTTGCATTTCCTCCTTTTGAATATGAGCTACTGGATTCTGTTATTCTTGTAACCACCACACTATACCCAGAGGTCCTAAATTAAACAAGACCATCCCTATAACTAAACAAAAGCTAGTGTTTATGCTTAGATCTTGGAAAATGTGTGCATAATTTTCCAATTTACTGTACTTGAAATGCATTTAATTCTTATGATGCATTACTTTAGTCAATGTCTGCAAAATAATTTCTGTGAGCTTTCAAGTATTTCTTAATAAAATGAGAAAAATTTCCCTAACACTATGCTAATTAACAAATAAAATACACAAGGTTTTTGCTTCCCATTCTTTTACATTTTAATTAGAGCTGGTAAAATCAACCTGATGAGCCAACTCACTTAAAAATAAATAAATAAAGAATTTACCCAGTCTGGGAAGCTTAATCAAAATCAAAAAGAAATTAAGGAATGTTTGAGAGAAATAAAGGTACAACAAAAACAATGAAAATATTACCGGTAATAACAGGGAAAATGTTGAATTGTATTAAAAATCATTAAATAATCAGTCAGTGTTTTCTTTGCATGTTTTTTATCCAATCACAGAGCATTCAGTCGAATTTTGTCCTAAAAGGATTTTCCTTCCCAATTTCTATGGGTCCAATCAGAGTCTGAACAGAATGCTGGGCCGTGCACACAAACAGCAGATCCAGTGACAGTCAGGAGCCCGGGGCCATCCACAGATACAACAGATCAAATTCAGAGGAGTCCAAGAGTTTCAGAAGGGATATAAATACTCATGTTCAGATTATAAGCAATGTCATTATTTTATTGTGAGTCTCGTGACATTTGGTGTTTTACTTAGATTCATAGATACTAAGGTCAGAAGGGACCCTTCTGATCATCTAGTCCGACCTCCTGCACAACACAGCCCACAGAATCTCACCCACCCACTCCTACGAAAAACCTCACCTATGTCTGAGCTATTGAAGTCCTCAAATCATGGTTTAAAGACCTCAAGGAGCAGAGAATCCTCCAGCAAGTGACCCGTGCCCCATGCTACAGAGGAAGGTGAAAAACCTCCAGGCCTCTTCCAATCTGCCCTGGATGAAAATTCCTTCCCAACCCCAAATATAGCGATCAGCTAAACCCTGAGCATATGGGCAAGATTCACCAGCCAGATACTACAGAAAATTCTTTCCTGGGTAACTCAGATCCCATCCATCTAATATCCCATCTCAGGGGATTCAGCCTATTTACCCTGAATATTTAAAGATCAATTAATTACCAAAATCACATTATCCCATCATACCATCTCCTCCATAAACTTATTGAGTAGAATCTTAAAGCCAGATAGATCTTTTGCCCCCACTGCTTCCCTTGGAAGGCTATTCCAAAACTTCACTCCTCTGATGGTTAGAAACCTTCATCTAATTTCAAGTCTAAACTTCCTGGTGGCCAGTTTATACCCATTTGTTCTTGTGTCCACATTGGTGCTGAGCTTAAATAATTCCTCTCCCTCTCCTGTATTTATCCCTCTGATATATTTAGAGAGAGCAATCATATCTCCCCTCAACTTTCTTTTAGTTAGGCTAAACAAGCCAAGCTCCTTGAGTCTCCTTTCATAAGACAAGTTTTCCATTCCTTGGATCATCCTAATAGCCCTTCTCTGTACCTGCTCCAGTTTGAATTCATCCTTTTTAAACATGGGATACCAGAACTGCACACATTATTCCAGGTGAGTTCTCACTAGTGCCTTTTATAACGGTACTAAAACCTCCTCATCCCTACTGGAAATACCTCTCCTGAAGCATCCCAAAACCGCATTAGCTTTTTTCACAGCCATATCACATTGGCAGCTCATAGTCATCCTATGATCAACCAATACTCCAAGGTCCTTCTCCTCTTCTGTTACTTCTAATTGATGCGTCCCCAGCTTATAACTAAAATTCTTGTTATTAATCCCTAAATGCATAACCTTACACTTCTCACTATTAAATTTCATCCTATTACTATTACTCCAGTTTACAAGGTCATCCAGATCCTCCTGTATAATATCCCAGTCCTTCTCCGAATTGGCAATACATCCCAGCTTTGTATCATCTGCAAACTTTATTACCACACTCCCACTTTTTGTGCCAAGGTCAGTAATAAAAAGATTAAATAAGATTGGTCCCAAAACTGATCCCTGAGGAACTCCACTGGTAATCTCCCTCCAGCCTGACAGTTAGCCTTTCAGTAGGACCCATTGTAGTCTCCCCTTTAACCAATTCCTTATCCACCTTCTGATGTTCATATTGATCCCCATCTTCTCCAATTTAACTAATAATTCCCCATGTGGCACGGTATCAAATGCCTTACTGAAATCTAGGTAAATTAGATCCACTGCATTTCCTTTATCTAAAAAATCTGTTACTTTTTCAAAAAAGGAGATTAGGTTGGTTTGGCACGATCTACCTTTTGTAAAACCATGTTGTATTTTGTCCCATTTACCATTGACTTCAACGTCCTTAACTAATTTCTCCTTCAAAATTTTTTCCAGGACCTTGCATACTACAGATGTCAAACTAACTGGCCTGTAGTTACCCAGATCACTTTTTTTTCCTTTCTTAAAAATAGGAACTATATTAGCAGTTCTCCAATCATTCAGTACAACTCCTGAGTTTACAGATTCATTAAAAATTCTTGCTAATGAGCTTGCAATTTCAGGTGCCAATTCCTTTAATATTCTTGGATGAAGATTATCTGGGCCCCCCGATTTAGTCCCATTAAGCTGTTTGAGTTTCGCTTCTACCTCAGATATGGCAATATCTACCTCCATATCCGCATTCCCATTTGTCATGCTACCATTATCCCTAAGATCCTCTTTAGCATTATTAAAGACTGAATCAAAGTATTTGTTTAAATATTGGGCCATGCCTACATTATCTTTAACCTCCACTCCATCCTCGGTGTTTAGCGGCCCCACTTCTTCTTTCTGAGTTTTCTTCTTATTTATATGGCTATAGAACCTTTTACTATTGGTTTTAATTCCCTTTGCAAGCTCCAACTTGACTCGACTTTTAGCCTGTCTCACTTTATCCCTACATGTTCTGACCTCAATAAGGTAGCTTTCCTTGATGATCCCTCCCATCTTCCACTCCCTCTATGCTTTCCGCTTCTTCTTAATCACCTCTCTAAGATGCTTGCTCATCCAGCTTGGTCTACAACTCCTGCCTATGAATTTTTTCCCCTTTCTTGGGATACAAGCTTCCGATAGCTTCTGCAGCTTTGATTTAAAGTAATCCCAGGCCTCCTCTACCTTTAGATCCATAAATTCTTCAGTCCAATCCACTTCCCTAACTAATTTCTTTAATTTTTGAAAGTCAGCCCTTTTGAAATCAAAAACCCTAGTTGCAGATTTATTTTTGTTAATCCTTCCATTCAGTTTGAACTGAATTAGCTCATGATCACTGGAACCAAGATTATCCCCTACAACCATTTCTTCTATGAGGTCCTTACTACTCACCAAAACCAAATCTAAAATGGCATCCCCTCTAGTCGGTTCAGCAACTACTTGTGAAGGAATCCATCAGTTATCACAACCAGGAAAATCTGAGCCCTATTATTATTACTAGCCCTGGTCCTCCAGTCTATATCTGGGAAGTTAAAATCTCCCATGATCATGCAGTTTCCATTAGTATTTACTTTATTAAAAACATTAAAAAGGGCTCTATCCATATCCAAATTAGATCCCAGAGGTCTATAGCACACCCCAAGCACTATCGTAGGAGAGGCTCTACTAGTTATCTTCCCCAATGTAATTTTTGCCCAGACGGACTCTGTCTTATCCATTGCATCGCTTCTTATTTCTTTACATTCTACCTCATAATTGATATACAATGCTACTCCACCACCTTTGTCTTTATTTCTGTCTTTCCTATACAGCACATACCCTTCAATACCTGTAGTCTAGTCATGACTACTGTTCCACCATGTTTCTGTTATCCCTATAATATCTGGTTTCACTTCCTGCACCAGTAGCTCTAGTTCCTCCATTTTGTTACCTAGGGTCCTCGCATTGGTGTACAAACATCTTAATTTTTGCTGTTTGGCCTCGCTCACATTTTGTACCCTATTAGGCACAGTCATTCTACAGCCAGTATAACCTATTAGACTGGTATCCACACTGCCTTCGCTCCTTATATACATTCTCCTACCCACGGCTGTATCCTTTCTTACTTCATCTTCTTCCCTCTCAATGCTAAAATCTGGCATGGAGATTACCTGGACATCTCCCAACCATCTCCCCCAAATTCCTAATTTAAAGCTCTCTTTATAAGTTGTGCCAGCTTCCATCCTAGATGTCTGTTTCCTTCCCTACTCAGATGAAGTCCATCCCGAGAGAACTGTCCTCTGTCCATGAATGCCTCCCAGTGGCCATACATCCCAAAGCCCTCCTTATAGCACCACTGCCTAAGCCATCTGTTGACAGTCATAATCTTGTCACACCTTTGTTGCCCTTCTCTAGGAACAGGCAGAATCCCACTAAAGATCACCTGAGCCTCAATTTCCTTAAGCGTCTTCCCCTGCCTAGCATAGTCTCCCTTAATAATTTCCAGCGAGAATCTAGCCGTATCATTTGTCCCCACATGAAGGATAATTAGGGGATTCTTTCCCGCTCCCTTTAGGATCCTTTTCAACTTCAGGTCTACATCCTGTATCTTAGCACCTGGAAGACAGCACACCCTTCTATTCTCTGGATCAGTCTAGTTACAGGCCTGTCTATTCTTCTCAATAAAGAGTCCCCGATCACATAGACCTGCCTTTTCCTGGTGACGGTGCTATTCTCCAGTCTCTCCCCTGTTCCCTCTGGCTGCAAGTTCCTTCCATTCCTATTTTCCCTTATAATCCTCTTCAACCCACCCTGTATCCTCCTAGGGCTCATACTTCGTGTAGTCTCCCTTGACTCTTCCCCTTTTCCTATAGAACTAGCCTCTCTTCTCTTCTTTCTTGCCCTTCCACCTTCAGCAACTACCTGCTGAGCCTTTTCCTCATTTTCCAAATCTGCAAACCTGTTCCTAAGCTCTATTTCTCCTTTACTCGCCCATCTTTTCCTCTGCCTGGTTCTTTTAGTCACGTGCTTCCACTGACCACTTTCCTCACCCAGTCTCCCCTCAAAATTCCCCAGCCCTGCTTCCATCTGTAAGTCTGAGCTTTTCCCTTCAGATACCTCATGTCTTTGCTCCATCATCTGCTCAAACCCCTTCCTAAACTCAACCAGACTTTCCACCTGCATCTCCAAACCTCGGATCTTTTCCTCCATCAGCTCTATCTGATGGCATTTCATGCAGAAAAAACTCTTACCAGGTCCCCCCTCCAGGATCATGTACATACCACAGCGTCCACATCCAGTCATCCTCATTGTGTCTTCCACTACACGAGTCACTCCCACAGCTGCCTCCGTATCTGTCATAGTCTTCCCACCTAAATCCTGTTAATTTGGGAAACACAAGCCACACCAAATTACCATCCCCCACAGCAAAAACAAACCCCAAACAAGCACCACAATTCAAACTCTCCTGTTTACAGCTCTGTTTGCTAGCTCCTGTGCCGCTGCCTGGCTACCTTTATAGGACCCCTAGTCAGAGAAGCCCCGCCCACTAATCAGGGCTCAGCTTCTCTCCCAGCACAAAGCCCCTACAAGCCTCTACACACACACACACAAATACTACAAATGCAAAACCAAGTACAAATACCTTCTCCTCCAGCAGAACTCCCACTCAAATTCCCCTATTTACAGCTCTGTTTGCTAGCTCCTGTGCCACTGCAGCTGTCTGATTTAAAGCTCTAGCTCCTGGGAAAAAGCGACTGCATGAGACTCTCAGTTTTCATTCGAAAAAAAAGTTTCTATTAGCCCTCATGACAGAGAAATATTTGAAAACATAACCTGAATGTATCTGAAAGTCTCAGGAAGCAGAAGATAAACAAAAAGAGTCCAAAGTTCATTTTATTATTTATTCTTCTTATTTTTCTTATTTTTATTTTAAACTTGTGATTTTTAAACCAATCTTGTTATTTTGGGGAGCCTGACTCATGAATTTTGAACATTTACTGGTTGGCTAGAAGACATAAACCAACTTCCGATGGTCCCTGTGGGATGATTACTCCATTATCACCTTCTTGCATCTTCCTCTAAAGCAGTTGTTAACTGGCCATCATCAAAGACAGCATAATTGAGTAGATGGACCATGGGTCTAATGGTATTTCCTATATTCCATCCATACAGATGCCCCCTCCCTTGAGCTTTCTATCCCTGGTTTTCTTGCAGAGTCCCTGGAATGAGACTATACTGAGGCCAAGCTGACAGGGTTATCACAGCCAGTAACTTTCTCAAGCATTCACTAAAAGGAGGGTCTTCAAAAGGTGCTGCATGAACTGTAGGCTTCTGGCTGTGTTATATTTCTGTTCTGCTCCATCAAGCTGATGGAAGGAAAGACAAGGTATATTCATTTTGGCCTGTCCACCCGTCCCCAGCCCAGCCACTACCCACCCTTTCCCCATGCACCCAGGGCCCGCAGAGTACCTTTGGTCAAATCTGAAGGGAAAAAGAAGATTCTGCTGCAGACCTGTATAAGCCACCTTCCCAAGGAGTGGGACATCTACACAGATTCTGGGGACACAATATATTTACCATTTTGCTGTGTAATTTTATTAAAAGGGAGAGCTCCTCTGACTACCCCTTTTTGTACTGGTTGCACATAAAACTCCAGGATGCTATTGGAGCAGATGGATATAAGAGAGCCAAAAGAGCATTCCCTACACACAACAGATGGTGGATGCAGAATACTGGTCTGAGTCCACTACAGTCCTGGTTTTCACAGAAGAGACAGCAGCATCATAGCACTGTCAAATGCTAGTCTTGTTACATAAGTCAAATTAATTGCACCTGTAGAGATTGGTAATCTCAAACTCAGTTATTATGTGGGTGCAAACAAGACAGAGCATGCACACTATATCAAAAGGTTATTAAAAAAAACTGTGTGGAACTCAGAAATAGCTAAAATCAAAGAGCTGGTTAAGCCAAACCTGAAACTACAAAGCCCTGTTGGGGGTAAGCAGACAAATGTATCTTCTGGACACACAGATTGAGCATAGCCAGTTGCTATGTTCCATCAGACTCTGTAATTTTATTGCATCTCTGATATTGTCTTTACAACTGTCTAAGGCTGAAGTTCAGTAAAATAGTGACTGAAGAGAACCTTTTACAGATGGAGGCTTTTTAAAAGAAGCAACTGAACTCCATGTGTTGAGTCTCAGATATATGCCACTAGGTCTTATTAGGTTCACAATAAAGTGTCTTAAAAGCTGTAATTATTAAAGGTTATTATAACCACTTAGTTGAGTATAAATCATATAGATATCACTAACCAGATATCTCTTTTGTGAAGTTGGGTTTGGATCTTACACAGTGATGATCTCGTCAATATTTACAAATAGAGAGTATATTTAATCACAGGGCAGCAGTTCTCAGACTTCTATTTCCTTCCTATTATTCTTTTATAAGCCTTAACTCTTACCCATTTTTCTTTCATTTATTTTTCAACCCTGGCTGATTTTCTGTTTATGCTGCCTTGTTGGTTGGTTGTTTATTCCCTGGATTTACAGCATTACTGCATTGTCTCTTTTGTCTCATTCTTCCCTGGACATGCCTCCCCTGCCAGGGTCTTTCTTCCATGATGGTGCTCCTGGGTCCTCTATTCTTATTGCACAGCAGCCCTTGCAGAGCTAGTCAAACCGGCTCTTCCTCCCATTTACCAATGGTCCTAAAGGTGTTCAGGTTCATCTCACATCAGAGGTCTGATTCAAAGCACACAAAAAGACAATAGGAGTCTTTCCATTCATTTCTATGTGCTTTGGATTAGGCCCCATAGGACTAGCCACCTATACACACCACCAGTGGTCCATGGACCACAATTTGTAAACTGCTGCCATAGAAAATATATAACCCTAGCAGTGTTGTCCAACTTTCCTTTCTTTAAAATACAGCAAACTAGCCATTCATCAATTTGCTTAGCTCTAGTATAGAATGAATCCGTTAGTACTGGCGCATTAGTGCTGTCCATGCTTATTTAATTTGATAATGTTACTAGACTATAACATTCCAGAATGTTCACAAATTGGCAAGGTGGCAGCTGCATTAATGAACTTATATAAGATTTGGTCACTGCAAATCTACAACTTTAAGTCCAACCTATGAAGATTTAATTCAAATGTTATTTCCATCTGAATACAGGGATGTGAAAGCTGTCAATCCAACAAATATACACACAGACATCCAAATTCAAAATCAAATGCCATAGAAAAACACTAGCTATCAAATGGAATTAATGTATACCTTATACCAAGATCTAGACAGTTCCACAATTCCTTATCTTTAACGTTATCCAGAACAGATGATCGAAATATTTGAGATATGTGTTAAGAATGAAGCCAGAGCATCTACCATAGCAAGACTGCCATTGGGCAGCTAGGAGACTATGCAAAAAGAGCCAACTGAAATAATCTCTCCATTGCATACTATTTGCAAATGGAAAATTTATGGGACTTAATAATAGAGAAAACATGCAAAGAGCAGTCCAAGATAGACAGGGATGGTAAAGCCTCGTTCATGCCCTCAGCAACATGAGATGGCCTAGGGAGTATTCATATTTGGCTGAGACTGTACATCTTTCGCCGGGGTCCTTGAAAGTTGATTTAGTTGGTGTTGGTCCTGCTTTGAGCAGGGAGTTGAACTAAAAGACCTCCTGAGGTCTCTTCCAACCCAAATCTTCTATGATTCTATGAATGTCTTCTATATAACTCAACTTCAGTGTGTGTCAAACTCAATTAATGGACAATATTTCTTCATACCAAATTATTTTAAAATTCCATACTACTATGTAAATAAGTTCCCTGGTCTCCAGTGTGCCCCTCTGATTCTGCATCTGTGAACTAGATAGATACCCAGTGGTTAGCCAAAAGGAGATCCTGATCCCTTGGGATTAGATCTGGTACCTGGACTTGTCAAAAGAAAATGGACAAATGCAAGTGCATCAGTAGCATATGCAATCGTCCCTTGACCATTATGTCAAACTCTCTACAACCTCTCCCAGTCACATTTCTGTAAATGAAATGAACTGTAGCCCATAAGGGAACGTTGCACAAATAAAAACACATTTCAACTTTAAAAAACATATCAGTGTTTTATTATAAAGCAGAGATTTCATACCATAATGTATGTCTTCTGTGGGGCCATCTGGTCAGTTCAGGACCCTGATTTCTGTATTCAAGTGAGGGCATCCATCAGCAAGTAGAGGAAGTGGCACTGGCTTGTGTTGCCTTGGCAACCAGTGTTGCCAAACAACAGACTTGGAATATTCTGTGGGGTTTAAACTTTCAGGCTGCTGAGTGACTGACTGAGGTGACAACAGAAGCAATGCCTTTTGCTGGATTTTTCATGATAGCAAGAACCTTATAATTTTTGCATAATTTTCAACCCCCTTCTCCTACCTTTGGGTTGAATCCTGTTTGCTCAGCATTGCAGTCACTGGTAGCACTATAGTTAATCTGAGCTCCAAATTCCATTCCAACTTCCTTTCTTCAATTGCTCAGAACTGTCTCAAATTCTTTATGAGAGACAAAGTCGGTGAGATTATAACTTTTATTGGACCAACTAGAGACATTACCTCACTCACCTTGTCTCTCCGAAACTTGGGACCAACATGGCTATAACTACACTGCATATATCAAATTCTTTCTGTAATTTTTCTAAGTATGGGCTCTGTGAAAAGATGAATTTGGGGAGGAAGGATATACAGAATCAGTTCTTTTTTTATTTGTGTCAATAGGATAAAATGATATATTTCTTATATATTCTGCTTAGAAATTTTACACTTATATTGCTCAAAGATGGCTGAAACTAAATACCTTAAAATGTGGCTAATTTTGCACATTTCTTATCAAGAAAGGAAAAATCATTGAAATTTAAAGTAAACTGGAATGGTGGGGACATGGTTTCCTTTACTCACCTCCTTACTAAGGTATGACCTCTTGATTCCCCTCCACAACATTTGGAGAGGCAGGAATTTTTCTAGAAGTCATCACAACCCTCTGATGTATCCCCATAAATTTATCAGCTACCTAGTATACAGGAGCACAGCCAGAATTGCAAAAGAAATCATTAAATGACCTGAAGGGAGCTGCAGGTATAAGTAATCCTAGCAACAATACTATGGAAGTACAACACACTGAATTCCAAATGCATAAATAGAAAAAAAATCACTACATATTCAAAAATCAAATAGTCTAACCTGTCCCACTGATCTTGCTCCATCAGCCCCACATTAAGAATTAGGTACCTCCAGTTCTTTTTCTTGAATCAGTGGCCAACGTATCAGTGTAGTATAAGTTTATAGCATTGAATCCAGATAACCACTACATTGCCAGGCATTTGTCCTTTTAAGTCGGCATGCTGATCAAGGCTTCCTTTGATGTGGCTAGAGCTCTAGGCCAGGCTACCTGGATTGCAAGATGCAGAGCTGCTGTCTAGTCCAGCATCTGGCAAACAACCTTACCTAAAACTACCCAACTCCTGCTGGATATGAGAATTGCCTACCCCGCATTGCCCAGCCAACTTCATTAGACACCAAATGATTATGCTTCTCCTGGCTGGGACCCTTCAAAGCTGGGCCATATATGGGCACTATCCTTAACTACACTGAGGCAAGTGTTTTGCTAATTTCAGGGTATTCTGAACTGTTTTAAGCTAACTTCTGGCTGTGTTTGGTTTGGGTGGTTCCAGTAGCCTCTATCTGTGGGCTATTTGGTAAGGCATCCAGGCTACCCCTATGACTGCTCTGTGCTCAGACTGTGTTGGAGCTCATGTGTCTCTATAGAAGCACATATCCAAAGCCCTTGTCACATTGTCTCCTCCCAGTCCCACCCCACAGGCATCTTCTTTCAATAATAACTGGGTCAACTAATTGGCTCAGAGCCAGGCGGCCTGTAAATCAGGTACCCATCCCTGCTTAGACATATCTAAGTTCCCACTCTGGAGTGGGCATTTCCATCCTCAACTGGGACAAGGGCCTGAGAGTAAGAACTCAAACTGGGGTTTCCTGGCAGCTATCCAGCCAACCAGGTCTTGGCAGGGGGAGAGTGAAGAGAGACCATCTCCTCTACTCTGGCTGACTCATAACAAGTCAGGGCTGTAGGGCAGAACCCAGCCCCTTCATAGAACTATTACATAAGTGTGTAGTGCAAGGTCCACAATGGTCAAGTATTTTGAAAGTTATGAGTTTTCTTAAAAAAAGCATAACTTTGTTTTTTTGAGTGGCACCTTCTTTCTCAGCAGATCTAGTCTGTTCAGACCTATACAAAGACACATTTGCTGATTTGGGGGCACAAAATAAGTTCTTACTACTGTTTAATTTCCTTGTAGAGCCAGTGTAACTCAGAGAGTGAGCCAGAAAATAATCTGGTTTAACACGCTACCAATAGAATTGTCAACTGAATTCCAGTTTAGGCATTTTACTTCAGGGTGCACAAAGGTATAGATTGCAGTTCTAATCTATTTTAGGTGCTTATATTGCCCCATCACTGTAGTATCTGAGTACCTCAAAATCTTTCATATATTTATCCTCACAACACTCTTGTGAAAGAGGGAAATATTATCATCACCATATCACAGAAGGGGACCTGAGCCATAGAGAGAGATTTTCCTAAAGTCACACAGGAAGTCTATAGCAGAGCAGGAACTTGAACACAGGTATCTCAAGTCCTAAACTAGTGTCCTAACTACTGGACCATACTGTCTCTTTTCTCAGTGGTCCATCAGCCTAATTCCACCTAGAACTCAGATGAGTCTGGACTCAGAATTATTAGTGTTGATACCTGCATAATGAGAACACATATTGAGTTTCAGACCCTAAATTCATTCTGCAGCATTGCCAGTTAGATGAAAAACACTGACATATTTTTCTTTGTAAATAGCTTATTCACTCTGGAATTACCAAGAGAAACATTGTACCCCATCATGTTCAATGTTTTCAGAGCAAAATTGCATTTCAGAATGCATTTGTTAAGGCACTGTTTAATGACACATTTTTAAAGACAACCTCAGTTAAAGATGCTTCAGATAAAGGAAGTGTCATTGAAGGAGGTCTGATGATAATAAAGGTGTTATATAGATGATATTCAAAAGAAAGGCTTCCTCTTCATTATCCTGGAATTGTTATTATCTAAATTTACCGGATCAATTTTAAACAATCTGTTGTTTATACAAGAACTCAAAACAGAAATGAGGACATTAGCAGCAGGCACTTCGGATTTACTACTTAATCCACTGTGAGTGCATGCCAGTGAATGAGAGGTCAAGAACCAAGCATTGCAGAAGACAAGACAGGGATAGGTATAAATTGGCCATGAATAAATTCAGGCTGGAAATTAGAAGAACGTTTCTAACCATCAGAAAAGGGATGTCATGTAATAGTCCTCCAATATGAACAGCGGAGGCAAACAGCCTAACTACTTTTAAGATGGAGTTTGCTAACTTTATGAACAGGATTCTATTAAGGGTTGCCTGCAATAGCAGGGGACTTGACTCAAAGACCCAGGGGGCACCTTCCAGTCCTATGTTTGGGAGAGCATGTGAGGATTCCACTGGCCATACACAAAGTAACAATGTTCTTCACTCTGTGTATATGTACTGCAGGGTACTGGTGTATGATGATAGTGATGCTCATTACAAAGCAGCATGCATGACACTGCATCTGCTGCAGTCTTAGGGTATGTCTACACAGCAATTAAACACCCCGTGGCTGACTTGGGCTTGTGGGGCTTGTGCTGTGGAGTTATAAAATTGCTCTGTAAATGTTCGGGCTTGGGCTGGAGCTTGAGCTCTGCAACCCCATAGCGGAGGATGGTCCCAGAGCCTGGGTGCCAGCCCAAGCCCAGATGGCTACACAACAAGTTTTAGCTCTGTGAGCCCGAGTCAGCTGATGCCGGCCAGCTGATGCCATGCCAGAGGTCTTTTATTCCAGTACAGATGTACTCTTAATAACTCCAGCACTATAAAACTGATCAGCAACCTGGCACAGCATCCAGTCTGCTTTCCCAATGCCATGCAACAGTTATCTCAAGCAAGTGATAGGAAGGCAAATGCCCCAATTAAACTAAAAAGAACATTGCAGTATTTAAGAGTAAAATCTAAACCATCCATTTTGTACAGGTATTTTTTTTTTACCCTAGTGTGTGTGGTGGTATAAGGAGAGGTAGGTAGAGGAATCCTTCGGAACACCTCATAAGAGTACAATGCCATTTACTTGCCTGGAGACCTGTTCTCCTGCTGAAATTGCTGTTGAAGCCAAAGGGCATTACTCATATCCTGTAGAGTAAGAACTGAGCCCAAGACTCTCCTTCCTGCTCTCTAATATTTCATTTATGGATATGTTGATTTGTATTTGGCTGCTTTTCAAACATAAAAGAGTTATTTGTGCATGCATGTGTTGTAAGTGGCCCCATTATTTCCTATTAATCAGTTCAGTAAACTAATTAGTCTTCCATTTATATTGTTCTGTTGATGTAATGCACTTTAGCAACTATTTATGCAGGAGCCTGGTGAGGAACGAGCTGGATTAGTTCTGTCTCAGTGTAAGTGCTATTGTGGGGAACTTTCCTTGCTTCTGCACTACCTCGGTGAAGTGGGCTAGCGAAAGGATCTGAGTCCTCGCTCCCACTTCCTTTACCCAGTGGTCTCCCTGCCCTTGAGGACTCCCGTTCCACTCCACAGAGTCCTCGTAACCCCAACAAGGCTGGGCCCAGGATTTCGGGGGGGAGGGGGCTCGACCCCGAACACCTAGAACAGGGGCTAGGGTGTCCCCACTCCGGGGTACTCTGTCTGCACTGGGCACTTCTCTGACCTACTGACCATTACATACAAGTTAAAGCAAATGCAAGTTATTTAATCAACAATTAATTTTAAAAAGAATAAGGAAAAATGGGAAAGGTTAAAGGAAACACATTAACCCGCTCTGTGGCAGGGAACATCACAAACTGTCTCTGGAATGTCAGGGCAGTTCACAGTCTCTTCCTTGTAAGTCCCAGGCCTTTTTCTCAGGCCCTGCAGTGCTGCAGGGATGCTGTGGGTTGGACACTTGGTCTGGTGGTTGCCACACGCTCTCAGGCTCTAAGTGGTAGGACCCTTCTTCCCAGTGTCGCCCCGCCCTTTCGGGGTTACGATCCAAGCCTGGCCTGCAGAGCCTCTTCGCTGAGGCGTCTCCCTGTGCTGGGCTCACTGTCCAGGATCCCCCTCGCTCTCCCCAACTGCTCAGTGCACCCAGCTCCGGACTGCTCCAGCCCCAGCTCCACCGCTGTGTCTCAGCACTGCTGCTGCCACTGCTGCTGCTCTGCCTCCAGCTCCCTGGGCTGCTCATTTGGCCCCTCTGCCTCTGGTTGCTACAGCTCTGGTCCCAGGACAGGTCTGCTCTGCAGGCTGCTTCTGTGACTCTGCTCCCAGCACTGACCTGCTTCCTGGGCTGCTTTTCTGGCCCCTCTGGCTCTGGTTGCTGCAGCTCTGCTCCCAGGGCAAGTCTGTGCTCTCTGGGCTGTGTCTCTGGCTTTAGGGCTGCAGCTCTGCTCCCAGGACAGGGTCTGCTCTCCCTGGGCTGTTTTTCTGGTCCCTCTGGATCTGGCACAGCTCTGCTCCTCAGCTTAGCTTGGGCCCCTGCTTTCTCCTTAGCTTGGCCCCACTCTGTCTGACCCAAGCAAATCCAGCTCACATGGAGGATGGGACATCCCTGGCCTTCTGACTCCCTGATCAGCCTGCTCGCCCTGTCATTTAGGCTGACCTGGAACATTGGCCTTTCCCCATTGTTCCTGAGGGCTGTCAGTCTCAGGGTCCTGATTCCCCATCGACCCTTCCCCCTTTTTAGTACTGGGAGCTAGCAACTAAAACACCCCCACTGAATGTTAGTAAGGGGGCAACAGTCCCCTTACAGCAGCTTGTATTGCTGTTGTGTATGATGTGAATTCCATGCACCTTACTTTCTCTTGCTTTTCCCTCTGTTTCCTCAGTTGTTTAGCTAGGTCAATTAGTCCATTTCTAGTCCATTCAGAAGACGGAAGGCCAGATCCTCAGCTGGTGCAATTGGCATAGCTCTCTGGACTTCAGTAGAACCACACTAACTTACCCCAGCTGAGGATCAGGCTTCCAGTCCTGCAAAGTGGTCATACCAAATAGCTGTCATTCACCAGAAGCCTACCATTCGTTCAGGACATTCAGACTTCAGTGTCAGATAAATGGCTGCAGATTTCTCCTTTGGATCCAACAGATCTTTCAGAGATAAGCTGCCAAAATACTTCTGCTGGTCCCACTGTGGCCAGAGGTACTAGCCTTCATATAACTGCACCCTTGCTCACCAATGCCCACAGAGCTATTTAGAGATGAATAATCATGTGTTGTTATTTTGTTCCCCTCTAGCTGCAATTGATCACATTTGTATCCTATTTTTTTCTTTTATTTCATTCTTATGTCTACTTCTCCCTATAAAATCAAATATGTGTCCTTATAACTCCTGCCTATGAAGGTTTTAATCTTCCTTTCTACCTACAGGTGGTGAAACTAAAATCAAAACTAAAACCAGTAATGCTTTTGTTCTGTTGCTGGCAAGGCAAAACATAATGATTGGGGCTAATACAACCAAAATATGACTGTACAAGCCCATCTCTTCATCTGTATTCACCCACTAAGCATAACATTAGTTCTGGACAAATGGAAAACTTTATTCTGCTCATTGCTTTTGGACAGGGCATTAGTGAACACTTGGATTACTGACAGATCCCAGACAAGAGTTTCTTGCACATTCTTAAAAGCTTCTAGGTACTTGTTAGTATATAGATATTCAGGCCTGCCTGTAAAGGCCTATACTCTAAGAATTTAGGTGTATTCTTATTACTTAACTAGTTATAGAGGTATAAAAGAAAGAATCAAAATCACTGTCTGCTGGTGTAAGGGCCTTCTCTTTCTGTGACAGTCTGAGGCCCTGTTCTTAGGCTAAGATCTCTGGCTAAGCAGCAGAGGCAGCCATAAGCTGGAAAGTGTATGGTCATATTCTCACATTCCAAACTAGTCACATTGAAATAAGTCAATCTGGAGCTGTTAGAAAGGTGATCTGATCTATCATCTCCAGAGAAAGGGAAGAGCCTAGAGGATGTAAAAGGAAGTTTAGTTTGATAGTTTTCTGTTCAGTAAGAACTCACTTATCAATAGACACAGCTGGGAAACCCTTATGTCTTTATAGATGTAGTTGTGAAATCCTCACTTCTGTATTGTTTTGTCATTATAGTTCCCACTTCGCTATTGTTTATTTGCATGGTCTCTGTCTGCTTCTGTGATTGTTTCTGTCTGCTGTATAATTAATTTTGCTGGGTGTAAACTAATTAAGGTGGTGGGATATAATTGGTTAAATAATCCTGTTACAATATGTTAGGATTGGTTAGTTAAATTTCAGTAAAATGATAGGTTAAGGTATAGCTAAGCAGAACTCATGTTTTACTATATAGTCTGCAGTCAATCAGGAAGTAAGGGGTAGGGAGAATGGGAACAGGGAATGGGGGTAGGGAAATTGGAATCATGTTTTGCTAAGGTGGGGAATGGGAACAGGGACACAGGTAAGGCTCTGTGATGTCAGAGATGGGAAGGGGGACACTAAGGAGGAAAACTGGAATCATGCTTGCTGGAAGTTCACCCCAATAAACATTGAATTGTTTGCACCTTTGGACTTCGGGTATTGTTGCCCTCTGTTCATGCGAGAAGGACCAGGGAAGTAAGTGGGTGAAGGAATAAGCCCACTAACATCTTGATCACATAAATGTTTTTTTCTTAATAAAACCATATGCTTTCAATCATATATAAAAGAAACAGAACAAAATCCAATGTGATTAGTTCCATGCAGCTTCACTGTCAAGTTTACACCTTGATGTGCATCTTATAAAAGAATGAAATAGTAATTCTAGACCTTTAGAAATATTAGTCATATTAGTAAAACATTAGTCTAAGTAAACATTAGGGACTGATTTCTCTCTCACCGCATAAAAGTAACTCCCAGGGAAGTCAATGGCAGTTATTTGTATTCTCTAGGGAAAGAATAAGACCTCAGGATCACTAGGAAAGAATATGCAGTGTCTCATGTCTAGAACTGGTTGAAAAAAATGTAATGGAACAGTTTTCCATCTAAAAATGCAGTTTTGTCAATATAAAAATGTTACACAGACTCATAGAATTTAAGGCCAGAAGGGGCCACTATGATCATCTAGTCTGACCTCCTGCACATAGCATGCCACAGAACCTCACCCACCCACTCCTGTAATAAACCCCTAACCTCTGGCTGAGTTACTGAAGTCCTCAAATCATGCTTTAAAGACTCCAAGATACTGAGAATCCACCATTTGCAATCATTTAAACCTGCTAGTGGCCTTTATCCCATGCTGCAGAGGAGGGTGAAAAACACCCAGGGTCTCTGCCAATCTGACCCAGAGGAAAATTCCTTCCCAACCCCATATATAGTGATCAGTTAGACCCTGAGCATGTGGTCAAAACCCACCAAACACACACCTGGGAAAGAATTCTCTGTAGTTACTCAGAGCCCTCCCCATGTAGTGTCCCATCACTGGCTGTTGGAGATATTTTCTGTTAGCAGTTGCAGATTAACTATGTGCCTTTGTAGGCAGTCACATCATACCATACCCTCCATAAACTTATCAAGCTCAGTCTTGAAGCCAATTAGGTTTTTTGCTCCCACTGCTTCTATTGGAAGGCTGTTCCAGAATTTCAGTCTTCTGATGGTTTGAAACCTTTGCCTAATTTCAAGCCTAAATTTGTTGATGGCCAGTTTATATCCATTTGTTCTTGTCTCCATGTTTGCATTTAACTTAAATAACTCCTTTACTTCCCTGCTTTTTATCCCTCTGATGTATTTATAAAGAGCAATCATATCTCTCCTCAGCTTTTTGAGTCTCCTCTCATGTCATGTTGACTAAATCTTCAGTGGGAAGAAAGCCAAATGAAATATTTTAAATTTCTTGTTTCATTTTGAGAATGTCTAAAAGTTTGTTTAAATATGATTTAAGAATTCATATTGACATTATAATGTTTATAGTTCATTTTGACTTTTATATGATATTTATTATATTTATTATATTATATTATAATGTTAATAAAAGCTTGTCTAAATAATTTTATATTATGTTTATATTATTTAGAAGACATTAAGAAACTATAATAGAAAAGCATTTACAAAACATTTTTACCTTAACAATACACAACTTTTGATGATCCTGAAGTGAACTCTTTTGGAATTTTTGTTTTGTTGGGCGTTTTAAAAAATTTGGCCTTTTGTTCTGAAACTAAAACAATTTAAAAAATTCAGATGTATTTATTTATTTATTTTAGAACAGAGATTCCTGTTCTGACCTGCTCTACTCAGAACAATAGGTGATAAAAGGTAGGATTTAGCAGTGTGCTAATTGATTCTAGGGATACTATGGCTATATGTTATACTAGTATCTGGAACATTATGCAGGTCATGCTTTCAATTACATTTTTAATAAAAAAGAACTTAAGAGGATAATATTACCAAAATATATTGTTTACAGAATTCAGAGCTGCTTGCTAGTCTCCCCTTTCAGATGTGCTTGCTCCCTGAAATTACAATTCAGGATGTGAGAGGTTCCCCTCGGGGTGCCACTTGGAACTTGGGTACCGCTGAGCTTGCCTGACCCACCAGCCTGGGCTCCCTTTCACACTATGGTGCTGTGATAAGTTGCCAAGCTCTCCAAGCTTGCTCTTTCATCAGCATACACACAAACAGGGACACACCCAGCTGCAGCTTCACACACAGATGCTGAGATCAGCTCAGCTAAAGCACCTCCCAGTTTCTAAGGCACACATACCCTTCTGGAGTGTAAACCCTAAATTATAATGTCTTGCATTGCACAGGGAACTGTACAGCATAAGCTCATAAAATTCACCCCCTCCCTCAGTGTGGAGAGATACATGTGGAGGAGTCTAGGAGAGCTGGCTGTATTTTAAAGAAGCCTTATTAAGGGCTCAGGAACAAACCATCCCAATGTGCATAAAAAATAGCGAATATGGCAGGCAACCAGCTTGGCTTAACAAAGAAATCTTTGGTGATCTTAAACACAAAAAGGAAGCTTATAAGAAGGCCAAAGCACAACTGGATTTGCAGATAGCAAGGGATAAGAAAGGTTTCTACAGCTTTGTTAGCAATAAAAATAAAGTTAGTGAAAGTGGGGGACCATTACCGAATGGGGGAGGCAACCTAGTAACAGATGATGTGGAAAAAGCAGAAGTACTCAATGGTTTTTTTTTGCCTCGGTCTTCACTGATAAGGTCAGATCCCAGACTGCTGCACTGAGCAGCACAGTATGGTAAGGAGGTGGGCAGCCCTCAGTCCTGAAAGAACAGTCAACAGTGTGCCCTTATTGCCAAGAAGTTTAATGGCATATTGGGCTGCATTAGTAGGAGCATTGCCAGCAGATCGAGGGAAGTGATTATTCCCTTCTATTCGGCACTGGTGAGGCCACATCTGGAGTACTGTGTCCATTTTTGCCCCCCTCCCACCACTACAAAAAGGATGTAGACAAATTGGAGAGAGTCCAGTGGAGGGCAAGGAAAATGATTAAGGGCTGCGGCACATGACTTACAAGGAGAGGCTGAGGGAACTGGGCTTGTTTAGTCTGCAGAAGAGACGAGTGAGGGGGGATTTGATAGCCACCTTCCACTACCTAAGGGGAGTTCCAAAGAGGACGGAGCTAGGCTGTTCCAAGTGGTGGCAGACGAGAGAACAAGGAACAATAGTCTCAAGTTGCAGTGTGGGAGGTCTAGGTTGGATATTAAGAAAAAAAAATATTTCACTGGGAGGGTGGTAAAGCACTGGAATGAGTTACCTAGGGAGTTGGTGGAATCTCCATCCTTAGAGGTTTTAATGCCCAGCTTGGCAAAGCCCTGGCTGGGATGATTTAGTTGGTGTTGATCCTGCTTTGAGCAAGGGGTTGGACTAGATGACCTCCTGAGTTCTCTTCCAACCTAATTTTCTATGATATGCAATAGCTTTCTGCCCCAGGTTGTAATTTCAACACACTGCTTTTAGACAAAACAAAAACAAGTTTTTTTAACTACAAAAGATAGATTTTCAGTGATTATAAGTGATAGCAAACAGACAAAAGCAGATTACCTTAGTAAATAAACAAAGCCACAAACTGAGTTTAACACACTAGATAGGTAGGATATGAATCAGCAAATTCTCACCCTGTGTGATAAACAGGCTGGCAGATTCTTAAGGCACAAGTTGCCTTGGCTTTTCCAGGTTTTAATATACAGGCTAAAAATCCTTTTGCCTGGGACCATCAATTCCCTGTCCTTGCCTCTCAGGTGTTTCCAGGTGTGTTGTTGTGGGGAGAGTGAGTTATCATAATGAAGTCATTGTACATTGTATATCTGCTTCCAACTTGCTGGAAAGCTCTTTTGCTGTGACCTGGAGCAAACAGTTCCCACTGTGAAGTGCTATCTCTGAGAGGTTTCTGTTGTACACAGTTCCTGGAGTAATCCTTGTGCCATTAACATTGTTTAGCCTTTTTACTGTTGTACCTGAAAGGCTGCTTGTGGGTGTTTTCAACCTCACAACATGTTTCAGTAACACATACATAGCCTAACTTCATAACTTCACATATGACGATAGCACATACAATCCAACAAGATATTAATGTCTAGCTATTAATAGATATTAATATAAAGATGTCTAGAATGATAGCTCACAAAACATACTTTGTACAAAACATATCATAATTATATGACAGTGGTGACTATTGGGGTGCCAGGGGACTTTCACTTTTCAGTAAAAAGATGATAAAGGATCTTTCTGCATTTTATAAAACAAACTTTATCAAGAGCCAAGAGCTGAGAATTCTATTGCTAAATGAAAATCATAGCTGTGGTACCTAAGGCAGAAAGAAGATGCTGGATTATAGATCATTCATAACTAGTACTTGTAAGCCACCAAGGACTGTGGAAAATGTTGTAAGGCCTCTTGAATGACAATTTTTTAAAAATGTAAACAGATCTAGGGCTATAGCTGATGGAAATGTTTACTGTGAACAATACATTCAATGAACTTAGCCTATGTATCTTTTTTGATTGTTTATGAAAAATAAGACCCTGGTTTCAACCCATAATAAAAATGTGATTGACGATTTCTGTCATGTCTAATCCCAACAAAAGCAGTGTGAAATAATGTTAACTTTAAGACAATTCCTGCTTGGAAGAATTAGGGAGGAAAAGAGTAAATGCATTGAAACAGGAGGGGAAAGAAAACAGAAAGGCAGAAGACAGAAGATCAAACAAGAGAGTGCTGGAAGCACAAGCGAATGCAATAGGCTATCCGATGGGAGGGTAAGGAGAATAAAAATAGAATGGAGCTGGTGAGGGGAAGTACAGGTAAACTCTCAATTGTTATACTAGAAAGCAGGCAAATATGGAATAAGCTAATGCGTTCTCACTAGCTTAAAGGATATTTTCAGACAAATAAGTCCCATGAATCTCTCAGTTGATTTGCAATAGGAATCTTACTTTGAGTTTTACATGAAACCTACAAAAAGAAAATCTTAATACCGGGAGGAAAAAAGAGATATACAGATATGACCCAGCAGGTGGGTGTGTGGGTAATGCACAAACCCAGGAATCAGGGATCCTCTAGTCTACTCAGCCATTGCTTAACACTCTGATATTGTGAAGTAGAGAGTATTTTCACCACCTATTGAAATGTACTGGAATTGCGGATGCTCAACAACTTGCAGGATCAAGCGTTTCTAGTGCAAAATAAGTTCAATGACACTCATCTCACAGGGCTGCTGAGAGGTTACAGAGTTGATTCTTCACTTGTGAATATTCACGTGAATATGTTTTACTCATATGAGTGAAGGTTGCAGGATCAGATCATCAATTAACAAATGTCAGTAAAGTACTATGAGGTTCTTGAATATAAGAATATAAGTGTTGTGTGAGTACAGAGTATTATAATTAAAACATCCGATTTATTTCTACAAATTGGGCCTGGTCTTTACAAAATCAAAGTACTACAGCTCTGGACCCTGAGAAACGTGAGAGAAACTTTTCACAAAAGCCTTTTCATATTAAAGTGTTGTATCCTATATATTAACAAAGATAAAACAAGACATCAGTTGACATTTTTGAAAGCTTAAGGATGCCTGAAGGAAATCTACTTTTCAGTCTATACTTTTATGCCAAAATTTACCATTCACCAGGTTTACAGCGAATTATTTGCTGCTCACTGGGCATTGAAAGTGGGGAACAACAACAGGAAAGCTCTCCAAGAATATAATAATAATTAAACTCCCTTCAGGGCTAAATATTATGTTGGTAAAGTTAGATTAACCATTAAAAAAAAAGATCAATAATTCCTGGCTGATTTCTAAAGAATTGCTCTTAGCTATATGAATTCAGAACGCAGGGCCAGCCCACAACATTTTGGCACTTGAGGCGGGGAGCTCAAATGACACCCCCATACCCCCTCGCTTGGGCCAAAACTTGAAAAATCTCAGTTCTCCTTCTTCCTGTTCTACTCCTCTCATGGTACTGCTCTGCTACCTACCCCAATAAAGGAGAACTAACAACTTAAAATGCCTTGTTCCAAAATTTTAAGTAACACTTCACTTTCAAATCCTGAACAGCAAATGTAACTTTTCTTGTCTGCATATTAAACACTGGCATTTTTATCTGTTTGAATAATCAAAGTGGTGCTTTCCGTGCCTTGCAAAAATTTGAACTGCTTCCTGCTGAAGGTCCACAGTCTGGGCCAGCCATGCTCTTTTGAGATGGTTGCAAGGCCAACCAGCCTCTCCTGTGTCATTGTGGAGCATAGATGTGTTTTTATTCAGCTTGGAGAAGCTGTGTTCTCCACTGGCAACTGTTACAGGAAGTATTAGAAGAATGTGGAGAACAACAAAAGCATTTGGAAAGAGGGTGGTCATCTTATTTGTGCACATATATTCCAGAACAGCCTTAGGAGTTGATCCTGCTGAAATGTATCTTGAAAGGGCTTTCAGTTCATCACTTAAATCACTCGCATCAATATCACTTATGTTATCATATGTCAACACTGTCTCTAGCGCTCTGTATTGCTGGTGTAGGTTTTCTTCAGGTATAGTGAGGAGTTTTGGAATATCATACAACATCCCAAATATATGAGCTGCATGAAACGTTTTTCAACTGACTGTATTGCACAATCTAGCACCTGGTTAAAGAATTCAGCTTTGAATTGTTGTTTGGGGTCTCTTATGGGATTATCCCATGCCTCGTAATCCAAATATCTTCTTTGATGACTCTTGTATTCTTGAATGAGGGGGAAAATAGCTTCAGTGTGAAGTTCCTCTGCCAACTTCTTCAGAACATTTTGAACGTGCACTCTTCAGAACGTTTTGAAATCCCTCAGCTGATTGGTAAGACTGTAGGTATGACTTTGCTTTGTCCAGTTGTTACATTGCTCCAGATATATCAAGGTCAACACCTTGGTGTCTCTTGCTTACAACATTTATTTCAAACAGTATGTCATGCCACAACACTAAGCCACACAGAAATTTGAAGTTATGTATGTTTCTGGTGATTCCATTTCCCTCTGCCACTGTTCTCTCATGAACAGTTCCGGTCATAGCATTATCCTCCATAATGGCAACTATGGCATCATCTATCTTCCCAATTTGGTGTTTGATAGGCTTTATCACCTCCACTCGACTTTCCCATCATGTGGCACTCAGTGGTTTCAGAGTCAGAGAGGATGTTCCCACATGTTGCTCCAAAAATTGCCATCAATGAGTTGATGCAGACAAAAATACATAGATGCTTTGAATTACTTTAAAAAATTCAGCAGCCTCACTAGAAGCTGATGCTGTATCACTGACCACCAAGTTCAATGAATGAGAACTGCATGGGACAAAAAAAGCTCAAGGGTTTAACTCTCGGATCCATGTCTGCACTCCTCTCTTCTTTCCTCTCATGTTGGCACCATTATCATAGCCCTGACCTCTCATGTCAGCTATTGCAATTCCCGTATTTTCCAGCTTTTTAAGAAGCACATTTGTCATACCAGCTCCTGTAGTATCATCAATGTAAAAAAGTTCTAGAAAATGCTCAGTCACCATTGCAGGGACATTTTCACTAGGTTCTGTTGTTGTTACAAAATGCACCATGAAAGTAATTTGTTCCGTATGGCTGATGTCAGGTGTGCAGTCCAGAATAACAGAGTAATATCTTTCTCACTTGCTCTTTGGGGTGCTAGAGAGGTACATAAGAGGCTCCTCTTCCTCTCTCTCCCTGCAACTCCTGCCGCTTTCTGTTATTCCCTCTCACTTTTTCTCCTGCCTGCCTGTTATGTATCTTGTGCTCTCCTTCCTCCAGCACAACACTCCACCATCTCTGTGAATCTAGAGCAGAGAGAATACATATGCACCAGCAGCAGACACAATTTTCTACACTCTGGGTCCTAGTGCCCCCCTTCCCAGTCTGGCACCTGAGGCAGCCGCCTCAGTTTGCCTCATGGTTAGGCCAGCTCTGTCAGGACGGGAAATTAAGGAGTATCATTCAGAACCACTGCTTTCCACCTTCCAGTTCTCAATTCTAATCATATGGTTGAGCTTTTTCAGACTGCAGGAATAAAAGCAGAAAGTGAAAGGTGCCATGGATTATGCACTCCCTCTGGATAAAAAATAAAACACATTATTTTGTCACAAAAATCATAGCATTTGCAAAATATTAGTCTTGAAGAAGCATTGTGAGTCCCAAAAGAGTATTTTAAGCTTTTACTGAAAATGTTTTCTTCTTTTTTTCCAACATCAGACAGAAAGATTGTCAGATGGCAAGACTAGAAAGAAGAGGAGTGTGAGATATGCAAGCCTGATTCTAATAAACAAATAAAACACATTATTTTGTCAGTAAACTGCAGAATCTTTAAAATATTATACTTTAGGAACTTTTCTTAACTCCAAAGCAGTCCATATTAGGTGTCTGTCTTTTTTAGATGAGTTCTCAAATTTAGACTTATTCTTGATAATTTTTCATTTTTAATTGTTTTATATGAATGCTCACGTTACTAAGAGAAATAGTCTGCTGCCACTAATTACACTATTACCCTACTCTGCAAGTATCCCATTTATGTGAATGGGATTATTCATAGAGTGAAGTACTACTCAATGATGTCCGAATCTGGCTCTAAGCTGGTCAGAATTATTATTATTTATTTGTGCCTTAAAAAAACCCGCAAAATCATGCTTGCATACCAGGTGGGAATTTGAAAGCTCTCACAGCTTTATTCTACTTTGCATTATACAAGGATAGTTCCCATGGTAACTATTACATCATTTGGCATACATACTACCTGAGAAAAACAGAACAATTTAATAAAGAAACACACATCCACCATTGTGCAATCTGAATTGATTTAGCTATTGCATAATTATGTTTCACGAAACAAACAAAAGACTGCATCAATTCTCAGTATCAGTGTGACCACTTGTCTCTCAAAAGTTAACATTTGTTTCCAGTTCATCCCATGCCTAAACCCCCCTCTGCCACTCACATCTTAAAAAACTTGACTCTGCTCAACTATTTTTAAAAATTGCACCCTCCGCCTATAACCCTCCCATTTCCTTCCACATAATTTTGTTCTTTCTCTCCCCCCGCCCCACTCACATAACTTAAGCTGGATGAGATTGAGATTTAAAACAAAAACAAAAAAAACCTCATCCACATTAATTTTGAAAAAAACTGCACCAACAGTGGGAAAAGGAGGACGTTTCCCTCCCACAAAATAAACACATAGAACTGGTAAGTGACAAGTTCCTGATTGCTTCCCATCTCTGCCATTAAGGCCCAGCTGTTCAAAGGGAGTTAGGTGCCTAGCTCTCACTGATTTCAACTAGAGCTGGGTGCCTCAATATCTTTTAACATCTAGACCTAAGTGACTTTACTACTTTGTATTAATTCACAGGGGAAAATCTTCATTGAGGTGTAGTTAAGGCTGAGAGTATCAGTAATTTAAAGGCAAAAATCCTTAGGAGAGTGTTGTAGTTATAAAAACAAAACAAAAACTATTAAAAGGCAGGAAATCCACAGTTGAGGTTAACCTTAAAAGAAATTCAAATGTTTGAAAGTATGAAAATGCAGGGTAGAAAGAAAGAGAGATTGGAAAGGCTGGGATTTGAGTATCACATTTTGCAGTGCAATTCAGACCAGTGAGTGGTTGTGTCACCACTGCCCTGTAAACCCGGGTGCCTTAAATGCTCTGATGCTGTGACATACTGCCCAGACACCAACAGCCAGAAGACCCTGAGCATCTGCATGGTGTCCAGCCATGACTCAGCACTCTGACCCCAGTAGCCAGCCTACAACACAACAGCTACATCCTCGTCTCCACCAACCTTGAGAACTACTTACAGGGTGACCCCAACACACTCCCAGTCCTGAATTTTCCCCAAACCATCTGCTTTGAAGCCTCCAGCTCTCTCCTGGAACTGACAGAATTCATAAAGTTTGTTGCTCCTTTTAAAAGCACAAGCACAGCAGCTCATTACTTCAACTGGAGTCAACAATCAATTCAAACACAGCACTGGCTTGGTTTAGATTAAAAGTGAAACAAGTTTATTAACACAAAGAGAGCTTTTAACTGAGTTCAAGAACAAGGGATAAAGGCACAATGGTTATAAGCAAATAAAAGTAAAATTCACTTTCTAATGGCTAAGACCTAACTCAAGAAGCTACAGCCTTGGGTCAAGGTAGATTTCTTACCAATCAATCTTTTTTTTTTCTTTCCAGAAATGCCTAACTATCCTCTAAGTCAGGCCCTTCCACAGAAGTACAAGGTACTGTCTTCCTTGTCTTCCTAGGTAAAAGGTCTCTTGCCTAGGTAGGTATCTCACCTGTATTCAGCTCCCAGAGACTTCAGCCCCCATGGCTGAAGGACCCATCTTTCTCAGCTTGCACAAGCTCTGGCCCCTTCTGTCTGCCCAGTGATGAAAGCTGAGATTTCAGGTATTTAATGTTTACCCAGTAGGAAGTAATGGTTACACAGCCATTGGTTATACGTAGCTTTATAATTTCAAATGCTTCTAGTTAGGTAAGAAAACATATCTACTGGTGTCATTAGTGTTACAAGAAGCACAGAAATCAGGTACATAAAATCATCTATAACAAAGTACTCAACTCTCACAGTTCCTGGAGCCCAGAAACCAGGTCAGCATAAATGCAAACTCCTCAGAGTATATTTCTTGTTTGAACATGGGAATGTGACTGGAGGAAAATTAACAATTTGCTATGTATAGGAATACTCAGAAAAAGAAGACATATAATTAACCAATATCCACCCTTCTTACAGGATCTGTTTAACATTTATTAGTTTACTCAATATTTCTATGTCAGGGAGACGGTGCTTCTCAAATTCCCATGAGGGCATTATATGCTCCCAATGTTGGAAATGTCCTCCCAATCTTACACATAGGTAGAAGACTTCCTTCACTACTGCCTACTATCAGATTATAACCTTACATTTTTTTTAAAAAAGGCTCTCCAGATAATTTTTTAAAAGCAGGACAGATTGCATCTTCCTGTGGTAACATTGAAGGAACAAGGCCAAAGAGGAGGAGAGATGTAACATTCACCTCACAAAGGTCTCACAATTACCGGAAGTAGGGTTTCCTCACTTTGACATGGAACAAGCTGAGGGCTTCAATCCTCAGAAACCACAGATCCTTGAAGTCTGTACAAATCTGGGTGATTGGATGCAGGACTGGTGCCTCTGCACTGGTTCCAGGATCTCCTTTAGCTCCCTGACAGAGTATGTCCAATACATCTGTGCTATTAGATGCTTCTGAGCCCTTCTGTGCCTTGTAAGCTCTCTCCAAAGGGGATCCCACAGTGTGGAAGTGATGTCACCACAAATTAATGCAGAATCAGGTTGTATTAACTTTTCTGCAGATTTCCTATGAGATTGGTAAGGAAGGGGATAATTTGCAGTTAACCAGCTCTATCCTCAATCCTTTTTTCATATGTGGATCCAGAAAACAGTGAGATATACTCTGCTCATGAAGGATGGGGATGGTTCTGTGGAGTGGCCGACCTCCCTCTCCACATTGAGCTACTGGATGAATAGAAAACTGTTGAAAGCTCCAGTAGCATACAGAAATCATAGAAATGTAGGTCTGGAAGGGACCTCAGTAGCCATCTGGTCCAGTCCCCTGCATTCAAGGGAGTCTAGTAATAACTAGACCATACCTGACAGGTGTTTATCTCACCAGTTCTCAAAAACCTCCAATGGCGGAGATTCCATAACCTCTCCTGGCAATTTGTTCCAGTACTTAACCACCCTGACAGTTAGGAAGTTTTTTCCTAATGTCCAACCTAAACCTCCCTTGCTGCAATTTAAGCCTGTTGTTTCTTGTCCTATCCTCAGAGGTTAAGGAGAACAATTTTTCACCCTCCTCCTTGTAACATCCTTTTATGTACTTGAAAACTATTATATATCCCCAGAATCTTCTATTCTCCAGACTAAAGGGATTACACAGGGTTTATGTATCAAATGAAAACCTGGATATCTCTCCTATTAGGCAGCAGAGATGGTGACATCTTGACTTGAGGCCCAAATGAGTTGAAGAAAGGTTTCATCACCACATTCTTTCCTGTGAGCAATCACTTTTCACCTACTAGTTCCATGGTAATTCCCACAGCCAAAGCCATGATCCTGCCAACTACTCCATGGACACCTGGGTCAAATTATGTGAAACAGCTTACAGGATTGAAGCCTGAATCTTCACTTAAACTCAGGATCAGTGCTTTTGTATCAGCATAAAACCAAGTACTGGGCACCGGTGCAGTAGATCTGATTTGCATGCTATCTCAGATGTTCGCGTGACATGTATTTTCAAAACTGGTGCAACTGACATACTCAATGCAATGTTTCATAGTTTCTTGTGATATTTTTAAAAGTGACAAAAATAACAATGGCAAAAGAAAGTTTTAGAGAAAATTAGAGTAATATAATTACATGGATTTAACTAAAATTATCACCAAATAATGAAGAAATTCTGAGTCAAGGTTCCAACTTTGTCTTTTGTGACAGGTAATGCAGAGGAGCAATGTGTATGAAACCCTAGCAGAGAAGTGTCTCTGTAAAAGCCAAGTAAGCAGTTACTGATTCTGGATATATGACAGAGATACTAGCTTTTGTAACCCTGATCCAAATCAGCTGACTGGGTCCCAGAAATAAAGTTCAAGTGCCCCAGCACTCCTGGAAGTCAAAGTTTTATAACAGGAATTTTAGGTTCTGATCCTGCAATGTCTTGGACATGGCTAGAGTTCTGTGGCCAAGCAGAGCCCTACTGGAGTCTGGGACATTCTGTATGGTGCAGCAATCCATCCACACACAAGAATTTGTAGAACTGGGGCCTTAATTATCATAGAACCTGTGATTCCTAAGCACAGCAGGGTGAGTGAAGGATAAGGACAAAGAGAAGACAAATGAGGGCAGGATGATCTTTCAGCAGTAAGAAGGGAATTGTGAAAACCTAAACAAAGTTATGTTTGTGACAGGAATAAATGTGTTGTCCACATTAATATTTGTTGTGTTTAATGTTGCATAAAAATTAACTGAGCTGCCCCACCCATAAAATTAAAAGAGGCATTTCTTTTTCAATATATTTTTTCAGTGCAAGCGAAAAAGGAAGAAAGAAACTAAGATAAACAAAAGTTGCTTGGCTGATTAGTACAACAGGCAACATTCTTACAGCTTTCCCACACTGTCAAGGGCAATATAAAGCTGACAGATGCCAAAAGTCCACAAAAGAAACAATGTCATAAAATTCTTTCTGCTAAATAAGGGATATTAATTTCCCCTTGATTAGTGTGCATAGCTCCCATTAGAGTTAATGGGGATTGTGCAAAAACACTGAGAATAAAATAGATAACTGTGTTTGGACTCTGATAAATCACAATCATACATTATCGTCCCACAGGGGCTGTACTACTACATTTCTGTTGCTGGTTTCTGAATACCTCTTCTGATGGCCTAGTCAGAGCCTTTGGTGCTCCTCAGTGAGAGCTTGATCTTAGGCACTGTGAAATTATTAGGTCTTCCTGTAGGGTTTAGCAGAGATTCATGCTGATGAATTCCCATACTAACCGAGATAGGAAAATGTAAATGATGAGCCAAATTCTGTTCCCACTTACAGTAGTTTAAACCCTGAATAATTACACTGACTTCCATGGACATACTCTTGATTTGTGTGCAATGTAATCAAGTTCAAAATCAGGCCTGCTATTGCTTCTGTTATTTCTGTACCTGCCCTTGTCTTTCTGTGGTGGGTTGTTTTTTTCAGGAGGGGGGACATATTTTTATCTTCTCCTGCCTTCATTGCTGCCATTTCTACATTTGCCCCTGCTTCTACTGCTGCCATTTGTGCATCTGCTTCATGTTGTTCAACTTATATGGTTTTGTCAGTAGTAAGGGACAGTGAAGATTATAATTTACTTTCCTCAGCACACACACAAACTCACTCTCCTTATACTTATCTTATCACTGTCCCATAGCTCATACATTTCTCTTTAGTACCCCAACATCTTTCCCTCCCATCAAAGAAGAAAATAATTTACATATTAATTATAACTTGTCTAGTAAAAATGAAACAGACACCTGTAATTATGCAGAGGCACCACACACTTTCACATTGCCAAATCAATGATGAATGGAAAAGGGAGCTCATTAAAATGAATCACAAATTTACTGCGTAATACATCTAGATTTGCAGAACATATTAATTCAATGGAGTTGAAATATGTGATATTAAATAGCATGTGTGAAGAAACCTTCAAGAGCAATTTAAATAATTATCCTAGTGCTGCATAGTATATTGTTTGTTTGCTTTCCTCATACCCAGTTACTAATGCCTGGATTCTAAAAGGTATTTAGGTACCTAACTACAGTTGATTTCAGTGGGAGCTAAGTGCCTAAATACGTTTGAGGATCTGAGCCTGAATTCCTTAGTTAAGTTACAAAATTCTGTTTTACAAAACATGGTTTTCAGCAGAATTTGCCAAACTAGGTTTATCACTTAACTCTGGGGCCTATCTTCTCTCAGTTAGAATAATAGTAATAATAATAATTAATAATAACAATAAAAATGCTTTGAAACTGTACGGTTCCTTTCCTCCAAGGTGTTGAAAGCACATTATACATGTTAATGAATTAACCCTGAAAGATAGACACTATGATCTCTACTTTATGGATAGGAAACCAGAGGCACAGAGAGTTGGGTGAGATGCCCCAAATCCACTTTTGGAAGGGTTTTCACTGGAGAGATTGAGACAGTCCCACCCCACAGTATCCCATGGCCAAGGGATGGGGGGATTGTCTTAGGAGATGGGAGATGTGGGTTAAAATCCCTGCTCTGCATCAGGCTAAGTAGGAATTTTGAACCTGGCTCTCCCACGTCCTGAGTGAATGCTCTAACTGCAAGGCTAAAGATTAGGAGAGGCTGCTCATCCTCTGACTGTGTCTTGTTTGAGGGCAGATCAAGGCAGGTGGAATGCCTAATTTAAGGCTCCCAACAGGGCTTACATGTGAAATAGGCACAAGCCTTCAGGATTTAGGCAGCTTTGCACATGCTCACTGGAAGATTTTTAAAGTACTTTATTGATGGAAACTTAGACACTCTCAAGGTTGGGAGGCAGCTGAACAGGATTTTTTAGGATCTGAATTTTGGATTTATGCTCATAAAGTGACAGCTGTTTGCCTAAATCCCTTTGTTGGTCTAACCCTCAGAATGTAAAACTTCATGGGGGGAGCAAGGGGAGGGAAGGAAGGAAGTGGA
Organism: Dermochelys coriacea; assembly: GCF_009764565.3. Classification (NCBI taxonomy): domain Eukaryota; kingdom Metazoa; phylum Chordata; order Testudines; family Dermochelyidae; genus Dermochelys; species Dermochelys coriacea. The sequence continues at coordinate 65,836,716 of NC_050068.2, forward strand.
TGCAATGAGAGAAGTTTTGAGATGTGATTAGAAAATGATGCTATCACTTCTGCCGGTGGCTACATTAAGACGCAAAATAGTCATTTCAGAAAAGCCAAGTCTTCACGGGGTTAGCGATCTCTAAAGTAACGTCACAGATGAGAGCACGTTCAAGGTGCCAGACAGTGAGAAGTGACAGAATGCAAGGACAGTGAGAAGTGGGCTGATTAAGGAAATGATGACTGCCGTGAAATTGTCACAGTACAGTTGCTAATTAACAACTAAACTGAAGATAAGCAACTTTGAAAACATCAGCCTGATTATATTACCAGGACCAAATTTCAAATTCCAATCAGAAAGTCTTGAAAGAACTAGATCGTTCCTTTTAATTTATTTTCAAATTAAACATTATTGGTCCTGATTCCACTCTTAATTAAACTGTGTTTGTTGCTGGAACAATTCCAACGTAGTCAATGGAGTTACCCCAATGTAGAATCAGCAAAAGTGAGAGAATAATCACGACCTATTGTTTAATGTTATTTTAGGTAATTATGTGAGCACTGAAAATATAACTGTTAAAGTCCTTACACTGGTTCTGCTCTACACCACTAGGGGGCATGCTGCCCCAAAGGAAGCAGGGAGGGTGCAGGCACATAGCTGGGAGCTGGCTGCCTGTGAAATTGGGAGTAAGTTACATTCCATGAAGTAGCAGGTCTGTGGGAGGTTTGTAGCTGGTAGTTCCAGGAGGTATTCTGCCTTCCTGATGTGGAATGCTTTCCAGTTCTGGTGGTGGCATGGTGTGATCTGCATCACACCCAATGCAGGGCAATGGATTACTGGCAAAACAGTCCTTACATTGTAATTACCTTGTGGTAAGCGTGTATTTATATATTAATCTGTAATGGTGGAATGGGATGGATTTATAAAGGTATTTAGGAGCCTAAAGATAAAAGTAGGAGCCTAGTGGGCTCCATCAATGGGAGTTAGGGGCCTAGATGCTTTTGAAAATCCCACTGGGCTCCTATCTGCATCTTTAGGCACCCAAATCCCTTAAAAATGAGGCCCAATATGAATAATAATAATGGGTCAGATTTTGAAAAGTCCTCAGCATCCAAGAGCTTCCACTTAGGGTATGTCTACACTGCAATGTAAAGCCAGGGTTAGTGGGACTTGAGTCAGTGGACCCTGGGTTTTAGTACCCAGGGTTGGAGGGTATGTCTACATTGCAATTAAAAACCCCTGGCTGGCTTATGACTTGGGCTCGAATAAGGGGCTGTTTAATTGCAGTGTAGAGATTCAGGCTGGCAATAGAGCCTGGACTCTTGGACCCTGCAAGGCGAAGAGTTCCTGACCTTGGGCTGCAGCCTGAGCCCAGATATCTACACTGCAATTAAACAACCTCTTAGTCCAAAACCTGCAAGCCTTAGTCAGCTGGTGTGGGGCAGCCCCGGGTGTCTAACTGCAGTGTAGACATACCTTGAGTTTCAACACTGTTTGCCAACCCTAGATTAAGATTTTTTTTAATATGGGCCTAAACCTGGGCTCTGGCATCCACACTGCAATATGCAGACCAGCGATATCCCAGACTTCCTAGAGCTCTCCCAAAATGTGACCACTCTAGCTCTTTTTTCGTGGTGAAAGGAAATGAGGGGAAAATGGTGGAGGCACCATTTGAAGAACTTTTCTCGTGCTTTCACTCCTGTTTCAGGAAATGGACAAAACTTCCTTGAGACACCGGTGTATATTTTGTCAGTGTTTTCTGATGCATGAATGGTACCTGATAGACCTCATGACAGAGCAGGAGGAGGAGGACCCAGACACAGCTAGACTTGAACTGGCTGATGCTATTCATGATACTTGGTATTGCTGCCGATTCCCCCTACTTAGACCGGTACTTCGTGAACAAGATCACTAGCACAGTCTGGTGGGACCACATTGTCTTCCAGACCTGGGATGACAAGCATAGGGTCCAGAACTTTCACATGAAGAAAGCTACATTTCTGGAGCTCTATGAGCAGCTTGCCCCAGCCACTGGTGTAAAGAGACACACATGATAGTGGCTATGGTGTTCCAGAAACAGGTTGTTATAACTACCTGGAAACTGGTTACCTCAGATTGCTATAGGTCTGTTGACAATCAGTTTGGTGTTGGAAAATCAACTGTGGGTAAAGTAGTGGCTCAAGGTTTCTGAGGCAATCAGGTGTGTGGTTTATCCCAAAGTGGCAGCTATAAAAGATATTCCTGAAGTAATATCTGGCTTTCAGAGAATGGAGTTTCCAAACTCCGCCCATGGCCATTGATGGGACTCATCTATCCACAGTTTGCCCTCCATAAGGAGCACTTGACTACATAAACTGAAAAGCATACTACTGCACTGAGGTTCAGGCCCCTGTGGACCACAGAGGCTGATTTATGAACAGCCACATAGGCAGCTGTGGGAAAGTTTATGATGCCATAGTTTTTCATTGATTGGGTGTCTACATTGATGGACAGTCTGGGACACTATTTTCACCAAATGGCATTGTCATAAAAGGAGTTACTGTCCTCACCACTATTCTGAGGGACCCTATGTACACCCTTTTGCCTTGACTTATGAAACCATATTCTGATCTCATAGGCCCTGGCAAAAGAATGTTTAATTGCACTCTCAGCAGATGTAGCATGGTTCTTGAATGTGTATTTGGCAGATTGAAATCCCATTGGAGATGTCTACAGACCCATTTGGATTCCAGCATAATGAATGCAGTCTGCATTACCGTGGCTTGCTAGGCTCTTCAAACTCTAAGAGTGAGCCATTTCCCCCTGAATGGAACTGTGACAGTGATGGACTGCTGAACTAGCCAGAAAGCACACCTACCACAGCTGGAGCTGGATGTACCTGCACAATGGAAGTCAGGGATCCCTTGTGCTCCAACACTCTGGACTTGCATGGGCCAGTGGAAGCGGGATAATACTACCTTTATAAATGTGCTTGGATGGGGCTGGTGATTGATTACTTGTGGGAGTGGGTGATTGCCATGCAATGTACTTATGAATGCCCTGACCACTCATCAGATGGAGTGGGGGAGGAGGGAGGGTTGGTTCACAGTGTGGGTTGATGTAAAGAAGTGATTGATGTATGGATTGATGGAGATAACTGTACTGAGATATAGTGTTTGCATACAACTTCCAAATTGTCCCTGATCATGTTTACGACTTTATTATTTGAAATACACATTCTGTAAATTTTCTTAATCAAATGAAAAGATTTATTTATAAAAAGTACATTAACCTATTGCCTGTTGTCATTAGCAAAATAAAAAATCAGTAACAACAAAACCTTTAGAAAAAGGAACAAAGTTCATGAACAAGTGCATACAGTGAAACTGAACAAGATAGAACCCCCCTACTGTTGCATGTTCCCTGCACCGTCCCTTCTCCTTTCCCTTCCTTCCACATTTGCTACCTCCTTGGTGCCAGGGGAGAGAGGTGGAGGTGTTCACAGAGGAGGGGTTCAATATAGAGGACTGCATAGGGCACAGTTGCCCTGCCCAGCCACTGTTAAGGCCTGATTGCATTGGCTGCCCAGCTATGGAGTTGTCCAAGCAGTTCCTGGGCTGCGGCATAGGGTACCCTGGAGGGGACACAGGCTGTGTGGGGAGGGTACAGTAGGAGACAGTACTCTTGTGGCCATTAGTGGTAGTAGCCACTCTAGCAGTTCTTTCTGGTGAGCTCTGTCCTCCTCCCTCAGCCACCATTCTTGTGCAAAGCAAATGCCTGCTCCCTTGCTTTAAATCTGTTCCAAGCCCAGGCTGTGCAGCCGGCTTGAGCCTTCCTGCTTGCCTTTCACCATGCCTTTCCTCTAGCTGAACTCTGTCTTTGGTTTGGGACTTACTTGCTGGTCCTGTCCAGAACTTCAACCATAATTTAATCACGGAAACGCTTCTTTTTGTAAGAGTCCATGAAAGTGCATTGACCCAGGCTTTGTCTGAACTGTGGGCAAGCTATGGAGGTACTGCAGCCTGTAGAGGTTGTGGGGCCTGGAATAGGACAAGACACAAAGGGATATTGTCTCAAATAGCACAGTGCCAGAGCACAGAAACAATCCTTGTGGAATTTCAAGGACATAAAATGTTACTTTTTAAAACCAAAATTCAATATATTATGAGAGGAATGTTTCAGACCACAGAAACTCCCTGGACACAGCTGGGTTATTCACAGGAAAGAAGTGCAGAGACAAGAGTAAGTTAAAAATCACAGCTGCTTTTAAAAAAAAATTGCAGAACAATTTGGCTTTGGGAGATGGTCAGTGGCCATGCTATGAAAGCTTTTTCTATCATTTCAGGTATCCCACATTTTGGAGGACATAACAGTTCTTGTTGTGCCAGAATAACAAAGAGGGGTGTTAGTCCAAGCTGACAGTGGGAAACCAGTAATGTATGCTACCAAAGTATTCAAATGTATATTGACTGAACAGCACATCTCTGATTGAAGTGGGGTGGTCACCTATCAAGTTGGTCCTGGAAAATATGCCCTTCCCTAAAATGTGACTACCTATATGGAGTTCCTGCTTAAGGACAAGTTTGTAGCTGTCAGCACCTAGGACTGGGTTAGAATTAATGTGGGAATCCACTGGATGCTGTGTAAGCTTCCAAATAGTTTAGCTTGTTATGACTGTGTGCAAACATACAGAACTCCACTTCCATCTTCTTTATCCCACCCCCAACATATTTCTGGACAAAATTTTAAACCCCAGTCATATTTGGGACAAATGATTTTGTCACTTATGCACTACATGGATTACATTTACGTTAATGGCCTAGATCTGTAACTGGAACACATTTCCACACTCCCTTCCCCCTTCCCCAGTTCCCAGTTTTCAGGAGGTCCATTATAGTGTTGAGTGGTTCAGAGGGATGTACCGACAGGGATGGCAATGTAAGGTTGCTATTTTTAACAAATAAGAATGCGCTAATAAAATCTGTGCATCTCCAGTAAAAAATCACTTTTCAAGGTTTTAAAAAATGTTTGCATTTCCTAGTCATCATTTTGAATTCCAAATGGTTGGTGGCAGCAGGGGGGACCCCAAGGTGCTGGGATACAGTCACCATTAAAGTATACATGCTGCTTGCTGGGGCTTTGCATTGCTTCATAGAACAGAAATCCCTCCCATTCCCATATTAATAAACATTAAAATGGTGCCAGACACTTACCAGGCTCCAGGGTGGATTCTGCCTCTGCCATTTTTGTTGTGGATTCCACGGTGGGCCATTCCTCAGGATGGGTATCAAAGAGCTTCTCTGATACAGCCCCAGGATGTGCTACAGCTGATCCTGTGGCAAAGCCTCCTCTGGAACCAGTGTCGACAGCAGAGTCACTGTAGCTGGCCTCATTTGGCACCTGCTGCTGGCTCCCATCATGGTGCCTGCAAGTTGTCATCACAGGTCATTGTGCACTGCACTCAGCTCAGTACCCAGCACTCAGTCAAACTCATCATAAAATGGGCATGATGATGGTGAGTTGCCTGTTGTACAGTTCTGGTCTCTGGCTTCCAGGTGGTTGGTCTTGAGCCACTTAATCCACTCCCTGTCCTTTAAATTTCCAACACTGCCAGCTTCTTTACTATTTGCTGGTCTGAATGGTCAAACCTGGCTCTCTGACTAAAAGCCACTGTTTTGTTGGCCTTGCACCAAGAACTAACCAAAATCTGGATGTGCTCTCATGACCATGAAGCTGTGCACTTTCCTAAGGAGTTCTTCTGGTCCTTTACAAATGCAGAAGGTTCTCAGAAGGTGTCTTTGCAACTTGGCGATCAGAATAAAATAGAAGGATTTAATGCTCACTCATCAAGCTACTGAACTACAAGGAAGGTTGCTTCCATTTACCTGGAATCAACTGGTAATTCTTGGGAGAGAGAGGACAAAGGAAGTGGGCACATGGGATTGTGGGATAGTTTTGGCAGACTCCCAGGACCCGAGACCAGAAGGCTGTGTCTACATTGCAAAGCTATAGGCTTGAACCATGGGTCCTGGCTTGATTCGAGTTCAAACCCTCTACCCTTGCAGGCTCCTAGGACTCTGGGTATAAGACTGAGTCTAAGAGATTTGTGTGTAGACAAAAGGTGGTTTGGGCTCAGGCATGAGTCGGAGCCTGGGTTTATATTGCAGTGTAGACATACCTCAGAAACCTAAATAAATGACTCGACTTTTAAAACAGCTCAGTTCCCATTTAGGAACCTAAATGATGTGGGTGGATGCACAACAGTGATGAATTCCCAGAAACTCATAAGAAAACCATGGGAGATGTTGAGTGCTTTTGAAATTCCCTCCCTATAATAATGAGAGTGTATGTATATTATTTAATAGCAATTCATTAATTGGACCACTGTGAATTCTACTTTTTGTATGGTCCATTTATTGGGGTCTTGGAATTCCTCCCCTTGGATTTTTCTTTCCTGGGGATACACAATCTGAAAGGTTTAGCCACCTTTCCAGACATGATCTGAAGTGAATCTTCTATTACCTCAATTAAGAATTGTCCAGATCATTTTCAGCATTGAGAGAAAATCAAATTATATTTCTTTGACACAACAGGCTCCTCTGGCCTTTCCATGTGCTGAGCTACCCTTCAAGGCCAAGTGGAGATTCTATTCAAGTAGTTATAAATGATTAATTTGTTTAATTCAGACCTATTCTTTTATTTTCTCACTTCACATAGGACTGACATGCTTTTGTTATTCTATTTCAAGTGGTTTCATATTTGGTTTATGCCCACAAAAGACAAAAGGAATGAAGATGTTACAATGAGGTCATTACCTTGTAATTCTCTTACTGGCCAAAAAAGAAAGAAATTGACTGGATCAATAGTAGAGGGAGTCTCTTAAATTTTGTAATATATATAAAATTTAAAAAATATATAAAATATATATAAAATATATAAAATTCTCCATTAATGTGCATAAATAATAAGGGTAGATTCTAGACCTACTCATGAGCAACACTAAAAGGATCACAGAGGGGAGTTTTCTTTTAATTGTAAGTTCTAATGAAAATACTACATTTTAAACTTGTTTCGCATTTGATGGAAATTTTGCTTAAATATTTTTAACTCAGCATAATCACAGCAGTTATACTGATGAAATATTTCCTACAGGAAAACATTAATGCATGCTGGAAAAAGTGCTCATCACATTTGTATTGCTGCATGGCAACAACATATGAACATATGACATTTCTCATGCCTTCAATATAGTGTAATTGGTATGTGACATAACATTGACACGGAGTGCTTTCAAATTATCTTTCATATTTAGGCCTTCTATAACTATATGATGTATAGTGTGGTATTAAATACTTTCTCAGAACAAAATTAGACTAAAAAATAGCAGTTTTCTGTCAATATGTACTTTTGGAAATGACAGTTTTAATCTTTTCAGGGTCTGCTGATAATGGATGTTCAAAGATTCTTTCATCAAAAGTGACCTCTAGACCTCTGGATTCTAAACTGGGAAAGGCTTCAAAATAAGGAACATTCATCTGAGCTGAAATAATAATGAAATAGTGACCATTAGGTGAATCAGCTTAACTCCCCCCACCCCCAGAGCTATATCTTGCCTTCTTGCTGTTTTGTTTGGCAAAAGCATAGTAGGGGTGGATTAACCTCAGCTTTACTTTTCAATAAATGCATTAATTATAATTGGAGAGATTTATTTCGTTCCTTGGTGTTCTAATGTGGTTTTTTTAAAAATTTTAGAGCTCAGTCTCTCTGTAAGATGTGGTTTGCAAAGTTTGCAAATTAGTACCCTTAGCCACCTAATAAAGGGTTAATTATCTCAGTGTACCAGAGTTGGCTGATTCATTTAAAAATGTGATTAGTGAATATTTTTAGTGAATAAATATGGTGATGTTTATTCATGGAGTCATCTTATTCATTGTTCCTCAGTGTTCTGATGTAGGTCAGCATTGCCATGACTAGCTGATGTGCTTCTTTACCAATAGGCACATCTTTAGCCAAATGCCCAAGGTATGGCAACATGCAAAGGTCACTGCCATCCTGAAACCAGTGAATGCATCTGATGATCTAAAAAAGTATCAGATAATATCATTGCTATGCATAACATACAAGTTATTCTAGAGCTACTCTAGACATTTACAGCCATCTTTGAGGGCTACATCGCTAAAGAGCATTCTGGGGAAAAGCACTTTTGGTCAGATAATTATACTGACAATCCACATATAAACTGGCTCTCAAAGCAGTCTCAAAACAGCAATGGCTTTTGTGGACCTGTCCTTGGCATTGGATACAGCTCGGTGGGATGTTCAGCTTCAGAAAGTGTTGAAAATATTGTGTTTCAGAGCAACACTGTGCCTGCTGACTGTCATGCTCACATGTCACAAGTTTCATGTACATCTAGCAGACCTATTGAGCAACAGGCTCTCACAGAGCTCCATCTTGGCACCATCACTATTTAATATTTATAGCATAGTAGTGACACGTCATTGACACAGTGATGGAAAAGCTACACCACTTATCTCAACATACATACATAAATAAATACACATGTCCAACATAAAGCTAGGTAAAATTCTGCATGTTAAACTGAGTTTCCTTGTGAATTTGTGCATTCTGAAATCCGAAAACTAAAAGTGAAATATGTGTGGAGGGGAGAGGCAAGTCCATGTGGACTGAAGCTAAAAATGTGGCCTGACAATGGAACATAGGCAGTTGGCATGACAAAGGACAAAGAGGGCCAGCAGCCTAGATAGGTCTGCAAGCATCAGTCATGGTAAATGTAGTGGTAATGCATCATACATATAAGATTAATAGATTATTAAGGCCATAAGTGAACATTTTCTTGCCTAGTCTAATCTCCTGCATAACTCATGCCATATATAATCTTCCACTTCCACTGCAAAGGCTGCACCAGTATTTGATCCTAGGACCTTTTGCACCATAAACAAGACCATACTGTTAAGCTCCCAATTTTTACCACTTTTTAAAGAAGATTATATAGCATTTGAACATGCAACCACTTGTATGAATATCCAGAAACATTCCACAGCTTTTCCAGACCACTCTATTGAGCTAGTGCACTGTAGCAGTGACTGAGACAAAAAAGGTATCGGGATAGCTGTGTTAGTCTGTATCCACAAAAAGAACAAGGAGTCCGGTGGCACCTTAAAGACTAACAGATTTATTTGAGCATAAGCTTTCATGAGTAAAAAACCACTTCTTCAGATGCATCTGAAGAAGTGTTTTTTTACCCACAAAAGCTTATGCCCAAATAAATCTGTTAGTCTGCAAGGAGCCACCGGACTCCTTGTTGGTTTTGAGACAGAAAAATAACTCTTAAGCATATGTTGACTGAAAGAGGGTGCATGCATATTTTTATAAAATTTCTTCTGCATGAGCTATATCCTTTCCTACATTAGAAATAGCTCTGTGTCTCTCTGTGTGTGTGTGTGTAGAGAGAGAGAGAGAAACAGGCTACTCAGAATCTCACACACTCTTTGCTCCCGTTTTATATCACCAATTCCAAAACCATCATGTTTATTGTTCTCCTACAGGATGTACTACTACAGACAAGTTTGATGGATAAAGATGCCAGCTAAAGTCAAAGAAAAATACCTCTAGTGACCTTACTTGCTAGGTAGAGGAGAGTGTAAATAGAATTGCATGCTGAAAAATAACCCTTCAGTGCCCAAGAGGCTTGGATTTCCCCCCCCCCCATATTATCCATTACCACCAGCAGCATTGACTTTACTCAGGCTCACATCAATTTGGTCCCAAATGCTCTCTCTAGAATTCTTGGATTAGTGCAATTTCAGTTTTTTTGCAAAAGTTCCACAAAAAGAAAATAAACATGTTATTCCAATTCTATTGGTCTTATGCTATGTTAAATGAATGCTATAGTTTAATGGATGAAACCATTCCTGGAGTATTACATTCTACTTTGTTGTTTTAACACAAATTGTGTTGTTATGACTGATTGGATAGCTCATGGGACGGTGTATTATAAGTGGACAGAAACATGGGATAAGGCATGAGGGAATGGAAATCTTACAGGAGAAAAGGTTAAAGAAAAGCAGTGTTTCCTTGGGCCAAATTGTGACTCGTTAGTCTTGCTGGTGAGCCATTACGACTATCATGTGAGTAACTGCGCACCAATAGGAGCAATGGAATCACGCTAGGCATTGCCTACTAGAGAAGTAGTAAGACTTTGTTTTGCCAAGACCGCTATCTGAATTCAGCTTTCAGCCCACAATTCTGCCTGGGGAAGGATACACAAATTTCAGGAGCACAAGTTTCACTGACTTTCTGTGAGATCTTTTTTTTTTTTAACAATTATATTGCATAGGACCTGGAGGCATCAGCCAAGTTTAGGCTAGACACTGTAAATATAAGGCCAGACTTTGATACCCTGACTCCTGCTGTATATACTTTACTGAACAAAGGGGCCTATTTAAATCATTTCTGAAGTAAAGAGTTATTCTGCATATCATGCTCTGGCCCATAAGGCAAATGTCAATCTCTGCTCTAAGGACCTTACAATTTATAAGACATGACATTGCACGTGGATGACAAATATCCAAATGTGGGATCCCAAGAGGAAGAGATAACAATAAGATGTTGTAGCATAGACTAGCCATGTGCACAATTTATAGCTTGTCAGCAGCAGAAATCTTAGCAGTTTCAAGTCACCACCTGCTTTGCCATTTTCAGAAGGTAGTTTTCTGTATGAATTACAGTAGAAGTAAGTTTTAAGGAGGGACTCAAAGGTCAGGATGGTAGAGGACAAGGGTCAAGAGGTAAAGATGTTGGTTTCACTCTTTAGTGCCCTACCAGAACAAATTCTACACCCCTTCCTGCAAACTATGGTCAGAATGAGTAACACTTAAGCAAACACTTATTTGTGCCATAGACAAGTGCTAAGAGGTAGCAAAATTTAGGCTGTTGTGGGGCAGAAGCATCAACATCTTTGGATAAGCAGCACACCTAGTTCTCCACATTTCAGTGAACAGGAAATACTTCTGCAGTGACAGCCAGCATCGGAAAGCGCAGCTGAGGAATGTGTATACATTTGTCAGTGTGTGGTGGGACAAAAGCTAAATCAAAACTAATAAAACTGGCAATAGCTTCTGTCCTGGTATTTAACTCCAAATATCAACCAAAGAAGAAGAGAAAAAATTATTTGTTGTTCATCCATTCCACATATCACTGTGGGTAGAAATTATTAATTGTGGTGATCCTAGGTTCCTTTGTCCTGTAGAGAAGAATTTCTGGAGTTATTCCAAAATGAAGATCTCCTGCCTGCTTGTGTTCAGTGCTATCAGTCCACTAGGCCTATTTGACTTTTAAAAATGTCCTGTAGGAGTGTACTCTCACATACTGCAAACCAGAATGGGAATGTCTGGTTAACAAATGACTGCTGTAAGAAAATTTGACCCAAGAGGATCAAAAGTGTAGTGTAGTGAATTTAGACGACTGGTGTAGTTTGGTGAGCTACATCTTAAGTAGTATAATCTCAGTAGGGAGGTCTCCTCTTGCATCTTGTGAAAGTCTTCTTGATTATGCTCCACAAATCAATGTACCAAAAGGAACTAGTACAGGGGGTGTAGGCTGTTTTGTTTTGGGGGCTATCTGTGTTGAACTTTTTGACCCTTCATGATGATGGAATGTAATGAATTTGTAATTTGAGGCTGAACATGTACATCTAGTGACAGAGCTGAAATTGCCATTGGTAATGTGAACAATTTGTAAGCCATAATTTGCAGCATTGCAGACAGACTGTAAATAAACAGGGGGAAAAAACCCTGAAGTGTTTATTTGAAGAAAAGGGCAAAATGTACATTTGAACTGTTTGTAAGTCAAAGAAAGGTAAACATCTTCTCAAAAACACACAGTAGCTTTAAAATTGAGGGGAGGAAGTAATAAAGGGCTGTCAGCACAGGGTAGATGTTGACCATGATGATTTTACAACTGCTTCCATTTGGGAACCAATTAAAAATTGAGAACTGGAATAATAATAATAAACACAATCCATCATATATTTGTATTGCATATTTACTTTGCACAATATTGCTCAGTTATAATGAAATTGTGCAATTATTTTTCAGAGTGTAATTATAAACAATTCATCAATATTACAATAGCACTCAGAGATCCTAGTTGATATCAGGGCCTCCTTACCGCACAAATATATGAGGATGGGGTTCCCTCTCCAAAGAGATTACACATTATACTGATTTGAACAGCTAAACTGTGGGATTTCCACAAATCTTGTGTATGAGGTACTGGGCAGTTGAATTGCCCTAGGAGTAGCACATAGAATGAAGTATATCTCTGCAAATTCCCTCCCAGCTTTCTCCTTTCTCTATAGGGGGAGTAGCAATTTGCTGCTGGGCTGCTTTTACCAACAGCAAATTGCAACATCCTCCACACATGCTCGAAGCTGCACCTACTGCTGGGCTGGAGGCGATGAAGGGGTGGTGCCAAAGTTCCACAACTTACTTACCCACCCACTCTCATTCAACCTGCTCGGGAGGGGGTGGGGAATATTGGGAGCACATTGACCACTTATGGCACTAACACATACAGTGGTCTTTCTAGTCTTTTTTGGAAATCTGACCCTCAAAATGTATTTTAAGGTGGATGTGATTTTTTTTATTTCATTTTGTTTCAGTTTTCTTAGGAACAGTTACCGTTAGATTTGGCAGCAAGTGACAAGCTGTACGCACATTACAAGGGCCTCAGTATTCCGCTTTAGAACATTAACCCATGTAAACAACTGTTGTGGAAGAAACAATATCATTTGTTTATCCTTTGTCTTGGAAACAAAACAATATACAGGCAGATGGTAGCTAGAAGGATGGACAAAGACTAGAGATAAATAGCACTTTCTACGCACTGCAGAGTAATTTTTAGAAACCAGAAATACGTACCATGTGCCTAAGAATAGAAGCTTCATGTACAGTAGAAGCCAATGATAAAAATATAATGAACTGGCCTGCAAAGCCCTGGAGCTGAGGGAATGCAAAAGTGACATACAACACCACTCAGCCAGGTTCAGTGTGTGGGGTCAGCCACTGTACTATGTGCACAGTGCTACATAGATAGCATTTGCCACACAGAGATACAAGAGTTGCCATAGACCTTGACTCTAGAATAACTGTTGATATTATGTGGTATCTCTTGGCAAACATTTTAATGGCAATCATTCTAGATGCAATCTAACAGAAGGCCTTCTCCTGTTCCCAGTAAAGTTAATACATATATTTATTATCATTTGTATTGCACTACCCCCTTGAGTCCGCAGCTGAGATTGGGACCCCATTTTAATAGGTACCAAAACACATGGGAAGGGACCGTCCTTGTGCTGAAAATTGTAAAATCTAAATAGATAAAGCAGTGAGAGAGAGGATGTGTTATTATCCTTATTTTATAGATGAGGGATTGGGCAGTTAAGAGACATTCCATAGATCACAAGAAAATCTGTGGGAGAACCAGACACCGAAGCCTGCTCTTTGGTGTTCACATGCAGTTCATTTACAACAAGGGCATCCTTCCTCTTCACTGAAGTCAAAGGAAGCAGGATTAAGCCCATATTATCTTCAATTTAATGGACTTCTTTGTGTAATGAAGGAAAGGAAGGACTGACATATCTTTGTATATAATTATAGTTCATAACCATACCCACACTTGGTGGCTCAACCAGAGTAATTTGCAGCTAACTAGCTCTAAGAAAATGACCAAAACAATAAAGTTGGCTTTGTCACAAAGATTTGTATTGTACAACATTAAGAATGTAGGGCGAAATTTGATAATCTCCAGCAGATCAGCAGCACAAGGCCAATCCACCACCTATGGCCTACTTAAGGCAAAGATTTTTGTAGCCCTTTTGTTGACTTTTGGATCAGCTGTGAATGTGACACTTAACCCAAAACCTGGGAGACTGAATCTCCGCAATACTCATTAACTTCCATAAAAGTTGTGGGTGCTCAAGATTACTCAGATAGGTCAATCTATCATTAAAGTGTGTCAGAATATATGTTATGCAAACCTAGCTGAGGAGCCACACTAATATAGCTGTCTTGGCACACTTGACTTTCTGAATGAAGTTTCATTGCAACAGAGTGCTCTATGTGTTGCTATATAAGGCCTGGCCTACACTAGGAAGTTAGGTCGGTATAACTACGTAGCTCAGAGGCGTGAGAAATCCACACCCCTACACCAACCTAACCTCCAGTATAGACAGTGCTAGGTTGACAGGAAAATTCTCCTATCAGTCTAGCCACTGCCTCCTGCATAAGTGGAGTACCTATGCTGACGGGAGAAGCCCTCCCATTGCGTAGGTAGCAGCTTCCCTGAAGGGCGTGGCACCACTGCAGCCTTTTAAATGTAGACAAGCCCTAATGATATCTATATAGATGGGGTTTTCTTAGTCCTAACATTTTTTTTTATAAAGGTACCATAAATGGCTCAGATATCAGCTGAGATTTATCTCCGCTGAGAATGTTGTCCTCAAGAAGGCACAAAGGTTTTTTTGATTTGGTTTAAAGTTAAATCTGAGGACAGTTACTGTTTAGTAAAGAAAACATTACTGGTTATATAACAGAGAGAGCTAGTTCATCCTAGGTAGATACTTCAACTGACGAGCCCAAATACAGGCTGTCCTGCTACAAGGCTGCTTAACAAAACAGAAATGTGAATACTTCAGTGAGAGAGAGAGGATTTCCTGAAGTCCTTGCTTTCAGCAAGAGAAGAACTAACTGTATACGAGTGTGTGCACACATGTGGGTGGGTGTTGATAAAGTAGGTTGCATTCCTATATTACAAATGAGGGTTTGCCCACACTGCTATCTAGGGCAGCACCTGGCTGATCAAAGTGAGATCATCATGCAGTTCAGAGCTCCAGGGGTTTAAGCACTGATAGCAGGCTGATGTGATGGGGATCTTCTACACAGGAAACCATTACTAGAAACACTTCATAAGCTGTCAAGGGGCTAGGGAAGGAATAAAGAGAGAGAGAATGGTAAATAAGTGATTGTTACGTACAATCTCTATTTTCCTTAATATGGAATTATCTTTATTAGATGCAGAAGACAGTCTTCTTTCATATTAATGCCCTCCAGACTATGTGTGTGTCTTGTTAAGGAACCTCTTAATAGTAGCCTCTGGGAATGGGCACCATGTTGACTATTTTCTCAAATGTCCCATTTATTATTCTCAAGTCTACTGTCACTAATATTCTGGTTCTATGTCTGCCACTGAGCGCTATCCCCTCTGCCAAAGTACCTAGAGATGCTTGAACCACTAGGCCTTTTCTCTCTGCTACCAGCCACAACTGGGAGAATGTTTCCCAATTTGGCTAGACCAGTGGTCCTCAAACTTTTTACCTCCCACACACTCTTGCCCCTGTGTGTGTCCCACCCCAGTCATCGTTGGAAGCTGGAGCTGGCGGGGGGGCCATGGTTGGAGCCATGACTGGAAGCAGAGCCATGGTCGGGGCTGGGGGCTGAGGCAGGGGCTGGAGTCATGGCTGGGATGGGAGCCAGGGGCTGAGGCTGGGGCCATAACTGGGAGCAGGTCTATGGCTAGCAGCAGGGCCAGGAGCAAAGTCACAGCGGGGGGCTGAGGCTAGGGACAGGGCTGGGTATAGTGTGAGGGCCCAAGGCTGGGGCCATGGCCAGAATTGGAGCCACGGCTGTGCTGGCAGCCTGGACCATGACCAGGTGCAAAGACAGAGCAGGACTGGGTGGCACTCCCTCCTCACCCCCCCCCTTGGGGGGCTGGCCTGGGCCCCAACACATCCCCTCAAATGTTCCTCTGTGCCTTTTTAGAGGGTTGTACCTCACAGTTTCGGGACTATTGGGCTAGACACACACATGCTAGCTCTGCTTGAGCAGTTTAGGCAGAGTCACACAAGTGGTAGCTTGGGCCAGGAGGTCTGGGAAGGTTTGCATTCAGATGGCTAGCCCGAGATTCTACCGGGGGCTACCCTTAGCTACACTGCTATTTTTAGCACGCTAGCTTGAGCAGAGCTAGCTCATGTCTGTCTACCTGTACAGAAAAGCATGCTCCCAGCTGTAGTGTAAACATATTCTATGTGGCAAGGAAATGAAAAATGCTTTCAGCACTCATCCCCTCCATAAGGATAAGGAAGTGGATGGTGCCAGAAACCCTGTGGTAGAAGCCAGAAAAACACTATGTAACTACCATCGCTGTCTCCACAAGAAAAAGAGTAGAATTGTGTTCCATCCTCAGACTAGTTGAGGGGATAGGAAAAGAAGAACCTTCAGTCATTGCCTATCAATCCCTTTAGCTGTGGTCATTCCAGTCAACCTCCCCATAAGGCAAGATGAGGGGGAAAGAGCTAATCTACTGCTCTTTCAACATCAGGAAGAGAAGGCTGAAGAGAAGAAGCCAGCAATATTATCTGGGAAAGGTGAAAATCAAATTCTTTTGAAATCTGAGTGATGGACTTCAAATTTATTCCCCAAGTCTAAATGTGGAACTCATTCATACATATTGTATGTAATTCAAGGCGCTGATGGCTTTTGGTCTATAAAATCCTTTATGGCTTACCTCACTTCCCATATATGACTATTAGAGAGGCGATGGGTGAGGTAATATCCATGGGCCAAGGCTCATCTCTTTTCACAGGGTTTTACCTGCGATTTGTAGGCTTTACAAGGCGGTGAGTCATTCTGTAGAGAAGTCTCTGTTACATATTAACTTTGAAGCCTAATTAACCTTTCTGTTATTCCTGTTTTATGTCAGTGTAACTCTTTTAAAATCAATAGAGTTACACGGGCTGAGGTATAAACTCCAGCTCTCTACAAACTTCAACAAGCTGGATTTTATTTTGGTATTTCCTGCTCATATTTCCAGCCTCTAATTCCCATTATATCCTCTCTTTGTTGCGATTTGTGATCATGCCATACAAAACCTCCTGCTATTATATATTCTAAAGTCCTGTGCCAGTCTATGTAGGTATTTATCTGGCTCTCATACCTGTCTAAGCACATCACAGTCAGCAATTAACTTTATCCTCACAACATCCTTGTGAGGTAGGGAAGTATTATGAACATTTTGTAGTTGGGAAAAGGAAGCAAATCTAGATTAAATGTCTTGCCCACATTCACACAGGGAATCATTAATGGAATCCAGATCTTCTGCTTCCCAGACAGACACCCTAACTACTAGATCTCTATTTCCAAGGTGGTTCTATAAGGTGCATCTATGGTTCCCAGCAATGCTATCTTTCTACTGTTGGCAAGAACAGTATCAAAATGTTGCCAAAATGGGAATGTTTACACCAGGGCACTGGAACTGGGGGGTGTCAAGGGGTCATGGACCTCCCACTTTTGAAAGTGGATGGTCCTGACCCATCCACTTTTCACCACAGGCCCGGCCTCTGTCCATCCTCCTCCACAAGAGGCCCACCCTTCCGGCAAGGACAAAATTTGGAGCCTGGCCCAGATAAGAGCAGCCCAGGGAGCCTGGGAGCCCGGGTAGCTCTGGGGAGCCACAGACCCGCCACCTGTTATTTTATAAATGTTATTTTACACCATGTTATTTTATAAATGTCATTTTTAAATACTTAGAGAAAGGAAATCTAACCATTCTTCATGAAGCAGAAGTTATTTTTAAGCATTACGCTTTATAATCTTTTTTATAGACAAATCACAAGCATATATCAAGCACATATTAATCATGATCATTATCAGTCCATAGGCTTCCGCCCGTTGGTGTCCACTTTCACCTTTCATTCTATACACATGTCCGAAAAGATTTTGATAAACATATAATAAAGACAATTTAATAAGTATGCCATATGTCAATTTATATGGGTTTTCAAATAGAGACATCATAAGTAAAAAAAGAAAAACAAGAGTTTGTGTTTTAAATTTAAATCTTTGTGGCAGTATTTAGAACCTGGATCAGTATCTTTGTTTGCTCAAAATATTCCAGAAGAGGATTAGAGTTGTGAATAATTGCTCAAAGTGCCTAGATAACCAGCACACGTCATTGTGTGGCCTGAAAGCCACTGACTCACATTCAGAAGCATCCACTATTATCTGAAATTTGCATTTTCTCCTGGATGACCGACAGAACACTGTGTAGACAGTTCTTATTAAGGTTTTGATGTCTCTTATCAGCTTGACCTCTTTCCGTGCATTGGAAATCCCCAAGTCTTCCCGGTGTGCAACGCAATGTTGCTGGACTAAGTGTGGAATCTCACGTTTAGGCTGAGCCGCCACACCATTGAATTTTCCCAACATCACGGAGGCACCATCAGATGTGAACATCACCATTTTCATTAGATCAAGTTGGTGGTTTTTTTATAAAACTCTTAGATTGCAGACACTATTGAAACAGCATCACATTCTTGCAATCGTAATAGTCC
This sequence comes from Dermochelys coriacea, assembly GCF_009764565.3. Taxonomy (NCBI): domain Eukaryota; kingdom Metazoa; phylum Chordata; order Testudines; family Dermochelyidae; genus Dermochelys; species Dermochelys coriacea. The sequence goes on from NC_050068.2 coordinate 65,855,083, forward strand.
ACCAAACAAAGTTTTATAGTCTGCAGAATTTATGGATCTATATTTAAAGTAGAGTATCAAGTACCTGTTAATGGATATATCAGTGCTTTCATCAACAGCTAGAGTATGAAACATTGCCGATGCTATTTCATGCATGAGGTCATTTTGGACAAAGCAGTTGATAATTTCAAGAAATTCAAAAGCATAATTTTTACTTCTCCAGCTCTCTGGTATGCTCACATACCTTCCCATATGGTCATTAATATCCTGAACAGAAAGCATTGAGCTGTTCATTTTAATAGCCAACAACACACTGTCAATAAGTACTGTGATTTCTTCCGGGTTTGAGCGCTTGTGTTCAACATTAATTTGCCTCCTCTGCTTTTCAGTTGGACTTTCAAGAATCATGGTAAGCAACTCACTCCGTAAGGAAGGGTTTATGTTTCTAAGTCTTGTTACACCATCTATATGAGACTTAGTTGACAGAAGATGCTTTAAGAAATCCAACTTCCATCCATCGTTCCACATTCTTCCTTTTGAAAATTCTCCTGAATCTCTGGCATCTCGACAATATACACAAACCACTCTGTTGTCCTCATCATATGTGAATATTTCACAAAGTTTAACAAGCTTTACACTCTGTGACTTCGGTGTAACCGTCTCTATAGTCTCATCCAGCCATCCAGATTTAAATGAAGTCGCTGTTCTTTTACGCTTTAGACCTCTAGACAGTGACAGTTTGGGATTGATTTTTTACCAGATTGGTTTATTTAACATTAATACGTTTATTATATGGCTACTATTTCAATGCGCTTAACAGCGTGACTCGACAAAAGGGCAAATGGGAGATCATTTAGATCTGTATACCGGAAGTTTGTGCATAGCTCCGATCACGTCCATGCATCTGAGGCAAAAAAACTGCGGGAAAATGGTAAAACATCATGAGTAAATATATGAAGTTCAATGCCTTTGAAATATTTCAATCACAAAAACAACACTTAACTTTGTTCATTTCTGGGAAATGTTTGCAGTTCCTTAGCAACTACAGCCAGGCATTTTGACTTATTAGCACATACTTGAGTTTGTACACAGACAACTGAACAGACTGCAAGGAGATGTGTGGGTCCCGACCATCCTGACGTGATCAACGTTCAAAATGCTGGCGGGGAAGGGTACGATTCATTGCCCTCCTTTCCTTTTTCCCCTCTTGCCAGCTAGTAGAATCTGGCTGTGTTGATAGATGACAGGTGAACAATGTCAAAAGTTGCCCATAAATGATATTTCGGCCTGGCTCCGATGTAATATTTCATTTTTTGTGTGCGCGGTGTTTTGCCATGTGCGCAGGGTTTAGGATCTGTGTGCGCATGCACACATGCACAGCTTAGAAGGCACAGTGACAGGGACACAGGACGGGAGCTGATCTCAGGGCCCCCCACCTGGGGCAGATGGAGGGGCCCAGGCTCTGGCTTCTGGCTTGGACGAGGAGCGGGGCTCAAAGGGAAAAGGAGGAGCAGGGGTGGGGCCTGGAGGGGGCAAGGGACCTTGTGCCCCCCCAATACACATTTTTAGGAAGAGTCTGTCACTAGAGCCTTGCAAATCTGCAGATATCCACTTCATATCCGCTGACCATTTTTGCAGATAGTGGATCAGATGCAGGTACAACTGTGCAGGGCTCTACTCACCAGCGGTGCCTCGCCTGCAGAATCCAGCTCGGGCAGCCCAGCGGGTGCAGCACGCTCAGCGGTAATGGCCAGCAGCGAATGGCTGGGGCTGGGTGGCAGGTCAGAGTCAGGGTTGTCCAGCACCCATTTGCCGTGCTGCTTCCTGTCCAACAGCTTGGGCTCCTTGGACAGCAGCGGTGTCCCCATCATGGCCCAACCTGACAGCACTGTCATGCTCCCAGTCCCAGGCCCAGCCCGCCGGCTCTTGGGCAGCAGGGCCCAGCCCTGGCCAAGGGGATTGGAGCGGGCATGGCCCTGGCACCCCACCCCTATACCCCACTGTGATGCAATATGCGCTGCTGCTGCTGTATGCCGTCGCTCATGAGCCCCAAGAAGCAGCACACGATGCGATGCCCGTTCCCCCCAGCCCTCCCCTCTACACCGCCCCTTCTTCTTGAGACCCCACCCCTGCGCTGCCCCTTATGCTAGTCCCCACCCTCATGCTATCTCTTCCATACAAGATTCCACCCCTCCCCCTCGCTAGCCATTGTGAGACAGCTTGCTGTGGCGGATGCGGATCGCGAGTTGATCCTGGAGGACGCAGATCTACATTTTTGTATCTGCGCAGGGCTCTATCCATTGCCCCTGGTCTACACTGCATCTGGAAACGAGCCTCCCACTCTGGGTCCACTGTCTTATGCTAGCAGGGATGCCTACTCTTTGTTACTACAAAATAACTTTTTCAATACAAGAGGTTCAAAGTCAGAAGAAAAGTATTTCTATTAATATTGCAATGAAAAACGAAAGGGTTTAACTCTCAATGATTTCTGTAAATACCAACTGGTTGAGTTCAATATCTCTAGCTGTGAGAGAGAATTTTTTTGCAAATCAAAAGAAACAGGAAGGGTAACTGGTATTTTCTACAAAATAAACACTTTAGCAGGTAAGTTTTCCAGATATAATTTCCAGGTTTAATCATATTTTTGAAATGCATTCAAAAATGTACTGTCCCCCAGCTTACCCCGCATCCCCAAATTTCTTGTTATAATGTCTTTGCTGCATAGAGAAAAAAAAAGCCATACAAGACTTTACGGGCAAATTGGCTTTTTTTCTTACACATAACAATACTAAGATGGATGTGAATTTGAAAAAGTAAAAAGAAATGGTTGTGAATCTGCTTACAAGGCTGCATTTTCTAAGTGAGTGGGAGACTCAAACAACTTTTTCATCCATTTGAAACTTGATTTTGCAAAATGTATTTTGAGCCAAATTTTCTAAATGATGACAATGCAGGGCTAAAGCGTGACTAGGATTTCATGCCACACAAGGGTGTGAAGGGATGTAACTCCTCTTAAGCTATTGCACAGGGTACCCAGGCCCAGGGCCGGCTCCAGCTTTTTTATCACCACAAGCGGCAAAGGGAAAAAAAAAACAAGCCTAGTTGAGCTGCCGCTGAAGTGCCACTGAAAAGGAAGAGAGGGACTGCAGGGCCCTCTGCCGAATTGCCGCCAAAGACCCGGACGTGCTGCCCTGATGGCAGACAGAGTGCCGCCGCTTTCTATTGGCCGCACCAGGCACCTGTTTCATTCACTGGTGTCTGGAGCCCGCCCTGACCAGGCCCTGGGTTCAGGTGTGTAGGAATAGGCAGGGCTATATGTCTGCTTACTTTCACCCTGGAGCAGGGGTATGGAATGGGTGGAGCCTGGCTCCAAACCTGTTTCCTCCCGCTTCACTCACTGGCTAGCACAGCTGAACAAGTGTGGGGAAAGCAGCAATTTCCTGCTAGTATATACCAGCAATAAATTACAGTCCCCTCACTGGGTACAAGCAGGAACCAGGGGAGAGATTGTGGAGCTTCTGGATGTATCCCCAGGAGCCACTCATAGAGTGGGGCAGTTTACACACAACTCCTTGTTCAGGACTGCATCTGAAATCAGAATTTGGTCCAAGGTGAGCTAATGATCAAAGCTGGCTAAATCAATGGGACTTGCAGCTAGTCAGGATCAGGCCTTCTATATGCAGGCAAGGCAGCTTTTGATAGTTCATACACGCACATACATTCAGCCACAGTTCCTCTTCTGAACTCATCCCCCAGGCACTGAGCGGCTTCTGAGGCAGAAGGCTTCTTTGGAACAGAGGCCTAAGGTTTTACATTGACTGCAGTAACTACAGTGAATATTTTGCCATTAAGTCATGCTGAATTTTTCAGAACACACCGCTGAACTCTGTTTAAGTATTCTTCATGTACTTCCTTTAACTGTAGCAGTGCCAAGCCTGAACTGGGAGCTCTGTCCTTCATTACACTCCTCACTTCGCTGCTTGCTCCCCTTCAGGAGTTAGCCTGCACCCAGGTTCCATTTCTTTCTCCAGATAACATAGTAGGTGGGTTTCTTTGTGACATTGCATCATCCATATTTTTCTTTACTGGAGCTTATCACAGTATGATTTTATGCCAGAGCGCAATTTGCAATTCTCAGCCTCTGGTGAAAATGAATTGCTTGTCCTGCTGCAGCTTCCAAAAAGCCTTCTCCCATAGTATTTTAAACTTGATTAGGATATCTTAAATCCTCCCAGTTTAATTTTAAGAGAAAAGGAGAAAAATATTAAAAGCAGTTGGAGTGGCAGGTGAAGGGTGGCTGAATTTCACAAATGGTTTCAATTTCAAAACAGGCATTTTAGTCTTTAATAAGGAGATGGATTTCAGTAGCAGTTCCCACCTGTGGACATTCTGGTATTAATTTTTAACTCTTAAATAAAACCCAAATAGATATTATTAAATCAAGAACGTTAAACATTTTAGGCCTGATTCTCATTAAGACTAAGTCCCCTCTACACTGCTCCATCCATGTCCAAGTTTAATGTAAATGAGCATCAGGTCTTTCCCACTTCAATTTTTGAACATAAAGACCAAAAGCTTAGTAGTAAAATGAGATGAATGAATATCTCGAGCAGCGAACAGCAGAGAGACTAACAGAGGGAGTTTGCCAGGGATCTGCCTGAGAGCAGGTATGCTAAGGCCTGCATTAAGGAGGCTGTGTTGGTGAGTATCTGAATGTCTGTTGTGGGGACAGTTTGACAGTTTAACCGTGTGCTTGATTGGTTGTTTGAAAAGTGTGAATTGGGAGTGCTTTGTTCCAGGTCCTGACGGTTATAAAAAGCCAGTCAGCTGTGAACCAGCTGAGCAGCAAACAGCAGAGAGGCTAACAGAGGGAGTTTGCCTGGGATTTCACCCAGGGAGAGCCCACTGAGGCTTACATCTTGCCGGCTTCTCTGGGTAGTTACTACAATTCCTGAGGAAGCTCATAAGAAGGTAATATCGATGGGGAATGTTCAGCTGTTGGCTGTTCAGCTGGATGTGCCATGTTTGTCTTTCTTCCACAGGACAGAAGCAACTTTGTCTGTACAAAGTGCAAGCTGGTCTCCATATTGGAAGAGAAGGTTCAAGGTCTGGAGAAACAAATATTGACCCTGCGTTGAATAAGAGAAACTGAAGATTTCCTGGACAGACATCAGGATATGCTTCTACGGGCACAACATTCTGAAGATTCAGAGCAGGCTGCACTGTTGGGACAGGAGGATGGTGAAGAAATTTGGCAGCATGAGACCTCCAGAAGAAGAAAGGGGAGCATCCATGTACCAGCAACGCAGATGCAGGTAAGTAACCGTTTTAATATTCTTTCCACAGGTACTAATGCGGAGAGTGGACTAGATGACACATCTGAGGGAAGGGAACAGAAGGAGACTCCGCCAATTGTAAGGCATGAGATGCACTGTCCTAGGGTTGGGGGTTCCATGACCACCGCTCCCAACAGAAGGAGGCGGATAGTGGTGGTCGGGGACTCTCTTCTCAGGGGGACTGAGTCATCTGTCTGCCGCCCTAACCGGGAAAACTGAGAAGTCTGCTGCTTGCCAGGAGCTAGGATTCATGATGTGACAGAGAGACTGCCGAGACTCATCAAGCCCTCTGATCGCTACCCCTTCCTGCTTCTCCTCATGGGCACCAATGATACGGCCAGGAATGACCTTGAGCGGATCACTGAAGACTACATGGCTCTGGGAAGAAGGATAAAGGAGTTTGAGGTGCAAGTGGTGTTCTCGTCCATCCTCCCTGTGGAAGGAAAAGGCCTGGGTAGAAACCGTCGAATCGTGGAAGTCAACGAATGGCTACGCAGGTGGCGTTGGAGAGAAGATTTTGGATTCTTTGACCATGGGATGGTGTTCCAAAAAGGAGGAGTGCTAGGCAGAGATGGGCTCCACCTAACGAAGAGAGGGAAGAGCATCTTCGCAAGCAGGCTGGCTAACCTAGTGAGGAGGGCTTTAAACTAGGTTCACTGGGGGAAGGAGACCAAAGTCCTGAGGTAAGTGGGGAAGTGGGATACCGAGAGGAAGCACGAGCAAGAGCGCTCAAGAGGGCAGGGCTCCTGCCTCATACTGAGAAAGACAGATGATCAGTGAGTTATCTCAAGTGCCTACACACAAATGCAAGGAGCCTGGGAAACAAGCAGGGAGAACTGGAAGACCTGACACAGTCAAGGAATTATCATGTGATTGGAATAACAGAGACTTGGTGGGATAACTCACATGACAGGAGTACTGTCATGGATGGATATAAACTGTTCAGGAAGGACAGGTAGGGCAGAAAAGGTGGGGGAGTTGCATTTATGTAAGGGAGCAGTATGACTACTCAGAGCTCAAGTATGAAACTGCAGAAAAACCTGAGAGTCTGTGGATTAAGTTTAAAAGTGTGAACAACAAGGGTTATGTCATGGTGGGAGTCTGCTATAGACCACCGGACCAGGGGGATTAAGTGAACGAGGCTTTCTTCTGGCAACTCATGGAAGTTACTAGATCACAGGCCCTGGTTCTCATGGGAGACTTCAATCACCCTGATATCTGCTGGGAGAGCAATACAGCGATGCACAGACAATCCAGGAAGTTTTTGGAAAGTGTAGGGGACAATTTCCTGGTGCAAGTGCTGGAGGAACCAACTATGGGCAAAGCTCTTCTTGACCTGCTGCTCACAAACCAGGAAGAATTAGTAGGGGAAGCAAAATTGGATGGGAACCTGGGAGGCAGTGACCTTGAGATGGTTGAGTTCAGGATCCTGACACAGGGAAGAAAGGAGAGCAGCAGAATATGGACCCTGGACTTCAGAAAAGCAGACTTTGACTCCCTCAGGGAACTGATGGGCAGGATCCCCTGGGAGAATAACATGAGGAGGAAAGGAGTCCAGGAAAGCTGGCTGTATTTTAAAGAATCCTTATTGAGGTTACAGGGACAAACCATCCCGATGTGTAGAAAGAATAGTAAATATGGCAGGTGACCATCTTGGCTTAACAGTGAAATCCTTGCTGATCTTAAACACAAAAAAGAAGCTTACAAGAAGAGGCAGATTGGACAAATGACCAGGGAAGAGTATAAAAATATTGCTCGGGCATGCATTAGTAAAATCAGGAAGGCCAAATCACACCTGGAGTTGCAGCTAGCAAGAGATGTTAAGAGTAACAAGAAGGGTTTCTTCAGGTATGTTAGCAACAAGAAGAAAGTCAAGGAAAGTGTGGGCCCCTTACTGAATGAGGGAGGCAACATAGTGACAGAGGATATGGAAAAAGCTAATGTACTCAATACTTTTTTTGCCTCTGTCTTCACGAACAAGGTCAGCTCCCAGACTACTGCACTGGGCAGCACAGCATGGGGAGGAGGTGACCAGCATTCTGTGGAGAAAGAAGTGGTTCGGGACTATTTAGAAAAGCTGGACGAGCACAAGTCCATGGTGCCGGATGTGCTGCATCCGAGAGTGCTAAAGGAGTTAGAGGATGTGATTGCAGAGCCATTGGCCACTATCTTTGAAAACTCATGGCGATCGGGGGAAGTCCCGGATAGCTGGAAAAATGCAGTGCCCATCTTTAGAAAAGGGAAGAAGGAGGATCTTGGGAACTACAGACCAGTCAGCCTCACTTGAGTCCCTGGAAAAATCATGGAGCAGGTCCTTAAGGAATCAATTCTGAAGCACTTAGAGGAGAGGAAAGTGATCAGAACCAGTCAGCATGGATTCACCAAGGGCATGTCATGCCTGACTAATCTAATTGTCTTCTATGACGAGATAACTGGCTCTGTGGATGAGGGGATGTGTTGTACCTTGACTTTAACAAAGCTTTTGACATGGTCTCCCACAGTATTCTTGTCAGCAGGGTAAAGAAATATGGGCTGGATGAATGGATTATAAGGTGAATAGAAAGTTGGCTAGATTGCCGGGCTCAACGGGTAGTGATCAATGGCTCCATGTCTAATTGGCAGCCGGTATCAACTGGAGTGCCCCAAGGGTCGGTCCTCGGGCTGGTTTTGTTTAATATCTTCATAAATGATCTGGAGGATGGCGTGGATTGCACCCTCAGCAAGTTTGCAGATGACACTAAACTGGGAGGAGAGGTTGATACTCTACAAGAAGGATGTGGAAAAATTGGAAAGAGTCCAGTGAAGGGCAACAAAAATGATTAGGGGACTGGAACACATGACTTATGAGGAGAGGCTGAGGGAACTGGGATTGTTTAGTCTGCGGAAGAGAAGAATGAGGGGGGGGATTAGATAGCTGCTTTCAACTACCTGAAAGGGGGTTCCAAAGAGGATGGATCTAGACTGTTCTCAGTGGTAGCAGATGACAGAACAAGGAGTAATGGTCTCAAGTTGCAGTGGGGGAGGTTTAGGTTGGATATTAGGAAAAAAATTTTCACTAGGAGGGTGGTGAAACACTGGAATGTGTTACCTAGGGAGGTGCTGGAATCTCCTTCCTTAGATGTTTTTAAGGTCAGGCTTGACAAAGCCCTGTCTGGGATGATTTAGTTGGGGATTGGTCCTGCTTTGAGCAGGGGGTTGGACTAGATGACCTGCTGAGGTCCCTTCCAACCCTGATATTCTATGATTCTATGATTCTATCTACTTAAAGATCCAAATATGTCTGGTGATTTTCAGTGCCCAACTTCAGACACCTTAGAGGAGCTTGTTTTCATAATATGTTGAGCTCCCACTGTTTGAAAGGCTAGCATCATTAATGTGTCTCAGAAATGTACCCAAAAGTTTGAGAGTAGCAGCCGTGTTAATCTGTATTCGCAAAAAGAAAAGGAGTACTTGTGGCACCTTAGAGACTAACAAATTTATTTGAGCATAAGCTTTCGTGAGCTACAGCTCACTTCATCGGATGCATTTGGTGGAAAATACAGTGGGGAGATTTTATATACACACACAGAGAACATGAAACAATGGGTTTTATCATACTGATAAGACTGATGTTCTTGTTAACTGCTGGAAATAGCCTTCTTTGCTTGTCACCATGAAAAGTTTTCCTCCTTTCCCCCGCCCTGCTCATTTTAAGTGATCACTTAAAATGAGATGGCTCATTTTAAGTGATCACTCTCCTTACAGTCTGTATGATAAAACCCATTGTTTCATATTCTCTGTGTGTGTATATAAATCTCCCCACTGTATTTTCCACCAAATGCATCCGATGAAGTGAGCTGTAGCTCACGAAAGTTTATGCTCAAATAAATTTGTTAGTCTCTAAGGTGCCACAAGTACTCCTTTTCTTTTTCCAAAAGTTTGAGGCACCCAAAACCCACTCACCTGTTAAAATCTTGGTCTGGGGGTTCTGAATCTAGAGGAGGGGTCAGCAAGAGGTAAGATCCTAAAATCTGTGCAAAGTAATATCTAATACAGTATCTAAATTTGAGTAATATTAACAATAATATAATTAATGGGTAAACAGACTGAAAAAGTTAGGGTTTTTTTGCAATACTCATTTATCAAAGTCTTGTAAAAGCAGCATGTCTAGTTACACTGCCTAGCATAAACCAATAATCGCCTCTTGCTTCAAGGCATGAGCTAATCTCCAGCAATGGTTGGTAAGAAATTTCCCCCATGGTATGGTACTTCTCAAACACATTCATTGTGGAGTTAATACAGTTTCCCTTGAAACGTCAGGAACTAGCCATCATCAGAGACAGAATGCTGGACTAAATGGACTGTTGATCGTTTTCAGTAAAGCATTTCCTATGTCCCAAAAGAAATTTAAACTTTTAATATGAATGAGGTGATGCGGTAAATGGGATCAGGAAAAATTCTGCCAATTACCATTTAAGATAATGGCATCCCTTCACATAGGACTGTGTCCAGCCATGCTGCTGCAGGATTGATCGGTGGGTGAGGATGGGAATGGGAATGTCATGAATCCATGTTCTGATAACACATCAGATATTCATACAATCATCCTGGTAATGAGCTCAACTGAACACAGGCAGGATCAAGGTATAAAATGCAGGAACACAGAAGCCAACAGTGAAAGAAAGCCTTAATCAGTGACTCCAAAACTTTAGGGCCTACCACTTTAATTCTGTTCTCTTTTCCTCTGGCTTTCTTCAGATTTTGTATCCATTTTCTTTCTTCTTGCCTTCTCTTTAGTTCTTCTATTCCCATCAACTTCCCCTTTTACGTGATTTCCCAGTAATACATGTTCGACTGTATGAATCAGCAGCAAATTGACTTGATTTTGCCAGCTTCCCTTACATGCAGGTGCAAAGAGCAGAGAAGCCTTGCATTACAACAGAGCAGATAAAAAATTGCCAGTAGCTTAGAGTTCTGCTTAGAATGCTTAGACTTCTGGGGTTTGTGCTATGGATGAAACTACCACATATGTTTCTACTTCAGTTTTATTTCAGGAGGTGAAGCTATGGTCCCAGAATACACTATACATTAATCCACTGTGTCATGCAGTTCTGCTCGCACATAAATGTATTTCAAAAGTTTGCTCACCAATACTACCACACTGTGTTTTCCTTTCTCTTGTCCTCATTTTTAAAATCCAAAGCATCCTCCCAGAGACTCATCTCTACTCATTTTTTTCCTGTCAGCCACTAATTTGTCTTTCTAATCTCTAGTGTTCCTTCTCAGACTGTCAATATTTCTCATTGGACCTTAATTTTCTAACTAAAGCTGTTTATTGATGTATTACTTTTTTCAGTAGAGTATCCCATCAATATACCTGTGTGATAAGAATATAAGGATTGATAGTGTCTCTGATTTTTGTTGAGTCAGGGCTCCTGTGTTCTCTATGTTGATAACTCTGGAATTTTAAATTTAAGATTTTTTTATATAGTTAAAAGTATTTAGTATTCTTAAAGTTTAGGCTCCAGAAGTTTATTTTTAAAATTCAGACCAAGAATCTTGTTGAAATACCTTAAAAAAATATCCAAATTCACTTAAATTAGGCTTGACGGTAGTAGTGGTGGTAGAGACTTTCTGAGACTTTATTTCTAATCACATCTACAGCAAATAATACTTTCACCTACTAAAAGTGATATCTCATCCAAATCACTATCAGTCATTGATTTTCTTTATCCAGTGTTCAGAGTAGCAGCCATGTTAGTCTGTATCTGCAAAAAGAAAAGGAGTACTTGTGGCACCTTAGAGACTAACAAATTTATTTGAGCATAAACTTTTGTGAGCTACAGCTCACTTCATCAGATGCATGCGGTGGAAAATACAGTGGGGAGATTTATATACACAGAAAACATGAACATGAAACAATGGGTGTTACCATACGTTTCATGTTCTCTGTGTATATAAAATCTCCCCACTGTGTTTTCCCCTGTATGCATCCGATGAAGTGAGCTGTAGCTCACGAAAGCTTATGCTCAAATAAATTCGTTAGTCTCTAAGGTGCCACAAGTACTCCTTTTCTTTATCCAGGAGAAATTATCAGGTACCCTCTTTGACTCACTTAATGATTACAATTTTATATATTTTTTTGTTTTGTATCTCAAAATAGCCCATGTTCTGTGAAAAACAAGTGTGCTTTTCTAAACACATCAGTCAAAACTGATGGACTTCATAAGATTCCAGATGCAGATTTACTATAGGGATATTTTGATTCTGAATTTTAATCGACTTGAGATTGCCTCTGTCTCCAGTGCAGAGTTAAAACCAAATATCTGTCCTAGCTTGCTCCTGAGTTAATTATAAAAATGAAGCAGTACAGTGTTGTGGAATATGACAGACAGCGAGAAGCCATGTCTATGTTATCCTGCAGTTTGGACTGCGGGGGTGTGAATAGCAGTATGTACCAAAGTGCTGCACTATAACTCCTCCGTGTGGATGCTGTGGGCATGAACTGAAAAGGTGCTAGTTTTCATGAAATGTCATCCTGTTTAAAGAGGACTATGTTCACACAGACTAGGACCCTTTTAATTCTTGCCCACAGCGCCACAGGGGGAGTTATAGCACAGCACTTTGATATACACTGCCATTCACACACCCCCCGCCCCATAGTCCAAACTGTGGGGCAGTGTAGACAAGCCCAGAGAGATGGGGGAGAGGAGGAAGGGAGAGACTGGAAATGTTCAGATAAGGCCCGATCGAAAGTGCATTGAAGCACATGGAAAGATTCCCATTAACATCAATGGACTATGGATCAGGTCCATATTGCATTATGTACTTTAGTATCTATAAAAGATATTAAAGTAATATTGGGTTAAAATCAATATCTTGATGTAGAAAACAAGACAAGAATACTTGGTATCTTGGTAACCTAGCAGTATTGTTTTTTTCTACTGTGGTGCTGTATTATTTGTGTATTATAACACTGCTCTGCATTGAAAGTGCATGATCAGGCTGCAGATGGGCACCAACTGAAGACATTCACATAGCAACCAAGCAGGATTAGAGGCATGGTCATGAGAAGACAGGGTCATTGGATGCCCAGCAGTGGCAGAAGAATAAATCTTATTGAAACTGATGGATGTAACAGGAGCCCTTCATTTGGGATAATTGAAGCAGTTATGTTCCTTGATAGAACTAGATAGCTGAGACAATAGCAGCCTCTGCCCAAAACAAAGCCACCTGCAAGACACATGTGAGTAGAGGAGTTTTACTGGGTATTGTTTTGTGAAGTTTTGCATATCTGTGAAAGAAAGGAAGAAAAAAGACCAGAGAAAGCAGAGAGAGAAGGTAGCAAAGAGGCAACAGATACAGCAACAAAAGTGGCCCTAAGAAAAACCTAAGACAAAGAGCTTGTGGGCCAGATGCTGGCTAGAAAGGGGCTTAGAGATGTGAGCAAAGAAAAAGCTTCCTACAGTTTGATTCCTCCTGTGTTCAGGAAAACTGGACTTTGTACATTTTGTGTAATTAAACAGTATTGGATCAAAGAACCTGGATCGTTCATCAAATTTTCCTCCTAATGAGAACCCGCAGGACCCCCAAAACTAGCTAACAGTTCATATCAAAAAGGGCTAACAGTAGTAACCTCTGATCTCAGTTGTTGAACAAAATATTAGCGTAACAGTCAGGCATGATCAGGATTTAATAGAATAATAGAAATGTAGGGCTGGAAGGGACCTTGAGAAGTCATCAAGTTGAGCCTCCTTTATACCTAGAGCATCCCTGGCAAGTGTTTGTCCAACCTGTCCTTAAAAACCCCCAGTGATAGGGATTCCACAACCTCCCTTGGGAGTCTATTCCAGATCTTAATTACCCTTATAGTTAGAAAGTTGTTTACTAATATCTAACCTAAATTTCCCTTACTAAAGATTAACCCCATTCCTTCTTGTCCTACCTTCAATGGACATGGAGAATAATTGAGCACAATACTCTTTATAACAGCCCTTAATATATCTGTAGACTGTTAATAGGTCCCCCCTCAGTCTTCTTTTCCCCAGTTTTTAACCTTTCCTCATAGGTCAGAGTTTCAAAACCTTTTTTAATGATTTTTATTGCTCTTCTTTGGAGTCTCTCAATTTGTCCACACCTTTCCTAACATGTGGCACCCAGAATTGAATATAGTACTTTAGTTGAGACATCTCTAATGCCAAGTAGAGTGGGACAATTATCTCCCATGTCTTACAAACAACATTTATCTTAATAAACCAGAGAATATTAGCCCTTTTTTGCAACTGCATCACAATGTTGACTTGTATTCAATTTGTGATCCACAATAACCCTAAGATCCTTTTCAGCAGTACTATCACCTTTCCAGTTATTCCCCATTTTGTAGTTGTGCATTTGATTTTTTCCTTCCTAATTGAAGTACTTTGCACTTGTCTTTGCTGAATTTCCTCTTGTTGATTTCAGAACAATTCTCCAGTTTTTCAAGGTGGTTTTGAATTCTTATCCTATTCTCCAAAGTGCTTGCATGATGTATCACGTCTACTGCTTCTTCCCTATCCACTTGGCTTTGGCCAGTAACCCTATAAAAATGGAAATTAGTTTGGTTTGGCATGATTTGTTCTTGACAAAGCTGTGCTGGCTATTCCTTTTAACTGTATTATCCTTTAAGTGCTTACAAATTGATTGTTTTATATTTTGTACCAGTATCTTTCTATCTGTATTTTACAGTGTCTAAATTAAGCACTTTAATTCCCTACATAAGAACGGCCATACTGATCAGAGCAAAGGTCCATCTTGCCCAGTATCCTGTCTTCCAACAGTGGCCAATGCCAGGTGCCCTACAGGGAATGAACAGAACAGGCAGTCATCAAGTGATCCATCCCGTCATCCATTCCCAGGTTCTGACAAACAGATGCTAGGGACACCATCCCTGACCATCATGGCTAATAGCCATTGATGGCCCTATCCTCCATGAACTTATCTAGTTCTTTTTTGAACCCTCTTATAGTGCCAGAGGATGTTGTGAAGGCCAAGACTGAGTTCCACAAGTTGACTGTGTGTTGTGTGTGAAGAAATACTTCCTTTTGTTTGTTTTAAAGCTGCTGCCTATTAATTTCATTTGGTGACCCCTAGTTCTTGTGTTATGAGAAGAAGTAAATAACACTTCCTTATTCTCTTCCTCCACACCAGTCATGATTCTATAGACATCTATCATATACCCCCTTAATCATCTCTTTTCCAAGCTGGAAAGTCCCAGTATTATTAATCGCTCCTCATATTGAAGTCATTCCATACCCCAATCATTCTTGTTGCCCTTTTCTGTACCTTTTCCAATCCCAATATATCTTTTTTTGAGATGGGGCAACCACATCTGCACACAGTATTCAAGATATGGGTGTACCATGGATTTATATGGAGGCAATATGATATTTCCTGTCTTATTATCTATCCCTTTCTTATTGATTCCCAACATTTTGTTTGCTTTTTTGACTGTTGCTGCACATTGAGTGGATGTTTTTAAAGAACTATCTACACTGATTACAAGATCTCTTTCTTGAGTGGTAACAGCTAATTTAGACCCCATCATTTTATATGTATAGTTGAGATTATGTTTTCCAATGTGCATTACTTTGCATTTATCAACATTGAATTTCATCTGCCATTTTCTTGCCCACTCACCCAGTTTTGTGAGATCCTTTTGTAGCTCTTTGCAGTCTTCTTGGGACTTAACTATCTTGAGTAATTTTGTTTCAACGGCAAATTTTGCCACCTCATTGTTTACCCCTTTTCCCAGATCATTTATGAATATGTTGAATAGGACAGTATAGACCCCCGGAGGACACCACTATTTATCTCTCTCCACTCTGAAAACCGACCATTTATACCTACCCTTTGTTTCCTATCTTGTAACCCATTGCCAATCCATGAGAGGACCTACCCTCTTTTCCTGTGACAGCTTACTTTGTTTAAAAGGGACTTTGTCAAAAGCTTTCTGAAAATCTAAATATGCTATATCCACTGGCTCCCCTTTCTCGACATGGTTGTTAACCCCCCTCAACAATTCTAGTAGACTGGTGACGCATGATTTCCCTTTACTATGTTCACTCTTTCCCAACAAATTATGTTCATTTATGTGTTTGACAGTTTTGTTCTTTAGTATAGTTTCAACCAGTTTGCCCGTTACTAAAGTGAGGCTTAGTGGCCTGTAGTTGCCGGGATCACCTCTGGAACCTTTTTAAAAATTGGAGTCACATTAGTTATCCTCCAGTCATTTGGTACAGAAACTGATTTAAATGATAGGTTACAAAATACAATTAGTAGTTCTTCAATTTCACACTTCAGAATTATTGGGTGAATGCCATCTGGTCCTTTTCACCCATCTGGTCCTGGTGACTTATTACTGTTTAATTTATCAATTTGTTCCAAAACCTCTTCTAATGACACCTCAATCTGTGACAGTTCCTCAGATTTGTCTCCCTGGGTCCTTTTTGTTCCCCTTTTTAAAGACAGGTACTGTTTCCCTTCCTTCAGTCCCCTGGGACTTCACCCATCCTCCTGGAGTTCTTAAAAATGGTTCCAAGATTGCTTCAGCTAGTTCCTTAAGTACTCTAGGATTAATATCATCATTCCCTGCTGACTTGAATACTTCTAACTTACCTAAATGTTCTTTAAACTGTTCTTTACCTATTTTGGTTTGCATTCCTTCGTCCTTCTTGTTAATATTAATTTTGTTTAATGACAAGTTTCAGAGTAGCAGCCGTGTTAGTCTGTATTCGCAAAAAGAAAAGGAGTACTTGTGACACCTTAGAGACTAACAAATTTATTAGAGCATAAGCTTTCGTGAGCTCCAGCATCCGATGAAGTGAGCTGTAGCTCACGAAAGCTTATGCTCTAATAAATTTGTTAGTCTCTAAGGTGCCACAAGTACTCCTTTTCTTTTTATTAATTTTGTTGAGTATCTGGTTACCATTAACCATTTTATTGAAGACTGAAGCAAAATAGGCATTAAACATCTCATCCTTCTAGGGGTCATTAGTTATTAGCTCTCCTTCCCCACTAAGTAGAAGACGTATACTTTCCTTTGTCTTTCTTTTGCTCTTGCTCCTAATGTATTTAAAAAAACACCCTCTTTTTATTACCTTTTATATCCCTTGCTAGGTGTAAATCATTTTGTGCCTTAGCCTTTCTGATTTTGTCCCTACATGCTTGTGCTATACGTTTGTACTCCTCCTTAGCAATTTGTCCATGTTTCCACATTTTGTGGGATTTTATGGTCATTAAATAACCCCTAATACAGCCATATTGGCCTCTTCCTGTTCTTCCTATGTGTCCTTGGAATTGTGATAGTTTGCAGTTGTGCCTTTAATACTGTCTTAAAACTGATAGGTCTCCTGAATTCCTGTTTCCCTTAGCTTTTCTTCCCAATGAACCTTATCTATCATATCTCTGAGTTTATCGAAGTCTGCTTTTTTGAAATCCATTTTCCCTATTATGCTGGTCTCACTCCTTCCTTTCCTAGTAATTATGAAATCTATTATTTCATGATCACTTTTATCGAAATTCACTTCAGATTTGCTACAAATTCCTTCTAGGAAGTCAGAATCAAGTCTACAATGGCTGTCTCCCTCATTGCTTTCTCCATTTTCTGACATAAAGAGTTGTCTCCAATACATTCCAAGAACTTACTGCAAATGTCTAGGTAGTTACACCCACCCCATTACAACAAGGTCTTGTATTCTGGATATTTAAGTCATTTATTCTAGAAATGCCTCATCCACCTCCTATTCTGGATTTGGTAGTCTATAGTAGATCCTGACATCACCCCTATATTTTACCCCTCTTATAATTGCCCAGAGACTTTCAACCGGACTGCCTCCCACCTCCTTCTGGACCTCGGAACAAGTATATATGTTCGTAAAGTATTCTGCAACGCATCCTCCCTTTTTACCCTGATTGTCTTTTATGAACAAGCTATTTATGATGGCATTGCAGCATCTGGTAATATAGTGCTGAACAGGGCAAAATGTGATAGCTGGTATGGACATAGGAGTGAGATGGAACTAATCTCTGTCTTAAAAAGTGGAAAAGAAGGTCTCATAATCAGGAGAATGTCTTTTAGCTGGTGAAAATAGAAAACATCAAAATCATGCATTAAATCAGCTACTGATCTTGGCTGGGAGGAGGGAGATAAAAATAATGTTAATCTTTGTGTAAGCAGAGTCAGGCTGAGCTCTCTGCTGACATCTGTTGGTGAGCTGTGGAAAAGGACTTCAGGATCTGATCTCGTTTGCCTGTGCACACCCACCCTGCCTAGCATGATGGGACCGCTTGCCCAAATGGTGAGTTTGGCTGCTGTGGGATCCCCAGTCTCTTTGTTATTGTGGCAAGAGTAATGTGAAGGAGGATGTGAATCAACTGTATTTGGTATTTCATGACTGAGGGACTCCCCCTCAACTAAGCAGCACTCGCTAGTCAAGGGACATGGGCTTCCAAGCCCAATAAATTCGGAGAGGTTGGGGACAAGTATTTGTACCTGGTAGCGCCCCCTTCCCACCCCCCATGAGGGCCCTAAACACCACTTTGACCCTTTCTCTCTCCAGTGTGTAATAACGGAACTAATTTAGACTCAAGTAAGAGTCTTGTTACATGGGCATGAGCTGACATCACTGATACGTAGGTCTAAGCATTAGATCTACTTTGGGCTAGTGGTTCTGATGCAAGAAGACTATCCAGGTTCACCAGCAGTGAGCCTCCCCTACTAATAGCTGAAATCACTGAGAGCTGTGTTAACTGGGTGGGGAGACTGAAGACATATTGGTGAGAGGCTGGTGGAGAGGCATGGCTAGCAGATAGGTGCAGCCAGCTGGGTGGCTGGTGGAGTGGCTGGTGAATGGCTGGGGAGTGGGGCTAGTGGGGTGGGGAACCTGGTGCAGGTGTTTGGGTCTCAGTAGGATTGGGATCCAGGTGCAGGTGGCTCATTGGGGGTGCTCCAGGTGCAGGGGGAGTGGGGCTTGTCAGGGGGGTTCTAGGGGAGGGGGTGATGCTTGGCAGGAGGGTCTGGGTATGAGGAGGCCTGGATGCACGGGAGTTGGGTGGCTGGGGGAGCAGATCCCAACAGTGATCCCTCCCCCTGTAGCTGAGGAACAATGGGTGCAGGAAGTATGGGGTGGGGGGCAGTTTACAGAGCTTTCTACAGCTGGGGGCGAAATCTGGAGGTGGATCTGACACATCCCTGGATGCCGTGCAGAGGAAGAGGATGTCCTGTCTTCCCCAGCCCAGCCAGGACTAGCAGCTGAGCCCGGCGCAGGTAGGAGACCCCAGCTGAGTCTTTCCCAGTCCCGCCTCCTGCCCCACAGTGATTTACCTCTCTTCTGGCTTCCCTGGGCACCTGAAACATATTGCTAGGGAGGATTGCATGACCTCTTTTGTGGCTTCCGTTTGTTTCCCCATCAGAAAGCCATTTTTCTGTGGGGAAGCAAAGAAATCTGCAAGGAACAGATTTCACACTTTACAACACTGCAACTTGCTGTGCTCAGGAGGTGTGTTTTTTCACACACACCCCGAGCAAGAAAGTTGCAGCACTGTTAATTGCCAGTGTAGACAAGGCCTTAGGTCTCCCACATTCTTGATGTCTGATTTGTGTCCATTTATTCTTTTATGTAGAGACTGTCCGCTTTGGCCAATGTACATGGCAGAGGGGCATTACTGACACATGATGGCATAAATCAGACATCAAGAATTATAGCATTCAAAACGAGTCGGAGAACACTTCAATCTCTCTGCTCACTCGATTACAGACCTAAAAGTTGCAATATTACAAAAAAAACCCTTCAAAAACAGACTTCAACGAGAGACTGCTGAATTGGAATTAATTTGCAAACTGGGCACCATTAAATTAGGCTTGAATAAAGACTGGGAGTGGATGTGTCATTGCACAAAGTAAAATTATTTCCCCACATTTATTTTTCCCCCTTATTGTTCCTCATACGTTCTTGTCAACTGCTAGAAATGGCTCAACTTGATTATCACTACAAAAGGTTGTTTTTTCTCTCCTGATGGTAATAGCTCATCATACCTGATCACTCTCATTACAGTGTGTTTGGTAACACCCATTGTTTCATGTTGTCTGTGTATATAAAATCCCCCTACTGTATTTTCCACTGCATGCATCCGATGAAGTGAGCTGTAGCTCACAAAAGCTTATGCGCAAATAAATTTGTTAGTCTCTAAAATACCACAAGTACTCCTTTTCTTTTTGAGAAATCAAAAAGAAGGTCAACACTGGTACATTAATACATCAAAGGGGTTCAGAGTGATAACAAGACTTTTAATCAGCCCCCAGTTGTTTACTGACATCAGGAGATCTGAACCAGCTATTTAGCAGGTTAGAAGGTAATCATGCACAGCTAATTGCTGCTCCTGGAATACCACTTTTTGTAATATATGGAATTTTACTTTGTGACTAATCCCTGTTTTAGATGTTCAAGGTCTGAGCTGTAGAAGAGCTACTTTTCAGTGGAACATACATATGCTTCACTAGGCAACAGAAATTGACGAAAACTGAAAGAGAATAAAGGCCTCAAAAGAAAAATATATCAGTAGAGAACCACCAAATAATCCAACACTAAGATATAGGTAAAGTCCCAAATGTTCAAAATGTGTATTCAATTACATATTGCCTGCAGGTGCTCAACAAGAAATGAGAGCAATAAACACTTCAAATCATTGAAACATCTAACTAATCCTATGTCACGCCAGCAAATACTGCAGTTCAAAGAAAAGGCATCACATCTCAAAACTGTACTTATATTTTAAGTGGTTTAATGTGATTGATAGGTCAATAAAAAGAATTAAACCCACCAGACATTTCAGCCACTCGCTGAGTGGGTCAGGCAAGGAAAAGTTCAAAGGTGATTTCTTCATTTTTCTCCTACTTACAATGATTTAACATTTGAGTACATTTACTACACTACTATACTGCAATACAAAATTAGTCATGATAATTAAGTCCAAAGCAGATTGTGAAGAATTACACAATTCCTCTATATAAATTCATGGTATGCCCACACCATGAATACTGTGGGCAGTTTTGGTTGCCTATCTTAACATATATTGGAGTTGGAAAAGGTACAAAGAAGAGCAACTACAATGATTAGGGGTATGGAAGAGCTTTCATAGCAGGAGAGATTAAAAAGATTGAGACTGTTAGGCTTAGAAAAGACCTGCCAGTCATCTTTTCATTCCAGGAGGTCGTAGTTTTCAGTTAAATTTAAAGAGAAAAAAGTCAAGACCTCAGCAAAAATAAAATCTCCTGTGTGTGGGTTACTGTTTTTGTGAGAACTTTACTGATTTTCCTCCTGCTAGTGGGCTTGGAAGGCAAAGCAAGGTGGTGATGATGACAACAACAACAAAGCACAGTAAAAGCATCTGCACAAGTTTTTTTTTTAAAAGTGGTGTTGAAAAGAGCTGTGCAAAATAAATAAATAAAATGTTTCAGACTTAAGGGGAAACCAGGAAAAAATGCTGACTTTTCTGCTGTTTGTCTGATAAGATGAAAAATCCAGCCTTTTGCTGGTGTTGTGTCCTGGGTGCTTAAGAGAAAAAAATATTGCTTTGAAAAACACAAAGTGTGTACATCATTAAAGAGGGTGGCACTGAAACACTAAGCTTACTTTTTTTTTCATACCACCATTTATGACCTGAATCAAAACTCATTGGCTTTCCCACTCAACAGAAGAGCTTGGCAAGGAAGGAATCTTGGCTAGCCCAGGGAAAACTGAAATATTGATAAAGAAAATGTGTGTGTGAGAGAGAGAGAGAGAGAAAGAGAGAGAGAGAAAGAGATTTAGCCATTTTATCATTAGATGTAGTTAGATCTGATTGGAAAGTAGGATGTTTTCCACAGAAAACAGCAAAATACTGAAAACTGAAATATTTCCTCTGAAAACTTTTTGGTTTTACAGTGTTCTTTTTGGATGAAAGATTAAATTTTCAGCAGAAAATAGGCACTTTTCACACACAAGAATTGTTTGATCAAACCTAATTTTCCATCAACCGTTTTGACATAACATTTTCGACTAACCCTAAATCTTGTAAATAGGTTACATTTTTCATGAACTCCATCTCTTTTCACATAGTGTTGAGCAGATCACAATTTTACTTGACAGTGTTAGCAGTATGCTATTTTGCATATTTTTACTTTATTGTATTTGAAATTTGAGCTTTGTTGTGATGTCAGAATTGTAAGTCACAAGAATGTTCCCCTCCTCGCCCCTCGTCTTTCACAGGATAAGTGGGGAAGAGCTTCTGCCTTGATCGCCTTCGTCTATGAATTTAACATTTGATTCTTAAGTCCACTTTCCATTAGCATTTGTGCCAATGAAACTTGATCAGTCAAATGATCATGGAAAGCAAAAGGAGATCATGGCCAAAGCAAGTTCAATTTAAAAATTCACACAAATCTTTGCATGCATTTTTTGCTTTATTCACCCTGTTTTACTATCTATACTGTCATATGTAGATGCCTTATTTTGTATTCTTTAATTGTAAATAAAATGAGCACATAATTGCTCTTTTGAATCTCTTTGGAGGGGAGGGAGCATTAGAGGAAAAGAATGGGAAATCAATTCCCATTAGGTGTTAGGTGCCTAGGCACTTTTGAAAATCCCAAAAGGCATCTCTCTGTGCCTTTAGGTGCCTAGACATATTTAAACATCTAGCCCTCAGAGACTGTGTATATGGTAACAAAAAAGATCAAAAAGGAAAAACAAAGGGGGCAAATATGAGGATGGGAACACAGCCCAGAAGCCCAAAGGTTTTTTTTTTCCAACTGGAAGGATGCAAAGGAAAAAACAAAAAAAACATCACAGAAGGAAAATAATCCTTCAAGCTATGATCCTCATGGGGGTCCATAGTTCGGTCCCCTGTGCCCATGGAGAAAGCCTCTGAATGGGACTCTGCATGGGTGTAGTGTTCTGAGCTGGCAGATCCCAATTCAGGATCAAGGGCTTTAGGCCCCAGTGCTGCAAGCTCTTTACTGCAGGCAGACCCCTGTGTTCTCACAGAGCCTCAGTTAAACCAAGTGGGCTCCACATAGGTACAGTGGGGCTTCAGATGAGCATCAGGGTCTGTCTGTACTGAGCAAGTTGCAGGGTTAGGGACCTGTATTGTAAACTGCTTGGGGAATAGACCTAGTTTGTATTTTGCCTTTAGTACCCATTCTAAGTAAGGACTGCATCTCTGGGTGAAATCCTGATCCCAGTCAACTCAATAGCAAAACTCCTGATTTCACCTCACATTTCCCAGCTAGAGCAGGTTCAGGATCTTAGTTATGTTTGTAATGAAATACACTTGGCACAGGAAACAAAATTTTCATTTATCCTTCCAGAAGAAAAATAAATTGTTGGAACTGCATCACTCTGCATTCTTGTTACTACAGTGAGTTGCATTTTCCTGGAATTGGTCCACAAATGAGACTGCAATTTAGTTTTTGATTGAATGTTTTTCACATTGAATTTCACTTTCAATTTTCTCTAGCTTTTTTAAACAAACAGCATGACTTCCGTTTACTAACTCTTTGAATAGCAAAGAATACAGAACAGCAGCTACAGTATTTGTAGACTTAAGGATGATAGTGTTGTTTAGTCCTTGTCGGGTTGGTCTGACTTGCCCTTGGATGTGAAAAACAATGTATTATGCGGGAGAAATTATGGTTGATTCACCCCTTTTGGGATAGAGGGGTGAAGATTTCACCATCTAGCAGCTGTAGAGGAGAAGTGATTCAGCCCAAGAGAGGGCTGATGAAGATACAATTATCTTTCTCCACCAGGATTTCTGTCAAGAAAGAATAGCTATAATTTATGGCAAGGTATCTATAGAAGCTATTACAGGCTGGTCCTGTCCCTGTAGATTATATTGAAGATTGTGTTTAAAATTACAAGCCATCACTTTAAATTCTAACTGGTTTTCTGGTCTTCCTTGCAGTCTAGGGGGAACTAAGGAACAGTCTAGCATCTGGGTCCTCAACAGACAGTCTGCAAAAATGCCAATCTGGAGCAAGGTGGGTTACATTGTGAATGTCTGCTTTAGGTAGGATCCTGCTACGTCACTCTCTGTATTTGGTTGTTTTGTGTTTAGATTTAGATTCTAAAAATGAAAGTGGTTATGTTGCAACCTTTCTGGAAGGGTATTTATGTTTTGCTTGTAACTCTCTCTGTGCATGCTGTGAATATAAGTCTCTGTCCTGACAGTCACCAGTCCATTGTAAATAGACCCACATCACTGGGCCCCACATGCTTCTAAGCCCATTGGGTCTGTGTAGAATCTAGTCAGTGTTTCTAGGTCTGAGTTTCTAGGGTGTACTCCAGACTCAGACCTCTTGTCTGAGTCCTTCCTTAACACATGACTTCCTAGTCCAGCCACCCTAGTCTCCAAGAGCAGTGTCTCAGATCTCCTGAGCCCCCAGCTGCTTACTTATGCTCTCTCAGAGCATTCAGGCAACCAATTTAGCCCCTTTGGGGACAATGTGACAGAAAAGCAAGGTGCACAGGCTTAATGAAGGAATTTCTTCACCCAGTCACTTTATGCTTTAAAAAGCCTCAAGAGTTATAGATCTTTGCAAAAGAAATCCTGAAATGTACCCTCCCCAGTCTGATCTGACCCCTTCTGTGAGTCTGAGTTATGGTCAGTCTCTCAGATTAGGCAGAGTCCTTCCTGCTTTCTCTGTCTCCAGCCCATCTTCTTGCATGTTGCAATGGATAATTCCCCTTCACAGGGAAGCGTCCTTCCTTAAATCAAGTAATCCTTTGGCCATGTGATAGGGCTGAGAAGCTGAAGATTCACATGCCCCTGTGTAGGGAATCTATTGTTCCATGGGTTGGGCCAGCAGTTGACAGACAATCCAAGCTGATGGCCCTAGATTGTTTTTTGATGGCTTTTGAATCATAGTCATTCAATGAGGTTTCAAGCACACTGTCTCCACAGACTACCTATCTGGAGTACATCATAATAACCTTGCTCTGGGAAATATTAGAAATGTGTTCAAACCTTAATCTAAAATGGACATTACATTTGGAGCTGATTTAATAATTGATTTTTTTTTGGTTTGATGTGGTGGGCAGGGTGTAAAACTGTACCAGATGTCCAAATATGTTTAATTATAATCAGTAAAAAGATTGAAATCCAGTTATTTTTCTGATTAATATTAGGGAGTGATTTAAGGAGTCTGTGGCATAATTTGGAATGCAGGAGTCATTCAAACAGATTTAAATCCAGTCTGGTGCCTGGCTATATTATCAGGATAGGATTAAACACAACAATTGCATAAATTTACCATGGCCAAAACTTTCGAACAAAAGTACCTAACACTAGGCTCCTAAATAACTGCTGGTTAAGCGGGAAGATTTTCAAAGTTCCTAAGCAAATGAGAATTCTCTTTTAATGTTAACAGGACACAGACTCCTAAATCCCTTAGTTGCGTGTGAAAATCTCTGGATTCAGTTTACAGAATCCATTCACAGGAACAGGCATAGAAGACCTGCTGCAGATTGCAGTTTGGGTTTTGCATAACCTCTAGCTTCCAAAAAGAACACCCACTCTCCTTCCCCATGGAAGTTCCCCGGTCATGCTCTCCTCTGGTTTCCAGCTCACCTGACATCTACTGAGTCCTAGATTTTATGCAAATTGCTCACTGGGCTCTAGCCTTCACCTGCCCATTGTTGGTTGATGACGGCAATCTAGTCTGCTGTAATAACAGGGATTGTCTCCTTTGATATAAACTAATAATAAATTACTTCATTTCCTTTTTCTTGATTAATTCTGCATCCCCTATGTGCATATTTACCTGGATAGATCAGAAAACCATTCCTCGGGAAATGAACAAATTTACACAACACTTATGTTAAGCAGACAGTGGTGAAATTGGCAAACTGATTGTCAGAGTCTTATTGTTTGTGGGCACATTGTGTGTCTGCCTTTGTGTTTCAATATTCTGCTTCAGTCTTTAGAAAATGTAAGTCCTAGTGCAAGTTAGAAATGGTTTGTGAGAGTCTTTTTGCCTATCTGTATTATCAAGGCTAATGCAGTTAGATGATGCCCCTGAATTTGTCTCAGAGTGCCAAGTACTGGCATGTCCTGATATACCTCTCAAATATATTTCATAAAATACAATCAGAATTTAAATGGCCAGTAGGCAAGTTATACATTACAGGAACAGAAGAATTTTCTTGTTTATATTAAAAAGAAGTCTAATAAGCAACAAAGAATTCAAGAGAAAGAGTCATGAAGTCACTTAGATACACATAATGGGTGATAATGATTAACAGGAATGGAAGAAAGAAGGAAGGTGCCTAAGATTCCAGTGAACAAGCCAGGAGCTCAAGAAGACGGCAGTGGTTGATAGAACCAAATGCAGCACTGAAATCTCAAAGGATGAACACAGAGGGTGAGCATCAGATGACAGAAGATTATTGATCAGCAGCATGGGATGAATACTGGATAAAATTATCAACTGCCTGTACATTTGCTGAATGTATAATTCAAAAATATTGTGAATGCAGGACTTGCCTTTGTGTGTCGGCATTATATAGGGCAGGCAAGGGAAAAGGGAGGTTCCTTGCCCATTGCCCCCTCACATATCCTTAGAAGGGCCATTCAGTCTGGCCCTAAACAAGTCTGCAAAGTGCCATTTAGATACAGACATTTTCACTGCTGCTGTGATAGCTACCATCTTGGCTGACACATTGTGGATTAAACTGGGGTCCTCTTGGGCTGAAAACATGTGATCATGAGCTAATTCAGTGATCATGAGCTAATTCAGTTTAAACTAAACAGAAGGATAAACAAAAATAGATCTGTAACTAGGGTCTTTGAGTTCAAAAGAGAAAACTTTTAAAAAAATTAAGGGAAGTAGTCATAGGCGCTGGCTTCTTCCTTGCCCTAGGGGTGCGAAAACACTTTTCCGTCCCAGGCCTTGCCCCACTCCACCCCTTCCCCAACCCCCCACCCTTGCCCCACTTCTTCCTGCCCAGTTCTGCCCCATCTCCCCAGCTCTTCCTGCATGCCACCGAACAGCTGATCATGATGAGGAGTCACTGGGAAGGTGGGGAAGAAGTTGATAAACAGAGCCGCCAGTGGGTGGGAGGTGCTGGGGCAGTGGGATGGAGCTGGCTGCTGGGGCGTGCTAAGCACTCACTAATTTTTTTCTGTGGGTGCTCCAGTAGTTAGCACCTATGGAAGTAGTTAAGGAAGTGAATTGGACTGAAGAACTAAAGGATCTGAATGTGGAGGAGGCTTGGAACTACTTTAAGTCAAACTTGCAGAAGCTACCTGAAACCTGTATCCCAAGCCAAGGAAAAAAAATCATTAGGAAATATTGCAGACCAAACTGGATGAACAAGCATCTCAAACAGATTATTGAAAGAAAGCAGAAAGCCTACAAGAAATGGAAGATAGGTGGGCTCAGCAAGGAAAGCAACTTCTTGGAGGTCAGAAAGTGCAGGGATAAAGTGAGAACTGCCAAAAGCCAAGCAGAGTTGGACCTTGCAAAGGGAATTAAAACCAATAGTAAAAGGTTCTATAGCCATATAAATAAAAAGAAAACAAGGAAAGAAGACGAAGCAGTGGGACTGTTAATCACTGAGGATAGAATGGAGATTAAAGATAGTCTAGGCATGGCCCAACATCTAAGTGAATATTTTGCCTCCATTTTTAATAAGGGTTATGAGGAGCTTAGGGTTCATAGCAGGGTGGCTAATGGAAATGAAGATATGGAAATAGAAATTCCACATCCAATTTGGAAGTCAAACTCAAACTGTTTAAGGGAACCAAATTGAGGGTACCCAGATAATCTACAACCAAGAATATTAAAGGAAATGACATGTGAAATTGCAAGCCCAAGAGCAAGGATTTTTAATAAACCCATAAACTCAGGAGTCATAGCCTATGACTGGAGAATTGTTAATATATTACCTATTTTTAAGAAAATGGAAAAAAGTGTTCCAGGAAACTATACTAATTTGACCTCAATTGTATGCAAGGTCTTGGAACAAATTTTGAAAGAGAAAGTAGTTAAGGACATAGAGGTATATGGTAATTGGGATAAAATACAACATGGTTTTACAAAAGGTAGATCATTCCAGGCCAACCTGACCTCTTTCTTTGAAAAGTTAACTGATTGTTTTAGACAAAGAAAATGCAGAAGATCTTCTCTACCTGATTTCAGTAAGGCTTTTATAGTTTTTAGTTCTGCAGGGGAAATTATTAGTTACATGGGAGATGATGGTGATTAATATAAGAAATGAAAGGTGGGTAAGGAAATGAGTAAAGGGGAGACTACAACGGGTCATACTGAAATGTGAAAGGTCAGGCTTGAAGGAGATTACTAATGGAGTTCCTTAGGGATCAGAATTGGGACTAATCTTGTTTAACATTTTCATTAGTAATCTTGGCACAAAAAGTGTGGGAGTCCTAATAAAATTTGTATATGACACAAAGTTGGGAGGTATTGCCAATATGGAGGAGGACTGGAATATCATACAAGAAGATCTGGATAATCTTGAAAACTGTAGTAATAGAAATGGGATGAAATGTAATATGCAAAGTGCAAGGTCATGCAGTTAGGGATTAACAACAGGAATTTTTGCTATAAACTGGGGACATATCAGTTGGAAGCAACAGAGGAGAAGAAAGACCTGGTTGTATTGGTTAATCACAGGATGACTATGAGCTGCAACTGTGATGCCTCCATGAAAAAGGCTACCATAGATGCATCAGGCAAAGTACTTCCAGTAGAGATAAGGTAGTTTTATTACCATTATACAAGGCACTGGTGAGATCTCATCTAGAATATTGTGTACAATTCTGATCTCCCATGCTTAAGAAAGATGAATTCAAACTTAAACAGATGCAGAGAAGGGCTACTAGGATGCTCAGAAGAATGGAGAACCTACCTTATGAGAAAAAAATTAAGGAGCTTGGCTTGTTTAGCCTAACCAATGAAGGCTGAGGAGAGATATGATTGCTCTCTATAAATGCATCAGAGGGATAAATACCAGAGAGAGAGAGGAGTTATTTAAGTTAAGCACCAATGTTGGCACAGGAACCAATTAATATAAACTGGCCATCATCAAGTTTAAGCTTGAAATTAGATGAAGGTTTCTAATAAACAGAGGAGTAAAGTTCTCGACCAGTGACAGCAAAAAATGTAACTGGTTTCCAGACTCAACTTGATACGTTTATAGGAGGAATGGTATGATTATGTACAATGGCCTGTGGTCCATCTGTGATTTCCAGTAGCAAATATCCCCAATGGCCAGAGATGGGACACTAGATGGGGAGGGCTGTGAGTTACTTCAAAGAATTCTTTCCTATGTGTGGCTGGTGGGGCTCAACCACATGCTCAGGGTCTAACTAATCACCAAATTTAGCATAGAGAAGGATTTTTCCCCAGGTCAGATTGGCAGAGACCCGGGGTGGGGCACCTCCCTCTGGAGCATGGGGATTGGTGACTTGCTGGTCTAAACTAGAGTAAATGGTGGATTGTCTATAACTTGAAGTGTTTAAATCAAATTTGAGGAGTTCAGTAACTGTGCCAGAAGTTATGGGTGTATTACAGAAGTGGGTGGTTTCAGAGTAGCAGCCGTGTTAGTCTGTATTCGCAAAAAGAAAAGGAGTACTTGTGGCACCTTAGAGACTAACAAATTTATTTGAGCATAAGCTTTCGTGAACTACAGCTACAGCATCCGATGAAGTGAGCTGTAGCTCATGAAAGCTTATGCTCAAATAAATTTGTGAGTCTCTAAGGTGCCACAAGCACTCCTTTTCTTTTTAGGAGAGGGTGGCTGAGGTTTCAGGGTCTGCAATGTGCAGAAGGTCAGACTAGATGGGTACGATGGTTCTTTCTGGGCTTAAAGTCTATGAGTTCCTAAATCTTGAGCTATAGAGCCAAGACACTCTAGCTGGTGCTGGAACAGACTTGTATCTTCTGTGAATTTGGCAAAGAGGAAGACCTGTGACTCACTCACAAGTTGGTTATACTTGCATTATTTATTTATTTACTGTTCTTCAGTCTCCCTGCCAGCAGGACAAGTCTCTTCCTGCCTCATTGACCTTATGAGCACCCCAAGTGCTAGATGACCAGGGACTCCCTGATATGGAGCAGTGAATTTCAGCTAGCCTGACCACTCACTGTTGTCAAAAACTGTATCTCAAGCCCCCATTCAGAAACCCAGGAATACTAAATACCACCTGCTTCTCTTGATAGGCAATAGTCCACCACTGCAAGAACTGAGTTCATTGTACAAACAAATAAAACTGGGGGGAATAAAGGCCCAGAATAAACTAGGGGAAATAGAGGCCCAGTATAAATTTAGGAAAGCCACTCATATCTGCACATATCTACTAAGACTCCCTTCCCCACTGCTCAGGGAGTCTTGGCAATATTCTTAAACTCAGTCCCCACCATTCATGGTGTGAATATCCAACAAGGATTATCCACTTCTCTCCTCCTCCACACCCCTGTTCACTGTTTGTTATTCAGGGCTGGCGAAGTCCAGAGTTCAGAAAAGTCCATCACCTAAAGGAAGTACTGCCCCTCACCACAGTTCTTCAGCTTCATAGTGTCCTCTAATATTTCAGCAAAAACACTTCCTGCCTCAAAGCTACCTCTTGTTTGCAAAGCTTGCTTCTGTGCCATCTTTTCACAAAATCTTCATAAAAAAATTACAGTTGTATCAGACCAAGGGACATACTCTTACCAGAAGTGCTCCGTTACTCCCACATACTAGCAAGGTTTTGTTATTGTTCAGACTTCGCTATCCACTGTGCCAGAATGTAGTTATGGTCAGAGTGACCCTTCATCTCTTGGTAGTTCAGTTCTCTTGCCCTTTCATCACTCAATGAGGATAATAATATTTTATTGCTTCAAAATTAAAACTTAACTGAATTTTGACTAAAATGCCCAAGGTTGTCACATAACAGAAATGCAAACAAGGCATGGCCCATTCAGTCATTTCTTCTTGGTGATGAACTGATGCAGGCAGAGAGCTCCCTCCCCAATGGAGTTCGCAAGCAGCTCTGAGCCGTTTTACTAGCTGTTCACCAACATGTGTCAATAGCAAGCTCTCTGCTCTCAGCTTCAGGTCCCAGGGCTGACAGTGTAGTGCACAGAGAATCAAATAATTATTAGTCAGGAACGAATTCAGAAATTGTAATAGTGTAACCCACACTAGTCAGTATTTGTTAACCCTCCATGCTGATCCACAGAGTAGATGAATTGTTACAACCCTCAAATATAAAGCTTTGATTCTTTAGCTCAAGCTGTAGCATCTCATACTTTTAGCCTGAGATCCCTGATTTAACGCCCAGAGTGCAAGCCAAGATAGCAGCCATCACAATAGGTTAATATAAAGTCACATTACAAAGTATAAAAAGTCTCAGCATAATTCTGATCATGCAGCATACTTTGAGTATCATTTCATTATATTTTCCAAGATTTTTCTACCACCTAGAGTTTCAGATGTATTGTGTGTGTGATATGAAGTCAATGGAGTTCCAGAAGCATACAGCTGTAATAACACAGTGAAGACTCAGGTTCAGAACTTGTATCTAAAGTATCAAAGACACTGGCTATACCTACCAGAGGCCTTAGTAAAGGCTAATGTGTTTTGGATCAGGCCCTCAGGGCACACTTCTTCAACCTTTATTTAAACTGAATAGTACTTATGCAAACAGTTCCACTGACTTGAAAGGAAGTGTTCATATGAGTAAATACAATTAAGCATAAGCAGGGGATGCAGAATGAGGCTTTAAAATAAGTAATCATAATGGTTTATTTAATATAAGGTTGGCGCATATTTCTTGACTCTTCCACTGCATTTTAGCCTGGTCTGACACGCGAGAACCAAAAATCCTGAAAAAAATGAAGTAAAATCACATGGAAATAAAAATATTTTCAGACATGCTGGGTGACACCAGCAGGTATACCCAGCAACATTCTGAGCAAAAAGGATTATTTTAAGTTGATGTGAAAGACAAAATCTAAGACTTGAATAATGCATACAAGATGGCTGCTGGATATGCTGCTGGAGCTCTTTCGGTGCCCAGGGTCATATAAACATGTAAGCTTAAAATATAGATGCCTCACAATAGAGTAACCGACGCTGTTAGCATTTAGAGAAGAATGAAATTTTCCAAGCATATAATAAAACATGTAGACAGGATACCTTTCTATTTAGCTATTCTGCCAGGTATCAATGGCAGCTGCATCGACCAACTTGAATAATATGTCTAGTGACCACTTCTAAAATAAATATCTCATGTGGCTCTATCCTTCACCTAACTCTTAATTCACCCCCTGGTTTTAAGAAATTTAAATCTAAATATCATAAACTATCAGTGTCCTTGGAAATATGGAAAACAACAACTTTCATATGGGGAGACATAATCAAACAAAATGATCACAGCCAGAAAATGAAGGAGACACAGCAAGCCAACTTCTTCCCAGCCTTTTAATCTGCCCTGGTTCTTGTGCGCCCATTCTTTGGATAAAACACACAGTCGCAACACATCTGTGATCTTATTTATAAAATCCCACTAGCTCAGTGATGGTTATGTGGGTGCTAGGATGGAAGCTTTCTCAACTTGTCTGCTTCAGTCCAGGGCCTCAGGATCTGTGGTTGCTCCAAAATGCAACTACCTGGTCCAGTCCCACAGTGTCCACTCCACTCCACTTCCTGCAGAATCTCTCCACTTACTTCAGTCTTGTCCAGTTCAATCAGTTCTATACAACATTCAGCATCTCTTGTTAAAAAGCCTAAATCCAAGACAGACTCCTGAAGAGAGTCCTTGCTCCTGGTGCCTTAGACAAACCCCATCTGTTCTAAGTTTCCTTCTTGAATGTTTAGCTTTGAACCCTGAATCTACCACCTTTCAGAGCAGGGTGACTCATTTTCTCCAGGGTATATCTTGTACAATTCATATGCCCTTTCATAAATGCAGTTACATTAATAAATTATAATAATTCATAAAATCAGAACATAAACTACAAAATTAGGTAATAAGACACACTATAGGAAACTATGGATAACCAAAATGATACTTTAAATAATAAATAAAGCCTATCAGCAAGTAGGCTTTTCCCTTTTCTTCCACAAAGGGTGGCAAAGTGTTCCATCCTCTAAACTGCTTTTCTCAGGGGCTTACATATCTATATTATTGACCAAGATTTTCAGATATGGGTGGTTAAGTCTAGGCTTCTAAGTCTATATATAAGTACCTAAATAGCTGGCCTGGTTTTCAAAAGAACACCTAGTAGCTCACCTTGAATTCATTGCAGCATCTGTTTTGAAAATCAGGCCATCTTTCTAGGTACTTAATTATGGACTTAGAAGCCTAATTTTAGGCACCTATTTCTGAAATATGTTGTCTCAGATTTTCAAAGTTAGAGGTATGTAATTACATACTGTATGCAACCCACATAGTGCATGTACGGATTTCTGCACATGTGTAGCCAAGTACCTGCTTAAGTGGCCCTGTGCACATACAAATGAATGATTTGTGTGCACATAAGAAATTAGGCACCTGCAAATATATATGTGCAATTTTACATGCCTAACCTTAGAAATATAACCGTGTTATAGAGACATGGGTAAGAATTGTATGGTTAGGGTTGAAACCATGCACCATACTGTAGCCGTGATGCCAGGCAGCAGAGGGGGGGGTGATACCAAAGATAGAAAGGCAGAGTGGGAGCACAAAGATATGCAAAATTTGTGGACCAAAACTACAGCTTACTGTGCAGGGGGTGGAAGGGAATCTCAAAGAGGTTTTCTTTCTATTCTGTTAACTCCTCCCGTGGGTTTTCTGTAGGAAGAAATGAGCAAACCCTTTGTTTTCTGTGAACAGCCCACCAACTCTATAATTAAAGTGTTAGTATTTGGCAATTCTAAGATGTGTGTACCATAGACATTTAAAAATTTGTTCATGTATCAGTACTTTGGTAAAGGACAATTATAGTTACTGCAGTTATATCAGTGATTAACTTCTTGAAACAAATATTTGAAGCCTTTTAAAAAAAGTGTTTGTAATTCAGAAATGCAAATGCCATGTTTATTGGTAGCTACATCTTGGGGTCAGAAGCTTTAATGTTAATTTTTCACTTCCTAATATTTGTCCAAGGGAATTAGAATCAATATCTATCTCCCATCCCTCATTATTTCTATATATTTCTATATTAAGTTTTAGTTAATGTTAACATTTTTGATATTTCTTTTTTTTAAAGTGATGACACTGCAGCAAATTTAACTCTTAATTGATATTTTTTAAAAAAAATCTGAGAATATGCATGTGTTTACAGGTAACTATAAATACATAAAGAAACAGAGAGAGATGTACAATTAGGCACTCTTAAAAGTTCATTTTAGTTTTAGAGCTGTTATTGGGTTCCTGGGGAACACTAATATAATAGGTAATATTTCTAGAACCAGAATTAATCGTATAAGTCTAATCACTGTTATCTATGCATCTGTATGCTCTCAAACTTAAAAGGCTAGGATTATTTTATTGATTTAAAATCTGCAACAATAAAATGAATCACACCTGGTTTAAGACTTGTATATTTCCAAGCATGCAATATAAACACCTACAAAAAACATGCTATAATAATTACCAGTGCCCCTAAAGCACTTTTCCTACATTATACATTAATAAAATAATCTATCCCAAAAATTATCTCCTATAAATTGTTGAACAAATGTAAACTGATATTCACCAACAGGACCCAAATAGCAAACATTAACAACAGGAATTTCCTTCCCTTTCTTTTTAACTCTTTCTGTATGTATTGCACTCTTTCAGGTCTCTGTTGTGAACCTGTTAATTGCACTAGTGTGAAGTTATTCCGATAAGTAGTCTATTTAACTACTCCTGTGAACAACTGCTTCTCCCTATAAAAGATCTGTAATCTGACTGTGACAGGGTGGACTAGGCCCAGAGACCCCTTGCTGGAGATTTTGTGGCCCTGCCACACCCTGCCCCAGAAAAGGGCAGTGGGGAGGGTCCTCCAAGCTGCCTAGAGTGACTGTGTGGGTTTCAGCCAATCAGAAAGGCTGTGGGGAGCAGCCAATCAGGACCCAACAGGCTATTATAAAAAGAGCTATGCATGGATACAAAATTTATATCTCTGATGATGGCTGTATCACCCTCAGCCCTGCCCACTGTGGCAGGCTCCAGGCACACCAGCAGCAGTCCCTGGTTGCACTAGTGTGTGCAAGCGGCTCGCATGCTCCCAGATAGGAGACTGGGGGCAGTACAGCCACGCAGGAGGAGCTGCCCAGGCTAGAAGCTGGCTCCTGCGATCAGTGGCCTGACTTGCTCCTGCTTTTGTCACTGTGGTTCCAGGTACAGCCCTGCAGCTCCATGGATATCCACTTTATATCCATGGATACCCACAATTTTGTATCTGCACAGGGCTCTATACAGGGCTGGAGTAAGTTCAGGTCCTTGATGGAGCTGGAAGAGTGTGGCTAATGTGTCTGGATGGCAGAGGGAGCTACAGGACCTCAGAGAGAGCAGTGCTGGCAGACATTGGTGGGGAGCATGAAGGAATCATAGAATATTGGGGTTGGAAGAGACCTCAGGAGGTCCTCTAGTCCAATCCCCTGCTCAAAGCAGGACCAACACCAACTAAATCATCCCAGCCAGGGCTTTGTCAAGCCAGGCCTTAAAAACCTCTAAGGATGGAGATTCCACCACCTCCCTAGGTAACCTATTCCAGTGCTTCACTACCCTCCTAGTGAAATAGTGGTTCCTAATATCCAACCTAGACCTCCCCCACTGCAACTTGAGACCATTGCTCCTTGTTCTGTCATCTGCCACCACTGATAACAGCCTAGCTCCATCCTCTTTGGAACCTCCCTTCAGGTAGTTGAAGGCTGCTATCAAATTCCCCCTCACTCTTCTCTTCTGCAGACTAAATAATCCCAGTTCCCTCAGCCTCTCCTCATAAGTCATGTGCCCCAGCCTCCTAATCATCTCCACTGCCCTCTGCTGGACACTCTCCAATTTGTCCACATCCCTTCTGGAGTGAGGGGAGCAAAACTGGATGCAATACTCCAGATGTGGCCTCACCAGTGCCAAATAGAGGGAAATTATCACATTCCTCGATCTGATGGCAATGCTCCTACTAATACAGCCCAATATGCCATTGGCCTTCTTGACAACAAGGGCACACTGCTGAATCATATCCAGCTTCTCATCCACTCTAATGCCCAGGTCCTTTTCTGCAGAACTGTTGCTTAGCCAGATGGTCCCCAGACTATAGCGGTGCATGGGATTCGTCCTTCCTAAGTGCAGGACTCTGCACTTGTCCTTCTTACTCACCCATAACTATTTCACATTTTTGTACAATGTATACCCTCAAGTCAGCGGCACTGCTATGGGTACCCGCATGGCCCCACACTATGCCAACATTTTTATGCTGACTTAGAACAATGCTTCCTCAGCTCTCATCCCCTAATGCCCCTACTCTACTTGCACTACATTGATGACATCTTCATCATCTGGAAAAGAAGTCCTTGAGGAATTCCACCATGATTTCAACAATTTCCATCTCACCATCAAACTCAGCCTGGACCAGTCCACACAAGAGATCCAGTTCCCGGACACTCCAGTGCTAATAAGCGATGGTCACATAAACACCACCCTATACCAGAATCCTACTGACTGCTATTCCTACCTACATGCCTCCAGTTTTCATCCAGACCACACCACATGATCCATTGTCTACAGCCAAGCTCTACGATACAACCATATTTACTCCAACCCCTCAGACAGAGACAAACTCCTACAAGATCTCTATCAAGCATTCTTACAACTACAATACCCAACTGCTGAAGTGAAGAAACAGATTGACAGAGCCAGAAGAGTACCCAGAAGTTACCTATTACAGGACAGGCCCAACAAAGAAAATAACAGAACACCACTAGCCATCACCTTCAGCCCCCAACTAAAACCTCTCCAACGCATCATCAAGGATCTACAACCTATCCTGAAAGATGACCCATCACTCTCACAGATCTTGGGAGACAGGGCAGTCTTTGCTTACAGACAGCCCCCCAACCTGAAGCAAATATTCACCAGCAACCACACACCACTCAACATAACCACTAACCCAGGAACCTATTCTTGCAACAAAGCCCGTTGCCAACTCTGTCCACATATCTATTCAGGGGACACCATCATAGGGCCTAATCACATCAGCCACACTAGCAGAGGCTCGTTCACCTGCACATCTACCAATGTGACATATGCCATCATGTGCCAGCAATGCCCCTCTGCCATATGTATTGGTCAAACTGGACAGTCTCTACATAAAAGAATAAATGGACACAAATCAGATGTCAAGAATTATAACATTCAAAAACCAGTTGGAGAATACTTCAATCTCTCTGGTCACTCGTTTACAGACCTAAAAGTGGCAATTCTTCAACAACAAAATTTCAAAAACAGACTCCAACGAGAGACTGCTGAATTGAAATTAATTTGCAAACAGGATAGAATTAACTTAGGCTTGAATAGAGACTGGGAGTGGATGGGTCATTACACAAGTAAAACTATTTCCCCATGTTTACCCCCCACACACCCCGCACTGTTCCTCAGACATTCTTGTCAACTGCTGGAAATGGCCCACCTTGATTATCACTACAAAAGGTCCCCCTCCCCCCCCTCGCTCTCCTGCTGGTAATAGCTCACCTTAAGTGATCACTCTGGTTACAGTGTGTATGGTAACACCCATTGTTTCATGTTCTCTGTGTACATAAATATCCTCACTGTATTTTCCACTGCATGCATCCGATGAAATGAGCTGTAGCTCATGAAAGCTTATGCTCAAATAAATTTGTTAGTCTCTAAGGTGCCACAAGTCCTCCTTTTCTTTTAGCCTCCAGGGAGGCACCCTGGGCACCGCTCTATATCACAGCAGGGACAATTTGAGAGA
The DNA here is from genome assembly GCF_009764565.3 of Dermochelys coriacea. Classification (NCBI taxonomy): domain Eukaryota; kingdom Metazoa; phylum Chordata; order Testudines; family Dermochelyidae; genus Dermochelys; species Dermochelys coriacea. Next base: position 65,892,364 of record NC_050068.2, read on the forward strand.
GTCCAGAAGGGGCTGAGAGACAGTTTGAAGCATGGTATTGCAATACGTCCTGATGGACTGATTGAGGAACAAGCCCAGAGCTAGGTCTGCAGAAATAGAGATGTTATAAAAGGCACTAAGAGAGGCTTCTGTTGGACTTGTAAAGGTTTGTTTTTTTATTTCACATACAGATTGCATGTGACTCACCCAGAGGCTGAGTTGCTGAAGACTCACTTCAAGGCAGAGAGAAAGTGCAGGCACATGCACTCTGCCAAAGAGGCTGCTTACGAGAGTTGAGTGACACCCTGTTACACTGGCTCTTATCTATTTTTAAATGGGGAACTGTGTTTCCCACAGAATTCCCCCTCAATTCAAGCACCCAAAGTGTCTGGTACCTTTCTATGCTTTTCTTTTCAATCACAATTCTTTAATTTAGCTAAACTTTGAGAAAATAGATTTATCCTCTTTCAAGGAAGAGGGATAATTAAACCTTGCTTGAAAATGATTAAGTCTTATTGAGAAAAAAACCTAGCGAGAAACATTTAATTGTAATTGACTGAAAGAGCACAGTAGGCGAATGTAGATCAAAACATTCCTCACACAGAGCTGAAATGGGCCAACCAGAAAATTGGACGTAGCCACCCACATGAAGTAAATCTTCTCTGTTGAAGGTCCTACCTCCCTGTACAAAATGGCAGTACAGCAGGAATGACATGGCAAAAGCAGGCATACTCTGTTTCAAATGCTACAGTGTTGGCAAGTAGCATTGCTCCTTAGAATCAAGTGTACAGGTATATTTCAAACCTGTTCAAATTCCTCTCTGATAATAGGGTTACATAAAAGAACAGAAATCATAAGAATTCTAATTGTCTGGGGCTATTGACACCTCTCTTTCTAATGTCCTTTTCCTATACAGAAGTATTGTAATTATATTCCTGGTATCCTCCTCCATTTTTATCCCCTTCTTTGCCTTTGCTGTTGGCTAGTGTCAAGCTATTGCTGCTCTGGGAATTAGCCAACAAAGGCTGCTTTATTGCTGTTCAGTGAGCACCTTCCCATGGGGACCTTTAGTGTCACCTCAGGAATGCAGCTAGTTGTCTCCAGTCCAGTGCCTAGAATCTCAATTTTATTTTTACCTTTGAGCTGCTTTCATTTTATTGTGGTGGCAGAAAATATTTGTGAAAACCTGGGTTGGCTCCCTGTTCTGGTATGTTATACATTTTGACAGACTTCAATGAAAGGTTTGGGGAGAGAATGAGGAGAAGGAATCTCTGAAAAAGTGGAAATGCAGATACATTGACAATAATAACCCAAGTTTACTTATAAATTCAAACATGTATTTAGCTAAAGTACCACTGTGTGGAATGGTTCTAAATAAAGCAACAAGTTATCATTCCTGAGGCAAAAAGGATGTCGGTTCCTCATTATTGCAATCGGGAAAGGGAGCTGAGAAAGAGATGAAGAGAAAGATCCTTTGTAATTTACTTCTGAGTACAGCTGTATAAATTTTAAACAATTGAATTTAACCAACAGGCCATAAGAACCCGGCATCAAATGAAAACTGGCTATTTAATCCATAATACAGATGTGTGTGCAAATTTTTAGAGAAGCTTTCAAATCAACTGCAATTAGTCTCTTGATCATGCCAGAAGGTAGGGATTGGATTTAATTTGGATTTGGATACTGATATTTAGACAAATCCAGGTCTGAATTAAATATGACAAAATAATGCTATTTACCATACAAACTATTAATTTGTGGCTCACTGATGGAAAACACTTCACTGAGCTCTTAACTTGGGTTAGCAACTTGAGTCAACCACAGGCTACCCTAGAAACTTTAATTCAGCCTGCTACTCTGAGTTAAACACAAAGTTGCCATGTCTTCACTGCTGCTTTAGCCCAAGTTAGCTAATACGGGTTAGCTAACCTGAGTTAAGAATACACCTTTTGTGCAGTGTAGCCATACTGAAATCACAATTCTTTTCCCAGTCCCCTTTCTTCTGGGAAAGAAGTAAATTTTTTTTGGAGTAGCTTACTCTACCCTGTGTACCCAATCAGCTACTCTGGCTGTTGGGCATGGCAGAGCTTGGACTCTTCCCACTTGCTGATCCTCCACCTCGCTCCTCCTGCTTATAAGAGTGAGAATCAGAGAAGAAGATCCTGCCTCCATTTCCTCACAAAAGGGATTTTAAGTGGGGTGTCTTACTCCCCCCCCCTTCTGCATTGTCAAATAAGGACAATCTAAACGTCCGTGAATATCCCGGTTTAAATCAAATCTGTGGGTCTACTCACAGAATAGGTGAGTAAGGGTGGGGAAATCTGACCCAAAATGTTCAGGGTAATACTGTCCACAGTGAAGTCAAAGGCAAAACTATCACTGACTTCAATTGAGCGGGAATTGAGTTTGTAGATTTTAATGAGTCCCACTTTACATATATCTCCATAGTAAAGTTACACATGTACAGAAAAGTTTCAACTTAGTACACAGATATTGACTAATATGGTGTTTGACAAAATCAATATACTTTCCCGTTTTTTTCTGTAGTCAGACCGTAGTTTGGACTGCAACAATGCAGTTGTGCTTCAGAAAGTTATTTTGGAAAATTCCATTTCATTTGTAGCAACACCAGTCAAAAGGTCTGCAGAAATGTTTATTTTATTCTGTTTTTGGTACAGGCAAAAATGCCCATCTTTAATATTTGCCTGGTGAAAAGTTCTTGCACAATGGTTAAAAAAAAGAGATATGTTGCAGACCTTGGTGGGTTGCTGTGTGGTAAAAAATGAGTTACTTCATCCTCTGATATGACAAAGTCTAAAAGGTCAGTTCTTTTCTTATACATGCAAGTTCTCCATAAAGCTAACATTTTTCTGAATTCCATTAGCTTTTTATCAAAGGCCTGCAGGTGTTTTGATGTATTCAACAAAAGATTTATTTAACAGGCATAGTGGCTGCAAATATTAGGAATGATGGAGAGCAAAATTATTAAAGATGTGCTTCAATGCATTCCCTTTATTCTAGCATTCAGTGCCTAATTGTGTATATGTTGTTTCAATCCACAAAGTCTTAATAACACCTAATGTGCCTTTCATATTACTGCAACAGTCATGTGTGAGGTTTCCATGTATCTTATTTACATAATAATACATGTATTCATTTTACATTAACCTTAGCAATAACCAAAATGTGGTTGCTCATTTCCATTAAACCAAACCACCTTGTTGCTAAGGAAGTATAATGCTACAGACTTATTTTATGATTTATTAATGAGATATTTTTAGTACAAGGGGTGTTCCTAGGAGCATCTCAAAGCTGGGTCAGTCTGATACTGATGTAATGTCTGTGATTTAGTAGCAGGCAAGCTCAGATTTTTCTGAGCAGTGGAGTCAAGTTCCTCTCTATGCAGAATTTCAAGCCATTTAAAAGAAGGCTGGAACTCATCATTTGTTCCCATGCTTGCTTTCCACAAGACATCAAATAAATGATAGTATCTTGTTTAATGAGAAATCTGTAAACACTCTGTATCTATCTCCAACATATGTTGGGAATCATTAAGAAAGGGATAGATAATAAAACAGAAAATATCATATTGTCTCTATATAAATTCATGGTACACCCACATCTTGAATACTGCATGGAGATGTGGTTACCCCATCTCAAAAAAGATGTTTTGGAATTGGAAAAAGTTCAGCAAAGGGCAACAAAAATGAATAGGGGAATGGAATGGCTTCCATATGAGGAGCAATTAATAAGACTGGGACTTTTCAGCTCGGAAAAGAGATGATTAAGGGGGGATATGATAGATGTCTATAGAATCATGACTAGTGTGCAGGAAATAAATAAGGAAGTGTTATTCACTTCTTCTCATAACACAAGAACTGGGGTCATCAAATGAAATTAATAGGCAGCAGGCTTAAAACAAACAAAAAGAAGTATTTTTTTCACAAAATGCACAGTCAAACTGTGGAACTCCTTGCCAGGGGATTTTGTGAAAGCCAAGACTATAAAAGGGTTCAAAAAAGAACTAGATAAGTTCATGGATGATATGTCTATCAATGGCTATTAGCCAGGATGGGCAGGGTTGGTGTCCCTAGCCTCTGTTTGCCAGAAGCTGGGAATGGGCGACAGGGGATGGATCACCTGTTCTGTTCATTCCCTCTGGGGCACCTGAGATTGGCTACTGTCAGAAGACAAGATACTGGGCTAGATGGATCTTTGGTCTGAGCCAGTATGGCCATTCTTATGTTCTGAACAGAAACAGTTTAATTTTAAAATAACTCCACAGTGCCTCATGGGAGTGACAGTTTGGGTTCCTTATGCTCCCATTTTTCTCTATAGGCCAGAGTGCCTGGTCAGATTATATCTCCTACAGTGCACCATGGTCTCCCTGTTGTCTCATGAGAATCATGTGTCTGTGGTGCATAATGGAAATGTAATTTATCTGGGAAGATCAGCCCATAGAAAAAAATGGGGACATAAAGTACCTGAAATATATAACTCCCATGATGCACTTTAATAGAACATTTAGGGTTGTTTTTTTAATTGAAATAGTCCAGTTTAATGGATTTAGTGATAAAAATATTTTTTCTTGGTGGAAAGTAGACATTTTTCATTAAAAAAAACATTCAAACACCCCCAATTTTCTGTTTGAAAAAAATTTCAATGGAAAATTTTAGACCAGCCCTAATCACTAGTTCAAAGCCTAATCTTGAAAGTAAGGTCCAGTGCTCAATTCCTGAGCCCCAAAATCTCTATTTCTCTGTCCAACTATTTTAAATGCTATTTCTGACTGATTTTTAAAAAAGCCATTGTTTTATTTATTAAAGTTATTGTTTTATTGTATTTTAGTACTGCCTAAAACACACTATGTATTTCCAAACCCAGAGGCTAAGAGATTCTCTGCCCCAAAGAGTTTGTAATCTTAACAAAAGAAAAAATATTAGCCCAGTCTAAATACATAATTCAGAATGTTTTCCAAATTTGACCATTTTATCTACACTCATGATTCCAGTGTCTCCAAACAGCTGGCAGCATCTGTGTATCTTGTGTAGTAACAATTTTGTCTTTTGAGGATGTATATTGATTTTCTTCAGCTTAATATGTTGTGTTCCTGGTGTGCTCCATGCCTCTCCATCTGAGAAGAAATACCAAGTTAGGAGGTTTATATGAAGGCAGCAGACTTTACACTATTATCAATAGAAAGTGAACACTATATAGAGAAGACCTGAGCAAATAATTGAATTTTTGGTTCAGTGACAAAATTGAAAAATCTGGGGAGGAAAAAAAAGGTTTGTTTGAAACTGAATTTTTTTTCCATTTTTTGTCACCAAAAACAGTCAAACAGAACATTTTGAATGTTTTTTTAAATGACATTTGTAAAGTCATTGTGAATCAATCATTCATTTTCAAATGAATGTTTCAAAATGAGATATCAAAACAGTTCATTTAAAAAATGTTGAAATAAAATATTTCCAGAGCTGCCTTGGACAAAGCCTGCAATTTTGGCAGCTTAGCTCTGGTCCCTGTTGCTAAAGGTGGGGAATTGTCCAGATGTGCTCCCAACGTGGGTTTCCCACAAGTTGCGGCACTAGGCTCATCTCCCATGCAGCTGAGACAAATTCATCATGGCTGGCACAGCAAACCTATTCATTGAATAGCTAGGGATTCTGATTATGTTCTGGCTTGCACTTGAGCAGAATAAGAGGAGTGACTTTTAAATAGCAAGCTTGTACCACACCCAGCGTATGCACTGACAATGGTTGCCTTGTGCTCTGAATGCCTTACAGTGGAAAGCTTGGCCTTCAGCAGATCCTTCACACCAGTGGAGAGGCTACAGCAGATTCATCATCATCATGTTCCCATTGCGCTCCCCCACTTCTTTCTGTTTCTGGCAAGTCTTTCATTGGTTCCCCAGCTGTGCCCCAGGTTTTTCAGCTCGGCTTCCACAGCTCTTCGCCAGGTTGTTTTCGGGTGGCCTCATTTTTGCTTGTCTTCGGGTGTCCATTTTATTGCTACTCTGGTGATGTAGAAGATTAGATTAGCAGATTAGGAGGTGGAAAAAGAGGATGTGTGATGACATGTTCAATGAGATAATGAACTCCTCTGGGACAGCTGATACAGAACTCAGAGCCTGAAGGATTTCACTGTCTGAAAAAGTAGACATGGACATGGAGAGGAGAGCATCTCAGGAGCGTGCCATGCAGGATGAGGTGCTGCAGATTATGAAGGCCCAATTGGACATGTTGAGGTGTCTGGTTGAGCTTCAAGAAAAATGGCTTAAGCCTAGACTCCCTGGCAGTCCCTGCATACCACCATGAAAACATCAACCTGTTCCCAATCCCCCTCTCCCAAACAATCCAGAAGGCATGGGGGGAAGGTGCAGTATCCTTTCCACTCAACACTGGGGGAAGGTACTTAGACCAAAAGGTGGCCATTCAAAGACCTTTGATGGGCAAGACTTCTGTGATTTTACAGAAAAGGTGACTTGGTTTCTCCCCTCCCAATTTTATCACACTGTTTGCCCAAGCTTAAATTATCTTCCTGTTCTTTCAATTTCTTTATATTTGTGCAATAAAAGTAAACATTTCAAGAATGAAATACTCATTATTTATTCCAAGGATGGGAATAAAGTATAAATCCCAAGGGTTTGGGGGGAGGGTAAGGGGAGGTACAGGGAAACTGTTTGATTGCAGGAGATGGAATGGGAAGGCACAATGCAGATAAGTGGTGCACATTACAGTGGCTCATTACTGAAAGAGGTTTTCTAAGCCTCCTAGAGACAGAGCTCCTCACTGGGCTCTTCTTATTGCCCTAGTATCTGTCTGCTCAAAATTAGCTGCCAGCCTATCCTCTTGCAAACCCCACCCGGGTGGAAACTTCTCTCCCTTTGCCTCACAGATATTATGGAGCACACAACATGCACTAATAACAATGGGGCTATTGCTTTTACTGAGGTCTAACCTAATAAGCAAACTGCACCAGTGACCCTTTAAATGTTCAAAGGCACACTGGCACATTCCACCAACATTCTGCACTTGTTCAGCCTATTGTTGAACCGGCTCCTTACTGCTGTCCAAGTGGCCAATGTATGGCTTCATAAACCATGGGAACAAGGGTAAGCTGGATCACTATTGGCATTTCAACATCATACACGGTTGCAATCTTGTATTTTGCAATCTTGAAAGAAAATCCCTGATTGCAGCTTTCTGAACAAACCTGTGTTCCTAAAGATGTGCACATCATGCACCTTTCCTGATCATCTGATGCCAGGGCCATCCATAGGCATACACAGCATACACAGCTGCATAGGGCACCATGAAATGTGGGGCACCAAATTGCCCCAAATTTCATGATGCCCTAGGCAGCTACGTGCTTCATACGTGGCAGCACCAGCCCTGGCGACAACCCTATCCCTCGGCGGCCCCCCCCACAGGTTGCGCCCACTGCAAGGGGCAAGGCCGTCCCTATGGGGGGGGGCCCTGGACAACTCCCTCCGCCCCACCTCTTACCATCCACCCTCCTCCACCACGAGCCCACTCCCATTCCACCTCTTCCCCCAGCGACCCCGCACTTGCCGGCAGCGGCGAGAAGCAGTGCAACCCGGCCCCAGCCCACTCTACTCCACCAGCTCCCAGCTGTGATACTCCGCTTCCCACCACCGGTGAGCGTGCAGAGGTTGGGGAAAGGACACCCCCCACATTCACCAGCGGCAGGAAGCAGAGTGATGCGGCCCCGCCCACTCCGCTTCCCTTGCCCCGGCCCCAGCCATGTCGCTGGGGGGCAGGAGCCGGGGTTTAGGGAAAGGTTCCACCTGCCCCCAGGGACTCACCGGTGTCGGGAAGTGGAGCCCCGTGACTGGGAGCTGGCAGAGTAGAGCAGGCTGGGGCCGCGTCGCTTCGCTTCCCGCTGCTGGAGAGTCGGGGAGGGGGGAACCTTTCCCTAACCCCCTGCCCCCGAGCAACATGACCCTGGGGGCGGGGCTGGGGCCCCACTCAGCCCCCCCCATGGGGGGGGCTGCGTAGGACACCCAAATGGCTAGGGTTGGCCCTGTCTGATGCTGACGTTGGTGAAACACCCCCTGTGATCCACCAGCACTTGCAAACACTATTGAACACCATTTCAGTTTATGTATTCTTTGGCAAGGTGGTCTGGTGCCAAGATGTGTGCTATTGCCCCACTGCAGTTAGGGAACTGCATCATGGCAAAATCATCCACTATGTCCTGCAGATGGCCCAGAGTCACTACCCTTCTTAGCAGAAGTCGATTAATGAGTCTCACAACAGCTCCCCCAGTGGATTTACCAACTCTGAATTGATTCTCTGCTGATTGGTAACAGTCTGGCATTGCAAGCTTCCACAGAGCAATCACCACTCCTTCTCCTCTGTCACAGCAGGTCTCATTTTAGTGTTGCTGCACTTCCGAGCTGGAGAAAGCTCTGCACGATGCTCCTGGAAAGTGTCCTTCTGCATTAGAAAGTTCTGCAGCCATTGTTCGTCATCCCATAGCTGCATAATGATGTGATCCAACCAGCTGAGACCAGAAAAAGTGCTCCACTGTGTTCAGCTGATAAATGACTGCCAGCAGGAACTGGGAATTGTTTCATTCTATGGCTTGCAGCAGGATCGCTTTAATAACATCACAATGTTCCATGCGTCAGTTCCTGTCTCAGCTCTGGAAATAATGCAGGATAAGGAGCAAGGTGTTTGTAATGCTCACAACAAGAGTGCATAGCTGAGTGAGGTCCATGCTTCTTGAGCTACGGCATACATGCAGCTAAGCCATGCTTTTGCAAAAAAGGCGCGAAAAACAGTTGTTTGCCATTGATATTGGAGGAGAGCGAGGAAGGAAACAGCATCGTGGGAGGTCAAAGCCATGCTCCCACTCCCCTTTGCAACAATGTATTGGTCTCATGAGATATTGCAAGCCCATTCCCAAGCCCCCTTGTGGTTAGTTGCACTGAGGGATAGCTACCAACGGTGCACTGCTCTGTGCATCAATGAAAACAATGCTAGTGAGGATGCACTCCATCGACACAAAGCTTGGTGTGGACACACACAACTGACTTAATTACTGCAGTGGCTGGATGTCAACTTACGTCAAGTCAACTAACTTTTTAGTGTAGACATACCCATTGTCCACACTACAGGGCATCTTCATGGAGCAGTATCTTGACAGATAAATCAGGAAATAAGTATACAGTCCGTATATGTCAGTATACAATGTACCCTTCTACCCTTAGTTATGGATGTGTAGTCCTACTGACTTTATTGCAGAGTATCAAAGAAGAGCAGAACTTGCAGAAACTGCTGTTTGTTTAGTTTTAACTATTTATGATAATATATTGTACTATACTGGTAAACATACTGCAACATATTTTGTACCAAGAATCAAATCTGAGGTATATGAAACCATTCTATAGAAATATGCTATTAATTTGTTGCTGAGTTGAGAGAAAAGAGTTCCAAGTTTTGTATGGATTTCATGTTGTGGATTAGTGAGATTTTATTGCATACTATAAAACACACCTTTTTATTATCACTTATTTAATTTTAAAAGCTGAAAAAATTTTCCCCTTCCCAGAATTGATGATGAATGGTTCATTGAGGACAGTCCATTTCAGACTACAAAATTACTTTTCCAAACGGAAGTCCAAAAATAATTATCCTTACTGGCGTATGACATGTAAATGTATTTTTTAGATATTCACATTTCCCGTTAGGAGGTATGAGTTGGGGGAGGGAGGAAGGGATTGCATTAACTTTTTGCCAGGCTATTTGAAAGGGCTAGGGGTATACTGATGTCTATCCCTTCTAGTTCCAACTCTGTCTGCCTTCGCAGCAGTACATCTCCAAAGTGAAACAAAGCAGCTAGAGTGGATCCAGGGTTCTTCATTAAAGAAGGGCAAACATTTTCAGCTAAACATTTTTTAGCAAAAAACTACAGAGTTAGTGACATCAAAATGTTTTGTTAATGTATGTTGGTTTTACTGAATTATTTCAGTTGGGAAAAAATAGAAAAAAAAACATTTTATTTCAACATTCTCTAAATGAAGGTTCATTTATTTGGTGCCAAATGACTGTTTCAAAATTTATTTTTTTTAATCAAAATAGTTTTAAAATGGTTATAATCTAAAAGAAATGTTCTGATGTTGTTGATACTTTCATTAACTTTCTGATTTGCCAAAAAAATTCAAAAGTGTTTGATTTTGTTCTGACACATGTAATGTCAATAACCCTGGGTGTACCGTCAACTGTGGGGATTAAACCTGAGCCTTGTGGATTTTAGTGCCTAAGTGTCTACTGGTTGAGCTAAAAAAAACCCTTTCTCTACAGGCTACAGCAGAATCATCAATTACTACTTAGTCTAGCCACCAGTAGAGGGGGACAGTGTCAGACTAAGTAGGCATGACACTTGCCCACAAAACAATTTTTTTTTAATTTCTAGTTAACCAAAAAGTCCATTATTCACATAGATGCAATTTTTGATTTTTGATTTCAGTGTATAGTTTCTATGAAGAATTTGGAAGTTAACTATATTAATTCTATGATGTTTTTATGTCCGCATATACACATACACTGAAAAATCCACTATTTGCTCAGCTGTGGTCCCAATTGCTAGCAGTATGCAGACTGACAAAGTAAGTGTCAATTCCTTTGAAGTTAATTCCATTAATTTGGAATCAGGAGTCTAGTTGGTCCCAAAGGGATTTCATATTGTTTCTTCAGGGTGATTCCTGGTTTAAATCTTTAACAAATAACTTGAAAGTGGTTAAAAGTTGAGGAGAAACAGAGACAGAGGGTCTCCAGAGAAGCAGATTGTAATTTAGTCTCCAGGAGAATATGAGAGGGGATAGACAAGGCTAAACTGGGCCTACCTAATTGCTTGAAGGAAATGCTAAGCTTGAGTAAGAAAATTTGCAGTAGGCATTTGTTATAATCTTTTTCTTCTATTTGCTGTATTCCCATGGATAAATAAATCTTTGTTTTGAATAGGCTGGTCTCTGTCCCTGCACTTTCAGACTGATCAGAGACTGGTAGAGCGAAGTCTAAGTCAGAGCCAAAACCAGTTGGGCCTGCTGAGGACAGTTGATGAACAGGGAAGCTGTGACCTGGGGATTCAGTCTGAGTGGGGTAAATTCCAACCTGAGAGAAGCCTGTTGTGGACCTGTCACGTAGAAAGGGTGCCCACAGAGAGAATGAGAAGGGGGTCACAGGTACAACTCACCCTGTAACTGCATCAGAATCCATATCACATTTGTGCAGCCATAATGTAAAGAACTGTTTTTCTGAGTCTCTCTTACATAGAAAATGTAATTAATTTCTTCCACGTAAACAAGAATATACAGGAAAAACTGTAGACCACATTCCTCAGGCTACTCAAGTAAAACTCTTCTATAGAACATCAATATGAATTAGAGATTTGTTTTTTAACTTCCAGAGCAAATCTATTCCACTAAAACTTTTTTTTTCAAATCTTCATTATGACTCTGCCATGGCTGGTACTGTATACTGAATACAGTTAATATTGATCAATGCTGGGAGTTAGAAAAAGGTGACAGAATGCAAGTTCAGGTTGGGAGGCTTTCACTCAGGCAAAAAATGAGTATCATTTTAGAAAAATATTATCTACAACACCAAGCTAAAATATAATATGTTTCCTGAATTTTCAGGTTTTTGAATAGAATATAAAGTGTGTGAATTACCTCCAGTTCAGTTGAAAGGACAAATAGCAGCATCATTAGCTTTTAAAGTGACTTTATGCTATAGATGAATGTAAGAACATAAAAAAGTCACGCTGGGGTAACTTATAGCTATATACATATATGCATATATAAAACTGTTTTGAACAATTGCCCTTCTACCTATACACAGTTTCTTTAAAATTTCACAAATAGTTTAGTTTTAAAAATGTTTTATTATAGTCACAAATAACCAATAAACCCAAAATATATGAACCCAAGAGAAAATATTGAGGAATAAAGAAATGAAATGTTCAGATGGGTCAGAGCTGGACAGAAGATACAAGTATATACAAGGTATATACAAGGTTGCATCTAATGAAGTGAGCTGTAGCTCACGAAAGCTTATGCTCAAATAAATATGTTAGTCTCTAAGGTGTCACAAGTACTCCTTTTCTTTAAGGTATATTACATAATGCAAAACAATGGAGAGTTCTAAATACCCTATTAAGCAGAAAATCTCCTGGAAAATATGGCATTTTGTAATGTAGCTATTAGCTTCAGCATAAATGATAAAAGGTAGCCCTGTGTTCATAGATTCATAGATTCATAGATACTAAGGTCAGAAGGGACCATTCTGATCATCTAGTCCGACCTCCTGCACAACGCAGGCCACAGAATCTCACCCAACCACTCCTACGAAAAACCTCACCTATGTCTGAGCTATTGAAGTCCTCAAATCATGGTTTAAAGACTTCAAGAAGCAGAGACTCCTCCCTCAAGTCACCCATGCCCCATGCTACAGAGGAAGGCGAAAAACCTCCAGGGCCTCTTCCAATCTGCCCTGGAGGAAAATTCCTTCCCGACCCCAAATATGGCGATCAGCTAAACCCTGAGCATATGGGCAAGATTCACCAGCCAGATACTACAGAAAATTCTTTCCTGGGTAACTCAGATCTCATCCATATAATATCCCATCTCAGGGGATTAGGCCTATTTACCCTGAATATTTAAAGATCAATTAATTACCCAAATCACATTATCCCATCCTACCATTTCCTCCATAAACTTATCAAGTAGAATCTTAAAGCCTGATCGATCTTTTGCCCCCCCACTGCTTCCCTTGGAAGGCTATTCCAAAACTTCACTCCTCTGATGGTTAGAAACCTTCATTTAATTTCAAGTCTAAACTTCCTGGTGGCCAGTTTATACCCATTTGTTCTTGTGTCCACATTGGTGCTGAGCTGAAATAATTCCTCTCCATCTCCTGTATTTATCCCTCTGATATATTTATAGAGAACAATCATATCTCCCCACAACCTTCTTTTAGTTAGGCTAAACAAGCCAAGCTCTTTAAGTCTCCTTTCATAAGACAAGTTTTCCATTCCTTGGATCATCCTAGTAGCCCTTCTCTGTACCTGCTCCAGTTTGAATTCATCCTTTTTAAACATGGGACACCAGAAATGCACACAGTATTCCAGGTGAGGTCTCATCAGTGCCTTGTATAATGGTACTAAAACCTCCTTATCCCTACTGGAAATACCTCTCCTGATGCATCCCAAAATCGCATTAGCTTTTTTCACAGCCATATCACATTGGCAGCTCATAGTCATCCTATGATCAACCAATATTCCAAGGTCCTTCTCCTTTTCCGTTACTTCTAATTGATGAGTCCCCAGCTTATAACTAAAATTCTTGTTATTAATCCCTAAAAGCATAACCTTACACTTCTCACTATTAAATTTCATCCTATTACTATTACTCCAGTTTACAAGGTCATCCAGATCCTCCTGTATAATATCCCGATCCTTCTCTGAATTGGCAATACCTCCCAGCTTTGTATCATCTGCAAACTTTATTACCACACTCCCACTTTTTGTGCCAAGGTCAATAATAAAAAGATTAAATAAGATTGGTCCCAAAACTGATCCCTGAGGAACTCCACTGGTAATCTCCCTCCAGCCTGACAGTTAGCCTTTCAGTAGGACCCGTTGTAGTCTCCCCTTTAACCAATTCCTTATCCACCTTTTGATGTTCATATTGATCCCCATCTTTTCCAATTTAACTAATAATTCCCCATGTGGCACGGTATCAAACGCCTTACTGAAATCTAGGTAAATTAGATCCACTGCGTTTCCTTTATCTAACAAATCTGTTACTTTCTCAAAAAAAGGAGATCAGGTTGGTTTGGCACGATCTACCTTTTGTAAAACCATGTTGTATTTTGTCCCATTTACCATTGACTTCAATGTCCTTAACTAATTTCTCCTTCACAATTTTTTCCAGAACCTTGCATACTACAGATGTCAAACTAATTGGCCTGTAGTTACCTGGATCACTTTTTTTTCCCTTTCTTAAAAATAGGAACTATATTAGCAATTCTCCAATCATTCGGTACAACTCCTGAGTTTACAGATTCACTAAAAATTTTTGCTAATGGGCTTGCAATTTCAGGTGCCAATTCCTTTAATATTCTTGGATGAAGATTATCTGGGCCCCCTGATTTAGTCCCATTCAGCTGTTTGAGTTTCGCTTCTACCTCAGATATGGTAATATCTACCTCCATATCCTCATTCCCATTTGTCATGCTATCATTATCTCTAAATTCCTCTTTAGCCTTATTAAAGACTGAGGCAAAGTATTTGTTTAAATATTGGGCAATGCCTAGATTATCTTTAACCTCCACTCCATCCTCAGTGTTTAGTGGCCCCACTTCTTCTTTCTTAGTTTTCTTCTTATTTATATGGCTATAGAACCTTTTACTATTGGTTTTAATTCCCTTTGCAAGGTCCAACTCTACTCAACTTTTAGCCTGTCTCACTTTATCCCAACATGTTCTGAACTCAATAAGAAAGCTTTCCTTGCTGATCCCTCCCATCTTCCACTCCCTGTATGCTTTCTGCTTCTTCTTAATCACCTCTCTAAGATGCTTGCTCATCCAGCTTGGTCTACAACTCCTGCCTATACATATTTTCCCCTTTCTTGGGTTACAGGCTTCCGATAGCTTCTGCAGCTTTGATTTAAAGTAATCCCAGGCTTCCTCTACCTTTAGATCCATAAATTCTTCAGTCCAATCCACTTCCCTAACTAATTTCTTTAATTTTTGAAAGTCAGCCCTTTTGAAATAAAAAAATCTCGTTGCAGATTTATTTTTGTAAATCCTTTTTTTCAGTTTGAATTGAATTAGCTCATGATCACTTGAACCAAGATTATCCCCTACAACCATTTCTTCTATGAGGTCCTCGCTACTCACCAAAATTAAATCTAAAATGGCATCCCCTCTAGTTGGTTCAGCAACTACTTGATGAAGGAATCCATCAGCTATCGCATCTAGGAAAATCTGAGCCCTATTATGATTACTAGCACTGGTCCTCCAGTTTATATCTTGGAAGTTAAAGTCTCCCATGATCATGCAGTTTCCATTAGTATTTACTTTATTAAAAACATTAAAAAGGGCTCTATCCATATTCAAATTAGATCCCGGAGGTCTATAGCACACCCCAAGCACTTTTGTAGGAGAGGCTCTACTAGTTATCTTCCCCAATCTTTGCCCAGACGGACTCTGTCTTATCCATTGCATCGCTTCTTATTTCTTTACATTCTACCTCATCATTGATATATAATGCTACTCCACCACCTTTACCTTTATTTCTGTTTTTCCTAAACAGCACATACCATTCAATACCTGTAGTCCAGTCATGACTACTGTTCCACCATGTTTCTGTTATCCCTATAATATCTGGTTTCACTTCCTGCACCAGTAGTTCTAGTTCCTCCATTTTGTTACCTAGGCTCCTCGCATTGGTGTACAAACATCTTAATTTTTGCTCTTTGGCCTCGCTCACATTTTGTACCCTATTAGGCACAGTCATTCTACAGCCAGTATAATCTATTAGACTGGTATCCACACTGCCCTCGCTCCTTATATACATTCTTCTACCCACGGCTGTATCCTTTCTTACTTCATCTTCTTCCCTCTCAAAGCTAAAATCTGGCGTAGAGATTACCTGGATATCTCCCAACCATCTCCCCCAAATTCCTAGTTTAAAGCTCTCTTATCAGTTGTGCCAGCCTCCATCCTAGAAGTCTGTTTCCTTCCCTACTTAGATGAAGTCCATCCCGAGAGAACTGTCCTCTGTCCATGAATGCCTCCCAGTGGCCATACATCCCAAAGCCCTCCTTATAGCACCACTGCCTAAGCCATCTGTTGACAGTCATAATCTTGTCACACCTTTGTTGCCCTTCTCTAGGAACAGGCAGGATCCCACTAAAGATCACCTGAGCCTCGATTTCCTTAAGCATCTTCCCCAGCTTAGCATAGTCTCCTTTAATACTCTCCAGCGAGAATCTAGCTGTATCATTTGTTCCCACATGAAGGATAATTAGGGGATTCTTTCCCGCTCCCTTTAGGATCCTTTTCAACCTCAGGTCTACATCCCGTATCTTAGCACCTGGAAGACAGCACACCCTTCTATTCTCTGGATCAGCTCTAGTTACAGGCCTGTCTATTCTTCTCAATAAAGAGTCCCCGATCACATAGACCTGCCTTTTCCTGGTGACGGTGCTATTCTCCAGTCTCTCCTCTGTTCCCTCTGGCTGCAAGTTCTTTCCATTCCTATTTTCCCTTATAATCCTCTTCAACCCATCCTGTATCCTCCTGGGGCTCATATTTGGTGTAGTCTCCCTTGACTTTTCCCCTTTTCCTATAGGACTAGCCTCTCTTCTCTTCTTCCTTGCCCTTCCACCTTCAGCAACTACCTGCTGAGCCCCTTCTTCATTTTCCAACTCTGCAAACATGTTCCTAAGCTCTATTTCTCCTTCACTAGCCCGTCTTTTCCTCTGCCTGGTTCTTTTAGTCACATGCTTCCACTGACCACTTTCCTCACCGTCTCCCCTCAGAATTCCCCAGCCCTGCTTCCATCTGTAAGTCTGAGCTTTTCTCTTCAGATACATCATGTCTTTGCTCCATCATCTGCTCAAACCCCTTCGTAAACTTTCCACCTGCATCCCCAAACCTCGGATCTTTTCCTCCATCAGCTCTATCTGACAGCATTTCATGCAGAAAAAACTCTTACCAAAAAACGTACCCCCTCCAGGATCATGTACATACCACAGCGTCCACATCCAGTCATCCTCATTGTGTCTTCCACTACACGAGTCACTCCCACAGCTGCCTCCGTATCCATCATAGCCTTCCCACCTAAATCCTGTTAATCTGGGAAACACAAGCCACAACAAAAGACCATCCCCCACAGCAAAAACAAACCCCAAACAAGCACCACAATACAAACTCCCTTTAGAAACTCCCACTCAAACTTCCCTGTTTACAGCTCTGTTTGCTAGCTCCTGTGCCGCTGCGGCTGTCTGAATGTTGTATGAATTGCCCTTAAGATTAATCATTCCATGGCTAAGGCTTTCCAGGTTTTTGGCTTAATGGCTTTTGAAAAGATATTGCAGGACTGGAAATCCAGAAAAGAGGAGACCCATGAGTAATATAGCTGCAGTACTATTTAAGTCTGAAATCACAGAAACATAGAAATGTAGGACTGGAAGAGACCTAAAAAGGTCCAGCCCCTGCACTGACAGTATCTAGATCATCTCTGACAGGCTAGTTTAACCTGTTCTTAAAAAGCTCCAATTAACAAGATTTCATAACCTCCCTAAGTAATTTGTTTAAGTTCTTAACAACCCTTAAAGTTAGGAAGTTTTTCCTAGTGTCTAACTTAAATATTCTTTGCTGAAAGTTAAATCCATTACTACTCATCCTTTCCTCAGTGGATAAAGAGAACAATTTATCACTCTCCTTTTTATAACAACCTCTTATGTACTTGAAAACTGTTATGTCCCCCCATCAACCTTCTCTTCTCCAGACTAAACAACCTCTTTTTCCCCCCAATATTTCCTCGTAAGTCATGTTCTCTAAATCTTGAGTCATTTTTGTTGCTCTCCTGTGGACCTCTTTGTCCACATCTTTTCTGAAATGTGGCACACACAACTGACACAATAGAGTTGTGGCTTTCAGTGCTGAGTAGAGAGGAAGAATTACTTCTTGTGTCTTTCTTACAACACTTCTGCTAATACATTCCAGAATTATATTTGCTTTTTTTTTTTTGCAAAGGTACTAAATTTTTGACTCATATTTACTTTTTGATCCACCATAACCACCAAATCCTTTTCAGCAATACTCCCTCCTAAGCAGTCATTTCCCATTTTGTATTTGTGCAATAGATTATTCTTTCCTAAATGGAGTACTTTGCATTTCTCCTTATCGAATTTCATCCTATTTTCTTCAGACCATATTTCCAGTTTGTCAAGATAACTTTGAATTCTGTACACCAAGTGCCTACAACCCCTCCCAGCTTGGTATTGTCCACAAACTTTATAAGTGCACTCTCTATGCCATTATCCAAATAACTGATGAAGATATTGAACCGAACCAGATCCAGGAGAGATCCCTGCATGAACCCCACTTGATATGCCCTCCTAGCTCGATTGTGAACCACTGATATCTACTCAGTTGTGCCTCCACTTTATAGTACCTTTTTCTAGGCTGTTTCTCTAGTATGTTTATTAGAAGATCATATGAGACAGTGTCAAAAGTCTTACTAATATTGAGATATATCACATCTGCTGCTTCCCTTCATCCATAAGGCTTGTTACCATGTCAACAAAGGATATTGGGTTGATTTGATATAATTTGTTTTTGACAAATCCATGTTGGCTGTTAGTTATTACCTTATTTTCTTGTAGGTACCTACAGATTGGTACTCAGAAAGGTAATGGATCAAATAATCAAAGTTAAGTTGAGTGGTCTATAATTCCCTTGGTTGTCCTTATTCCCCTTTCCATAAATAGGTACTGTATTTGCCTTTTTTCCAGTTTTTGGATATCTCTCCATCCTCCACAAATTCTCAGAGATAGTAGCTATGGCTCAAAGATCTCTTTAGTCAGTTCTTTAAGTATTCTAAGGGTATGTCTACACTAGGAAATTAGGTTGATTTTATAGAATTTGATTTTTAGAAATTGATTTTATACAGTCGATTGTGTATGTCCCCACTAAGCGCATTAAGTTGGCGGAGTGAATCCTCAATACCGTGGCTAGCATCAACTTATGGAGCGGTGCACTGTGGGCAGCTATCCCACAGTTCCCGCAGTCTCCATTGCCCTTTGGAATTCTGGGTTAAGCTCCCAATGCCTGATTGGACAAAAACATTGTCGAGCGTGGTTTGGGTACATGTCGTCAGTCAGGAATCAGTTTGGAATGGGCAAGTCTACTGTGGGGACTTCTGTGAACCAAGTAGCCAATGCAATCACTGATGTTCTGCTATGAAGGGTAGTGACTCTGGGAAATGTGCAGATCATACTGGATGGCTTTGCTGCAATGGGATTCCCTAACTGTGGTGGGGCGATAGACGGAACACACATCCCTATCTTGGCACAGGACCACCTTGCCAACCAGTATATAAACTGCAAGGGGAACTTGCAAGGGGTACTGGCAATGGTGCTGCAAGCACTGGTGGATCACAATGGATGTTTCACCGACATCAACGTGCGATGGCTGGGAAAGGTGTATGACGCTCGAATCTTTAGGAACTCAGGGGTCTTCGAGCAATTGCAAGAAGGGACTTACTTCCCAGACCAGAAAATTACTGTTGAGATGTTGAAATGCCAATAGTTATCCTTGGGAACCCAGCCTACCCCTTGCTCCCATGGCTCATGAAGCCATACCCAGGCAGCCTGGACAGTAGTAAGGAGCAGTTCAACTATATGCTAAGCAACTGCAGAATGGTGGTAGAATGTGCCTTTGGATGTTTAAAAGCTCACTGACGCTGTTTGTTGACTAGGGTAGACCTCAGTGCAATCAACATTCCCATTGTTATTGCTGCTTGCTATGTGCTCCATAATATCTGTGAGAGTAAGGGGGAGAAGATGACAGCTAGGTGCAGCTACACTTCAGAGAGGCTTTAAAAACCAGTTTCATGACTGGCCAGGCTATGGTGTGACAGCTGATGTATCTCCTTGATGCAAACCTGCTCCCTTTGTTGATTTAATTCCCTGTAAGCCAACCACCCTCCCATCCTTCGATTGCAGCTGGCAAAGGAAATAAAGTAAATATTGTTTTTAAACCATGCATTCTTTCTTTATTATTTTTTTTAAAAAAAGGGAGATAACTGACAAGGTAGCCTGGATGGGGTGGGGTGTGGGAGGAGGGAAGGACAAGGCCACATTGCTTATTTTATCCACACTACTGTGTAGGTTCCTTTCCCACTCTTTACTCTAGGGTATAGATGTGGGGACCTGTATGAAAGACCCTCTAAGCTTATTCTTACCAGCATAGGTTAAAATCCTCCCCAAGGGACAAATTTTGCCTTGTCCTTGAACAGTATGCTGCCACCACCAAGCGTTTTAAACAAAGAACAGGGAAAGAGACCACTTGGAGGCGTCTTCCCCCAAAATATCCTCCCAAGCCCTACACCCCCTTTCCTGGGGAAGGCTTGATAAAAATCCTCACCAATTGGTACAGGTGAACACAGACCCGATCCCTTGGATCTTAAGAACAATGAAAAATCAATCAGGTTCTTAAAAGAAGAATTTTAATTAAAGAAAAGGTAAAAGAATCACCTCTGTAAAATAAGGATGATAAATACCTTACATGGTAATCAGATTCAAGACATAGAGAATTCCTCTAGGCAAAACTTAAGTTACAAAAAGACACAAAAACAGGAATATACATTCCATCCAGCACAGCTTATTTTACCAGCCATTAAACAAAGAAAACCTAATGCATTTTCTTGCTATATTTACTTACTAACTTGACAGGAGTTGGAAGGCTTGCATTTCTGATCTGTTCCCGGCAAGAGCATCACACAGACAGACAGAACCCTTTGTTTCCCACCCGCCCCTCCAGATTTGAAAGTATCTTGTCCTTTCATTGGTCATTCTGGGTCAGATGCCAGCAAGGTTATGTTAGCTTCTTAACCGTTTACAGGTGAAAGAGTTTTGCCTCTGGCCAGGAGGGATTTTATAGCACTTTACAGAAAGGTGGTTACCCTTCCCTTTATGTTTATGACAACTACGAATCAAAACTGTTTGAATGACAGCCTTCTGTTGCTTGGGCCATCCTCTGGAGTGGAGTGGCTGGGTGCCCGGTGCCTCATCCACCCCCGCATTCTTGGGCGTCTGGGAGAGGAGGATATGGAACTTGGGGAGGAGGGTAGGCGGTTATACAATGGATGCAGCGAGGGTCTGTGCTCTTGTTGGCTTTCCTGCAGCTCCAACAGACATGTCGTCATGTCCGTTTGCTCCCCCATTAGCCTCAGCATCGCCTCCTGCCTCTGCTCTTCATGCTCACTTAATGCTTTCCTTGCCTCTGCCACTGAATGCCTCCATGCATTAAGCGTGTCATTGTGAGTGCGGTTTTTTCACCTTCTAATCTGCGATAACCTCAGGGACAGAGATGATAGGGGGAGCATAGAAATATTTGCACCTGGGAGGAGATAAAAAGGGAAAGTAAAATTTAAGATGATACATTTCTGAGAACAAAAGGGAGATTCTTTCACAGTGAATCAAGCAATTCACAGCAGACAGCACATGTGCTTTAGGTAGAAGGTCACATTTTGCCTTTTATATTGAGTGTCTGCTGGTATGGTGACACATGGCTGGGCATCAGAATTTGGTTTTCAGGCAGCCATGGTAAGCCTTTTGGTATGTGGGGTTGGCTTCTTCCGCCTACATAACATATGGGAGTAGTTTCAAACTGCAGCACCATCCTTTCCCATAGCAAGAAATGCCGGTTGGGTTTCACATTTAAAAGGAGGGGCTGCGGTTTTCTGGTGGATGTGCAGCACATACCTCCCCTTACCCCACCACTGGCTATTCTCTAGGATGATCCCTTCACCCCTCCCGCCACCGTGTGGCTATTCTCCGGGATTATCCCTTTTAGCCAAATGGAAAAAACCCAGCATGTATGGGGTCCTTTTACTGTTCCTTTACAAAAATTCCCCTATTTCAACCAGGCAACCATGAATGATATCACTCTCCTGAGGCTAACACAGAAAGATAAAGACTGAATGTTGCTTGAATGAGACCAAAACCCAGGCCCATTAGCTGCCATGCTCTGTGCTGCAATGATTCCAGACTATTTGCTAGGCATGGTAAGTGTCCTACAGTGGAGGACAAAATAAGGCAGCCCTCCCCAGAAACCTTCTGAAAAGGTTTTCAGAGTACCTCCAGGAGAGCTTCATGGAGCTGTCCCTGGAGGATTCCTGCTCCATCCCACACATGTTAACAGACTCTTCCAGTATCTGTACTGGCCGTGAATGCATCCCAATTCTTCAGGGCAAATCAAACATTAAACACTATTGCTTTCAAACCCTGTACTGTAGTTACAAATCTACATTCACCAGAGCTGCCTTCTCCGGCTTCAGGGTCAGGGATCCCATGTTGGGAGGGTATTGGCTCCAGGGTGATGAAAAGTTCCTGGCGGCTGGGGAGAATGGATTCACCACTTGCCTGCTGCACATTCTCCTCCTCCTCCTCTTCCTCATCCACAAAATCCTCCTCCCTGTTGCATGAGACTCCCCCCTTGCAGGTGTCCACAGACAGTGATGGGGTAGTGGTAGGATCCCCCTCCCCCAGAATGCCATGCAGCTGATAATAGAAGCAGCATGTATGGGGGTCTGACCAGGAGTGACCGTTTGCCTCCTTTGTCTTTTGGTAGGCTTGCCTGAGCTCCTTAACTTTCACGTGGCACTGCTATGTGTCCCTGTTGTAGCCTCTCTCCACCATGCCCTGTGCAATTTTGGCATATATATTAGCATTTCTTTTTGATTGGAGTTTGGCCTGCACAGATTCTTCTCCCCATATAGCAATCAGATCCAGTCTCCCTTTCAGTCCATGCTGGAGCTCGTTTGCGATTCTGGGGGGACTGCATCATCACCTGTGCTGCTGAGCTTGCCAGGCTGCCCAAACAGGAAATGAAATTCAAAATCTCCCAGGGCTTTTTCTGTGTACCTGGCTATGCATTGGAGTTCAAAGTGCTGTTCAGAGAGGTCACAGTGGAGCACTCTGGGATAGCTCCTGGAGGCCAATACTGTTGAATTGCATCTGCACTACCCCACATTTGACCCAACAAGGTCAATTTTAGCGCTACTCCCCTCACCGGGGAGGAGTACAGAAGTCGATTTTAAGAGCCCTTTATGTCGACGGAATGGGGTTGGTTAAGTAGACGCATTTTAAAATGTGTTTCATCAGGCCCTGTCAATTTGAAGACATCTATCTTGTCTAAATAACTCTTAACTTGTTCTTTTCCTATCCTAGCCTCAGATCCTACTCCACTTACACTAGTGTTCACTATGTTAGTTGTCCAACTTTTTGGGTGAAAATTGAAACAAAAAAGGCATTTAACATTTCACTGAGTAATGTGCCTAGCTTGTCCTTTGTCTTCCTTTTGTTTCTAATGTAATTGTAATTATCCTTTATGTTCCTACTAGCTTAATCTCGGTTTGTGCCTTGGCCTTTCTAATTTTGTCCCTACATGCATGTTTATATATATATTCTTCCTTTGTAATTTGACCTAGTTTCCATTTTTTGCATGATTCTTTTTTCAGTTTCAGGTTGTTGAAGAACTCTTGGTTAAGCCAAGATGGATTTATCATACTTCCTATCTTTCCTATGCAGCGGGATAATTTGCTCTTGTGGCCTTAATGTTCCTTTAATAAACTAACAACTCTCCTCAACCCTTTTTTCTCCTTAGACTTGCTTCCCACAGGATCTTTATCTACCAGTTCTCTGTGTTTGCTAAAGTCTGCCTCCTTGAAGTCCATTGTTTTTATTATACTATTTTCCCTACTACCATTTCTTAACATCATGAACGCTATCATTTCATGATCACTTTCACCCAAGCGGCCTTCTACCTTCAGATTCTCAATTAGTTCCTCCCTATTTGTCAGAATCATATCCAAAATACTCTCCCTTAGTCACTCCTGTAATAACAAGTTTTCTCCACTACATTCCAAAAACTTCTTGGATAATCTTTACCCTGCTGGATATTCCCAGAAGGTGTCTGGGCAGTTGAAGTCCCCATCACCACCAAGTCCTGTGTTTTGGATGATTTTTTTTCCTGGTTAGGTGGGCTATAGTAGACCTCTATCATGACATTACACTTGTTCTTTACCCTTTTTATCCTTACCCACAGACTTTTAACAGGTCTGTGTCCCACTATCTCAACCTCAGTGCAACTGTACACATATTTGATATACAAGGCAACACCGCCTCGCTTTTTTCATGCCTCTCCTTCCTGAATAAACTGTACCCTTTTATACCAGTATTCTAGTCACATGAGTTATCCCAGCAAAAGAGGTCCAAAGAGAACATTATCAACTTTGCCCCTGTAAAAATAATTTACTACATTATATTAGTTCTGGTTCCAATTACGTTAATAAATCTGAAGGGAAATGCACATCTAGAAATCTTAAAGCACCATAGCACAGCAGAAGGCCTTTGGCAGCATACGAGCAGTCTTGAAAGAAGCATTTCTGTGAGCACATACACTTGGGTTAAAGAAGGCAAAAATAAGATAGAGAGAAGGAATTACAAGGGGTTCAATTTTTTTTCTAATAAAATAATTCATTTGAAAATTGAGATTTAATTGGCAATTACATTTTGAAGAAAAAAGTTATTTTAATCAAATTTTCATTGATCATCAATATTTTGAAATTAAAAATTAACAAAATATCAGAGGTTTTTTTAAAATGTTGGAAAGTTTTTGTTACTAAGTTGTGAGGAAAATACCATTTTTTCTCACTCAAAACTTTTTTTAACAAAAAACCCAGAGATTTTCTTTAAGTGAGAGTGAAAGAGTTTCATCTCAGTTTGGGCTAGTTGCTCATTTATTTACACTAATGCCACTCTATGGTTCTCTGGTAGTGCAAAGTGACCTTAAAATAATAGTACAGTATGTCTATATCTATTATTTCCTCTATGTGCTTCTTGAGCAGTGTAAAGGGGCATTAGACTAATGAGAATCAGGCTTTTTTAAAAAAAAAAAAACTTTTTTTTCCTTTGTGGGGAAGAAAAAAAGGGAGAGATTAAAAAGAGTGAGATTTTTTCAACCAAAACAAAACGAAAAAATAAAAATAAAAAAAAATGCCAAAGTTTTCATTACACATACCTCTTTATTAACTAGCTGTCTGCAACATTAGTTTTGAAGTATGGGCAATACAGGGCCATATACTATGTATTCTAATCCATTCCAAGTATTATATAACAAAATTAATATAGTATATAGGCACTATAGTATCCACATAGGGTAGAAAGGGGACTATGAATAATAACATTTACTGTTAAATGTTAACAGCACTTTACATACCCAAACACTACATATTTGTCATTTAGTTTTCAACTGCTTACTTGAGTTTAAATGTTTACCAAGAATGGTGGTTCAAAGCATGAAGGGGCATACAAATGTTTCGCATATCTGGCTCATAAATACTTTGTAATACCAACTACAAACAGTGTCATGTGAATGCCTGTTCTCACTTTCATGTGACATTGTAAATAAGAAGAATTATCTCCCATAAATATAAACAAACTTGTCTGTCTTAGCTATTGGCTGAACAAGAAGTAGGACTGAGTGGACTTGTAGGCACTAAAGTTTTACATTGTTTTATTTTTGAGTGCAGTTATGTAACAAAAAAATCTACATTTGTAAGTTGCACTTTTACGATAAAGAGATTGCACTACAGTACTTGTATGAGGTGAATTGAAAAATACTATATCTTTTGTTCCTTTTTTACAGTGCAAATATTTGTAATAAAAATAATATAAAGTGAGCACTGTACATTTTGTATTCTGTGTTGTAATTGAGCTCAATAATTGAAAATGTAAAGAATATTCAAAAATATTGAAATAAATAGTATCCTATTGTTTAACAGTGTGATTAAAACTATGATTAATTGTGATCCAGCCCAACCAGGAACATTACTGGATGGATATTATATTATATATATATATATATATAATAATAATATACTATATTATAATTCTGCAAAGAAGTGAAATTCCAATCACCTATCTCTTTCTGAAAAGAGAGTTTAAATGCTCCTAATTAAAAGGCATTTATCATCTTTCTCTTCTCTCCTTTTTGTCCTTAACTACAATGCAATCATTTTAGTGATTGATGCCTTGGATTTAGTGGGTCTTAACTTAATAATGTGACTAAGGATGAATTAAGGTACTAAATGGGTAAAAACACTTCCCTGACACAGTAATATCCCTCATTAAGAATAATGAGTGCATTCAGTTGAATACTTTACTTTCCTTCCCAATGAAGGTTCAAATTCTCTGTTGATGTAAATATGTTTAGCCTTGTCAGCTATAGTTAGGACTATGATTTTATCATAGAAGTCATGGAAATCATTAATTTGGATAAAGTTCATGAAATTTTGGAAATGGCTGTAAAAACGTAATTGATTATGCCCCCAAATATGAGTGGCACTGCGGACCTGGTCAGGTCCCAGTGCAAAGAGCAGGGACCTGGGCCAAGCCCTGCTGGACAGAAGTTGCTGCTGTGTGGTGAGCTTCCTCCAATATCAGCCCCACCCCTTGTGAATGTTGATTTAGTGAAAACTACACTATTTGGTGACCCACCCGTGATTTATCTTTCCCCCGGCACATACTTCTACCATGAAATTTACTACAAATTCCCATGACAAGTTTCTAAGCTTAATTCTAGTGATATCTTGGCCATTTGCACCACCAGAGAATTTGCCCCATAATGGGCTGTTACTGCCATTTTCAGTATAATCTACAGTCAATAAAGATAAAGGCTACAGAACAGTGATTAAAACAGAGGTCCCTAAATAGTGAGGTACTCTGCCCTATGGAGATGCAGAGGACCATTCAGGGTAGTGCAGCTGGGGTCCAGAACAACTCCCATGGGAGGCAGGGATGAAGTGCCAGCTTTGCTCCTGGCCCTGGCTGCCAGCCCCCTTACCTCTGTCTGTAACACACACTCCAGATCCACATGCCTGCTCCTGGCTCCAGCGCGGGGGGGAGGGTGCAGACTGGGGGGAAGGGCGGGGCACACCCCTGAAAGTTTGGGACCATTGAATTAAAAGAAAGTGCACCTGAATTCTCCACTACATCTACAGTGGAATCCATATGGAGACAGTTGTGACTCCCTAATTCATGGACACATGGCCTTGGGCCCTAGGTCGAAATTAGAGCAGCAACTGTTTACTCTAACTTCAGTTATGTTAGTAGTGGATTAGGTGTACAGCACATTTCTCTACCACCTGTTAAGTTCCTTGATGTGCTACAAAGTGACGTTAGTAAACAAAAGATTCTGTTTCAGAGTGACTACCAATATATAAGTTCAATGGGTTGTTAATTTTGAAGAAGACAGTCCTTTGAACAGAGCACAGGAAATTTGTAAAACAGTGTGGTGGAAAGAAAAGTGTGAATGTTGAGTCTCTGAGTGGTAACTGTGTTAGTCTGTACCAGCAAAAAGAACGAGGAATACTTGTGGCAACTTAGAGACTAACAAATTTATTTGAGCATAAGCTTTTGTGGGCTAAAACAGACTTCATCAGATGCATGCAGTGGAAAATATAGTAGGAAGACATACATTCATGTTCTCTGTTTGTATAATCTATCTTCCTACTGTATTTTCCACTGCATGCATCTGACGAAGTGGGTTTTAGCCCACAAAAGCTTATACTCAAATAATGTTGAGTCTGTGATCCAAAATATATACTGAGCTTCACCATCTGTGGTGATGTGTCTATTAAACCCATTTAATAACCATAGGTTGTGGGTAGGAACTGTAACATAAAGCTTGTGGTCTTGCTGAACCTATAGTCCTGGCCAATTCTATACTCTTACTGGATGTATACATTAAAATATGGGGCTATTACCTCTACATAGTTTTCTTTTCCTATTATCCCGTTAGTGGGAACTCTTTCAATAAGAGCTGAGCACAGGAAAACAGATGCTGTTCTGATCAATTTTGTTTTTTAAAATATGTTGTTTTTCACTGTATTTTCCACCGCATGCATCTGTTGAAGTGAGCTGTAGCTCACAAAAGCTTATGCTCAAATAAATTTGTTAGTCTCTAAGGTGCCACAAGTCCTCCTTTTCTTTTTGCAGATACAGACTAACTCGACTGCTACTCTGAAACCCATCCTCTAATTGTTACCTACAGAGACTAATTATATAATGGGTCTTTGCTCGGTTGGTGTATTTCTGCACACCAGGATTCTTATGTCTGTGACTATATGCAAGCCAGTTCTCTAGCTACCCAATATTTGTACCTAGTAATAATATTGATACAATGAGAACTGGGTTCCACTTTTCCTCTGAAGTTTTTCACATTTGGTAGCAAGAAGTAATTTTTCAAATGCTTATTAAGAATATTAGGGTGGGAACAGAGTGAGGAATCCCTTATGAAATAAGAATGCATCTATTTTAATTTTCTTCATGAGGTAGCTTAGCTCTCACTATTTTATTCCTTTCCATTTATCTGTTCATGCTGAACTAAATGACAATAATGGTGCATAAAACAATGTAACAGAAATATGAAGGGTCCTATCTCAATAATTGTTTTTATAATTTTTACAAAAAGTTACATTATGTTCAGTAAATGTGGCTTCCTGAGACTGTTTTCTCTGTAGACTGTGATTACAATAAACAAGTCCACGAATAATTCATAGGAAGAACATTATACATGAAAAACAAAATCATATGCAAGCCAATATTTCAAGCATTGTTAGCTCAAGCACAGATTTAACCTATTTAATTATTTCCATCATTTTCTACAAATCAGAGGGAAAGCTATATATCAGTGTGATTACCATAGAACTAACACAAAGAAATATCTACAGTGCAAGTTTATATTTTGGAGTCTTCTGTAGGTTACAATGGCAAATCCATGGAAGAACTATTGAATTTACTGTTCCTCTTCCCCCCCTCCAACTTATCTTGTAGAAAGGCACATAGGCTCAGATCCACAAAGATATTTAGGCTCCTAAACAGTCCTCTCATATCTTATGTATATTCTCTCTGGCTCAACTGTTATGCTCTTTGTACACTATTTTGCCACTCAGACATCAAATGTACATAGCCATACACCCTTTACCCCATTCCCATAACAGTTCCTTTTTCTGAGAGAGAGCGAGCGAGCTGGGATTTCTCTAAACACAACACTCAAAGCAAAGCTCAAGAGAGACGGGGGAATGAATCACCGCAGATGGAAGCCGTGTTTGTAAAATGGCTGTATGTTTGTATCACCCTTCTTTGCAAAGGTCTTCACATAATAAAGGACGGCCCAAAAAGATGTTCTTTTACTCAGGACATTTTCTTCTGGAACAACCAATAGAAATTTTAATTTCCTGATGAAGGAGCAGAAAAAGAGCATCCATTTAATGACAACAATTATTTTTCTTTATACGGCGTGTTTGGTATCTGTATGTCATGGTAATGGGCAAGTAGGATGGTTACACAACAGCTAGAGTTTTTGCATACCTCTTGTGTGAAAATGGGAGTTTGTCATTGGTGTCTACACAACAAGGAAAAAAAATCAGGTGAAAAAATGTGAAGCTATTTGCTATGTTTTCTATTGTGATTTTTTAGACTGGATTTTATTGTCAGTTCCACAAATTATAAAGTATAATATATTTTTTAAAAGCACATTTTGCATTACAAAGTTATAACTCCAGCCTAAGCTTTTAGTGACTACATAAACCACCTCAGAGCAGCTTTTCTCTCAGAATTTATGACTACCCAGGAACCTGACCCTATATAACTTATATAATCCTATCATTGACAGTTGTCTGTTACTTATCTGATTTACTATTAAGAGATATTTAATTAGTGTTTGTAAACAGTTAATATCGAGTCCAAATTTGTTCACCTAAATCACATTAGTAGCCCCATTAAAGTCAAAATGGATTATTCCTGTAAGGCCAACAGAATTTGATCCATAATCACCAATCGTTTGTAACAACTGAAATGTCCTTATGAATAGGTTAGTAAACTAATTCATAAAATATATGTAATGGAAAGCAAACACATACCTTATTGTTATTTATCAATGGCAAAAATCTGCATCTTAAAACCTCACTTCTTTACACTCATTATTGACTACTGGCTAAATACTTAACAAAAAGTTAACTTTTAGATTAAGACCTTGTAGATCAAGTGGCAGATTCTAAACTGGTGCACATTGTTATGCCTCTAATCACTTCCAAGCCCCATTGAGACTAAAATATAGGGGATCTATCCCTACATTCTCAAAGGACCAGCATGGGAATCCCTCACTCAAACTGATGATAATTTACCCTCATCAGTAACCTGTTAATTTGGTGATTACTTTGCTCCTACAAAAATACTCACTGAGCATTTAAATTCACACTGTGCACACAAAATGAGTGAACATGTATACAGTAAGCATCCATTTTGTGCATATAATTTTGCAAAATCAAAAGTAAACATTTGAAAAAAATTTTGGTCTTTGTCAGTCCAGCATTCATTTTGCAATGCTCATACATAAATCACTGAAAATAAGGGTTTATCATGAAAACGTGGAAAGACTTTTAACTCTATAATGAAGTCTGATTTTTAACTAAATCAAACTTCCAAATATATTCAGTGGATAAAATCCATGCCCAAACTGATGATATGTTCATCTTGCCTTGTGTCCTCTTTTTATCCCCCAGTAGTCTTAGACTTACCATAGTCTGACTTTCATAATAGGTTTATAGAGGTTCAATCAAACCAAAACAGAACTAAAATACGAAGAAGTGTACATTGTTTTATATTGGCTTAAACCAATAGGCATGACAAGTAAAACATGGATGATTGATTTTCTGATCTTTAAGGCGTTTTATATGTAAATCGCATAAGTTACAGTCATGCTAGATATCTGTTAAAAGTGCTGCCAATGGAACTCGTGCTTATGACAGCAAGATCTGCTTTTCCAGTCTCTTTGCAATGACTTTTCAGGAGTTTCTCTGCCCTCTTTTTAGCTCTCTGAGGTAGCATATGGCTATCTAAAGAATAAGCGCTATTTAAACTGGTGATCCCTTTATCCTGACATGTACTATATTTGAATAGAGTCTTTATTGACCTTTGTTGTCTTATGCCTGCTTTCTGATGATAGCTTCTCAATCTGCTGCATTAGCCACCAGTGGACCTTTCTGAAAGAAAATATAATACCAAAAATCAGCATCTCAATTGTTTTGAATGCTCGCTATTGCAGCTCATGTGCAGAAGCACTTGCCTGATTTTCAACAGTGATTAGATATTTGGAGTGCTTCGATTTCTGGGGGTCCTGATTTTCAGAAATTGGTGAGCACAGACCTCTTCAAAGTGTCTTAAGTTGGTCACTCAAAAATCAAAGCACCCCAAATAAGAAGATAAGAATGGTTATATTGGGTCAGACCAATGGTCCATCTAGCCCAGTATCCTGTCTTCAGACAATGTTCGGTGCCAGGTGCTTCAGAGGGAGTGAACAGAATGTAACTATTATTGAATGATTCATCCCCTGTCATCCAGTCTCAGCTTCTAGCAGTCAAAGGTTTAGGGACATTCAGAGCATGGGGCTGTGTCACCTCCTGTCCTTTCAGAACACTTAGTTCAGCAAAACTCAAACAGAAGAAAATCAGCTACTCACCTATGTAATCTTGATTCTGTCTCACTGGAACTGGCAGTATGTCACAGCCAGGATGTGGGAGATCAGGCCTAGGCATCAGGCCAAGTCCAGTACCAGGAGGTCAGTGTGCGAGATAGGCCATTGGGCAAAGAGTCAGGTGTAGGGTCAGGTTACCAGGAGATTGGGGTCGGGCACCAGGTTACAGATGACAATTGAATAGTGAAGTTGAGGACAAGCCACGGTTGGAAGCTGGAGTCTGGGGTCTATCACAAGCAGGGTCTGGAGCAGAGACAGACTGCTGTTGTGTTGTGTTGTTGCTCAGCCAGCTTCAGTAGTGGTACTGGCCAATCAGTGGGCCATGAAAGGCTGCCACTCAAGTCCTGCTGTGTGGCACTTCCTGCCAAGACCAATCTCACAGGGTCCTCCTGTGGGAGCCCAGACTAAACCTCCCATTACAATGCGAAGTATCAGTGGCCCAGACTCTCAGGGTTCCAGACCTGAAGGTTCTTACACAATAGATACTGGCAATTTGTTACATGCACTGCAGATACATTCAGTGTGAGATTATAGCTGTACTGAATGGGTTGAATTATGGAGGCAATAGGTGGGGAAGGCTGGTAGAGTGACTTGGACTTGGACTTTCAGAAAGCCACTGAGAAGATCCCTCATCAAAGCAAACTAAGCAGTCATGGGCTAAAAGGGAAGGTCCTCTCATGGATCAGTTCCTGGTTAAAAGATAGAAAATAAATGGTCATTTTTCACAGTTGAGAGAGATAAGTAGCAGTGGGCCCCAAGGATCTGATGAGGAGATAAAAAAGGGCAGAGTTATGAGGGGTGATTTCTAAGCATAGGCAGGAAACCCATCTGTTTTGCTTGGGTTAGCCCTACAGGACTGGCACATAGAGAGAAGGGGAGAATGCAGGGCTGATAGAAACCCCTGCCCTTATTGTCCTCCAGCCACTCACCCCCATGTGTCCCCTTCCTATCCTCTGAGCTCTTCTCAACCCCTCTCCCCTCCCCTCCACCCAAACCTGTCACTCCATTCCTCCTACTGGTCTATGCTCCTCCCCTGCCAGCAAGCATTCACATATCTATTTTTTAAACAAAAATATTTGGATTATCTTCCCCAATACCTATGGATTCCAGCTGTTTATGTTCAGAGGTACCATCTTTGCCTGAACCTCTTTTACCCACCTGCAAATACTCAGAAAGCTAGTTTGCAGAGATTGTTTTTAGTACATTTCAAATACTGTAATAGATTCCAAATGTAGCCACCGGAGTATTGTCCAGTATGAAAAAAAGACATAAAATCCCATTTGCACAGTAAGTTCTTATATTCTTGATTGCCAGGAGAACGATTCTAAGATGTTTTGAATATTTTCTAAGACTTGCAGGAAGGCATATATGTATCTTTATGCACAAAATGTTGTCTCAGAGAGAGTGGTTAAAGTAGACATTAATAGGACAGAGAACCTAACAATTTCTGTGTTCATCATGATGGGTCACAAGGCATGTGCTAATGCAATCCTGCACGAGCTTGTGATGATGGAGTCCTCCATTTTCCCCATACTCCAACTACCTTTCTTTCCCCCCAGTCTTCTTGTGAAGGATCTGATTTTCTTCCTTCCCTAGAGGCTAGGGGAATTTGGGTGGGGAACTGATGTTTTCCTGAGGAGAATAAGGAACAGATGGGGATCCCTTATTTTTTGTTAGCTGTTTTTGCTGTTTCAGCTATTGGTGGAAAAGCTAGGAACCTTAAAAATTCCCTAACCAGGCACAAAAGTTGCTCTGCCTGGTGCAACTTCTTCAGTCAATAAAGAGGCAGTACTCCAAGCTAGGGTGAGGAGGTGGAGCTTTCTTTCTGCTTTTAGCAGAGGATGGTGAGACATGCCTCCCCTACATTCCTCCTTGTTTTAATACCTGTCCTAGGTGTCAAGATGTCTGGAGAGACTTATGAATGTGGGTGCCAACCTCAGGACACAAATTGATTGTCTGTTCTATAAAGAGATTTCACAAACCAAGCATTGAGCGTGAATGCCTCAAGCGCTATAAGAGCCTTAACATGGAGTAACAGGCAGTACCCTTGGCACTCTGATCTATCTTGCCACCACCTTTGTGATAGATAGATGATAGCCTTACACCAAAAATCACAACAATATTCAGATTACCTGTAGTCCCAAAGTACCAGTCATTTACCCCACATCAATTGTACCCCAGATCTCAAAACAAAGACAATGATTGTAGCCAATCCTATAATAAACTAATGATTTATTAACTAGGACAAAGAAATGAGAGTTATTTACAAGGTTAAACCAGATACACATACAAATACAAATAAGATACACCTGTTGGTTCCAAAAGATGATAGTTGCTGCTATAATATGCACTTTTTATATGTCCTTTAAGGCTAACCCAAACCAAATAGATGGGGACCCCTTGCTTATGCTTCATCCCTCAGAGTTCAAGCAAAGTTCATCTTCATCCCCCAGAGTTCAAGCAGCACAGTGATAACAATTTCTAATTAACAGTGATTTTTATTCCCTTCCCCCAGTGTTCAAGCTGTGATGGGAGGAGCACTTACACATGTGCTCCCTGCACAGGTATGGCGGAAGCAATCAACAAGTCCCCTGAGGTTCCAGAATGGCTTGTCTGGTGTCTATAAGTCTTTTTTCTTGGGGAGGAAATAATACCTCATATGGTATTAATACTAATATTAATAATAATACCTCATATGGTAACTAGTCTTTCACACTTGGTCATGTTTTTCTCATGACTGTGGGGCTTTCCAGTTTTAACAAACATTTTTATAGTTAGACCAAAACACTTAAAGGCTATCCTATAATTGATATTATAAGTGAGATTAATGCATGCAGCAACTCACAAGCATTTCATAAAGTCCAAAGGTTAAACACCTGTTTTAACGATACTAACACACAGGTGAGACAGACTAGTTACCAGCTATACATTTGTCAGTGTTCAGTAAGGCCCAATGACCTTTGTATGACCTGGCACCTGGACTGCCAGCATCACACCAGGTCTTTGCAGACTGCTCCCTGAACAACTTCTTACTCCTGAACTCTTCAAATGAGTCATCTTGCTCCCCACACCAAACTAAATCAATCATTTTTAGAGGCATGTGCATAGGGAGAGGAGATTCAGACTTCTAATTTCCTCAAAAAGACTGACAAATTATTGGAGTATTGTCATTATCTGTCCCTAACAGATACCACTCACTACTAAAATTCATTATAGTGATATTATTCCCAGAAGTACTATTTTGTGATGCGGTACTCCTTGAAATGATGTAGCTAAAGATAGTATTGGCCACTGGTTTAGATAGCATCAAAATACCCAACCTACCTGTGAGCCTCTGATCACTGCTAATCAAATGCTTGCAGTTAGATATTTTTCTGAGCCAGTTCAGGCCACGTTGAATTTGATTCTTTAGTTTGGCCAGATTTATGACTAGATTATAGGAGAAGGTCCTTTGATTTTTGCTTCCTTTAGAGGGACATCATACAAAGCACTCTACAAATTACTTTTATTGTTGTCTAGCTATATAATGTGTGATTGTTTCAAAGGTGAAAGTCAGCCGGTATGGGCCGGTACAGCGTACCAGTAAAAAGTGATCGCTGGTACCGGCCTGTACTTAGCTGACGTTAAAGTGCTGCCAGGACCATGCTTAAAGCGCTGCTGTGGCTTAAAGTGCTGCTTAAAATGCTGCTGTGGCACTTTTGTGCCCCCCATTGGCAATCCTGCCAGGTCCCTACCAGGTCCCTACCAGCAGGGCTGCCAACGGGAGGAGGGTGCACAAAAGGGGCAGTGACGTTAAAGGGCTGCCACAGCAAAAGACCCTGCTTAAAGCATTGCCGTGGCTGTGCTTTAACGTCGTTGCCCCTTTTGCTCCCCCCAGGCCACTGACGGGGGTGAGGGAGTGGAGGACAAAAAGAGCAGCTGCCCCGGGGTTGTGATTTAAAAGGGCCCAGGGCTCCGGCCACCCTGGGCCCCTTAAATCGCCGCTGGAGCCCCAGGTGGTGCGCCAGGCTGACCCCCAGCCTCACCCTTTCCGCTTGAGGTCCCGGGCCCCATACCGGTAAGTACTTAATGTTACTTTTACCCCTGGATTGTTTTAAGCAAATCTTAGTGCCATTAGCAGTAGGTGATGTTTAAAAGTGAATAAGAGAATTAATGCAAAGAAATCAGAGATAATTATTATAAAACATTATTATAAGGGGAAATATCAACCATTATCCATGCCAACTCTTCAGAAGAGTATGAAAACTTGTTCATATTCAAGACTGGATCAAGCATCATTTATCTTTGTATATGATGCTGTTTCATAAAAAGGAAGAAAACTTAGACTTGGAGAATGTAGAACAGACTTTCAAAATTGTAAACAAATTGAATAAGAGACCTTCACTGGTGGTAGCCAGGACCAACCCAGAAGCTGGAGAATTTTATTGTTCATAAACATTTCTTCAGAGTTTTAGAACATCTAATTGTTAAGTATGAGACACTCAGTTTTTATTCCAGTGATGGGTAGGTATCCACAATAGAACAAGCTTACCCTCAACAGTCTGCCTATAACCTTCTTACTGACCACATTATGATCAGAGTTCCCCAAACTAGTTGAGGCAAACTAAGAACAGACTCATATCTTTGGCCAAAACTCAGCATGAACCGGAACCAAATTCCTTTTGAAGTTAGAAGAAAGTTTGGAATTATTAAAATATATTTCATTTCATTTCATTTTCAATTTAGTTGAGAACAGAAGCTGAGGTTTAAAATGCCACAAGAAAGGTTATTTTCTCAAGATTTTTTCAGGATCATTTTGAAGATTGAAAAGACTTATCCTTAATGTTTCTTAGCCTTCAGGTTATTTATAGCACTGGAGTGATAGGCCTTGGTAGTCTTGTCATTGCAATTTCCCACCAATGGAGAATATTTTATTTACATGAGCCCTTAAATCTTATCCAAAGTGAATATGTGGACATATTAAGATTTACTCATTGTTAATTACATTCTTGACAGGAAGTTTGTGGAAACCATTCATTTTAAGGAAATTTCATAGAATAAACCATAGCTAGATAATTTTAAAATCACTTCCCAAAAGCTTTCACATGAGAAACTTGGTTCCATATGACTTAGAGAGACAATAAACTTGAGCTATCCTTCTAAGTTCAGGATATAAGTTGAGGTTGACTGAAGAAATTGTTACGTGACTATGGAGTGTGGCTAAACTGGTCATCATTGAAAGTCAACATTCACCACCTGTGAGATACCACAATTGTTTCCTATTTAATAACCACCAAAATATCTGGCACCAACACTTGTGGGTTTTTTCCCCTCTAAAAATCAGGTTTATTGTTAATAAAATACAAATAAAAACAATACTTTGAATATATTCTGTACAGAATGTTTCATCTGTTGTCCTCAGATTATTTAACAAAGATGGGTTAGATGTTATCCATTACTGAAAAGCTAACTCTGGTGTGGAGATAAGTCACTGGCTCAAGATTATACAAGTCACCAGCAGAGATAGTAATGGAACCAAGGTGTCCTGATTCCCAGACACTGGTTCTGATCACTGTCTTTCAAGAAGAACTTTGAAAAGAATATTAAGATTGTGATATTTAGAGGAGTTAGGTACCCAAATCCCATGGAATTTCATGGATTTCAAGGAAGCCTAAATCCTTTGAAAATCCTAGCCTAAAAATTAAACAGTTCACACAAAATACAGCATTTCTTACTGACAGTCAAAGTAAGTCTAAGTGTCTGGATTTAATTCTCACTCCCTGGTAAAGAGGTAAACACAACAATAAGAGTATATGCAATAGAATACTAGTTTAACACTCAGACTTAATAAAACACTATTTTAAATTTACAGAGTAATACACAAGACAGGTTCTTTAGAACACACCATTTAAATTACACTAAATTACACTAAAAATACACTAGCATTTAAATTAAACCAATTTAAACTGATTTTAGCAAAGAATCCTCTTGTAATATACATTTGAGAACAATCAGACTACCAGAAATTGTCAGAGAATTTAGCTAGTTCATTAATTGGTTGTGGTTTTTTCCCCTCCTGTTAGCAAAATCTCTCTCTCTGTGCCTATTTGGCAATAATTACTGTGATATGAGTGTACCCAAATTATAAGGATCCCTATATTTACAGTTCAGTACCTATAAAAGACAATTGTTCATTTTCAAAATTGAGATTATCTTGACCTACTTGGAATCTGAGATTGTTGAAACTGGACATGTCTGAAGTTGCCTTTTCAAGATGCAGGGTATAGTGGAAGATGAGGCTGGTTGTAGCAAGTTCTACATTAATTTGGAGTGTGGCATAACTCCAAGTACCTGAGAGGTTCATTATATTAGACAATAATGAAACACTACACACAATATAACTGTGTTACATTTTGCTCATGCTTAAACCTGCCTATTATTTATTTTGAGCTTGATTATTGCACCAAGCACAGTATGTTACAGCAGCACAGAAGATCTCTGAAAACGTTTACCCTTTATGAAGGCCAAAGTCACAACGTAGTTCCAACAACAAAACAACTTGTTTATACTACAATTTGAGCAAAAACATCCAACTCTTTGGAGTGCTAGATACTCTCTTCTTGAGAAGTTTTCTGAAACACCAAAAACCTCTACTTGGCTTTGAACTTATGCCATAGTATATGCCCAATGGTTCATAAGGGTTATGTTTATAAGAGACTATATTAAATCAAGCCCAAGTCTTCAGCTAGCGGAAATCGGTATAGTTCAACTGAAGTCAGTGGAGCTACACCAGTTTAGGATCTGGTCCAGAAAGTTCACATCACAGCTGACCACTTTTTTTGCTTCCTGTAACCTTTTTACTATCTTTGCTTCCTTATGTTTTTAAAATGTAGCTCATTCTCTTTTAGCAGTGATGAAGCAGAATGTTGACAACGTCATTGGTTTAACAGTTTGGGGGGATTTTATTTTTAATTGGTAAATGTGGATACCGAATAGCCAGCTCAAATTTGCAAGTAGCAAGCTCCATCAGATTATCTGATTATTATAGGGTTTTTTTGTTGTTGTTTTTTTGTTGAGTACCTAGGAATGGCAAATGGTTCATCATCAGTTCTTCATGACTGTCAAGGCTGAATTCCCACTCTGTCACTTCGAGTACAGAGCCCGAAAGGATTCTAAAAATGAATACTTGCCACTCCAGGCTTGTATTAAAATCCCAAGGTTACCGCTTTTCTCTGACCATGGCTTGGTAAATGCTGCCATTACCCAAATGCAAAAAAAAACCCCAACCCTTTTACCCAAGAAGGAGCACTTGGGAAGTCCTCCCTCTGGGGTATCCTCAACCCTTTCACGCTCCCTTCGGGAGAGAGCTGAGAAGAAAACAAAGGAAATTATCTGATGCCACCAGCTAATTAAACAGCATAGGCACAAACCTCTTAGGACACAACAATCCAAATCCTATTCTTAAAAAAGGTAAATTTTATTAAAAACAAAAAGAAAGAAATACATCTGGAACTTAGGCTTTTGCTAGATTTTAAAAGAGCAATTCCAAAAATTAAGCTTTCTTGGGGGTTCAGCTTAAAGGTTACAAGCAAACAAAAGCATCTGGGGTTAGCACAGAGGAGATCCACAAGCCAAAATAAAGAAATAAACCTGATTGCATTTATCTAAACATTCCCTATCCAAATGATTCCTTCCAGGTATGGAAGGTAATTTTTCATACCTGGTTTAAACCTTACACAGAATTCCTTCTTACAGCATTGCTGCTCCTTGTCCCTGCAACCCAGAGAGAACAACAGACAAAGGGAAAGTTTCTTTTCCAATATTAAAAAGTTCTAGCCTTCCCATTGGCTCTTTGGTCAGCTGCCCACTTTTTTTTTCTTTACATGGGGGACTTTTTAACCCTTTACAGGTAAAGCAAGTAGAGAACAGCTACCCAGAGGGATTTTACAGCTAACTGGCTGGCTGAGTGTCCATCAAAGGAAGCTACTCCCCTACCCCCCTTTATTTATCACGACTGACATCAGGAGTCATCTGGCCAGATTCTTCCCTCAGCTACACCCATGCAACCATTAATTTGACTGGGGGATAGATAACTTTAACTCAGGGCACAATTTGCAATAGATTTTTTTTAATTCTCTTACACCTCGTCTACACTACATTGTTAGCTTGTCACTTAAATTTGGCTCCCATTGACATAAATGCTCCACTACGCTGACTTAATAACACCCCCTTCCTGAGTGGTGTTGAGTCACGTTTGATGTAGTTAGGGTGATAGTGTAGACATTGTGTTACTTATGTTGACTATTACTGGCCTCCAAGAGCTGTCCCTCAATGCCCCACACTGACCATTCTGGTCACCATTGTGAACTTAGCTGTCCAGGGGTCAGGAAGACAGGTTCATACTCACCATTGTTTGATTGGTTCCATGCTCTATCAATCTGAAATAGAAGTGAGAATGTAGTGCTTACAATTTTTGGGAAACAAAGGGAGTGAATTCAGTATCTTAAGTTTTGATTTCAGTTGTGAATACACTGACAATGGTATCTCTTTAAGTAGGGTGACCATGCATCCTGTTTTGGCTGGGACAGGTCCTATTTTAAGCCTTGTCTCAGAGGTCCCAAAATTTTTGGCAAAACTGGGCATTTGTCCCATTTCCTCATGCTAACTGATCATCAGTTGGCAAGCGCAAACAGAACAAATGCCCAGTTTTGCCAAAAAAAGGAGGGGTGAGCTCCCCTAGGGGTATGTGGAGGAATGTTCAGGGAATCGAGTGGTACAGAGAGGTACCAGTGGCGTGGGGCTCAGGCAGGTGGCACTGGGCAGCATGGAGCTCAGGCAGGTGGCCCCAGACGGTGTCACATTTTTATTTTGGGAAATATGGTCACCCTATCTTTGTGTTGTATCTGCAGCTGCTGTCACTGTGGCCCTAAGGGTCTCCCCTTCACAGCCATGGAACATCTGAGCCAGATAAGGAGGAGAAAGAAGAGGAATTGGGAAGACATGTTCCAGGAGATCCTGTTAGCCAGCGCTGCATCCCAGAATGAGCACAGGGCCTGGAGGATCACCCTTGCAGACAGCATGGAGAAGAATAAAGTGGAGAGGGGAGAGGCTCAGGAAAAGGAGAGGGACATACAGCAGGAAATGTTTGCTCTTCTCAGACTGGAAAGACAGATGCTGCAGACTCTGGTAGACCTGCAAGTTCAACAGTCCCATGCTCGCCTCCTTCTTCAGCCCTTTGATAACTCAATATCGGGAGCTCCCTACCCCCTCCTCCCCTCAACATTCCACATGGTGTCAGGGACTGGTGTACTATCCTTACCACTCCACCCAGGGGGACATTAAAGACAATCACAGCTTCACGAACACTGACTTGTGAAAGACATAGTTGATGTATGTGTACCTGAAATGGAAATGTGTGTTCTTTCCCCTTCATAAGTTTTGATCCTTAATTTATTAAGTTTTAAATTCTTTTAATTGCCTGGGTCGTTATACAGAATAAAATTCTAATTTCTGGAACAAATTTTTTATTAGTTCACAATATTTACTGTCTGGTGTTGAGCAAGTCTGTTACCCTCCAATTTCATGTTACTTCCCTTTTTCACAGAACCCATAACATCATTCACAGACAATATTAATAGGTACATTGACAATGTTATATTCATACTGGGCTGCAAAGGAGCAAGGCCAGGTATAGCACACTACAGGAACACACACTACTCTGGGTCACTAATAAAATGCTCTTTCGAAGCCTCCCTCAGCTGTATAGATCCACATTGAGGTCTTCTAATAGCATGTGTAACTGGCTGCTCAAATTCAGCAGACAGCTGTTCCACCTCCACCATCCATACCTGCAGAAAATGTTCCTCCTTTGCTTCACAAATATTACGCAGTACACAGCAGGCAGCTATAACCATTGGGATATTTTTTCTCACTGAGCTCCAACAACCCTTCAAATGAGCAAAGACGCATTAAATTGTGATTCTGCATCTGCAGAGCCTATAGTTGAGCCCATAGTTGGCACTGTCAAGGTGGGCAGTGTACTGCTTCATGAGCCATGGAAGGAAGGGGTAGGCTGGGTCTCCCAGGATCAGTCATGGTATTTCAACAGTCGCAGTGGTAATCAGCAGGTTAGGAAATAAAGCCCCTGCTCGCAGCTTTCTGAACAGTCCTGTGCTCTTAAAGTTACATGGTGCTTTATACACCTTCCTTCACCAGCTCACACTGATGTCAGTAGTGTCCCCTGTGATCCACCAGCACATGCATTACCATAGAAAAGTAGTCCTTTCTGCTGATGTACTCTGTGGCAAGGTGATCTGGTACTAAAATAGGGATACTAGTGCCATCTATTGCCCCAGCACAGTTCGGGAACCCCATTGCTGCAAAACCATCCAGTAGGTTCTGCATATTATCCAGGTCACAGTCCTGTGACAGTCATAGCAGAAAGCCATTAGTGGCCCTGTATGCTTGCATGACAACGGCCCCTATGGTAGATTTACACACTCCAAATTGATTCCTGACTGACTGGAAGCAATCCAGTGTTGCAGGTTTCCAGAGTGCAATAGCTATTCGCTTCTCAACTGTCAGTGCAGCTCTCATTTTGGTGTCCCTGTGCTGAAAGGCTGGAGTGAGTTCAGTGCACAGATCCAGAAATGAGACCTTGCACAACTGAAAATTCTGCAGCCACTGTTCATTATCCCAAAGCTGCATGGCAATCTGATCCCACCAGTCAGTACTTGTTTCTTTGGCCCAGAACTGGTGCTCCACCATCTCCAGCTGCTCTGTGAATGCCACCAACAACCTTGTTTCTTTCTATGTCCCAGAGCAATCTAACCTCCAAGGAATTGTCATATTCCACACGGCTCCTCTTGTGGCTCTGCAAATACTACAGTAACATGAGGCCTCTGCCTACAATGCTCATGACAATAGTGCAGAAG
Organism: Dermochelys coriacea; assembly: GCF_009764565.3. Taxonomy (NCBI): domain Eukaryota; kingdom Metazoa; phylum Chordata; order Testudines; family Dermochelyidae; genus Dermochelys; species Dermochelys coriacea. Next base: position 65,934,620 of record NC_050068.2, read on the forward strand.
TGTGTAGGCTCCATGCTTCTGTCAGAGATGGCAGACAGCAAGGAGGGATGCACAGGTTTGTGGGGATTTTGAAAAGAAGGCACAAAGTATTATGGGATGAAGATGAGATTATGAGATGGAGAATACTACATTATGGGAAGTTGACCCTGTGCTCCTAATCACCTCTGCACGGCTCATTTCCACACCATCAGGAACTGCAAAAACCTCCCAAAATATCTTGTGCTGCATGTGATGAATTGCACAATGGTTTCCTCAACAACATGCAGATGAAAGCATACATCCAACATGTCCACAATCAGATCTTGCATCTGACTACTAAAACTCTCATTCCAAGACTTCATCTCCCACTCTGATATCTATAAACTCATCTTCCCTGCCTTCTCTGACACCATCACTCCAGTCCAGTGTTACTCAGCATTTTAAGGTTGATGACTCTGCATTCAAAGCCAAAAAACGTTCACAACACCCTAATATTTATTAAATAAGAATAAAAAATGTCTATATAAAGCCTCTATCATTTATTTGTGTATGTGTGTGTTTCAAGAGGTTGACATAGAATACTTGACCTTCAAGGGTAAGTGTGTAAGGAGAGTGGAGGAAGTGATACGTTCTTTGCTCCCGATTGCAATAAAACATTCAATGCCTTACAATGCTGCCTGTTGTCCCTGGATGAGAAATCACAATCTGCTGGATGAGAAACACTGCCCTAGTCAATACAAAGTGCAGTCTCTAAGATTATCTTCCTTGCTCATTGTTTCCTTTGTTTCATGGCTCCACTTGCCACTGCTCCATCCTACTATCCAGCCTTGTGCACTACTATAATTATACATCTTACATCCTACCAAAGGCCAAATATGGGGTATAATGAGTGACAAATCCCCCAAATGAGGGATACACAAATATTCTTGTAGGAAACTAGAAGTGTTTTGCCATCAATTCTTTTAGTATAATAAACGCTTTCTAAAACCTCAGCTTCATGATTTTTTATTTCTTGTGTAAATAACTGTCAACAATAAGAGTAGAGGACAGCAAGTTTGAATGGAACACAGATAACTTTGGGACTTAAATGAGTAATAAGAGACCTCACATCAAATGAGGGACATTTGAGATGAAGATGATAGTGATTCCGATTAAAAGAATTCTAGAGTAAATTGTCAGAGACATTGAACTGACTCCTGTTTTTCATTAACATAACAGAACAGATAACCCATGGATTATCAAAATATCCTGAGCTTGTCTACAACAATCTCTGTGGTAATTCCTATAAGATATGTAATATTTCCACCCATTGTGTTTGTTATCAAAATGGACCTTGTGATATTTTCTTTAATTCAGACAGAGATATTAATCACATATTTTACTAACTGCCCAGGAGCATCTTTACATGAAAGAGCATTCTGAAAGAAAAATATACATCCCTATTTCATAGGCAAAGATTAATCTTACAAAGAGCATAAAATACCAAGAGGCCAGTGCACTAGAGACAGATGCGTGTGTCTGCTGGTGATCTCTGTGAGGGGTGGAGGAAGAACTAGGGAGAAAGCAATCCTTCTTTCCATGCATTTTAACAGACATGGAGCTGCTCTGTGGCCAATTCTGTAGTCTTGAGGCTGAATTAGACTTCAGGCTATCTGGGCCCCTTCTCAACTGGATCTAACACACTCTTCCTGTCTGCCCCACTATATCCCCAAAATCTCTAGTCCTTTAAATAGTGCTGCTCTCTCTAGAAACCCACTCCTTCCCAAAGGACTTTGCAATTTTCTACTCCCTCCCTAAGAGCCAACTTCAAGTTTCTCCAAAGACATCCCCCAGCTCCCTTCCCAGAGCTAACAACCTCTTGCTTACAGTCTCCCTTCCTCATTCTCACTTAGGGCATCCCCCAGTTACCACCAGGCTCTAGCTCATGGCTTCTCCCTTACAGAAGCCTGCTCTGCTGCTGCCTGTGGATTACCTGTAGTCACAGGCCTTCCTTAGAGAGTAAACCCTCCTCCTTTTTCTCACCTGAGGTCTCCCTTTTTATCTGGGTAGCTTCCTACTTATACTGTTCAGGCAGGCTCCTTACAGAGTTCAGCTGCTTCATTATCAATTAGCTAACAAGCTACCACCTGGAGCACCTACCTGCTCCCAAGTGAAGTTCACAGGGTTGTCAGAGCCAGTTAAGCCCTGATTTTCCCTGAATAGCCACCACTTCCATGACACACCCCAAACCAGTGACATAGTCTATAGATATTGTAATGCAGTATATGCACCAGCAAGGTTTGGGGGCTTACTTAACATTGATTCACAGAGCTGTAGTGACCTCATTGCCTGGTACACCGTGTATAGTCTTTCTGTCTACATGAAAAAACACTGAAGATGTTCTCTGTGAAAATAATGGGTGGAAAATAACTTGTATGAAATGAAAGGTAGGAAGCACCCAGCTTCAACTTTCTAAGAATTAAGAATTTTCCCTACAGGTCCTTCAACATAATTGTACTGATATATCGTTAAACAGGCCAAAATCTAACATCTAATTAACTTCTGCTGGCTTCAGTGGCACTTGCGGGTGCTCAGCAGCTGTCAGGATTTGGAACATATCACTAACTTAAGTTTGCCCACTTAGTTTATTTATTTAAACTTTTCCTATTTAGCAATAAAAGAGTAGCCATCCAACACTCTGGGTGCCCTTGGCAATCTTTTACAAATACACATGTAAATAAAGAGACGCCCCTCAGTTTCCACATGATCAAATCAAATAACCCTGTAGCAACGTAAGTATAACAAACATTAATTGACCTCCCCACACAATCCCCACCAGAATTCTACAGTACTGCTACACATTATTCATCTCATTGCAGACAAAAGAGAAAACACAGGGCTTGCAACATGCCCTGAAGACCTACAGACTCAGGCTGTTATAGATCAAGTTGGGGAATACTGTCTTGTATCATATTTTGTGCTAATGGAAGAGGAAAGAGAGCACTGCTGTAGTTTACTACACTGGACCTGGTGCAGTCAATGTTTTCTTATTTTTCCACTTGTCTCTTTTTAAATCACTAGGGCTACAACCTGCTCTCAGTTACATGACTCCATAGAATTCAATGGGGCTGCATAGTATAACTGTAAATAATAGGTTTCAGAGTAGCAGCCGTGTTAGTCTGTATTCGCAAAAAGAAAAGGAGTACTTGTGGCACCTTAGAGACTAACAAATTTATTAGAGCATAAGCTTTCGTGAGCTACAGCTCACTTCATCGGATGCATTTGGTGGAAAAAACAGAGGAGAGATTTATATACACACACACAGAGAACATGAAACAATGGGTTTATCATACACACTGTAAGGAGAGTGATCACTTAAGATAAGCCATCACCAACAGCAGGGGGGGGAAGGAGGAAAACCTTTCATGGTGACAAGCAGGTAGGCTAATTCCAGCAGTTAACAAGAATATCAGAGGAACAGTGGAGGGTGGGGTGGGAGGGAGAAATACCATGGGGAAATAGTTTTACTTTGTGTAATGACTCATCCATTCCCAGTCTCTATTCAAGCCTAAGTTAATTGTATCCAGTTTGCAAATTAATTCCAATTCAGCAGTCTCTCGTTGGAGTCTGTTTTTGAAGCTTTTTTGTTGAAGGATAGCCACTCTTAGGTCTGTGATCGAGTGACCAGAGAGATTGAAGTGTTCTCTAACTGGTTTTTGAATGTTATAATTCTTGATGTCTGATTTGTGTCCATTCATTCTTTTACGTAGAGACTGTCCAGTTTGGCCAATGTACATGGCAGAGGGGCATTGCTGGCACATGATGGCATATATCACATTGGTAGATGCGCAGGTGAACGAGCCTCTGATAGTGTGGCTGATGTGATTAGGCCCTATGATGGTATCCCCTGAATAGATATGTGGACAGAGTTGGCAACGGGCTTTGTTGCAAGGATAGGTTCCTGGGTTAGTGGTTCTGTTGTGTGGTGTGTGGTTGCTGGTGAGTATTTGCTTCAGATTGGGGGGCTGTCTGTAAGCAAGGACTGGTCTGTCTCCCAAGATCTGAGAGAGCGATGGGTCGTCCTTCAGGATAGGTTGTAGATCCTTGATGATGCGTTGGAGAGGTTTTAGTTGGGGGCTGAAGGTGATGGCTAGTGGCGTTCTGTTGTTTTCTTTGTTGGGCCTGTCCTGTAGTAGGTGACTTCTGGGTACTCTTCTGGCTCTGTCAATCTGTTTCTTCACTTCAGCAGGTGGGTATTGTAGTTGTAGGAATGCATGATAGAGATCTTGTAGGTGTTTGTCTCTGTCTGAGGGGTTGGAGCAAATGCGGTTATATCGTAGCGCTTGGCTGTAGACAATGGATCAAATGGTATGATCTGGATGAAAGCTAGAGGCATGTAGGTAGGAATAGCGGTCAGTAGGTTTCCGATATAGGGTGGTGTTTATGTGACCATCGCTTATTAGCACCGTAGTGTCCAGGAAGTGGATCTCTTGTGTGGACTGGTCCAGGCTGAGGTTGATGGTGGGATGGAAATTGTTGAAATCATGGTGGAATTCCTCAAGAGCTTCTTTTCCATGGGTCCAGATGATGAAGATGTCATCAATGTAGCGCAAGTAGAGTAGGGGCATTAGGGGACGAGAGCTGAGGAAGCGTTGTTCTAAGTCAGCCATAAAAATGTTGGCATACTGTGGGGCCATGCGGGTACCCATCGCAGTGCCGCTGATTTGAAGGTATACATTGTCACCAAATGTGAAAATAGGACAACTAAAAAAAGCCCTATTTTGTATACATCTATTTATAAGGAATTAAGGTTGCAAAGAGATTAGAAATATGCTTTTGAGAATACAGTCTTCTGACAACCTTTGTCAATAGAATTTGTCAATTTTTTTTTCAGACATGGTCAAGAATATAGCAAACAGATCTGCCATCAGATATACCTGGTGAGTTCCCAATGACTTCAGTGGCAGTTCGACTGCACTCATACATCAGGGAAAAACTGGATCCATGATCTTTCCTTTCAGATATTCCTCCAGCTTTGTACAGTTTATAAACCAGTATATGGTTTTGCATGCAAGTAGAATATAGAGTTCCAATGAGCTGGAAGAAACTTTTCCTTGCGCTGATCGTTTGGCAAGCTTTAGTCTTTCAAGTGGATCAGGATTTTCCACATTCAGATAATTGAAAACACAGCTGAATACATTTTTCTGAATCTTTCCAAAAAATGACTTCTCGGCTTTAATCAAACATAATGAGTTACAGCCCCAAGGACCTACTTGATGATGCTATGATGTACAATAAAAATACTCACAGGTTTCAGAGTAGCAGCCGTGTTAGTCTGTATTCGCAAAAAGAAAAGGAGTACTTGTGGCACCTTAAAGACTAACAAATTTATTAGAGCATAAGCTTTCGTGAGCTACAGCTCACTTCATCGGATGCATTTGGTGGAAAAAACAGAGGAGAGATTTATATACACACACACAGAGAACATTCCGATGAAGTGAGCTGTAGCTCATGAAAGCTTATGCTCAAATAAATTTGTTAGTCTCTAAGGTGCCACAAGTACTCCTTTTCTTTTTTGCGAATACAGACTAACACGGCTGCTACTCTGAAACAAACCAGCCAGGCTGCTCTATGTTTGGAGTCCCTGTACATATTGATAGTGTACATGGTGGAGGAGAACCATATAAGAAACTGTGCAACCACCTACATTTTACCTACTGTAGGTATGGAGCTCTTGGTTCCAGTTCCTCAATGCAGGGCTTCCATGACATTTCAATATACAGGTTCCTTCTTGACTTGCTGACAGTTGAGAAGGGATTGAAAGGACTGAGTGACCTATGACATCTCCTGGCTGCCAGATCCATTCTGTTAGCCAGGAAGATGATAGTAGTGGAGCAGAATTAAGAATCGCTTTACTCAGCACTGGTCTTAAATCAATGAATTAAAGGAATCAGGGAATAACAGATATCACCCCCAAGATCTGTCACATGCCCTATACCCAGGATCACCTTTTCGTTCAGTTTTATTTTTTAATTCCTTTTCATAAGCACCGTACACATTTCATCTTGCCCCTACTCCTGCCCCACAGTAGCTTCTCAGTCAGAGTTCAGATGGAACTAGGTGTACCTAAGGAGAAAGTGATGGCAAGGATTTGTGGATGGTCATTCCAGGAAGCCTGGGCCCAGTTTGTATGAGTCCTACCCTTGACAAGTGACTCCTCACTTAACTCCTGTGGATTTGCAGTCCTCCCATCTATGCTTTTGCACCATGCCCAACTACCCTGTGTAATTATATGTAATTTTCCTTATAATTACATATAAGCCTGATGATTTGGCCTTATAATGGATCTGATCCAAAGCCTATTGATATTAATGGCAGTTTTCCCACCGACTTCAGTGAGCTTTGGATCAGGCTCAATATGGAATACTGCCATGCGCTTTATGATAACTTTATATGAAAGAGGCTAGGTATGTTTATTGTAAAATATATATTTTAGAAGTAATACAAAATGTATTTACAATTTGATAACAAATAGGATAGTCATGTAGTTATTAGAATTTCTCCTGGGAAACATATCAGTTTATGATCTCATCTAAAAATTCAATCTTATATCTCCATTGAAATGGACAGTAACTAAACTCTCAGTATTGTCTGTGTTTTAACCTGCACAGAATATATTTCATTATACAAGTTTCAGGAAGACAGAATACTATTAAAAAATCATTAGCATTCTCTGTTGTGACAAATCATGTGACCACTAACCTATTTCAATAATCAATGAATTATGTTTAGTTGACTCACTAAGATGATATCAACAAAAGACCACAGCTTTATTGTTAGCTTCGAATTAGTTTTCATTACTTCAGTTCTTCACTTAAGAAGAAAATAACATTGTACTGCTATCTGTTCTCATTAGAATCTTGTCATGTGAATCAGATATCATGATTTCTACTTTTGTATAATATGTAAATTAAAGTAGTGTGTGGTCCATGACTATAAACTGACTTTATTAGCATTCTGAATTTTCATTAGTTTATAGTCTTGGTAACCCGTTGGGAAGTAAAATTGGTTAACCAATTAAATTTCAAAATAGGTCAAAGCAGCACAACGTATGAACATAAACGTCATTTCACAGAATGGACTATGCATTTAAAATCCCAATACCTCATTTTAGTGACAAAACATTTAATGAGAACAGAAAATGCCACAACATAAATCAGTATGACAAATTCTAAACAAAAAAGTTTTGGGAGGAATAGTAAAAACTCAACTCACTCTAATTAGTCTGAAGATTGGAAACATGTGATTTTATTAAGATGCTGTATTACAAAAGAGAGAGACCCCTACCAATTTATCAAATAGTCCAAGTTATAAAGTAATGTACAGTATAGCAGAGAAGGATACAGAGATTATTTAAGGTACTTAATACTTAAAAAGAGAGCACAATTCAGGTGCTGGATAAACCATTTCTTCTTCTTAGTTGATAAAGGACAGTACAGAATTATTATGCTTAATTATGGGTAAAGCATCTTTCTACCATAGGCACCTAAAAGAATGGGTCACAACTGGTCTTTCCCATTGGATTCCACTCAAATGAGTGGATTGACCCCACAAAGGCATTTGGTGCAGAATATTTATTAGAGTATGCTAAAATTCTCTAACTCTAGTTGTTTGGAAGATGTGTTGTTTGGAAAATTGTGTTCATTATTGACTAGATCTTTAGTGGGTATGAATCAGTGGAGTCAAATAAGAGCTGTCAATTGATACAAACTGACAATTTGATCCTATGTGTTGTTTGACAAAGTGATGTAATGTGAATTACTTGCATCAACATAGACTAAGTCACAGCTGAGGGTAATCCTAAATAAAATTTGTTAATATCTTAATGGAATATGATATTAAAATGGATAGCAGTTCTTTATCAGTAGTAACTGATGGTTTTCATGAACAGATTATGTTACAGAGTCTCAAAACTTGTCTTTATTCTGAAGTTACTGATATTATCTGTGGAGTTGTAACACTACCTCTAGTCCAGGTTGCCTGAAACTCCAATCGCAAGATCTTGTTTCCTGTTGCTCATGACTTTGGCAAATTTTAGTATATGAGCTGAAATTTTTCATGCTAGGTGTCTGGCTTTGTTTGTTTGTTTTGGAAGATAAGGTTGTCAGCTAAAAGGTTCCGCCATTTCTGAATGTGATGTTAGGAGAAAGAATTTGTACAATCATGTCGTTGAGAAGCTCTAGTACCACTACGCTTTGGTGTAAGGACTTGACACAGTCCCAAAGTACTACTTTGAATGTGCACTAGGGAACTTTTAGTGTGTGCTAGCAGGGTCCACAAAGGGCAGTTAGTGCACACCATGCTGGTGCAATCTAAAATTTACACCCCACTGTTGCAGGCTAACACACTATATGCCTTTGGAAAATCACAGTTTACACATGCTCAGCTGAGACAAAGGATTCGTCTACACTGCTGCTGGGCGCATGCTTCCCAATTCAGGTTGATATGCATTAGCTTTCTCGAGCTAGTGTGCTAAAATAGCAGTTTAGCTAGGGATAGCATTGGTGGCAGCTCAGGCTGGTTGCCTGAGCACAAGTTCTCTCAACTCCCCAGGTCTGTACTTGGGCAGCTAGCTTGAGCAGGCACCTGTGCATCCCCTGGCTACACTGCTACTTTTAGCGTGCTAGCTTGAGAAGGCCTAGTGTGCGTCTGTTTACCCATGCTGGGAAGCACCATCCCAGCTGCTGTGTAGGCATACCCATAAAGTCTGGCCGCTAAATTTCTCAAAAGGCCACAGGGCTGCAGGGGCTGAACAGGACTTTCCCTGCAGTTGCTGCTCTTGCCTGTTACAGGCTGCTGTAGCAGGAGGCACTGGACCCGAGAGCAGAGAGATGCTCAGTGCTCACTCAGTTAGCAACCAGGCAGTGAAAAAGAAGCACCTAATTTGAATGTAGAGGAGTGAGAAATGGCCTGGGGGGTTGTGGTTGTAGGAGCCAAAGTACAGGAGGATGTATTTGAAACCTTAATATTCTTTTAACGTAGTTTATGTGTATATAACAGAACAAGACCAGAATAATCCTGTGAATGATTGGATTATTCTGTTTCTTCATTAAATGGGATTTTGAAGCATGTCCATTACTTAATTAACCCTAATGGATAGGCATATTTTCCTATTTTTAAAAATGTTAATGTTTATTAAAAAAACCAAGATTACAGTAATTGTATATTCAATTACTTATTAGTATTACCATAGGAACTGCCTGGAACAAATTAAAGCAACCACTAAATATGGAAACCATAATTTTAACATATTCAATTAAACATTATCTTAAAAAGCCTTAATCACCTGAGTAATTCAGTTGATTACCACGGGATGACTCAGATGTGTAAGGGTTTGCAAACTCAGGCTCCAAATCTCTTCACTCACCAGTTTGATTCTGCAACTGGAATGTGCCCTAAACAAAGAAAGCATTGTTATCTCATTTATTCTCGCCTGTCAATTTCTTCCTTAGGTCCCTCAATTCTTTCTAATCACTTGGCCATTGTTAGGTTTTGGCCTTACCCGTGGTTTTCAAATGCAGTCTATTCTGAGCCTACAATATATCCTGTGGATTGGAGTGGCGCAAGCACTGAGGCTGGCTGACTCTTACTAAAGCTGATTGATGATATGAAGTGAGTAGAAGTTACCAGGATCACTATGCTAAATGGGTGATTCATGTGCTCGACATGCAGTTAGAAAGGAGGGGACTTATCATTTGATCCTGGGGGTGGTGAGCTACTGAAATGAGAAGAATCTCCTTGATCAAGATTAGATGATTAGCTACTTTTTGTTGGCTATGGATATCAGCAGAAGCCGACTTTAGCTGTTGTTTTGTTTACTGCCCCTTTTGATACTGTTGCTGCTGCTGTCACCAAGACTCAAGCAGCCCCTCAGAGACTACATCATTTTAACCTTGTCTTGACTAACAAAGTTTGTTATCACTGGGAGTACAGCCAAGGATTTTCTCCTACCTGTGCCTGCCACTATTTTTTTTTTCCGACGCTTTAGTTTGTTGCTAGAATCACATTCAAAGTGCCTATGGCCCTCATTCTTCTTTGGTTCTCTCTCTAAAAAGTATAATGAAACTTGAAACAAATTTGCAACTCATTAATTTTCCTTCCAACTCCAAAACCAAGAAAGAAAATGAGCATCTTAATCATAGATGCTTATTTCAAGCGCATTTTTTAAAGAAATGGCTATTATCTGAAAACTTAAGAAAGAACAAATTTAAGATAACAAATATAAATCAATGCCACACACACAGTCAAACAAGAAGCAGATAGCTGTTTAAAGTAGGCATATGTCTCTCATTAGTAGACTTATGCCTCTGAGGAACAAGTATTGAATATTCAGGGCATGGCTACATTGGAAACTTCAAAGTGCTCCCGCAGCAGCGCTTTGAAGTGAGAGTGTGGTCGTGTGGGATCACTGGGAGAGAGCTCTCCCAGCGCTCCTGGTAATCCACCTCCATGAGGGGATTAGCGGGGGGCGTGGCTCCCAGCGCTCGGAGCCTGTTTACACTGGCGCTTTAAAGCGATCTGACTTGCTGCGCTCAGGGGGGTGATTTTTCACCCCTCTGAGCCAGCGAGTTAGAGCGCTATAAAATGTAAATGTAGCCAAGCCCTCAGTGAAAATACAGCATGTTACATTTTAGAAAGTAATTATTTCTGCTCATTGAGTTTAGCCTCATAAATAAATAAAAAGCTAATAAATCAACCCAAAATTCATGTGTATATTTGGCTATATATTACCTGTATGGATAGCATTGATAACTTGGCGACCAAAATCAGATGCAAGGATGTCATTTTCAAAGGAACATAGTATAGCCTTCTATTCTCAACAATCTAGAATTTCAAGGCTGTCTGTTTACCTATTCAAAATACCTAATAATATATATGACATACCAGCTCTGTGGCATCCTTGGATTGTAAGCACTTACTGAGAACTGATCAGCAAATATGTAAGAACATTTTGAAAATTCTTAATTCCTATACCTGTAGTACTACTGGTCTGATTCAAAGCTCATTGAAGTAATAGGAGTCTTTACACTGACTTTCAAGGGCTTTGCATCAAGGCCAGAAATAGCAATTTAAAAGATATTTTTAAAAATTGCTGAAAACATATATAATATTTTCTGATGATCTTTCTGGGAAAAGTCTGTTGTTCTGGAAAAGCTACTTTTTCAGCATTATTTGAGACCAAGGCCATCTTCCACAACAAAGTAATCTGACAAGGAGAATTGCTTTTCCAATTATCTCAAATTGTTTTCCTCTGCCAGGGAAAAACAAACCAAACAAAACAAAACAACAATGCAGTAACTTCTTTAATGTGTATGAGACAACTAAGAAAATATGACCTGAGCAAATAAGTCCATAGTGGGATTAATAAGAATAATATAATATGTTTGCAAAATTCCTGCCAAAAATGTATAACACCAACCAATTCACCATTACATAACTAGCATTTAGTTGCACACAGATCTGTCCGGAATAAAAAGTTGTCTAGCAAACTTATACAAGGGAATTGAGTACTCTATTGATGTAAACAATAACTATTTAATTATTGGAATTTCTGGGTCAATTATCTGGTACTGTGGGATATTGTAGTGATAATGTACTACATACTAGATACTAATCAGATGCTTGGTGCATCACTGAAACTGAGTAGCTGGGTGAGGTGCAAAAGGGAACAAAAACCCAAGGTCTGAAGTAACATTCTGCAGCCCTACAGGTTTCCTTCTCCCTTCTCACCCTTGTATGATCCTGTTCAGAAACTCCTCACACAGCAAGGTGTGCCCTGCACAGTGTGTGCCACCATTCACATTCGCTGAGATTTTTGTAAGTGACTAGTTATTTGGGGAACCTCCATTTTTGTGTGCCCAAATTGATCAACCTTAAAGAGACCTGATTTTTCGGAAAGTTCTGAATGCCTGCCCTCTCATAATCAGCCCCCTCTGCAGACTCTCAGATTGGGCACCCAAAAATTAAAGGCAGTCAAAATTGCTAGCCACCATTGTAAACTCTGTTAATTACCTATAAATCCTGCCTTCTTGTGCTGTGCAACTGTACCAATTTCACTGCCAAGGAACCACCCATAGCTACCCCTTACACTATATGAGCCACTATCTAGTGGCTGACACAAAACTTGCTTCTTAATGACAGCTTCTGGAATTACTCAGATTAAGTGGTGAGGGCTTGTGTCTATAGTGCCAAAGGTCTTGCATTTGATCCCTAGTGACAACTGTGATGTACCTCTGCATAATACCTCTTATAATAACACAACAGGAAGGGTGATAGAAACCCCATAGAGAAGGTACTCCCATTACTCTCACCTATGTTTTCTTCAGTGTAATATTCCTTTATGTTTTGGATAAAATAATTGTTTTAGAATAAAGCATGTGTCTCAGATACGATTCCTCTGAATGATCGATATATTATTTTTAACCAGCTAGCAGTCATATTTGTACTGGGTGTCCTTTGTTCATAAGGTAATTGATAAGTATGTTAACCATGAGATCCCAGATTATACTGAAATCTTTTCCTTTGTTTAAATCAGTAAAGATATATGGATAATTTCAGGACTTGAACTAATGTTTCTATTTTACAGTTAGTCCCTAATATTTCTTCTCAGGAGATACATATCCCAGCTGCCTTTCCACTTTTTCCCTTTTATGAATCTGAAAACTCTTGATCATATGGACATATTCAGTCCTAGAAAAATGTGAAAATACATCCATTTCATGGTACTTCAGCACCTACATACATTGCAAAAGGGTTTTTTGCATGGTCAGTTGTTTTCAATTTGTAATAATGGCAAAGCAGTTTTGCTAGCAAGGAAAACTTTCACCTTTCTTTTAAAGTGAAATCAATGGACTCATTTGTGCCGGTTTAAGGGCAGACCATTGATTCAGAAAGTCACAATTCCTTGTTCTCTATTTGCTCCCATAGGAAAATAATCTGCTATTGGCCCTTAGCAGTAGCATGTTACTTCCTCCCCCTTTCCCATTCCAGCTCTGCTTCATTGGCAAGTGTCTTGGAAGCTGGAGACAATGCTCTACTCATTCCATATACCTGTCCATCCACTCCCAACTCACTGGCTGGGGAAAGGCAGGCAGCCTGTGATCTCCCATCCTCCCCATCCTATGCCTGTTGTGGATATGTGGGGAGGCTGAGCAGAGGCGTATGTGTGGAAGTCTTACTCTCCATAGCACTTAACTATGTAGGGACAAGATCACAATCTGGTCCTATATTTTACACAATCATTTGTGCATTCTATCTGAACTCACACAAATAGTGTTATCTTCAGTTTTATACAATGTATATTATTTGCAACATCATCTGCTAAACCTTACAAATATTTCCTTTTTTTTTTCTACACATCAGTCCTTGGTCTTCTGATTCCGATATCTCTAAAGAATCAAAATTCAAAGTGACTTCATTTTGTTTACCTCTTCGTTCATTCACCAATATCATTAGTGATGTTGAGGTGAACATGACTATCTCAGTGAAAAGTATGCTTTTAAGTTATCTGCTAGCAGAAAGAGCACACATCCAAATATTGTGTTTTCCATAGGTTCAATAAAAATGGTGAATTAACATTTATTACCTGTATGTGAGTGATTTCTCTATAGCAGAATTGACACAACCAGGTAAATACCTTGAAAAACTGTTTTATCTCAAATTTTTTCTGGGAAAATGGGATATATTAAAATATTATTGTTATTGTTAGTGCAAAAGTGTCTGAGAGGGAAAATTTGGACTAATGTGTGGAACTATTTGGAAACTTTCTGAAGAAACTTTTTTTTTCCAGGGGAAAATGACAATTTGTAGAAATGTTCCATGGAAATGTAATGATTTGACAAAATGCCAACAGAAAACAGCCGGCCAGCTCACAGGTGGGCTCCTTGGCAGAACACCTGGCAGGCAGAGAGGGCAAGCCAGGAACCTGGAAGTCCCAACTCCCAAGGTCCCAGCTCTTCAGCCAGCCAAGCTCCCCTCTCAGGGCAGTTAGCCTGGCAGTCTGCCATGGAGTCTAGATTCCCAGAGCTTCCAGGTTCCCAGCTTCAAGGCAGCCTGCCAGGCTGCCTTGGAGTCAGGACTCCCAGTATCTCTTAGCCGCATGATTCCTCAGCTGGTGGGTGCCAGGGCTTGAAGAAGCTGAGGGATCCTCAGAAATATTTAGACAAGACCAACCTGAAATGTTATTGTGATTTTTTCTAAACAACATTTTGGAATTTGGGTTCTGCAGAAAATTTCAAAAATTCATTTTGCATTCTGTTTCAAAACAGTTTTTATTTTTTTCCCCACAGAACGTGGGAATTACAGTGTCCCAGCCAGCTTTACAGCTGGCAAGTACAGATGCGGTGGAAGGACTGACAGCATATAACAAGTATAGTAGGGCTAAGCTGTAAAGAGCCTTAAATGGAAAGATAATTACTTTATTGATGTGGAAAAGAAGCGGGAGCCAGTTGAAGGACAGAAAGGGTATGTCTACATTGCAAATAAAAAGCCATGGCTGCCCCAGGTAAGCTGCTTGGGCTCCTGGGGCTTGGGCTATAGGGCTGTTTCATTGCAGTGTAGATTTTCTGGCTCAGGCTGCAGCTCCCAACTCACAAGGCCCTCAAGCCAGGGCTCCAGCCTGAGCCTGGAAGTTTACGCTGCAATTAAACAGCTCTGCAGCCCAAGCCCTGAGAGTCCAAGTCAGCTGGCACAGCCTAGCTCTGGGTCCCTTAATAAGATTAAGATTAAGATTTTATTAAGATAATGTTGAAGTAAAAAGAAAACGGTAAAGAGTTTAGGCATAGGACTTTCTGGTTATCAGAGAATAAGGTACAGATTATCAAGGGGTGCAAAATTCGGTTTAGGAGTGGGTGGCGTAAGGAATACATAATCTGCAATCTCCCCGATTGGGGGTAAAAGTTGAATGGGTCAAAATATAGACATTGAGATATGGGGGTATGTTGTCCATATAATGGCTATGTTCAGGTGTGGAGTATAATGAGCGGATACCATGATGGGGATGGATCTACCCTCATTCGGTGGGATTTAATGTTCAGTGAGTTTATGGTTCCAGTTCACATGGTCCAATGGAAAAAGTCTCGCAGTCCCTTTCCCATAGTTGATACATGATGTTGTACCAGCTCACACCTCCTGGTATTGTCTGTGGCCGGTGATGTGTTCGACGTAGATGTCCCTGGGCCATCGGATTGCGTCCGAGACGATGAGGCACCGCATGAGCCATGCATAGCGTCGACCGATCCCACAGGTCTGCAGCACACGCTCATTGCAGGGGTCCCAAGCGCCCAGGACTCTGACGATCAGGGCATCCATCTGCACCTCCTAGCCCTTCGCTCTCAGGGTGTCGGCCGAGGGGGGTCGTATTTTTCCAGCTTATGAGCTCGGGCTTCGCAAAAGGCCGGAGTCCTGTTCTCGAAGGAGACCATGATGTCGACAAGGATGATCTTTTTCTGGGCCTCGGCAGTGATTATCATGTCAGGTCGCAACTGGCTGTTCGTCCCAGGGATGGCAGAGTTCATGGCAACCTCCCCCAGTGTGGTGTGATTGCTTTCACTAGGCAGTTCTGGATGGCATTGTGGCGCAGCTGCCAGGCTCTGGAGTGGGGCTTGCAGCTGCACAGGACGTGGGGCAGGGTCTCGTTGTAGTAGCTGCACTTCCTGCAACGCTTGTCTTGGTTCCCGTGGCGGATGGCCCCATTGAGCGTGACGCAGTTGAGCCAGGCACAGTGGATGAACTGCCAGTCAGCGAAAAGGGTGAAGCTGCCCCTGGCGAGGAAGTGTTTGCTGGAGTCCCACTTGCTGGTCAGTTCGAAGACTTTACCCTGGTCCGGTTTACGTCCATGTTCAGCAAGTGGATGGCCGCCTTCAGGGTCCTCTCCAGCATGCCCCAGGCGCTCGGGATGACAATTGTGTTATCGTCAGACCTGATCTGTGGCACCAGGACTCCCAGCTCCTGGCGCACCTCGCACCACTCCCAGCGGCAGCCGATGCGCTTCCACAGGTGACATATGGCATTGCGAGCGCGGGACCACAGTGAAGCAATGTCGCCACTGTCCCATCCGAATTCGCCATCCAGAGAACCGCTCAGGAAGCTGGCGGTGTCTTGGTTGGAGGGGGCTCTGCCGATCTGCTTCTTTGTTGTGTCATGGAGGGCGTTTGCTGTGATGTTCCTTACCATGGCGTCGGGACACGTCAGCAGGCGGAAGGCGTGGGTGATCACCGCAATGTCACATATGTCACCCATGCGGGGAACATTGGCACCGCCATGCCTGTGGGTGATATAGACCAGCTCGTTGCTAGCTCTCTGGGGAAGGAATAGCCACTTCTTCACCAGCTGCCGGACAATCTTGTCTACCTTGTTGAGGGGTACCTTCACCATGGCGGATCCCCTTAGGACGAATGAGATGCG
Source organism: Dermochelys coriacea (assembly GCF_009764565.3). Lineage (NCBI taxonomy): Eukaryota > Metazoa > Chordata > Testudines > Dermochelyidae > Dermochelys > Dermochelys coriacea. The sequence goes on from NC_050068.2 coordinate 65,951,042, forward strand.
GGGGATCAGGAAGGTGTTCAGGACGTTTATCTATAGACATAGCCAAAGAGGCTGACATGGTCAGGGGGATGAGCCAGGAAGATAATCTTTACAGAGGCAAAACAATGCCTTGACATTGTTAACTATTTTGTAAGCATCATGGGAGAGGTGAGCATACAAGATACCCGTGAGGAAAGATAATCTTCTTCTGTTTTGGGTTTTTTTTTTAATCTTCAACTTGGAAAATAAATGAAGAAAAATTACCTGTCTGGATTGGAAAAAAATTAACCTGGGGCCAGCAGAGAGTCATCCAGTTAGGTTCTTCCCCATTCTGCCTTTAAAAACCTGTTGTTAACTGAAATCTCATTTGGTTGTTGTTTTTGTTCATGAGGCATAAGAATAAATTCTTCCTCGGCTCTGATGTCTGCTGGATGGAATAAATTATTAAAATTGGCTCCCTGCTATGGAAAGCCTAAACAAGAGCTAATGTTGCTTTTACATTTGTGCTTCTGCAACTTTAACCTAGACTGGTGTATGCCAACGATCTCCCCACTGCATTTTCCACTGAATGAATCTGATGAATTGAGCTGTAGCTCATGAAAGCTTATGCTCAAATAAATTTGTTAGTCTCTAAGGTGCCACAAGTCCTCCTTTTCTTTTTGCGGATACAGACTAACACGGCTGCTACTCTGAAACCTGTATGTATAAGAGCTCCCTTTCCAAGCATCTGGCTACCCTACATGCAGCTCCTAGTTCTGACTCTGCACTCCTGTGCTCTGGGGATGTCTTTTTCCCAGCTCAGTGCTGTTATCCTCCTCTGCTCTTTCTTTTGTTCTTTCCTCGAACTTCCTAGGCTTGATGCCCATCCTGCCTGCCCCCCCCCCCACACAGCTGCTCATTGCTCAAAACCTCCAGGTGGTACATAGTGAATGCTGTGCCCTTATTTTGGAGTGGCACTTCCCCTCAGCTAATCAGCTCAGTGCAGAGTAGCAGGGATGGGGAAAGTGGGGAGAAAGGAAGGGGAAGTAGTTCTACCTAGTCCCTTACCTGTATTCATGTAACAGCTACATATCATGGCTTGGACACCCTCAGTACTACTGTATGACTTGAGTGGGGGGGACCCCCATTTGGCCTTTGAGAAGGCTGGGGTGTTCCTGCCTTGTTCCTCTGTCGCCCCACCCTACCCCAGGTCAGGCTTGGGTGCTCCTCCCCCCCCGTGGTGCCAGATTCAGGTGCCTCCTCTCTGGGCCCCCTGACCACCTCACTCTCTTCTTCCTCTGCCTCTGGCCCAGGACCAGGTTGGTTGCTTCCAGTGGGGATCCTTCACCATGTAAGCCAACGCATTAGTGGGATCCCAGTAACTCCTTTTGGTCCTGCCTCCTGGATGCTAGGACTAGGATCTCCTTCCCTCACCCTGTTTGGTGGCTTGTTATCAAAGTGACAAGGCCTCAGCATGTTTCGGTGGAACACCTTCTCTGGTCTATCCACAAACTCTGCCATAATCCTTGAACACCTTGGTGGGTTAGCCATAGGTCTGGACAAAGTAGCTGCAGCAGGCTTCTGTGGTTGCCCTGGCTGTGATCTTCCTGAGGAGGTATGATGACCAGGAATGTGGTGTAATGATCCAGAAAGTAGAATGCACCCCTCAGGTTTAGGTCCACCTTCAAGTGGTCCACAGCTACCAACTCCAAAGATCCATTGGCCTCTATTGGCTGCAGGGGTGCCCTGTCCCCTCCCCTGGAGTTCCTTCTGCTGATGCAGACTAGGCAGTTGTCATACCATTCTTGCATTCTTGTTGTCATACCATCCCAACTGAGTAGAACCTCCTGTGGAGATACATCTCAGTGTTTGGGGGGCAAGGTGGCCCAATGCATCATAGTAGGCTTGTAGACCATCACAACTGTTGACTGGGGAAGCACCATCTGAATAATTTTTTCATGCATCCTGGGGACTCGGCTCTTGCATCACAGTCTGCCTTCTTCCTCACACACAGGATCTTTCTGACAATCATCCTGCCAGTTTCTGTTCCAGGTCCTAGGCAACGGAGGTTCTCATCTTTCTGATGGAGTGAAGGATCACTTTAAGGCTATTGGCAAAGTCCCTGAGTGTTTCAGTAGGTTTTTGATCTGTTTGATCTGTTTGTCGGGGATGGAGGGGAGGGGAATCAGTGACCCATAAATCCGATCCAGTTAGTTAAAACTATTTGCAGTGGTATTCTTCTGGTCAGATGTTCAGGCTTCCACGTCCACTAGAGTGGCTCCCCCAAACTGGCCCAAAGGGTTCCCTTCTGGTACTCAGGGAGGCTGTACTTGTTAAACATGGATTCCAGCTCTGCCAGGAAAGCTGGGAAGAATAACCACAGGGCACCCAAGTGGTATGTCAAAATCATCTTGGCTTGGTAGGCTGCCAGGAGGGTGACTGGGTTGGAGGGGGTTGTGGAAGAGTCTGTATGATTCAAAGATTTCAGTGCCCTCCAGTTATCTGTGTCTCATACACTGTCCCCAAGGGTCTCTGTCTCAACTTCCCAAATCCTTGTCCCCTAAAGTAAAGGGGGAACTAGGAAGGGACCTTTGATTCTGAGTCACAATGTACTCACTTGACTGCTTCTGGGGCCGATAGTTATTCTCTGCCTATGTATGTGTTACTGCTTGGGAATCATGATACAAAATATATTCTAACTATCCATAATTCCTGAGGGTTGTATATCTATATACACAAACTCTCTCTCTCTCTCTCTCTAGATATAGATATATACATATATGATGTATTCTACCAGCCATGGTTTCCTGAGGCACATTAGATTCCCAGATTCATGCTTGTTTGCAAAGCAGAAAAAATAGAGCAGGTGCATATCTAAGATGCTAAATGGAACTATTTTCAGTCCCTTTCAATCGTTAATTTTGAGCCTGCTCAAAGATAAAAGATATTTGAAAGTGTGTATCTTGTTCAAGTGATATATATAACATCGATTCTGGTCTTTTCTTTAGCATAGTATCATCTAATAACAGTGTATAGCTATGCCCTGCTTTGCAGTACTACAAATGCAACTTTGTCATGTCATAATTATTTATGAATATTAATCTAAAATTAACATATATTTATGATAGACATATATTTTATTATAGCTGGTGCTTTGTCTTATTTAATTGCAGTCCAAATACATAGCTAACAGACCAGAAATCAGTTTTTCCAGTATTATGATACATTGCCTAGTGTTCTGGGACCCTCTGATGGAGAATTTATCTGAATTTACTTCTATAATCTAATATTGCATTACAATGTATGTATGAAATATTAATATCCCTCCATGCACTTAGCTCATATTTGTAAAATAAATAGTTTCCCTGTGGTCTGTCAAATTTCCCAGTGCTGTGAGTCCCTGTAATAGAAAACCACAGTATTTATTAGTTATAATGGGTGCACAGAAAGCAACAGAATTAAAGATGCTATAGTTTATGAAACTTTTACTTATCGGGTATGGAGAGGTTCAGCTCTTGACTGATGATGCATTTGCAAAGTCGGATACCTCAGTTAAAAGTGGAAATTCAGGGCCAAATACAGACCCCAACATCGACACCAAGTAGGCTCTGTTCTGAGAGGACAGCACATTAACCAGTTAGAAATCCTTCTGGTGTGTTAGAAGATTGTTCCATGTGGGGAAATGGATGCATATTGGTTTATGATTTTAAATGCTTAGTAGTGTGTGACTTACATAAAATGTCCATAGAACTAAATGAGTGCCAATTTATAGACTTGCTGCACATATTTTTAAAGTATGCAGAGGGTCTACACCATCTACCTTACAGATTTAAGGCAAAATGTAGTGTTTAGACAGTTAGGATCCTTTCAGCAGGATATATCCAGGAATTTCTGAACCAACAGCTCCTGATAGGTCACAGAATCCATGAGAAATTCTGCTATCAGTTATGCTGTTGCAAAAATAGAGTCAATCAATTTAAACCAAGTTACTATTAATTTACTCCAGCATAAATGACAGCGGAATTTGGTCTCAGGTTTCCATGATAGAAGAATTATTTGGAAGCAAGGCTGATCTGCCAAGGAAGGTAATACAATACAAATTAAAACTCCACAATGATTCTTGCTGTGTTGAAACCACATCCATGTGGCACACAGAAGATGATCTGGATCTAGAATGGAGTGACTCTCCAAATTGGTAGCAGCTTATCTTTGATTCTTCAGCAGTGACTTTTTCTTGTTTTTCAAAACAGCAGCAAAACAAATAAAACTTCAAAAATCTGAAAACCACCTGCAAAACCCTAGAATAGGGAAGGAGAACATCATCAATAGGGGGAGATAGAGGATGATGCTTGTCATAAATGAAACTAGTCAGCTAGGAAAAAGAACAATTTTGGGCCATTGACACTTTAAAAATCCCAGCTACTATTCATTCTATCAGTGAAAACATCAGTCCAACAGCCTTATGTTCAAACATGCAGGATCACCTTTGATGTGATAAGTAAAGTACTTGATGGGCTTTTGAGAAAGGCTAATTGCCATATACGGGAATGGGGCCAGAATAAGTCACTGTGCAGAGGTAGCCATGCAGAATGCCTAACGAAGCAATCTTCGACCATTGATGTAGGATTCTCCTCTTAGAACAGCAACTAGTCCCTGTGATAGCAGAACACAGGATGCCCACAGAACTTTTAGGTGCCAGCAGCCAAGGATGTTAAGATTACCCAACTGAGTCTTCCCTGTGTATATCTGTATAGGTTTATATTTCAGAGTGGTAGCCGTGTTAGTTTGTATCAGCAAAAACAATGAGGAGTCCTTGTGGCACTTTAGAGACTAATGAAAGCTTATGCCCAAATAAATTTGTTAGTCTCTAAGGTGCCACAAGGACTCCTTGTTGTTTTGATATAGGTATAATATCTTTGCAGTCTATGTTTCCCCCTGGTGATATTATATTAATATCAGTTTTCACTCTTTACAGCTGTTACTTATGGGATAATGGGACACCGGATCTGCATATTTTGAACATGGACCTTGGTTTATTAAAAGCGACTCATAATTGGGAGTCCAAAGTAGCATGTAATAATAAGAAGTAAAACGTAATAATTATTTTCTAGTATAAGAACACTTCAGAAAAAATGTTTCAAAAGTTTAGTTGACAGAGTATAATTAAATCTTTAATTTCATCTTAATTTTACATTGCTGTTATTATAATGGAAGCTGCTCATGTTCAAAACTGGTAAATCAACCTCCCTACCCCTTGCAATGACAAATCCAAAGTAACCTTATCATTATGCTGTAGGTGATGTATGTGAATTTATTCTTTTCTACTTAAAAGAATTATAGGCCATATCCTCAGCTGCTACAACTCAGCATAGCTCCACTTAATTCAAATGGAAGTCCATTTACACCAGCTAGGAATATGGCCAAATGTATTTGTAAGTTCTGGGGAGCAGTTACTAGAAAAATAGAACATTTAGTTAAAAATGGAGGTGATGGGGTGTCCACCCCACAAAGCACTGACCAGGGTTAAAGTGGCCAGGAAGTTCAATTAACTGCCCACGCTGCACCTGGAGGAGAAGCCAGGGAGCAGAGAATGAAGTGATTGCAAGCAACCCTTCTGTGCAGAAACAGGTGGGGCCTATAAAGCCAGGTAGAGAGCTGCACAATAGAGCTGTGGAGCAAGGCTGCAGGAAGGCATACAGTACTCCCTCCCTAGGAAGAGGGTTCATGAAGCTGGTACACCTAGACAGAGAAGGGGAACCAGGGTGGTAGGAAGCAGTTCCGGGAAAGAGCCAAGGGCAGAGAAAAGAAAGCCCAGAACTGCTGAACTGAAGGTCCCTAGACAAGAACCTGGAGAAGAGGAAAAAAGAAAAGGAGTACTTGTGGCACCTTAGAGACTAACAAATTTATTAGAGCATAAGCTTTCGTGAGCTACAGCTCACTTCATCGGATGCATTTGGTGGAAAAAACAGAGGAGAGATTTATATACACACACACAGAGAACATGAAACAATGGGTTTATCATACACACTGTAAGGAGAGTGATCACTTAAGATAAGCCATCACCAACAGCAGGGGGGGAAAGGAGGAAAACCTTTCATGGTGACAAGCAGGTAGGCTAATTCCAGCAGTTAACAAGAATATCAGAGGAACAGTGGGGGGTGGGGTGGGAGGGAGAAATACCATGGGGAAATAGTTTTACTTTGTGTAATGACTCATCCATTCCCAGTCTCTATTCAAGCCTAAGTTAATTGTATCCAGTTTGCAAATTAATTCCAATTCAGCAGTCTCTCATTGGAGTCTGTTTTTGAAGCTTTTTTGTTGAAGTATAGCCACTCTTAGGTCTGTGATCGAGTGACCAGAGAGATTGAAGTGTTCTCCAACTGGTTTTTGAATGTTATAATTCTTGACGTCTGATTTGTGTCCATTCATTCTTTTACGTAGAGACTGTCCAGTTTGGCCAATGTACATGGCAGAGGGCATTGCTGGCACATGATGGCATATATCACATTGGTAGATGCGCAGGTGAACGAGCCTCTGATAGTGTGGCTGATGTGATTAGGCCCTATGATGGTATCCCCTGAATAGATATGTGGACAGAGTTGACAACGGGCTTTGTTGCAAGGATAGGTTCCTGGGTTAGTGGTTCTGTGAGCCATCGCTCTCTCAGATCTTGGGAGACAGACCAGTCCTTGCTTACAGACAGCCCCCCAATCTGAAGCAAATACTCACCAGCAACCACACACCACACAACAGAACCACTAACCCAGGAACCTATCCTTGCAACAAAGCCCGTTGTCAACTCTGTCCACATATCTATTCAGGGGATACCATCATAGGGCCTAATCACATCAGCCACACTATCAGAGGCTCGTTCACCTGCGCATCTACCAATGTGATATATGCCATCATGTGCCAGCAATGCCCCTCTGCCATGTACATTGGCCAAACTGGACAGTCTCTACGTAAAAGAATGAATGGACACAAATCAGACGTCAAGAATTATAACATTCAAAAACCAGTTGGAGAACACTTCAATCTCTCTGGTCACTCGATCACAGACCTAAGAGTGGCTATACTTCAACAAAAAAGCTTCAAAAACAGACTCCAATGAGAGACTGCTGAATTGGAATTAATTTGCAAACTGGATACAATTAACTTAGGCTTGAATAGAGACTGGGAATGGATGAGTCATTACACAAAGTAAAACTATTTCCCCATGGTATTTCTCCCTCCCACCCCACCCCCCACTGTTCCTCTGATATTCTTGTTAACTGCTGGAATTAGCCTACCTGCTTGTCACCATGAAAGGTTTTCCTCCTTTCCCCCCCCGCTGTTGGTGATGGCTTATCTTAAGTGATCACTCTCCTTACAGTGTGTATGATAAACCCATTGTTTCATGTTCTCTGTGTGTGTGTATATAAATCTCTCCTCTGTTTTTTCCACCAAATGCATCCGATGAAGTGAGCTGTAGCTCACGAAAGCTTATGCTCTAATAAATTTGTTAGTCTCTAAGGTGCCACAAGTACTCCTTTTCTTTTTGCGAATACAGACTAACACGGCTGCTACTCTGAAACCTGGAGAAGAGGGAGACTCTGGGTTCCCGCACCATATGAGGTCATAGCACCAGGGCAGTGAATAGGAAGACTGCCTAGGACTGACGACGGACTGCACCCTGGAAGGGGGAACACTCAGTGACCTAGCCAGAGGGCTAAGTCATCAGGAGGACATTGTGGGTCCTGGAGCAAGAAGAGCTGTAGACCAGAGTCAGAGTGATGGTGTGCAAAACGCAGATGGGCCTCGAGACCTAATCCCCAAAGTGACCAGGAGGAGGCGGTGAGTGGAGCATCCCATCACAGTAGGAAAAACACTCTAAATATGCAAAATTATTTCTCTGTTTCATAAAAATCAGGAGCAATTTATAATAGGTCTCAGTTTTGCACTGCAAAAAGGATTTGAAAATTTGTGACATTCTGTAAAACATTTTAATTACTCGGAAGTTTGTCTTAGAGTAGGGAATTCTCATTATATTAAAGCTTTATGTGAAGAAACAGAAGGTTATCTTCCACAGAGTTATAAAATTGTAAGTCATGGGTTTTGCCTCTTTGCTAATCCACTATTAACCTTTTTCAGTGTTAGTATTCCTTTTTAGTTATTTTCTGTTCATCTGAATTATACTCTTACCATTCTACAATCTAAAACTGATACAGACATCTTTAATCTGTTTGGATAGCTAGAGTCAATTAAATTTGGAGCAAATCTGTACTATTGGGATTCTCTACTGCAAACCTTATGTTGGGTTTCACAATTCAACAATCATTCTCCTTAGTACTAAAGATCAAGTACTTAAAATCACAAGACTGGCCATAAAAGGTACTGTCAATAAACCTGTTTGCCCATCTATTACATCAGTCAGTGCTCAGACTAAGTGAAATTTTAGGTGACTAGCCAATATTCATTTAACTCTTTTTTTTTATTCAGCCCTTCAATCATAATGCAGGCAAATCTCTTATTGATGTCAATGGAAGTTTTGCCCATCCAAAAGTGCAGGATCAGACCCTCAGAGTATAGAACAAATCTCCATACCACAAGCCTAATTTTCAAGAAGCATAGAACTGGACGGGACCTCGAGAGGTCATCTAGGCCAGTCCCTTGCACTCGTGGCATGACTAATTATCTAGACCATTCCTGACTGGTGTTTGTCTAACCTGGTCTTAAAAATCTCCAATGATGGAGATTCCACAACCTCCTTAGGCGATTTATTCCAGTGCTTAACCACTCTGACAGTTAGGAAGTTTTTCCTAATGTCCAACCTAAACCTCACTTGCTGCAATTTTAGCCCATTGCTTCTTGTTCTGTCCTCAGAGTTTAAAAAAGACAATTCTTCTTCCTCCTCTTTGTAACAACCTTTTACATACTTGAAAACTGTCATCATGTCCCCTCTCAGTCTTCTCTTCTCAAGACTAAACAATCCCAGTTTTTTCAATCTTCCCTCATAGGTCATGTTTTCTAGACCTTTAATCATTTTTGTTGCTCTTCTCTGGACTCTCTCCAATTTGTCCACATCCTTCCTGAAATGTGGTGCCCAGAACTGGACACAATACTCCAGTTGAAGCCTAATCAGAGCGGAGTAGAGCAGAAGATTTACTTCTCTTGTCTTGCTTACAACACTCCTGCTAATACATCTCAGAGTTATGTTCACTTTTTTTGCAACAGCGTTACATTGTTGACTCATATTTAGCTCGTGGTCCACTATGACCCCCAGATCCCTTTCTGCAGTACTCCTTCCTAGCCAGTCATTTGCCATTTTGTATGTGTGCAACTGATTGTCCCTCCCATTTCTCCAGTTCATCCAGATCATTTTGAATTTTAATCCTATCCTCCAAAGCACTTGAAACCCTTCCCAGCTTGGTATTATCCACAAACTTTATAAGTGTAGTCTGTACTCATCAGCAAGAGGGTCCCTTTATAACACTATAGCAGCGCAGATGGGTTTTAAAGAGGGTGCAAATAAAGTTAAAGTAAAAATAATTTATTCCCACTAACAACCCCTTTGCCCAGGCTTAGTATATATGACTGCAGTTCGTATAGATCAGAATCTGGCCCAGTATGTATAGTACACAGAGTCCTTCACCTTCTGAGGAGTAATACACATCTTATGTATTGATTCAGAATGACCATTCATGTGAACAACAGGAAAGTGAAGCCAAGAAGAGGTTCTCTTTTGTATATCCTAGCCAGTGACCTGTGTATTTTGCAGTGGTTAATCTGGGGCTGCATTCTTCCTGTGATGACTCCACCCAGCATGTACATTCTGGCTATTGATTTTTAGACTCTTTTCAAGGTTGTCTCTCTCTGGCAATAGGACACTGGCCCCCTGCTCTGCAGGCCTATTAGTAGAAACCAGTTGCCCTCCCCTCTTTCTCCAGTGCTCCATACATTTCATATTAAACCACTGCCAGTCTATATTTTCATGTTCCTAACACATTTCTAATTGTGTTTACATGACTGATTTTTCATCATTAATTAATTAATTTTCAGATTTAAGTTAAAGAACAACATATATATTTGTATGGGAAGATCTGGCACGTTATTTTGTAGCATTTATATTAGCTCTTGTGAAGAGAGCTTGTCCATTTTAGTGTTTGACTCAGCAACTGTCTAAAAAGGTTTCATGGTCTGGGAAATAATTTTCTCAAACAAATGTAGATCACTAAGTTCTTTTGGAAGTGGATCAGCTAACATGCTATTCAGGACAAACCTGGAGGGCAATTTGCTTGACTCAAGTTTTGTGAAACCGAAATGACACAATGTTAATTTGCTTTTAAACTGCATGCCATGTCTAAGAATTAAATAAGCAACTGAATGAGACCAAACTGAATTCATTTAGATATCAGAAATGCAGTCCACTCATTTTACCTGATTGTAATAAAAAAGAGTTTTATATGAGCAGTGAACATACTCACATTTCTCATGCTCAGCCGTTTCAAAATACACAGGGCCAAATACTTTGCTGCTTTACACTGTACAATCCTATTTGAAGAAAATGGGATGGTATCACACAGAATTTGGCTCATTGTTTCTTGCTCTTCTAAGACTTGATGATGATGATGATTATTGATGTTGTTGTTGTTTATACTATTATAACTCCTAAAGGCCTCAGTCTGGTTTGGGGCCCTATTCTGCTAGGTTTAACACTACATAGAAACCCATGGTCCTATCTTAAGGAGCTTATGAGTTTACAGTCCAATGCCCTGATTCTGAAAACACTTGAGCTATGCATTTATGCAAAGTTACTCCTATGCATAACTTAACTCCATGGGTCAATTCATGAATATAAGTGTTTTTAGGATCATGGTCACATTTTATATTAGCTATATAGTAACAGCCAATCATTCATCAGATTTGTTTCCCTTCCCATCTGAAGTCTATGACAGTCTATACTCTTCTAACCAATTTTTGTGAAAAGGGAGAAGGAAGACCCTTTTACTAATGATAGAATTTGAGACTTTATATAATTAAGTCTTTATATGTTTCAGATAACCCATTTAGGCAACGGATTACCAATATGCATAAATTAATCTTAGCTGAGAAAGTCCAGGCAGATGTTCATGTTATCTCATAAAAGTTCAGACATTCAGCATCTTTTTATGTGAACGCAACTTAGCACAAAAATGCTCACACACAAACTCATTGGTATCAGAAAATGACTTTAAACTAGGCCTCAATTCAACTAAGCAATTAAGCATGTGAAGTCAATGGGACTAAAACATATGCAAAATGTTTTGCTAAATCATGGTCCCAGTGCTCCAAGGTATACATAATGAGTCCAATATAAACACATCTTGATTGTCATTTTTTTTTTTACTCTTCTCAGTAGTAAATGAAACTTTAGGTCCCACTTGTGTGAGTACTTATGCATGTACTTTATTTTATTCATGTCAGCAGTAATATTGAAATCAATGGAGCTACTCATATGAGTTAAGGTATATACAGGTATAAGTGTTTGCAGAATAAAGGGCTTAAACAATCAAAATGAAGAAAGAGTCCGGGATAGCAGAAGACACCCAAATAGTCTACCAAAATAAAAGCAAAAACTACCAGTGGTGGGATTTTCAAAAGCTCTCAGCTCTGGCCCAACTCCGCTCTTATTGAAGTCAATGATAAAACATTTATGTCATTGGGAGAACAATTAAGCCAACATCAAGTGCCCTTGAAAATACCACCCCAAATATACTACAAATATACTTAAATAGTACTTACTCCAGACATGCCTCCCCATTTGTCCATTTTTTTCATATCTTGTATCTTGTCATAATCCTAGACTGTGATCTTCTGAGTCATGTAGTGTCATTTTTTGGAGAGTTTGTACAATACCAAGCACATTGGGGTCCTGATCCTTGATGGAGACCCTTAGACAATGTTGTAATCTGAAAATAATAATAATAATAATTAATCATTAATAATTAATAAACAATTATGCCCCAAGCCCCTGGTGTGAGCTCTCAAGGTACATGTGAATATGATAAGGCAAAAGGAAAAGCATGAAAGCCAAATTTTCAGCACCTCTGAAATATTAAAAAAATAACAAGAAATGGAAATTTGGAGTGAAAACAATATTTAGTTTTTGCTCTTACAGGTCCAAAGAACGTGCTCTGAAGGGGTTAATGGAAGTCGGATGGGCCAGTTAACCTATTAAGCAGCAAACAAGGGGGATGCCGGCTGTGAAGAGAGTCTTGATTAGAAAGCAGCTTACCTGAACAGAGGTGAGCTGGCTAATACAAACCTAGGAAGCTGGCAGCAGCAAAGGTGGCTGGAAGGAAGTTTTTGGTCACCCTCTGCATAGTAGAGGGAGAAGGAGGGAACCCAGGGAAAGAGTTGGACCGTGGGGGCCAGGCCTGGCCCAGCGGGAGGGCATATCCTGAAGAGAACAGGGTGGAGAAGAAAACATGTGGGGTAGGAAGCAGTCTGGGACAAACAGAAAGGTTGCACACTGAACAGACCTTGGCTGTATGTTGTAGGGTTCCTGGGTTGGAACCCAGAACAAAGGGTGGGCCAGGATTCCCCTACCTGCCACTGGGGAAGTTTCACTGGTGGGACGGTGACCTGGAAGACTGCCTAGGTCACTGTGAGACTGACAGAGACTGTATCCTGGAAGAGGGAACTGCTGAGTCACCTGGCTGGAGATCCGTTGAGGTTGCTTGAGCAAGAGAGGGGCCACAGACTGACAGGGAGATGGTATGCAACTTCAGGAAGGGACATCAGCCTTGTGGTGTTAATCCCCAGAATGGCCAGGAGGAGGCGCCATACCTGCAGTGGGTGGAGCTCTGGGTCATATATCTGTGTGACTCCTAACTTGATGAATAACTGGGCTGTGTGAAATGTTAATCTAGAACCCTGACTCCCCAAACCAGCATGCATTTGGGTTCTTTGCCTAGGTATGAGCATCAGCCTAGGTGCAGAATATGGTCGTAGGCTGATGCTGTATGTTCAGGACTAACCCCTGAATCCCCACACATATTTCCCAAATCTCTCTGGTCTTCTGGGGAGCAAGTTACCTGACCCTCCTCCCATCCCTGTTATAATTTGATTGTAGGCAGGGACTGTCTTTTTGTTTCATGTTCATACAGTGCTTAGCCCCGTGACTGGGGCTCTTAGGTGCTTTGGTAATACAAATAATAATAAACGACAGTGCTCTTCAGGGATGACTCGACCTGCTGTCTTCTATCTTCAGGGTCATACACTAGGTAGGACAACTGCCCTCTAATATATCAGGGCCTGAGGGAAAGGCAGGATGGGGCAAATTCATTTGCAAACTAAACAATAGTAATTGAATTTTAAAATATCTCCTGGGGCTCCTTGATCACCAGGAAGGAATTAGCTGCAGCAAGTCATTATTGCCAGGAAACAGTTATGATTATTTTATTCTATTATAAACATTTCCAAATGCTTTGCAACAAGGTCAGTTACCAAGTACATACATACATACCAAGGTGATAGGCATCCCAGAAATATATAAAATAGATCGACATAAGGTTGTTATTACTGTAAGCTGAAAGACAGGAAAAATCTTGAGTGTATGCATTTTTGTAATGCATAATACAATTTCATTAATATGTACAGGGCGCTTCTTTAGAATTAATGTACTGTATGTTAACCAACCAGCTTCCTCGAACCATCTCTCAACATTCTACTCACCTTACAATTAATATTTAAATATCTTTTTCCCCCTCTGTATTTTTGTATTGCTTCAGAATGACAAATATTTTTACACCTTGAATAAATGTTAGCCATGATCCTTAAATTAATGTTTGTGTATATTTTATGTTTTGTCTGTGTACTGAATGTCTGACTATCTGTTTCCAACTTTCATTGCATGCTAAGTACTTTGTATTTTTCATGCTTGCATTTTTCTATCTTGAATTTATGTGCTCTCCAAAAGCATTATTTATGGCACTATTCTATGATTGATGTTGTTCCTTACAGTTTAATTGCAAAAGGTACCACCATAAGGTGTCAGAGGTGCCATGTTGAGTTCAAGGGAGACCTTCCAGACTCCCAACCTATTCAGGGTAAAAATTGCTTGATGTAACCTTTGCCAGGGCCTGATCCAAAGCCATTAAAGTTAATAGAAAGATTCACATTGCCTTTAATAAATGGTACATCAGGCCCTAAATGCATTGTCTAGAGATGTGTGGAGGACACACATCTTGTTTTGCAAAGGATTTCAAGATTTTTAAAATTGATTTTCATTACAAGTTGAATCAAAATCCTAACATTTAGAAATTTTCAGGAAATAAAATAAAAAAGTAATTTCAGAGTGAAATGTTCCGTTTCAACAGACTCACCATGTTTAATTTTTGCCGTTAAGTTCTATAGAGTTTTCACACTGTCTGAATTTTTTTTCCCCCCTAAACAAAATTTCAGCAAAATCATCATTTTGCAAAGCACTACGGTTTAGATGGAAGAGAGCGTTCAGATGAAAAATAACAACACCAAAAACCATATTGCAACTGCATAGTACGCATAAATTGGTGTCTTGGGGTTTTGCAAATGGTAAGGTAATTATTATGTCCTGTTATGGAATTGCAAACAATTATTTATATATGTGTGTGTGTGCCATTTCAGCTAACCTAGGACGAAACACATGGGAGCCAGAGATAAGCCTTCTTAATTTGGTCCACAGATGACACCACTTGACTATCAGAAAAGACTGACTGTCATCATTAGGATATAGACCTAATGGTCAGAACAGGAGGTGGGAGTCAGGCCAGGTCAGATACGAGGAGGTCAGAGTCTGAGATAGGCATTAGGAGGCAGGCAGGGTCAGCCTCAAGCAGTAGGAACCGGTATTGTGAGGGAGGCAGTCCCCAAGCAGGGAGAACCCAGCTTCATGGACAACTTCTTGTTCCAGTACTTGGTTTAAATAAGAGCTGGGAAACTCTCAGGGGACCCCTCATGATCAACAAGTCAGATCGCAGGACTGGAGTCCTCTGACAAAGTTCAGATTCTATTCTGGCAGCTTTTAGCAAGTTACTGGTGACAGGTTCCAACTGCCTACCTCCTAAACACTTTGTGGAACAGCATTCAAGAGCCTGAATCCTTGACACTGACCTCAAAACTTACTGATTTTAGAGAATGTTCAGCTTGCTTAAGCTATCCCATCATAACTGATAGGTTAAAGCAACTAATTAAACAAAGATGCAATAAACTCCAAACCTGCAGGACAGCCTTCTAGAAGCTAGGAAGAACAAATAGCAAAATTTCTATGAAATCCATTAGGGACATTGACATGCGGATCTATTTTACTGGTTTAGGTGCTCAGATAGTATGAAAGTGGGGGCATAGAAAAACCTAACAGTGTAACAACAATATGCCCATGAGAAGGAGGCACAGAGCACAGGGAAGCATACAAGAAGAAGGGCTCCATACAGGAACATGATGAAATGCTACCAGGTTTTTCAGGTGTTACCTCCACACACATGTACCAAGCAGAGATGAGCTTGAGCAATTAAGTTCTAGTTCCAGACTGAAACCTCATGAAAGTATAGGATGTTCAGATCAGGGTTTCAGTCTGGAATTTCTGGAATGGACAATATCTCATTTGTTCTGCAGCAATGAACATTTTGTTTAACAAATATTTCATGAAATTTTTTTTGTCCCAGTCTTGACCTCCTTCCTTCAAGGGAGTTTTTCTTGAGTAAGGGACTCGGGTAAGGGGCCAGCACATAGCTGTGGCCTGTGCCACTTCCCCCAGCTTCCAACGGGCCAGGAATGGTGAACCACAGCCACTGGGAACTGTGGGAGGGGGCTGTGCTTGCAGATGGTCAACATAAACAAAATGTCTCACAGCCCGCCAGCAGATTACCCTGATGGGCCGCATGCTGAAGGTTGCTGGTCTCTGACATAAAGCAAAAGAGGCAACACAGCCCTCAGTTGTGAATCAGACAAAGTATACACATCATCCAGAGGCAGGGGGCAAACCACCCTCTGATTTAAAGTCAAACAAAACTGTTTCCTGTTGAACACTGTTAACATGGCATCTATAAAGCAGAAGCTTTAAGTTGGTTGGTTGCTTTTTGGCATTATTTTAACAAAAGAAGCTGATTCTTTGGTGCTGTGCTTTGTAGGGCCATGTCTACACTACATACTTTGGTTGACACAAGTTATGTCAGCATAAAAAATGCTACAGTTAGCATTTTGCATGTGCATATATGGCTCCTTGTATCCATACTGTGTCTACTCACCAGGAGTGTTTGTATGCCTGCACAGTGTGCTATATCTTGGGCAGGTATCCCACTTGCAACCGCCCCAACCACCGCCCCCAGTGCCTGACTTTTGGAAGTTTTGGCAATGCATGGTAGGACAGAAAGGAGTTGCACAAGGGTGACTGGGAGCAAGGACTCGACTTCCTATTATGCTACTGTTTCCATCCCATAATGTCATCTATAGCCCATCCTTATTGTATTTTTTTTTCAAAACCCACAAACCCATGTGGTTCTTCTCACTGTCTACCATCTCTGACAGAAGCATGGTGCCTGCCCAACTCTGCACTATTGTAATGAGCATTGCAAGCACAGGACACACAATCTTCTGCTATTTGCAGAACCACAAGGAGAACTGATTAAGTGGGGAACATGATGATTTCTTGGAGGCTAGATCACTGTGGGACACAGTGATAACAAATTCAAAGTTATTAGTGGTATTCATGGAGCAGTTGCTGATGGTGGTGTGCTGCTTCTGGGCCTGAGAAACAGGCACTGACTGGAGGGATCACATTGGAATGCAGTTTTGGGATGATGAGCAGTGGCTGCAGAGCTTTTGGAAGTTCAAGGCTACGTTCCTGGATCTATGTGCTGAGCTCGGCCCCATCCTCCAGTGCAGGGACACCAAAATGAGAGCTTCACTGACAGAAGCAAGTGGTGATCAAACTGTGGAAACCTGCAATGCCAGATTGCTGCTGGTCAGTTGGAAATCATTTTGGAGTTGGAAAATCAAGTGCAGGGGCAATTGTCATGCATGTGTGCAGGGCCATTAATGGCCTCCTGCTACACAGGACTGTTACTTTCAGCAATGTGCAGGGCACAGTGGATTGATTTGCAGCAAAGAGGTTCCCAAATTTTAGTGGAGCAATAGATGGCACACGTATCCCTATTTTGGCACCAGATCACCTTGCCACAGAGTACACCAACAGAAAGAGCTACTTTTCAATAGTTATGCAAACACTGGTGGGCCACTGGGGATGCTTCATTGACATCAATGGGGCTGAGGGAAGGTGCATGATGCTCACAACTTTAAGAACACAGGAATATTCAAAAAGCTACACGCAGGCACTTTTTTTCCTGACTGACAGATTACCATGGGGACTGTTGAAATGCCAATAGTGATCCCGGGGGAACCCTGCCTATCCCGTGCTCCCCT
The DNA here is from genome assembly GCF_009764565.3 of Dermochelys coriacea. Classification (NCBI taxonomy): domain Eukaryota; kingdom Metazoa; phylum Chordata; order Testudines; family Dermochelyidae; genus Dermochelys; species Dermochelys coriacea. The sequence continues at coordinate 65,968,418 of NC_050068.2, forward strand.
GGCTTATAAAGCCATATACTGGCCACCTTGACAGCCCCAAGGAGAAATTCAACTACTGGCTAAGTAGGTGCAGAATGACAATTGAATGTGCTTTTGGTAGATTGAAGGGATTATGGTGTTGTTTACTCACAAGGTTGGATCTCAGTGAGACGAATACTGCCATGGTTATAGCTGCCTGCTGTGTCCTGCATAATATCTGTGAAACAAGGTGTGGGGAGTTTCTGCTGGGGTGGAGGGAGGAGATGGAGTGGCTGTCTGCAGGATATGAATAGCCAGTTTGAACACCAGACATATTAAAAGAGCTCAAGACAGAGCTATATGGCTTAGGGATTCTTTGAAAAAGCACTTTAACAGTGGACCACAGTAATGCACTGTGGGGTACTGTGTTCAGCTCACCCTGCTCTTTTGGAGCCTGTTAGGAACTGTGTAGTGCTTAGTGTACATGTATAAATATCACACCGTCAATGTACCTATTAATTTTGTGTGTTACGGATACTACGAGTTGTATCACATTGTATAGTAACAAGTAATTGGTTGCTTTCAGAACCACTAGACACTCTGCAGTATACGTTGGAAACTAAGAAAGATTAATCATGTTCTAAATAATAGGATTATTATTACAAAATCAGTGAAAAGAAAAATCTGTGCAATTTTAAAGAAAATATGTCAAAATTTAATAAATTAATAGAACTTAACTTATGAAGGAGAAAGAACATTCATGTCCATTTCAGCTAAACATACACCAACTGTGGCTTTCACAGGTCACGTGAAGCTGTGGTGGTCTTTAATGTCTCTCTGGGTGGAGTGGTAGGAGTAATGCAGCGGCCCATGATGCCACGTGGAATGTTGATGGGGAAGGTATAGGGAGGTGCTGCAATGGAGTTCTCCCAGGACTGTGGAGGGCGATAAGCCCAGGAATGTTAAACTTGCAGGTCCACAAGAGTCTGTGCTGCCAGAGAAGCCCCATTATGTCCTTGTGCATCTCACTCTCCCTTTTCTGCTGGGACATCTGAGCCTTTCTCCTCTCCAATCTTTTCTTCCCCAGGCTGTCTGTAGTTTTCACTGTCCAGACCCTGTGCTCACAGTCTGATACGGCATTGGCTTATAGGATCTCACTGAACATGTTATACTGAGTCCTTTTCTTTCTCCTTCTTATCTGACTCAGATTTACAGAAGTTGTGGAGAGGGGACATCTCAAGGCCACAATGGTAGCAGCTGCAGATAAACATGTGTCAATATAGTCACCACATAAAGCAAAACTGAGGCTAGGGACACCATCCCTACCCATCCCTTCAATCTACCAAAAGCACATTCAATTGTATGGAACAGCTTCTATATGAGGAGAGATTAATAAGACTGGGAATTTTCAGCTTGGAAAAGAGACGACTAAGGGGGGATAAGATAGAGGTCTATAATATCATTACTGCTGTGGAGAAAGTAAATAATGAAATGTTATTTACTCCTTCTCATAACACAAGAACTAGGGGTCATCAAATGAAATTAATAGGTGGGATGTTTAAAACAAACAAAAGGAAGTATTTTTTCCACACAACCCAGAGTCAACCTGTGATATTCCTTGCCAGAGGATGTTGTGAAGGCCAAGACTATGATAGGGTTCAAAAAAAGAACTACATAAATTCATGGAGGATAGGACCATCAATGGCTATTAGCCAGGATGGTCAGGGATGGTGTCCCTAGTGTCTGTTTGCCAGAAGTTGGGAATGGGTGTTGGGATGGATCACTTGATGATTATCTTTTCTGTTCATTCCCTCTGGGGAACCTGGCATTAGCCACTGTCAGAAGACAGGATAGGTGGACAGGATAGGTCTGATCCAGTATGACTGTTCCTACGTCCTTATGTCTTTATGTTCCCCTAAACTTAAAACAGTACAATACACACTCATTGATACTTCTGCTTGGGCTTCCTTGTTCACAGCACCAGCCAAAGTGAATAAGGCCCAACAGGGATGAGGGAATTGCTCAGTTGCATGAAACTATGAGTATAGGGCACTGGCACTGTATACTGGCATCATTTTCCACAGGCAGTGGTGATGTTAGCTGATATTTCACTCTTGATGGTTGCAAACAAAGGCAGAGAGAATCCAGTGGCTGCTGGCATCCGGATGCCACTCAGGCACATGTGCTGCTAGCCTTTGCATTGCAATGGTGCATGCCAAGTTATGGCTGAGTTGCATGGGAAAATGTTCTACCACAGAGGAAGAAATAAGGCTGCCATCCCAGAAACTTTTGGGAGAGTATCACAAAGTATCTCATCAAGATCTCTCAGGAAAATCCAGGGACACCCCTGTGTAGATTTTTTTAAAAAACCCTGCTCTCCCCCCCCCCACCCACTTAACTTGTCAGAGCAATGAAAAGCAGATAACTCTACCTCTCTATGTTGTACCACTACCTCTTCTAGTATAAGTAAATTAAGGAAAAGTTGACAGCTGTGTCCTGTTAAGCTGGGGGTGCCATCACTGTAATGGGAAATAAATGTACACACTTACCTAAGGATCCTTCACCTGCATTAGGCTCATCCATGCTTGTCTGCTGGGAATCACTGGATTGTGGTAGAATGTCAAGCAGGTCCTGGCTTGCGGCATAGCTGGACCAGTCAAATGTCCCCCATACTTCTTTTCTTCCTTCACCCTCCTTCTTGTCCTTGCTGTTCAAGCCAGGTGCCTGTGGCTCAGGCTCCTCAATGGTATGAACAGCGGTCTGTGGAGTGGTGGTGGTATATCCATCAAGTATGGCAAGCAGCTCTTTGCAAAAGTGGTAGGTTTGCACCTCGGCACCAGCTTCACTGTTGGCATCCCTGGACTTCTGGTATGCCTCCTGCAGTTTCTTCACTTTCACACAATACTGTTGCTGGTCCCTGTCAAACCCCTTCTCCTGCATCCCCCAAGAAATCTGTTCATAGGTGTTAAGGCTTCTATGGCTGGTCCATAGCTGTGCTTGCACAGCCTCTTCTCCTCACAGGCCCAAGAGAGCCAATATCTTGTGTCTATTCCAAGCTGGAGCACGTCTGGAGAGTGTAGCTGGCATGGTCAGCTGGGCAGTTGCACACAATCATGGAGAGCTGCTCTGTGTGCTTGTCAAGTTGGGCAATCAAATAAAGACATTTCAAAAATCTTCCTGCCTTTAAAAGGTAGGGGACTTTCCAATTTATGTGACCCCTGGGCTGTGGAGTTCACATTTGTGACCAGAACACTCAGTGTTGGGCATTGTGGCATAGGCGCCAACTTCCCCTCTTTCCCATGGGTGCTCAACCCCCGCCCCCACTCCACCCCTTCCATGAGGTCTGCCTCATCCCACCTCTTCCCACCCCTGCCCCACCCCCATTCCAACCCCTTCCCCGAAGTCACTGCCCCAACTCCGCCCCTCCCTGCCCCTGTTCCAACTTCTTCCCCAAATCCCTTCCCTGGCCCCGCTTCTTCCCCTCCTCCTCTCCTGAGTGTGCCATGTTCCCGCTCCTCCCCCTCCGTCCCTCCCTCCTAGAGTGTGCGAATGCTGCCCAACTGCTCTTTGGCGGCGGCCCAGCAGGAAGTGCTGGGAGGTAGGTGGAGGAGTGGGGACGCAAAGAGCTTGGGGGGGAGAACGAGGATGAGGTGGGTGGGGAGGGGAGCTTGGCTCAAACACCGGAGCACCCATGGTGTCGGCGCCTATGCATTGTGGGACAGCTAATGGAGCACTGTTAGGGTTAACATCACTAACAAAGTGTGTACACTCACACTGTGTCAACTTCAGTACCTTGACCATGGCTCAATGCTGCTTGCGGAGGTGGTGTTACTATGTCTGTGTAATGAGGTTTTTATATTGATGGGAGACAAATGTAAGTATAAACACATGCTCAACTAGGTCACCTGTGCTGGCTGCTGCCTCTCGAATCCCCCTTATGGGGCTTCTACAGCACAGAGAAAAGCCATAGAAAAACGAATGCAGCCTCCTCTGATTACAATAACTTTTATGGAGATTTCTTGCTGTTTGGCAAAGTAGCGTGGAAGGAGGCCTGAGTGGGAGTGAGGGAACATGCATCCTCTTGATATCATCCTCATCTCTACATAGAAGGAGGCATGATTCAAAATTCAGAGGATAGAGAGGGAAAGATGGTGCATGGCCATGGAATAAACTAAGACAGGGAACTTTATGTGGAAAGTGATAGGGGTGGATCACCCCACCATAATAAGCATTGCCTCTGTTCATTGCAATTATTTGTAAATACTCACAAATTTCAACGATGTTCAAACAAGTTTTCTGTTTGAAATATTTTCTGTTTGGCCCATGATCCCTTTGATGAACTTGAACAAATTCTGAAGATCTTGTTAAACCCTTGGGTAAAACTAGCACTGATGTCTTTGTGGTCAATACTAGTTATACCTCAATATGAACTACAGTATCTGGCTTTTTTTACTGACTAGATTGTAAAAGCTCTTTCTGAACCAATATAGTGTATTCTACCAATAATTTTCATCCTGAGGTTTTAATAGACCTGTGTGGCATTTATGATCTTTTACATCAATTGTTTGATACATAGTGTTTGTTCTGTGCGTTGCGGTCTCCGTAGTAGTGCAAAATGATAGCTTCAATAAACATGTCCTAGAACTGTTGCAGTTTACTCTTGTAATGTATGATAGAGGATGGGATATATAACCTGTGGATTCTTGACTTTCTAATATGGGAATTCTTGACACAACAGATTGGCAGTGGTCTTTTCCAGTAGTTTATTGAAGCTGTGTTGTTATTGCTATATGTCACAATGAATACAATATAATCTGTGGATTTTTGATTCTTTAGTATGGGAAATAATGATCTTCTAAACCACGAGTTGTTAAGACAATACACAGATAGGAAATTTTGAGTATTGATGTATTTCAAAATGAATATTGACACAATAGTTCATAATGTTCAGTGTTGGAAATGCAAATACCTGTATGTAGCAAATTCATATAAAATGACTTGATGTGACATTTTAAAGATTAAAGATACTCAGTTCACGTCCAGTATCTCCTTTAATATGACATACCTTATTAATGTTAAATTTTTTTCCAAAACCCCACTAAAACCAATTACAGTAATAGTCATTCTTATGGAATACTTACCTGTCAAATTTCCTTTGAAAAACTAAGTTATTTTTAATTAAAACAACCATAAAATAGTATTTAGAATCCCAACTTTTAGTTTTGTGTTTCTAATTAATTTAAAGCTTCTAAACATATTTTTATCATTTATTTTAAGCACATGGATATACTGTATTGGCTTCCAAAATTAAATTCTTTGTGGCAAATTTCAGAACTCAAGCCTCTCTGAATATATTGGCTTGTAATTCCCAGCACTTCTGATATCCTCTACAAATCTCCCCTTCTGCTGACCACAATAACAGAACTTTGCCATAAATCAGGAAGGTGGAATGCACAATCATTAACCCAAACATTCTATTATTGTACTGTCACACCATGAGAGAGCTAACAGGGGATATAGTACAACTGAAACCTCCCTGACCCCTCTGCTGATCCAAATACAAAGTGCATCACATCTACAACCTACCTACAGTTCAGGGAGTAGGAATGTTACAGATGCACCATATGGTAGTATAATAAGATGCAAGTGCACTGAGAGGTTTTGCAATTGTCTCTATTCTTTTGATATATCTCAACCTGCTAATTTATTTCTATGTAATTTAATGTTGTTTGATGCCTTTCTCCACCCCGACACTCTAAGAAAAAAACCCCATCAAAGCAGAGTTGTGGTGATTCATGATTGTGGAATTTTGCCTCCCACATTAGTTGCTGATTCAGAGACTGCATTTAACCAGCTGGGAGGGTATAAAAATGGAGCTGCAGCAACACCTAGGAAAACGTGGAGACATGCGATTTGCCTCTTGGAACAGCAGCAATAATTTGTTGTCTGGAGCTAACTTTATGGAAGAAGCCTGCAGTGTTTCATTGCATCCAGTAGATTGTGTTTGATCCCTGCAGGCTGTTTTGTGTTGGTCAGATTTCTGGCCATGTCCCCTATCCTTGTTAATCAAAGTGTCCCTGCCACTATTCTATTTATTTCCCGAAGTGTTACCTGATGTCCTAATAAAATAATAATAAACATTTTAATTGTATTTTAACTGCACAGCAAGATGCAAATGTTAACAATGGATTCAACCAATACTACAGCTAGTCCAGAATTCTATTTTTGAGAGTAGCCTATACCAAAGGCTTTGAAAAAAAGTATGAGAAAATCCATAATGGACAATTATAAAATAAACAGCTGAAGTTTCATCTTAACTCATATAAATTAGTGGATGGATTATATCCTGAAGTATATGTTAAAAAATAAAGCTGCTTTAGCCTGTCTAATGTAACTGTGGGTGTTTTCATTATCCACATGAATGTCAAATTCAGTTTTGATTCCTACTAAATTATTGGCCTTGGAGATATCTTGTGGCAATGGGTTCTGCAGGTTAATTATGTTTTGGGTTAAAAACAAAACCTATACCTAAAATTCATCTAAACATTTTAAACCATTTTTCCCATCATGCATTTTAGCTGACATAAAAGTATGTGATCCGATAAAAAAAAATCAGAGGCAAACCTATGCCTGTCTTAACTTGAAATCCTATTTGCACAGGCAGATTCCCTGCCAGGTTGCCTGCTAAAGTATATTTTTCGCTATTAGTTAAGTTATAGCAGCAGAGGAAAGGAGAATAAATAAGCAAAAATATTTTATTGGTTATAGTTACTATTTTATACTTTGTAGATATAAGAGCTCATTTGAACTGAACTGTTCTGAAGTCCAAATACTACTTTAGCTCAAATAGTTTCTGAATGTCTTGGAATTTTTATGTCTGTACATTAGTGTTAACTATATTGGAAGTGAAAGAAGGTTTTTTACTTATACAGGCTATATAAATAAGTTTTGCAAAATCACCTAACCTAAATCATCTGTGGCACAACTGCTAATTGATTTCACTGCCTGACTTGCAATAGTGTGCAGTATCTTTCTTCTTGGATAGAAGCCATAGTCCATCATCACAGCATTGTTTTGATATAGGCCATTTCTGATAATCTGAAGATGATGCAATATCAAATTAATAATGTGAGTTCTGAAACATGGACCAGCAGCCAATAAAAACCTGAATTCAAGCCATCATATGTATTCTCCTTAATATCTTATCTAGGTTTGACTTTTAAATTGCGACAAATTAAAAGTATTGTATAATCTACTCAAACACATACAGGGCTTAATGGTAAAAATTCTTTTGCATTTCTCAATAAGGTGTACGAGACTATTGTGCGACAGCTTGCGCTACTTTGATGATATCTTCATCATTTGGACTCATGGGAAGGAGGCCCTTGAGGAATTCCACCAGGACTTCAACAATTTCCACCCCACTATCAACCTCAGCCTGGACTAGTCCACACAAGAGATCCACTTCCTGGACACTACAGTGCAAAGTGATGGTCACATAAACACCTATACAGCAAACCTACTGACTGCTATACTTACCTACATGCCTCCAGCTTTCATCCAGACCACATCACATGATCCATTGTCTACAGTCAAGCTCTAAAATACAACCACATTTGCTTCAGTCCCTCAGACAGAGACAAACCCCTACAGGCTCTCTATCAAGAATTCTTAAAACTACAATACCACCTGGTGAAGTGAAGAAACAGATTGACAGAGCCAGAAGGGTACCCAGAAATCACCTACTATAGGACAGGCCCAACAAAGAAAATAACAGAACGCCACTTGCCATCACCTGCAGCCCCCAACTAAAACCTCTCCAATGCATCATCAAGGATCTATAATCTATCATGAACCCTCACAGACCTTGGGAGACATGCCAGTCCTCGCTTACAGACAGCTCCCCAACCTGAAGCAAATACTCACCAGCAACTACACAGAAAAACACTAACCCAGGAATCAATCCCTGCAACAAACCCTGTTGCCAACCTTGTCCGCATATCTATTCAAGGGACACCACCATACGACCTAACCACAACAGCCACACCATCAGGGGCTCATTCATCTGCACATTTACCAATGTGATATATGCCATCATGTGCCAGCAATGCCCTTCTGCCATGTACATTGGCCAGACCAGACAGTTTCTATTCAAAAGAATAAATGGACACAAATCAGACATCAAGAATTGTAACTTTCAAAAACCAGTAGGAGAACACTTCAGTCTCCCCGGAAACTCAATAACAGACTTAAAAGTGGCAATTCTTCAACAAAAAAATCTACAAAACCAGACTCCAACTAGAAACTGCAGAACTGGAATTAATTTGCAAACTGGACACCATCAAATTAGGCCTCAATAAAGACTGGGAGTAGATGGGTCACTACAAAAAATAATTTTCCCTCTGCTGATACTCAAACTTTCTTGTCAACTGTTGGAAATGGGCCGCCCTGATTGCATTGGCCTCGTTAGCACTCCACAAGTAATTTTCCGTCCCTTGGTATTCACCCCTTCTTGTCAAGTGTTGAGAATAGGCCACTTCCACCTTAATTGAATTGGCTCGTTAGCATTGACCCCCCCCCAACCTGGTAAGGCAAGTCCCATCTTTTCATGTGCTAAGACATATATTCTGCTTACTGTATTTTTCACTCCGTGCATCTCACGAAGTGAGTTTTAGCCCATGAAAGCTTATGCCCAAATAAATTTGTTAGTCTCTAAGGTGCCACAAGGACTCTTCATTGTTTTATTTTGTTTGTTTAGTAAGTCTTAAGTCACCTGCAACATCACTCACAGGAACACTGATGGACCTTATGCAAAAGCAATCTGAGCACCTATCTAAGTGCTACGCTCTGAGGGCCTGGTTCATCTCTATTAAAGTCAATGGAACACACCTGTTAATTTCCATGGCAGCTGGATTGGACCTTAGAGTTCTTCTGGAAGAAATTAGTTGTTCATTGTACAGAAGTGCTCTCTTTGATAAAAGTACCGCCTTCTCATCTTTTATTTCAGAGATGGTTTAAAAAAGAAAAACAAATCACTGTTTTACTTTTTAAAGCTTTGCAAAATGCACCCAGCTCCATCAGTTGAGCAAACAAAAATAAAAAATATTAGTTCAGTAATATATTTAAAAAAAAATTGCAAAGTTCATCTAATACATTACTCAGCAATGATTCCTAAATCACCTTGTCATAACACACACTATACACCACACTTGAACTATGTAGCCCACACCAATATTGTAAAGTGGAGTCCTCCCTTTATACAGAATGTGCCTACAGGATCCCTCACATTAGCTAATACAATGCCCATTAACTTATTTAGCCTATTCTTTTTCTTTCTGTCTGCATTGGTAAGGAATGATTTCACTCAGACCATGATCTCTCTCAGTAAGTCATTAGGTGACCTGTATCATTTATGTCATGAAAGCTAAGACCATTAAATTAGTTTCACTAAAATCTATGCACTGACAGATATAATTCCTGGCCCTAAATTGTGCAAGGGTTCAATTGGACATTCCGGCCCCAGAAATGGTTATGTTAACAGTTACTTTAGCTATGGGTATGAGTTGTTTACGTTACTTAAAAATACTGATACCAATAAATTAAAAAGACACAAATGCATTTGTCAGCACTTACTAAAAACATGTGTGTTTAAACATTGATTTTAATATACATTGTTTAAAAAGGGAGACATGCTCAGCTTTCTTTTTCCAAAATACAGACAACTTTATCAGATCATTGGAAATGGCATTTTTCTCATCTTGAATTTGTTCCTCATTAATGTATTAGAATCACAGACTAACAGAACTTTCATGGCTCATAAATGATTCAGTGCTCAGTCCAATCATATCTGTACATTTTACCAGAGACATCTGCTAGATCATAACTGTGTGTTCATTTGAAGGCAGTCTGTCCCAAAATACAAATCCAGGATGACTTGCTGAGGTAGCCATATGATCTTATGAAACGTAGCATTAGGAAATGTAGCATTGGAACGTAGCATTAGGAAATGTCATAAATGGCCTCACTAAAACATGAACTCTATATATTAATAATGAGGTGAGCAGGCAGTGTTCAGATCCAAATGGGTTTAGGCTAGCATTTGGAGTTCATTGAATGCCAAAATGCTTTGATCTCTCTCAGTAAAATATCTTAGCCACCTAGAGATAACAGATACGCTTGTGCACTCGATTGTGATTTCAAGTAACTGGGTGTGCTTCACAAAGCAGCTAGCCTAGGGTGACCCATTTTTATAGGGACAGTCCCGATATTTGGGGTTTTGTCTTACATAGGCACCTATTATCACCCTGCCAGCCCAATTTTTCACACTTGCTACATGATCACTCTAAGGCAGCCAGGGTTTGACAGGTACCGGGAAGCTACAAACTGATTCCCGTTCTGTCTTGTGGGTGAGGAGCTAGTGTTGAGATGCATTATGGAGGAGAACTATTGTAGTATTCTTACTGAGGTTCAGGGTACAGAGATGCCCCTCTGACATGAGCTACAGCAGGTCAATTGGGTAGAGATGTCAAGAAAGAACTAGTCATGGCCTTCCTTTTTCTACTCCTCACCCTCTAACATTCCCACATTGCCTCCAACATGACTTTTTTAACTGACTGACCCAAAATCCCTTCTTCCATCCTTGCTTGTGCCCCCACAACCGTTTTTACTTCTTCATTCTTCACATAGACCAGCTTACTTCACCATGGCGAGTCCTCCACTATGGCCCCAAAACAAGGCCAATTTGATAAGTTTTCTGATCCAGAAAGAATTTAGCAGACCAGACCCATCTCTGCTCAAGGATTTCAAGAAGATATGCAGGACTTAGAATCATAGAACTGGAAGGGACCTCGAGAGATCATCTAGTCCAGTCCCCTGCTCTCAAGGTAAGACTAATTATTATCTAGATCATCCCTGACAGGTGTTTGTACAACCTGCACTTAAAAATCTCCAATGATGGAGATTCCACCACCTCCCTAGGCAATTTATTCCAGTGCTTAACCACTCTGACAGTTAGGAAACTTTTCCTAATGTCCAATCTAAAGCGCCGTTGCTGCAGTTTAAGCCCATTGCTTCTTGTCCTATCCTCAGAGGCTAAGAAGCACAATTTTTATCCCTCCTTCTTGTAACAACCTTTTATTTACTTGAAAGCTGTTATCATGCCCCCTAAGTCTTCTCTTCTCAAGACTAAACAAACCCAATTATTTCAATCTTCCCTCATAGGTCATGTTTTCTAGACCTTTAATCATTTTTGTTGCTCTTTTCTCGACTCTCTCCAATTTGTCCACATCCTTCCTGAAATGTGGTGCCCAGAACTGGACACAATACTCCAGTTGAGACCTAATCAACGCGGAGTAGAACAGAATTACTTCTCGTGTCTTGTTTACAATACTCCTGCTAATACATCCCAGAATAATTTTAGCTTTTTTTTTTGCAACATCGTTACACTGTTGACTCATATTAAGCTTGTGATCCACTATGACCCTAGATCCGTTTCCGCAGTACTCCTTCATGGGCAGTCATTTCCCATTTTGAATGTGTACAACTGACTGTCCCTCCCAAAGTGGAGTACCTTGCATTTGTCCTTATTGAATTTCATCCTATTTACTTCAGACCATTTCTCCAAACTCTAAGGTTTGGAGAAAGCAGCACGGGCCATGGGGATGTGCTGACTGCCACTTCCTGCATCTCCCATTGGCTGGGAATGGCAAACCGCAGCCACTGGGAGCTCTGGGCAGCTGTGAAAATGTAAACAAACTGTCTGGTGGCCCACTAGAGGATTACCCTGGTAGGCCGCACGTGGGCCATAGGTTGCCCACCACTGGACTAGTCCTTTTTCTGCAAAGTGTAATTAAACCTACGGTGTTAAATACATGATGAATACAATTTACAATAAAAATTTCACAGACAGGCATAACTGGCAAATTTTAATAGGAAGTAACTAGGTTATACTACTGTAAATTATTATTAAAAGATGGAGAAGTATGAGAATTTGTGTCATGTTTACTAAAGTATAATAATTGGTACGCCAGCATATATTTTAGAGGAAACATATTATAAATATAGATATCTTATTTCAGTGGTCACCAACTAGTAGATCGCAATCAACTGGTCAATCCTGGAGCCTCTGCCAGTTAATCGTGATCTCTGGCAGCTAAAAGTCTAACGCTGCAGTGGAGCTAAGGCAGGCTCCCTCTTTTTCCTGGCCCTACACCATTGCTGGAAGTGGCCAGTGTGCTCCTGAGGCCCTGGGAGAGAAGGGGGTGCAGGGGTCTGCACGCACAGCTCGCATTGGCTGGGAACAGGGAAAATTGGCCAATGGGAACTGCAGGGGCAATGCCTGCAGAGAGGGGAAGCACGCAGAGCCACATGCCACCCCCCCACCCAGGGGTTACAGGGGCATGAGGGCTGCTTCTGGGAATGGCCAGGGGCTGGAGCAGGCCAGGAGCCTGCCTTAGCCCCGCTGCACCACCGACTTGGAGCCACGCGAGGTAAGTGCCGCCCTATCGGATCCCGCAATCCTCCTCCACCCCAACACCCAGCCCTTAGCCTCCTCCTGGAGTCAGCACCCTATATCTGCTCCTGCACCCCAAATCCCCTGGCCCATCCCTGAGCCCCTCCTGTAGCCAGCACCTCGTACCCCCTCCTTCATCCTGAACCCCCTCCTACACCTAACCCCCCTGCCCCAGCCCTGTGCCCCCTCACAGAGTCAACACCCCATACCCTATCCTGCACCCCAACATTCTGTCCCAGGCCGGAGCCCCCTCCTGCACCCAAACTTCCTCCCAGAGCTTTCACCCTTCACCCCCTCCCACACCTCAATCCCCTGCATCAACCCAGTGAAAGTGAGTAAGGGTGGGGGAGAGCGAGTGATGGAGGGAGGGGGGGATGGAGTGAGAGAGGTGGGGCCTTGAGGAAGGGGTGGGACCTTGGGGAAGGGGCGAGGTAGATCCTGGGTTGCACTTAAATTCAAAAGTTATCTTGTGTGTAAAAAGGTTGGAGACCACTGTCCTACATTATAATAAGATATAACCACCCACTACAAAATTCAGTTTGACCTGTGGGAGACACAGGGTTGATTTAAGTGGTGGACAAACCCTGCCATCACAAAATTTTTAGGAACTCTGCTGGGAAGATTGTATAATCATAGAAGTGTAGGACTGGAAAGGACCTCAATAGGCCATCTAGGCCAGTATCCGGCACTTAAGGCAGGACTAAGCAATAGCGAGACCATTCCTGATGTGTTTGTCTTACCTATTCTTAAAAAGCTCCAGTGATGGAGATTACATAACCTCCCTAGGCAATCTCAACAATCACACAGAGTGAATCTCTATAAAAAATCTTGGTGTTACCAGAGTGGACAACTTAAATTAGATCACAGAATCCATATCTTCTATATGTAACAATGGGAGACAAATATTTAAACAGGGTCCTACATAGAAGTGTTTGAATGTTATGCAGAATGGAATATTAATCTAGTACAAAAAGCCTCTGCTTGATCCACTGTGCAATGAAGGATTTGCACAGTATTGAGTATTAAAGGACAGGATATTTTTTATTTAGGAACATAGGGCCTAGCAAGAACTTTAACCTTAAATATGCTGAATACCTCCTGAAAGTCATTGAGTAACATCAACTCCCACAGACTTAAATGACAGCTGTAGGGTGGTCAGCACTTTTGCAAAAGCAAATCCTTAAAGTCACATTTAGGCTCCTAAACTTGGAACCTATTTTTGAAAATCTTGGCCAACATAATCACTGATGATATACCTTGTTACCACATTGTACTAACTTTTCTACAAGCAAGTTCTTCCAGTAAAGATGGCTAATTTGAAATCTCATGGGATATCCTAGTAGCTCATGAGATCAGTGCATTTTACACACATTAAGAAAGGTAATACATTGAATACAGAAAGCTGCAGGGGCAGAGGAGCTAGCAAAAAGAGCTGTAAATGGGAGTTTGAGTGGGAGTTTGTATTGTGGTGCTTGTTGGGGTTTGTTTTTGCTGTGGGGGTAGTCTTTTTGGCATGGCTTGTATTTCCCAGATTAACAGGATTTAGGTGGGAAGACTATGACAGATACGGAGGCAGCTGTGGGAGTGACTCGTGTAGTGGAAGACACAATGAGGATGACTGGATGTGGACGCTGTGGTATGTACATGATCCTGGAGGGGGGATCTGGTAAGAGTTTTGTCTGCATGAAATGCCATCTGATAGAGTTGATGGAGGAAAAGATCCGAGGTTTGGAGATGCAGGTGGAAAGTCTGGTTGAGTTTAGGAAGGGGTTTGAGCAGATGATGGAGCAAAGACATGAGGTATCTGAAGGGAAAAGCTCAGACTTACAGATGGAAGCAGGGCTGGGGAATTCTGAGGGGAGACTGGGTGAGGAAAGTGGTCAGTGGAAGCATGTGACTAAAAGAACCAGGCAGAGGAAAAGACGGGCTAGTGAAGGAGAAATAGAGCTTAGGAACATGTTTGCAGAGTTGGAAAATGAAGAAGGGGCTCAGCAGGTAGTCGCTGAAGGTGGAAGGGCAAGGAAGAAGAGAAGAGAGGCTAGTCCTATAGGAAAAGGGGAAAAGTCAAGGGAGACTACACCAAATATGAGCCCCAGGAGGATACAGGATGGGTTGAAGAGGATTATAAGGGAAAATAGGAATGGAAAGAACTTGCAGCCAGAGGGAACAGGGGAGAGACTGGAGAATAGCACCGTCACCAGGAAAAGGCAGGTCTATGTGATCGGGGACTCTTTATTGAGAAGAATAGACAGGCCTGTAACTAGAGCTGATCCAGAGAATAGAAGGGTGTGCTGTCTTCAAGGTGTTAAGATACGGGATGTAGACCTGAGGTTGAAAAGGATCCTAAAGGGAACGGGAAAGAATCCCCTAATTATCCTTCATGTGGGAACAAATGATACGGCTAGATTCTCACTGGAAAGTATTAAGAGAGACTATGCTAGGCTGGGGAAGATGCTTAAGGAAATCAAGGCTCAGGTGATCTTTAGTGGGATCCTGCCTGTTCCTAGAGAAGGGCAACAAAGATGTGACAAGATTATGACTGTCAACAGATGGTTAAGGCAATGGTGCTATAAGGAGGGCTTTGAGATGTATGGCCACTGGGAGGCATTCATGGACAGAGGACAGTTCTCTCGGGATGGACTTCATCTGAGTAGGGAAGGAAATAGACTTCTAGGATCAAGGCTGGCACAACTGATAAAGAGAGCTTTAAACTAGGAATTTGGGGGAGATGGTTGGGAGATGTCCAGGTAATCTCCACGCAAGATTTTAGCATTGAAAGGGAAGAAGATGAAGTAAGAAAGGATACAGCCATGGGGAGGAGAATGTATATAAGGAGCGAGGGCAGTGTGGATACCAGTCTAATAGGTTATATTGGCTGTAGAATGACTGTGCCTAATAGGGTACAAAATGTGAGCGAGGCCAAACAGCAAAAATTAAGATGTTTGTACACCAATGCGAGGACCCTAGGTAACAAAATGGAGGAACTAGAGCTACTGGTGCAGGAAGTGAAACCAGATATTATAGGGATAACAGAAACATGGTGGAACAGTAGTCATGACTGGACTACAGGTATTGAAGGGTATGTGCTGTTTAGGAAAAACAGAAATAAAGGTAAAGGTGGTGGAGTAGCATTGTATATCAATGATGAGGTAGAATGTAAAGAAATAAGAAGCGATGCAATGGATAAGACGGAGTCCGTCTGGGCAAAAATTACATTGAGGAAGATAACTAGTAGAGCATCTCCTACGATAGAGCTTCGGGTGTGCTATAGCCCTCCGGGATCTAATTTGAATATGGATAGAGTCCTTTTTAATGTTTTTAATAAAGTAAATACTAATGGAAACTGCGTGATCATGGGAGACTTTAACTTCCCAGATATAGACTGGAGGACCAGTGCTAGTAATAATAATAGGGCTCAGAGTTTCCTAGATGCGATAGCTGATGGATTCCTTCATCAAGTAGTTGCTCAACCGACTAGAGGGGATGCCCTTTTAGATTTGGTTTTGATAAGTAGTGAGGACCTCATAGAAGAAATGGTTGTAGGGGATAATCTTGGTTTAAGTGATCATGAGCAAATTCAATTCAAACTGAATGGAAGGATTAACAAAAATAAATCTGCAACTAGGGTTTTTGATTTCAAAAGGGCCAACTTTCAAAAATTAAGGAAATTAGTTAGGGAAATGGATTGGACTGAAGAATTTATGGATCTAAAGGTAGAGGAGGCCTGTGATTACTTTAAATCAAAGCTGCAGAAGCTATCGGAAGCCTATATCCCAAGAAAGGGGAAAAAATTCATAGGCAGGAGTTGTAGACCAAGTTGGATGAGCAAGCATCTTAGAGAGCTGATTAAGAAGAAGCAGAAAGCATAGAGGGAGTGGAAGATGGGAGGGATCAGCAAGGAAAGCTACCTTATTGAGGTCAGAACATGGAGGGATAAAGTGAGACAGGCTAAAAGTCGAGTAGAGTTGGACCTTGCAAAGGGAATTAAAACCAATAGTAAAAGGTTCTATAGCCATATAAATAAGAAGAAAACTAAGAAAGAAGAAGTGGGGCCGCTAAACACTGGGGATGGAGTGGAGGTTAAAGATAATCTAGGCATGGCCCAATATCTAAACAAATACCTTGGCTCAGTCTTTAATAAAGCTAAAGAGGATTTTAGGGATAATGGTAGCATGACAAATGGGAATGAGGATATGAAGGTAGATATTGCCATATCTGAGGTAGAAGCGAAACTCAAACAGCTTAATGGGACTAAATCGGGAGGCCCAGATAATCTTCATCCAAGAATATTAAAGGAATTGGCACCTGAAATTGCAAGCCCATTAGCAAGAATTTTTAATGAATTTGTAAACTCTAGAGTTGTACCGAATGATTGGAGAATTGCTAATATAGTTCCTATTTTTAAGAAAGGAAAAAAAAAAGTGATCGGGTAACTATAGGCCAGTTAGTTTGACATCTGTAGTATGCAAGGTCCTGGAAAAAAATTTGAAAGAGAAATTAATTAAGGACATTGAAGTCAATTGTAAATGGAACAAAATACAATATGGTTTTACAAAAGGTAGATCGTGGCAAACCAACCTGATCTCCTTCTTTGAGAAAGTAGCAGATTTTTTAGACAAAGGAAATGCAGTGGATCTAATTTACCTAGATTTCAGTAAGGTGTTTGTTACCATGCCACATGGGGAATTATTAGTTTAATTGGAAAAGATGGGGATAAATCTGAACATCAAAAGGTGGATAAGGAATTGGTTAAAGGGGAGACTACAACGGGTCCTACTGAAAGGCTAACTGTCAGGCTGGAGGGAGATTACCAGTTGAGTTCCTCAGGGATCAGTTTTGGGACCAATCTTATTTAATCCATTTATTACTGACCTCAGCACAAAAAGTGGGAGTGTGCTAATAAAGTTTGCAGATGATATAATGCTGGGAGGTATTGCCAATTCAGAGAAGGATCGGGATATTATACAGGAAGATCTGGATGATCTTGTAAACTGGAGTAATAGCAATAGGATGAAATTTAATAGTGAGAAGTGTAAGGTTATGCATTTAGGGATTAAAAACAAGAATTTTAGTTATAAGTTGGGGACGCATCAATTAGAAGTAACGGAAGAGGAGAAGGACCTTGGAGTATTGGTTGATCATAGGATGACTATGAGCTGCCAATGAGATATGGCTGTGAAAAAAGCTAATGCGGTTTTGGGATGCATCAGGAGAGGTATTTCCAGTAGGGATAAGGAGGTTTTAGTACCATTATACAAGGCACTGGTGAGACCTCACCTGGAATAATGTGTGCAGTTCTGGTCTTCCATGTTTAAAAAGGATGAATTCAAACTGGAGCAGGTATAGAGAAGGGCTATTAGGATGATCCGAGGAATGGAAAACTTGTCTTATGAAAGGAGACTCAAGGAGCTTGGCTTGTTTATCTTAACTAAAAGAAGGTTGAGGGGAGATTGATTGCTCTCTATAAATATATCAGAGGGATAAATACAGGAGAGGGAGAGGAATTATTTAAGCTCAGCACCAATGTGGACACAAGAATAAATGAGTATAAATTGGCCACCAGGAAGTTTAGACTTGAAATTACACGAAGGTTTCTAACTATCAGAGGAGTGAAGTGTTGGAATAGCCTTCCAAGGGAAGCAGTGGGGGCAAAAGATCTATCTGGCTTTAAGATTCTACTCGATAAGTTTATGGAGGAGATGGTAGGATGGGATAATGTGATTTTGGTAATTAATTGATTTTTAAATATTCAGGGTAAATAGGCCGAATCCCCTGAGATGGGATATTAGATGGATGGGATCTGAGTTACCCAGGAAAGAATTTTCTGTAGTATCTGGCTGGTGAATCTTGCCCATATGCTTAGGGTTTAGCTGATCGCCATATTTGGGGTCAGGAAGGAATTTTCTTGGATTGGAGTTTTTTCGCCTTCCTCTGTAGCATGGGGCACGGGTCACTTGAGGGAGGCTTCTCTGCTCCTTGAAGTCTTTAAACCATGATTTGAGGACTTCAATAGCTCAGACATAGGTGAGGTTTTTCGTAGGAGTGGGTGGGTGAGATTCTGTGGCCTGCGTTGTGCAGGAGGTCGGACTAGATGATCAGAATGGTCCCTTCTGACCTTAGTATCTATGAATCTATGAATCTATGAATTATAATGGAATTATAAGAGTGTCAGAGATGTCTTCAAACTCTGGACATTGGTTAATATGAAATGTATCCTTTTCCACTTGTTAATACTGGCATACATGTCCTCATTATCTGAGCCTCATGCTAAGCAATGGAGTAAGAACATGATTGTACAGTGTTAAGCAGCTTTAGTATATGTATATTCTTTTTTCACTCAAGTTAAAAAGTCAGCAGAGTATTTGCATGGTGTGCTCTAAATGCTAACATACCTAATCAGTACATGCAATCATTGTACCTACTAATAATTCACCTGCCATGTTGCACTTATAACCCAATGATAATTTGATACATTTCCAAACAATTTTATTACTTTTTGAAGTATTATCACAATATGGGAATTGAATATCCTGTCAACTCCAAGAGCTCAGCTGACAAGGCAAATTTACAATATAGCAATTTGAATGGTTTATTAAACTTCAATCATAACCAATTAATACGGATTGTACTGTTTCTCCCATCCCCAGTAGTAAATACTCATTTATATTCTTGTCTAATTTATTTGCTGTTGTGCCCCTATTAATAAGCTTTCTCCCCTGAATGAGGCAACCTGCTGGGAAATACAGAGGAGAGGAAACAATGAAGATTACACCTGCAGACATTTAAAGTTTGCTATGATTTTATTCACTGGGGCCCTGACCATGCATTGCCTTACATGACAGCAGAGAGAAAGCAAAAAGGCTATATGCATCCCATGTAGTGTTTTCGTAGCCATGGTGGCCCCAAGATATTAGAGAGACAAGGTGGGTGAGGTAATATTTTTTTATTAGATCAACTTCTGTTGGTGAGAGAAGCTTTTGAGCTACACAGAGCCCAGACCCAAAGAAGAGCTCTGTGTAGCTCGAAAGCTTCTCTCCCTCAGCCACAGAAGTTTCACCCTATATGCATCTCTCTATATGCATCCCTCGTCAGTTTACACAGAGACACCGGTGTAAAAAGTAGTAGCACATATGCCCGGACCACACCTGCCCTCTGCACATCCTATATTTTTACCCTTACATAGAGCGGAAAGGAAGAGCATGTAGGCAAAGAGTGGAAATGGCCAAGATCACCTGTGGCAGTTGGCAGCAGTGCCACCTGCTGCTTAGATGAGCAACTTGCCCTCCTTGCACCAGGGCAAGATCTCAATTTCTGCAAGACCAGGATCAAGGTCAACTCTAGTGGTATTGTCAGTAAGCCTCTGAGAGCCATAGGTGTCAAAGCCAATATTCTCTCTGAGCATGGTAAGCAAATCCAGTCTATCTTCTTTGTAAACCACTCTTCATTTGTGGGTAAGTAGGAAGACATGGTTTCCATCTCCAAGCTAATACTGTGGTGAGGATGAAGCCTAGTATCTCTATCATTCAGGAGTTATAGTTTAAAGACTTTTGACTCCTGAATCGAGATCTGTTGTCACAGGCACAGATAAGTATTACACAGATTCCAGAGCCAAAAATCAGACATTTAATTTCACTTCAGACAGAGCTTTAAATATTATTGCAATGAAATGTCAATATGCTCCCTATAGTACTGACGCTGCTAACCTTTCATGTAAACTGATCATTTTGTTTCTATATAGATAGGGAGATATATTACTTTTTTGCATGATTAATTAAAATATGATCTCATAGAATGGTAAATATAATTAAAATCTGCATTTGCTTATACTGGGTAAAACCATAGTTTGCGCCATTGTTGTTTTATACATCAAAGTACTTGCATTTGAAACACTTTTTTACTCTATTTCTGATTTCCAAAGGAATTCAGTTCAATTTATGGCAACTTTATCTCTGTTCTCTGCGTCAGCATAATAATTCTCATTGGTTGTGTTATAAATAATACAACAATTTGTGAGAGATTATTATTAATTTATTTCTTGAATTTAAACCTCGAGAAACATCCCTCACTCTCTCACTATATTTGGTAATTATTGGACACAGGATCTTCTCTCTGAGAAGACCTTGGCAAAGGTATCCCACCTAACCACTGCCCTCCTTGGCAATTTTGGGCAGGGCAGAGAGTACAGGGTGGGTTACCACTGGACATTTAGCATTCTAAGAATTCCTGCTGAAGAGAATGGCTATTTGCAGTCATCTTTATGTTATACACAACTTAAATTGCATAAAGTTACTAACTCTGAGGGTTTCAGTTATCTAATGCACTTTCATGGAAGAAAATACAACTATATTGCTAAACAAATTGGAAGTTTGGTATAAGGACTGTGAGTAGAACTCTTTAATTTTAAAATACAAAATGTTGAATGGTAAAATTGTATTCAGAATGACTTAAAGGAATACCAAATTCTGAGTTAAACTAACACTTTTGCATCCACATATTGCAATATTTTGAGACTATCACCTTACAGTATGTTAGGCACCAATTACAGTGTAATAACAATGAGCTATTGGTAAAGTGGCAGCCCAGATTTAGAATTCCTGTGCCTACTTCAAATGTCTGTAAGATGCTTAATATTATTACAATATATTTTAATTGCATTTCTTTTTCAGTTGTTTTAGTTCTAAATCTGCCACTGTATGTAGTTTGAGGGGTATTTAGAGAATGTGATAGGTATTATTCCAGTGTACTCATTCTACCAACAGCTGCTCTGTTGAGAAGGAACTGCTAGGATGTCAGACTGTAACTAGTCTTGCATGGTAATATCACTACATATTATAAGATTAACATATATTACATCCCTGTGTGTGTGTAATGCATACTGAGCTAAATTTTCTGCTCTAGCAATACACCTTGGATTCTGATTAATCTTATGGCACAAAGGTAGCAACTTTTACATACAAGTCCATGAGTAAAATTTTGGAAATTGCCTATATGATTTAGAAGCCAAAGTCTCATTTTCAGTAGTTCCAAAGAAATACTTGCCCTAGGGGAGTCTGCTGCAGGAGCATGGAAGAGGGAGGTGCAAATCATGCTGCTGCAGTGCTAAGACTGTAGAACCATAACAGTGGAGGCAAGCCAGCCAGGACAATGTTGCCAGGGCAGCCTGGCTGCATCTTTTGCTGGCTGCAATACTTACTGCCTTCTCTGTCCTTATGGCAGCTGCGCTGCTTCATGAGCTGGATGGTGCAGGCAGCTATACCTGGCATAGCACCCTCTGAAATGTCACATAAGAGAGTGGGGTGAATCCTTCCCCAGTAAGAGTCTGAGCAGTGAAACACAGCTCAGAGAGACAAAGAAACCACTCCATACTTTCCTCAGCAACTGCCTAAAAGGCAGGGACAAACCCACCCACCTGGCTAATTAGAGGGGCCACATTGTCTGAGGAAAATCTCAGGCAAGGACTGACCAAAAGGGGAAAGGAATGACTGCTGTCTCTCTCAGAAGACCCTGGCAAAGGTATCCCAGCTAGATACTTCTCTCCCTGATAACTTTGGGGTGAGGCAGGGCAGAGAGTGCAGGCTGGGTTATCATTGGGCATTTAGCATTATAAGAATTCCAGCTAAAGAGAACAACCATTTGCAAATAATCATTACACTGGCAACACAGTAATTCATGTGCACTACACAGCATTGACAGAAGTAAACACTGCACATTCGCATGACTAACCACATGAGTAATGCATGAGCCACTCAGCTAACATAAATAACTGTTAAAATTTCACAATATTGTATGAAAAGAATCAGTCCACGCTGTTGACTGGTAAAAACAGGGAAAGTTTCAGGCTGCAAATAAAGCATTTTATAATTAAGGAAACATGTTTAAACATCCCAAATGAGCCAAAATATTTCTGTTTGTTGCTTTCCAAGAAGAGGCCAAACCAATCTGAAAACCAATTTCATAAAAATAAATAAATAAATAAAAAGTAGCTCTTGGACCAAGAACCTCTATATTGTGCCAACAATCATAAATATTATCATCTGAGTTGTAAACCACTGATGTCAAGGCCTTATAATACAATTACTGACCAAATCATAGCTTCAATGATGTTTAAGACACCAGCATATTTCAAAGGTTTTGGTCCAATTTCTTGGCCCCACTGTGATGCATTAATTTCAATACGAGTGTGTGCATGCTTAAAGTTAGGTACATTCAAGATCAATGTCTGTTCCCAAGAGATTGTTTTTCCTTCCTAAATTTTTATAATGTTCTTCTTCTTGAAGATTTGACATATTTACAAAAGAAAGCAGCAAAGGCTCAGTTGAACTAACACATAACATGGTATTGCACTACATTCTTTTCTAAGTAACACTAGTGTAAATCTGGAGTAACTCCACAGGCTTCATCTGAAGTACTATAGATTTGTATCAGTGAAACTGAGGACAGAATTTGGCCCAGAGACTCTACCTTGCAAAAGATTAATGTACTTATTTCAAACTATCCTTGAACCTTGTAATGAAAAAAGTTCAACACATGAGAAACTGAAGAAGAATAGCAGGCAAGGGAAAAAATAAAAAGGACAGAGAGTGGGAAAAGGAGAGTTGTCTGAGATCTTCACCTTTTGTACTTTGGTCACAAACTTAATTTTCTCCTACATTTGAATTGTTTGAATTTCCAGGAAGTATTCCTTGATATCTAGAAACTTTGTCAAATGGTTGTTAAATTTATATATTAGCTCCTAATCTGATGCTATCTTCCCCCATACAATCATTAACAATGGCATGATGTGGATTTTATCATTGTCTCCATACTTTAGAGACCCCTCATTAAATTAGTTAGAAAACCTCACAGAAATCTTATCTCCATATTGTGCACCTGGCAAGCCTACTCTGCTATTTGTATGCACCAGAAGGCTATGTGATATACCTGTTATTAAGGCTACACTGGCTCTCACTTCTGATTTCCCAAGGTTATTTGATGAGCTATATATAAAAGCTGCTAGAAAGTTGAAACAAAGACAAAGGTAGCAGAATTTGCAGATCAGGCTCGGGCAGGTCAGAAGTGCAAGAGTTCAGCTGGGGGCAGTTACTGATATAGAGATGTGCTATAGAACTGAGAAAGAGTGAGCAGAAGTTTTACTTGAAGATACTTTGAGTGAAATCCTGACCCCATTTAAATCAATGGCAAAACTCTCATTGCCTTCAGTGGGGCCAGGATTTCACGATGGATGCACCAACTCTATGAGGAGATAGAGTGATGATTGACTGAAGCCAGCTCAAAGTGAAACACCAGTTCCCTGTAATCATGGAAGAACACTAAGGCTCGGGAGATTCATTTTCCCACCTGAACAAAATGCTTTCTTCTGACCACCACCATGGAAGAAGGGTAAAACCATGTGCCAAACAAATGTATGTTAAGTGTATTTTGCTCCTATTTTAGCTCTTAAGACGTATACTTGAGTACATTGGACTAGGAAGTATAGCAGACTGTTCATAGGGAGAATATTACAGATTACAGAGAGAATATTACAGAGAGGATTAAGCCTTTTAGAGATGATTTAAGGGTATCCCTATTCTCCAGGGAGGAACCGTGTAGATATCTCTATTTCAGTGGAATCTTTGTTCTTTTGATATACAAGTCACAGATAATTATACCAGATGAGGACAGTTTAGCAGGATCCAAAAATAAGCATGAGCTCCAGCCAAGGTAGAGAATCTCTCCTTTATCTGAACATTAATAGGGCTCAAAAAGAACTTTTTAGAGCTTGTACTTCCTGTCATCACTCTCTCTCTCTCTCTCTCTCTCTCTCTCTCTCCACCCCCCCATATACAAATTTTGAGGGATCCACAGCATAAGGCTGAGCCTCAAGAAAATGAGCTGACCCTCAACTACGTAGACACCCAGATTGATGCAGACAGAATAGAAAGAGGTAGAAGAAGAGACCCCATATTTCCGCCATACAGGTATGCTGTATAGATAATATATCAAAATTGCCAGGTCCAAAACACACACACACACACACAATTTAAAAATAAAAGTTGGCAGTAAACCCAGCACACTCTAGTTATTTGACTACAAAATCCAAATAGCCAACAATATTAATATATCGTGAGTGCAAAAAACTGCTAGACAATCTAGATATCTTATACATCTGTTAGGGAAATGCAATCAAATATATGAGCATACAAGGAAATTAAATTTACTATCCTAAAATAACTCTTTTCTTGCTTATTCCATTCCATTCCTTTACTTCCTTATTTTTGTCTCCTTCCATCTGTGAGTAATTTTAGTCCTTTTTTTTCCCATTTATGTTTTACAATCTCCTTTCATTGGAATAGACTACTGCAATTTTAGGGAGGGTTTCACACACACACACACACACACACACACAGAGTACATAGAGATTGCGTTAATAAATAAAGGAACAGAAGCTCATCTTTCTGACATTATTAAAAGTGGACAAATTAAGTCAAGGTACAAAACTACTCAGGAGAAACTTTCAACTTGACTCCAAGCTATGTAGAGCCAACTGATACCTCAAAGGAAAGAGAGGGACTTCAAGCAGCTGAAGCTGTACCTTTCCTGGACTGAAGAGCGTCAACTCTGAATTATCAATGGGGTGTCCTAGCTACAGTAATTAGATATTCAACAGCTATTTATTTAGTATTTTTAACTCTAACCCCACCACCCCCAAATAGAAAAAAAATGTCTGAAACACTGTTCTTAATTGTCTCTCCCCAGCCTTTTTCTTGACTTTCTTTGAAATACAGATTCTCCTTTCCACTCATTCATTGTCTCCCATATTCATGCTCATGCTCAGTATTCATCCCTTTTTGCTTTCACTTCTGTGTTACACTACCTATTCCTCCTTGTCCATCAGGTGTTTTTCTGTCTTTCTGCTCTGCCCATTCTCATTATACTGACATGGCATCCACTTTAAGATTTTTGTCCTCACCTTTACTCCTGTGCCCATCCCTATTGATCTGCTTTTGTATTTTATCTTGTTGCCCTCATCCCCTGAATGACCTCATCCACTTTTCTGAAGTCTTTGTGATTTTTTCCCCCAAAGATGTCCTTCACACTTGGTATGTCTTCCCCTCACTTTTTCTTACTTCTGATACCTCCTTAAGATGCACTTCTACCTGATACCTACGAGAAATTTTCAACTTGTAATGGCTAGGTATAGGGTCTTTTGGGATTGCAGATGATTATCTATCTATATTTAAACATAAATGATTCAGAACCATTAAGAAGTGTTTATAGGCAACCTATGTAAACACATTGCTCTTCCTATCATCCTTCTTCTCTTCTTTTTTTCCTATTGCTTGCTATGCACACTTGTGTCTTGTTTCTAATTTGGTTCTTTGCTCTTTGATGGAGGGACCATAACATCTTATGTGTTCACATGGACACTGGTACAAAGAGACCCATATAAGCACTATAGCAATACAAATAATAATAATAATAATAATAATAATAATAATAATAATAATAATAAATTCAAGAAGCAGACATGAGCACCTGGCTGGTTAGTCTAGTATAGCTGCTCCAGAATTGAATTTCTCAAAAGCTTTAATTATAAAAGGTAAAAAAACCATAAGTGACTCAGAGAATTACTGGAGCTTACTTAGTGTGTCTGATTCAGAAAAGTGTTGGCACTGTAAAGGACAAATCCATTTTGGGCTTTAATTTTGGATTAGGATTTGGATTTAGATCAGAGATGCCTATCTCAAAAATCACCCACTGAGTTAATACTATTCTGCATCCTCCACAGCCATTACCAACACACTAAGAAATGAACAGATCTGTAGTATTTTTTTTAAGATTATTGAACTTTCATTTTTTTCACACCTCCTTCATGTACAGCTGGAGTGGCTTGAAGACTTAGTAATAGATTTGATTAATTGCTTGGCTTTCTATCTTATACAGATATTGAATGCTCTATAATTTGAATTTTCACTGAAGGGAATAAAATATCTCAAAGCTGGTGTACTTGTCGGGGTGGGAGGGTCACTTCAAAGATTTTTCACCAACAGCTATTACCCCATGAAAATATTTTTATAGATTCATAGACTCTAAGACAAAAGGAACCATTATGGTCATTCAGTCTGATCTCCTGTATAACACAGGCCATAGAACATACATGAAATAATTCCTAGATCCCATTTTTACTGAAAAACTCTCCATCTTGATTGTAAAATGATCAGTAATGGAGAATAAATTGGCAAATTGTTCCAATGGTTAATTATTCTCACCATTAAAACAGATGCTTTATTTCCAGTCTAGAAGATTTTAAAAAATCATCATTGGTGCCTAAGATTTCAACCCCTTCCCCCCCCACAACCTCCTCACCTCACCCTGCTCCACCCCACCGCAGGTATGGTACCTCAGGGATTTGAGCTCATGATCGCTGAGTTTGTAGGCAAGAGCCATAACACAAATCCACTCAGCTACTTAAAATTCTGTCATCTCACAATTTTGGATTCCTCTGGTTTGGGTGCCCAATTTGAGATACCTGGGCACAGATTTTCTGAAGTGCTGAGAATCCATTCTGAAAACTAGGCTCCTTTACCATGTCTTAAGTTGAGTACCCAAATACTGAACATACCCCAAATCACAAGTCACCTTTGAAATTTCAGTCTGTACCTTCGGTGGCATAGCTCCTTAGGGAAGTATTTCAACCTCCAACTGCAGGCCGGGACTATTTTGATTTTTTAAAAATCAGAAATATAGGGCTCAATCCTGCAGATGCTGAGTATAACAGAGAGGTGAAGAGTGAGCATCTTCATCTTCCACTGATTTTGAACCTGTCACAAAGTCTACAGAAGCAATTAAAAAACCTTCTATTAAGAGGCTTTGAATTAACTGGCAGATGTTGTGGGCACTCAGCACCTTATAGTATTTCACCATGAGAAATAGTGTTTTCATTTTAGTTCACACAGAATGAAGAAAATGGGCAGCTACTGGCAACTTTTAATTTTTAAATCCTTAATACATCAATGAGAGCTGCATGTTGGCTTAATTTAGTTTCTTGTTGCAGAATCCTAGTCCTTATGAAACTTGATCTATTAGAAATATTTTCAAAACTACTGATTTGGAAGAACCCTTGCATTTGATAGCATTGTTTTGTGGACTCCTAATGGACCAGATGCATTCTCTCTAAGAACATATACAGTAAGAGGAGTTTTCTGTGGAGAGCTAGAACCTAAGAATAATTTCCTATTTTGTTCATATTTATCTAGGTGATTCATCCAAAAACATTGTTTCTCATGATAACACTTTCAATAATTTTCTATAGTATTTTCAAGATGTTTTCAATACTAGCTGTATTGTTTTGTAGCCCACTAAGGATAACAAAACACTATTTATCTGTTTGAAACTTCTGCGTGGATTACATCAATAAAAAAGCTCTTTAATTAATATGGTATATTTTCAGTTAGTCTTTATGAATAAACTTTTAAATATTCATTCACTTAAAGGGACAAACCCTGGTCCCTGTACATATCTTAAGCTAGCTGGTTGTGCTCAAGAAAAGTTCCACATAAGAGAAGAATGGAATCTTACCTGCTATCGTCTATAGACTGGCAATGGAAGCACCTTCATGAGGAGGTTTCAAGTGGATATGTACAGAAGTAAATCTGTCGGTCATGTCCTCACTTCTCCTCAACTCTGTTCTACTTCAGTTCCCACTCCCTTTACATAGGCAGATGGAGCCCCCACAGAATTCTGTTCAATTGCTCTCAGGAGTTGCAGTTTTCCAGAACAGGCTTGCCAATATTCTCCCCCTACACTGCACAGCAGAATCTTAATGATTTCACTGCCTATCAATCCTTCCATATCAGTAGAGAGAGTGGGCAACTATTGCCTCAAACTGAGAGGAAGATGTCATTCATTCTATATAGAAAGAAAGGGAATTAATCATAATGTGACTGTGGTAAAGGACCCATTGCCTGAATCTAATTACAGAAAAGTTTGATAGGGATTAGGAAATAAAATTTTGAACAGCAAAAGCAAGTAGCCAGTGGTGTAGGTTACCAAGGGAAGTGACTGTAGCACCATCACTGGACATATTTAAGTATCAGACATTAATGGGATGAGATAACAATGGAAATGGAGGTGAATCATTCTGCAAAATACAGTGGGTGAGCTAGAATCATGCAATAAATAAGTGATCTTTTCTGAGACTGCAATCTGTGATCTATGGTAGCTTTTGTGTATTTTTAAAAGACAGTATATTGTAATGGTGATGGGGCCTCAGCCTCCACTTACTGAAGTGAATAGAGATTTTGCTATTTATTTCAATGGAAGCAGAATCAACTCCAGTTGTAATAAACACTTTAACAGAAAAGACAAAAAGCAGAGCTCTGAAACCAAGCATATAACATTTAGTATATTTTTTCCTATGTAGAAAGCTATCTTATGATGGGCACTGTCTGGGCTTTAATGAGTATTACTTACACTCTGAAGAAGAGAACTAAGACTTCACTTGAATATACAATTGAGATTGAGGAACTACAGAGGTTTCCTCTCCTTAACCAAAATTCTCCACAGTTTTTGTAAACTTTGTCAAGAAATATTCTAAACATCAAAGACATCCGACTTCTGTTATGGCTCAGTAATGATATTGTGGTGTTTTCCATTCACAATAAGGAAAAATATAATTTCAATCCTGATCACTTAGTTTAGATTCAAGAAAAAAAAACACATATAATTTTCTGCTGGCCTATATGAACAACAAATTATAACATCCTTGTGCCAGCTCAGCTATGCTGGCCTGATCTTGAAGGGGTAAGAATCAGGGCTCTGCCAACATTCTGTCCTCTTGCTTTACAAAGTGAATGACAAGGACCTATAGTATAGGTAGCCTGTGCAGATGCATAAGAGAGGTTTTTACAGTCTAGGTCAGGGACAGTCAATTATTTTTTTTGTAACGGTCCACATTTCTTGCTCAAGGTATTGTCAAGGCCCAGATTCCAGAAAAAAATAATAAAAATACCAATAATGACAATAAGTAAATAAACATATTTCAGGATATGTTCATAAGTGCCTGTTGGTCCCGATTTGGCCCACAGTCCGCCTATTGACTACTGTGTTCTAGGCCATGGGTCAGATTATGCCACCTCAACTCATGCTGACATTGAGGTACCTGTGAATAACTCAATGACGTTGCTTCTAAAATGAGATTACTTCTCAGTGTAATGGTGGCAGGAACCAGATCTATGAAAGAGAAAGCAGAGTGCTTAACAGAGAGAAGGGAGACTTCTTGCATTTAAAGGTGCAGTACACCCAATCATATCTACGTACGCCAGAAATTTCCTGTCATTTTAATTTAGGTGAGTCTCTGCAGATAGTGAGCAGATTTAATGTACTTTTCCCATTTACATCCTACAGTAAGTTTTCTTTAAAAGAAAAGTCTTCTAGAATCTAACAGAATAGACTCTATTGGCAAAATTGTGTGTTGCCTTCAGTTTCTATAATACATGTGTGGTCACATCCAAACACACACACACACACACACACACACATCTGTCATACTTCTTTATTCTTCTCACTCCACTCTCAGTATAATATATCCTGCTAGACCAAACATTGTGAGATGATGTCTTAGTGTATGTTTCTGGTATCACGCACTACAAGAGACATTCATTCTTTCATATGAAGAAGCATTGTTTTTACTACTGAAAGGAAAAATGGGACCAAAGTCTAGTGAGCTTTTATGAAAAGATAATTTTTAAAGCTTCCAAAACAAATAGACTTTATACAGCTTACAAAATACATCATATTTTTGCTGTATATGCTTTTATCTAATCTGATATTATAAAATATTTTTGTAACTTTGATGGGTAGAAGGTATTGTGTTTAGTGACTCAGCTGTTATGCACTGGCACTTAGAGTATATTGTAATCAACCAGATAATCCTTCTAGTTTGTCGTCTTCCTTTGAAAGTACATTACCAGGCTAGAAACATTTTGTCTACACTATCCTAATACTGTTTTTTCCTCTGTCTTTTCATCTCTCTTGTAAACCCACATAACATAATGGAAAGAGGCTTAACCAAATGGACATAAATGTCAGTGCCATTATTTTTTCTATGAGGGCCAAAATATCTGAGGGCTGCTGAATGAAGCACAATGATGTGTGTCCCTAGACTTGTAAAAAACAGTGTAGCTGTACACAAAAATGGGCAACTGTGGAGTGGACAGAGGAAAAATATGACAAGTATCTGAATTATAATGGGAGCAGAATATGAAAGGATGGCTGGTAATCTATTCTGATCAGGCTCCTACCACGTCTAAGTGTCAGGAGGAAAGGCTAGAGCAGGGGTTCTCAAACTGGGGGCCGGGACCCCTGAGGGGGTCGTGAGGTTATTACATGGGGGGGTCGTGAGCTGTCAACCTCCACCCCAAACCCTGCTTTGCCTCCAGCATCTATAATGGTGTTAAATATGTTTAAAATGTCTATATGTTTTTAATTTATAAGGGGGGATCGCACTCACAGGCATACTATGTGAAAGGGTCACCAGTAAAAAAGTTTGAGAACCCCTGGGCTAGAGTGAGAAGATAGACTACAAAAGGCTGAAACCAAAGGAAATAAACAAGAATTATCTATTGGTTGCAATTTTACTTATTTGTTCAGGAAGTGTAATGTTGAGAACTTATTTTTTAGTTAAAGAAACTATTGATGAGCAGAGGAAAGATTTATCAAGTATATTACATGGCAAGAATATAGACCTATATAGTAGTATATAGCCTCACTGACCCAATGCAAACTGTGAATTGACCTTAAAGTTATGAGCATCTGGTAATTTTCCTAGAAACTAATTGTTATGAACCAAATAATGTATTATCTGAAGTTTGAGTTTACAGAAACATCTTTTTATTCCTTGTCTAATACTATTTTTTCTGACATTCAGAGAATTGCATGACTGTGACCAGGGATCACAGACCAGACTAAAGGAAGTATTGTATTTTGTTTTTAATAGCCTCAGTCGTTTCCCCTAATGGAAAAGAAAAATCTAATGATCTGTTGCATTTTTTTTAAATGGTGGTGCTAATCTGAGTAGAAAGCTGTATCTAGCTGATAAGGTAGCATTATTAATTATTATTATTATTATTATTGTGTTACTTAGCCTGACCTCAAAACCCTCTGAAAACATATACGATGTTACGAGAGAAAGAGAGAGAGAGAGTGAGAAATTATTTCATCCATTTCACCTGTATTGCAGCCAACTCTGGAATGTAACAACACACAGCATTGTACAATAACTTCCTACGTTTGTAAAATTCTATTCTGAAGAAATAATTTGTATGTGCCTGTTCTCTCACACACATATACTCTAAAGAACTTTCAATTTCCTCAGAACTTTTGGACATCCCCAAAAAATTATCAGGACTAACAACAAAAGACAAGTTAAGTGTCCATTAGGAAGGACTGCAATACTCCTAACCATGAGATTTCCTTATAGTTGTTTTTTACCTTTGCGGTATCTGTTGTTTTAGTCAGTACTTTCCAGCAGATACAAGAGTGTCTATGATGCTGGACAAACATCGAATAAAAAAAAATCTTGTTTTAAAATATCTAATGTTCCTCAAGAAGAGGCAATACTTGGTTACTTTAATACATTTCCAATACTTTGAATCACATTTTTTTTAAAATAACACTACTATGCACAGATATCCTGTAGATCACGAGTGGCCAATTTGTGGCTCCGGAGCCATATGTGGCTCTTCAGAAAGTAATATGCGGCTCCTTGTATTGGCACCAACTCTGCGGCTGGAGCGACAAGCACCAACTTTCCAATTGCTGGCGAGTGCTCACTGCTCAACCTCTTGCTCTGCCATAGGCCCTGCCCCCACTCCACCCCTTCCTGCCCCTTCCCCGAGCCTGCCATGCCCTCGCTCCTCCCCCTCCCCCCCCGAGCCTCCTGCACACCATGAAACAGCTGATCAGGAGGATCTGGGAGGGTGTGTGAGGCACTGATCTGTGGGGCTGCTGGGAGCAGGGGAAAGTGCCCTTACAGTGCCCATAGTTCATTCATGGGGAGTCAATGGCACCGTGGTAACAGAGATAACTGTGAACTTATCTGTACTTGCAAATTCTTGGCTTGTCAAGACCAAAGCACTTTGCTTTGTGCACTGCCCCCAGTTCTTCTTTATGGGGTATCAAACCCATTGAAGCCAATGGAAAGACTTGGCATTTGAGTTTCTGTGACCCTTGTACATGAGGCCCAATCCAAAATTCATTGAAGTCAACGGGGGTCTTTTCATTGACTACAATTAGATTTAGATCAGGCTCATTACTTGTGGATACTAATGCATTACTTGTGGATACTGCATACTTGTGGATGCTAATATTATTCAGAGCATCATTAAATTACAAGGTCGCATTCAGTAGATGTTCTCCAACTCTACCCCATTTCCTGCAGCCACAACTCTGACATTGGCCAAATTGTCCAAAGTAATCTTATCATAGAGCAGCATTTCCTCCCTGGGAGGTCTCCTCAAATCCCTTTCCACATAACTTATGTCCATCTGGTTCCCTTTGCTCCGCATATAGACTGTTTTTTTTCAAGAGTGTTGTTGTTATTGTGTCCTCCATATTTGAGATTGCAGACATTTGTATATACAAATATCTACATATTCTTATGCAAATTAGGGAAGTAAACATGCAGTTCCATTCTTTTGCAGGCAATTATCCAGTCTGCATGTAAAAATGAAATGTAAAAATTTTCTCACTCAAATGGATGCAATAAATATTTCAGGCATGATTAAAAGTAAGCCATTCGAAGTGATTGTTCTATGTATAGAACTAATAACATGAACACGCACGTTACTTAATAAATATACTTGCAGGGAGTCATTTACCATTCATAATAGGGACAGTTACAGTGTGAGTCCTCACTATGAGTTTTTATCATATCGCAAATGCAAGAGTTCAGGAAATACTACAATGTGGTAAACATCAAGATGTTAATGACTTCCATTGTAGC
Organism: Dermochelys coriacea; assembly: GCF_009764565.3. NCBI lineage: Eukaryota > Metazoa > Chordata > Testudines > Dermochelyidae > Dermochelys > Dermochelys coriacea. The sequence goes on from NC_050068.2 coordinate 66,001,870, forward strand.
TCGGCAAAACTGATTACAGGACAGAATAAAATCTATGGTTCTGATCATCCAGCTGTTCAATGCAGACAAGTCCCATTGAAATCACAGTGGGAGTTTGCATCCTGAAAGATTACAAAATTGATCCTTTTTGAATTTCTTTCTTTCTTTACATTTCGTTTTAATTGCCTATATCAATGGCTCTAGGTGCCTTTGCAACATATAAAATGTACAAATTACAGTCACAGAAAGAACCCCACAGTAAATATATTATCAATTGCTCATATAAAATCAACTCAACATCAAAATAATACCTCTCATAAAACAATTAGAACCCCACCATATCTCAGGCTCTCATTTCAACCAATACCCAATAAAATATGGTAAACAATCCCTAAAGGTTAACAAATCTGACCTCTGTCAATCTGAATGAGGAAGCAAATTCTACAGTTGAGGAAAAATTATCAGCTCTCTTATATCAGGAGACTGCTCACTTGAACATCTCCATTGATTGCAACTATATTGATATCACTTCGGGGGGGATGGGGAGAGGCAGTCTCTTACGTAACTATGTACTAAACCACATAGGGTTTAAAGGTCAAAATGAACATTTTAAAGAATCAATGAAAGGACAGTAATCAGAAGCCTGTAAGGTGCATTGTGCTTTCTGCAGGAAGCTCTGTAGAAAAAGTGGGCTGCTACCCAGTTCACTAACTTAAGCTTCCACAAGATCTTAAGAATGTATTACAATACTATCATTAGGAGGTCACAAGAGCATGGGTAATCATAAGGAAGTCCACATCAGAAAAACACAAAATGCCCTGTTCTTGCCAGATGCACATGAAAAGTGTTCCCTTGGCCACAGCTGCTACCAGGGATTTACAAGACTGAAATTGCAAAGCAACATAACAAATGGCATGCATAACTATATAAATCACTGATGTTGGTGTGCTCTCTACCAATACTTCTGAAGAGAATTGATGGCATTTTGTTTACAATGTGGGCTAAGACTCAGGAGATACAAGTTATACTGCTGGTTCTACCACAGATTTCCTGGGTGACCTTGGCAAATCATTCAGTTTCTCTGGGCTTTATTTCTCCAATTGTAAAATGGGGATAATGATATTTTCTTACAATGATGTTGTGATGATAAATTCATCTATGTCAGGGGCTCAGACACAATTCTGAGTGCCAGCGAAAAGCTTATAAATATGATTCAGCTACTTCTGCAAACTACCTACATAACTTCAACCTTGGGTAATTTAAATCTCACGCATGCCCATTCAAATTTAGATGGTACCTACATGCCAAATATTAGGTAATATTATTACTCTTCATGAATGTTCATATACATATATCACATAAAGAAAATTGCTAGATGGACATTTTAGATTATAAATGATATCATTACCAAACAAATTGGCCACATTCTGTCCTCAGTAATATCTGTGCAGTCTAGGGCAGGGGTGGTCAATAAACAAACCACGGGCCAAATCCAGAGCACTAGATGCTTTTGAATGGGCCCCAAAATCTTTGTATTTACTTATTATCATCATCATCATTGTTATTATTTTTATTATTTCCTCTGGAGTCTGGACATTGACTATACGTTGACCAAGAAATTTGGACCCTGACTACCCCTGGTCTAGGGAATTGGAAAGGTGTTATTGATGCAAAACATCGCTGACAAAAAGCAAATCCTGCTCCTTATTACATGAATGCAACTCCCATTGAAGGCAATGAGTTTTATGTCTGTATAAGTGGAGGACATTTTTTTCCCCACAGAATATTAAATAGAGTAGGATTGTAAACTCACCGTCTGTCCTGAGTGAGTAGTGGGATTGCCCTAGAAGCAGATCAGACTGCAATTTGTGAATGAGAGTCACAATTCATTCCCCAGAGGGAGATGGGGCAAATGGGTAAGTAGTTTGGTCAGTAGCATATTTCTTCCTCCTCCCAGCCAGTTCAGCTCTGCTGCCTGGCATACTGAGGGGCCAGAGGTAGAATCAGGCTTCCACACATTCCCACCTGTCTTACCACTCTCCACTCCCTTGTGCAGGTGAAGATAGCGTCCCAGCAGTGCGTGTTCTCCATCACATACTGTGACTAGCAATCTAAGTAGCCTTTAAAGGCCTAGGGAATTTTAAATAAAATAGCTACTTAATCTATGTCAGCCAATCTGACTTCAGAATTCACAAAACTGATTTCAGCTAGACAAAAAAAACAATTAGTTGTAAATAAATAAATAAAAATAAAAATAAGTGATATTTTAAGGGGAAACCTATGCTTTTATTGGTTAATTGGTCTCTGAATGTCTGAAACACACATGTGTCTGTGCTCTGAGTCTAAGCTAATCTAAATGCCATAGGTTAATGATAATACAGTCAGCCACTGTCAATTTACTGCATCAACATCCATCATATAAAGTTATTAAATCTACACCTCTCATTTGCTATAATAGAAATAAAGTCATCGTAATAGAATGTTGTCATAAGATCAATAACTTTGAAAATAAATGTCTTGGCTTCATCTCAGTGTTTACAATACTTGGTAGCAGAAAACCATTATCTTTTGACAATGTTCTATAGTGGTGGCAATGTCTCTTAATTTTAAGATCAACTATTGTATGTGTCCTTTAGTTCTTGTATTATTTATAATTTTTTTCATTAAAGTTTCTATGTGGAGGTAAAAGGAGGAACTATTTTTATGCATTTCACTATTTCATCATAAAAGTAGCTGGTCACCTATTTGTGGTACATTATTTTCATGCTCCCCATTTGTCTCTGCTACACCAAAAACGAAATTCCCAGTAAATGTTTCAATAGTATATATTTCTTATATATGCACAGATCCTGTCTTTTGTTGACATTTACTGTATGTGTAGGATTCAGGGATGGGACAATCCATTGTTTGGATATGGTGAACATGAGAATAACTTCATTGGTTTCAATGATGTTACTCCCAATTTACACTAGTGAGGGAAAACTCAAGCCTCAAATTATAGCTATTTGAATGCCTGTATCTTTGTCACAGCCACAGTTTTTGTATAAAACATATGATTTTTAGGCTTTTCTGTCTTCATTTAAACATCATAGTCTTTGCCACTTGAGAGAATCTTCCATAAAGCTGAACAACTATGTATATGTCTCTCTCTCTTATACATATATGATATGAACAGAATAGGGATAGGATTCATACCAGTGTACCATAAGTGAGGCTCTATTTAATATACAATGATTTACTATTTGTACTATTCATGAGATAATATGTTTGGTGTAATCCTGGCCTCATTTCACCCTTGAAGAATATGAATACCTATTAAATAAATGTATGTATGAAATTTGAGACCACTCCTCCAAGCAATTTCTCATGTAAGTAAGCCTTAAGGAATCCTAATGAAGTGATATGTGTATGAACTACTTCTCAAACCCTTACTTCATCATGAATGTTATTGTAATAAATATTGTGTGACAACTATGCACTGGAATCAGATATAATTTTTTTCATAGATGTACAGAATGTCTAGATAGAAAAGACTTGTGCAACATCTAGACCAATTCAATATAGAAACATTCCCTACATTGTGTATGTTTAACCTTTGTTTGAATGGATTTCATCTCTTCCGTTAGAATGGTGTTCCACAGTTTTGTGGACTTTATTGTTAGGACGTGTTCTCTATGCAGAGTCTAATTTTTCCTTGCTACCTGATTCATCCATTATTTAACATGTTTGAACCAGACTATACATGTTATTTATTTTAATGCTGTCCTCATACCACAGAACAGTCCCTTAATAATATTCTTTGCACGTATTTATGCTTTCCATTTAACCCTGGAGAAATAAAAAAATATCAACGGCTATAATTTAAATTACAAATAAGTGATTGCCCTTTTTCATCAACATTTTTACTTTGTTACAGTTAGATGTATATCCTGTTTCTCACACCTCGGTTTTTAGACAATTTACCGATGGAATAGAACAGAATAAAAGTGATAGACATGAAATAATTCTCCTCATACCCATTATTTTCCACTGCCAGATCATACTTTTTGTTAGTTCTCCAGTACTATTTCTTAAGTATTCTCATTCTGCAACCATTTTATTGCTTCCATTCTACTCCAACTCTGATTTTAGCAGCTATACTGATACAGAATAAGCTCCATATAGTTGAATATCTATTGTATCCTTCTTTCTTTTATTTTGACTTAATGCAGAAGTATTTACTGTAGCCAAACTAAGAAAAAGCTTGTGTGTCCCAGACATCAAATGTTTTATTCTTTTTGAATAACTCTCTAAGGAATAGAGAAGATTCATATGAAATCTGGGATTTATCTCTCCCATCCATAAAATTTAAAACAATGAGGTTTAATCTCTAACCAAGGTTCTGAAACTTTAATCAATGCCAGTTCTGAAATGCTGAAACAATATACCAAGGAAATAACAAAGAAAGACATTTGGATATCAGATCACAAACAGAATTCTTCCCTCCCCTTATAAAATAAGCTTTATCGCTTTTCGGTATTCCACACATTCATGTATTTTAGTCTCAGTGTTCTGTATAGCTCTGTATACTATCACATGCTCCTTGCTGTTTAATAAATCATACAAAGTTAAATCTGAAGCTTTAAGTATTACTGACTGAAGTAGTTTTTCCTTTATAAACCGAATCTAAAACCTAAAATCTAAGGAACTGACCTAACCCAGCCAAAGGAATTTTTAGTTGATATCTATAGGGACTGGAATAGGCTATATGCCGCAAGGATGTAAGATAATAAGACTTATCATTTATATATGTTGTCATCAAAATCTGAGCATACATGTGATACTTTTGTTTAATGTTCTTATATTTTTAATTCTTATACTATGACTACAAAATTCTGATAGATGAAAATTAACATCAATAATAAAAAATAAATATAAACATCAACAAATAAATAAATAAAAACATGATGGGCCAGACCTAACTGGCTGCAGTGGTGCATACCTATAATCCCAGCTACTTAAGAGCCTGAGGCTGGCTGATTACTTGAGTTCAGGTGTTCAGTATGTTATGCTGATCATGTGTCTGGTGCTACTGACAGGCATGCCAGAACTGGAGTGGCTAGAAAAACACAAATGATGAGTTGTGATTGGTGCTTTCTCTGTAAGGGCCAATGGACTGATTGTTTAAGGTGATGACAAGATCTAAAGTTGGAATAAATCCATTGAAGTCATTCAATATGCTGATTTACACCAGCTAAAGATCTTGCCCTGGGACTTTTTTTATTGAGTTAAATTCTTCAGTTTGTTTTATACAGAAGATCATACTAGATTATAATAATGATTCCTTCTGGCCTTAAAATCTATGAATCTTATCATTGTATTTATTTTTGTACCAGCCTGTGGTTACTTTTGGCCAGGAAACTGAGATGCTGTTTAAAAGCTTTGATATTATTTTGTTTTGTTGGTTCAAGAAAAAAGTTATTACACAATATCATGGGTATTCTACATTTTGAGGAGAGTATTTACATAAAGCATACTTTTGGTAGAAATTGTGTGCTTTTCTACTAGGGTCTGTGGTGTCCTAGTACTCCATAACTAAAGCATGAATTGCTTTCCCATTCTGTCAATAAAATTCATGAATGTTTGCTCAGTATTTTCTAATGAAACTGTGAATGTCAACAACTTTGATGGCACAGAACAGGAATGAAAATAGAACAGCATATTATGACTAGGACTTAAATCATTTACTATGCTGTAATAATTTTCATATTGACCTAAAAGAGCGATCTTGTGCTATTTATAAAATCAGGAGGAAGAATCATAGAATCATAGAATATCAGGGTTGGACGGGACCTCAGGAGGTCATCTAGTCCAACCCCCTGCTCAAAGCAGGACCAACCCCCAACTAATTCATCCGAGCCAGGGATTTGTCAAGCCTGACCTTCAAAACTTCTAAGGAAGGAGATTCCAGCACCTCTCTAGGTAACACATTCCAGTGTTTCACCACCCTCCTAGTGAAAAAGTTTTTCTTAATATCCAACCTAAATCTCCCCCACTGCAACTTGAGAACATTACTCCTTGTTCTGTCATCTGCTACCACTGAGAACAGTCTAGATCCATCCTCTTTGGAACCCCACTTCAGGTAGTTGAAAGCAACAATCAAATCCCCCTTCATTCTTCTCTTCCGCAGACTAAACAATCCCAGTTCCCTCAGCCTCTTCTCATAAGTCATGTGTTCCAGTCCCCTAGCCATTTTTGTTGCCCTCCGCTGGACGTTTTCCAATTTTTCCACATCCTTCTTGTAGTGTGGGGCCCAAAATTGGACACAGTACTCCAGATGAGGCCTCACCAATGTCGAATAGAGAGGAACAATCACGTCCCTCGATCTGCTGGGAAAGCTCAAATTTATACATCCGAAAATGCCATTGGCCTTCTTGGCAACAAGGGCACACTGTTGACTCATATCCAGCTTCTCGTCACTGTAACCACTAGGTCCTTTTCTGCAGAATTGCTGCCTAGCCATTCGGTCCCGAGTCTGTAGCGGTGCATGGAATTCTTCCATCCTAAGTGCAGGACTCTGCACTTGTCCTTGTTGAACCTCATCAGATTTCTTTTGGCCCAATCCTCTAATTTGTCTAGGTCCCTCTGTATCCAACCCTACCCTCCAGCGTATCTACCTCTCCTCCCAGTTTAGTGTCATCTTCAAACTTGCTGAGGGTACAATCCACACTATCCTCCAGATCATTTATGAAGATACTGAACAAAACCAGCACAAAGATCAACCCTTGGGGCACTCCACTTGATACCGGCTGCCAACTAGACATGGAAGCATTGATCACTACCCATTGAGCCCGACAATCTAGCCAAATTTCTACCCACCTTATAGTCCATTCATCCAGCCCATACTTCTTTAACTTGCTGCCAAGAATACTGTGGGAGACCGTGTCAAAAGCTTTGCTAAAGTCAAGGAACAACATGTCCACTGCTTTCCCCTCATCCACAGAGCCAGTTATCTCGTCATAGAAGGCAATTAGATTAGTCAGGCATGACTTGTCCTTGGTGAATCCATGCTGACTGTTCCTGATCACTTTCCTCTCCTCTAAGTGCTTCAGAATTGATTCCTTAAGGACCTGCTCCATGATTTTTCCAGGGACTGAGGTGAGGCTGATTGGTCTGTAGTTCCCTGGATCTTCCTTCTTCCCTTTATTAAAGATAGGCACTACATTACCCTTTTTCCAGTCGTCCGGGACTTCCCACGATTGCCATGAGTTTTCAAAGATAATGGCCAATTGCTCTGCAATCACATCCGCCAACTCCTTTAGCACTCTCGGATGCAGCACATCCGGCCCCATGGACTTTTGCTCATCCAGCTTTTCTAAATAGTCCTGAACCACTTCTTTCTCCACAGAGGGCTGATCAACTCCTCCTGATGCTGTGCTGCCCAGTGCAGTAGTCTGGGAGTTGACCTTGTTTGTGAAGACAGGCAAAAAAAACATTGAGTACATTACCTTTTTCTATACCCTCTGTCACTAGGTTGCCTCCTTCATTCAGTAAGGGGCCCACACTTTCCTTGACTTTCTTCTTGTTGCTAACATACTTGAAGAAACCCTTCTTGTTACTCTTAACATCTCTTGCTAGCTGCAACTCCAAGTGTGATTTGGCCTTCCTGATTTCACTCCTGCATGCCCGAGCAATATTTTTATACTCTTCCCTGGTCATTTGTCCAATCTGCCACTTCTTGTAAGCTTCTTTTTTGTGGTTTAAGATCAGCAAGGATTTCACAGTTAAGCCAAGCTGGTCGCCTGCCATATTTACTATTCTTTCTACACATCGGGATGGTTTGTCCCTGTAACCTCAATAAGGATTCTTTAAAATACAGCCTGCTCTCCTGGACTCCTTTCCCCCTCATGTTATTCTCCCAGGGTATCCTGCCCATCAGTTCCCTGAGGGAGTCAAAGTCTGTTTTTCTGAAGTCCAGGGTCCGTATTCTGCTGCTCTCCTTTCTTCCCTTTGTCAGGATCCTGAACTTGACCATCTCATGGTCACTGCCTCCCAGGTTCCCATCCAATTTTGCTTCCCTTACTAATTCTTCCTGGTTTGTGAGCAGCAGGTCAAGAAGAGCTTTGCCCCTAGTTGGTTCCTCCAGCACTTGCACCAGGAAATTGTCCCCTACACTTTCCAAAAACTTCCTGGATTGTCTGTGCATCGCTGTATTGCTCTCCCAGCAGATATCAGGGTGATTGAAGTCTCCCATGAGAACCAGGGCCTGCGATCTAGTAACTTCCGTGAGTTGCCGGAAGAAAGCCTCATCACCTCATCCCCTTGGTCCAGTGGTCTATAGCAGACTCCCACAACGACATCTCCCTTGTTGCTCACACTTCTAAACTTAAGCCAGAGACTCTCAGGTTTTTCTGCAGTTTCGTACTTGAGCTCTAAGCAGTCATACTGCTCCCTTACATACAATGCAACTCCCCCACCTTTTCTGCCCTGCCTGTCCTTCCTGAACAGTTTATATCCTTGATGACAGGACTCTAGTCATGTGAGTTATCCCACCAAGTCTCTGTTATTCCAATCACATGATAATTCCTTGACTGTGCCAGGACTTCCAGTTCTCCCTGCTTGTTTCCCAGGCTTCTTGCATTTGTGTATAGGCACTTGAGATAACTCGCTGATTGTCCCTCTTTCTCAGTATGAGGTAGGAGCCCTCCCCTCTCATGTGCTCCTGCTTGTGCTTCCTCCCGGTATCCCACTTCCCCACTTACCTCAGGGATTTGGTCTCTTTCCCCCCGGTGAATCTAGTTTAAAGCCCTCCTCACTAGGTTAGCCAGCCTGCTTGTGAAGATGCTCTTTCCTCTCTTCGTTAGGTGGAGCCTGTCTCTGCCTAGCATACCTCCTTCTTGGAGCACCATCCCTCGGTCAAAGAATCTAAAGCCTTCTCTCCGACACCACCTGCGTAGCCATTAGTTGACTTCCACCATATCACGGTCTCTACCCAGGCCTTTTACTTCCACAGGGAGGATGGACGAGAACACCACTTGCACCTCAAACTCCTTTATCCTTCTTCCCAGAGCCACGTAGTCTGCAGTGATGCGCTCAAGGTCATTCTTGGCAGTATCATTGGTGCCCATCTGGAGAAGCAGGAAGGGGTAGCGATCAGAGGGCTTGATGAGTCTCAGCAGTCTCTCCATCACATCGTGAATCCTAGCTCCTGTCAAGCAGCAGACTTCTCGGTTTTCCCGGTCAGGAGGGCAGATAGATGACTCATTCCCCCTGAGGAGAGAGTCCCCAACCACCACCACACATCTCCTTCTCTTGGGAGCGGTGGTCATGGAACCCCCCAACCCTAGGACAGTGCATCTCATGCCTTCCAATCAACAGAGTCTCCTTCTGTTCCCTTCTCTCAGATATATCATCTAGTCCACTCTCCGCATTAGTACCTGTGGAGAGAACATGAAAACGGTTACTTACTTGTATCTGCGTTGCTGGTACATGGACGCTCCCCTTGCTACTTCTGGAGGTCACATGCTGCCCAATTTCTTCACCATCCTCCTTTCCCTCAAGTGCAGCCTGCTCTGAATCTTCAGAATGTTGAGTTCGTAGAAGCTTTAGTCTAGTTAATTCAGAACACCAGGGCACTTTCTGCCTAATGTATTACCCACTGAGTGAGAAACAGTTGGAGTTTTCTTTTGGCACGAAACACAAAGGGGAAAACTGGTTTTATTGAGATCACTTTTGATCAGAAATAAGGATTTTTAAAGAAATGGACACTCTGGGCCAGATTTTGTAAAAAAACGAGCACTTGACAGCTCCCATTTAGGCATATAAATAAGTGTCCGGCTTTTAGAAAGAACTCAGCTCCCACTTAAATATTGGAAAGAAGTGGCAACTTTTGAAAGTCTGGCCATTTCATTGATAAGGTTGCCAACATTCTAATCACACAAAACCAAAACACCTTACCCCGCCCCTTCTCTAAGGCCCACACTCACTCCATCTCCCTTCCCTTTGTCACCAACTCTCCCCACCCTCACTCACTTTCACTGGGCTGGGGCAGGGAGTTGTGGTGTGAGAGGGGCTGCTGGCTCTGGGGTGGGACCAGAAATGAGGGGTTCAAGGTATGGAAGGGGGCACTGGGCTGGAGCAGGGTTGGGTCCATAAGGGAGTGAGAGTTCCCGCTGGGGGTGTGGGCTCTGGGTGGGGCCTGGAATGAAGGGTTTGGGATGCAGGAAGAGGTTCCAGGCTGGAGCCAAGGGGTTCGGAGTATGGAAGTGGGCTCAGGGCTGGGGCAGTGGGTTGGCATGCAGGAAAGGGTGTGGGCTCCTGCTAGTGGTGGGGGCTCTGGGGTGGGGCAGGGTATGAGGGTTTTGGGATACAGGAACAGGCTCAGGGCTGGAGCAGGCAGTGGGGGTGCAGGAGGGGTTGCGGGGTACAGGTTCCAGGAAGGAGTTTGGCTGTGGGAGGGGACTTAGGGCTGTGTTTGGGGTGCGGGAGGGGGTGCAGACTCCAGGAGGGAGTTTGAATGTGGGAGGGGGCTCAGGGCTGAGATAGGGAGTTGGGTTGCAGGACGGTGTTCTGGGTGAGGGCTCCAACCAGGCAGCACTTACCTCAGGCGGCTCCTGGTTGGTGGCACAGCCCTGTCTCCCCTGGGTCCACGTGGTTCTCATTGCTGTGGTTCCCGACTAATGGGAATTGTGGAGCTGACGCTCGGGGCAGGGGCAGTGCACATAAGTTCCCTGATTGCCCCTGCACCTAGAGGCCACAGGGACATGCCGGCCACTTCTGGGAACCACAAAGAGCCAGGGCAGGCAGGAAGCCTGCCTTAGCCCTGTTGTGCTGCCGACCAAATTTTTAATGGCTCAGCTCAGGTGCTGACCAGAGCTATCAGGGTCCCTTTTTGACCTGGCGTTCCAGTCGAAAACCAGACGCCTGGAAACCCTATTCATTTAGGTACCTACATTAGAGCTGAGCTTGTTTTTAACAATCAAGCCCTATATTTTTGTACCAGTCTCTTGTGCAAACATCTGTTTTCATCTAGCTTTTGAAGTGATCCACAGTGAACTTACACAATGAATAGAAAGAAAAACAAATAATTGTCATGTGGCTGAATCCTGCAGTCCATACTTAGTTTTTCCCCAGTCCATAAAACTGTCACAGAAGCCTGTGACCATTTTGCTGAAATAAAGAGTTAAGCCTGAGAAAGGACTTCAGGTTTTGGCCATCGCTATCATGTACCAGAAAGAAAATGGTAAAAATGGAAGCATTCAAAGTTTTCAGATTTGGAATCTAAAAAAAAATTATAATGCTCAATATTACAAAACTACAAAAATAAATACGTGGTAATGTAATTAATATTACTTTGTGAGGCTATATGAACTTGCTGAATTACTCCAGTAATAATTTCTACATAATCCACAATTTTAGATCTCTTGATAACTCTTTATCTTAGAAGGAAAAACTAATCACATAATTGCTCTCCCATTACATGGTTGTTACCATGTAAAGTAGTTGGCACTCAGCTAACTAATTCAGGTGTGATTACAGTTTTACGACTTGAGTAAAAGGCACATTTGTGCCTATTTAAAAACAAATCTTACTGTGTGTTTCCAGAAATGAAAGTAGAAACTACATGAAAAAAGAAACAAAATTTAATAAGCAAAAATGACAGGCAGCAGGTTCAGTGGGTAAAGTAGTAGACTAGAATTCAGGATGACCAAGATTCTGTTCTTGGCTCCACCACTCACATTTTTTGGAACCTTGGGCAAGTCACCTTACCTCGCTCTGTACCTCTGTTGGTGGAAGTGTTAGCTGTGGCTCATTTAACCCAAAGCTCTTAGTAACTTTACTCTGTGTGAGGTGGTGTCATGAAATAAATCAATGGAGATACATCTGTCCAACCGATAGATGGCGGGCACAAATGGTACAACACAAGAGTGCTTTCACTCAAAGCTATACTTTACTTAGTCTCAAGCACTTATACACATCTGCAACAGGTTAGTAAAATACCCCATTCCTCAATAATCACCAAAGTTGGGTGTGGCTCTCAAGTGGTACAGCAGCAGCATTCCTATTGGCCCTTCTTTCAGCTGCCCTTGGGGAACCCAAACTGTGTCCAAACTTCTCCCCACTTATTTATCCTTGTTGGTAAACAATGACATGTCAATCAAAAAAATTTATTAGGCAAGCAGTTTCAAAAGCTAAAAAAGATGTTTCCTCAGATTACTAATTAGCCAGATGTGTTCTTGCAGAGTCTGCATACCTTGAGGTGCTGACAGACACATTCCCAGAAGGCAAATATAAATAACCTTCTTGCTGTTCTCCTAAAACACAGAACATCCAACAGAGATTTCATCAGGGAGGGACACTGGGGCAGGCAAGGTTTAGTAAGAGGCTCCTGTGATAAATGACGTGTGTGTGAAGGGTAGCTCTCTTTGATGGACACCCAGCCAGCCAGTTAGCTGTAAAATCCCTCTTGGTAGCTGTTCTCTACTTGCTTTACCTGTAAAGAGTTAAAAAGTACCCCAGGTAAAGAAAAGGAAGTGGGCACCTGACCAAAAGAGCCAATGAGAAGGTAGAACATTTTAAAATTCGGAAAGAAACTTTCCATTTGTCTGTTGTTCTCCAGAGAAGGAGACATGGAGCAGCAATGCTATAAGCAGGAATGCTGTGTAAGGTTTAACCAGATATGAAAACCATCAGATCATATCTAGAACTACTTTTAACGACCCAAATATGTAAGTAAATAAGGAATGTTTAGGAAGATGCGATTAGTTTATTTCTGTTTATTTTTAAAGGCTTGTGGACTCCTCTATGTTAACCCCAGATGATTTGTTTGCTTGTAACCTTTAAACTAACCCCAAGAAAGCTAGTTTGGGTGCTTAATTTTTGAAATTGTTCTTTTAAAATCTAGCAAAAGCCTAATTTCCAGATGTATTTTCTTCCTTTTTGTTTTTTTAATAAAATGTACCTTTTTTAAGAACAGGATTGGATGTTTGGTATCCTCAGAGGTTTGTTCACATGCTGTTTGCTTAGCTGGTGGCAACAGCTAATTTCCTTTGTTTTCTTTCTCAGCTCTACTCTGGGATGGAGTGAAAGGGCTTGAGGGTACCACACAGGGAGGAACTCCCAAGTGCTCCTTCCTGGGTCCAAAGGGTTATTTTTTTTTGTTTGTTTGTTTTGTATTTGGGTGCCGTAGTAGCATTTACCAAGCCAAAGTCAGAGAGAAGCTGTAACCTTAAAAGTTTAATACAAGCCTGAAGTGGCAAGTATTAATTGTTAGAATCCTTGCGGGCCCCCACCTTCTGAACCCAGAGTGACAGAGTGGGGATTCAGCCTTGACAGCTCCCTTTGTGGTCACCCAAATTCTGTCCTCTCCTGGCTTAGTCATGCTAAACTGGACAGGCCTACAAAAAGGCCTACCAGTTTTGGTTGCTTTTAGCAACATGGGCGGCAGGTGAACCCCTGCTTTGTGGCGGCTAGGCCCCCGGACCTGCCCCTTCCTCCTGAGGCACTGCCCCCACATGCCAGAGCCCCCAAATCTCTCCCTCTTAACAGTAGGAGCGCTGAGGACACCTCCCGCCCCTGCCCCGTGACTGGAGGGGCAGACCCCAGCCACCCACCCCAGTAACACCTGGCCGAGCCCCCCTGCACGAGCACAGGCCAAGCCACCATCCCCCCCAAATATTGATGCTCCCCAGTTGAGCCATTGTCCCCAAGCACTGGGCCACTGTGCCGAGCCGAGCGCCAGCTATGCCAAACCACCAACCCCCTTACCCCTGAAGGTCCCCCCAGCCAAGAAGGGCTGGCTTCAGTGCCGGGCGGAGCTCCTGGCCCTCTGAGTGCCAGGCCGGCCCCAGCGCCAGGCTGAACCACTGCCCCCCTGCCCCTAAAGGCTCCCTGGCTGAGCTGCTGGCCCCTGAATGCTGGGCTGAGCCACCTCTTCCCCCCAAGCCAGCCCCAGGGCCAGGCCGGTCCCAGCGCCGGGCCGAACCACAGCCTCCCCACCCCTGAAGGCTCCCTGGCCGAGCCAACTTTACATTAGGCCATATTGAAATACATACTGTTGCTTGTGCCCAGTAAACTAAACAGTAATCTGTTCTCTTTTTTTTAACCATTCCACAAATCCTTCAAATTTTTCAGTAATGATTTTATGTTGTTTTCTTCTAGATCATTAATTAAAAAACATAGGGCAAAGAATCAATCCCTTTGACATGCTACTAGAAACATATCCACTTGATGATTGTCCATTTACAATTACATTTTGAGACCTGTCAGTTTTTGATCTAATGTGGACTCTGCCATGTTGACTCTGTATCTAGATTATTAATCAAATGTCACAGTCCATAAGTTAAAAGAAAAGGAGTACCCGTGGCACCCTAGAGACCAACAAATTCATTAGAGCATAAGCTCACGAAAGCTTATGCTCTAATGAATTTGTTGGTCTCTAGGGTGCCACGGGTACTCCTTTTCTTTTTGCGAATGCAGACTAACACGGCTGCTACTCTGAAGTCCATAAGTTGTTCAAGGTTTGGTTAAGTTGGATTGTACACAATGTTTGTAGGCATAGGACGGACACAGTGAATGGATGAGTGTACGTATGTGAGAGAGAAAAAACACAAATAAGGATATTTAAAATCATGGATTTTTCATAATTTAATGTAACTAAGTGCTGTGGGGGGTTGTTTCTGTTTTTTTGGTATGAAGATTGGTTGGGTAACTATAACACAGAAAAAGTTCCAAGTGGTACGCTCAGATCAGGTAATCATTATCTGTACCATCACTATTTATGGGTCCCCCTATCCAAGATCAAAAAGGAAAAATTAGGAATGATATGCTCAATAGCCATCCAGATGGCAAGACAGACATATGCCACTCACTACTGTAAGGGACTGAGATTATATATACAATAGCCACCCAAAAAAGAAAATGTATGATTGGTAGATGACAATCTAACCCTCAAAGGGACAGTTATTAACAGTTTCAAATGCTACACACACACACAGCTGCATTAAGTGAATGATGACTCACAAAACAGCAATACAACTTAGCTATTTGTAATAGCTATGATGGACAGACTTTAATATATATAAAGGAAAAGCTGTAAGTAATCCCCACAATTCAACAATTTTGCCTCAATTTTCAGAAGTTTAAAGCACCATTTGTCTATTCCTGTATGTGACCTGTATGCTTGTGAAAGTAGTCTCAAGGTACTCATCAGTCATTCCCATCTCTTTTTTGATTACTCAGGCTCATTTTCCATTCTAAAATAGGTAATAACTAAGTAACACTTTCTGAATACTGCTCCCCACTGTGAGTGGGTGTTGGTTAGTGTACAGTGATTTAACCTATGCCAAAGTTTAATCACTAACAATCATAGTTAAAAACTGGATACAGAGTGGAAAATAACATATCAAGTTTTGTTTGTTTTTCCCTGTAATTAACCAGCTGGTGGTAAATTACGACTATCTTATTATTTTTTTAATGTTAAAATAGTTTGTATGTATTAAAAAAGATGAAGATTTATAAGAAATGCACCACTCTTTTTCCTAGTATTATATTATGTTTGATTTAATTTCAAATAACAGAGTTTTTAAAAGAGCACAAACTTGCTATTTGTTTTGCTACCCTGTTATTTTAAAGGCAAATTGCAGAGGAATCAGTCTGGCCTTTCTATTCAGGGAAATTTAGAAAATGGGTGTGCAATTCTGGGCATCCACATTTAGAGGCCCTCCCCATTTCATTTATTTACCTATCCTCAATATCTCACAAGTCAAAATGTCTTCTATTCCATTAGCACATGGAATCCTCCATTACATGATGATGCATGCATGATCCTTTTTTTCTGATACGAATTGGAAATGTTACAAATATTAGACTTCACAGATGACAGTGCCCATTTGCTAATTATATTTCAGCCAGTCTCTTGCTATAGTTTTAGGTATGCTCCAGATCCCAGGGCTCTAAAAATGCAGAAACAATTCATAAAGGCACTATGATATTCAATATAATTGTTCATGTATTGGGCTGCTCATGTTAAGATACTACAATGCCCTTATTAAATCAAAAGTGGCTTGCTACTAAAGATTCAGGCTCTGATTCAGTAAGTTACATGAGAATGTTTGTAACTTTAAGCATGTGAGCAGTCATACAGATTTCAGGGAGACCATTGATGGGCTTAAAGCTAGGAATGTGCTTACTCACCTTGCTCAATCACCTTGCAACTCTTTTTCAGACTGTAAGAAGATTTCTAAATCCAGAAAGACCAATTCCGCCAGTGTATTTATGCAAAAGTTTTGCAATTTTATTATTTCATGAATAAACAGTCAACTTTGAGAGCAGACTATATATCAACTTAGTCTCCTAATTACAACATGGAAATGTTTCAGCAAATTTTAAAGAACATTCAATAATACCTGTTTTGAAGAAACCCTCCTCATCAGCTGAGTATATGTCTGAATTTCATTCTGTCTTAGATGTATAGTATGCTCTCTCTCTCTAAGGTGCAGTGCTTCAAAAAAAAATTCAGACTCAATTATAAAGTCATTTAATTCAATTCAACCTATCTGAACAAATTCATTCAGGTTTCAGAATACCTCACAGCATAGAGGTGGCTCTACTGACAGTGTACAATCATCTACTGAATGCAGCTAACTCAGATTCCTTTGCACATCTGGTCTTTAAATTTCTCTGTGGCATTCAACACCCCTGAACATGGTATTCTGCTGGCAGGTTTAGAATCCATTATTAGGATCTTAGATACTGCCTTTGTTTGGTTCCAGTCATAGTTGAAATGTATGCTGTTGACAGTCTCCATCAGTTGTTTTATAGCTAGAGATGGACCCAAACTAAAACCCCATGTCTATATAACCCCAAACTTTGTGTTGGCTGAAAAAATAAATGTGAACTCTGTAACTCAGGCCCATCTATTGCTATATATATATATGATCAAAAATCCCTCTGCTACGAAGTACCCTCCATACCTGACATAGGTCTTCTTTCCTTTTGCATGCAGATGTTAGCACTTTATACCATTATGAGGAATTATGACTAGAGTTTTCACTGTTACTAAAGAAGTTAGAGAAAGCAAATATCTACTAGATCATCTTGTCCATTGTCTTGATATATTAAGTCAATCTAATTAATCTCCCTGACAATGTAAATATCTACCATATTAGGTCATGTAGCTGCAACTAAGATGTGAAAATTACACATATTTGTCTTATTCTATCATTGTACTATTATTCATTATCATTATTTGTATTATTGTAGCGTCAAGAGGCCCCAATCAGAATCAAGGCTCCATTGTTCTAGGTGTTGTAAAAACATAAGGCTGGATTTTGCAACCCTTTGTGTTGCTGGTGAGTAAATGAGTAGCCATTGATTTCATTGCTCACCAATATGAGTCAAGGCTACACCATACAGTTTCTAGGAAGATAAGTTCTCTGCAGTAGTTATTGTGCTTAACCTAGAGATCTACTTTATTGCTTTTATGACATATAGCTAGAGAATGATATGAAAAGTAACCAAATGCAATTGAAATGTTGCAAGTTTTAAGAGTTGCAGGATTGTGTTTAATGTTAATGCTTACTGACAGTTTGAACTGTGTCCCTTGGAAACTAATGGTGATGGTGACATTACTGAAAGCAAAAAAAGAGTGTATAAAACAGCTGCTGGGTAAGACCACAAATCAAATCTGGTATGTTCCCCATAAGGGCTGTAAAGAGGAATGGGGTTAACATTCATAACACATGAAGAAAGGAAATACTCTCAAAAACTAAAGAAAACAATGTTCATTAGAGTCCAGTTCTCTCCTCCAAGTTTAGGGAGAAAGAAAATATAATGTTAAAATATGAATTTTTTGTTGTGTAATGAATATTAATATGAACAAGGAAGCTGTCTGGATTTCAGTGGCAGTTCAGGGAGTATTAACACAAATGTGGGATTTTTTTTCCACTTGGGAGGAGTGTTTTTTTCTTTTTCTTTTTATGCATACACCATGGGTGAAAATTATTCTTTTTTATTACCCAGAACCAATGCTGTGTTAAGAACAAAGAATAACCTTTCAAAAAATAAATCACTGAATAGTTATTAACAAATACTGAATTAAATTGTAGATAGATGCTACTGTGAAAATACCTTATACTCTGATAATCCAAGATAGATTAAGAGGTTAAGTAGAAAATTCTGGGCACATACTGCAAGAACTCCCCTTGACTTCCATGGGAGTAGGATGTTAGGTTTGTTCTAAAGGAGAAAAAATAAGTCATCTGGGGTTCCTCAAGCCTAATACCTGGGATAACCTCTCTAGTCCAACCTTCTCTTGGACGGCAATTGAGTACTGATCCATAAATCATAGCATCAAGGGTGTTGTCTTCTTTATTGCATGTTTTCAATGGGGACCCATCTATGTCATCTTCTGTCATGCAGCCATACTGGTTTCTTTAGGACTCCATCTCACAGGCTGTTCCTGCTGCTGCCACAGCCTGCTTACTTGCTTGGCCTCTCTGCTTGTCATCCAGCGCCCTTGCCCCAGATCTAATGCTGCCTGTTTCACCGTCAATTTACAGGCTTCTGTCTCCATCCTGCAACTCGCACTCATACACCAGAACTCTATCTTCTCATCTCATTTGCCTCATCTCTCTGACCCGAGCTTCTGACTTCCTTTCCCAAGTCATTCTGAGCAATACAGAATGTTAATCAGGATCAATGCCCACCCCAGGATTACCTAAAGAAGCTCATTCTTTTGGTGACAATGGTGACATGGGGTGGTAGGCGATACCCAGCAATGAGTCAAGAGTTTCATTAAAATTATACCATAAAGTATCATTCTTATGTTTAGGCTGAGGACATTATATACACAGATTATGTTGCTGTTGAAAATATCTCCAATGACTCTTTACCAAAAAAAAGCGAAAATGAATGTCATTCCCATGCTGAGACTCTCTACTCTTTGCCAAGTGTAAGCCGGCAGCAATTTTGTAGCCATTATAAATCCCTGAAAAACACAGTTTATGATGAAAACATTGACAGACCTAACTGTAATTGCACAAACACATCACTACCATGAAGACTGTAAATGAAAAATAATAATAATAATAATAATAAAAATCAATATCACCCTGTCACAAAATGTGTTATTGTCCTAGTCTACAGCTTAAAATTATATTCTTCTTTCTGTCTGGATTTGTTTTTTTTGTTTTTGTTTTTTAAATACAATAGAATAAAATATGAGCATTGAAAGGTAAATATAATGTATGAATGAATATTTTGTACATATTACATGATGATTTAGTTGGGGATTGGCCCTACTTTGAGCAGGGAGTTGGACTAGATGACCTCCTGAGGTCCCTTCCAACCCTGATATTCTATTATTCTATGATTCTATTCTAGGCACAAAGGGTAAAATTCACCTCAGTATAGAAAGCAGAAGTGAAAAAAAAAATCTGTCAACATGTTTTTTTTTTTCATGGAAAATTGATTTTTCAATTAAATGGAAATTTTCACTGAAAAAGGCCATTTTCATTGACATTTTTATGCGTTCATGAAAACACCTGAAAAATATAGACAAACACATTGAGAGGGTGCAGGGGGTAGGAGGGGCAGAATCATTGCCCAACCTGTTCTAGAACAGAGCCAGCACAAGGTTCACAGTCAATATAAGTTCTAATTAAACCCTATTTTGAGGACTTAAATGGCATTTAAGTCATGCTTACGTTGTGTGCTCGTTCTATAGAAGGGGTGAACTTTGTTTATAGGGCTAGTTTATACTACAAAGGTTTTGCCAGCATAGCTATACTGGCAAATCCCCACCCCTGTGCCCATGCTGAGTATACTGGCAAAATAAATTCATTTGCCAGCATAGTTAAACCACCTCCCTGAATGATATAAGCTATAAAGGCAAAAGAACTTTTTTGCCAGAATAGCTACGTCTACAGACGGGTTTTGCCGGCATAGCTGGTTGGACTGATATAGTTACGCTGACAAAACTTTGTAGCATAGACCCGGCCTTACTATAATACATGCACAAATACTGACTTTGTATCCCAACTTCTTTGATAGATAGCTGCAAACTTCATATTTTGATTTGGTTTGTAAGACCTTTCTTTCCTTTAGCGAAAAGGAAGTCTTCTTTGGAATAGTTTCCAAAAAGATAAACTGATTTGTACTGAAAATGTATGTATAGAAATTTGTTTCTACCTTTTCCCATTTGAGGATGGTTTCCTCAAAGTAACATAAATTGATATAGTTATAACTTGCAGCTCCCATTACTAATTCTCTGTCCTCTGACGGCCCTAAAAAGGATATACCACATTTGTATGGTTACCTAGGCCTGAATGTAATTTCACTGCAAACAGATTTATATTAAACCAGTTAAATCTGTAACAGACACCTAGACAGGGCCATATTCACCTCTCATTTACATGGATGTAAATCCAAAGTAACACCAATGACTGCAGTGGAGTTATTCCAGATTTATACCCTCTAAATGCGAGCAGAATTAGGCCAGATTGAGTCTCCAGTACAGGTTTAATTTTTCAACATCTATGATGTGGAGTGCACTTTTGCACTCCAAATTGCACTGGGTAATGGTAGGCAAAGATATGGAAAGGATGGCATATGAAATGCATATCTCCGACGGCCAAGTCATAAGGTGATAGCATTGTCTTATTGGTAAAATATAAGAGAATTTTGTATTGCCAATGCATTGGCGTATCATAACATTTTCTTTTTATCAGATTTATAACTAAATAGTTGCATTGCATGGTAAGGTAGTTAGAAAATCTGTTAAACAGAAGTATTGGTATATTCGTATGTGTCTGCATGTTTGCTTATCAAACTATGGTGTGTATTTTTATTACTACAGTTACAATTGTGTCACAAAGAAAGAAAAGATAAAGATGTCAAACTGTGCAAGGGTGGCAGCCAGTATAACTGATGAGACAAAATTGGCATTCAGAGTAAGTATGTTTAAGTGTGGTCCCATTCAAAACTTCATGTTTATAAGTGGTACGGGAAGTTTGTACTGTTGTACCATTCAGAGAGAAACTGAGAGAAGAAGGAAGAAGGCATGAAGAAAATGAATTGAGCTTCTGAGTTCTGAACTGCAGAACTGGCATCAAATTGGTTACCTTTTTTATTGACCACCAGAAAGCTCTGAATAAGTGATACAGTATGTCAGGTAGTCTTTTTTGTCACTATCTAAATTACTTTTGGATAGTTCGGCACATCTCCAGCTACATTCTCATATTGGCAAACATCGCAATACATTAAGTAATACCTGAATGAAATACAATGTTCAAAATCAATACTGCATTTTCTGCAGCTTTCAAGCACATTATGAAATGTTCAATATAATATGCACATACAATTGTTGCCCCACTAAGCATTTTATTTACTAAATGAAAACTTGATAATTGATCAAGTGCAAAATGCATTTCAACAGAGCTACAAACAGTTCTTTATGCATAAAACATATTTTAAAATGTCAGATTGGCTAAAATCTAACTTTTTGTCTTCCTCTTGACATTCCAGATCTTCTGATGCCATGGTGACTTGCTTGAGATGATATTAGCATTTCTTTCTAACAGAAACATGTTTACTTTAGCAGTGGTTAATAATAGATCCTATAAAGGCTAAACTGTTTCCCTTTGGGTGGGAATAGATGCCATCTGCTTTTCAAAACTGTGACAGCTCCCTTTGGGCATTCCCACCCATATCATTTGTCTTACTACCATGCATGACTAAAAAGTAGAACACAAACTGATTCATGAAAAGAATGGTTAACAGATCATTCTCCTGCAGGTAGATCAGTTCCCAGTCATGAGAGAAAATGTATAATGGAGAAATATTCTGATAAACAGTAAGAAACACTCATCTTCATTCAAAGCAATATCGAAAGAATCAAGGTATTGAGTAAAATTGGACAATTTTTTCATTAAAAATTATGATTTTTAACACATTTTCACTTATTTATTTAACTAAATTATAGAACTGGTTGACAACTTACAAAACATTGGAACTGTCAATGACATGAACAATACAAATATACTTTACTGGACATTTTCATTATTTTTCAACCTGTTCTAATATTGGGAGGTTCAGTTATAGAGGCTTCTTCTTAAATAACAGCTAGCACTTTCTCATGCATTTAAGGTTTTGGAATAAAAAGTTTTTTGCATCTTTGGTTTAGTAAACAGGATCTAATGTTAAATCCATAGTTTGTTTCAATTTATTCCTGTCATTAAATACTGGTGCAGTATTTATGTGATCAATATTTCTATGTATATTTGTATTGATTCAATATTTCTCTAGGATTTTTTTTAAAGATAATGAGATACACCTAATAAAAGTGTTGTTGTTTTTTCACAACATTTCTGAAAGCCAAATCAATTCAAGTAAACAATTATCAGGATATGATGTTACAGGATCCTTTTATTTTTAATTCATTTCAAGTCACTTTTAATTATTAGATTTTGAATTAAGCACCTTATCTCTTTTATACCAATATAGGATATTATTTTAGTGATTTAGTATTTATTTAAGGGGAAATCATCCACAGAAAAAGAGTTTATTAGGATGGGAAATTATATAAACCATGATCGATGGTCTGGAATTAACCATGAAAGTATTTGATTTCTAACCAAGAGGACTGGATAATGAAGAAATCACAGGAGTGAAGCTTAAGCAATTTATAGAGTCAATGAGAGAATTAAGATAAGTCTATTTCCAATATAGCCATTCCCAAGCATTCAGAAATCAGGAGTAAGGTCCCTAAAAAATAAAAAGTGTTAATTTAAAAATACATTTCTTTTTTTTTTTTTTGCTTTCAGAGTTTTTGAGCATTTAGGGATCATATTTGAAAGTTTTTCTCTGAAACAATAAGGGTTAGAACCTTACTCCCTTACTCTCTTTCTCTCTCTCTCTCTCTTTCTTTGAATGAAAGCTAAGGCTCTCATGAAATTACCAGATTCCAGGAGCTGATCTTTAAGAAAACCAGCAAATATGAGACTTGTGATAAAATCACAAGAAGTGTCAGCATTCTATTTCTGAAACATGCATTTTAATTATAAAAGAGAAATTAAATGTCATAGAAAATGCTTAATGTTTCCAAATTCAACCTGTTGTGAGTATATCTTGTTATGCAATTGCTGTTATAAATATTGCAATGCTAATGTATGTAGCACAAATTTAAGGCCAAATTCTGCCAGTTATACTCACATTGAGATCCATTACTCATTGAATTGCCCCCAACGATTTCTATAGGACTTCTCATGGAGTCAAGTGCATCTCAATGTAAGTGTGGCAAAACTGGGCTCTAAAACCTGCACTGAAGTTCTTTGTAAAGCAAATCGTTCAGTGGGAGAAAATCAATGGGAGTTTAGCCTGGAATATCAATCCCTTGAGTTCTAGTTATGCAGAAGTAGTCAGGGTAATGCTCATTTCTGAACATATGGCCTAAAGTATCACAAAGCCTAGTGAAAGAGAAACAGAAGAAGAGAAATAGTAGTGATTGAGAAATTTGACTCTGAATGCATGAGGTTTGAGTCTATTCTCACCATTATAGTGTGCCAGTAGAAATCAGGGCATGGGGTGATTGCAACAGTGTATGGTAATTCCCATTCTGCTGTGGAGCCTGGAGCTGCCCCGCTCACCCCAGGAAGTGGACGAACCAGGCAGGGAGAGACCGTGACTAGCATGCCTTGAGAATGCATTGATTGAGCCCATTGACTGGGCACCCTTTGCCAGTAGGTTTTCTATGGTGTCTCAACCATAAAGGAAACCTGCTCTCCACTAGTGGAAACCTAAGGAAAGGCAGAAGTGGCAATCCTGCCTTCCCATGGGTGAATGCCCATCCCCTCATGTAAAGTGGCACTTATCTGGTGCTGAATGGAGTGGTCTGAGCCCTCTTTCTACAGTAAGAAGTGTAGTTACTCATTGGCTGCGTGTGTGTTCTTCCCGTGTGATGTGCTGGCTCTGCACAGATAGCTGGCCCAGCAGACGTCGATCAAACTGCTCAGTAAGACCACAACACTCCATCTGTAGTAAAAGCACATGGCCCCATTTACTGTCGATGAAGCACGGTATTAGTATTACAGGTAAACTTAATTCATGTGTGCCTGTGACAATGGACTCAGCTCAGTGAATGGCGGGACTTTCCATTCCCCCCTTAGCTGGACAAAGACTCACACCCTATGATCCCTCTTTATACACTGATACAACAAAGTTATGGATTGCCCCTCTTAAATGGTTAGCTACAACCCTTTCCCTTGAACCTGTAGGTTCAATCAAAGCATCTCTAGCCATCACCCTGTCATCCTGAGCTTATTTTTAAGAGGGGTCAATGTTTCCTTGTATCATCTTCCAAGCGTGAATTTACACCATAACCCAGTAGCAAGGTGTTCTGGCACTACCCTTCCGGAATGTGTTCATGTGAATACTTAGTGCCTAGAAGTGCTTGTGTTTTTGTAATGCCTGCCCTTCTGTGAACTTGCAAGTAGGTATGTTTTGTGATGAGGCCTGACTTTTGCTCATAATCAGGCTTTCTTCTTCTACTACAGAGAGCACTGGTAAAAAAGAAAGGTGTCAATAAGGAAAGCAGTATGGAGTAATCTATGTCACTGAAGGAAGTAAGGTAACTTTCAGGGTTATGCATTCAAGTTTTTAATAATGTGATTCCAAAACATTTTCAGACAGTCTTCTTTCTTCTCTTTGCTAAATATTGTTTTTTTTTTTTAAATCCCTGTCACTGTTTCAGGTATCTGTACCCTATCGATCCTAGACTTACCAGTGTGAAGGTTATGTTGTCTGGGACACCATGGAATAGGAGAAACGCCACAGACTATGCAATATCAAAATATTATCTACATGTGTTGTGACCTTAGATGCCAGTTGGTTTAGATGCTGGCATAGGGATTTTCATTTTTTAGCAATGGTGGGGTCCCTTATAAGAGGAGCTTTGAATAAGAGAGGCAGTTAAGTGGGGCTGAGGGAAAGAGAGAAGGATCATATCTTCACAATATGTTATGCTGTCATAAAAATTATATTAGTAATGTACTTGACATATTGATGTGTTACAGCCAAATGCCATTTTTAACTAGAAATGGCGAAACGGATGCCCCCTGAAATCTATCTATTCCTTTTGAAGCCTCTTGTGTTTCTTTTTTTTTTCTTGGAAGAAAACCTTGTCATTCATGCTAGTAATTCTAAAGTGCTTTATTTCCACACCTCCATAGGTAAAACAAATGTAATTTGTTTTCTCTCACAGATTAAGAAGCAGTAAAGGCCCTCAAAGGAAGCAGAAATAGAAAATAACTTGACAATTGTCCACAGTTCTTATTAACAATGGCACAGAATTCTCCAGTAATGGGACCAAAATACTAATCTTAATTTTACTTCTCCAGTGATTTACATTCTAGATGACTATAGTTGCTTGTTTTTAAATAAAAAATGTCTGGCTGCAAAAGGCCAATTTATCTTCCTGCTTAAACTCAATGTAGATCCATGCAATCTAATTAAAGATAAGTGAAAGGATGTGGCCTTAAAAAAATCCACTTTCCCCCCCCCCAATCATTTATCTGATTAAGCAAATTCAACCTCCATTCCTAAACAAGAGCTACCTTCCTAAATATCCTATATCTCCTTGGAGTAATCCAGGTCCAAACACCATTTTGTTTTACAAAAAAAAGAAAAGGAGTACTTGTGGCACCTGAGAGACTAACAAATTTATTTGAGCATAAACTTTCGTGAGCTACAGCTCACTTCATTGGATGCTGTAGCTCACGAAAGCTTATGCTCAAATAAATTTGTTAGTCTCTCAGGTGCCACAAGTACTCCTTTTCTTTTTGCGAATACAGACTAACACGGCTGCTACTCTGAAACTTGTCATTTTGTTTTAGTTCTCCATGGCTATAGGGTCATATATGCTACAGGGAATATAGGACATGATACCTCACTTTTTGCCAACTCCATTACTTACACAGTAGTCTGAAAAAATTGAGGGGGAGGGGAGTCAGCCATCCCATTGCTTGCAGGGAGGGAGTGGGAAGGGGGGAGCAGAGCTGTCCAGAGCTGCTGAGCTCTTTCTGCTGTCTTCTACCTCCTCCTTCCCTTTCCTGAGAGAAAGGTTTCAGCTTCTGAAGGAAAGGGGAGAATGTTCTGCCTATTTCCCTCCGCAGCTTTGATTGGCAGCAGTACCCCAATAGGTGGGCAAGTGGGGAAAGCAGCCAATTAGAAGATTTTTCTCTCCTGGTACTGAAAATTTTCACCCATCTGACCCAGCCCAAGTTTTAGAAATTTTACTTCCCAGGTCTGCAACCAGTTTTGAGCTGTCTCTGCTGAACTCATGTGAATCAAAATTGTATCAAAATCTCACTCATCTGCTCTGGAGGTTTGAGTGTGGCTTATTTTGGTTTATCTTAAACCAGTTCCTAAGCGTATGACGCTAAACCAAAATCCACCTTTTCAACATTCAGAGTTGCCCTCATTTAACTTGTGGCATAATTTTAAACCAAATTATTTAAACAATGGCAGAAAGCTGTGTGGCTAATCTTATGTCAGTTTAAACTGATATATGTCCTTTTAACTAAATAGGTTCAAAATCACAACATGAGTTAAACCAGTGCAACTCTGCATGTAGACAAGACCTAAAGAAATCTAGTGAGGTGACTTGACCAGCAGCCTTGACATTGTCTCATTAAGACTGGTTTAATGAGAATATCAAGAATACCAAAAATTCTCAGTAGCTGTTACAGAAATTTCAAAATGATAAAAATATATTAAATATTTTGAAATCTGGTTATGTCCATTTGCACAATTCAGGTGACATAAAGGGGCTGTTTGTAATCCATCTGAAAATCATCAGCAGACAATTCCCCTGGCATACAGGAAATCACTGCTGGAACATCTGTGCCACCATCCAGCTGTGGGCTTCAGTCCTCCTCCCCCAGCCCCGCATTTCTCGGCTTAAGGGGTGAATCAGGGCAGGGATATGCTCATGGTGGAGCTCTGTTCTGCTACGCCAATCCTCTGCTGGCATAATTTAGAGCTGCAGCTCTAAGTAGCCTCTGTCTACTTAGTAGCTTCGCCTGTCCCTCAGAAACAGTGATCTGGAATCTGACATCCTCCCTGACCCCCATTTCCTCCCACCCCCGCCCTCCACACACACATACACACCACTCTCCTGTGTAAGTAGAGGTCTGGACCTATTGTGACTTCTATCTCAAAATCACAGGACGCTGACTTTTTCAACTGACTTCATGACCAGAAATTGTCTCTTTTATGTGTGAAATCATTCTAAATCAAAGGTTAAATATCCATATGGATGTGGGCTGCAATCCAGCTTCTCAAGACAGCAGCTTCTCTTTTCAGAGACATATGCACTATATGTCAGTGATGGATTTTTTCATACATCCTTAAGCTGATATTGCTGCTGTGGGTGGGAGAGCAAGATGTGTACATGAGATTCTGATATTTAACTTTAACTACAATAGAACTAATTAAAGTTGTCGGTTCTTTTAAGTAAGCATAAGTGATGCATGTGTGAATAATATTAGTGAAGGCTAGGATAAAATGGCAAACTAGTTTTATTATGTAGCTATGGGTTACACTAACAAACACTGATTACTACCATGTAGAAGGAGCCAGATACATGGTTTCTCTGAAATTCTAATTAAACTGTTAATTAATGGATGTTGATTACTTTAATGTGGTTAATACAATTAAATAGCATGGAGAGAGCAATATAATATATAGTAATAAATAAGGGAGAGAACCACAATTTTGAATTTCAGCTCATTCCCCTCATCTCACCTCTTTCCCTCCATAACCCATGTCACTAACAAGACTCCCCCTTACCATTTTGTATGTGTTTTCCTTTTCTCCAACTTAATTTTGTCTGTTTAGGTTGCAGGCATTTTGGGCCAGGAACTATATCTTCCTTTTTCTCTGTACAATACCTAGTATACCTTGGACACCATAACAAAATAAGTGATCTGTCCCATTGTGAGTGAAATAATGATAAAGTATTAAGGTTTCAGAGTAGCAGCCGTGTTAGTCTGTATTCGCAAAAAGAAAAGGAGTACTTGTGGCACCTTAGAGACTAACAAATTTATTAGAGCATAAGCTTTCGTGAGCTACAGCTCACTTCATCGGATGCATTTGGTGGAAAAAACAGAGGAGAGATTTATATACACACACACAGAGAACATGAAACAATGGGTTTATCATACACACTGTAAGGAGAGTGATCACTTAAGATAAGCCATCACCAACAGCAGGGGGGGGAAGGAGGAAAACCTTTCATGGTGACAAGCAGGTAGGCTAATTCCAGCAGTTAACAAGAATATCAGAGGAACAGTGGGGGGTGGGGTGGGAGGGAGAAATACCATGGGGAAATAGTTTTACTTTGTGTAATGACTCATCCATTCCCAGTCTCTATTCAAGCCTAAGTTAATTGTATCCAGTTTGCAAATTAATTCCAATTCAGCAGTCTCTCGTTGGAGTCTGTTTTTGAAGCTTTTTTGTTGAAGTATAGCCACTCTTAGGTCTGTGATCGAGTGACCAGAGAGATTGAAGTGTTCTCCAACTGGTTTTTGAATGTTATAATTCTTGACGTCTGATTTGTGTCCATTCATTCTTTTACGTAGAGACTGTCCAGTTTGGCCAATGTACATGGCAGAGGGGCATTGCTGGCACATGATGGCATAGATCACATTGGTAGATGCGCAGGTGAACGAGCCTCTGATAGTGTGGCTGATGTGATTAGGCCCTATGATGGTATCCCCTGAATAGATATGTGGACAGAGTTGGCAACGGGCTTTGTTGCAAGGATAGGTTCCTGGGTTAGTGGTTCTGTTGTGTGGTGTGTGGTTGCTGGTGAGTATTTGCTTCAGATTGGGGGGCTGTCTGTAAGCAAGGACTGGTCTGTCTCCCAAGATCTGAGAGAGCGATGGCTCGTCCTTCAGGATAGGTTGTAGATCCTTGATGATGCGTTGGAGGGGTTTTAGTTGGGGGCTGAAGGTGATGGCTAGTGGCGTTCTGTTGTTTTCTTTGTTGGGCCTGTCCTGTAGTAGGTGACTTCTGGGTACTCTTCTGGCTCTGTCAATCTGTTTCTTCACTTCAGCAGGTGGGTACTGTAGTTGTAGGAATGCATGATAGAGATCTTGCAGGTGTTTGTCTCTGTCTGAGGGGTTGGAGCAAATGCGGTTATATCGTAGCGCTTGGCTGTAGACAATGGATCGAGTGGTATGATCTGGATGAAAGCTAGAGGCATGTAGGTAGGAATAGCGGTCAGTGGGTTTCCGATATAGGGTGGTGTTTATGTGACCATCGCTTATTAGCACCGTAGTGTCCAGGAAGTGGATCTCTTGTGTGGACTGGTCCAGGCTGAGGTTGATGGTGGGATGGAAATTGTTGAAATCATGGTGGAATTCCTCAAGAGCTTCTTTTCCATGGGTCCAGATGATGAAGATGTCATCAATGTAGCGCAAGTAGAGTAGGGGCATTAGGGAACGAGAGCTGAGGAAGCGTTGTTCTAAGTCAGCCATAAAAATGTTGGCATACTGTGGGGCCATGCGGGTACCCATCGCAGTGCCGCTGATTTGAAGGTATACATTGTCACCAAATGTGAAATAGTTATGGGTCAGGACAAAGTCACAAAGTTCTGCCACCAGGTTAGCCGTGACAGTATCGGGGATACTGTTCCTGACGGCTTGTAGTCCATCTTTGTGTGAAATGTTGGTGTAGAGGGCTTCTACATCCATAGTGGCTAGGATGGTGTTTTTAGGAAGATCACCAATGGACTGTAGTTTCCTCAGGAAATCGGTGGTGTCTCGAAGATAGCTGGGAGTGCTGGTAACGAAGGGCCTGAGGAGGGAGTCTACATAGCCAGACAATCCTGCTGTCAGGGTGCCAATGCCTGAGATGATGGGGCGTCCAGGATTTCCAGGTTTATGGATCTTGGGTAGCAGATAGAATACCCCAGGTCCTGGCTCCAGGGGTGTGTCTGTGCGGATTTGTTCTTGTGCTTTTTCAGGGAGTTTCTTGAGCAAATGCTGTAGTTTCTTTTGGTAACTCTCAGTGGGATCAGAGGGTAATGGCTTGTAGAAAGTGGTGTTGGAGAGCTGCCTAGTAGCCTCTTGTTCATACTCTGACCTATTCATGATGACGACAGCACCTCCTTTGTCAGCCTTTTTGATTATGATGTCAGAGTTGTTTCTGAGGCTGTGGATGGCACTGTGTTCTGCATGGCTGAGGTTATGGGGTAAGCGATGCTGCTTTTCCACAATTTCAGCTCGTGCACGTCGGCGGAAGCAGTCTATGTAGAAATCCAGGCTGCTGTTTCAACCTTCAGGAGGAGTCCACCTAGAATCCTTCTTTTTGTAGTGTTGGCAGGAAGGTCTCTGTGGGTTAATATGTTGGTCAGAGGTGTGTTGGAAATATTCCTTGAGTCTGAGACGTCGAAAATAGGATTCTAGGTCACCACAGAACTGTATCATGTTCGTGGGGGTGGAGGGGCAAAAGGAGAGGCCCCGAGATAGGACAGATTCTTCCGCTGGGCTAAGAGTATAGTTGGATAGATTAACAATATTGCTGGGTGGGTTACGGGAACCATTGTTGTGGCCCCTTGTGGCATATAGTAGTTTAGATAGCTTAGTGTCCTTTTTCTTTTGTAGAGAATCAAAGTGTGTTTTGTAAATGGCTTGTCTAGTTTTTGTAAAGTCCAGCCACGAGGAAGTTTGTGTGGAAGGTTGGTTCTTTATGAGAGTATCCAGTTTTGAGAGCTCATTCTTAATCTTAATCACAAGAGATCCACTTCCTGGACACTACGGTGCTAATAAGCGATGGTCACATAAACACCACCCTATATCGGAAACCTACTGACCGCTATTCCTACCTACATGCCTCTAGCTTTCATCCAGATCATACCACTCGATCCATTGTCTACAGCCAAGCGCTACGATATAACCGCATTTGCTCCAACCCCTCAGACAGAGACAAACACCTACAAGATCTCTATCATGCATTCCTACAACTACAGTACCCACCTGCTGAAGTGAAGAAACAGATTGACAGAGCCAGAAGAGTACCCAGAAGTCACCTACTACAGGACAGGCCCAACAAAGAAAACAACAGAACGCCACTAGCCATCACCTTCAGCCCCCAACTAAAACCCCTCCAACGCATCATCAAGGATCTACAACCTATCCTGAAGGACGAGCCATCGCTCTCTCAGATCTTGGGAGACAGACCAGTCCTTGCTTACAGACAGCCCGCCAATCTGAAGCAAATACTCACCAGCAATCACACACCACACAACAGAACCACTAACCCAGGAACCTATCCTTGCAACAAAGCCCGTTGCCAACTCTGTCCACATATCTATTCAGGGGATACCATCATAGGGCCTAATCACATCAGCCACACTATCAGAGGCTCGTTCACCTGCGCATCTACCAATGTGATCTATGCCATCATGTGCCAGCAATGCCCCTCTGCCATGTACATTGGCCAAACTGGACAGTCTCTACGTAAAAGAATGAATGGACACAAATCAGACGTCAAGAATTATAACATTCAAAAACCAGTTGGAGAACACTTCAATCTCTCTGGTCACTCGATCACAGACCTAAGAGTGGCTATACTTCAACAAAAAAGCTTCAAAAACAGACTCCAACGAGAGACTGCTGAATTGGAATTAATTTGCAAACTGGATACAATTAACTTAGGCTTGAATAGAGACTGGGAATGGATGAGTCATTACACAAAGTAAAACTATTTCCCCATGGTATTTCTCCCTCCCACCCCACCCCCCACTGTTCCTCTGATATTCTTGTTAACTGCTGGAATTAGCCTACCTGCTTGTCACCATGAAAGGTTTTCCTCCTTCCCCCCCCTGCTGTTGGTGATGGCTTATCTTAAGTGATCACTCTCCTTACAGTGTGTATGATAAACCCATTGTTTCATGTTCTCTGTGTGTGTGTATATAAATCTCTCCTCTGTTTTTTCCACCAAATGCATCCGATGAAGTGAGCTGTAGCTCACGAAAGCTTATGCTCTAATAAATTTGTTAGTCTCTAAGGTGCCACAAGTACTCCTTTTCTTTTAAAGTATTAAGGAAAATTCTTTATGCTACTGGAAATTACAAAGTCAGCAAAGTTCCCTGCCTTGGAGATGCATTCTCCAGCATGCATTTATGGTTTAATTATAGTGCTATTGATGGGGTTGTGACAGATATAGCTATTTACTAATTAATACAGGACCAGACTATGGATCAGATTCAATTTTCTGTTACACCAATGTGATGATTTGGGAATCTGTCTATACAAACTTAGAAGGACAAGGTGGGTGAGGGAATATCTTTTATTGAACCAACTTCTATTGGTGAGAGAGAAAGACAAGCTTTTGAGCTTACATAGAGCACTTCTTGAGGTCTGGGAATGTACAAACCTATGAATTCTGGACATAGGTACTGACTTCCCCTCTGCCCCATGGGTGCTGCCAAACAGCTATTAGGCCATGGGCAGGAAGTGCTGGGAGGGAGGAGGAGTAGCGGGGACATGGTGCACTCGGGAGGGGTCAGGGGAAGGAGGCGAGACGGGGGCGGGAGGAGCTTGGCTGCCAGTGGGTGCAGAGCACCTGCTAATTTTTTCCCAGGGGTGCTCCAGCCCTGCAGCACCCACGGTGTCGGCGCTTATGATTCTGGATGATATTATGAATTATTATTATGAAAACAGCTATATTACAAGGTCCTATATTTGAGTAGATCCACCATTGCTGACCTGCAGCAGAAAGATAACAGATAAGGTATAATGGGGAATATTTAACATTAATGACGGTACTTTGACCTTAAAAGTTATGCTAAAAAAGAAGCTACATCCTTAGAAAACCAGTTTTAGCTTAGCCCTCTGAAGGAGGGGGAAAGAGGAGAGCAGAACAAAAGACAGAAAAAAGGAAGCTATGTGTTGGAAGTTGGATTTAAACAGAGTCACACCAGAACAGAGGAAACAGGAAAGGGTAAGACTGGTCAAGGACAAAAACAGCAAGCTGACCCAAGGAGACGATGGCTCCATGTTGGAGCTCACAAGCCATGTACAGAAGCAGGACTCTGGAAAACCCAAGGGACTCTAACCCCAACCCAAAAATGCCCTGGAGTTTTGAGGGAACTGAGGCAGGGAAACTCAGGTAAGAATGATTGGTTTGGATGATTTGTACTCTCTTGGTCTTATGTATGACCAAGAAAAAGAGCTATAGGGTGTCCCTGTGTATGTTAAATGCTTCACAACTACTGTGAGCCTCCAGTGAGAGTTAAACTATAAACCAGAAGGTGGTCAAACCTTTAAGACAGAGTTCTGGGAGAGGATGGGCTTAAGTACAGAGGAATCCAAGGGGTTACCATTGCACCCAAGGGCATGGCAACTAGACAGGTTCCAATTCTCAGGCTATCATGGTAGATAAAAGATCTGTGCTCTATGAGCATGCCCAGGGACCTCAAGATTGGGACAGCAGCTGGACTCCATTCAGGCTCTGGGGGGCTTAAAACACCCAGGGATCCAGGAATCCAGAGGCTTGGATTCCCCTTTCAGAAGTGTGTGTGTGGGGGGGGAGGACTGGAATGGTGA
Source organism: Dermochelys coriacea (assembly GCF_009764565.3). Taxonomy (NCBI): domain Eukaryota; kingdom Metazoa; phylum Chordata; order Testudines; family Dermochelyidae; genus Dermochelys; species Dermochelys coriacea. The sequence continues at coordinate 66,035,439 of NC_050068.2, forward strand.
CAACCAGCTTCACACCATTGTGACACTACGGACTTCAGTGGAATTACACCACGATAAAGCTGAGGTAGTGAACTGGTGAATCAGGTCCTATAACTGATGCCTGCACGGATGTGCAGAACTAGTGAATGACCTCTTAGTCAGAAGTTTCTCACTTTTTTAACTTCCTCCTGCAACATATGCTTATATGAAGGCTGATCCACTATAGAAGAAGTCAATAGCACAATTAAGAAATAACATGTTTTCTTTCTTTTTTTTTAAACTTTCCTTGCTCTTAGTTCTGCTTATCATTCTTTCAAACTATGACAAGTGCTGAATGCTAAGGAGGCGATAGCTAGTTCAACAAAATGCATTTGAGGGTCATTAGCCTGGTACCAAACACCTGACTCCATTTTTCAGGTGAGAGATGAATCAGGTTACTCATGAATATTTGGAGTAACCCCAAATATCAGGTATTTCAGCTCTGTCCCATCTGTTCCTATTTAATGCAATTTATATGCAAAAAGTGTTTTGTATAACTTTCCAGTGGAATGTACACAGAAATTGAGTATAAATGGAGTATAAGTTATTCATGAATAAAAATTGTAAAATTGTTGACAAAAGTGGACCCATTCCCTTTACAGTTCTTGTCATCCACATGAATACATTGCATCCTAAAAACAATGATTTGACATTTTCTTTTCTTCTTAATATATTTTCATAAGAATGAGATATCAGAATTGTATGTTATTAATAGAGACTTGGAACATAAGGAAGTTCAGATTAAATTAGAACTTTTTTCTAAAATTGTCAATTACCATACTAAGGATGCAGGGGAAAAATAGCTTTGCTCTCCCAATGCTCATTACTTTTTTTTCAGAGGGAAAAGCTTAATTTTTCTGTCTCTTTCATCTTTCTTGTGTGAGGGTTGCTTTTTATATATCTGGGAAATGCAATCCTCAAATGTAGCTGTCTACTGACTGCCTTCAAATGCGTTATTAAAAACTGGATGTTTTATTGAACATAAGTGTATATAACTGATTACTTTTTACTAATTATTTTATTAATTATTATTAATTATTATTACTATTAATAATAATAATTATATGTGAGCTTGAGCTATAAAGTTTGGCTCCACATGTATATCCAGATTCAAATCTGATACCAAAGCCAAACTTCGCCCATGCTTGGATATATTTAGATTCTGTGTCCTGTTTAGGTCCAATTTCTATTTATTATTTCTGTCTCACTCCATCTGTCTGTCTGTCTCAGGGTTTGCTATAACACTTATCACTTCAGTATCTAAAATCCAGATGCACAAAGAGGATTAGGTGCCAAAACCCCAGATTTAGGTGTCAATGTGACCCACAAATCCCTTGCTCAGCTGCCACCCAATTCTGTGGATGCCTAAACTTCATTGGAAAAGTCCCCTAAGTGACTACTTTTCTGCCTCCGGGCATATGTACTGCTGCCTCAGGCAGGTTCCTGGATGCCTTTCTCAAGCCTAAATCCCAGTGCAATCCTCAAACCAGGTGAAGATAGACATTGCCCTGTCTGTCCCATCTGTAGGGCCTGATCCAGTAGGTGTGCTCTGAGTATGCCTACTTCTACACAAAACAACTAATGAGACGGAGGCAGCAATGTCCATTGTAACTTCCAGCCCAGTATTTAGGGCTCTCACCCAGAAGGTGGGAAATCTCAGTTCAGTTTTCCCCACTGCCTGATGAGATGGGATTTGAATAGAGATCTCAGGAGAGTGCCCTAATTGCTGGACTAGGGATATTCTGAGGAGGGTCAACATTCCACTTTGTATTAAACATGCATTGGGCCACAGAGAGAGAGTGACTTTATGGACTATGGTGAGTTAGTGAACTCACCACAAAGGTGGGAAACCCTTATTCAAATCCTCTCTTCATCAGGTAGAGGGGGGAATTGAACTGAGGTCTCCCACATCCTAGCTGAGTTTTCTAACCACTGGGTTAATAAGGATAAGTAGAGTCTGACTAAATTCATTGCCATGAAAAACACATCATGGACCGTGAAATCTGGTCTTTTGTGTGCTTTTACGCTATACTATACAGATTTCACAGGGGAGACTAGCATTTCCCAAACTGGGATGCCTGACCCAAAGGGAGGTTGTGGGAGGGATGCAAGGGCTCTCAGTATTGCCCCCTTACTTCTGTGCTGCCTTCAGAGCTGTATGGCCGGAGGGCGGCGACTGTTGGCTGGTAGCCCAGCTCTGAAGGCAGTGTCTTTGCCAGCAGCAGTGCAGAAATAAGGGTGACATACCATACCATGTCATTCTTACTTCTGTGCAGCTGTTGGCCACGGCTCTGCCTTCAGAACTGGGCTCCCGGCCAGCAACCGCCGCAGTCTGGAGGAAATAAGGGTAACAGTACCACAATCCCCCCCCCAATACTCTTGAGACCCCCCCACACACACACAACTCCTTTTGGGGTCAGGGCCCCTACAATTATAACACTGTGAAATTTCAGATTTAAATAGCTGAAATCATGAAATTTATTATTTTAAAAATCCTATGACCATGAAATTAACCAAAATGGACCGTGAATTAGGTAGGGTCCTAAATATAAGGAAGGTTGCTGCCACCGCTCCATCTCCATAAGCCCTTTTGTGTGGAGTTATCCATGTATTGCTGCCATTCCTGAAGGAAACAGCTTAGGCAACAAAGGTGCCTGACTCTAGGAGAAGGATGGCAGCTGCAGATCCAAGCAAAGATAGGCACACAGCGCCCTGAGAGAGGCGGGACTTAGGACATACCTTCTCTTTGGCATCCATTATTGGCTAGCTTAGGCAGCTCCCCATCTAGTGTGCTGGCTTTTGTTGATGTCATTCTCAGGTGCCCGTCTCTTCCAATGCATTGAAGAGATGGTGAGCCAGGGCACCCAACTCACAGTTCGTGGATTCTGCTGGGTAGCTAGGGGCCAAGAAGTTAGATGTTGCAATGCTTACATCCCTTTGTGGATCCAAGTCGAAGGCTCCACACATGAGCAATCACATTGACTTCAATGATAGTATTCAAGTGTTTAAAGGTAAGCAGATGCTCAAGTGCCTTGCTGGAGCAGGGTCTAGCTGTTCACTCTCTCTTCTCCCGCTGCCACCCTCTTGTATCTCCAAGAGTTCTTACAGTATACAGCTGAATAAGAGAAGCCCAGTCATCCACCATGGTATGTGGCTATAAAGGGCAAGTTACTGGATGGATGCTGTACTCTACCAAATTATGAGCAAAGTGCACTAAAATCTGGTGCTAGTATGTTTCTCCTCAAATATGGAGCAGGTTAGGCAACACCGTGAGCCTGCACATCAACTTCTGAGCATGGATAAAAAGTATAAGTGTGAACACTGTAAATCCAACATGGAAAAAGGCAAAAAACAGAGCACAGCTTGTTTCATAGAAAGGATATAGAGCTGCATGCCCAGTACTAGTTGTAATACTGTGGCGGGTGGGTCATACCTAAAGGCCATAACTAAAGGCCTACTTCCTTTAATCAGTGGGGAGGAACCACTAAGTCTAGGCTACAATTGATTTCTGCGGACAACAACAACAACAAAACAGGTTCAGAAGTGAGGTCAAAGGTTGAAAATCATGGATCCAGATTGGGACACCGAGCAGAAAACCCTTGACTGCACTCACTGCTCATCAAAGGCATCTAGGGAGTCACTGAGCAATGTAACTGCTGGGCTGCTAACAACAGCTTCTGGCTGCAGTAACCAACACACCCTAATGCTGTAAGAAAGAGGTGATATGGAACCCAGCAGACATTGATGCACCAAAAAGGTGGACACAACAACCAGATACCTCAGATATCTTTTTCATATGTGATTACTGTTCCCCAAACCTATCAGGAATAACTATGGGTTTATGTGCATATGTGGAGTTAGAGGTCTCACTGTGATCTTTGCACTCACCAAACCTCCCCTCCCCTTCCCTCCCCCCCTCAAAAACCAAAAACATTCAGCCTGTAATAAACCCTGTGCATCAGGATAGGCTGATGCTCATAGAAAGGAGAGAAGTGCAACAGGTCAATCTATTCATTCCTCTCTTTGTTTATTCAATTTTTTTCTCATAACTACAATCATAGCAAGGGACAACCCAGCTGAGCTAAAAAAAAGTAATTAATTAAATGACAATGTGTATACTTTGTTCCTGTGAATATCAGCAGTATAGTATTGCATTTAACTCTTGCTAACTTGAAATGGTAAGTGAGGGTAAAGACCTTGTTGAGAGAGGGGTATCCTGACAAAGGAAAATGTTTGGTAATACCTGCCATTTGGCGCTATCTGATCCATTCAAAAGTCAAAACAAAATCCTCTTCTGAAGCAACTGTGTGATTCCCAAGGAGAGAAAGGGGAACTACAAGGTTCTATCACCACCTGAGGGGACTGATATAGAGAATATCCTCCCAAGCCAAGCCTTGAGAGAGATTATTCTTCTGAAGATCCTTCACAAAGTAGAGGAGATGGTGATTGTAGAGCATGGGGATGTTTTATAAGGGAAGCTAAGCAAGGTACGTTTTCACATATAATTCAAATAGGGTTCAAATAAGTATCCATTCTTTGGGATAATGCAAAATTAAACTTCAACTTTTTGAGGTTTTCTCATCATTAGCTGCCATCAGTGGCATTGTTCAACTCCTGTAATGCAAATGGTTGTCTCTTAATAGGAAACACTGTTATTACACTTGAAATGGTGTGGAGTAATTTGATACAAGCCTAAAAAGTTAATTCAGAACACAAGGCAGGAGAGGAGAAGAATCTGTCATGTTTTTAAAAAAATTACAAATAACTGGAATCTGAGTTGCCAAGCCCAGAACAAACAAATTGATAAAAATAAATGGAAATAATTAATAATAATTAATAGACATAATGAAGGATGTTTTTCATTAGATCATGTATGGAATAGTACTCTCAGTGAAAGTTGTCACAGGAAACATAGGTCAATAAGGATGTTATCCCTAATGAAAAAGATTACATATATATGACTAACCTTTCTAGGATCAATTGATTCTACTTATCTCCAAAATTTCATACTTTATCTTCTCATTAGAGCAGCACCTGCTAGTGCTGTTTCAGTTTAAAGTCAGTTCTTAACCCCCAAGAAAAAGGATATAATAAGTTTCCAATTATTTCTTTTAACTGGCTGATGTGTGATGTTTGATCAGTAAAACATCTATGGCAATTTTAAACACTTTTGGGGCTCAGTTCTAACTCAAATCTCCCTTGATTTGTAAAATTAAAGGTGAAGAATCCAAATCAGCAGACATAGTAAGGAGGTAGTATCCATGCTCTTCTGCGATGCTGCTCAGAGTGAAGAGCAGCATTACTTTGCTCCACCAGTTATATATGTCCATAATTGGGATGTTGAAATAGCAGGTCTGGGTATTCATGAAAAGGAATCTCTCAGTACTATCCATCCTGTTAATGGTACTTCATAGCCAAAACCATGAGCAATGTATCTGTTCAGGCTAAACACTGTGCTCCATATTGATCCTTTATGGTCTGTACTAGGAAGTATATAATAGTAAGGTTGTTTACTGCTCAGGGACCTTTGCAGTAATTATAAACCCCAAAAAAATGTGTGATGGACAGAATGGCAGCTTGGATTCTCAGGGACTCACATGGACAGATTATCCAAAGAGCTCAGCACCCAACAGCTCCCATTTAAGTACTTAAATAAATAGCTGGATTTTCACAGAAATCATTTTCCTATTTAGGTGCTTAAATGGGAAATCTGGATATTTTTCATTTTGCTGAGTTTTTTATTCTATTGAATGTAAATATTTCTAATTTTGACTTTTTCTTAATACTAAATTTACAGGAAAATATGTAGGGAGGTTTACAATTAATGAGGATAGAAGGGTTTCATTCACTTTTTATGACTTATCCCCCTATTAGGAATAAAAATAATTTAAAAGGGTTTGCACAAGAACTGTCAGAAAACAGTCTATGGCTCAGTAAATTATCCTGTGTAAATGTTTTAATTAAAAAGAAGAAAAAAACAACAGGCCCATGAAAGTCAACAAAAGCTGCCTTAATTTATGAGAGTAACACACACTGCTGTGCTGTAAATCATCTGATAGTCTTCAGGGGAAAAAATCAGATTAAAAAAGAAATGATTGGCCATCAATTTCAGAGAAGACAAATGGTTTATGAACTACATAATTAGAGAGTGTTCTTAATACTAAGCAAAACAGACTTTAAAAAACCTGTCTTGTTTTTCCTTAGGATGCCTAACACCTGCACAAGGGAAAGAAAAAAATTAATCTCAAAACCGCAGATTTATACACTAAGCCCTCATATGTAAAGATCTAGGATTCTCTTTAATTCAGCACATAGCCAAGTTGCATTTTACATGAGGATGATTAAAAGTCATTTTGGTGTACTTATTTTATACAGCCCCTATATTTAACCCTGCTCCACCATTGGGAACCATTAGCACAGAGCCCTGAACCCATTCAGAATCCCATCTTCTTGAACTCCACCAAGGTTCATGCTAGTAGACCCTAATTCAGTATTAGGGCCTTAGAGATGGATCAAAATCACATAAGGACTTCTCCAAAGCACACAGTTTTTGGATTCAGTGTTCCTGTTTGGCCCTTTATAGAGAAGGCTCTGACCTGTGCTGTATGGATCAGGACTGAAATCTGAACATCCCCAAAGTTTGTAAAGGGAGGTAGAGCTACTGTTCTAGTTCTGATCCAATTCTTTGTTATTATTTATTGGCTTATTAAGAACCAGCAATGTACTCAGCACTGTACAAAATACATAGTCCTTGCCCTGAAATGCTGGCAGTCTAGAAACTGGCAGGTAGGAAGAACAAAGTAGGAAACCTAACTTTGAGGAGGATTTTAAAAAGGATTAGAATTTTATATGAATCCTAAGAAAATCTATATTAAACAGGATAACCATTTAACATTAAACAGGGTAACCATTTCAAATGGATAGAAATGTATGCTTCAGGCCACAAGACAAACTTCAACTGCCTGAGTACAGGAAGAAACTGCACATGGGCAGATTATTTCATTATGGGTTTTTTGTACCTTCCTCTGAAATATCTGATATTGACCATTCTCAAATGAACTACAATATGGCATCTCACATGATTCTTATCTAGATAAAGTACATCTCATGGGCTTTTATTTTGGAATCTGCATCCGCAAAAAAATAATAGCTATGAGGCTCTAACCAGCAAAGTACATAAGTACCTACAAAACTTTAAGAATGTGACAAGTCCCATTGAAGTTAATGCAGATATTTAAGAACTGTGCTGGGTCAAGGCTTATAACAGGCCATGTTTTTAAGTTTCCGAACCAAAATACATGGTGTTTGTGACTTTCATACACTGCACATGCTAATATTTTAAAGCATATTTGAATAGGGCAATTTGGGGATGAAAATAGTGACACAGCTTTCAAATCCTTGGAAATACACTGTTTGGGAAAACTTTTGATAGGGACAGGGTGGGGGAAAAGAAATGGAATAATATGGATTTGTCCTTGCTAAATAGTGACAATCAGCATATATGCATTCATGACCTGAAATGATTCCGAACACAGGGTTTACAAATCCTGCAGGCTATAAAGAACTCCTCATTAAAGCTATTATCTTTGTAGTGATTTTCCAGAGCACCCAGAAGTTAATTTTTGCCTTAGCAAATAACTTTTAAATTATCTACCTAAGATATACTCCTAAGCACAGTTCACCTTGAGGCTTAGTTAATGCAATAAATTTAAAGTTCCTGGACCAAGCTGCTTTTGAGATAAGCAATGGAAGGAAACAAAGTTTCCTTCAAAATGTAAAGTATCAGACATTTTTGAAAGTTCACATATCAAACAGCTGGTCCAATCCAGTCAGACTTTGCAATAAAATTTTCTCCAGAAAGAGAATTTTTAAGAGAGAAATGCAAATTTGTAATAGTGAGGATAATTGTAACCTTGAGAATAGATTACAAAGGTATGTGGTTTATTTTTCAGTATTTAGAGTCTTTAAATCAATATTGGATGTCTTTCTAAAAGATATGTACTAGCTCAGCAACAAAATACTGGGCTATATGCAGGAATCACTGGGTGAAATTCTATGAGCTGTGTTATGTGAGTTTATGATCTTAAAGGACCCATCTGGCCTTAAAAATTATGAATCTATGAGGCTACATAGACTGACGGGATCAATACTATCTCTACATAAAGAGGCTTGAAATCTTACATATGGAGTTGCTATTACTTCTACACAATATGGTCAGGGTTTTTTATAGTTATATAGCTTACGTAATAACTGATCCTGTATTCCCCATGTTGTTCTGGAGAAAAGGGTACTTCTTTGGACTATAACTACCATACTGAATTATTCTTCGAAGCCTGTTTCTCTCAGTCTAATTCAGGTACTACATGTGGTAAAGAAAGGCTGTAAAATGTTCCTTGCAGTAAGTAATAAGTTAAGTATATCGGCATTATGGCATGTCTTTACTAGCTTTACTAAGATACAGGGTGCCACAGAGATAAGTATTACCTGATCTGCCTAATAGGGAAACATATTCTCATTTACTTCACACTCATCAAAGCCATCTATTCTGCTAGACAGGCAGTCTTTACAGAAATCTATCTTGGCTATCAGGGATCAGCTTTACTTTGATATGTAGTCAGAAACCGTAAGAGGCAAAATTTATAGTTAAAAAGAAATCTATGTACCCATTTACGTGCATTGACAATCTGATAGTTTATTGGTAGTGATATGGTCTCTTGTCTCCTGATCACTTGTTCTTTGGGATGACATGGGCTAAAAGACCTAAGGATACAGTATACTCAACCCCTGTGGTCAGAGGATGTCTCATGTCATTCAAGAATTATTCCTCTGGCCAGTTTATCAGTACTGACATGCTCTAAAGGAAATCTGTGCAGTTGTTGACTTAAAGAATGTTTGGCTGTGAGCTGGCACTCTCCTTTGGGGAGAAAAGCATTGGAACTGAACTTCATATACATTGTATATTTCTCAAGGCTAGACTGTTACTGAATTACACACCTGTGCAGAGAAGTAAGTGGGTGCAAGAACCACCCTTTGGGCCCATATGTGCCTGAAGCAGTCCTTGCGCCTGGCTGCCCAGAATTAGGTGAATTGGCAGAAGGATGCATGGGGATGGGCAGAGTTCACTCACTAGCCAGCATAGATGAGCTGACATGGTGGATGTCCTACATTGCTGCTGACATTGAGTAACAACAAATTACTAGCTCCCAACCCGGGTAAAAGAACTGTGCCTTCGAGGGATTCATCTGAGTCACAGTGTCTTCCAGAGGTGATTGCTGGAGTGGGTCAGCTTACACTGTTCTCCTTGCTCAGAGCTGGGTCTGAAGTTAAAATTGAGCACTAAGTCAACTAATATGCATCATCTCTTCCTGCAAGGGAGCATGTCAGATTAAGGTGTTACAATATGTTTATAATACGAAATGGCTCTACAGTTGAGCCACAATGTGCACTAACACCTGTCCATGAGTTAGGTAATTGCATTTTCAGATTCTTTTGTTTCTCACCTTTGCTTTCAAGTTATATGTTATCATCAGGGACATCAGAAGCAACAATCCTCACATGATCAGTAAATATTCTCTCTTCTGTCAGGAATAGTGAGCACACACACAAACACACACACACACACACACAATCTAGGTGTCCTACTGCACTATTCTAGAGTATTGGTCTAAAACTGCCAGCCACAACACAGTAAGTGGTAAGACATGGGCCCGGGGTGGCCAAACTGTGACTTGTAAGCTGCATGCAGCTCTTTTACAGTTAAAGTGTGGCTCTTGGAGCCCCCTCCCCCACCAGACTGGGAGTGCAGGAGTTTGGGACTTCTGCCCTTTGGTGGGATGGTGGGGTAGGAGCTTCTTCCAGAGAATACTGGTGCCTTCTGAGGGGAAGGGACACAATTTAAAGGTTCACCCCCCACACCCAAAAGCTTGAATCATACCTCCTCTTATCCTCAGCGGCCCCAAGATGTTAGCTCCGCATGGAAAGGCAGTGGCAAACAGCTGGGAGCTGCAAGGAGGGGCCACTTCTTTAGCTTCCTGGGGAGAGGCAGCAGCAAAATCAGCAGCCCACCCTGCAGGTCCCAGCTGTTTGCCAGTTGACACTACCCAAAGCACAGCTCCCAGCTTGCTATCTCCAGCAGCTGCCAAGCAGGGAGGGAATCCAGTCACACCCTGTGACCAAATGGTGCCAGCAAACATCGGAGGGGGTGGGGGCACATGACCCCGCATGCCCCTCTCATGTGTTACCTCTGGCTTCTGCCCGGTGGAGGGGGTAGGTCCTCGGCTTCAGAAGCAGGGCTGAAGCCCCAAGACCTGGCAGGCACCTCGCATGGGGCTGAAGCCCCGAGACCCCTCTCCTCACAGGGTTGAAGCCCTGAGTCCCAGCAGACATCTCCCATGGGGCTGAAGCTGCAAGCCCTGTCAGGTGCACCCCAGCTCTTGAACTTCTGAAGATTGTCGTATGGAGCTCGGAGGGTCAGTAAGTTTGGCCACCCCTGATACAAGCACTACCAAACAATCCAACATAAAACACTGCTATAGAATGTGGAAGGAAAATTTCCTCTTCAAGAGTGATTTATGTTCTGTAATTTTTAAATCTTTTATTTTTAGAAACAGTCTTTAGTGGATTTTTTCTGAAAAAAAGGTTGATTTTTGCTTTATTTTTCAAGCTTGCATCAGGTTCTCAGTGCCTGCACTTTTTCTTTTCTTTTTTCTTTTTAAGCAGAGCAATTTATGTGGAGGAACAAAGAAAGCATTCTTCTGTTTTTTCAAGGAATGAGAATTTGTAGCTATCACCCTGACACTGACTCACTGACAACTTGTAGCCTTGTGCATTGCCTGATGTAATCCGTAATAGTGCAGATATACTGTACTCACACTAGCTTCATTCACAGGATCAGCAGTCGGAGGCAATCTCCAGGGAAAGGAGATGAGCTACTCAGCTAGTCAAAAAATGGCATCAGCAGCCACTGCAATTGTAGAAAAGATATTATATAGCTACCACCTTAGGAAAGAAAGTGTTCAACCTAAAATGACAATTTTGTTCTGCTTTACAGCTTAATTTATATACTGTACGTTTACAGAAAACCTTCCTTCCTTACCCTTCTGCCCCAATCCAACTCTCTGTCATACACTGTCATAATACTTAACCTTTTGCTATAAAGAAGAGTGAATCGCTTCTTTAAAATTGAATTCAAGTTCTTAGCTGTGCAGCCTAGCTGAAAGGGTTTCTTATTTAGAGATATAGCTGTCACTCCTCCATTATACATTCAGTCACTGAGAAACTGAAATAAACAGCCCTGTTACTGTTACTCCATTTTCCCATTAAGTTTGACAACTCAATTTTACCTGTGAACATCCACAGGGCATTTTGGCATTCACTCCAAAGTGTTCCAGCAAATCACTGAAGAAGATTCTGTACTGTTGCCCATAAAACATCTGAAGCATTCAAAAGCCTTCTTTACTAGTGATTAACTTAACCCACAGCCGATCAAATAAGACCCAGATAACATGTAACAACCTATCTTTTCGCTTATATTGTCAATACTTGGCCTTATTTTTGTATCTTAATAGGTTACTGGTCTAATTACTACTAGATTTATTTGTATTTGTTAGTAAATGAAGTTATTTATCACAACCCCCCTCAACATCAATGTCAATGAAACCATAGCTGGCATTGCCATTATTTCATTTTCTAATTCCAAAAGAAGCAAATGAAACCTTAATGAGATGCAGGCTCTTATGTGTAGCTGTCATTAATCTTTCTCTTAAGTTCTTTAATAGAATTATTAGCCTCAAAAAGTTAAAAATAATTTTATCTAAATAAACAGTCAACCACCAGTCTAGGGGCTTTTCTTCCTGAAATATTTGAAGCATCTCTCTGCACTTACATAAACAGAATTTGAAGGGCCTTGCATGTTCTGAAGACAACATCCCTTAGCAGAGAATAAATAGGTAGATCCAAAGCAAGTGCAACATAACTCAGTCAGAAAATGCTACATTCTCCTGTTTCTTGTAATTTTACCAACTGAATGCCATCTTGCAATCACACTACAACATAGCATCTTGTATGTGCACCATGCTATCTCTGTGGTAATATACATAGAGACAATAACAATTCCAAATGGCAATAACTCACTTTTTGAGTGTGTGTGTTTTTTATAGAATTTGACATAAGACTTGTATCAGGACATGGGTGCTAAAACGATAGCTAAAGACAGTTATGCATATCAAGTTTTCAAAAGAACATTCCTTTATTGCCTTTCCTATGTCACGATGAATAGTTCTAAATCATTTGCAACAATATATTTACTGTATTGAAAATTTAAAAAGTTGATACTGGCTTTAAACCTACAAATAATCAAGTCTGCTACAGGGTTGAGTTTATTTATTTATTTTTTTGCCACAGTGAAAAACGGCATAAATATGCTGATTGCTTCCAGTTATTTAGTTTATAAAATATGACTTGTAGAAATAAAGTTTCTCTTGAACTAAAATTAAAATTTCAGGAAGGGAATATCTATGAGTTGTATATGTAAATGCTACAGAGGTGTATTGCAAAAATGGAGGATTTTTAAAAATGTAAAAATCTATTAATGAAAAGTACATAATGGAGATTTCTTCTCAGGATCGTATTAATTTGCTTGCTTCTGTTTCTGAAAGATGCACATTTGTCTGTGTGGACTTTAAAAATTAATACAGTCATACATAAGGAAAAATCAATGTCACATGCATATACAGTAGAATGAAAGATATCCTGTACGGTTTTGTGCTGTATTTGAAGTCTTCAGTCTTTGGAACACTGTATTCCATTTCTGTATAAAATATTTATACTGTATTTAACTATCTTTTAGCTTTTTTTTGGTCTAGTCAACAAAAGTGACATTCTTTTTAACATCTGGTATGTATTGATTATTTTTATTTCTATCTGAGAATGTGAATAAAAGTAGAAAGAACACTGTGTTAGTTGAAATTAAGTAGATACTATATTCTGTATAATTTAATAGATATTCTTTCTTTGTTTTGATCTGTGCAATGTGAAACTTAGTTTTAAAGGTATATATTTATTTATTTATTTATTTATATGTAGGCTAAGTCCAAAATTTAAGACAATTCTAGCCACAGATACATTCATGAAATTTCCATTGACTTATCATGGAGATATGACCTGTATTGGGGTTGAAACCTGGTTATATTTATAGTCCTTATTTTCAATCCCATTATAAATTGGTTTGGGTTGGCCTGAAAATTGCAATTCTAACTGTGACTGATAAGGATTTTTTCTACAAATTTAAAGAATTATTATTATTCAAATCTAGTTACCTTCCCAAGACTTGAAGAAGAACTCTGTGAAACTGGAAAGCTTGTCCTTTCCACCAACAGAAGATGGTCCAATAAAAGATATTAGTCACCCATCTTCTCTCTCTCATATTCAGGGAACAATATGGCTACAACAACACTGCAAACAAACTATTTATTATAAATGTATTATTATTATTAAGTATTATTGTTGTTTTATTATGATTTAATTTACAGGTCATTAACTTTTCCCCCATTTGATTTGTGCATGATATTCCTTTGAGGGCCTTCTCCTTATATTACAGGTTGCTACTTTCCCATTAAACTTTCCACATAATTAAATTATCTGGAAAATTTTAACTAACACAGTGAGGGCATTACATTTATTCACATGCTCAAATAGAAATTTTAAAAAAATCAGTACATCTCAAATTTTAAAAAGAATGTCATTTTTATTGGCTAGTGCTGGCTGTTTTTCAAAAGGAGAGCTTATAATTAAGCAAAATTATTAATGATTGTTGCCTATAACTAGAGTTGCCTGGTGGCTCCAGTCAGCACTGCTGACTGGGACATTTAAAGTTTGGTCGGTGGTGCAGCGGAGCTAAGGCAGGTTCCCTGCCTGCCCTGGCTCTGCACAGTTCCCTGGAAGTGGCTGGCATGTCCGGCCGCTAGGTGCAGGGTCAATCAGGGAAGCTTCATGTGCTGCCCATTCCCCAGGTGCTGGCTCTGCAGCTCCCATTGGCCCAATGGGAGCTGCAGGGATAGGGCGCAGGCAGCATCCACTGCACAGAGCTGCCTGGCCAAGAGGCCGGGCATGCCTGCCATTTCTGGGAGCAGCGCAGGGAGTCTGCGTTAGCTCTGCTGCACCACCAACCAGGAGCAGCCCAGCTGGAGCCTGCACCCTGAACCCCCTCCCCCAGATTGGAACCCTCTCCTGCACTCTAACTCCCTCCCAGACCCCACACCCTCACCCACACCCCAAGGCCCTGCCCGAGGTCAGAAACCCCGCCAGCATCCTAACTCTCTCCCAGACCATGCACGCCATACCCCTGTCTGTACCCCAACCCCCTCTCCCAGCCTTAAGCCCCCTCCCAGAGCGCGCACCCTCACCCCACTCCAACCCCCTGCCCCAGGTCAGAACCCCCTCCCGCACCCAAACTCCCCCCCGAAGCCCATACCCTGCACCCCTTCCCACACTCCAACCCCCTGCCCCAGCCCAGAGCCCCCTCCTGCACCTCAAACCTTCTTCCCCAGCTCCATCCCAGAGCCCGCACTCCCAACCAGAGCCCTCACCACCTCCCACACCCCAACCTCCTGACCCAGCCCTGTGAAAGAGAGTGAGGGTGGTGGAGAGTGAGCAATGGAGGGTGGGGGGCTGGAGTGAGTGGGGGCCAGGCATCAGAGCAGGGGCGGGGCCTCAGGGAAGGAGCTGGGCAAGGGTGTTCAGTTTAGTGCAGTTAGAAAGTTGGCAACCTACCTATAACATTAATGGTTACTGTCTGTCTGAGCAGTTTGCCTTCTGATGGCTAGTGGCAGTTGGGCCTTGACCCTGCAAGTATTTCTGAATGGGCAGTCATAAGCCCATTTCAGGATAAGGGACAATACAACATTCCCCATATAATTGATAACTGTAACTTTGAGCTATTTTGTGGCTGGCACAGATCTGTGAGGTGAAAGGTGGTTTGTTTGTTTTTTATATATAAAGTTCAAGTCCCAGTTTGACAGTTTTTTGTGGTTTATCTGGTATTTGTGTTTGTACAACATGCACAACATTTTTTCCCTCCCCTATAGAGGGGAAAGAAAATTAGTCAAACTGTTTTCGAGTTATAGGCCACTAAGTTAGAAAGTAGTTGGTCAAACTATTTTAACATCATTAATGCTTAACAATGACATCTTTTAAACAATAGTCACTTGGGGCAATTTTTTTAGCTATAAAACAGCATATTGAAACTTGAAACTTCAAACTTTTCATATAGATAAATACCATTAACATTCAAAAATCTCATTTACTAAAATTACGTTTTGTGAAGTTTTTGTGGCTTCATGAATATTTTACAAAGTCCTTGCAGAGTAAGGAAAAGAGAGGGAGAAATAGTAACCCTCAGAAGAAATCCTAAACTCTGCAGGACTGTGCAAGGTTGGAAGAATCAGGGACTTCAGAGTTCCAAAACAACAGGGCAAGAGGTAGGAGAATCCAATGGAACCAATGATCAACACAAATTAGAGCTGTCATTGGCACCTGTAGGGCAATATGAGCGAGAGGGCAGGCAGGGCTGTAATGTTCCTAAATTTCACATTTCATGGAGACAGGGAGCTTTTCCAGAAACATAATTAAAGCATCAGTACCACATGAGAGCTAGAGGAAATCCCATGCTGAGTGGATAAAATAAGAACAAAAACAAACCCTCCTGAAGTTTTGAAATGGTTGAGGATTTCTTTCCTCTCCAATCAAGATCCTTTTCTTACAATGACACTTCTCACCATAGAACTTCCCCAAATTAATTCTTAGAGCACATCTTTTAGAAAAAAAATCCCAGCTTGATTTAAAAATTATCAGTGAGAGATAATCCACCAAGATCCCTGCTAAACTCTGGGGCTTCCCTACAACCCAAACAGCAGAAGGCACCATAATATTCTCAACTCCTGGCATGTGAAAAATAATTTCCATCCTTCCCTGTGAACTGCTAATCTAACACAAAGGGAGGGATATCCCTTCCATTATAAAATACAGCTAAGAAAGACTGAATGGAAGCATTATTGGGTCCCAGTGGTACCTACCTGCTGCATTGGAAAGACCAGCAGGCCATTCAGCTTCCATCTGAAGGGGAAGACAGCTGTGAGAGAACTCGGGAAGGAAATAGGCAAGATGTTATGGTCATCCTTGTCTCCCCTCCTCAATAGTGAGAAAAACTGGTAGAGGAAGGATGATCTTCTGCCAAAGGCACTGGACTGGGAGTGATGAGATTTAGATTCAATTCCTGGCTGTTCCACAGACTTCCTATGTGACCTTGGGCAAGTAAATTAGCCTCTTTGTGCCTTAGTTCCCCATCTGAAAATGGGGATAATAATCCTTCCCTACCCCAAAGGGTAGCTGAGAAGACATGCTCATCAATGTCTAGGAGGAGCTCAGATGCTATAATAATGAAGGCCGTATAACTAGATAGAGACATATAAGGAGCTAGAAAGCTGCACAGTATATGTGTGAGGCACATTATGAAGCTTGATGTAGGAATCTCATGCATTTGAATCAGTCAGATACACTTTGGAGAAGAGTCCAGAAATTTGCATGCTTATGTGAACCTTTCAATCTTGTGAAGTGTCCACACCATTAATCAGAATGTGCAATCTACCTTAACTTCTCCTTCTCAATAACCCAGCAACTTGCTTTGCAAAGCAGAAGCGTCTCAGTTTTATTGCACTGACTGAGGCAGCTTTTCCAATTTTTTCAGCTGGCACTTTTCAGCATTCAGCTGTTTCCCACAAAGATCAGCTCTTGACTCTCATAAGGATTTTCACTTTCAGGACTCGGTGGCTAACCTTTGTGGATAATGTGAAAATCAGAAAGTGAAATCCTATGTAACTGCCTTTTTAAAACATTATAAGACATATATTGAGCTAAGTCCTCAACAGGTGGAAATCAACCTGACTCCAATTGTGGATCTACCTCTCCCTGGGTTGTTGTTTTTTAAAATTTGTTTCTGTTACTGGTCTCTACATCATATCATTTATATGATTTTTTTTAGAGATTTGTAATGAGTTGATGGTGAAATTATCACATGAGCAATTTGAACCCACGAGTTATAAGCCCGTTATGGCTTGATACTAAGTGCATGAAAATCAATGCAAAGATTATCAGGCCCTAATTCAGTACCCAAAGAAATTACCCCCCAAGTATTGCCTGGGATAAGGAGAATGGGGGGAGGTGGAAGACATGCAGAACCACTGATAAGTCATGGAGAGAGGAATGCTGGGCACACAGACTCCCCCCCCAGGCATAGGGTTGCCAACTTTCTAATTGCAGAAAAATGAACAGCTTTGCCCCGCCTCCGCCTTGCCCCTTCTCTGAGGTCCTGTCTTTTCCCTGCCTCTTCTCCAAGGCCCTACCCCTCACTCACTCTATCCCCCTGCCCTCCGTCACTTGCTCTCCCCCACCCTCACTCACTCATTCATTTTCACTGGGCTGGGGCAGGAGGCTGGGGTGCAGGAGGGGGTGAGGGCTCTGTCTGGGGGTGCAGGTTCTGGGGTGTGATGAGGATGAGGAGTTTGGGGTGCAGGAGGGGCTCCAGGCTGGAGCTAAGGGGTTTGGAGGGCTCTGGCTGGGGGTGCGGGTTCTGGCGTGGGGCCGGGGATGAGGGCTTTGGGTGTGGGAGGGGCTCTGGGCTGGGGCTGAGGGGTTCAGAGG
This sequence comes from Dermochelys coriacea, assembly GCF_009764565.3. Classification (NCBI taxonomy): domain Eukaryota; kingdom Metazoa; phylum Chordata; order Testudines; family Dermochelyidae; genus Dermochelys; species Dermochelys coriacea. The sequence goes on from NC_050068.2 coordinate 66,053,151, forward strand.
GCTCTAGCTGGGGGTGCAGGCTCTGGTTGGGGGTTCAGGCTCTGGGGTGGGGCTGGGATGAGAGGTTTGGGATGCAGGAGGGGACTGCGGGCTTGGGCTAAGGGGTTCAGAGTGCAGGAGGGAGCTCAGGGCTGGGGCAGGTAGTTGGGGGATGGGGGCGAGGGGCAAAGGCTCCAGGCGATGCTTACCTCAAGTGGCTACTCTGAAGTGGCAACATGTCCCTCCGACTCCTAGGCCGGGGACTAGGGGCTGTGTAGTTCCTGGCCAATGGGAGCTGCAGAGCTGGCGCTAGGGATGGGGGCAGTTTGCGGTGCTCCCGTGGCCACCCCATACACCTAGGAGCCGGCGGGACATGCGGGCTATTTCCCAGGAGCCGTGCTGAGCCTAGTAGGGAGCCTGCCAGCCCCGCACCAACTGGACTTTTAACAGCCCAGTCAGCAGTGCTTTTTGACCGGGTATTCTAGTTGAAAACCAGACACCTGGCAACCCTACGCGGGCATAAAGAAGGTAGGGTTTGTTGGAGGGAGTCTCTGAAATAGAGTGAGGAATACAAGAAGCCCTCAGTGTGTGCTCACACACTACACTAAACCTACCTAAGCAATGAAGCTTGTGACGCTCTCTTATAGGAAACAATCCTGCACTGGCAAGGGATAAGCAAGATGATTGAATAGGTGTCTCTTTTGCATGTCTAATTTCAAACCCCACATTTTCACAGATGCTGCTTTCTTATGCTCAACACAAATGCATCAACAAAAACCTTCATAAAGTCCCTGCCTTACCTTCCTTCCTAAGGTAGTGATGAAGAGTCATGGAAATAAATAATTATGCTACATTTCTATGACTCTTCATCAGTTGAGAAACTAATGGGCTCAGAAAGGAATTATTAAAGTAGAAAATAAAAGGGGAATTTCACACACTGTTTGACAAGCAGAGTGGTCTCCCACCACTAGATTTCCCTTTCCCTCTGTTTACAGATTTTTTTTACCTTTAGAAGCTGTGATTGAGATTATTTGATCTGAATGATTTGTAAATGGTTGAAGGATTTGTCCTAACAATCATAATTGGGGATGTGTTAAACTGCTGTAAACTTGCCTAATTGATGTGAAAAAATATTTTTGGATCCTGGAAGACATGAATTTCCCCATGTGGGTCTGGGAAGAATCCTTCATTTTTAAAAGAGGGAGGCAGAAGGAAGCACATAAAAATAACCAGGAGGTTTTAGAAGAAAACAAGTAAAACAAACTGGAAATCTTTTAATTAAAAAAAAAATCTGAACTGAGAGTAACAAGGAAAGTGTGTAAAGGCTAAAGTTGATGCAGCCAGTTAATGATACTCAACTATTTATTAAACCAGTAAATTTTAGCAGAGTAGCAGTGGCAGAGAGAGTTTATAAACAAGCAGTTTATGATTGCAGAGTCATCGGTGTTGCAAGGAAAAGGCTGATGGTGAGTATTTGGAATGAGGGAAATGTTTGTTTTAACTTCAGCAATAAAATTAGAACCTTGGCATATTGGAAAGTGGACTTGATTTGTGCTTGAAGGAATCAAATAGATCTAAAGAAGATATGCAGTAGATTCAGGTGGGTAGCAAGCAGATGGTAGGGTTATTAGACAAGGGCAAAAGTTTGTCTAGTCTTGTATCCTGTCCTAGACAGTGATATATACCAAATGCTTCAGAGGAAGGTACCAAATCCTATAACAAGCAATTAGGCCCATAGGGGAAGCTTCTTTCTAACTCTCACCAATCAGCTGTTGACTTTTGCCTTGAGTCATGAAGAGTTACATCCCTTTTATACTTTAATTGTATTTAACATACCTGTGTAACATACCTAGACAAGAGCACTAGAGAGTAGATGACTGGCTGAGGGAAGAGCATGAGACTCAACTTCATAAAGGCCAGAAGTCAGTTATTGCGGGTACAGTGATAAGAATTTTAATCTGAAGAGAGAGAGAGAGAGAGGGTGTTGCCCTTGATGCTAATGATCTTAAACAGTTTGGAGATATTTGCTAGAAATGAAAACTTTCTACCATTAAGTTTGTAAAAATGGCTGCACAGGCATACAGGAGATTTGTGGGGAAGATACAGGTTAGTGTATTTGAAAGCTTGGTTGAGGTAATGCTTCAAGTAGGAGAAGAGAGTGAACTACAAAATAGTTTGTGCTATAAGAGGAAGGGAGATGAGTGTAATTTGTGATTAGTCTATGACCCCTAACTATACACAAGGGCCTCAATTTCCAGAGAGTTTCAAATTTTGGGACCCCAACTTCAGACAACTTAAAAGGGATCTGCTATTTAATGGTGCTCAACACAGCTGAAAAGCAGGCTCTGTTAAATGTATAACAGCTTGGGAACTCAAAATCACTAGTCACTTCTGAAAATTTAAGTTGAGATTAAAGCAAACTGGCATCTGGAAATATAAAAAACAATGGTGGTGAACTTATGCAAGATCTGGGTGTAGAGGGTGTCTAGATGAAAGCTGAACACTTCCTTAGGTGCCTGTAAGCAGTATTTATATAAATATGAGCTTTATTGGAGAATTAATCCTGTAATTATTATAAATGGCAGTGATTTGGGCTATATACTAGTTAACTGCTTGATTTATTATGATGACCATAATCACAATTCACAAATTCAGAGAATAAAAAAATGTCTTTGATACCAACAACTATGTTTAGGACTAGTTCCTAAACCAACCAAGTGCTGATGTAGTGAGACGTCGATGAGAATAAAGCATTGAGGTTCAAATCTTGATGTCTTTACTGAGTCATTTCTCATGCAAAACTCTCCTAAGAGTCAGCAGCAATAAGGACAGAGTAAGGACTTTAAGATTCAGCCCATTAGCTCTGAAGAATACAAGATGCTGTGCATCTCTAATATAAAAGGAAAATATTCAAGTGCCTAGCAGACTGGAGAAATTAGAAGAGTTAAAAGAATTACCCTTGTAATGATGCCAAGATCAGTGTCTGCATATGTTATCTGTCTGTCTCTATTGAAATTTTTTTTAAATGTTGCACTGATGAGTAAGTACACTTTGAATTTTGTGCCAGATCCTCCCCCTTTTCTTCACTCCATTTGGGACTTACTCAACCTCAGAAGTATCAGCTAAGAGTCCCATTAACTGGTGAGTAATTAATGTTGATTAAAATCAATTCTGTGCAGGGTTATGGGGGTGTTGCAAGTGAGTTTTTCATATAACTTATTCTTTAATAAAGTCAATTTGTACTTAAGACCCTTCAGAGTTGGACTTAGAGGGCACAATCCTGCCCCCAAACATGCAAGTGAATCATCACTGCACAACTCTAAAAGCAGCTACTGCTGTATATGAAATAGAGAGCGGCATGATATGGTAATAAAATGCAGGCCCAATGTATCTGAAGGCAGTGTTGAACTGAAAATATGAATTGAAGAAAACTAGACCCATTTTTCACAGCACGGCAATGTGAAAGTTCATATGGAGAAAAACATTATAATGTACTTACTTTAAATTGTATTTCAAAATGAAGTGTTTATTTACAATTGGCATTTCTGAGCTAACTGTTTGAGGAAGTCATCTTACAAATTATGACACTTGCCTGCAAGATGCCTGCAACCCTGGCTTCATATAAAAGATACTGTAAAACCAATTTCCATCTAGCTTTTATGCCGGTTTAGCTATTGGAATAGAAATTTTTATGCTTAAAAATTAAAGACTTTGTTTAAAAATTAAACAGTAAAGTCTTCCTTTGATAATTTAAATTACTACAAAAGCAGAAGGGAAAAAACTGATTTGCAATCCCTTCCTTTGGGCTCTAATGATGCCAATATCACAAATGGTGTCCCTTAAGCAAGATGATTCCCACCAGCAATTGGATGAAAAGTGCCTGTTGTAATTTGAAATGGTAAAGAACATTTTAGTGTCTTCATGTAAACAGAGATTCTCATGCTTCATACTTTAAGAAAACAACAGAGGGAAGATGTTTAACTGGATATGGGGCAAGGAAGTTAAGGCTATGTCTAATCTACAGACCCTATGCTGGCATAGTCCCTGGGGTTGACACTGCATACACCTGCAGAAACAGTTTTGCTGCCAGTAAACACCACCTCCCTGAATGATGTTAGCTATTGTCAAGGTTCGTTCCCCACTTAGAACTCTAGGGTACAGATGTGGGGACTTGCATGAAAACCTCCTAAGCTTACTTTTACCAGCTTAGGTTAAAACTTCCCCAAAGTACAAACTATTTTACCCGTTGCCCTTGGACTTCCACTGCCATGACTGGGTTTACTGGGAAAGCGTTGTTTGGAAATGTCTTTCCCCCAGAAATCCTCACCAAAACCCTGCACCCTCCTTCCTGGAGAAGGCTTGATAAAAATCCTCACCAATTTGCATAGGTGACCACAGACCCAAACCCTTGGATCTTAAGAACAATGCAAAAAGCATTCAATTTCTTACAAGAAGAATTTTAATATAAAAAAAGGTAAAAAGAATCACCTCTGTAAAATCAGGATGGTAAATACCTTACAGGGTAATTAAATTCAAAACACAGAGAATCCCTCTAGGCAAAACCTTAAGTTACCAAAAAGACACAAAGACAGGAATATCCATTCTATTCAGCACAGCTTAATTTTCTCAGCCATTTAAAGAAATCATAATCTAACGCATATCTAGCTAGATTACTTACTAAATTCTAAGACTCCCTTCCTGTTCTGTCCATGGCAAAAGCATCACACAGACAGACCCAGACCCTTTGTTTCTCCCTCCCTCTAGCTTTGAAAGTATCTTGTCTCCTCATCAGCCATTTTGGTCAGGTGCCAGCAAGGTTATCCTAGCTTCTTAACCCTTTACAGGTGAAAGGGTTTTTCCTCTGGCCAGGAGGGATTTTAAAGGTGTTTACCCTTCCCTTTATTTTTATGACACGCCCCGCAAATCACAGCTAGGGTGAAATACTGGCTGGGATTTCCTCCTAGAGCTCTAGGAAAAAACAGAGTTAAGAAGACACATGCACCTCTAAAGATACTACCAAGTATATAAAGACTAACAATATTTTCCACATCTCAAGGATGATTTTAACCAATTGATTCTGGGAAACTGTCATGGGAGAGTACATCAGCCACTTTGTTAGAAGCTCCTGAGATGTGTTGGATGTCAAAATCAAAATCTTGGAGAGCTAAACTCCACCGAATAAGTTTTTTGTTATTTCCCGTGGTGGTATGAAGCTACTGTAGCGCAGCATGGTCGGTTTGCCGGTGGAAACGCCGTCTCCAAACATATGGGCGTAGCTTTTTCAGAGCGTAGACAGTGGCGTAACATTCTTTTTCACTGACTGACCAGTTGCTTTCCCTCTCAGACAGTTTTTTGCTGAGAAACACTACAGGGTGGAATTCTTGATCCGGTCCTTCCTGCATTAAAACTGCTCACACACCACGCTCAGATACATCTGTGGTTACTAGGAACGGTTTGTCAAAGTCTGGGGCCCCTAGTACAGGGTCAGACATGACTGTGGCTTTAAGTTGGTTAAAGGCCTTCTGATACTCTTCGGTCCACTGAATGGCATTTGGCTGTTTCTTTTTGGTTAGGTCTGTCAATGGGGTGGCGATTTGGCTGTATTGCGGTACAAATCGTCTGTAATAACCAGCCAAGCCTAAGAAGGATTGAACCTCTTTCTTTGACTTTGGGACAGGCCACTTTTGGATAGCATCCACTTTGGCCTGTAGTGAGGTTGATAGTTCCTTGACCCACCTGGTGTCCAGGGTAAGTCACTCTGTTTAGGCCTATTTGACACTTCTTAGCCTTAACAGTTAGTCCTGCCTCCCTTATGCGCTCGAAGACTTTTTGTAGATGTTCCAGGTGTTCTGCCCAGGAATCCAAAAATATGGCCACATCGTCAAGGTAGGCAACTGCATATTCTCCTAATACCTCTAGGAGACCATCTACAAGTCTTTGGAAGGTGGCGGGTGCATTCCGCAGCCCGAAAGGGAGTACATTAAATTCATACAGCCCGACATGTGTGGTGAAGGCTGACCTTTCCTTGGCGGATTCATCTAGCAGTACTGCCAATACCCCTTTGTTAAGTCCAAGGTAGAGATGAACTGGGCCCATCCCAGTTTCTCTAATAGTTCATCTGTGCATGGCATTGGATAATTGTCTGGGCAAGTTACAGCATTTATCTTATGGTAGTCCATGCAAAAACGTATCTCCCCATCTGGTTTGGGAACTAGAACTACTGGAGATGCCCATGCACTGCCAGAGGGGCGGATTACACCCATCTGTAACATATCCTGGATCTTCCGTTCTATAGCAGTTTTAGCTTGAGGAGATACCCGGTAAGGTTGGACTTTAATTGGGTGAGCATTACCTGTGTCACTGGAGTGGAATGACCATTCAGTCAGTCCAGGGTGGCTAAGAACGTCGGCACGTAGCTAGTGCAAAGCTCTTGGATCTGCTGTCGCTGCATACGCCCGAGGGTCATGGAGAAGTTCATCTCTTCCATGCAACCAGCACTTTTCCCTTCATAGTAGACACCTTCAGGCCACTCATCTTCATTTCCTCCCTGACAAACTTTTAATTCTCTGGAATAAAAGGGATTTAGAGAATTAATATGGTATACCTTAGGCTTTTGGTTGGAGGTGGGGAATGTTATGAGGTAATTAACAGCTCCCAGGTGCTCCTGGACCATGAATGGCCCTTCCCATGACTCTTCCATTTTATGGAGCGCCTTTAAGACCATAACCTGGTCTCCTACTTTGAAGGAACGCTTTCTGGCATGTTTATCATACCAGGCTTTTTGTTCTTTTTGAGCATCCTGTAGGTTTTCTGTAGCAAGGCCTAGAGAGGTTTGGAGGGTGTTTTGTAGGTTGGTTACAAAGTCCAGAATGTTAGTTCCTGGAGAAGGTGTAAATCCCTCTCATTGCTGCTTCACCAACTGTAATGGCCCCTTAACCTCACAGCCATATACAAGTTCAAATGGTGAAAACCCTAAACTGGGATGTGGTACAGCTCTGTAGGCAAAGAGCAACTGCTGCAACACTAGGTCCCAATCATTGGAGTGCTCATTTACGAATTTATATATCATGGCCCCCAAAGTTCCATTAAACTTTTCCACCATGCCATTTGTTTGATGGTGGTAAGGAGTGGCAACCAAGTGATTTACCTCATGAGCTTCCCAAAGGCTTTCCATAGTTCCTGCCAGGAAATTAGTTCCTGCATCTGTGAGGATGTCAGAGGGCCAACCTACCCTGGCAAAAATGTCTGCTAATGCCTGGAACACACTTTTAGCCCTGGTGTTGCTTAGAGCTATTGCTTCCGGCCATCAGGTGGCAAAATCCATGAAAGTCAGTATGTACTCCTTTCCTCTGGGTGTCTTTTTCGGAAAAGGACCCAGAATATAACCAGCTACTCGATGAAATGGAACTTCAATGATGGGGAGTGGCTGGAAAGGGGCTTTGACATAGTCTTGGGGTTTTCCCACTTTTTGGGATACCTCACAAGACCGGACATAGGTAGAAACATCCTTGCCCATTCCCTCCCAGTGGAATGACCTCCCCAACCAGTCTTTGGTCCTGTTCACCCCAGCATGGCCACTAGGATGATCGTGGGCTAAGCTCAAGAGCTTGACCCGGTACTTAGTTGGAACTACCATCTTAGTTGGAACTACCATCTGTGTCCACCAGAAAGAGTTTCCTTGTATAAGAGTCTTCTTTCTACAACAAACCTGGATTGATTAGAAGAGCTGAGAGGTGGTGGGTTGCTCCGTGCTGCCGTCCAAGCTCTCTGGAGGCTTTCATCTACTTCCTGTTCAGCCTGGAACTGTTCCCTTGATGCTGGAGACATCAGTTCCTCACTGGATTGTGGACCTATGCTTGGTCCCTCTGGAAGCGATGTAGGGGATGGGCCTGTTTCCGTTGACTGTGAACCGCTCTCCGCTGGTGCACTATGTTGGAGTTCAGGCTCCAGCTGAGCCTTTTGTGTAGAGTTATTGGCTGCTGCCGGTTCAGGTTCAGTGGGGACCTCTGGGGTTGGAGTTGAAAGTACTAGATTCAGTGCTGGCTGTGGGTCTGGTGCTGGTTGTTCCACCAGTTCCGGTTCTGGTACTGGCTCTATCTGGGTCTCTGGGACTGGATCCACTACTGCTGTTGCAGACATTGGCCCGGTGTCCGGGTCCATCACCTCTGACCGGGTCCTGGTAGAAGTTTCCTGAACAGTGCTAGGTGTGACGGCTGGTTTAGTGTGGCAGCGGGTGACCATTCCCACCCTCTTGGCTGACTTCACATGATTGGCCAAGTCTTCCCCCAACAGCCTGGGGATGGGATAATCATCATAGACTGCAAAAGTCCACTTCCTGACCAGCCCTTATACTGGACAGGCAAATTGGCTGTAGGCAAATTGAAAGAGTTGGACTTGAAGGGTTGAATCATCACATGGATCTCTGGGTTGATTAAATTGGGGTCCACTAAGGAAGGGGTCCACACCTGTGCTCAAGTGTCCCTCCATGCGGTGACCTTCTTCCCGCCCACAGAGGAAACTCACAGTTTCCCTCCGCTCCAAGGCTATCTGGGTGTATCTGGGCCGGAGGACCTCTGGGGTGATTCCAGTGCAATGAACTGTAATCGGTTGGGGTTCTTGGGCAGTTGGTCTTCACATGTCCTGGCTCGTTACATTGAAAACATCGTCCAGCTGACGGGTCACTGGGGCGAGGTGGGTTGCTGGAGAACGGTGTGGCAGGATGATAAAGTGGCTAGAGGGTTCCTTAGGGGGTAGATGGGGTCTTGGGTGGCCCCCGGTAGTAGGGGGTGGTCTGAGGTTGTCCCTTCTGGTATCCGCTCCAACTGCAACCATTTTTTTCTTCTCTGCCACCTCCACCCATTTGGCTCCAATCTCCCCTGTCTCAATTACAGTTTTGGACTTCCCATCTAGGATGTATCTTTCTATTTCCTCAGGAACTGTTCCCTCTAAGAACTGTTCCATTTGCATTAGGAAGGGCAAATCTGCTGAAGATTTAACACTTGCTCCTGATATCCAGGCATCCCAATGTTTCACAATGTGGTAGGCATGTCGGGCAAATGACACATCTGGTTTCCACATTAGGGCTCTGAACCACCGACAGAAATGCTCAGGTGTTAACCCCATTCTGTCTCTCACCTTGGTTTTAAACAATTCATACTTGTTCATGTGTTCCTTAGGCATTTCAGCCGCCACCTCAGCTAAGGGTCCACTGAGGTGTGGCCTCAGCTCTACCATGTATTGGTCTGTAGAGATGCTGTACCCAAGGCAGGCCCTTTCGAAGTTTTCTAAGAAGGCCTCAGTATCATCGCCTGCCTTGTAGGTGGGGAACTTTCTGGGATGGGAAGTGGAACCTGGAGAAGGATTGCTAGGGTTTGTTAGTATATTCTGCTGAGCCTTTGCCGTCTCCATCTCCAGTGCATGCTTCCTCTCTTTTTCCTTCTCCTCCTCCACATGCTTCCTCTCTTTTTCCTTCTCCTCCAGTTCTTTGTCCTTGGCCTCCATTTCTCTCCTGTGAGCAGCCTCTGTGTCATTCTGCCTCTTTCGCTGCCTCCATTCTAGCTAACTCCAATTTGTGTAGTGTCTTGGTTTCTGTCATCTTTACCTCTCTGTTTTTAACTAACTTTTCACCCGAGGGTTAGAAATAAAGCAAACAAAACTTGGCTTGTAAAATTTTGCTGTGATGTAATAGGATACCTATTCTCTGATAATGATTGTCAGCCTACAGAAAAATTTAAAAAAAAAAAAATCCTAACACTTTTGGTTCTAGGCAAATAGGCAGAAAACCCCTCTAGTTGCTGTTAGGTAAAAAAAAAAAAAATCAGGTCTGTGAAGACTTGTGAATTTCCCTGCAGGAGGTTAACTACCTTGTCTTTAGGTAGAGAAAACTTCCCCTCACAAAAGACAATTTCCTTTTTTCTCTGCTCTGGCCCCAAAGCAGAGAAAAAAACCCTCTGTTTTCAGTTTAACCTGCTTTCCAGCAGCCCAAAAGAAAAAAAAAATCCTTTTCAAATCTGTGCTTCTGGTTCAAAAAATCTCAAAATGATTTCAAGTTGATCCCACCGCTCTGCCACCATGTCAAAGTTCCTTCCCCACTCTGAACTCTAGGTACAGATGTGGGGACCTGCGTGAAAACCTCCTAAGCTTACTTTTACCATCTTAGGTTAAAAATTCCCCAAGGTACAAACTATTTTACCTTTTGCCCTTGGACTTTCACTGCCACCACCAAAAGTTTGACTGGGTTTACTGGGAAAGTGTTGTTTGGAAACGTCTTTCCCCCAAAAATCCTCACCAAAACCTTGCACCCCCCCTGCCTGGAGAAGGCTTGATAAAAATCCTCACCAATTTGCATAGGTGACCACAGACCCAAACCCTTGGATCTTAAGAACAATGCAAAAAGCATTCAGTTTCTTACAAGAAGAATTTTAATATAAAAAAAGGTAAAAAGAATCACCTCTGTAAAATCAGGATGGTAAATACCTTACAGGGTAATTAGATTCAAAACATAGAGAATCCCTCTAGGCAAAACCTTAAATTACAAAAAAGACAAAAACACAGGAATATCCATTCTATTCAGCACAGCTTAATTTTCTCAGCCATTTAAAGAAATCATAATCTAACGCATATCTAGCTAGATTATTTACTAAATTCTAAGACTCCCTTCCTGTTCTGTCCATGGCAAAAGCATCACACAGACAGACCCAGACCCTTATGTCTCCCTCCCTCCAGCTTTGAAAGTATCTTGGCTCCTCATTGGTCATTTTGGTCAGGTGCCAGCGAGGTGATCCTAGCTTCTTAACCCTTTACAGGTGAAAGGGTTTTTCCTCTGGCCAGGAGGGATTTTAAAGATGTTTATCCTTCCCTTTATTTTTATGACAGCTATGCTGACAGAAACACTTTCCTGTCAACATAGGTGCACCTACACTGTGTTTTCTCAGCCCAGGTATGTTTCTAGGGAATGTGTTTTTTCACTCCCTTAACTGACATGGCCATGCCAGTATAAGTTTTAAGTGTAGACCAGGCCTAAAATCAGGTGCAGATCTAGGTTTAAGCTAAGCTAAGTTTCAGGCTCTCGAAAGAGTCAAAGTTAGAGTTTAGTTTTTTACCACAGCTTAAATTTTGCAAACTTTTTTTTGCCAACTGTAATATTGTAAATATAGTGTATAACTAATTAAATATTCATTGGAGCAGGGGGACTTTACGTGGGTCTCTCACATCCCAAGTGAGTGTTCTAACCACTGGGCTAGAGAGTTATTTTTAATTCTCTCTCTGGCCCAATGACTAATTATTTATACACAGTGGAACAGATTCAGCAGGAGAGATTGAGAGAGCCATACCCATTAATACCCCATAGCCCAGTGGCTACCACCATAGACATAGTTTGACTTCTATACGGGGGGGGGGGAGAGGGCAGCTTCCATGCCTGCCCAAGGCTTGCATTTGGGGGACCAACACACCTCCTACTCCTCCAAATTACACCCATGGTTAGGAATGCTCTTGGGGGTGGAGGGAGACCTAAGTTCTAATTCCTTCTCTATATCAGGCTGAAGAGGGGATTTGAAGGGAGGGTGTCTCCCACATTCTGGGTGAGTGCTCTAATCAGTGGTCCAAAAGTTATAAGGGAAAGCACCACCACTTCTGCCTCCCATTTGCTTTTTTTTTTTTGAAAAAGGACTGACCTGGGGTACGCATTCAACTTGAGGGGTGGGTTCCTGGCTGAGAGTCCCATGCAGAGCCAGATGCCATCTTCTGACCCACATTTTGAGAGGTGGGTCTTAGGCCACACCCCTCTCCTCATCATATCCTATTGGCTAGTTTAGGCAGCTGCCCACTCAGCTTCTGTGAATTCCATTCTATTCTATGCCTTTTACTGGGAGCCTGGGCACCTAACTAAAAGTTGTGAATTCCACCTAAGTGTTCAGTGTTGCAATTCTGAAGCCCCCTTGTGAATCCTATCCTAAGTATTATCACTTAGTTAAAAGGAATGAATGAATGAAAGGATGAATGAATGAATGAATGAATGAATGAATGAAGTTATCTTGCTGTGGTCCCATCTCTCTAGTGGATCTTTTTTTTCTCCACATGACAAATTCACCATGCATTTTTTTCATATATATGGTAGGCTCTGCTCATGTTCAAGACAGGGAGAGCAGGTGCTGCTGCTTTGCCCAGACTGCAGTGCAGTGGTAAAACGGCAGTGGGCAAATCTTGCATGTTGCCTGGCTCTCTCCAGTATTATCAGCCTCTCCTTTTCATGAGCATTCAGGTATTAAATGAAAACCAAAAGTACATTTATGATTACATTGTTCCCCTTCTATAGATGGTGTACAATCAAAGAGCTATTGCACTGTTAACATATTACACACATACACAACAATCTCAGCCAACCATAAAGGAACACACAAAATAGCATTCACCGTTCTGTTTAGTATTTTTTTTTTAAATCAAACAAGTCTAAAGGTGAGGGAGAGGTCAAATTTCAGTGGATTTTATTGATTAAATTTTGTTTACTGCTATGGGGTACACTCTTATGAAAGGTACTATATTGGGAAAGAATTAAACCAGGCTAGAATGACTCAGGGGCTTCCCAAAGCTTTTAAAGTAATGCTTTAAAATTACATTTGTAAAGGGTAACATGGGAATCAGTGTACAGCTGTAGGCTGTGGCAAATTCAGGCCCAAAAGCTCTAAAACAATACAAGTAAGCCACTGCAGGTAATGAATTCCATCTTCTGAACAAGAGTTGGCAACTGTTCCACTAAACCTTAGCGTAGATAATGAAAATCTAAATAAGAAACTATTAACTGAGTGTAAAATGGCACCAAACAGCACCTCCCTATTTCAAGGTATAATTCTTTTTACTTGTAACATTTTGTTAAGCTTTGAGAACCAGGGTTAAAACTTCTTCAAAGTCTTAACTACTAAGTTATTGTCCATCCATTGGATAGTGACAATATAACAATACCTACCTCACAAAAAAATAATACAACATGTGCTATGCAACATAATTAAATGGGCTTTCAAAGCACCCTGACATCTTTTATTTCATGTACAGCATTATAGAATTTTAAAGTTTCATTACTGTTATGTTTATTGGACTTTTGCCCTAGTAAGGATTGAGTACGGATGTCAATATTGCATCTATTGTGAAAATATGAAATATGAGAAAAACTAATTTTTATTAGTCTCAAAAATCAAGAGGCTGAATTCCAAGGGAGGGACATTCACCCATCTTTAAACTGCCTTACGGGGAGAACTCAAATCACTCTCTGAGTAATAACTAACTTTGCGTACGTCTAAACTGCAGCTGGTGGGCAAGCCTCCCAGCCCAGTAGACAGATGTGTGGTGTGGCTCAAGCTAGCACACTAAAAATAGCAGTGTGGACACCACAGCTCCAGCAGGATTGATTCATACCATCTCAAATAAATCCAAATGGAAAAATATTACATGCACAGTTCAATAAATAATGAATATGAAAAATGAATAATCTTTTTAGGCTTTGAATAACAACAAAAAATAATAATAGAAAAGAAAAGCCCCCAGCTAACAGTTCTCAAACTTATCCGTGTGATTTTTAAAGGCTCAGTATTAGATGAGAGAAAAAGGCTGTTCTGCAGATTTGACAAATACCACTCAGTGATACTGATTAAAATGTATAGCCGATTGATTGACTACACTTGTGGTTTGATGCTAAAAAATGTTCAAGAAAACAACTAACCAAGGTCAGCCAATTTATAGCCTAAAGACTGAACAGTCTTTAGGAAAAGCAGACATTCATATCCCAGATTCTGGGAAATATTTTTTTATCTCACAGCATATTCATTTTACACAGTAGGTGTGCTTCAAAGCTACACCCTCTAAATTACTTCTATTCATAATAGGGTCCTTTACAAGCTATAAGCACTTTATACAACACCTAAGATCCAACCTAAGATCCACTAGTTTGTATCAGTTCCTTAACTTGTTGCTCTGTACCTTTCCATATCTCTTTGTTACCACATCCCAGGTACCAATAGGCCTGAAGGCACCTCCTCAAGCTTGTACCAGGGCAAAACATTCATGTATCTTGCCTTTGGCAGGTTTTATATTTTCTAATCCCAAAAGCTATGTTTTGTTTTGACATAAATGAGCAAAAGTGTTAATATAACTGCCCACAGGCTGGACATAATGCAAATGCAATATTAATATGGTGTGCCTGTGCATAACATATATGTATTGGCTAACAGATATAACTCAACATAGGGAAAAGCATACACTTTATCTTTATAAATCTTAATACATGCCATCTCTGCTATGCTAGTCAGATATTCCTTTAAAATTATGTTTGGAATGTGGATATTATACATACACATACATGTACACACATGTATACACTGTGTATGTTATCCTGTGCACTCTGTATAATATTGTAATTATTATTTGTCTTATAGTAGTAACTAGAAACGAAATTGTGGCACCATTTTGTTATGCATTGTGCATGCACAAAAAGTGAGAGAGACAGTCCCCGACCCCCAAAAATTCATATTCTAAATAGACAAGACAGACATTGGGTAGGAACAGGAGCAGAGAGGTTAAATGACTTGCCCAAGGTCACACAACAAGTTAAGGTATGTCTACACAGCTGGGAGCGAGCCTCCCAGCTTAGATAGACAGGTTGGAACTAGCATGCTAAAAATAGCAGATACAGCTTGGGAAGCAGCTTGGGCTAGACGTCCAAACTCAGACCCGGGGTTTGGATGGGCTTGACAGCCCAATGTTCTGCCTGAACTGGACCATCCATACTATTATTTTTAGTGGTCTAGCTCAAGCTGAGCTAGCGCGAGCCTGTCTACCCAGTCTGGGAAGCTCAATGCCAGATGCAACATAGACATACCAATAGACACAGAGCTGGCTCCAAGTCCAGTGCCCTAGTCACTAGATCATGCTGCTCCATACAGAGTGTGTATATATATAATGTACACATGCATATAGAGTGTGTATATATTGTGAAATTAATGATGTGTTGCGGTATTTAGACTGTCTCAACCTGCATTTCGGACATTACACATACATGGCAAGGCTATGTGCGAGTTACCTCAGCCAGTGTTCTATAAATGCTATGTGTGTGGCCCAAGGACGTCTTGGTGCGAACGGGCAGAGGGAACAGGGGTTTATAAAAGTTACAGGGATCCCCTGGGTCGGCTATTTACATGCTAGTTCAACAAAGAGTGTCACATAAGGTCTCTACTCAAAGCCCATGTCACGGTGGTCGTCATACTCAGTGTGACATGTATGTGCAGATGATATGTAAGGATATATAAATTGGTAATTCTGTCCTTAAAGCCTGTAATTCTGAATTAAAGTCAGGTCACCCAGAGATTGCATGCCTTAAAAAGGTTCCACCAGACAGGAGATAGGAGACACTTGTTTCCCTGGCAGAAAACTATGTACAATGGAAAGCTATTTGCATGCTAAATCAAATGCTTATAGAGTGATTTAAGGGACTGCAGGAGAAGACATTTATAGAAAGAGGTGAACAGCAGAGTGGGAACCCTGTTTACAAAGGAAGAACAAAGAACTAGTCTACTTTATATAGGGGAGATGCCCTGGCATCCTTCATCTGGGAAGACAAGATGCCAATGGGCTTGCTTTAATGAAAGGAGGGTCTCAGTCCTTCAGGTTGAAATATGAGGCAAGAAGGAATTTGGGTAAACAGTACCTTATTAGACAAGAGGGACTCTTGTTAATTAAGTTTAGGCTCTACAATGCATGTTCTGACTTTTTTGTATATGTAACCATTTTGTTTCTATGAGTCCTACTTGCTACTTCTTGAATGTCTATTCTTTGTCAAATAAACTTATTTCTGTTTTCACTATCAAAATAATTTAAGTGCCATGTGTTAAGTTGAGCTGTGGTCTGAGGTGAAACTGGCAAACTGGTGGGTACTAGTCCTCTGGGAGAGGCAGATCTGTGGATACTGTGAGTGCCCAGTGGAACCGGGATTGGACATGTCAGAGAGATGCTCAGAGAGTATGGGGGGTGGAATGTATCTATTGCTATAACTTCCAAAGGGATGGTGAGTGGGTGGAGAGGGAAGCGCTTATGTTGCTTGTGGCTGATGGAATCCGGGAGCTAACCCCTGGCAGGCACAGACGAGGCTTCCTCATACTAAGCACTGGCGGTGGGTATCCCTGGAATGTGTCCCATCATGGATTCTGTATATGCCTCAAACATTAGAGCAGTGTGTCCCAAACTTGTTTACCTGCCGCATCCGCAGGTTTGGCCTATCGTGGCTCCCACTGGCTGCAGTTCACCGTTGCAGTCCAATGGGGCTGCGGGAAGCGGTGCAGGATGAGGGACATACCAGCTGCCATTTCCCGCAGCCCCCATTGGCCTGGAGCAGTGAACTGTGGCCACTGGGAGACACGATCAGCCGAACCTGCAGACGCAGCTGGTAAACAAACCAGCCCGGCCCGCCAGGGGCTTTCCCTCAACAAGTGGTGTCCCAAGTTTGGGAAACACTGCATTAGAGAAATTACGTGATCATGATGGCCCCTTCTGGCCTTAAGGTCTGTGAGTCTATGAGTTTAAATATGTTACTGGGACTATTTTTCATGTCTCTATACCTGTCAGGCCAGGGGCCATAGTCAACATCAGTCCAGCTGTCCACAGCGCAAAGGGAGCCATAAAAAATCTGTAATGATGAGCTAAATTAGCTATTATATGCCTAAAATGCCAACTAAAGAAGTAATGAAGCTCCAGCATCTTATGTTTACTCAAAATAGTTGCCTCATCCTTAGGGCGAGCAAGGGAGTCAGGTTTGGTTTTCAGTGCTCTCACAGTGGGAATATAAGATACTATTTCAATAGGCAAGTAATTCCTCTGCGCATCACCTGATACACAAAGGAGCTATATGTAGATAATACTCCGCAAATATTTAGACATTTCAGATCCACATTGAATGTAAGCAACATTCAGAACACCTGAAGTCTGCTCAGTGGTTCATAGAAAATTAGCTGATGGTCTCAGTCAATTACCTAGTGAACTAGTGTCCACATCAAACAAAACAACTGTATTGGCACCCTTGTTAGTAATCTCAGCAGAGAAATCAAGGTTTGAATAGGAATACAAACTGAATCAGGTCTGTGTAGTCTTAGGCCAATGAAACACAGGTCTTTTTACCCCTACATCCCCACAGTGACAGACCATCTGCAGCTGTAATCAGATGCCCAGACTTTACAATGATACACCTTTGTTGATAAAGAGCAATTCTAATTTACAATAATCTCTATTTTTGAGAGCTACTCCAGGAGTGAACCGCTAATGTTTTCAGGCCAGATATCTGTCTTTGCTCTTGCCACATTACCTATAGATTATGCTTTTTCTCCCTGCACCAGCATGCTGTATATTGTAATACATACTTTCACACATAGGGAGGGAGATGAGAGAAGAGCATATGAGGAGGCAAGGCAACAGCAGAGAGTAGGAGTCACACCAGTATCAAAAAAAAAAGAGCAGGAGTACTTGTGGCACCTTAGAAACTTACAAATTTATTAGAGCATAAGCTTTTGTGGGCTACAGCCCACTTCATCGGTCACCTGCTACAGGACAGGCCCAACAAAGAAAATAACAGAACGCCACTAGCTGTCACCTTCAGCCCCCAACTAAAACCTCTCCAGCGCATCATCAAAGATTTACAACCTATCCTGAAAAATGATCCCTCACTCTCACAGATCTTAGGAGACAGACCAGACCTCACTTACAGACAGCCCCCCAACCTGAAGCAAATACTCTCCAGCAACCACACACCAAACAACAAAAACACTAACTCAGGAACCTATCCTTGCAACAAAGCCCGATGCCAACTCTGTCCACACATTTAGTCAAGTAACAACATCATAGGACCTAATCACATTAGCCACTCCATCAGGGGCTCGTTCACCTGCACATCTACCAATGTGATATATGCCATCATGTGCCAGCAATGCCCTTCTGCCATGTACATTGGCCAAACCGGACAGTCTTTATGCAAAAGAATAAGTGAACACAAATCTGACATCAGGAATCATAACATTCAAAAACTGGTAGGAGAACACTTCAGTCTCTCTAGTCACTCAGTAAAAGATTTAAGGATGGCAATTTTGCAACAGAAAAGCTTCAAAAACAGACTCCAAGGAGAAACTGCTGAGCTTGAATTAATATGCAAACTAGATATCACTAACTTGGGTTTGAATAGAGACTGGGAGTGGTTGGTTATTACACATATTGAATCTATTTCCCTATGTTAAGTATCCTCACACCTTCTTGTCAACTGTCTAAATGGGCCATCTTGATTATCACTACAGAAGTTTTTTTCTCCTCCTGATAATAGCTCATCTTAATTAATTAGCCTCTTACAGTTTGTATGGCAACTTCCAGCTTCTCTGTATGTATATATATCTCTTCTTACTATATGTTCCATTCTATGCATCCGATGAAGTGGGCTGTAGCCCATGAAAGCTATGCTTTAATAAATTTGTTAGTCTCTAAGGTGCCACAAGTACTCCTGTTCTTTTTGCGGATACAGACTAACACGGGTGCTACTCTAGAAGAGGTGTTATCACTCCTGTCATGGGGAGAGTGGGGGAGTGGAGAGAAGGTATGTGAGATACAAATTGGAGAGGATTAAGGGAAAAGACTGATAGGTCAACTACTTTTCTGCCCCTAGAAATTATTAGGTGCTGAGTGATGTGCAGAAGTTTGCACTGCCACTGCCTGTTCTTGTATTAATAGAGAACTGAGGGTCAGATCTTGTGTAAAACCAGCATAGCTCCTTTGCAATGAATGGAGCTGTGCCAATTCATATCATCTGAGGATCTGGTTCTCTGTCTTTAGGGTTGTGCAGCTGGCAACGTTCATGAGTATTAAATTCACATTAATAGATTCTGCATAATATAACAATGTAGGAAAGGAGTTCAGAAAAAATGTCTTTAAAATCAGCTACATAGAGGGGATTTAGAAATCTGAATACTGCTCATAGAATGTTGTGAATCTAGAAGTCTGCATAATCATGTCTGCATTGAGACTATCATCTTTGTTTGAATAGCAACTAAATCCTGCTATAAGAGTTTTAGGAAACATTACTTGTGCAACATAATATTGTTTAGAAATAATATTACAAATCTTTTCAGAACATGCCTAAATATTTATGTTAATGTGATTATTCACAAATTCTTGAAAGGTTCAGCTGTACTCATTTTTTGCATCCGGCAATCTCTGATCCCTCATCAGTTACAAACATCATCTTCCTAGCTAAACTGCCAAGGCATGCAGAAAACACTGTCAGTTACACTGTCAACACTACTGCACCAGGACTTCATTATCTTAATTCATTATATTAATATGTGGTAACTAAGGCCCGGTCTATGCAAAGTTTTTGTACTAATTTAACTATTTTAGTTATGGGTGTTATTTTTTTTTAAACCAGAGTAGTTATACTAGTACAATCTCTAGTGTGGATCCAGTTATACCATTACAAAGGAGTATTATTCTGGTAAAATGCATTTCCATATGGAAAGGGGATAAGTTATACCACTACCAGATAATTTCATAACAATATAACTGTGCCCAGTCTTGGAGAATTGTACTATCTTAACTAGACTGATATATTTAAAGCAGCACAACTTTTGTGAATTGGTAACCCCTAAGTCCCCAGACCTATACTGTGATTCATGTGGGCAAGTTTCTGAAGCCATGTGGAGTTCCTTTTGGCTATGCACTGGTACAGCAGTCCAGCCATGGGGATCACAGTGAAGAATTAGAAAAATTCTCCTGCTGCAAGTGAGTGACAGGTTGGGTTCTGTCCCAAAAATGCAAGCAGGCTGAAGTACCTGTTGTAATGGGTCTGTGGGTCTTTACACAATGAAGAATGGAATATACATTTGAAATGCTGCAGTAGTGGGCTGTCTGGTTTGCAGGAACTGAAACACCTAAGGTGAAATCCTGAATCCACTAAAGTCAAAGGCAAAAGTCCTATTGATTTCAATTGAGCCAGGATTTCAGCCCTAAAGAATATATTTGGCTATCAGGGTGTAACATTTTTTTAAAAAAGATTACATTAACATGATTTACTTCTGAAAATTGTATTACAGTGCATATCAACCAATCAGCTTTCCAGTGCTAAAACCTTATTTATTTTAACAAGATAGAAATGTTTTTGGACTTTGTGATCTTTGAAGGATAAATAGAGAAACTAATTCACACATTTTTAATACTTGCTATTGATTCTTGCAAAACATTTTCCTGATTTATTTTGTTAACTACTTCACGAAATTTAGAGATTTTGCCATCTGGATATTCCAGGGAACAGATTTAAGTATGTTTATTGAACACTCAGTATTAAAAAAAATCATTAGTTATAAAACATTACTTATAACTAAACAGAAATGAATTATTAGACACAATATTAATGATCAGTTCACTTTCATTTCACAAAGAACTTGCTCTCAGTTCATACAGACACTTTGAAGGCTAAATTGAATGCTGGAGTTCCCAGAATGGCCAGTACTAAAAGAGTAAACTATTTGGTAAACTATTGTTACAATTTAAGCCAAAGACTGTTTCTAATGCCACAGTCTTTGGCTTTGTGGATATGGGGAAAGTGGTGGATGTGATATATCTTTACTTTAGCAAAGCTTTTGATACAGTCTCCCATGCTATTCTTGCCTGCAAGTAAAAAAAGTATGGATTGTATGAATGGACTATAAGGTCCATAGAAGCTGGCTAGATTGTCGGGCTCAATGGGTAGTGATCAACGGCTCGAAGTCTAGTTGGCAGCCGGTATCAAGCAGAGTGCCCCAGGGGCTGGTCCTGGGGCTGGTTTTGTTCAACATCTTTATCAATGATCTGGATGATGGGATTAATTGCACCGTCAGCAAGTTCGCAGATGACACTGAACTGGGGGGAGTGGTAGATACGCTGGAGGATAGGGATAGGGTCCAGAGTGACAAATTGGAGGATTGGGCCAAAATAAATCTGATGAGGTTTAACAAGGACAAGTGCAGAGTCCTGCACTTAGGATAGAAGAATCCCATGCACTGCTATAAGCTGGGGACCAAGTGGCTAAGCAGCAGTTCTGCAGAAAAGGACCTGGGCATTACAGTGGATGAGAAGCTGGATATGAGTCAGCAATGTGCCCTCGTTGCCAAGAAGGCCAATGGCATATTGGGCTGTATTAGTAGGAGCATTGCCAGTATATCGAGGGAAGTTTATTATTCTCCTCTATTAGGCATTGGTGAGGCCACACCTGGAGTATTGAGTCCAGTTTTGTTCCCCCCACTACAGAAGGGATGTGGACAAATTGGAGATAGTTCAGCAGAGGGCAATGAAAATGATTAGGGGGCTGGGGCACATGACTTACAAGGAGAGGCTGAGGGAACTGGGGTTATTTAGTCTGCAGAAGGGAAGAGTGAGGGGGGATTTGATAGTAGTCTTCAACTACGTGAAGTGGGGTTCCAATGAAGATGAAACTAGGCTGTTCTCAGTGGTGGCAGATGACAGAACAAGAAGCAATGGTATCAAGTTGCAGTGGGGAAGGTCTAGGTTGGATATTAGGAAACACTATTTCACAAGGAGGGTGGTGAAGCATTAGAATGGGTTATCTAGGGAGGTGGTGGAATGCCAACCTTAGAGGTTTTTAAGGCCTGGCTTGACAAACCCTTGGCTGGGATGATTTAGTTGATGTTGGTCCTGCTTTGAGCAGGTGGTTGGACAAGATGACCTCCTGAGATCTCTTCCAACTCTAATATTCTATCATTCTATAATTGTAACAATAGTTCTCCAAAAACTGTTTCTGATGCCACAGTATAATTCTCAGAATTGCTATATTTTGGGATCAGTGAACCACTTGAGATAAAATATTACTTTAACCTTTGTCTGCTTTTAGAATAAAATTTGGCTTAAATCTGTTTGAGGTACTACAATGTTTAGTTACATATGATTTGTCTCCAAGTTTCCATATGTAATCTGACAGGGATCACTGTCTAGAAGTAGTAGCTGAACTGCTGGAAGTCTCTTAAACCTGTCTTCATTGATTTCCCATCCAATTTCACAGATGTTAGACTCCTAGGTAAGCTTCACATAACCATCCAAACTTTCAGACACTGTCAAAACCCAAAGTCTACATTTCTGAGGTTTTCTCACCTAAAAAAATATGACATTGATCCTAATTATCAGGGCTTGACATCAGTAGCATAAATATCTATCCCACTCATATGCTTCTATGTGTATTCTTCTTTTTTATTAGGAGGAAAACTTTTAGTTCCCAAACTTGTGGTCTAATCCTGTATTCCATGGGCACCTAAACCTCCCATTGACTACACAAGGTAGTATAAGAACATAGGACTGGTCACACTGAATCTGACCAATGGTTCATGTAGTCCAGTATCCTGTCTTCCAACAGTGGCCCATGCCAGATTCTTCAGAGGCAGTGAACAGAACAAGGAACTTTATAAAGTTATCTACCCTCGCTGTCATCCACTCCCAGTTTCTGGCAGGCAGATGTTTAGTGACACCCAGAGCATGGGACTGATTCCCTGACTATCCTGGCTAATAGCTATTGATGGACTTGCCCTTCATGAACTTATCTAATTCTTATTGAACCAGTTATGCTGTTGGTCTTCACATCCCCTAACAATGAGTTCCACAGGTTCACTGTGTGTTGTGCGAAGAACCACTTCCTTATGTTTGTTTTAAACCTTCTCCCTGTTAAAAATCATTGGGTGATCCCTGGTTATATGTTATATGAAGGGGTAAATAACATTTCCTTATTCACTTTCTCCACACCATTCATGATTTTCTAGACCTCTATCATATCTCTTCTCGGTCATCTCTTTTCCACACTGAACAGTCCCAGTCTTCTTAATCTCTCCTTATATGGATGCTGTTTCATACCCCTAAACATTTTTGTTGCCCCTTTCTGTACTTTTTCCAATTCTGATATATCTCTTTTGAGATGGGGCAACCAGAATGGCACACAGTATTAAAGATGTGGACATACCATAGATTTATATAGTGGCATTATGATCTTTTTTATATATCCCTTTCCTAATGGTTCCTAACATTGTTAACTTTTTTTGACTGCAGCTCCACACTGAGCAGATATTTTCAGAGAACAATCCATGATGACTCCAATATCTCTTTCTTGAGTGCTAACAGCTAATTTGGATCCCATAATTTTGTATGTATAGTTAGGATTATGTTTTCTGATGTGCATTACTTTGCATTTATCTACATTGAATTTCATCTGCCATTTTGTTGCCCAGTCACCCAGTTTTGTGAGAGCCCTTTTATAATGCTTTATAGTCAGCTTTCAGTCTATCTTCACAGGTTTCAGGGTAGCAGCCGTCTTAGTCTGTATTCGCAAAAAGAAAAGGAGTACTTGTGGCACCTTAGAGACTAACACATTTATTTGAGCATAAGCTTTCGTGAGCTACAGCATCTGTAATGCATCTGTCTCATTACAGAAATGCCTCACTAAAGAAGAGATTTTTGACCAATGAGAGTCTCACAGTCTTAGTGCCATGCAAACAGTGACAACTTATATGCAAAACCTGACAAAGTACAAACTATTATCGTTTATGTTATGTATTTAATATTCTCTAATTTGTTCCTTAGTCATAATCTGTCATTATCACATCCTGTACTGAAAAGTCTTGAATGTTGCAGTGTATCAAAAAACAATATGATACAACATATGTGTAAAAATCATGCATCCTATGAATGAACTGAAAAAAAAGTTGATTTTTGTCTTTAGGATTACAATATTGCCAACCCTAGATATTCAAAAACCATGATCCAGATCCCCCAAAAGTAATGAAATTGGCTTCATTATGAGAGTTAAAAAATAACATTTGTTGAGTTATTGTTATTTGCCTTCTGGTTTTTGAACCTTTAGGGATCATGTTATATCAAGTCTTTCCCTGGAACGATGAGGAGTAGGAACTTAATTATTTTCTAAATGACTGCTGATATTCTTACATAATAAGCACGACTTCAGGAACTGGGGCTTTAAGAAAGACACTCAATATTATGAGACATAGAGTAATATCATGAGAATTGGCAACAGAGTGATTAGAAAGGGCCATTTCTCCCCTGCTCACTTCTGACCCCACCCTTTGAACAGAAGATATTAATAATTCCTATTAAAATCTATGGGAGTCACTCATATCACGCAAAAAAACCCACCCCAGATTCTGTTCCTCATCCTTCAAATTTTTAGGATTCTTGTGATTCGTTATTCTTACCTTCTGCTCACTCATAAAGTGAGTACTATATCTATGTGTCTCTCTTTACATGATGATGATGATGATTTTCTATTATTTTTAGAGTACCAATAGCCACTCCAAACTCTACTGAGCACATGTGAACTGTGCTTTGCAGAGGTGTACAACAGATTTTCTGTGGATTTTTACAGGGATGGCAAAAAGCACATTTCTGGCATCCTTTGCCAAATTTCAGATCCCTGCTCCAAAGCATGGAGGTGCTGGAGCTTTCCAGTGAAATGATTGTGAGAATCCTTTAATATGAGAAAAACCATATGTTTTCTCCTAACATTGTTCTCAGAAATGACTGTTTACTCTGAAATGAGAAAAAAAAAAACAGCAGACAACAGACACTGAAAATTTCAGCCATAACAGTTTAAGGTTGTCAAAGTTTTACAAAACAGTGAAAATGAAAAGTGTGAGGTAACCATTACTATAGGCCAGGCTTTCAGCTCTACCTCTATAATCTGACTCTTTAAAGTGCCCTTTTTCATCTCCCTCCTTTCTCTTTCTGACTCTGAAAGATGTCCCCTATGTGAAGGCAACAGGGTAAGAAAGGAAGTGTAACAGACAAACGTGAAACTTCTGAGCCATCATAGATGACAAAAGAAAGGGAAAATATGATCAGAAGGCTTTCTCTCCCACCACAGTCCCCTTCACATACACTTCTGTCTACTTCTGTTAGAGACGCTGTACAATAAACTGAGAAAAAATAAATTCCCCTAAATTTACACCTGGCACAGATACTTTATATAATGAAATCCAAACTTTGCTAAGAAAATGTGATTTACTTCCATCAAAGATATAAGCTGTCTCATGACTAATGAATGACTAAGTTAGAAGCAGAGCGAGCTTTGATTTAAGGGAACTGACAAGAAGTTTCTCTGTTTTATTAATAAACAATGCACATTTCTAACCCTTTGCTTTGAAAAAGTAGCCAAGGAAACAAACAGCACAAAGGCTCAAAGCCTATAACTGATTTTTCTCGAGAAATTAGGCTTTTCCTAAACATAAGTTAATCACAGTCTCCACACCACAGTCAGCTAGTTTTATACTTTGAGGTTAGTGAAAATAATGGCCATAGGTCCTGCATTTTTTAGGAGGATCCACATTAGTTTGCAGATGTGGTGATGACTGCCACATGGCTGCTGCTGCTTCCACTAGGGCAGGGGTGAGTAAACCATGGCCCGGATCCGGCCCCTCAGGGCTTTGCCTGGCCCGCGGGATTGCCCTCCGTGGTGCTGCAGGCCCCGGGCCATTCTCAGAAGCGGCCGGCACCACGTCCCTGGGACACCTGGGGTGGGTGGGGGCAGAGGGCTCTGTGCTTTGCCCTTGCCTCCAGGCACCGCCCCCGCAGCTCCCATTGGCCATGAACCAGGAACCGCAACCAATGAGAGCTTTGAGGGAGGTACCTGGAGGCGTGGCCAGGGAAGCACGCAGAACCCTGTGCCCCCTCTTCCTCCAAGGGCCGCACAGGTATGGTTCTGACCGCTTCCTGGAGCAGCGTGGCATGGGGCCAGGGCAGGTATGCAGGGAGCCTGCCCTGGCCCCGGTGCATGCCGTTGCCAACCTGGAGCCACTGTAGGGCCAGAGAGTGCCCCCCAATTCCCTGCCTGCACCTCGCACCCCTCCTGAACCCCAACTCCCTGCCCTGAGCCCCCTGTTGCACCCCACATCCCTCCTGCACCCCTGCCCTGAGCCCCCTCATACACCTCACACCCCTCCTCTGCCCCAATCCCTTGCTCTGAGCCCGTTCCTGCACACCGCACCCCCTGCCATACCCCACACTCCCTCCTGCACCCCAACCACCTGCCCCGGTCCTGCATACAATTTCCCCACCCAGATGTGGCATTCAGCCCAAAAAGTTGCCCACCCCTGCACTAGGGTCATGGCTAGTTTACTGCAAACTAGCTGCCTTGGCACCACTGCATGCAGGCATGCTATGTGCAGGATCTCACCAACTCTCTCTTCGGAGGGTCCACTCACTGCTTGCTACCTTCTCCCAAGACTGCAGAAGCCTATGGAGATGGGCAGCTGCCTCCCTCCCCCATTCACCAAGGGATAGGGCAACCTTCCAACATACAGTTCAAAAAGTCATTATCTGACCCTTTGCCCTTTTTAAAAATAATTGCTGTAATAACATTGGCTTTAGTTAATAGGTCACTATTTACCTTCTTAACTGTGTATAGAGATTTTTCTCTAAATTTCCTTCTTAAAAAAAAAAAGGCCTAAAACTTCTCAGTATTACTAAAGTTATTTGTATTTAAAATGTTAAGGCCCTGAAAAAGATCAAGAAAGAAAGAAAGAAAGAAAGAAAGAAAGAAAGAAAGAAAGAAAGAAAGAAAGAAAGAAAGAGAACAGAATTCTATTATCTACACTGTGGTTACCATTAAAATATAAAGATTTGTTATTTGTAGATAATTCATGTGACCATAATATTCACAGACTGATTACCATAAATACTGCAGTGACACAATTTAGGCAAAAGGTAAAACTAAAATTTTAGCTTGTCATCCCCACAGTATTCATATGGGATAAATCTCTTACAAGCATTCCTCCTCCCTTCCCATTCCCTCTATTTGGATTTTAAAATCAGTTTATAAAAAAAAACATTGACTCCCCCATATAACCCAAGTAGCTATAGAATACTGTAGTAATGAGTCAGGGTAGGTCCCATAAGCAGGATTTCCTGCTAGTTGACCAACCCCAATCAGAGGGTGATCCATGGGGTCAGGGATCTCTACTCCTGCACCTCACACTTCAGAGACCTCCCCATAAACATCCACAAAGCTATCTCATTATCTTAAAAAATCTTATTATCTTCATTATTTTAGAGGTTTTTTAAGGCCTGGCTTGACAAAGCCTTGTCTGGGATGATTTAGTTGGTGTTGGTCCTGCTTGAGCAGGAGATTGGACTAGATGACCTCCTGAGGTCCCTTACAACCCTGATATACTATGATTCTATGAAAATTCTCCTTTGCAGTAATGGCCACGGGTGCGCTGATACCACTGCTGATCACACTAACCAATATTGTCTCACAGTTTCCATTTACTCCCTCCTATGTCTGTCCAGACCCATATGTTGTCTCTTGTCTGAGGCTTAGACTGTAAATTCTTTGGGGCCAGGAATGTCTTTTTTGTTTCATGTTTGTACATCACCTAGCACAATGAAGTCCTGATTCATGACTAGAGTTCCAAGGAGCTATAGGAATACAAATAATAAGATAGAAACCTCTATTTCAGCCCTGACTTATTGAAGTTGACAGACTCTTCAGGAATCATGGACCTTATGGATCTCATTGGTCCTCCACACGAGATCAGTCCCCAGAAGCACTCTCTGGGGCTTTTTAATTTACTTCTTTGCACCTACATAATTCCTCAACCACTACCTGCCAAGGACCCTGGAAAGGCTTATTATAGAAAGCCAATATTAGCTTTAACTTTATCTGTTACCATGGCTGCACAATATATATTTGGTAAGTTTCAACATACAATATTTAAAGTAGAAGTATAGCATTATAGTATTATATTTTCTGCTAGATGATAGTCATTCATAAACCGCACCTTGGGAAACAGCTTCTTTAACACCACCCAAGGTTATTGCTTTACAAAGTGTAAGAAGCTAAATCATTGGCATTTGACTCGTAGGAGAGCCATAATAAAACAATACAAGAGACTTTTATAGCTTCCCCTCCCATCTTTTTGCTGACAGCTGACTGTGGAGATAACATATATTGTTTTCATTTCTGTGCACAGTAACCCACACTAGAGTTCATAAAACATGTGCATGTTCTTTGTGATTCAGCAAACTCAGTAAATGGTAGAAATATATTAAGCTTGCACATCTTTAGTAGGAATATTAGGGAATAAACAATGACCTACACAAGAAGCCAGCTCTCGCAGGGATATAAAGTAGATTGTCCATTGTAACAGAAGACTTCCACAAGAAAGTGGTACACTAGCTGACATTCAGATATCTCCAAGTAGTTGCAACCATGGCTACTTTTATTTAAACAAACGTGTTTGTGACTGGAATCTGTGCTGTTGGACAACAGGAGAGGCACCAGACTTATTTCCAAATATTTGCTACTGGAGTGGACAATTGGTATATGCTGTGAGAATCCAAGTGGAAAGCTAGGGGGAGATACAATATAGTATAGAAGATATCTAGATTTGTGTTTGAAGGACTTTGGCCTATAAGTTCTTTAGCTCTCAGATACAGTACAAGGACCTCCACAGAAGTTTGGGATTTAACCTTAAGCCACATCTAACTGTTCACTAGGTAAATCTCTTGTTGGGATCTGAACATATTTGTAATCAAATGTTTCCCTTCCTCACCCCCAAAATAAAAATCTAATAATACTAGCCTCTGTACACTGACTTAATACACTAAGCATGGGACTTTCAAAAATATTTAATGCGGGTCTAACTTTGCTCCTTTTAAAGTCACTGGCTGCTAGGTCAACACTGAGAAGTTTTGAAAAATCCCACCCTATGTATACAGTAGCATACACTGTAGTAGTCATGACAAGAAATGCGATCCCTCCCTATGGAGCAGCTAAATTATGTATTGTACCTGGCTCATGGTAAGTTAGAGCACTCACTTGAAATGTGAAAGAGTCAGGTTCAAATCCCTGATCCACATCAAGCAGAGCAAGGACCTGATCTTGGGTTTCACATGCCCCAAGTGAGTGTCCTAATGATTGGCCTAGTATGTGTGATTTAGGCATGCTTAGAGTACACCGACTAGTTCAGGCCATAGTTGGAAGATAGGCAGGGGAGCAATTTGAGAATCCCACCAGAGGCTAATCCTCCAAACAGCTCCTTAGCTGTGAAGAGGCTTCAGGACTTAGGCAGTTTTGTGCACGCCCACTGTTCGAAACTAAGGCATCTATGGGAAATTAGGAGCCTATGGGATTAGGTGACAGCTGAGTAAAGGGGTTGAGAATGTCAGTGGTGTCTAAATATTTGACATAGGCACCTAATAGGGCAATTAGGTGCCTTTGTGAATCTGCCCATTAGTACCTAAACATGGGTATAGTAATTTTAAGCCCTTTAAAAAAATCCTGGCCTACTGTGATGGGCACTATATAAACCTTTGATAGAAATATGAGAAGTACTCTTACAGCTGCTCTTTCCGAGATATAAAACAACATGTTAATTGCTATGGGCATGCCTCCCAAACTGCCCACCATAGTCATTACTGTTAACTACAAGAGCCTAGCAAATACTAGTAATACCATTCACTTGCTAGTAGTAGATATTTAATTATCATTTTGGTTTACTAAGTTCTGTGTGATTTTCATGATGGAAAACTCAACTTAACAAAATAAAAATAAATAAAAATAATACCTACTTCTTAGATGGTGCTTTTCATCAGTAGATCTCAATGCACTATACAAAGAGGATAGTATCATTATTCCCATATTAAAGATGAGGACACTGAGGCACAGAGATGAAGTGACTTGCTAAGGTCACAGGTCTGTGGCAGAGCAGAGGATCACATCTCAGTGCTCTGTCCACTAGGAAACACTGCCTCCCACATAGCACTGAGACAGTTCCTCTCCTTCTTTATTCTTATTCACAGCTGGCCTACCTCATCTACAAATTATTATTCATTCTGGGTTGGCTCAACTACTCTAGCCAGCAAGTTAAGGGGATGGAATGAAGGCTCAGAACATTCCAAGCCCCTCTCCACCCACCTGCTCCAGGGAGGAAGTTGACAACTAGTCTCATATACTACTAGGGGTCCAGACATGTAGAGGTGAAAGGAGAGTGGGGGAGGATTCTGACTCCCTTGCATGAGCCCATAGTTTGAGTCCCAGTCTAGGCCTTTATTAAGTTTGGAGGATTTTGTAACCCTTACTTTTTGAGCAGTACCTTACTTCAGAAGCAGTTTTCACTGAAATAAATAAAGTATGGTGCTGTTTGTTGAGACCAAGGTTGACAAAACCTCACTCTATGAAATCCTAATTAAATTATGCCCTCCTTTTAAATGAAAAGTTTTTAGTCAATATTTTTTTTCAGCATGCAACATTTTGTCATTAGCTTATATAGGACTCTGGGGGGTGGGGAAATTCTCTCTCCCTTTCATTCAGAGTATAACTTTTATAGCAAAAAGTATGAAACTTCTCCAGGGGAGAAAGACTTTTTCACCTTTTTCATAAAATCAGCAGAAAGACCACAGCTAAAATCGTTCACAAATGAACAAGCACTATCTCTCCATTGCTCATCAGCTAATCCTGGGGATGTTTGACTGGGTGGGGCTGAAATGAATAATCAATTTCAACAGCAAATTGCTTAAAACAGGTATCAGCAACCTTTGGCCCGTGACCCGCAAGTTTGTTTACCTGCTGCGTCCGCACATTTGGACAATCGCATTGCCGCTCCAGGTCAATGGGGGCTGCGGGAAGCAGCGCAGACCAAGGGATGTGCTGGCTGCCACTTCCCGCAGACCCCATTGGCCTGAAGCGGCGAACCGTGGCCAGTGTGCCAAAGGTTGCCAATCCCTGGCTTAGGAGTTAAATAGTGTGCCCAAACTATTTTATGGATACTGGACTGTTACAAAGAGTTGTAATATGACTCAAGGTCTACTATCAGACTGTCTAATGCATCCGATGATCTGAGCTGTAGCTTACGAAAGCTTATTCTCAAATAAATTTGTTAGTCTCTAAGGTGCCCCAAGTACTCCTTTTCTTTTTGCGAATACAGACTAACACGGCTGCTACTCTGAAACCTGTAATGAGGAACTCTGACTAACCTTCATACTCCATTCATCTACTATGTGACTTATTGGCTATATCTTGTCATTCACTTTGCCGATTCTTTGTGGACCACTTGTCAGATACTTAGGTTAAATTTTTAGGCCTGTGTAAGCCCCATCTATACCACATAAGCTCCTCTGAAAACTTTAACATGAGCCTAAATAGAACCTAGAGGTCTGTATCATTCCTCTGCTCTGGGGTAACTCGTGCTTTGACTGGTATATTATTCATACATATGGTACATTCCACCATACTATGGAATGAGGGCCCAGTGCAGGAAGTGCTTTCCATAGTTTTTAGAATAGTTTGTGAATGCTGGCCAGTTTAAAAGGATCACAGTCCTGGAGCCTTAAATTTCCATCTGTCCTGAAGAAAAAGAGGGTCTTGTTTCACAGGAACTCAGTGTTAGTTCACTGGGATTAATACAAGGCAAGAGATACTAAGAAGGATAGGCAGAATGTTAAGGTTTGGGACTACATAGAGAAGGTCTGGTGGAATTAGTTTAAAAATACACACTTCACCTTGGTGTTATTAGGGTTTATGTATAATACAGGCCCTTCATGTTTTGCATCCATTTATACTAATCTGAATGTCATACACTGTTTGTGTGGTATAGTGCTTAGTTAGATGGGATTCTCAGTAATCAGGGCCAGGACAGCACCAACTTGGCAGAAAAACTTGTGTACCAAACTCCGATTTGAATATGCTGTTCCATAAGGAATCGCTGACAGTACAAAGGTGAAAACTTGCAGTGTGGTGTACAAGTGGATTCCTGACTAAGATCCTTAAACAAGCTCCAGCACTGATTATCTTTATAATGGAGTTTGAAGAACTGATTTCCCGGAGTCCTATAGGGGAATACCTCTGCTTTGCGGTAACACATGCAGAGGCAGACAGGAGATGCATAGTGTCTAGCTTTTTTAATGAGCCTCATTGCAACTGTTTAGTCAATAGTAACTGGGCATTGATAGAAGCAGGCTTTGTTTTCTGTATGTTGCTTTTGCTTGAGTAGGCTGTGGGTCAGCATTAGGTATGTAGGTGTATTGTTATAGATGACAAAATCTGACATTCTCCTGGTGGCTGCCTTGTAACTTTACTATTGTGAGAGATGTATTTTTGCACCCCGGCCCCCTCCAGCCCTTGATGGGGAAAAGTATCTGCTCCCACCTGGAAAAGATGGAATAGATTCATGCTTAAATTCCAATTTCACATTTTTACTGATTCTTAAATCTTCTACAGCAGCTCAACTCAGTTATACGCTATTGGACAGGAGGTCTCTCTCTAGTTCAGCTTCTCTTTATTTTTTCCCCCTAGTCTTCCCACAACACTTTTCTGGAGCTTCATCTTCATGAATGTTTTGTTTTTTTCAGTGCAACTGCATCAATAACATCTTTCATTCCTCAAGAGAGCTGTGCTGATTGATCTTTTGTAGCTTTTCATTTACAAATGAATAACTAGGAGGCCATGAAATTAATGTAAGAATGTAGACAATCAAAACATAGGTGTGAAAAAATGTTTGTTTCACAACCCTTGTTATATATGCTGTAGTTTAGGAATACTCAGATTTGATTATTTATCTCCTAACTAAAACTTCACATGACTCTGCCCATTATTTTGTGGGTTTTGAGTCATCAACACTTTATTTTCAGTGAATTTTGAAGCACCCAAACTTTTGTCACAGATAATACTATTTGTTTAGTCCAAAAATTTGTGATTTTGCCAATTTGCCATTACTAGGCATGGCAGAATTTGATATTTATTCATTTAACAGTTCTGACAGATAATATTGATGTCTATTTTTAATCAATTTAAATGTTCAGAGTTGCAGGAAATTATGGGGGGAAGGGGAAATGAGACAATAATTATTCAGTGTCAGTAGATGCTAAGATTCAAAAAGTTAAAGCTTTAGAACTGTTAAAATACAAACTATCAACATCACATGTCAAAAATATACAAAGTAAATAATCTTAAACCAAAAATTCTCAAGCAGCAATTTCTTATTTTGCCTATTTGATTCTAAATCTAATCCTTCCAAGGTTAATATTACTTTCCAGCGTACTGTTGAAGCGATCTTTGGTAATTTTGGCTTGTGGTGGGAAAACAGAAAAACAAAACAAATCTATAGAGCAATGGTTCCCAAATTTGTTCTGCTGCTTGTGCAGGGAAAGCCCCTGGTGGGCTGGGCCAGTTTGTTTACCTGCCACGTCCGCAGGTTTGGCTGACTGCAGCTCCCAGTGGCCGCAGTTCATTGCTCCAGGCCAATGGGAGCTGCGGGAAACGGCGCGGGCCAAGGGACATACTGGCCTGCCGCTTAAAGCAGCTCCCATTGACCTGGAGCAGCGAACTGCGGCCACTGGGAGCCGCGATCAGCCAAACCTGTGGATGAGGCAGTAAACAAACCTGCCCGGACTGGCAGGGGCTTTCCCTGCACAAGCAGCAGAACAAATTTGGGAACCCCTGCTATAGAGGGTTCAGCCATTATATGTGTCAGCCATTGTTTCTGGGTTTTTTATTTGTTTGTTTGTTTGTTTGTTTGTTTGTTTTAAAATGACTTTTAATAGACACGGCAGTCAGCTTGCTATTGAACACTGATCCCTGATTTTTTAATGAATGTTGATATGTTTGCATGCATGCCTATGTTTTAAATCCATACTTCATTACATACATAAATTACTTTAATATTAAATTTAAAAGATTTTTATTGTAAATTGATAAATATGTGTGACAGTTTTCTGAAGTCCCTTTGGAAAATTATATTAAAATATTTTGCCATGATTACTTCTCCTTTTGCTTTGCCATGACAAATAGTCACATCCAAAAGGGAACAGCAGAATCTATACAAGTTCCTGTGCATCTGTGTCTAGGAGACATGAGTTTCAATTAAAGTTTTGGACAGTCAAAGTAAGCAAAGCATGGCTGATGCAGAGGCAAATCCATTGACTCTTCCTTTGCTCCTCCAGCTTATGCCAAGTGAGCCCATGTGGCATTCAAGGCGTGAATCCTTTCCCCTATATAGCAGAACTACAGAAGCACACTGATTTTACTGCAGTCATCTTGGGGGAGGAGACTATGGGGCAAGAAATACATTGTTTTTCATCCAGTGTAATTCAGTTTGCCATTTTAGGGTTAGTTTGCTTGCAAAAACAGGCAGCAACTGAAATTGTTTGGGATATAAGATAATTTATTCATAGATGATTTAACTTGAATCCATATATATATATATATATATTGTGACAGGGTCAGGCCAGATGGCTATAGGAGAGTAATAGAAGGCAGATATATTAGCCCCAGGCTAAGTAGGTCCCTTTTCCCTGCGTAAGGTAACAGGGAAGGTTCCAGAACAATCAGGAACCTTCTGGAGACAATTAAGACAGGCTGATTAGAACACCTACAGCCAATCAAGAAGCTGCTTGAATCAATTAAGGCAGGCTAATCAGGGCACCTGGGTTTTAAAAAGGAGCTCACTTCAGTTTTTCGTGTGCATGTGAGGAGCTGGAAGCAAGAGGCACTAGGAGCTGAGAGTGAGAACGCGGACTGTTGGAGGACTGAGGGGTACAAGCATTATCAGACACCAGGAGGAAGGTCCTATGGTGAGGATAAAGAAGGTGTTGGGAGAAGGCCATGAGGAAGTAGCCCAGGCAGTTGTAGCTGTCACACAGCTGTTCCAGGAGGCACTCTGGACAGCTGCATCCACAGGTCCCTGGGCTGGAACCCGGAGAAAAGGGCAGGCCTGGGTTCCCCCAAATCCTCCCAACTCCTGGTCAGACACAGGAAGAGTCGAACTGGACTGTGAATTCAGAAAAACGGCCAAGCTGAGGGCTGCCATGAAGCTCCAAGGTGAGCAAATCCGCCTATAAGCACAAGACCCACCAAGGTAGAGCAGGAACTTTATCACAATATATATAATAAATGGCTAAATTAATGGACAAATGCCAGATAATTACTAAGATTTATGCAAATGAAAAAGCCACATAATTTTGTATCGGTCTTTGTGCTTCCTCACCTTCCCATTTTTTATCCATGTTATCATGTCACCTCCACAGGTTAGGCACTGATCCCCAAATGGATCCAGGTGGATAGACTCTCAGAAGCACACAGAGATCACTTTGCACCGTCAGGACTTTGGGCCTTGTAAGCACTATGGAACACAAATAATAGAGAAAATCTGTTCTGCCAATAACCACTAGGAAATTCCCAGGAGGGCAAATTAAAATGTAACATTTAAGAGCCATCTCAGGTATTTTTAGGATATGCATTTTATTTAACTAACAAGAAATAACTTATAAATGGAACAGTATTAATGCTGCTATACTCTACCCTGGCTGAATTCTCTGTCTCAGGCCTGCAACAGGTTCTCATCACCATATGTGAGACAGCCTATAAGAGACAACAAGAAGAATGACTCTGGTTTGTGTCCTGCAGGATGTGGGGGATTTTTGTACTTCCCACTGAAGCTTAAGCAAAGCCCAAGAGAGACTGAAAACCTTTGGTCACCAGAAGCAATTAGCATTACACCATGGGACTCTAGAGACTTTTCAACCAAGCAGTGGTTGCTCCTGGGTCACACACACCCCTTCCTTTGTCTCTGCTCACAAGGAGAAAAACGATATTAAAAAATTGTTACATTTTTCAATATTTCTAGCTTCACTTAGTTACAATAAAATAAAAATAAATATGCGATTCAGCTGCTGCACTAGCAGGCCAGTTGCCTGATTGAAAGCTACCAGTGGCAGTATGCCTATTCACTTGCCTTTGTGAGTGGTTCTGAAATCACAGAACTGCATCTGCTTCTAGAAGGTTCTCTGCTTTTATCGACAAAAAAAACCCAAACACCATAGCAAATGCTTGCTGTGCAGATTGATAGCAACTACACGATCCAAGTCAATTTATTCCTAGATTCTGGATATGCCTAAAACAAATAAAACAAACATCAAAATACCCATGTTGTCTTTGGATATTTACTTGCCTAAAAGGATGTTTATTACTGCTGGAACAGTCTGAAATGCAATGAATATGTACTGTATGGACAATGAGCAGTGCCAACCTCCAAAAAATTACTGCTACTATTCATATTTTTTAACTGACAACATTTTGAATCATAAAACAGGCCAGTAATTCCAGATTACATATTTAAAGTACTCAGAGACCAGAAAATAACTAATTTCTAAGTAATCTGGTGTTTGTACAACTTCTGTTTATGGTCATACATGTCCACTTTTACAGAATGGACATTTTAACCATTAGAAGAAAACCCATACATCTTGAATGCATAGTAAAAGCCCTCAGACAGTCTTGAATCCTTAAATCCAATCTGCCTTCAAGACAGGGAGTTAAGATTTAAACAGAAATTCCCAGTTTATTCAATGGAATTGACCCTACAGTTTAAAGAACCACTTCCCTCCCCAGTACAGGACAAATTTATCCAGGCCCACATAGATCCATATCCAGCAATTCTGACTGCACTGAGAAATTTGCCAGAGTAAAGGACTGTAGGCTGATAAATAAAAACCTTTTACTATTATTACTGACAGTCAGTTTCCAATGTTTTCCCTCTCCATACCTGTACATGTGCTGACTGTTGGTAACTAAGTATTTTTACAAATAAAATAACTTTTATCATCATGGGTCAATTTCCAAATGAAAGAGAACGGGTTACATGCAGTTTCAAATCTTGCAGCACTCTTTCCCTTTAAATCCATAGAAATCAGCTATTCCCCCATGGCAAACTGCTAACATTAATAGTATTACAAACAGGGCTGAAGAGAGAAATTGCCAAGTAATACATTTAAAATATCTAGGTCAAATTTAACAGTGAAAAAAGTATCTGAGAGACCACAAAGATCAGGGCTAAACAAACACTGATTTGGCTTATATCACTATAATATACATAGAGGTGAAAACTGGGTCATTCATTTATCAGAAATGTGGACAGAGCCCTGAAATGTTTTGCTACAAACATATATTGAGTAAGGAGGTAAAGGGACAGTTCCTGAAACTATAGAAGAACAAGACGAATAAGTACTACTAGGTACATATTAAGGCGAGAGAGAATACCTAGAGAAGATGCTGTTGCAAGGAGAGTGTCTGTGTATAGACTGGCACAGTAGGAAATGGTGATCCAACATAAAATAAGTGGCAACCAAGAGTGAGCAGAATTTGACCTGGGACAGAAAAAAGCGTGAACAATTTTTGGCACTACTTGAATTTTATGTCTCATCCAAACAATGGTACCATCGAGCAGCAGAGTTCCTCCCTAGATTGTAATGGAAGATGGCCATCTCCTAAATTAGAAATACGTTTCTTTAGCACATATTTTCCCTGGAGATCTCTCATGCAAGTAAAAACTTGGTGCAACAATGTTGAGCTTGTTGGATTTGATGAGATCAAAAACGAGTGCTTTGGCTGCAGATAGTGAAAACTCATTAGCATATAGATTCAATAAATTCCACATCAAGGGCAAAATCAGTTTTCAGATGCCCGTTTTACCCTGTTAAAAGATGCACCCTAGAACTAGATTACTCAACATTCTTGACACTTAATCAAGGTTGGCCAATATACAGAGAGTGAGCCTAAGTGAAATATGTGTGCCAGCAATGTTTTCGCTAAACACTTGCTTCTGCCACCCTCAACTTGTCAATCTCTCAGCTTTTCAGGGTTGCCGGCAGTATTTAATCACTTTAGGCATATTTCCATGTCTTCTTATTTTCAAATAGTTTCACAGTAAATTAAATATGATATAGCATTAGGTCCAACCAAAATTTCAAAGAATCTAGAACAACCTGTCAGAAAATGACAGGTTTCAGAGTAGCAGCCATGTTAGTCTGTATTCGCAAAAAGAAAAGGAGTACTTGTGGCACCTTAGAGACTAACAAATTTATTAGAGCATAAGCTTTCGTAAAGTGCATCATCCTTTGTTTCCCCACCAAGCCTGTTTTCCCCAGCTCCCTATTCCATGGTTCCCCTTCCTCAGGCAGTGACCGCCATACTGTCTCTAGCCCAGTTTTCTCCTCTCATTTCTGAACCTTCTTGCGGTAGTGGAGAAGCCATTCAGCCTTATTCCTCCTCCAGTGGGCTTCCCATGCTCTGCAATCATGTTGGTGTAGGGAGGACAGCTCCTTTTCCTGAGTTGGTTCACGAGAAGGGCCTCCCAGAGGACAAAGCATCTGGAAAACTGAAACTACATCTTCCTTCTCCCTGGTCAACTGATAAACTAATGGTGGGGGAAGGCATAGGGGTACCAAGTTCTGTTGCACTGAGCAGATGCTTGGTTCTTTCTTTCCCTCAAAATGGGGACTGAAAGTTGCAAGTGAGGGAAGAAAGAAACATTATCCCTTTCCAGATGAAAGCTGAGGTAAAATACTCTCATAACACCCTCTAAAGTTACATCTCACTTCAGAGTATTCACCCCTCAGCAGTCCCAGGCATCAGATGGGAGAAGAGGCAGTCCCTTCTCTCCCAATCATTCTATACCTGGGCACCTCCACAGAGAGGGGAGAGGCACCCTGCTTTGGTCTGGACAAGGAGCAGAGGAAAGACGGAGCCCAGAGACTCCATGATTCACACTGGCCTAATCACTGGAGTACAAGATATTCTCTCTCATTTTCTCCTCTTGAAGCCATCCACTCTGTATAAATAAATATTCACTGGGCCAGAAAGAATGACAGTGACGTTATAGCTGAGCTGTTAAGGCACTCTCTTAGAAAGGGACAAGAAGGGAGGGGGGTATCTGCCATTTGTGTGAGTTTAGATGTGCTCTGAGTATATCTAGCAGTCTGGGGCCCAAAAGACAAGATAGGCAGGGAATCCCTAGTTTGTTAATCCTACTGGGATTTAGGCATCAGTCAAGTGCAGTCAGGACTCAGGCCACTGTGCACACACCCAGCTGGACAAATTTAAGTGCCTTGGGAACTTTGCTAGCAGAAACTTAGACTCCTTCAAGGTTAGGCAGCAACTGATGAGCACTTTTGTAAATGCCAATCACATCTAAATGTTGTACTTATGTGCTTGGGCTCATTACAAGAGTAAATGGTGAAATGTAGTGACCTATGGCATACAGGAACTCAGACTAGATGCCCCAGTGGTCTTTCCAGTCTTAAACTCTATGAATCTATTAACACTGAGGTTAATTATTTATTTGCATCTTCATCAGCTTTTGATTCCCTTGCCTTTTCATTTAATCCCTTGTTTTTACTTTATACCCCCTTTTAATGTTGCCCTTCCCTTTCTCCTCATTCATTTTGTTACCCAGGGTTCTTTCAACCCAAAGCTCTTGGTAACTTTTACTCTGTGCGAGGTTGTGTCAGGAAATAAATCAGGCGAGACACAGCTGTCCGACCGATAGATAGCTGGCACAAACAGGACAACACAAGAGTGCTTTCACTTAAAGCTAAACTTTACTTAGTCTCAAGCACTTATACACACATCTGCAACAGGTTAGTAAAACACCCCCAACCCTTGATAATTACCAAAGCTGAATGGAGCTCTCGAGTGGCACAGCAGCAGCCTGTCTGCCAGTAGGGAACACAAGATGCATCCAGAGAGAGAGTCCACTCCTGAAGAGTCCCACCACCTCAAACTCCCCCACTTATTTATACATTAGTAATAGAATGGCATATCCCTTAAAGAAAACTTGTTAAGCAAGCAGATCCAATGGGCAAGCAAGAGGCTCCTTCTGTGGGTTTTTCCAGAGTTTGCAGCCTTGAGGCCTCAATAGACATTCCCGGGGCACATCCTGCTCTTCTAAAATGCATGCATCAGCAACTTCAACACAATTCTTATCAGGAAGGAGGCGGGGTCAAGCTGCCCTCTCTGTGGCACCCCAAAACACCCCTCCCCTCCTGCCTTGGTTAAACTGAGACTGCTGAATGGCCAATTTACAGCCTGCTGACTTGGCTGCTTTTAGCAATAAGCCATAATGGTTTCAGTCACTTTACTGGTTTGCCAAAGTCTCCCCGTACAAT
This sequence comes from Dermochelys coriacea, assembly GCF_009764565.3. Lineage (NCBI taxonomy): Eukaryota > Metazoa > Chordata > Testudines > Dermochelyidae > Dermochelys > Dermochelys coriacea. The sequence continues at coordinate 66,093,129 of NC_050068.2, forward strand.
TTGTTTGTTCTGTCTTGATTCCTTTAAAGCAGTGGTTCTCAAAGCCAGTTCTCTGCTTGTTCAGGGAAAGCCCCTGGCATGCTGTACCGGTTTCTTTACCTGCCACGTCCGCAGGTTCGGCTGATCGCGGTTCCACTGGCCGCGGTTCACCATTCCAGGCCAACGGGGGGCTGTGGGAAGCGGCATGGGCCAAAGGATGTGCTAGCCACCCTTCCCGCAGCCCCCATTGGCCTGGAGCAGCAAACCATGGCCAGTGGAAGCCGCGATTGACCGAACCTGCGGACGCAGCAGGTAAACAAAGCGGTCCGGCGTGCCAGGGGCTTTCCCTGAACAAGCGGCAGACTGGCTTTGAGAACCACTGCTTTAAAACATAATAACTTACTATCTAGAAACTATAGGCTATATAGTCATTTATTCATCTGTCTACTAGACAGAGTCAGTGCACATTTGCCAGTGTAGTTGAAGACTAATAAGCAAAGAGTTGCTATTCATGCAGTGCACAGAAACCAGAGTACCTTGGTCCTGCAGTAATCTACATACTCACTGAAGAGGGAGGAACATATGGAGCCTACCATTCTTGTGGACCATGGAGTGCTCCAGGAGAGGATTATAGTTTTACCACTCATCACCATAATATCTATACCCTCAATTAAAATAAAAGGTGCATTGTTGCCCCTTTTTCCAACAGCAGTGTCCCACTTATGATACCAGTGTTATCCATTAACTGAGCAGTAATAGAGGCCCAGGTCCATAAAGATACTTAAGTGCCTAAATCCCAGATTTAAGCTCAACTATGATCCACAAAATTCCTGCCCAACCTTGTAGGCCCCTAAGCTGTCTCAACATTTAAGTTTTCAGGGTCAAAGTTTCTACTTCTAGACATATGCACTACTGACTCGCTATAGGTGTCCAGACACCTATATCCCCAGGCAATTCATGAACCAGAGGATCAGGTCCAATTCAAACATCTGGGCAGAGGAGGTGACCACCTTATATAACTCTTGACACAGTGGTTTGAGCACTCACCTCAGATTCCCCGCCCCCCTGCCTGAGGAGGAGAAAGATTTGGAAGGCCCTGTTCAGATCCTGTCAGGAAAGTGCACTAGGCATTGGGCTACTGAATATTCTGATGTGGCGCAAGAGAAGGGTGCTCCCTCAATCTCTTCTATTGAAGCTGTTCCACTCTGTACATAGTCACAGGAATGGGGGACTGGATCCTGAGTCCCCCAGATCAGTTCCCTAACCCCTAGACTATAGAGTTATCCTCACTCCTACTTCCTCTCTCACAGTGAGTAAGGATTTATACACAGTGAAATAACTTCACCAGGAGAGACTGATGAAGCCCACATCAGACTATCCTATAGCTTGGCAGTTAGAGCATGCACCTGACAGGATTTGAATTGAGGTCTCACACCTTCCCTCCCTACCCTCCCCCCCCCCCACATCTGAGGGGAAAAGGGAACTGGGGTATTCCACATTCCAGGTGAGTGCTCTAACTGCTGTACTAAAAGCTATAAGATGGGCACCACTGTCTGTTTTGGGTGGAGTGAGACAGGTGCCTCCCTCATTCTCATAAGTAGTGACTTAGGCACCTAAGCCACCTGGTACCAGGGGAGGGGGTTCCAGCTGTGAATTGCATGCAGAAATAAGGATCTAAGTCTACATACATGGGTTACATAGAGGTGCCTAGCCCCATGAAAGGGGAGGAGCTTAGGATACATCCCTCTCATCAGTATTGTCCACTGGATAGCTTAGACAGCTCCCCATCTAGTGTGCTGGCTTTTGTGGATCTCATTCTTAGGTCCCTGTCTCCATCCATTGTGTAGGGAGCCTTGGCACTTAACTCATTCTTTGTGGATCACAGAGTTGTCCTAGGGCCTAAAAGTTAGTCCAGAGACAGTGCTGAGCATTGCAACACTTCAGTTCCTTTGTGTATTCTGGCCAGAATTCCAGGGATTAGAAATCAGCTTCCTTGTGGAGGAGAATAAAAGTAACAGGAGGTTTAGACATATTCCCAGTGTAACTCAGCATAAAACACAGAGTGTAAATAGCCAAATTTTACCGGACCTAAACCCATAGTATCGTTTCTCTCCAACCCGTAGAAACTGACCTGCTGAAAAGCCCTGAACTCTACCATCATTCTATTAAGGAACTACATTTATTAGTACTACAGAAAGAGGGCTTGAGGCAGTAGGAAGGTGCTTGAGAAGATAAGAGAATTGCAGAGATCAGTACAAGCCATTTATTTATTTAGCATTTGCCTATTTGCCGAGCCAAGCAGTAGCCTTCTTAGTGGCCAAGTGGAGCTTTCGGAGCCAACTGCTGAATTTGGATAGTGGACATTCCTTGACAGTGTGTATCATTGTTGGAGCTGCACCACACCTGCAGCTTGGTTTGTGTTGAAGATCCCAACAGTGCTACACAGAGGCCTTGCGTAGTCTGGAATCAGTTAAAAAAGGCCCATTGATGACATGGCAGGTCTTCCCACCACAGGGACTCTGCTGTCATTTAGAACCCATTGGAGGTGCTTAAATATAGTTTGTATCTGTTTCTCTACAAGCCCAATTCTATTGATTTAGTCTTATGTAGTTTAGCTGGAAGAAGAGCAGTTTTCAGGGCAAAAAATTGTCTTTTCATATTCAGTTTTGTATACACATTTTGATTTTATTCATATGTAAAATCCTATACAAATTGACATCAGGATTTTACTTTCTGAAAATTCAGTCCCTCCCCTTTTTCCAAGTGTGGTTTTCTTTGGTCCAACCTGTAAAGCCAGCCCTACAAAACAAGGAGCATTTGGGGCATAAGCTTTTGTGGAAATTAAGCTATGGAAAGTAACTTAAGACATCAAACCACTTTAGAAAATCTAGTTTAAAAAGCCAGTAACTGTAAGCACTGTAACAGACAGGCTATAGCCAAACAAGATCGGTCTATCTTTTCCTTTCCTCAGGATACTCCAATACAAATCAGAAAGAAAGGACCTAGCCATCAGAAGTCACCACTATTGCCACAGATCTCTCCAAACCTGTACATAACAAAAACTATATCCCGTTAGTTTAGTTTAGTTTAGTTCAAACTACAGTTAGTTTGAAACAGTTTTATTACGGTTCTGCTTTAGCGTATATTTCAATAGTGACAGCAAAGGAAAAAAACATAACTCATACACATGTAGAGTAGCCTAATTTCTCTTCCATTGCAGTTTTGAGTATTTGCTTAAGTAACAAAAGTTTTGACAGATATTTATCAAGAATAGCAAGGAACTTAAGTATTAATGCAGATACAGGAATAAGAGGAGTGTGTTATCTTTCTGGGCTCCACTGGTGTTCTCAATAAAGCTCCTCCCGCAAGGGGTGTGGCTCAAGCCTCCTTCCTGGTGCTTGCTACTTGGAGTGGCTTCTCCTCTCTCCTCACACAGTCTGAATTCTTTCCTGTGATTCCTGGTACCTCCACCTAAGGTGAATCCTCACTGTGCCCAGGACATAGGATGGGGGTGTTGGCTGTGAAAGGTAACAATAAAACATTCTACAAAAACATTAGAAGCAAGAGGAAGACCAAGGACAGGGTAGGCCCATTACTCAATGCAGGAGGCGGGGGAGGGAGAACAGTAACAGAAAATATGGAAATGTCAGAAATGCTACATGACTTTTTTGTTTCAGTTTCAACTGAAAAGGTTAGTAGCAATTGGACATCTAACATAGTGAATGCCAGTGAAAATGACGTACGATCAGAGGCTAAAATGGGGAAAGAACAAGTTAAAAATTATTTAGACAAGTTCAATGTCCTCAAGTCACCAGGGCCTTGAGGAAATACATCCTAGAATATTCAAGGAGCTGACTGAGGAGATCTCTGAGACATTAGTGCTTAAAAGTCATGGAAGACGGGAGAGATTCCAAAGGATTCAGAAAGGGCAAATATAATGCCCATCTATAAAAAGGGGAATAAGGACAACCCAGGGAATTATAGGCCAGTCAGCTTAACTTCTGTACCCAGAAAGATAATGGAATAAATAGTTAAGGAATCAATTTGCAAACACCTAGAAGATAATAAGGTGATAAGTAACAGTCAGCATGGATTTGTCAAGAACAAATTATGTCAAACTAATCTAATAGAGTTCTTTGACAGGTTAACAAGCCTTCTGGATTGGGGGAGAAGCAGTAGATGTGATAAATCTGGACTTTAGTAAGGCTTTTGATACTGTCTCCAATGTCCTTCTCATAAACAAACTAGGGAAATACAACCAAGATATAGCTACTATAAATTGGGTGCATAACTGGTGGGAAACTGTTCCCAGAGAGTAGTCATCAGTGGTTCACAGTCATGCTGGAAGGACATAACAAGTGGGGTCCCGCAGGGATCGGTTCTGGATCTGGTTCTGTTCAATATCTTCATCAATGATTTAGATAATGGCATAGAGCAGTGGTTCCCAAACTTGTTCCACCACTTGTGGAGGGAAAGCCCCTGCCAGGCCGGGCGGGTTTGTTTACCTGCTGCATCCACAGGTTCGGCCGACTGTGGCTCCCAATGGCTGTGGTTCGCTGCTCCAAGCCAATGGGAGCTGCTGGAAGTGGCGTGGGCAGAGGGACTTACTGACCGCCACTTCCAACAGCTCCCATTGGCCTGGAGCAGCGAACCGCGGCAACTGGGAGCCGTAATCGGCCAAACCTGCGGACACGGCAGGTAAACAAACCCGCCCGGCCCGGCAGGGGCTTTCCCTGCACAAGCGGCGGAAAAAGTTTGGGAATCACTGGCATAGAGAGTACACTTATAAAGTCTGTGGACTATACCAAGCTGTGAGGGTTTGCAAGTGCTTTGGAGGATAGGATTAAAATTCAAAATTATCTGGACAAATTGGAGAAATGGTCTGAAGGAAACAGGATGAAATTCAATACAGACAAATGCAAAGAATTCCACTTAGGAAGGAACAATCAGTGGCACACATACAATATAGGATATAACTGCCTGGGAAGAAATATTGTGGAAAGGGATCTGTGGGATCGTAATGGATCATAAGGGTCATGAGAACATACATAAGTACATAAAAGGCTGTTACAAGCAGGAGGGAGAAAAATTATTCTTCTTAACCTCTCGGGACAGGACAAGAAGCAATGGGCTTAAATTGCAGCGAGGACAGTTTAGGTTGGACATTAGAAAAAACTTCCTAACTATCAGGGTGGTTAAGCACTGGAATAAATTGCCTGGAGAGGTTGTGGAATTTCCATCTTTGGAGATTTTTAAGAGCAGGTTAGACAAACACCTGGCAGGGATGATCTAGATAATACCTAAGTGCCATAAGTGCAGGGGACTGGACTAAATGGCTTCTTGAGCTCCCTTCCATTCCTAATGTTCTAGAATTCTATTATTAGAGTTGATGAGTTTAACTAGAGTTGCTGCATCTCCACTGCATTACTAGTGCAAGATTTAGGAGCACTCCAGCTTCAACGCTCACCTCCTGATGAGCTAGCTGGTTTGAGCTTACAGCATGACTTCACTCAAGGTAGAGATGTGTGTGGACAGGAATTTGGTTAGATTATATCTCAAGCTAACACCACAGTGAAAGCAAGCTCTAAAGAAAATAAACTGTGTATGTGCATGTTGTTTAAAAACTGCAAGTATACCACTTATGTAAGGTACCATTCAAGCAGTAAGGGTATCACAGTCTGGCCTACCAGAATTCTAACAAGGTCAGTCAGGACCAAGCATCAGACCTGAGGCTGGGAGTAAGAGAGGAGTTCATAGTTAGATTCAAGGCCAGAATCAATACCAAGGGTCAGAATCCAAGTCAGGTGATGAAGTCCAAATCAAGCCAAGGACAACAAAAGAAGCAGAAATGTTCTTGATAACTATAAGCAATCTACACTGCTGCCTGGACACCTCCTAGACTACTCTTTGGGTTTATATAGGGTGGGGAGCCATAAGTCTTCTACCAGTCTCATCTTTAGAGTTGGGACTTTCCATGGTCTGTGTCTATAGTGTGTCATGGGCAGGAGAGGACAAACTAGTTATGGCTGCTACTGGGTGGTAGCATGGAAAGGCAAGGTACCTGGCAACTCTGAAGCCTGGCTGCTAGATCCATGGGGTCTTATAGACCTGTGGTCACAAGGGTGCCAGATTCTGTTACCTTTATATAAGTTGAGTAATACCTTAGTCCTAAAGCAGTCAAACAAAAATGAATTGGACGTCTGGTGTACTATGGTACAGTAGGGGAGGCAGAATTTCACCCAAGGAAATAACAGTGCTAGTGCCAAATTTCATCCCCACTTCCTTAGAATTGAAATAGATGGGGAAACATTGACTGCAGCAGCAGTACTATTGATATGAGATGACTCTTATGGTGAATCTTCACAGCACAGTTAGCTTGAGTGTTATCCTTAACCCAACAGCAGGGGGTATTGGGTTGAAGCTTGTTAATGTAGTGGGTATTCAACAGCTCACATTACAATTTCTCAGCAGCTAATCCAACTTCTCGGCTAATCCAGTCACTCGGGGATACTAATCAGATCACTTTATATAACACCAGTGTTGTTTTGAAATGTGATTGCCCTCACTTCGATTAGGCTGGAGTGAGCACAGTAACTTAAGTCTACTAACTTGAGCTAACTGTGGCATCAGTGAAGACAGACTCTAAGACACAGAGAGAGAGAGAGAGAGAGAGAGAGAGAGAGAGAGAGAGAGAGCTGTTCAGCCATAACTGACCCCAGGACCACTAGTGAAGGCTATTCTGCAAAGCTAATACATCTTGAGGGCATATCACCTTTTCTAGGTAAAATTCAGAGGGATGGAGAGAAGAGAGTTTGCATTCCCTTGGCCTTAACCCAGTAAGTCCATGGGCGGTGGGTGAAACTTCCCCTGGGGGAGGCTAGCTTCTTGTCCCGCCTCTTCCTTCACAGCCCACCTACACTCCACCCCTGCTTTTCCTCAGGCCCCACCCCCACCCACTGCTGACTCTCCACTCACCTCTTCACTCCTCCCTCTGATGTCCCCCCTCCACTCACTTCTTCCCCCACCCACCTGCTGCTTGCCTCCTCACCCCCCTGCCAGACTGCCCCACCCTCCACAAGACCCCACCTGACTTGCTGCTCATCTTCTCACCCTGCTGCTGCACCTCCCTGCATGTGGGGGCCCTCCGCCCTTTTCACCTTAAAGCACTTATAACATTCCCCAAGGGAATTGAACAGTTATAGATCAATTGTTAGATGGATTCTCCTCTGAGTGGCAGGGAGTTTGGTGTATGCTGTATAGACAGAGACGAAAAGCCAGGCTACCTGCGCTAACCTGAAGCCTAATCTCTCTTTTTGAAAAGTGTTTGCCATTGGCAGCCTGCATTAAGGCAGTAGTTTAATAAATTTTCTTACATAGAATTCCCTGCCAGACTCATTTACTTAAACTAGGTTTGAATAAAACAACTAGGTATAGAATGATCTAGATCAGTGATTCTCAAAGCCGGTCCGCCGCTTGGTCAGAGAAAGTCCCTGGTACGCCGGACCGGTTTGTTTACCTGCTGCGTCCACAGGTTGGCCGATCATGGCTCCCACTGGCCGCGGTTCGCTGCTCCAGGCCAATGGGGGCTGTGGGAAGTGGACGCAGCGGTAAACAAACCGGTCCGGCATGCCACGGGCTTTCCCTGAACAAGCATCAGACTGGCTTTGAAAACCACTGATCTACATCACTTCATAAGCTGGGAGCAAGCAAACAATATGCTTTTTATTATGGATAAATGGAAATATTACACCTAGAAACAAAGTATGTAGGCCATACTTACAGGATGAGGGACCTATCCTGAGAAGCAGTGGCTTTGAAAAAGATTTGAGAGTTGTGGTGGGTAATCAGCTGGACATGAGTTCCCAGTGTGACGCTGTGGCCAAAAAGGGTTAATTCAATCTTTGGATACATAAACAGGGGACTCTCGAGTAGGAGTAGAGAGGTTATTTTACTTCTGTTATTGGCACTGGCACAAACACTGTGGAATGGAATGGACACGATGGAATGGACACGATGGAATACTGTGGCCTGTTCTGGTGTCCACAATTCAAGAAGAATGTTGATAAATTGGAGAGAGTCCAGAGAAGAGCCATGAGAATGATTAGAGAATTAAAAAACCCTGCCTTATAGTGACAGAGCTCATTTATTCCATCTGTTTACCTTAACAAAGAAGTTAAGGGGTGACTTAGTTACAGCCTATAAGTATCTACTTGAGGAGAAAATATTTAATAATCATTCTTTTATCTAGCAGAGAAATGTCCAACATGATTCTGTGGCTGGAAGTTGAAGTTAGACAAATTCAGACTGGAAATAAGGTGGACATTTTTTTAACAGTGAAGGTAATTGGAACAATTTACCAAGGGTTGTGGTGGATTCCCTATGTCTGACATTTTTTAATTCAAGATAGATTTTAGAAAGAAAATCAATGTTCTAATAATTATTTTTTGTAAGTTCTATGGCCTCAGTTATATGGGTCAGACTAGATGCCCAAAGTAGTTCTTTTCTGGCCTTGGAATCTATGAATCTTTTTAAAATCTTTCTTGCAAAAAAATGACCTTATTGAATAAAGTTGACAGCAATCAGTTAGTTTCCTGAATCATCTCTATGCAAAAAATAAGGGTATTTTTTAAAGATCAAGCTAGTGCAATTTACCTTATCTTAGTATGTCATGAAGTACAGAAGCCACTTGGGTTAGACAGTGGGTAAGGAACACTATAAAGGACTAAACAGAAAGCACTTGAAAGCAATAAAAGAAGTTATGTTGAATAGAAAGACTGGACAGATTATAGTAAGGTCAGAGAAATTTAAACATTGCATGAGCATAAATGAATAAATAAGATCATATAGTACAGAGTCAATAAGAGTAATAATATTGCATAGAAATTGACAGATAAAATATTATTCTCTTAAGAACAGTTAAGAACTGTACACAGATCACAAGACAAGCGCTGCAATATTTTTCAATCACTTTGCATCTTATCTAATAAAATGAGGAGTGTATATTTTCCTAATTCACGGATACATTTTTCTAGGCAGAGTAGAAAAGAAATTAAAACATATGCAAATAAGTGTGTAATTGGTAGGACTGTGCATGAGGCTAATATTCATAATATTTGCCTTATATTTTGGGGACAAAAATTTGAATATTGATACAAACAGTGTGAAAATAAATCTTCCCTTTATAAAAAAACATTCCCAAGCATGTGTTGTAAGTCTCTTTCTGTATGAAAAAAATATATCTTGGGGAAGTGATATGGATATATTTTCTTTATTATGATAGTAATAACCACACTATGTGAAATCATGTGTAGAGAAAAGCAGATAACAGATTTTCACTTCACTGGTAATTCAGAAAAAAATATTTAGTTTGAACAAAATGTTTTTTTTCAACTCAAAACATTTCATTTCAATGTTAAGGATTTTTTTTAAATTCAAATAAAATATAAATACATTTAGAAACAAAAAGTCATTCTGAATAAAAAAAATCAAACCATTCTTTTCAAAAAGTTCAAAACAAAATACTCCGTCAAATGTGTGTATGTAGAGATTTCACTCAACTTAATAAAATCATTTGAAACAACATATTATAGGTGATGTAATGGTGCTCACTTTTTAATAGAGTAACACCCCCTTAAACAGAATGATCTGACAACTATATCCTATATAATGTCTCTTTAAACAAAAGCTAACTGTTGCAATGATTGTTTTGTTTCTTATATTTCATGGCAAGGATTTGTAAAAGTGTTAAAATTTCCTAAATAAGTAGTTAAAAATGTTTGAAAGGGAAGAAATATTGGATATCTCCTCCTTTTTGGTCACAGGATGCATGGTTGGCTACCTCTCAACTGTCTATTGTGTGTCTCTGAATATAGCAATGATTGTACAGCATTGTGTATGTGCTCTCTGTGTACTTGTCGTAGAATCTTAATATCATACATCATTGTTCAGAACTTGCTACAACAAACCACAAAGTTGACACAAATCAGTAACACAAAGTGAAGAGGAGAAATGCATTTTTGGAGGAGTTGTAAATGGTAGAGACATTGAGCAGGCAATTCTATTTTGAATGTACAGTGAAATTATACACACAGCCTTGACACCACAAACTCACATATAGCGAATACAAAATAAATAAGAGAAAATATTGTTCTTGTTATGTTTTGAAAATCTGCATTATCATCATGCAACAGCCACAGATTCCATGTAGCTGCAATGATTCTATTTTTTTTATTTTAGTTATAAAGAATGTAACAATTGTTCCATCTCAAAATAATATTAAAACAATGTCACATGCAGGATTGTGATATTTTCCAAAAAAAGATTTTTAGTTATTCTAAAACAAGTAGATGATGGTCAAATTTCTGATCTCAGTTCCACCCATGTAAATCTTTAGTATTTAAACTGAAGCTCATGGTGTCACTATGGATGTATGCTGGTGTGACTGAGATCTAATCTGTCCTCATGCTTTTTGCATGTGGCATGCCATGATCTGCTGATTCAGCAGGAAGTTTGAAAAAAAGCAACACAACAAGCCTTACTGCTTTTGATTTCCTCATGTATTAAAACAATGCATTGCCAAAGTACACATTGTAATAGTGCATTTTTATTTTGGCATTCAGATTATTATTCTGATGTCAATGTATAATGGGGTCATACAATACCTTCTTTTCCAAAAGAATTTCACTATAAGTGACATCGTCACATGAGCTATTCTTTTATGGTTAATGTAGTTACGAGAGCTGAGGGAGAGAAAAGAAAACAAAACAAAACAATTTGCTTTATTCACCACTGTTACTCCAGCCTCACTCCAACGGAACTGGACTAGCATAAAAATGGAGTTATGCCAAGGTGAATCAAGTCCATAGTCTAACAGTATGCAGTTTAGAGACTATGTCTCATATAATGTTATTTATATAGCACTTAAACTCTGCTACGGTCTTTATGAACAAATCAGGAGAAAAGGCCCGAATAAGCTCTGAGGGAACTGCAATTGAATTAGACAATGAGCAGATGAAGGAGACTGGGATGGGATGCAACTAAAGCCAATGACTGAGTAAGGCGTGATGTTGTAGTTGACCATAATTTGTTTCTCCCTCTCTCATACATGAGCTCTTGTGTTTTCTTTCACACCATCATTTAATAGGATGAGGAAGGGGAAGAAGACAGAAATGCATGGGTCTTGTGAAAGAAATAATGGTGGCAGGGGGTGGGTTACAGGTAGAGGAAGATGCATGGAAGAAGGTGCAGAGATGAGAGTAAAGTGAGGAAATGAAGAGGGCAATTAGCTGTGTAGGTCAGTTAAACCACAAAGGATAAGGGGGGTGAGAACAGGAATGGAGTCTTAGAACTTGGTAAGTAATCTAGCTAGATATGCGTTAGATTCTGATTTCTTTAAATGGCTGAGAAAATAAGCTGTGCTGAATGGAATGGATGTTTCTGTTTTTGTGTCTTTTTGTAACTTAAGGTTTTGCCTAGAGGGATTCTCTATGTTTTGAATCTAATTACCCTGTAAGGTATTTACCATCCTGATTTTACAGAGGTGATTCTTTTTACATTTTCTTCTATTAAAATTCTTCTTTTAAGAAACTGAATTTTTTTTATTGTTTTTAAGATCCAAGGGTTTGGGTCTGTGGTCACCTATGCAAATTGGTTAGAATTTTTATCAAATCTTCCCCAGGAAAGGGGGTGTAATGTTAGGGTGGATTTTGGGGGGAAAGACATTTCCAAATGGACTCTTTCCTAGTAATATACCGATTAGTCGTTTGGTGGTGGCAGCGAGAGTCCAAGGGCAAAAGGTAAAATAGTTTGTACCTTGGGGAAGTTTTAACCTAAGCTGGTAAAAGTAAGCTTAGGAGGTTTTCATGCAGGTCCCCACATCTGTACCCTAGAGTTCAGAGTGGGGAAGGAACCTTGACAATGACCATGTAGGCCTTTGATGGCAAGAACCATGAAGGAGCTAAAACTTGATGTGGAACATGAGGGCAATTCAGTGAAGGCATCTGAAGAAGGCTTGGTGTACATGGCATTTTTGAGGATTGGCAGAAGGGGGAAAGAGGGAGGTTGCTAGACTACATTTCAAATAAACTGGAACTGAGAGAAAATTAGACTTTTTTTTCCTATATGGAAAAAAAACTTTTGTGAATGTGTGCAAAAAAAAAGTGACTCAAACAATATAATTTTCTATTTGACTCTGTTAAAGACATACAGATTGAACATATGAAATTCAGATATAGGTTTGATGATAAGAGAAAAAACAGGCAAAATGAAGAATGTTGTGGAAATGTATCCCCAAAATTCTGTCCCACAAACAAACCAGTTATATATAAATACCTATATTAATATTTAGTATTCATATTACAGTAGCACCCAAGAGACCTAAATAGGGTCAGAGCTCCATTGTGCTGGGTTCTGTAAAAACACCTGTTAAGAAGGTCCTTACCCCCATGAGTTTATAGTCCAACCCTCCAATTCCTCAGCGCACATTAAGCACATGCTTAAGGCCTGTTCAGGTTATGTACATGCTTAAGTGCATGGCTAACTCAGGGTCTAAAAGTGCACACCTATTAATCTAATACCCACCACATCCATTCAAGGATTGTTTTTTTCCTGCTCCCCAAACTACTAAAGAATGCATCACTAAATCTAATTCTGATCTCTCACTGATTTACACTGCTTTAACTCCATTGATTTCCAGTTCTAGGCCAGATTTGCACTGGTGGAATAAAGAGATTCAGCCCCCCCAAGACATCCCGTTACACTGTCCGATTGTATTTACAATTAACATAATTTAAATTTAACATCCTATACATAATTTCCCAACCTAGCAGATGGCCCCCAAAGTCAACAGATGTCATCTGACTTCTTCACTACTTAATATAGTATTTGTGACATAACCATTTGCTTCTGTAGAAATAATTATGATGTCAAAAATAGACAATAAAGGCTTAAAGTGGGAATAAGCAGCAGAACAAGGTAATCTCTTAAGAAAACACAGATCCTCTTTTCACACACATTCTTAATAAAAAAATATGAAGACTCTGATTTAGGAAAACATACCTGTTCAGAAAGAGCACTTAAGCACATGCTTAACTCTAAGCAAGCACCTAAATCCTATTGAAGTCAAAATTTAAGCACACATTTAAAGAAGTTATATTTAAAGAGATACATGCTTTTCTGAACTGGGGCCTAAAGAAGGGAGAAAAACAGAGGATATGTATGATGCAAAGGAGGAAATGTTTGTATAGCATGTTTGTATTTCATATGTCCCAATGTATGCCTGTGATGCTCTGTACCTCAGGGTAACACCCTGCACTCCCATGTTCATCCTTATAATATGATTGCGTGCTATCCAATACAAAGTTTGTCATGTCAGGTGTCTTTGGAAGGCTCATGATGCACTGAGCATTATTGTTATCCTAATGTTATAGGTTGTAATTTCATTTATATAGTTATGAGGCTGAAAATGTGTCCTCTAGATTAAAACAAGACCAGGCAAAACTCCCCAGGAGCAGAGGGGCAGTTCACACCTCATCAGGTCATGTATGGGACAAACTCAGCCCACCCTCACAAGAACAAAGAACACTGGCCTAGGCAGCAACAAAGGATCTGTTGGACTCTCGAGTGAGTCACCACCCTTCCCTTGGTCAGTTTGGGACTACAATGAGGTAATGCTCACCTGACTCTGAAGGGGAGGGGCAAGGCCAAGAGGGAAGAAATGACATGATAAAAGGGAGAGACATTTGCCATGATCTCTCTCTTCCACCTCCACCTACAGACACCACCACCAAGTGACTGAAGCGCTGATCAAAGGGGAGAGCCTGGCTGAAGGGCAGCCTGTGGTGGGAAGCATCTAAATTTGTAGGGGCACTGAAAGTGTTAGATCATATTAGAATGCATTTACTTTATTTAATTTGACCAAATCTGACTTGTTGTCCTTTGACTTATATGCACTTAAAATCAATCTTTTGTAGTTAATTTGTTTGTTTATTCTATCTGAAGCAGCGTGTTTGGTTTGAACCATGTCATAGATTCTCCTTGGGATAACAAGTCTGGTACTTATCAGTTTCTTTGTTAAATAGACAAACTCATAAAAGCTTGCAGTGTCCAGAGAACATAACTAGACATCGAAAGACAGTAGTTCCTGCGGTTGTGTCTGGGACTGGAGATATTGGCTAGTGTCATTCGGTTGCACAACCAAAGTAGCAGCCGGCCAAAAATGCTCATTCATATAGCTGGGAGCAACTTACATGCTAGAACCTGTGCATGAACAACCTAGGAGTGGGGGTTCTCAAAGCAGATCAGGGCCAGGCTGGGTCCCAGAGTCGGGGATTGGAGTGACCTAGCAGATCACCAGTCTAAATAACACCAGGGGAATGTCACAATGCCATCATTCTCTTTTTGATCCATTTTCAGGAGATAACTCTAAAAGTCATCTCAAGTTAGGATTATATACAATGCTCTACAAATTTGTTCTACAGTATAGCCATCCTGTGGAATTTTTCTTGGCTGTTATGGAGAAAATTGAACTAATATCCTTTGGGAAGAAAAATAAATATGCTTAGGTTGTGCATGTTTATATTTTTTGCTCCTGCTACAGACTTCTGCTGATATACACTGTTTAATAAACAGATTTGAGAAAGAACAGGAAATGTCAGGTGCTTATCAAATAACATGGGAACTCTCCCATTTTTTAATCAGCAGAAAAGAAGTTTACTCCAGTAAATCTCTTCTATGAACTTTTTTAGTGGCTGATGCACATAAATGCATTTTTTGAAGAAAGGCAATATCTTGTCTCTCCTGCTTTTGGCCACTGGATACTTTTTTTTCTTTTTATGTGTCCATTTCAGCATTTGAAATTCTAAGCCACACTATTATAGGACTATTACATTCAACTGATGGGAAAGAAGAGTATTTAAGTGGAATTACTTGAGGGATGCATAGAAGAGACTATAGCATTGACGGGTCTAAAGTACAAATTCTGATTGGGGTGGATAGGACACATTCCATGGTCATAAAGAGTCCTCCAGGCTTCATGATATCAATATTACATGTTACATTTGGGGTTTGAAAGTTTAATGGACTTCCACTGATAGCAACTTCTCTTAACTTTGGAGATATACTGGCTGCATCAACCTAAGTGGGAAATGACTGGCCAAAGCCCTATGCTGTACAGGAGATTTAATTACAGATTGCTGAGGGGCTGCTGCTCAAAGACAGTGTATACAGATTGTTGAGATGACAACATGCATGTTGCTATATACAAGCTGAACAACAAAAATATTTGTCTAACCTGACTCCTTTAAATGTGCATGGATTGTATTTTTACTGTATGTTTTCCTTGTCTGAAAAGACTCAAGTTCCCTGGTGGGCTAACTGAATCCCAGTAGCATGACCTTGTTAGATTTTTCCCTCCCTCCTACTCCTTTCCTTAAAGAATATTTAGCTTTTTCCTTTGCGTCTCCCATATTCTGCATTCACCTTTTATACAGTATAAGTTGATCCTGTCCTTCATCAGTCCTTATGCTATCAACTACAGGTATTATATTGCTAACACAATGCATTCTGCCCATGGTAATATAGGACCAATAGTTGTGTCTCAGACAACCTTTCTCATGTACCAACCCCCATTCAGTCTCCCACCAAAGAATGACATACAAAATAACACGTTATAGTGCTCTGTCTTTATCAGATAAACTTTATTGCTTAATACTGTGTGCTGTGGGCTGACAGACAACAGGAACTAGGTGTATAAAAAGTATAAAATCACCTTATAGAATATCCCAGACAGTTACTTACTTGCACTATGCATTCTTTACTATAATGTGCCCTTTTTATGGTGTATCAGCTATTCTAATTTTGTTCTACTGTATTTTTTAGTTTAGTTTAGTACTTATTTTATTTTCTTATAAAAAAGAGTGTGCAAAGGACTAATGTGTAAATACAGTAAGTATAAGGAGATATTTCAGAGTTATGACAGAGAAACAATATGAGAATGGAGCAGTTCAGAAAGATTTGATGGTTCTGTAGGCGCATGATCCTGCATCATTTGAAAGCAATGGGAGCGTTGCCACAGACTTCAATAGGAGTAGAATCAAGCCTCCGTTCGGTTCAGGTATATTATTCCTAGTCAATCTTCTGCTGATAAGTATATGTGCACACTTTCCAAAAATTCACTTACTTATGTTTCATCAATAGCTATATTGATGGTCCTAATTACTTTTCATCCTTCTATTACTTGCTAGAGAGAGATTTTTAAATTAGCTCTATAGCTTAACTATTGTTGAGTCTTCATTCATTTAAACCCCTCCTTTATTAATAGGCCTGTTTACTCTAATATTAATTTCCTCTTGATATAGATGTATAAATCATTATTTCCCTTAACTCCCTCATGTCTTATAATGAAGACTAGAAGATATGCTTCAGTCAAACAGGTTACTAGTTCAATGCAAGGGTAAACTGGGTGAAATTATATGGCCTATGTCAGATGGGAGGTCAGACTAAATGCCATAAAGTCTGTGAATTACTGATATGTTAAATTCAGGAATGGAGTGATAGAGAAAGTTGCTATTTTCAGTGGGAGTCGAGTTAGGGAGAAGGGGGGTTGGATATGAAAGAGCTACAAGGAGCCAAAGGGGCAGAAACAGAATAAGAGAAATGGGGAGCCAGAAATCAGGGAACAGTAATGAGGAGTCAGGGGAGAGAAGGAACAGGGAAGATATTGGAGTGAATCCAAGGTTTAAGATAGACGAAGTCAGGCTGGAGAGTTGGTTGGGAGCAGGAGACATGGAGGAGGTATGTGGTGAAATAATGAACATGTGGAAGCACTGGGGAGAACATTACAGTGAAAGAAGAGGTAAGTGGGAGCTGGGCAAGTGGATATGCTAACATCAAGAACCAGCAAGATAGGGAACACCTATCTAGGAAGAGCACCATAGGACCGAGAACTGTTGCAATATGTAAATATGGTCCAATAATACCTAGTTGTAGCACAGAGGGCTTGAGGATACATTGATGTTTGTAAAATACTTCAGGGTTCTTCACATGATACTATAGAGAAATTTTAGCTCCGCATATCTGTGTGTGCAAGGGACCAGTTGAAAGAGGTTATATACAAATGCTATTTATTCTTTCCTAAGGAAAGAGCATGCTGGCTGAAGCCAGATGATAATGCTGGAAAACCTAAGGTTAATTCAAGTCACAAACTCCAATCTCTTAGTCTCTCAGACCTGTAGAAGGAGAGAACACATACAGCAGTGTTTCTCAAATGTGTATTGTGATTCACCAGTAGAAAGCAGCCCACCTACAGCACAACCAGTTCCAGAATTATCACCAGATCACTGTATGACTTAGCACCTTTCTGATTTCTTCCCTGAAGCTCCCTGTTTTGTGAACAGCTCTTCTGCTACCCTGCAGAAGTTTAGATATCTGTTCTTGTTATTATGTTATTGGTTCTGAGCCTGAGCTACACCACTGACTGTAATGGAATTATTTCTCCTTCACGTTGGAATAACCAAAAGTGTAGTCAGACCCTATATGATTTCTTTTCATTTTTAATCTGTGGGAATGTCTATAGCTACTGTACAGATTCAGTAGAAAAAGGGAAAAATCACTGTAGGCACACAATAAATTGGAAAGTGTGAACATGTAATGAAGCTTCAACTCAGGATGATTTATATTGTAAAAGACATGAATGAGTCTAGATTAATTTGTACACTCAATGCTTTGCCCTGCTCGAGTGACACAAAGCAGCCATAACCCTGTTAAGTTAAGCTCCTGTTTTTTTCATATCCCTTACTGATAAACAATATTGTATTGCTTCATCTGCATATGTTTGTATTTCAGAATGTACATAGTATAGTTTGAGCTACAGCACATAGCTGATGCTCCAATTAGATATTTCATGGATTCAGGTACACATTTTGATGATCCGGTTGGATTTTGTGGTGCCTGAGATTTTCAAAAAATTACCAATCAAAGTGTGTGCTTTGTTAATTGAACTGATGAGTGTTTTGCTAATCAGTCTGAAAATCTGACTATACAAAAACCTTCCCTTTACTCTAGTCCTAAAGACTACTGTACACCCTGCATATTATTATAAAACCCCAAACTGTGTTTGTACTCTACAGAAACATATATAACAAGACAAGAAATCTTACTCTGATCTTAGTTAATATGAGTCCAATTGTATAAGGCTCAGGGGTAGCCATAAAAAACACTAAAAAATATTTTTGAACAGCTGTTTTACTTAATATAAAAATCACATGCTTTTTTGAAGCCTCTCATCTCAGGCTCCACTGCCAAGACTAAAAACAAGTTCTGGGTCCCATTGAAAATGCTGAGAATTTTCCTTTCCACTAGTACAAAAGCTCTAGCTCCTAGCTCTGTCTGGATGGACTTCTGAAGTAATTTTATGTATAGATTAGCTATCACTGGAGCAGGACTGAATCTGCCCATGCTGACCTGGGGCAAGTGCAATGCTATGGTGGAAACACCATGTTAGGGGGTGGGAGAAGGAAACAACTCTCCACAAATAATCTGCTTTTCAAACAGGGTAGTTCTCATATCCCTTTTTTTGCACAGAGCTAGGGGGAAAAGAGGGCCAGTATCCACATAAAACATATATCATTAAACAGTCCCCGAGCTCATCTCGTGTTCAGCACCAACAAACAGATCCAAATCCAATAATTCAAGAGTTATTCTTCTCTAACACATGCATTTTAGATAAGGATTATGCTTACATGCAATTAATAAGTGCACGGTGAATACATTGTTATGTAATTCTGCAACAATGTGTGTTACTTTAGATAAATACCTCATATTGGAAGCACATTGCATATGATCCCCGTCACAGATCTAGTCCACAAGTCCAACCTGTATCCCTTTATCAATTCATTAAGCCACCAAATTCCCCATCACTATATATTCAATCTGATGGCACCCAATACATTTTATTATGCAGGAAGGAGTAAAAAGACCACTTACAAACTGCACAGAGACCAGTGCATTGTGTAGTTTTAAATATAGTACCTAAGCTGTCAGTAAACCTTATGAGATGTAAACTGCATTCAGCAAAGTGTGCACCTAGATTACATCTGTAAACATGGGATTAGTACAGAGTAAAGGTCAACAGATTAAATATGTAGTTTAATCAGCATATTATGTAAATGAACACAAATAAAATATACCATCCCACTGTTATGATCAATAAAGCATGAACTCTATTAGCAAAGTGTTTGAGTATTGGGCTTCTCAAATATGCATCTGCAATCAGTAAAGTTATGAAAAAACTCAGCTGTTGGAGGATACAGTTCAGTGAGATAGGTAAGGAGATCAGAAAAGTGTGTAAAATGGCCAACGCGTATTTGACAATGCAGTTTTCTCAAGTGTGGTGCACAGACCAATCAGTAAAATTGGGAAGAAAGCAACACCACTACTACCACTGCAGATGAAGCCTTCTTCTCAACCATTGGAGGGTGAATATCAACTAGCAGACAATGATAATCTGACTACTTGAAAGATACAAATCAAATAGGTGGAATTTACAGGGCCTCGATAACTGCAGTACACAGCTCAGACAATAACTCTCCTCCTACCTCTTCATCTGGTCTAAAAGCACTTCTATAGGTGTGTAACTTTAAGAATGAGAGTAGTCCCATTGAAGGCAAAGACTAGTCAAGTGCTTAAAGTTATGCATATAATTAACTGCTTTGCTGGATGGGAGCCTAATCTCTCCCCTTCCTCATAGTCTCCATCTTTCCTTCTCTCTCCTTTGCTTCCATAAACCTTCTGTTATAATAGCATTCAGAGATATCCCACCTGATCCACCCCGGAGTGCTTACAACCTAAGCAGAGACAAAAGGTAGGAGAAAGGAAATAGCATGATCCCCCCCACCATCTTCATCCTCTCACTCCCCACCTTCCCTCTGTCTCCTTTCCAACACACCCTTCATCAATACAAATATACAATAAACAAATTACAATTTTTGGATTACATTCCATACGCCACTATATATCTGGACTTCAAAAGTTTCAGAGTGTAACACCAAAGAATGTATAGGATGAGAAATAACAAGATATCTGCAACAATACTTGGGATCCTTGGCTAGATACAATGGCATAAACTAGATTGTTTTTTTCACTGTTAGAAAAAATTAAGTTTTTGTACCCTGAACCTGAATGTTGCTAAAGAAATGTTAAAAAAAGAAAAGAAAAAGAAAAAAAAAAGAAAGAGAACTAGTTCAGATGTAGGCAGCCAAATTAGATGCCAATTTTTTTTATGTTGCAACCCTTTTCCTCCTGTATCCCTCATATCATTCCATATCTGTTATTTTCACATGTGATGCTAAGGCCTAATCAAAGTCCTATATCTTGAGCTGAGGAGTGCATGGTGTAAGTTTAGGAGGGATTTGATTCCCCCCATCATCCCGCTCCCCCAACCTGGTCACCGGTGCAAATTAGAGCAGGATGAAGGCTGCCCTGATTTGTGTCAACAGCTGGAGATCACTGAGCTGTCGGGTTATCCCTACTAAACCCTCTGCACTGATGGCTGGGAGTGGGCATGATGCTGAAGCTGCTTTGATGGTTCTTTGCCACCCAATGATTTCCCCTATGCAGGGGTAATCATCCACTGGCAGGCTATGATAGCTGTAGGGGACCTTTGCAACTGAAGGGCTGCAATTCTCTCCTAATGGATTGGAGGAATAGGGCAATATACCTTAAGTTGTTTGAGGTAGGGAGGATGTCTTTTTTTAAAGTAAGGGGCTATACACAACTCGGGCACTATATAACTACTACTAACTAAGCTCAATGCAGCTTAAATTCAAATACAATATACTTCATCTGATTACACACAACATTAAAAAAAGAGGTGAAGGCTGTATAGGTAAGTCGGAAAGCGGGATACCGGGAGGAAGCACAGGCAGGAAGGTCTGTGAGGGGAGGGCTCCTGCCTCATACTGGGAATGAGGGGCGATCAACAGGTTATCTCAAGTGCTTATATACAAATGCACAAAGCCTTGGAAACAAGCAGGGAGAACTGGAGGTCCTGGTGATGTCAAGGAATTATGACGTGATTGGAATAACAGAGACTTGGTGGGATAACTCACATGACTGGAGTACAGTCATGGATGGTTATAAACTGTTCAGGAAGGACAGGCAGGGCAGAAAAGGTGGGGGAGTAGCACTGTATGTAAGGGAGCAGTATGACTGCTCAGAGCTCCGGTACGAAACTGTGGAAAAACCTGAGTGTCTCTGGATTAAGTTTAGAAGTGTGTGCAACAAGAGTGATGTCATGGTGGGAGTCTGCTATAGACCACCGGACCAGGGGGATGAGGTGGATGAGGCTTTCTTCCGGCAACTCACGGAAGCTACTAGATCGCATGCCCTGATTCTCATGGGTGACTTTAATTTTCCTGATATCTGCTGGGAGAGCAATACAGCGGTGCATAGACAATCCAGGAAGTTTTTGGAAAGCGTAGGGGACAATTTCCTGGTGCAAGTGCTAGGGGAGCCAACTAGGGGGAGCGCTTTTCTTGACCTGCTGCTCACAAACCGGGTAGAATTAGTGGGGGAAGCAAAAGTGGATGGGAATCTGGGAGGCAGTGACCATGAGTTGGTTGAGTTCAGGATCCTGACGCAGGGAAGAAAGGTAAGCAGCAGGATACGGACCCTGGACTTCAGGAAAGCAGACTTTGACTCCCTCAGGGAACAGATGGCCAGGATCCCCTGGGGGACTAACATGAAAGGGAAGGGAGTCCAGGAGAGCTGGCTGTATTTCAAGGAATCCCTGTTGAGGTTACAGGGACAAACCATCCCGATGAGTCGAAAGAATAGTAAATATGGCAGGCGACCAGCTTGGCTTAATGGTGAAATCCTAGCGGATCTTAAACATAAAAAAGAAGCTTACAAGAAGTGGAAGGTTGGACATATGACCAGGGAAGAGTATAAAAATATTGCTCGGGCATGTAGGAAAGATATCAGGAGGGCCAAATCGCACCTGGAGCTGCAGCTAGCAAGAGATGTCAAGAGTAACAAGAAGGGTTTCTTCAGGTATGTTGGCAACAAGAAGAAAGCCAAGGAAAGTGTGGGCCCCTTACTGAATGAGGGAGGCAAGCTAGTGACAGAGGATGTGGAAAAAGCTAATGTACTCAATGCTTTTTTTGCCTCTGTTTTCACTAACAAGGTCAGCTCCCAGACTGCTGTGCTGGGCAACACAAAATGGGGAAGAGATGGCCAGCCCTCTGTAGAGATAGAGGTGGTTAGGGACTATTTAGAAAAGCTGGACGTGCACAAGTCCATGGGGCCGGACGAATTGCATCCGAGAGTGCTGAGGGAATTGGCGGCTGTGATTGCAGAGCCCTTGGCCATTATCTTTGAAAACTCGTGGCGAACGGGGGAAGTCCCGGATGACTGGAAAAAGGCTAATGTAGTGCCCATCTTTAAAAAAGGGAAGAAGGAGGATCCTGGGAACTACAGGCCGGTCAGCCTCACCTCAGTCCCTGGAAAAATCATGGAGCAGGTCCTCAAAGAATCAATCCTGAAGCACTTAGAGGAGAGGAAAGTGATCAGGAACAGTCAGCATGGATTCACCAAGGGAAGGTCATGCCTGACTAATCTAATCGCCTTTTATGATGAGATTACTGGTTCTGTGGATGAAGGGAAAGCAGTGGATGTATTGTTTCTTGACTTTAGCAAAGCTTTTGACACGGTCTCCCACAGCATTCTTGTCAGCAAGTTAAGGAAGTATGGGCTGGATGAATGCACTATAAGGTGGGTAGAAAGCTGGCTAGATTGTCGGGCTCAACGGGTAGTGATCAATGGCTCCATGTCTAGTTGGCAGCCGGTGTCAAGTGGAGTGCCCCAGGGGTCGGTCCTGGGGCCCGTTTTGTTCAATATCTTCATAAATGATCTGGAGGATGGTGTGGATTGCACTCTCAGCAAATTTGCGGATGATACTAAACTGGGAGGAGTGGTAGATACGCTGGAGGGGAGGGATAGGATACAGAAGGACCTAGACAAATTGGAGGATTGGGCCAAAAGAAATCTAATGAGGTTCAATAAGGATAAATGCAGGGTCCTGCACTTAGGATGGAAGAATCCAATGCACCGCTACAGACTAGGGACCGAATGGCTCGGCAGCAGTTCTGCGGAAAAGGACCTAGGGGTGACAGTGGACGAGAAGCTGGATATGAGTCAGCAGTGTGCCCTTGTTGCCAAGAAGGCCAATGGCATTTTGGGTTGTATAAGTAGGGGCATAGCGAGCAGATCGAGGGACGTGATCGTTCCCCTCTATTCGACACTGGTGAGGCCTCATCTGGAGTACTGTGTCCAGTTTTGGGCCCCACACTACAGGAAGGATGTGGATAAATTGGAAAGAGTACAACGAAGGGCAACAAAAATGATTAGGGGTCTAGAGCACATGACTTATGAGGAGAGGCTGAGGGAGCTGGGATTGTTTAGTCTGCAGAAGAGAAGAATGAGGGGGGATTTGATAGCTGCTTTCAACTACCTGAAAGGGGGTTTCAAAGAGGATGGCTCTAGACTGTTCTCAATGATAGCAGATGACAGAACGAGGAGTAATGGTCTCAAGTTGCAATGGGGGAGGTTTAGATTGGATATTAGGAAAAACTTTTTCACTAAGAGGGTGGTGAAACACTGGAATGCGTTACCTAGGGAGGTGGTAGAATCTCCTTCCTTAGAGGTTTTTAAGGTCAGGCTTGACAAAGCCCTGGCTGGGATGATTTAACTGGGACTTGGTCCTGCTTTGAGCAGGGGGTTGGACTAGATGACCTTCTGGGGTCCCTTCCAACCCTGATATTCTATGATTCTATGATTCTATGATAGCTTCAGTGTTAACTCTTTACCACTGTCAGCAAAATATTTGAATTGCTTTAGCTGAAAAATTATGCAACACAGGCAATGAAATATTGCACACAATCAGCAAGTGATGAACTGCCTAAATTTAGACACCTAAATCCATACTTAATAGAGCTAACCGGAGGATGACAATTCTGTTTCTTTGCAATTTTTGAGATTTTTGCAATTTGCTTTCATTCTGTGTTGGCACAAAACAAAATAAAATTCGAATTTTTCTACAAAAAAGCAAAATTATGTGTGGGTAGCCTCGTGCTTAGGGATCTTACCTATAGTGTAGGAGCCCCTGATTCGCGTCCCTGATTCACAGTGGAGTTTTTAACCCCACAGCATTCTGAATCAGGCAGAGAAGGGACTTGAAGCTGGATGTCCCAGATCAGTGTCCTACCACGAGGCTCTAGAGCATGGGGAAGAGTCCCTCTTTCTCTTCCCAAAAACCCTTTTCAATTAAGTCTTAGTCAAAACCAAAACATCTCCATGAAATGTTTCAGCTTCAATGAAGAAGCATTTCTCAGTGAAATATGAAAATGGTCTAACCAACTCTAATATTCAGGCATCTAAATCAGCATTTAGGTGTCTAATGTTAAGTGCTCAGTTTAAAAGTGGGCTCATGATTGTTAAGGATTGTTTTCGCTAGAGAATTATCAGGGCAATACAAACTCAGGAAAGGACACACCATAGTTTTTAATAACTGGATGATTTTATCTGTATAGAAACCAAAAATGTATTATAATTGTTTTTGGTGCTTTCTTTAAAGAGTAAAGCATTGAGATTTCATGATTCCCTCCTCTACTCTCTGTTGCATGTTTGTTTCTGTAGGATCAGAACATACTTTACTAGTAAGCAATTTTTGACAATGAAATAATGTCTCCCATACTTAATGTAACCCATCTTAATGCTCAGACGTGTTTCTTTGGTTGCATAAGCTCATGTCTGTGTTAAACTGACAAGATACTTCCTCATAAATTGTTTGGAAATGTGGTCTAGGCCAAGGGTGCTAGACAATGATAGATTTAGATTGTCATCCTGCATATTTCGTTTAAGTGTTGTCTCTACAAAAACATCTTTTCCTCTGTAATGGCACTAAAATGCTAACACTGCATGCCTCTTTACATTAGATCTCACCTACTGCTACTGATGTGTCAACAATATTTGAACAGTGAAAGAAAAAGCAAATACTTCACAATATGCTGACAGCTAGTAAAGCAGTATGTAATGCAGTGGACACATGTAACCAATTAGGACTATTTAAGGAACCAAAAAAAAATATAAGGAGTACTTGCGGCACCTTAGAGAATAACAAATTTATTTGAGCATAAGCTTTCGTGAGCTACAGCTCACTTTATTGGATGCAATGAAGTGAGCTGTCGCTCATGAAAGCTTATGCTCAAATCAATTTGTTAGTCTCTAAGGTGCCACAAGTATTCCTTTTCTTTTTGCGAATACAGACTAACACCGCTGTTACTGAAACAAAAAAAAATATGTAACAGAAAAGCATTGTCAGTAGGAATTCTGTATATAGACAATCCAGTGCTGTAGTGCTAACAGACTTGAGAGGGTCAAGTCATAATGCCTAGTATGCTTACCTGAAGATAGATAATCAAACATAAAGGGTGGGTCTATCTGGTTAACAACAAAGTATCATGTTGCTTCAACATGAGTGAAGGGGAGTGAAGGGAAACAAACAATAATGAGGAAGTATCCTGTCATATTAACACAGTCTTAAGTCTATGCAATCAAAGAAATATGGCTGAGCATTAAATAAGGATGTTGGGAACATTACTTAATTGTCTAAAAAACTATATCTTTGACAGTTTTTTTACCCCCCTGGGAAATACTAAATGTTGTACAGGATATAGTGAGAATTATCTGTTTTCCAAAGCTTCACATAGCTTCCAATACAGCAGGAACTAGTTATATCTATAATCTGAAGTAGCTGCTATTCACTTTAATATGAAAATCAAGGCATTGCTTACCATCTACAAAATCCCTATAGCTGTTCAAAGCAGCTCTAGATGATACAATGATAAAAATTCTGGGAACTGCCAGGGTCTGGTGTGAGTGGAGTTCCTACTGAGAATATCACTGGTGAAGCTGAACTGGTGGTAGGAATGGTGGCAAATTTTAAAGAAAAAATGTGTGTCGAGTAAGGCACACAAAGGTAATATCTATATGCATGTAAAGCTATATAAACAATTGATCATGTTTATTATTTATTATTAGAATGTACATCCATTAAAACAGCACTTGGAGTATTAACCACTCATACCACCAGTTTAAATGATTTTAACTGAAGAACAAAAAAACTTTATACATGATTTAATATCCATCAGAACGTGCTACCAATCCCACAGCAAACTGTTATGTTCAAATGGATTTGACTGGCTGATAACTGGATTTATCATCAGAACAAGCTGAAATCCAAGGGTACCTGGCAGTTAGACTTCTATTTTATGTAACCTTAAACATGAATGTATCATCTAAAATGGATATGAAAAATCAAACTAGCAATATATGCTTGTTACGACCCTAATGAGCTCCCCCAGTGGCTACTCACCATGCTGCTGTATTAGACCCAAACCTTATGTCCCACTTGCTCTTGGTTTGCTGAGGATGGACAATATTTAGGCACTGTCTCTCTGGTTCTAGCCCTCTAGGCACACACTTCTGATGCAAATCCCATATCTGATTCTCCTCTTGACCCCACAGGCCACTTGCCTAGGCCCTGAAACTAGTGTATCACAAAACATCACAATATCTATCTATCTATCTATCTATCTATCTATCAGGCGTGGGGGAAGGAAATACAACCTGCATGCCTATCCTCTCTTCAGTGTCCTCACCACACCAACAGCCCTTTGGGATTTCGGCCAGTGCTTTTTTAGGAGTTCAGAATTCCTCTTCTTCTCCTTCACAGCCTTGTCGGCTTCTGGATCATTCCTCTCTCTCTCTAAAATAATAGAATCATAGAAATTTAGAGCTGGAAGGGGCCTCTAGAGGTTATCTTGTCCATCCCCCAGCTTATACCTAAACAATCTCTGACAAGGAAGGACCAAATATACCTAAACAATCTCTGACAAGTGTTTGTATAGACCATTCTTAAAAACTTCCCCCAACCTCCCTTGGAAGCCTACTGCTTAACTGTTCTTATTGTTAGAAAGCTTTTCCTAATATCCAACTAAATCTCCTTGCTGCATATTAAGCCTATTACTTCTCTTCCTATCTTCAGGGCACATGGAGAAAACTTGATCATTGTCCTCTTTGAAACAGCTCGTAATATATTTGAAGACTGTTATCAGGTCCCTTTCAGTCTTCTTTTCTCAAGACTGAACATAATCAGTTTTTTTAACCTTTCCTCATAGGTCAGGTTCTCTAAACCTTTTTGGATTTTTCTTGCACTCCTGTGAGCTTTGTTCAATTTGTCCACATCTTTTTTAAATTGTGGCACCCCAAACTGGGCACAATCCACCAGATGAGGCCTTACCAGTCCTACAGTGGAACAATTACCTCCTGTGTCTTACATACAGCACTCTTGCTAATTCATTCCAGAACAATATTAGGTTTTTTTCGCAACAGTATCACATTATTGGTTCATATTCAATTTGTAATCCGCTATAACCCCAGATCTTTTCTGCAGCTAATTCTCTATTTTGCATTTGTGCATTTGATTGTTTTCGTCCTAAGTGTTATACTTTGCACTTGTCTTTACTGAATTTCTTCTTGTTGTTTTCAGATCAATTCTCCAATTTGTCAAGGTTGTTTCGAATTCTAATCCTCCCCTCTGAAGTGCTTGCAATCCCTCCCACTTTGGTGTCATCCATCCATTTTATAAGCATATTATCTATTCTATTCTATTCTATTCTATTATAGAATATGGTCATTAATGAAAATAGTTAATAGTACCTGACTCAGGACAGACTATTATTTGAGTATGGTTTTTCAACCAGTTGTGCCCCCTCTTACAGTAATTTCATCTAGACTACATTTCCAGAGTTTGTTTATGAGAGTGCCACATGAGACTGTGTCAATAGCCTTATTAAAATCAAGATATATCAGGTCTACATCCTCCCTCCTGTCCCCTAGTCTAATAACCCTGTGAAAGAAAGAAATTAAGGTAGTTTGTCATTATTAGTTATTGACAAATCCATGTTGGCTATTATTTATCACCCTGATATCATCTACATGGTTACGTAGCAATTGACAATTTGTTTTGCTAGCTTTCCAGGAATTGAAAATACCTACTGAATAAGCCTCTCTTTTCTAAAGTTGCAGTCCCCTTTGTCAGGTGACCATCCTCAGTTACTTGAAGTCCCTTGTTAGATGATCCATTGCTTAGTTACCAGCTCACTGGAAGAATAAGTTGCCCTGGGTGTTAGCCAGCTCATTGTCCAAGAGTGCTTCCATTTGAATAGGAGACAGTACAGTTTAATGCCCCTTGATTGCTGTGCAATCTGTCAACACCTCCAGGAATCTCATTCTGAGATGGAAGGGGAGGGGAGGGGGAACAACAAAGAAGGCACAGTACTGTCTTACAAAACAAAACGGAGTTTGTAGTTTGAGACAGATACTTACTCTGATCTGTCACTGTACTGCTATATTATTAGAGGATGATAATATCTCCAGGATTAGTTATAAATTCTTGAGATTACTTGGATCTTAAATGGCAACTATCAAGGCTAATTCCCCACTCTGGCACTTGGAGTGTGGGGGCCCACAAGGATTCGAAAAAGGATTCTAAAAATTAATATGGGCCACTCCCGGCTTATATTAAACTCCCAAGGCTACAGCTTTTCTCTGACTTTGGTTTGGTAGATGCTGCCACCACCCATGTGCAGAACCTCTTTGAGAGCCCAGGAAAGCAAACTTGGGAATTCCTTCCTGTGGGGTACCCTCAAGCCTTTTCACTACACCTCCGGGAAACAGCTGAGGAAGAAAAAAAAGGAAATCAACTGTTGCCATCAGCTAATTGAACAAAATGTGCACAAACCTCTTAAGACCACAAAACATCCAATTCTGTTCTTAAAAAAAGGTAAATTTTATTAATAAAAAAAAGAAAGAAAAACATCTGGGAACTCAGGTTATTGCTAGATTTTAAAAGAGCCACTACAAGAATTAAGCACCAAGAATAGCTTTTTTGATGTTCTGTTTAAAGGTAGAAGCAAAACAAAAGCACCCAGAGTTAGCACCACAAGCCATAAAGAAATAAAAAGAGATAAACCTAATCGCATCTTCCTAGACCTTTCCTAATCTCCTTACATATCTGGGGTTTCAAATAAGAAGTTTCTAAGTATGATACTGAGGATTTGTCATACCTGGCCCCAAGTTTCTTATAGCATAGCTGTTGCCCTGTCTGCCTCTCCCCAGGAGAACAACAACAGACAGACAAAAGGGAAGCCTTTGTTCAAGTTTTAAAAGTTCTAGCCTTCCCATTGGATCTTTTGGCCAGGTGCCCACTCACTTCCTTTTACCTATACATAGCAGTGAGACTTTTTAACCCTTTACAGGTAGAGCAGTTAGAGAACAGCTACTAAGAGGGATTTTATAGCTACTGGCTGGCTGGGTGTCCATAAAAGGGAGCTCCCCCCGTCCCGCACATTTATCACAGCAACTAATATTTAGGGTGGGAAATCTTATTTACATGACCAAAGGACAAAACATTTAGTATACCAAAACAGATATGTAATAGCTTGAATTCACAGGGGTCGAGGTAAAAACTGAAAGGTTAATTCCCTGAAGGACTAAACCCAGGTCAATCTAAATTTTTATGTATGTATCTAAATGAAAAATTTAATACATGCAGGAACATGGTCTTTAAACTATTACAAAATCAAAACAGGAAAAATATACACTGTGGGTTTGTCTACATGACTATTTAGTTTGTGGCAAACGGGGGTGGGAATCAACCCTGCACTATCCTGGCATGAACCAGGTGTCCATGTGCACCCTGCTGACACATATTGACAGTTCACTAGAGGGCTTTGATCTAGTCCCCTCTGAAAATTGTTAATGCACATGAACAGGGTGCACATGGAGAGTTAGGCCACATCAGGCTAGTGTGGGGAAGATTCACACCCCAGCTTGCCCTAAAGTAACTGTTTGTGTAGAGAAGCCCCAAGAGTGTGACAGAAAAGATTTGATGTGGAGGGCACCCCAGAATTCTGAACACACATTCAGGAAAACCTTCAGGTCTCAGGAAAATGGATGGAGACGCATGAGAAGATGCGTGAGTGATTTGCCATTTAGTGCACTCCTCATATCACTTCTAGACAGTTATTCCATTCCTCCATGCCCTTTGTCATTTAACCTCAATTTATACAGATGTCTTAAATCTTTCAATCCCTACAAACCTTTAATACATGTTATTGCAATTGGTCCTTGAATTTCATCAACATTTCATTGTTGGCATTTTTCTGGTTCTGAGACACTGAACAACTGAACACAATATGCTACATGCAGTCTCACCATTGCCATACAAGAGACTATTTGGGGCATTTGCCCATTTGTTCAAATCCAGAGTGGTACATAGGAAACTTGGGGATGGACTGTGCCTCAGAGACGTACTACTCTGGAGTAGCCCAAAGCACAGGGGCTGTTTGGATGCTTGATCCACTCAGTAGCTTTTGGCCCTGCCTCCTCTGTGGTTCTGAGCAATCATGGGGACAGACTAAGGCAGCAGTCTCTGCATTTCAAGACAGGCACTGTACCTGTGATAGGCTTTTGAACTGGCCATGTAAGGGTAGGGGTGCCGTGCTCCCCACCACTCACCACCCAAGGATTTCTCTCCAGGGTTAGTCCATAGAGACTGACTGTCACTTCCTTGAGCTCTGTGGAATGACTGTTCCTTTGCAGCATCAAATCAAGTTGGCTTATTTTTTTAACTACCATAATGCACTGCAAGCTCATATCTGAATGGTTGTCCACTGTCACCCGCAAAGCTTTTTTTCAGCATTGTTGATTTACAGTTCTTTCTCCCTTGCTGTGTTTCCCCCCTCCTCCTCGCCACCAGATGTATCATCTTGCATTTGTCTAGGTTGGATCTAGTTGTATTTCCTGCTCATATTTCAAAGTTTTCTGTCCCTTCTGTATTAATTTACTGTTCACACTAATATTTGTAACATCTCCCAATTTAATAATTGGTAAATTTAATTTAAAATGATGTTTTCCCCCATTTTCAGGTCACTAAGCATGTTAAATAGGAATGGTTCTAATACCAATCACTATGGTGTCCCACTAGATAGTGTCCTCTAACTAGGTACATTGACTCATCCATATAAATCCCCGGGCATCTACAACTGTGATGCTTTGGAAACTGCAAGTCCAGTGGGTCCTGCAGGAGTTGCTGATACCACAGAGGAAGAGACAGGCTTAAAGGAAAGGCCCTCTGAGACATGACGGGCCTAAGCTGAGGAAAAGGCACGGGAGGCACCTGCTGAGCAGAGGGAGAGGAGAAGAGGATGAACAAGGGGTTGTGAGAGCTGCCAGATATCCACCCTCCATTTTGGAAACTTCTGCTGAAGCCCGGGAGTTGGAAAAGCATCTGACAGTTGCTTCGCTGTCAGCTTGCTGATCTCTATCTGTCCATTTATCTATTTAAGTTCTAGTTTTCTGAGCTTCCCCAATTCTCACTGAAGCATGGGTTCAGATGGACATTTTGGGTGGGCAGCAAAGGGATAGTAGGTGGTAATAAGGAACAGGAGTGAACAAAAGGGCCCCACTTTGAAAGTATGCATGGACACTTTTAACATGGTATGTACTGGCCCTTTACAAAAGATAGTAGCCCAAGCATAGCCCAGTCCTGATGTGTCCCTTCTGCCAGGATGTATCTGCAGAAACAAGGGCCAGGGTCAGAAAGGATTCCTTCTGAAAATTTAACAAATAACATCCGTGTGGGACCACCTAGCAACATGGGAAAACTAAAACCCTCCTCGGCACCCTTGACAGGCAATACTTTCCTCTCCCAAGAACTGAATCTGTTATACATAGAAAACATTGCGGGGAGGAAGAAGGGGGAGGAGGGAAAGGGGCACAGAATAATTTGGGAAATCCAGTAATAATTCATCAACAATATCTGTATATACCTGTTAAGTAAGACTCTTCCTCTTCCCCCTAGTATCTTGACAATAGTATTAAACTCAGTCCCATCCACGTGCAGTAATAAGCATCCAACAAGGTATTGTGTTCCTGCACCTTTACTCTCCTCCTCCCCTGCACAACCCATTTACTGTTTATTGTCTGGGTTGGTGGAGTCCAAACTTTTGGCAGCTCCATCTCAGCCCTGCCTGGTCTACTCCAGGGACTCTACCATCTATTCCAGCAGTACCGAATACAGCTTTTATTGACTACAGAATAGGGAGCGGTCATTTGAGTTCTTCAGCGATGCTGCCCTCTATGACTTCAACAAAAGCCACATCAGCACTGCTTCTTCACAAAGTCCTTAGAGTGGGATCAGTGGCCTGAACCAAATATTTTGCCATCAGGAATACATTCCTATCAAAATAGTATCCCCTCACTCTTTTTAGCTTTGTCCAGGCTCCACTACCCAACCTTGCCAGAAAATGGTTTTTGTTGTGGTGATCCCTCTCCTTAGGTGCATTTGGCATGGTTCTCTTGCCTTTTTAATACTCAACAGGAAGGAAAATGATCAATTACCCCCAAACTTCAAACTTAACTAAAAAGCCTCAAATCATCACATCACAGAAATGTAGCTGAGGCCTGGACAAATCGTTCATTTCTATTTGCTCACCACCAGATACTGGTCGAGAGGTCCCTCCCTTAAGGAGTTCCTGCCCATCTGGAGTTCTCAGAGCAGCTCTGGCCACTCTTCTCTCTATTCATCAACAAGTGTCAATAGGAAGCTTCCTACTCACTAGGGCTTCAGACCATAAGACTCAGCCCCAAAGAAGAGAATCCAAGGAGAGAAAGAAAGGGAAATGTAATCCAGAGAGACTGATGGGTAATGTAGTCCGGCATCATGTGACCTAGGGACCTATTTGATGCAGTTCAGGTGCTTATAACATGAGCTCTTTACTCAGTCTGAGACACATCAGTCTTGTTGGTCTTTCTAGAAAAAGGGAAAAGGCTAAGGAGAACCCCTAAAGCAACATAAGTTGGGGAAACCAAATGAATGGAAAAAAGACTCTGAAGGGAAAGGAACCTCTAAGAGGGATAAATTGAAGAAGGAAGTGGCTTAAGGCAACATGTTGGTACATCTCTTTATTCAGGGCCTCAAGGCTCAGAGGAAGTTCTGCCCCCACCCCTCTTCATTGGCTTATGTCGGGGTGGCCAAACTTATTGACCCTCCAAGCTGCATATGACAATCTTCAGAAGTTGAAGATGGGGCGCGCAGCTCCTGCCAGAGCTTGAGCTTCAGCCCTGCTCCCGCTGAATCCCTGAGCCCTGGCAGGCAAGCCTCAAGACCCTCCTCCCCACTGGGCAAAAGCCCCTACCCCACTACCCTACTGCAAGGCAGAGGTCCTGAGCTCCCCTCCCCGAAGTCTTATAGATGGAGAATGAGAGAGAGGTGTGAGGGGCTCTGTGAGCTGCACTTTAACTATCAAAAAGTTGCATGTGGCTCACGAGCCACAGTTTGGCCACCCCTGCCTTATATAATCAGAGTAAGAAACTGTCTACCCTTGAGGAAGAATGAAGGAAATTTTCAGCTAGAGATTTGGTATAGGTACCTTCAGTCAGCAGGGTAGATGAACTATTGAGCCCACTGAGGGTGGATGAAGGTCGCATGCCCTAGATCGCATGCCCTGATTCTCATGGGTGACTTTAATTTTCCTGATATCTGCTGGGAGAGCAATACAGCGGTGCATAGACAATCCAGGAAGTTTTTGGAAAGCGTAGGGGACAATTTCCTGGTGCAAGTGCTAGGGGAGCCAACTAGGGGGAGCGCTTTTCTTGACCTGCTGCTCACAAACCGGGTAGAATTAGTGGGGGAAGCAAAAGTGGATGGGAATCTGGGAGGCAGTGACCACGAGTTGGTTGAGTTCAGGATCCTGACGCAGGGAAGAAAGGTAAGCAGCAGGATACGGACCCTGGACTTCAGGAAAGCAGACTTTGACTCCCTCAGGGAACAGATGGCCAGGATCCCCTGGGGGACTAACATGAAAGGGAAGGGAGTCCAGGAGAGCTGGCTGTATTTCAAGGAATCCCTGTTGAGGTTACAGGGACAAACCATCCTGATGAGTCGAAAGAATAGTAAATATGGCAGGCGACCAGCTTGGCTTAATGGTGAAATCCTAGCGGATCTTAAACATAAAAAAGAAGCTTACAAGAAGTGGAAGGTTGGACATATGACCAGGGAAGAGTATAAAAATATTGCTCGGTCATGTAGGAAAGATATCAGGAGGGCCAAATCGCACCTGGAGCTGCAGCTAGCAAGAGATGTCAAGAGTAACAAGAAGGGTTTCTTCAGGTATGTTGGCAACAAGAAGAAAGCCAAGGAAAGTGTGGGCCCCTTACTGAATGAGGGAGGCAAGCTAGTGACAGAGGATGTGGAAAAAGCTAATGTACTCAATGCTTTTTTTGCCTCTGTTTTCACTAACAAGGTCAGCTCCCAGACTGCTGTGCTGGGCAACACAAAATGGGGAAGAGATGGCCAGCCCTCTGTAGAGATAGAGGTGGTTAGGGACTATTTAGAAAAGCTGGACGTGCACAAGTCCATGGGGCCGGACGAATTGCATCCGAGAGTGCTGAGGGAATTGGCGGCTGTGATTGCAGAGCCCTTGGCCATTATCTTTGAAAACTCGTGGCGAACGGGGGAAGTCCCGGATGACTGGAAAAAGGCTAATGTAGTGCCCATCTTTAAAAAAGGGAAGAAGGAGGATCCTGGGAACTACAGGCCGGTCAGCCTCACCTCAGTCCCTGGAAAAATCATGGAGCAGGTCCTCAAAGAATCAATCCTGAAGCACTTAGAGGAGAGGAAAGTGATCAGGAACAGTCAGCATGGATTCACCAAGGGAAGGTCATGCCTGACTAATCTAATCGCCTTTTTTGATGAGATTACTGGTTCTGTGGATGAAGGGAAAGCAGTGGATGTATTGTTTCTTGACTTTAGCAAAGCTTTTGACACGGTCTCCCACAGCATTCTTGTCAGCAAGTTAAGGAAGTATGGGCTGGATGAATGCACTATAAGGTGGGTAGAAAGCTGGCTAGATTGTCGGGCTCAATGGGTAGTGATCAATGGCTCCATGTCTAGTTGGCAGCCGGTGTCAAGTGGAGTGCCCCAGGGGTCGGTCCTGGGGCCCGTTTTGTTCAATATCTTCATAAATGATCTGGAGGATGGTGTGGATTGCACTCTCAGCAAATTTGCGGATGATACTAAACTGGGAGGAGTGGTAGATACGCTGGAGGGGAGGGATAGGATACAGAAGGACCTAGACAAATTGGAAGATTGGGCCAAAAGAAATCTAATGAGGTTCAATAAGGATAAGTGCAGGGTCCTGCACTTAGGATGGAAGAATCCAATGCACCGCTACAGACTAGGGACCGAATGGCTCGGCAGCAGTTCTGCGGAAAAGGACCTAGGGGTGACAGTGGACGAGAAGCTGGATATGAGTCAGCAGTGTGCCCTTGTTGCCAAGAAGGCCAATGGCATTTTGGGATGTATAAGTAGGGGCATAGCGAGCAGATCGAGGGATGTGATCGTTCCCCTCTATTCGACACTGGTGAGGCCTCATCTGGAGTACTGTGTCCAGTTTTGGGCCCCACACTACAAGAAGGATGTGGATAAATTGGAAAGAGTACAGCGAAGGGCAACAAAAATGATTAGGGGTCTAGAGCACATGACTTATGAGGAGAGGCTGAGGGAGCTGGGATTGTTTAGTCTGCAGAAGAGAAGAATGAGGGGGGATTTGATAGCTGCTTTCAACTACCTGAAAGGGGGTTTCAAAGAGGATGGCTCTAGACTGTTCTCAATGGTAGCAGATGACAGAACGAGGAGTAATGGTCTCAAGTTGCAATGGGGGAGGTTTAGATTGGATATTAGGAAAAACTTTTTCACTAAGAGGGTGGTGAAACACTGGAATGCGTTACCTAGGGAGGTGGTAGAATCTCCTTCCTTAGAGGTTTTTAAGGTCAGGCTTGACAAAGCCCTGGCTAGGATGATTTAACTGGGACTTGGTCCTGCTTTGAGCAGGGGGTTGGACTAGATGACCTTCTGGGGTCCCTTCCAACCCTGATATTCTATGATTCTAAGGAACCGTATGCCAGCACAGCAATGAAATATTACCAGTAGAACCACAGGTGCCATCACTCCCAAATATTGTATGCAAATATTATTGTAAAAACTTTACCAGCCCTAAATAAAGCAACATGATAGAACAATTTTAAGATGCACAATATCTACTGCATGAATCAGCCATCATGAATGAATCCTATTACAAAAAGTGCCTTTAGATAAATGGCTGCACTGAATGTTAAAGAGGGGCTGAGACATAATATGCCAATTTTGCACACACACATAATGGATGCTTGTATCTTCATATACTAGTTAAACCTCTAACCACCTGATTTGTGGCCACCAAGAATAATACCCATGTCTACCATTTTGTGGAGGTGCAAAATTTAGGTGTAATTATTTGCAGGTGAAAAACTGTAGTAACAAAAATCAGTGCCATCTCTGAAAACCTGGTTATGAGAGCATTAAAGAATTCATATTAGGATGACATAAACTCAAAGACAGATCAAGCAAAATTCAGGCTTTCAAAAGGAAGAACAAGCACATAGCACCAGCTTTGAACCTGGAATGCTCCACAGTGCAATTTTAAGATGCACAATATCTACTGCATGAATCAGCCATCATGAATGAATCCTATTATGAAAAGTGCCTTTAGATAAATGGCTGCACTGAATGTTAAAGAGGGGCTGAGACATAATATGCCAAGAGAAAGGTGTGCTCATTATGAGGAAAAGTGCTGAACATTCTAGAGTGTGAGCCTTTTAAAAGGTTCAGAATTCTCTATCTTATTCTCTATCTCCCTATTTATTACCCATCTGTCTTGACAAGCCACAGTATCAAATCAGCATAATTAATTAAATGGTTCCAGAAAACCATTTGCAGGGATAAAGTTTGTATCTAGTTAATGAATTTGTTACTGAAGCTCATTTTGTATAGACGAGAGAGCATAAATTCCAACTCACTTACATTTTCAAAGGCTTTCAGCACAGAAGGCAGTGAAACAATAGGATAAAGCCAGGAGGGTACTCCATATTTCTCAAATGAAAATGAAAAAAGATCTCAATCCAAAAATGGCTACTGAATGTCCACTGAAATAAATTGAAACAATGGGATTTCTGCATCTGAATCTAAAAAACATATCATTTGGAGTTAGATAATGAGTCTGAGTTCTGCTGTGAACATTGAGCCACCTTTAGCATTTTGGGGTATGGCATGTGCAACTATTGTATATGCAAACCCCAGAAGTAAGCAATTTCTGTCCAGCTTGATCACACCACTATGTGTAAGGGCAAGAATTTTGAGGAGGATCAGTGAGATGATTCTTAGTAGGAAGAGCAGAAACTTAACTGCTTAAATTATATAAATCAATGTTAAAGGTAGAGTTCAGTCGTCCCTGCTCCCATCTTTCAGCTACAGTAGAGGAGGAACCTTGCTTCTTATGCCAAGGTCTGTGCATGTTTCCCCCACTTGTTCATCTCTAGTCATAAGTGCAGGTGATGGCAGAAAAAGGTTATCTGCATCAAAGATGATTTGGTGTGATGTGTTCAGAGCCCGATGAGTCATCCACGAGTGTTCTGAACCTGTTGAGTCATTTGAGATAAATAAGTGGGAATCATAGATTCATAGATATTAAGGTCAGAAGGGACCATTATGATCATCCACAGAATCTGACCCACCTACTCCTGCAATAAACCTCTCACCTATGTCTGAGCTATTGAAGTCCTCAAATCATGGTTTAAAGACTTCAAGGTGCAGAGAATCCTCCGTGCCCCATCCTACAGAGGAAGGCGAAAAACCCCCAGGGCCTCTTCCAATCTGCCCTGGAGGAAAATTCCTTCCTGACCTCAAATATGGTAATCAGCTGAACCCTAAGCATATGGGCAAGATTCACCAGCCAGATACCCAGGAAAGAATTCTCTGTAGTAACTCAGATCCCACCCCATCTAACATTCCATAACAGGCCATTGGGCCTATTTATCATGAATAGTTAAAGATCAATTAATTGCCAAAATCATGTTATCCTATCATAACTTCTCCTCCATAAACTTATCGAGTTTAATCTTGAAACCAGATAGGTCTTTTGCCCCCACTGCTTCCCTTGGAAGGCTATTCCAGAACTTCATTCCTCTGATGGTTAGAAACCATCTAATTTCAAGTCGAAACTTCCCGATGGCCGGTTTATATCCATTTGTTCTTGTGTCCACATTGGTACTGAGCTTAAATAATTCCTCCCGTCTCTGGTATTTATCCCTCCAATATACTAACAGAGAGAAATCATATATCCCCTCAACCTTCTTTTGGTTAGGCTAAACAAGCCAAGCTCCTTGAGTCTCCTTTCATAAGACAGGTTTTCCATTCCTCGGATCATCCTAGTAGCCCTTCTCTGTATCTGTTCCAGTCTGAAATCATCCTTCTTAAACATGGGAGACCAGAACTGCACACAGTATTCCAGATGAGGTCTCACCAGTGCTTTGTAGAATGGTACTAACATCTCCTTATCTCTACTGGAAATACCTCGCCTGATGCATCCCAAGACCACATTAGCTTTTTTCACGGCCATTTCACATTGGCGGCTCATAGTCATCCTGTGGTCAACCAATACTCCAAGATCTTTTTCCTCCTCCGTTACTTCTAATTGATGCATCCCCAGCTTATAACTAAAGTTCTTGTTATAAATACCTAAATGCATGACCTTACACTTCTCATTATTAAATTTCATCTTATTACTATTACTGCAGTTTACAAGGTCATCCAGATCTTCCTGTATGATATCCCAGTCCTTCTCTAAATTGACAATACCTCTCAGCTTTGTATCATCTGCAAACTTTATTAGCACATTCAGTTCACCTTTCAGTATGACCCACTGCAGTCTCCCCTTTAACCAATTCCTTATCCACCTTTTAATTTTCATATTGATCCCCATCTTTTCCAATTTAACTAATAATTCCCCATGTGGCACTGTATCAAACACCTTACTGAAACTGAGGTAAACTAGATCCACTGTGTTTCCTTTGTCTAAAAAAATCTGTTACTTTCTCAAAGAAGGAGATCAGGTTGGTTTGGCACGATCTACCTTTTGTAAAACCATGTTGTATTTTGTCCCATTTACCATTGACCTCAATATCCTTAACTACTTTCTCCTTCAACATTTTTTCCAAGACCTTGAATACTACAGATGTCAAACTAACAGTTACCCAGATCACTTTTTTCCCTTTCTTAAAAATAGGAACTATGTTAGCCATTCTCCAGTCATACGGTACAACCCCTGAGTTTGCAGATTAATTAAAAATTCTTGCTAATGGGCTTGCAATTTCTTGTGCCAATTCCTTTATATAATATTCTTGGATGAAGATTATCTTGGCTCCCCCGATTTAGTCCCAGTAAGCTGTTCGAGTTTCGCTTCTACCTCAGGTATGGTAATATCTACCTCCATATCCTCATTCCCATTTATCATGTTAACATTATCCCTAAGATCCTTATTAAAGACTGAGGCAAAGTATTTGTTTAGATATTGGGCCATGTCTAGATTATCCTTAACCTCCACTCCATCCTCAGTGTTTAGCGGTCCCACTTCTTCTTTCTCTGTTTTCTTCTTATTTATATGGCTATAGAACCTTTTACTATTGGTTTTAATTCCCTTTGCAAGGTCCAACCCTACTTGACTTTTAGCCTTTCTCACTTTATCCCTACATGTTCTGACCTCAATAAGCTAGCTTTCCTTGCTGATCTC
The DNA here is from genome assembly GCF_009764565.3 of Dermochelys coriacea. NCBI lineage: Eukaryota > Metazoa > Chordata > Testudines > Dermochelyidae > Dermochelys > Dermochelys coriacea. Next base: position 66,132,893 of record NC_050068.2, read on the forward strand.
TCCCATCTTCCAATCCCTGTATTCTTTTTGTTTTTCCTTAATCACCTCTCTGAGGTGCTCATCCAGCTTGGTCTACAACTCCTGGCTATGAATTTTTTCCCCTTTCTTGGGACGCAGACTTCCGATAGCTTCTGCAGCTTTGATTTAAAGTAATCCCAGGCCTCCTCTGTCTTTAGATCCATAAGTTCTTCAGTCAAATCCACTTCCCTAACTAATTTCCTTAATTTTTGAAAGTCAGCCCTTTTGAAATCAAAAACCCTAGTGGCAGATTTATTTTTGTTTATCCTTCCATTCAGTTTGAACTGAATTAGCTCATGATCACTCAAACCAAGATTGTCCCCTACAACCATTTCTTCTATGAGGTCCTCCCTACTCATCAAAACCAAATATAAAAGGGTCCAGCCAATCACACAAGCAATGGTCTAACTAGGTGATCCCCAAGACAGCTATATAGGCTCCTAATGAAAGTAGCCACACTGGTCTGCTCAATGTTGCTACATTGTTGGGAATGCTTCCTGCTATCTAGTAGCTCTGACAGACTGCTCCAGGTCTCAGTCCTTCTCCAGCCTGTGCTTGCACCAATTACAGCTCAAGCCACAGCTGGTCATTTGGCTTTCCTGACAGTTTTAGCAGATTCCTCCCTATATGCTCGGCAATGGCAGCTAAGATAGAAACCTCTGGCATATCCATCACTGAGATGACAGAGTTGGTTCACAGCTTTCAGGGTCAACTTGCCCAGCTGCAATGGGAGAATATCTCTCTCTGCTCACAAAACCCCTACAGCTCCAGTACCTAAAGCACCACTGGCAGTGATCCCTCTGAAACACAGTCTAAAGTGTCCATTTTTGGAAAGATTTGATGGGAAGTGCCAGAAGTTCTGTGACTTTCTGCTGCTCAACACACACACCCATAGATTCTCTGCCTTCAGGCAGTTTCTTAGACAAGGGTGTTGGCCTGTCTCAGTGTATGCTGCCCACTATCAGCATCTGGTTGCCAAAACAAAAGGAAGGAGTCAGCTCATATCTACCATTCCTGCCAGGGTCTGAATGTGACCTAAAGGATGAATGGCCCAGGTGAGACCCCCCACCACCACTATTATGAACTCATGAATTGAATTATGCATCTGGCTTGACAGTCACCTGTCTGAGTGATGCCAAGAAAAGAAGAGGACATACCTGCAACCCTAGCCAAGAAAAGTCTCCTAATGAAAGCAGCCACCCCCAATCTGCTCAATGTTGCTGCCTTGTTAGGGAAGCTTCTTGGTCTCTGGTAGTTCTGACAAATTGCACATGTTCCTGCTCCTGCACCTGCACCCCCATCTGTTTTAAGTCCAGCCTGTATCTGCTCCAGCTCCTGCTCAAGTCATGGACAGTTGCGCAACTGTCTTGATATTTGGTTTCTTATATATTGTCACAGACTTTATTCTTCTAGATTTTACTCCTCTTCATACTTCTGTTTCTATTAGAAAAGAAGCTACTGTGCTTTGGGGCATATACATATTGCAAATCCAACACAATTTAATAGGGCTGAAACCAATAGAGCTTTTAGAAATGTAATAAGTTTTGATAGAAGTTATCCCTAAATATTATAGAATTAAATAGGGAATGATATCCTTCCAATGTTTTTTTTAAACATCCTAAAGATATCATTCTGAATTAAATTCTATAGAGTACTTCATAAAAGGTATAGAAAGGAGATAATTCCCTATTAAATTGTATAGGACTTTTTAATAAAGCTAGAGCCAGGTATATATATCCACCACAAATTGTTTTATTGAGCCTATAATTCTCAATGCTGCTGCATGCACTCCAGTAAAGTTATAATCACTGGGATATATATAGATATAGATATATATAACCCTAAGCTTCTCTTATTTTTTAAGGTATGTCGCCATGGCCAGATGCAATGCATTTAGATTTTAGACCTTCTGTCCCCTGAGCTGTATTTTACAGCCTTTAGTCAACAGAGCAGACTGAGCAGAAACTTATATAGTAATCACTGTTTACCAAAGGCTACTAAGCTACAGCACATAAGAGTGTGGTATTTTCTAGGCATAGGGACAGAGATAATGACAACCATTGTACTATACTTTGGAGCTTGGTTGCTACTTGTTTTCTTCTCTCCTTTTAAACAGGCTTGTTCTTTATCTTTTGCCCTCTGTCATTTCTTTTATCTCTTCTACAAAACAAGAAAGAACACATAAAAACAGCAAAAACTACCTCTACTCAGAACAATAGCCCCCAATCCAATGAGATCCTGCTATCTATAAAAAGTGGTACAATATAACCACTATCTACAGCAGTAGCACATCTTATCTTCCTACATCCTCTTATGACAAACAAAGAATATTCAGAACCATCTCCTCACACTCTAAGAAAAACAACAACAGAATCAAATAGCTACTTTAGGTGAACTAGACAAAAACTAGAAGCAAAATTTGTTTAAAAAAAGATGTAGCAAAACAAAATTTAGGAATATACCCAAATTCACCACTTTATTTGTGATATTTCTTACATAGTTTCAGTTTAATTATGTTAATTTATTAGATGCAGGACAGATTGGGTATATTACCCACCATATTTGCTTTTTCTACCCATCCTGCCTCTCCCCATCCTCTACCACCTACAAGCAACAAACCAAGAGTCAAGCAATGAGAGACTGAAATCCATTAAATGATGTAATCAGCAAAGCTGAAATCTTAAAGACCACAGCAGAAATATAGTACTCCTATACTATCAACGGATATTATTCTTGAGGTATAGCTATTGTTAAACTAAATGTAGAAAGAATGATTTGTACTGCAGGAAAATAAGAAATACTTGAGAAATTTCAAAATATGCCAAGAGCACTTTTGAAAAATATTATATTTGTGTTTTGATATAATCTTTTACAGGCTCATTCTCTAATAGGTTGTTTTTTTAGAAAGTACATTCTCATGGCAGGATTCTGATAAGACACGGATATTGTTAGAGTAAGGATGGATTAAACCACACCATTAGTCAGAGGTGTCACCATTGATTATGTGTACCTTTGAAGATGTAGAAATGAGAAAATACATCCTTAAATATCTCCTAACCTTAAGTCTGACTTAAAGGGGGATATTAATTTTTAACAGATGAAACTGGGTCATTGAGGGATGGGTGTTAAGGATGTCTCCAAAAGCAATTGTAGAACTATAGTCAATTCTAACTTAGTATACAGGACTATATACAGAAACAGAAGGTCACTGCCATTCAGATATACTTCATTTATTGATTGAAGCCAGGCAGATCAGTTATATTATCCTTCATACCATGGTGTACCATGCATTCCCATCATACTGTACCCATGCAGATGGTTATCCATCATATTTGCTGTTTTCTGTCCCACTGCTCTTTTTCCACCACAATTTACAAGCATCTAGCCATGAGGCAAGCAGCTTCTTCTAGTGAATGACTGAAAACCACTGCATGGAGCAGTCTGCAAAGGCCACAGCAGAAGTGTAGTACCACAATGCTACCCGACTGTTATATCATAGGTTATGGTCCTTGTATTAGTGGTGGAACACCAGTCATTTAGTGTTGTGGATCTGCCTGGAGTTGGCAGAAGTAGTAAAGAGGATATCTCTGCTTTTGCACAAATCAATTTCTTGTATACTGTTGGAAACCCAAGGGTGGAGTTGTGGGGAGGGTGTGCTTCAGCCAATGCGGTGTTTTGAGGCTTCAGCACTGATCTTGAGGGCCGAGGGCAACTGGACCTCTGAGTCCCAGTTCTTAAAATAGTACCAGACAGAGAGTCTCCTCATAAATTGTGCCAAAAGGGCCAAAAACAGAAACTGTGGCTGGAGCCTGCACAAACAGGGGAGCTTAGAAGCACACTGATTCATTGCATGGTATCAAACACAGATGCCTGGTGAGTGTCTACAAAGGGCAGCTCAGCAAGGACTGTGACACCTAGTTTCAAAATTTTCCCTCATTTATATACCTGAATATACACCCATTAACTGCTTTGGTGGTGATGCCCCAATCCAGTAAACCACTTAATAATGTGCTTAACTCTATGCACACACATTCAATGGGATGAGTCACATGCTGAAATGCTTGCATAAGTAATTTGCTGGCTTAGGGTCTAAATGAGGGAAGAATATGACTCTTGTATTTCCTTCAATCTCCTTAATATTGGTTTGTCCTCAATTTACAGATACAATTAAACTTATCCACAAGGACACACTTTGAATTTAAGGTACTTTTACTGCCCTTCTCATTTTGAGTTAAGAGAATAACATTTGAAGTAATTATCGATTTGATCATAAAATCAAAACTGGTTCAGTTGTCATTGACTCATCCACTTGAATATGGTAAGTGCTATTTACATTTCAAGTTACACAATACCAGATCAACTATATCTTGACAACTATGTTTGTGATATAAAAGTCAATATGGTTCACAGAATTCTCTGAGTTTGTGAAAATCCAGCATAATCTATGTTTGAATCATGATTGATCTGAACTATCAGAAGAGGAATCGACTCCAATTCAAAAGTATTGATCATCTTAATGAAGTATGTGTTTTTGGTTTTGTTTTTCACAAGATCTCCCTTACATTTAGCCTTGAGGAAAATGTCACTTTTGAAAGAATCACTTCAGTTCTGCTTGAAATGTACTCCAACAGGCAATAGTACAAGTCACAGATTTTAGAACTGTTTAATTTGTTTAAAACTTTTTTCTGTACTAATATATAGTAAAGGTTCAGTAAATTTCAACACACTAAGCCCCAGTTTACACTTCACACCAGTGTTACTTCGTTGACTTTAAGGGAGTTACTATTGATACCAGTTACCAGTGTGAGGGGATTCAGAGTAGCAGCCGTGTTAGTCTGTTTTCGCAAAAAGAAAAGGAGCACTTGCGGCACCTTAGAGACTAACAAATTTTTTTAAGCATAAGCTTTTGTGAGCTACAGCTCACTTCATCGGATGCATTCAGTGGAAAATACAGTGGGGAGATTTATATACACACACAGAGAACATGAAACAATGGGTTTTATCATACACACTGTAAGGAGAGTGATCACTTAAGATGAGCTATTACCAGCGGCGCGGGGGGGAGGAGGAAAACCTTTTGTGGTGATAATCAAGGGGGGTCATCTCCAGCAGTTAACAAGAACACATGAGGAACAGTGGGGAGGGGAGAAATAACATGGGGAAATAGTTTTGCTTTGTGTAATGATCCATCCACTCCCAGTCCCTATTCAAGCCTAAGTTAATTGTATCCAGTTTGCAAATTAATTCCAAGTCAGCAGTCTCGTTGGAGTCTGTTTCTGAAGTTTTTTTGTTGAAGGATAGCCACTCTGAGGTCTGTAATCGAGTGACCGGAGAGATTGAAGTGTTCTCCAACTGGTTTTTGTATGTTATAATTCTTGACGTCTGATTTGTGTCCATTTATTCTTTTATGTAGAGACTGTCCAGTTTGACCAATGTACATGGCAGAGGGGCATTGCTGGCACATGATGGCATATATCACATTGGTAGATGCACAGGTGAATGAGCCTCTGATAGTGTAGCTGATGTGATTAGGCCCTCTGATGGTGTCCCCTGAATAGATATGTGGACAGAGTTGGCAACAGGCTTTGTTGCAAGGATAGGTTACTGGGTTAGTGGTTCTGTTATGTGGTGTGTGGTTGCTGGTGAATATTTGCTTCACGTTGGGGGGCTGTCTGTAAGCAAGGACGGGCCTGTCTCCCAAGATTTGTGAGTGTGAGGGGAGACTCAGAGAAATTCTTTATCATGTCTCCAGCTGACGAAAATACCCTCTATACACCTCTCAAAGAAGATCGATGGGACCCCTCACTTGGAGTCTGAGGATATTGAGTTACTGAAATGAAGAACAGACTTTAGATTCCCAAAGAGCACAAACAACAGAAAGTAGAATTCCTTAACTAAGCGCCATTGTTGCTTTCATTACACAAGCTTTCATTTCAGTGTATTTTGGACTGGATAGGACTCAAGCACAGTTTAAGGTTGCTTAGAAATAAGTTCATCCTTTACATGAAAACGTTTTTCTTTATGTGGTTAAACATTTTTAAAAGACCCAAGTAAGGTTAGCTACTAATCAAGAAAAGTCTCCTTTATGAAAGTCTGGGGCATTGAATGAGCCCTAGAGAAATCTTCCATCTTTTTCAGTTTAACATTTTGTCCTAGGATGTTAATTGTACAAAATATTTCCAAAATACTACAACTAGTGCAAATTTAATTGCATTCTTTTAATTTTAATATTCTTTACCCCAAGGTCTCTGATAAGTAGCAAGTCCTGGGGCAAAGACCATATGTGCATCCAATGTTCTTAGATGGGAATAATCTGTTATAGCTCACTTTCCCAGACTTACTCAGTTTATACCTTCACTGCCTTGCAGCAAACCTTTCCTTATGAATTAACAGTTGGATTATATGCTTAGCGAAGTATTTTCAATACTTCCTGCAGAGTCCTGCAGTTGGGTCATTTTGTTGTGTGTTTGCTATGATTATATGGCAATACTTTTTGTGCTAACTGCATTCAGAGAATTCTTATTAGTGACCTGTAGGACTCTCACTCATATTTGGCATTTTCTCATTTACCAGCTGGTGCTATGACACTTTCCCAAACTGTTAGAATGCAAGTACAGTGATTTGTATCACAGCAACTATTTCTGGGGAGGAAGATTCATATCAGTTGATTCCTGTGTTTGAGTTCTAGGACCAAAAATGGCAGCAGCCTAACTACCAACCTTGTCAATGCAATTTCTAACAACAGTCCTATTAACCTTCTGGATGCCACACCTGCTACACATCCCTACTCAACATTTTTCAGAGGCACCCCCATTCACTTGACTATGGCAGTACTGGTGTGGTATACATTGTGAGGGTCATGTGAAAGTAACTTTCTTGAACACACAGAGCCAGACCTTCAATGGTATAAATCACCAAAGCTACTTTTATCCAGCTGAGGATCTGGCTTATAGTATGGTACATACGTAAGCCTTAAGGTGTTTGAAACACACTGATAGTAAAGTGTTTTTGATGATATTCCCCAAAGTGCATCTTTCTCACAACATTAATGTCCGTTCTAAAACTAGCTGCTGTGACTTTCACATTTCTCATTTTAATTGTTCAACCTATTTCCAGTTTGACAAGAATAAAAATGAACTCTGTAAATATCAAATGATAATACCAAGGGACTTCCCCCTTTCTTTCTCTTCAACATGACCTTTAAGTTTGCACCCAAAATTAACAGTTAGAACATGGTAGGTGAATTTTTTGTGAATGCGAATGATGAAAATACTGAGGCATCTAATTACCTGATTTGCTGTCACTAGCACCCACAATTAATTGAACCTGCAATTGATTGTAGGTGCCAAATCAGAGGCTGTTATCAAAACTTTGGCCTTATGGGTTTACTCCACAAGGAGAGCTTTGCAATAAAAAGAAAAAGAAAAGCCATTGCAGCTACTTGAAAGCTATTTAAACCTACTGCATTAGTTCAGGGTGCCACATTACCAGAACGATATTGATAAACTGGAAGGAGTTTCCAGAAGAGCAGAAAAAATAATCAGTGGAAAGACTGATTTATAAGCAAAGATTAAAAGAACTAAATCTGTACAGCATGTCAAGTGATATCTAAGGCTGTACTAATAACCATCTGTGTTCTCTTGTGTCCTTTAGGAACAGCCTTGCTTTGGGGGGCAAAGTGGAGGTACCATTGCAGGAGGAGTTCCAGGAGGGATTTTTGCCTCAAGGTGACACAGTTCCTTCCTGCTGCCCAGAGTTCCAGGAGGGTTTTTTGCCTCAAGGTGGCACAGTTCCTTCCTGCTGCCCCCTATTTTTCCAACTCAGTGCTTCTCCTTCTACCTCCATAAGGGTGATGTACTTCCCCAGTGCTGCACAGATGGAGTAGTTCCTGATCTCCTCCACATGCAGATCCTTACACTTGCCCCATCTCCCTTGAGCACCCATGCAAAGGCCAATCAAATATAAATGAATGGTGTAAACACCAGAGAGGGATTGTTAAGTGTGATAACCAGGGCACTAACTAAATCTGAACAAATGAAACTAAGGAAAGGAAAAATTCTGCTGAATATCAGGAAAATCTTTACCACAGGACTAGTGCCCCAAGGGGGTATTGCAAACCCCATTGCTTGGGATTTATGAGTGTAAAGGCCAGTCCTGCACTAAGAGTAGTGGACTGGATAATTCAATAGATCTCTTCCATCTCTAACTTCTATGATGTCATGAAAGACTATAAGAAAAGGAGTACAGCTCACATGAAAGCTTATGCTCTAATAAATTTGTTAGTCTCTAAGGTGCCACAAGTACTCCTTTTCTTTTTGTGAATACAGACTAACACGGCTGCTACTCTGAAACATGAAAGACTATGTAAGTTATAGAAAGAGCTGGTTGGAAATTGGAAATTCTGCTCCCACACAAAATTCTGACATTTCAAAAATTGTTTTTGTCCCAAATTGTATCAAAAATATATGTCACAATATTTTTCAGAACAAAATTTTCTGAAATAATTCAATTTGGAAAGGTTGGAATGATGTTTGGAACATTTCATTGAATGTCAAAAATATCTTAAAATAAATATATTAAAATTTATCTATGAAAGTCAGAACAAAACAAAATGAAAAACTCAGAATGAAATGAAATGAGGAGGTCAAAACAAAGGACTCCACTTTGCTGTCAAATCACTTCTAAATCTTAATTTTGTTGAAATTGACACATTACCAGAAAACATTTCCATTTTGATTTAAACAACATTTTTGATGGGAATATTCTTCTGTCTTTTTACCATCTGTAATAATTTATTAATTTTTTTGGAGGTGGGAGAAAGTCAAGTTAAGTATTTTATGAAAGTGTATATGCCCACTATTTTCCAACTACCTACTCAAAAATTGGTTATGGGGCTCTATGGCTTGGCACATAACTCCTACAATAGGGCCGCGTGGAGGCAATGTTATGAAGCAGAAGTTTTAGTTAGTTTGCCTTAACTGTAAAATCTAATTTTGTTTTAACTTCTTCTAGCATGTTATATAATTTCAAAGGCTGCAAAGTTTCCTGTAGAACCTACCATCTTCAAAAGCACACAACAGCAAGCTCTGAACTATATGTTTTTAGGGCTCTGTGGGTGATAGGACACTATGTGTGCATATCAGTAGGTCTTTTTAGAAAATAACAAGCTGGAAGAAGGAACTAAATTAAAATGAAAATGTGTCAATCAAAACTATTCCAGAGTGTTTGTCTATTAAACAGACAGCCTTGCCATTCTACTGCAGCTCCACCTCAGTGGGAGCCTGTTTCAAGTACAGGAACATATTTACATCATATTTTCCTTTATGTACATACAGTGTGTCTTGAGAGGAGCAGGGAAAGGGTAAGCCCTCTGGGCTTTTGCCTCCAGCATCTTTGGTCTCTTCAGTGAAGGGAAATGAACATTCTGACAATGCAATCAATGAGAGCAAGGCAATGGCACTGGAGCCTTACTGCACTGGTTTTGAACCTCTGCAAATTGAACCTAAGGAAAGGCATATTCTGCATGGTTTCTCTGCTGAGCATCATCCCTGCTCTCCATTCTCAGGATTGGTTCAGGCCCTCAACTTCTGACATGTTTGTTTTCACATCTTGCTAAGACAGTATATCTGGTTCATGGGGGGAAAGAATCACTGCTAATACAAGGAATTAGTCTTTGGGCTGGAAGGAGCTTCTAGTGTCCTCACAAGAAACCTGATCCAATCCCCATTGGACTCAATGGACAGACTCCCAATTGACTTCAGTGGGCTTTTGATCAGACCAACAGTGTTTGGTGATGGCCACATAGACCTGTCCCTTCCTGATGTTAATATGAATCTGTCTTATGTTCTCTCTCACAGTCCCCTGTACATCATCCTCATTTTTTCCTTATGCTCTGATCCCTGGCAATCTCCATTATCTCTTCCTCTCTTCTGCAGGGACTGACTTCCTTTCTTTTCTCCCTTGCAACCTCATCTTCTGCCAGTTTATCATCCTCATTCTCCAGTGCAGTAAACTTATTATTTAACTTGATTTTATCACCACTAGATGGTCTCTTCCATTTCCTCATAGTTACTTTTTTCTCTAGAAAAAAGAAAAGGAGTACTTGTGGCACCTTAGAGACTAACAAATTTATTAGAGCATAAGCTTTTGTGAGCTACAGTGCACTTCATCAGATGCATACAGTGGAAAATATAGTAGGGAGATTTTATATACACTGAGAACATGAAACAATGGATGTTACCATACAGACTGTAACAAGAGTGACCGGGAAAGGTGAGCTATTACCAGCAGCAGAGCTGGGGGGGAGGGGGGAGGGGACCTTTTGCAGTGATAATCAAGAATGGCCATTTCCAGCACTTTACAAGAACAGTAGGAGGGGAAATATGCCAATGCCTGAGATGATGGGGCATCCAGGATTTCCAGGTTTATGAATCTTGTGTAGCAGATAGAATACCCCTGGTTTTAGGGGTGTGTCTGTGCGGATTTGTTCTTGTGCTTTTTCAGGGAGTTTCTTGAGCAGATGGTGGTTTCTTATGGTAACCCTCAGTGTGATCAGAGGATAATGGCTTGTAGAAAATGGTGTTAAAGAGCTACCTAGAAGCCTCTTGTTCATATTCCGACATATTCATGATGACGAGAGCACCTCCTTTGTCAATCTTTTTGATTATGATGTCAGAATTGTTTCTGAGACTGTGGATGGCATTGTGTTAAGAATTATAACATTCAAAAACCAGTCGGAGAACTCATCAGTCTCTTTGGTCACTTGATTACAGACCTAAAAGTGGCAATACTTCAACAAAAAAACTTCAAAAACAGACTCCAACGAGAGACTGCTGAATTGGAATTAATTTGCAAACTGGATACAATTAACTTAGGCTTGAATAGAGACTGGGAGTGGATGGGTCATTACACAAAGTAAAACTATTTCCCCTTGTTTATTTCCCCTCCTACTGTAATTGTAAAGTGCTGGAAATGGCTCACCTTGATTATCACTATAAAAGGTCCCCCCCCCCAACAGCCTCTGCTCTGCTGCTGGTAATAGCTCACCTTTCTTGATCACTCTTGTTACAGTCTGTATGATAACACCCATTGTTTCATGTTCTCTGTGTATATAAAATCTCTCCACTATATTTTCCACTGTATGCATCCGATAAAGTATGCTGTAGCTCATGAAAGCTTATGCTTTGTTAGTCTCTAAGGTGCCACAAGTACTTCTTTTTTTTTTTTAAGGATACAGACTAACACGGCTGCTACTCTGAAATCTAACTCCTCACAGTTTGTTTTGGACTTAACTGTCTTGAGTAATTTTGTATCTTCTGCAAACTTTGCAGACCTACTGTTTATCCCCTTTTCCAGATCACCTATGACTATGTTGAACAGCAGTGGCCCAAGTACAGACCTTTGGACTGATTATTTACCTCTCTCCATTGTGAAAAATGAACATTTATTCCTACTCTCTGTTTTTTATCTTTTAACCAATTACAGATCCATGAGAGGACTTTTCTTCCTACATTGTTTAAGAGCTTTTGCACTTTGTCAAATGCTTTCTGGATGTCCAAGGACACTATATCAACTGAATCACCCTTGTCCACGTGCTTGTTGACCCCCCTCAACTCCAATTCCAGTAGATGCATGAAATTTCCCTTTACAAAAGCTGTGTGGTTGACTCTTCACCAACATATCATGTTTATCTATGTGTCTGTTAATTCTGTTTTTTACTATAGATTCAACCATTTTGAATGATACTGAAGACAGGATTACCAGCCTATAAATGTCAGGATTGTCTCTAGAGTCTTTTTAAAAATTAGTGTTAATTAGCTACCCTCCCATCATCTAGTATAGGTGCTGATTTAAGTGATTGGTTACATACCACAGTTAGCAGTTCTGCAGTTTTATATTTGAGTTCCTTCAGCACTCTTGGGTGAATACCATCTGGTCCTGGTGATTTATTACTGTTTATTTTATCTATTTGTTCCAAAACCTCCTCTACTGACACCTCAATCCAGGACAGTTCCTCAGATCTGTCACCTAAAGAGACACCTAAAGAGGCTCGGGTATAGAGAATGTCCCCTATATCCTTTGCAATGAACCCCAATGAAAAGAATTAATTTAGCTTCTCTGCAACTGCTTTGTCTTCCTTAAGGGCTCCTTTAGCACCTTGATTGTCCAGTGGTTCCACTGATTGCTTGGCAGGCCTCCTGCTTCTGATGTACTTGGAGGAAAAAATGCTGTTAGTTTTTGTGCTTAGCTAGTTGGTCTTCAAACTCTTTCTTGACCTTCTTTATTACACTTTTACAATGGAAATGCTATAGTTTATGTTTCTTTCTATTTTTCTCAGTAGGATCTGACTTTCAATTTTTAAGGATGCCTTTTTGTCTCTGACTATCTCTTTTACTCTTATGTTTAAGCAGGGTGACATATTTTTGACCTCTTACTGTTTGTGATTGTTGTTTATTATTTAGGTTATACATTTAGTTTGAGTCTTCATTATGATGTTTTTAAGTAGTCTCTATGATGTGTGTATGCATTTCACACTTGTGACTATTCATTTAATTTCTGTTTAACTAGTGTCCTCATTTTTGTGAGGCTCCCCCTTTTGAAGTTAAATGCTATTATGATGGATTTCTTTGGCATTTTCCCACCTAAAAGGGTGTTAAAATTGATTACACTGTGGTCCCTGTTACTGAGCTGTTCAGCCATATGCACTTCTTAGACCAGATTCTGTGCTACACTTAGGAGTAAATCAAGAATTGCCTCTCCCCTTGTGAGTTCCAGGACAAGCAGCTCCAAGAAGCAGTCATTTATGGTGTCTAGAAATTTTATTTCTGCCTCCCTTCCTGAGCTGACATATACTCAGTCAATACCAAGACAGCTGAAATCCCCCGTTGTTATTGTGTTGTCTGCCTCTGTAGCTTCTTTGATCTCCCTGAGCACTTCACAATCACCATCACCATCTTGACCAGATATTTGGTAGTATATTTCTACTGCTCTATTCTTATTGTTTAAGCATGGGATTTTTATCCATAGAAATTCTATGGTACGATTTGATTCATTTAAGATTTCTACTATATTTGACTCTATGGTTTCTTTCCCATACATAGTGCCACTCCCCATCAGCACTGCCTGTCTGTCATTTCTACATATTTTGTAAACTTGTATTACCATGTTTCACTGATTATCCTCATTCCACCAAGTTTCCATGATGCCTGTTATATGACTATTCTCATTTACTGCTAGACACTGTAATCACCCATCTTAGTATTTAGACTTCGAGCATTTGTATGTAATCAGTTGTACTTTTTGTCAATAAACAGTTGCTTGCCTTCATGTGTTATATGTTTAAATGGGACTCTTTTATCTATGACTGTTCCCAGGCATTCTCAGAGGTCCAGAGAGACCCAGGCCACTTCCAGCTTTTGAGGCCCCAGCCATAAAAAAAAAAAATAAAAAATGGCGACACATGGTAGTGGTACAATATCAGTGGATCAAGTTCAAATCTTGGTAAGAATTGTTTTTAAATGTAAAGCAGATAGTATTTTAAATATAAAGTGTTGAGAAGTTATGTTTACTGGATGTATTATGCTCTCCTCACAATTCTGTTCACACAAGTCAAGTATCCCACAATACTTGCAAAGCTGAAGTCAGTTTTGGCATCAGAAAACAGGAAGCCTGTTAAATCCAAGATACATGAATGGTTTGTCCTAGCACAGGTTGGGATGTACCTTTACACTCCACTGGTTTGCAATGTAGTATCCAAAACAGAGATAAGAAAAGTACAGAAAAAAACAAGGTAGGGAACTGTTATGAACTGGTGGATTAGAATTTAGTGATGTGTAAAGAGTTTTTAACTTCTAAAATCATACTATAAATACTACTAGCTGGAATGCATATCTTTGAAGCACATTTTCTGTGGAGGTGAATATGCTGCAAGATAAGAATTGCTGCTGTACAGAGAGTATGTATGTATCCTTTTCATATTGTACTGCTTTGTCTTTAGATAATGCATTTAACAAAGTTCAGATTCGTCTCTTGACATTTTTTAAAGGATAAACTATGGGCATAGTCCAACAATTGGCTTACCTTTTAGTCAATAGAACTTCCACTGACTTGCTTTACTGTACATTGGATAAGGCCCTTGGAGAGGCAATTGTTAAAAGCAGAAAACCTGACATCTTTCTTATTGAAATACAAATCCAGTCTCCCAGGATCCAGACTGGAAGTGCCATTTTTCAATAGAGACATATATTAAGGTCTTAACTAGGGATGGTCAAAAAAACTAGGAGTTCCTTTCTGTACAAAACTTTCCCCCAATTTCCCAGTTTGTCAACAAAATTATTCCAAATGAAAAAGGGGGAAAGGTTAGGGAGAGAAAGGGTGAAAGAATCAAAGAACGCCTTGTGCCAGGCTGTACAAACACCACCCTGGGCTCAAAGGAACTAGCAGGCAATACTAGGCAATACAAGCCCTGCTGAGCATGCGCTGATTGAAGGAGCTGGTTAAAGGGAGTTCAGAAGCCCATGAAAAGAGTGGACAAGTGGCAGGAGGGAGGAATCCTTCTCCAGAAAGCCAGATAGGCGGTTGAGCCTGAAACAGGACCACAGAACAGTAAGGCCCAAAAGCCATGCCCCCACCTGCTTTGAGAAAAGGAAGGTCCAGCAGGGCCCTCCTCCATTGTACTCTTTTTTTGTTAAGTAATTGACTGTGTGAACTAGGGCTGTGAAGCGATTAAAAAAAGTAATCACGGTTAATCACACGATTAAAAAAAATCAATTGTGTGATTAATTGCACTGTTAAACAACAATAGAATACCATTTATTTTAAATATTTTTGGACGTTTTCTACATTTTCAAATATATTAATTTCAGTTACAACACAGAATACAAAGTGTACAGTGCTCACTTTATATTTATTTTTATTACAAATATTTTCACGGTAATAAACAAAAACATGGCATTTTTCATTTCCGCTCATACAAGTACTGTAGTGCCATTTCTTTATCCTGAAAGTTGAACTTACAAATGTAGAATTATGTACAAAAAAACCTGCATTCAAAAATAAAACAATGTAAAACTTTGGAGCCTACTTCTTGGTCAGCCAATCACTCAGACAAACAAGGTTGGTTAAAATTTGTGGGAGATAATGCCACCTGCTTCTTGTTTACAATGTCATCTGAAAATGAGAAGAGGAGTTTGCATGGCACTGTTGTAGCTGTCATTGCAAGAAATTTACGTGCCAGATGTGCTAAAGATTCATATGTCCCTTTATGCTTCAACCACCATTCCAGTAGACATGCTTCCATGCTGATGATGGGTTCTGCTTGATAACGATCAAAGCCCAATGTGGTCTGATGCATATTCATTTTCATCATCTGAGTCTGCAGAAGGTTGATTTTCTTTTATGGTTGTTTGGGGTCTGTAGTTTCCGCATTAGAGTGTTGCTCTTTTAAGACTTCTAAAAGCATGTTCCAAACTGTCCCTCTCAGATTTTGGACGGCACTTCAGATTCTTAAACCTTGGGTCGAGTGCTGTAGCTATTTTTAGAAATCTAACGTGTGGACTTGTAGGCTCTAAAGTTTTACACTGTTTTGTTTTTGAATGCAGTTATGTAACCAAAACAAAAATTTGCATTTGTAAGTTACACTTTCACAATAAAAAGATTGCACTTCAGTACTTGTGTGAGGTGAATTGAAAAATACTATTCCTTTTGTTTATCATTTTTACAGAGCATATATTTGTAATCAAAGATAATAATATAAAGTGAACACTGTGCACTTTGTATTTTGTGTTGGAATTGAAATAAATATATTTGAAAAGTAGAAAACATCCACAAATATTTAATAAATTTCAATTGGTATTTATTATTATAAGTGCAATTAATCGAGATTAAATGTTTTAATCACGATTAATTTTTTTGACTTAATCACATGAGTTAACTGCGATTAATTGAAAGTCCTAGTTTGAACTATAGGGGCGATGATTCAAACTGAAGGGACATCTAGATAGGAAGTAGCCCAGGGAAGTGGACTTAGACTTTCTGCAAGGAGGATCCTGCTCATTCTTGCTTCCCATAGGGCCCCGGGATGGGACCCAATGGAGAGAGAGGCCTCAGGTTCCCCTACCATATCCCTTAAGGTCCGAGGCCTAGAAGCAGGTGGAGAGCAGAAGTTTCCCAGCTTTGGGTGAGGAATAAGCATCTCTGTCACCCTAACAGAGTGGCAAGGAGCTAGAAGTGGTTTGTATGCTAACCACTAGGCCATTTGCTCATCCAACCACAATCTGATAACCCCCCCTCCAGGCCCAAATGTAGCTTTGATTCTGTTTGATTTAAATCAAATGTTTCATTTCAAATTGTTTAATTGAAAATATGAAATTATCAAATGATATCTGTTTTCGTGTGAAAATTTCCATCTCTCTCAAAAAGACATTGTTCATTAAAGAAGCTTTTCAATAAAATTGTGACCTAGTCTTAGTCCTGATCACTTGTGGTGATTAAAGATCTCATAGAAGTTTTCATAGCAGTATCACTGAGGTGTTAATTCTCCTGTCTCTGGGAAATTATATTACTCCTATTGACTATAAGACTGCCCCTGTAAATTCATCTTCCTAGATATCTTAATTTACATCCTGACCTAATCTATTGCATAATATTGCTTATAATTGTTAAACTACTGCATTCCACACCAGAAATAGCTGCATTTTAGTGGTGAGTGAAATGATTCCTGTATATGGTTTGTAAAACCCTCTGGAACTTTTATAATTTAAAAAACTGAACAAAATGGGATTAATTTGTAGTGGTTTTATGTTTGTACTGACTTTTGAGTGCTTAATAGAAAATATCAGGAAAGATAATACAATGGAAAATAGTTAATAGAAAAAAATATTATGCCCAGTTATTAGTACACATTTCTTATACAAACATTTCTGATGTTGATGTTTTCAAAGGGAGTGTAAAAAAGTTTCAATGGTTTAAAAAATGAAAATAAAACAAAAGTTCGAATTCCAGAGAGAAAACCCTAGGCTTGAGGTATTTGGTTTTTAAGACTCCATCTGTAAATGGTATGAAGATAAGCCTATGAACACCTTCATATATTCTTGGATTTAAAGCACTGATATGCTTTTGAAAAGTGATGCACTGAAACCTTAGATTTAGTATCCTGTGTGAGTCCTCTACTTTCCATCATGAACCTGAAAATAAGTGAAGGGAACAACAACAACAACAACAACAAAAACCTCTTCACTATAACTGCAACAAACTACATAATCTCTGAATTGGCTTAAAAATGATTATCTTCAATGCTTGACTTTGGCTACAGAAAGGGAAGGAAATACAGGTGAATCATGTCCAAAATTCAATAGGCCAGAAGTTACTCAGAGCTGTGCAAATAACTGTCCCGTCCCCACCTCCCCAGTTTACTGAACAACCAACCAAAATGAAATAGTTTTATGTCAACCCCAAACAAAAAAATTAAAATATTTTGACAAACCAAACAGTCAACAAATGTTTGAAGTCAAACAAAATAGTTCATTCAAGCCAAATAGAACATTTTCATGAGTTTTTAACTATTTTTTTAAAAAAATAACACTGAAGTAAATTTCTAAAATAATAGTTGTTCTGAACTGAAAAATCAAAACGTTTCATTTCAACATTTTTGAAATGAAATATTTTGATGGGGCGGGGGTGGGGGGGGTTGATTCAGCCTAAGTAGCTCAGTACATTCAACGCTAATTTACAAAATTCACAAAATGTCAACAAGAACCACATTATTTGGCAATAGAAGTTTAAACAAAATTTACCCAAATTTTATCATAACATTGTTGACCTCTGATCTAGAGAGATGGGGAAAGGAAACAAAGAACCTTAGTACTATAATAAAAAGGGATGCTGCTCAATTTTATGTTCACTGTGATAAAGAATAAAGAGAAATAAGATGATTTTATGTTGTTTCTAAAATGCTGATTGCCTGCCTGAATTCCAAATAGATATATAGCCATAGGGAGATTAAATGCATTTACACATAAGTTTGTGTGGTACTCAGTATTGTATCTAAGAAACCTTTCACCCTACCAAATGCCTGTTTGTTCAATTGCCTATCTATACATTTATGGTTGCAAGTGCGATCATAACTGTTACAAATAGGCAGGAAGACAGTTGTGGAGTGGCCGATGAAGGTTCTTACTCTCCAATGGGGACACCTACCACATAAGTTCCTCAGACACTCCTATACCATCACAGAGACACCAATATCCCCTGTGTGCTCCGCTATCCAATTTCCACCACGCTGCAATACTGACCCTCTTGCATGCATCCCCCGCCCTGCCACAAGGCTGCTTAGATGTTCCCTTCTGTCTATGACATAATCTCAGAGGTGACTACTCCGTGGTTCACTCAGTTCTCCAGATGAGCTTTCCCTGTATGCATATTCCTCTCTTCCATGAGAATCTTTAGCCTAACTACCCACTAAAGGAGAGGGATGGTGGGCCTCTCATAGACTAACTCCTACTTACTGAAAAAAGTGAAGGTTTCTCAAAGCCTAAGCCTTCCCTCAGGGCACTTATACTGAAGAGGAAAAGTGGGAGGCCACTGCTCCTCATGGGTCAGATCTTCTCTCTTTGATACTACATGTAGAGCACTATGGGAAGGTGACCACTCCTTCCCCAAACAGAAGGGAGAGTATTCTTCCTAATCCAAGCTCCCCACAAGAGAAGCAAGAAGTCATCACAGCCAGTTCTTTCTTCACCACACCCCTAGAACAGTGATTTGATGTAGGGGTAATGCATCCGATGAAGTGAGCTGTAGCTCACGAAAGCTTATGCTCTAATAAATTTGTTAGTCTCTAAGGTGCCACAAGTACTCCTTTTCTTTTTGCGAATACAGACTAATATGGCTGCTACTCTGAAACGATGTAGGGGTAGACGTCTCCCATAGCCTCATCTCATGCCTGCATTAAAGGAAAGATCTCTGAGGCCTGGAATTTTCTTTCTTCTGCTGCAAGATATGGACCTTCCTTCAATAGAGGTCTAGGAGCCTTGTTTTTAATATAGGGTAGTAATTTGGAAAGGTTACGGGCTATTGTTTTAGCTGCTTTAAATTGGCATAACTTCATAGAATATGTGTGTGTAAGAGAGATGTGAATCAGGAGAGATGAAGGAAACATAAGAATATTCTAATTTAATTATGTTTTTAGAAGGACTTCTTTTACCAAGTAAGTGGGAGAACACCTATATAGAATGGAGCTCTCAGCGTTTCCATATATAAAAAGTTCTGGCTGAGAGCCTAACAATAACTCTGCCTCTTATCACAGAGCAGAGCCAACAATATATGTCTCAAGGAAATTTCTATCATAAATTGCAGGACAGGAATCACCTAAAGAAATAGTAAACAATTAAGTGGCTTCCCAAGAAGAAAATCACTAAAGCAAAAATTGAAATGCATGGACTGCCATCATAATATGAATAGGATTAAACATCCATCCTGCAAGAATGGAGTTATCTGTTTAAAAGGTATGCATTTGAATGCATTACATTATTCTAGTTTAATTTCTTGCAAAGGGTATTTTGACAGTACTAAAAGTAATAGGCTGATGCCGTGACAGCAAGTCAGATAGGAATATTCCAAATGTACCTCATTGTTGAGGCTTTGTGAATGTGTAAAATTAATTTCTGATTATTTGGCAAAATGAAGTGAATATCTGTAGGAATACAGATTTTAGCCCTGATCAACAAGTCTAACTGGTAAATATTATGACAAACCCATGAATCAGGAATGGGTTCAACAATCTCAATTTATTGTGACTCAAATGTGGCAATAAGAAATTCAGGCGTAAAAACAGACAATGGTCATTTTCACATTATGTCTCCCCTCTAATATCTGTGGCTTTTAAAAAACATTTGTAATACTGTTTGCAATAAGCATACATTCCAGGACCTCCCATTCGCCTGCAGTATCCATTGAAACAAGTGTACAAAAACAGTTTGAAATGGAAATTGTTCAATCTATTTTTCCCCCCCAGGGTTTCTCCACTGTTTGATTAGAGAATGGCTTCATTCAAACATATTACCATTCTGTCAGCAGCACTCAGAGTTATACTTTCACTGCATGATAAATGAAGTTTACATAGTTTATGTTGTGTGAGGGGTGGAATCCAGTGATACAAAACACATGCACATCACTGCAAAAGTGTCTGATTTTGTTAATAATTAAACACCACATACACTTAAAGTTTTAAATAATTTTATATTTTACATGTAAACTAAATAGGTCAGATTTTCAGATGCTGTCAATTGATGTAGCTCCACTGAGGTTAATAGCAATATGTTGATTCACACCAGAGAAGGATCTGACTTAATATCCTTTCAATATACTTGTTACTTAAAGGTTAATGGTTAATATAAACCCATCATTTACACAACTTTACTTGCTGGTATATCAGTGGATGACATTGTTGTGAAAGTCACTTGATCCCTTACACTATGGTTTGGAAAACAGTACATGTGCAAGATGAGTGTACAAATTAGAGAATTACACTGCATTACCACCAGTTTACACATGTAGGCAAACTACTTTTTTTGTTCCTGCAGTGTTTGCTTTTGCACAATTCCATCATTTTGCACCATTCATCCATTCAACAAGTTGATGGATCAGTTTAGTGAAACTGTAGCATCAACACAAACAGAATACTCTATTAATATTTACAGATAGTCCAAGTCATGGTGAGCACACTCTAAAAACAAGTGATATGTTGTTTATTAACCTCTTTTAAATAAAATAAAAATTACTTCTATAAATGGAATTGTATAGTTAAAATTCATTATATACAGCAAGTTAAACATGAAAATCCTGGAGGTCTAAACATTTCTTTTAAGAATGAATCACAGTGATTTTCTTAAAATAAAAAAAAAATTACCAATGCATCAAGTATTCCATTGCTCACATAATAAAGTCTCTCTGTGAATGAAAATTAATTATTTGGGGGCATGACCTAGAATAAGTAAAAACTCATAGGCCAGATCCTGAGCTATTGTAAATAGATATAATTCCATTAGAATGGAGCTCTGCCTGTTTACATTAGCAGAGGTTCTGGCCCATATTACCTAGGTGTGCTTATGAATAGTTAAATGAATGAGACTGGAATTTAGGGTTGCCAACCCTCCAGGTTTGGCCTGGAGTATCCCGGAATTGGCATTGAGCTCCAGATGACCATTGAAGCAATCCAGGAGATTTTAATAGGATAGTTTAAGAAAATGGCATTATGTCATCTTGGGGGAAAAAAATCTCCCTGGAATAGCTTCAGTCAGAGTTGGCAACCCTACTGGAATATGTCCGATGAAGTGAGCTGTAGGTCACGAAACTTATGCTCAAATAAATGTGTTAGTCTCTAAGGTGCCACAAGTACTCCTTTTCTTTTTGCGAATACAGACTAACACGGCTGCTACTCTGAAACATGTCCAATTTTGGTACTGACATATTAGAAAGGATGCTGACAAATGGGAATGGGCTCAAAAAAAAGCTACAAGAATGATTAATGGCCTAGCAAATCTGTTTTAGTAAACAAGTTCAGTTTATTTAGTTTATCAAAGAGAAGGTTAAGGGTTGACTTGATCATGGTCTACAAGTATCTATGTGATGAGAAGATTTCTGAAGAGGACTCTTTAATTTATCAGACAAAGGCATAACAAGAACCAAATTGTGGGAAGCTGAAACTAGATAAATCCAGACTAGATATAAGGTGTAAATCTTTTTAGCTATCAAGTTAATTAACTATTGGTGCAACCTACCTAAGGATGCGGTGCATTCTGCCACTTGAAGTAGTTAATTAAGGTTGGATGTCTTTAAAAGAGTTATTATATAGCTCAAACAGAAATTGTGGGCTTGACACACAAATCACTTGTTGAAATTCTGTGTAATGCAGTCCCTGTTCTGACTTTATAATCTACAAATATCCATATTACATAGGAAAAATACAACAGTAGTAAAATAGAAGGGAAACATCCCTGCATCAGATTTAACCTAAACATAAACTGATCAGGGTCAGATGGGAACTTTCCTTATGAAAAGGAAATTATTGAAGCACCTGGAATTGACTACTGCTGGAGACAGGATACTGGATCTTGGTCTGAACCAGAGTTTCAATTCCATCTGTTCAAGTTCTTATACTGATATTCCACACCACTGTCTTAAAGCTCCTTTGTTCCTATGATTTATAAAGAAAAGACATAATCTGCTAAAGCCCTTCATCTTAAGAAAAAAGACATGTATTGATCAGGAAAAAAGGTCACGCTATTTTCCACATTTGGGTCTTTAATTTGCCATCAGCAAAGGTTCCGTGGGACTGAAACACTCTTCAACTATATAAGTAGTTATTACTCAATAATTTACAGTGTTTCCATGAGTCACTCAAATAGCTATAACAGGTCATCTTGCCTCACCTAATTGGTCCTCTGGTGATAATGATAGGGAACCATGTCTGCCTGAGCTGTTCAAACACATGAAGGAGGTACTTGAAAGAGGTAACTTCTTTATCTTTATCAACTTCCCAATGCTAAAAGGGATCTACTATGGATAACCTCTAAGGGCTCAATCCTACCCCCTATTTAAGTAAAAGAAAATCTTCCACTGACTTAAACAGTGCCAGATAAGCCTTAAAAAAAAACCCAACATTGATATAAAACTGCCCTCGACAGACATGTTGTTTTCCTCCCTCTCGATCGTTAGACAAGTTTACATTTCTTCTACCTATTTACAACATATCCCCAACACATTTTTTCCCAATCCATAGTGTTTGTATACTTTTTTCTTCTTTCAGGAAGAAAATATTTTCAGAAGCAAGAACAATGGCCAGGTGTATAATGGATATTTTTCCTCCTTAGGACACATTTAAAAAGAAACTAATAAAAACTTTGTTAATACCAGAGAGGTGTCTTTTTACCGTTCATGTTTATCGTATATTTTTGTCATAGGCTGAAGTTACATTTTATATATTTGTTTCTAAGGTGTTTTATAGTGAGGTTAGATAAATGTTAGTAATAATGGATATTAAACTGCTTGGGCCATATCCTGAACTGGCATAAGTCACCACAGCTCCATTGATATACACCACCTGAGGATGGGATCATTTCTATTTAATATAAACTAGAGCCATGGTTTTGGTGCTTGCATCTGGTTCAGAGTGATCTGGTTGTTCAAGGAAAGCCTGGAAAGCGGAACTTCCATTTAAAGGCAGATTTAAAGGAACAGCTAAACGTTCAAAAATGAAACAAATGATGTGTCATTAGTCCCTCCACATAGACAGAAGGATCGGGTCTGTATATCAAAGGAAATATTCTTTCCATATAAAAGCCCTATATTAGCATGTTCCTGGTCTCAGTCCACTGCTTTCCAACTCCCCAATCCCTCTTCTGCATCCTCACTCCTCCTGCCCACCAAGCTGCCCTCTATTCTCTCCTCTCCCATTTCCCCCCTTCCTATGTATATCCTTATTCAATGCTGTCATTCCCTCCCTCCCGTTTTACTGTCCCCTGTGTTCTTAGCATTCTCCTCCTGAAAATAGAAAATACAAAAAAAGAAATTAAAAATCCCACTGCAGAACTAATATGATGGTTGATACCTTTAACTCTCTTTGTATGTTACATCCCTTTCCCTTGCTCTTCATCTGTCTTGTCTATTTAGGCACCAGCCCTGCAAAAACTTAGTCCATGGACTACCCAATGAAATCAATGGGACTTCTGCACCTGCTTAAAGCTGAATAGGCATGTACTTAAGCAGATGTAAAATAAATAATTTGCTGACTTGCGGCCTAAATCTCTGGGCCAACAAGTTCCTGCTACCATTTGTAATAACAATAATAAAAAAAATCATGTGGTATGAAGAAATACCTGTCCTCCATGTACTGATATTAGTGGCTATCAGTAACTGTAGACATATCACCACATAATATTTAACATAGAGGAGCAGGGAAGGATATGAAGATTTTTTTTGTGCATTTCATAGATCCTTTAACTGGAGAGAAAAAAATAAAATTCCAGGAGATCAGGCCCCAAACTGAATTACATACCTACTGCAAAACTTATCTCGACAAGCAGCATTCAAAAATAAAATAATTCTTACATGATCTTTTAAGAAAATTAGAGACTGAGCTTACTAAATTATCATTTAAGTCCTGAGCAAGGCTCACTTATACATTATTCAAGTCAATGAAGGTCACAGTGAAGCAGACTTACTACTGACCTTGCTTCTGAAGTTGGTTCAGTGAACATTAAATAAAAAATGAGTTAGTGGGAAAAAAATCTTAAGAATGTCAGTGGTATGCATTATCAATAGGCAACATGTTCACCTCAAAGGCAGCATATGAGTTGTCTCAGGTCCATACATGTAAGCTTATCCCATGCATTCATGTATTATCCATGAATGTGTCATCCTCAGGCGTTTAGGAAGGACTGATTTATCTGCTTAGTAAAACATTGAGGTATGTCTGAGTCTATTTTCTGGATACTAAAGATGTTTGGTACAATGTGCTTTAAAGGAAAAAATGGCAGAAGCACTGACTTTTGTTTTCGCTTGTGGGTGCTTTTGGAGGGAGGGAGGGAAGAAGCACAATGAGGGTGGTGCTTTGGGAGGAAAGAGGCAAAGTGGGGATGGGAAGAGGCACAGCAGGGACAGGGCCATGGGGGGAAAAGGCTGAGTGGAAGCGGGGCCTCCAGGTGAAGCGCAGGCAGGGCACTGGTGGCTGCCCCACTTCTCAGATGCTTCTGCTGGCGGTGGCCCAAAGGTGGCAGACTGGCGCACTGCCAAAGGGGGGTGCACCGCATCCGGCATTTCTTGCCCCATGTAGGGAGCCTCCCCAAGACTCTTATACCTCCTGCCCATGATGTGGCACATGGGTGCTGAACACCCACTATTTTTTTTCAGTGGTTGCTTGAGCCCTGGAGCACCCACGAGTCAGCGCCTAATAATCATGGATATTTAAACCTGTCATTAGACGATTCATGATTATTGACAGGAATAATAGAAATGATTGTTCAACACAGAAGTCTATATTAAACTTTCTTTTGACTTTACTGTCTGAAGTGTTGATCCAATAAACGATATTACCATGCCCACCTTGTCTTTCTTTTGATATTATTAGCATTTATGATACATTATAGCAGGTGCTGATTACACCAGCTTTGGTGAAGGTAAAAAAACCTCTGTTCTAATTTCTTTCTGATAAGATGTGTAATCCCATGCATCTGGAGAGCAGAACATCCAAGAAGAGGCAGGAAGTGTGCTGGGTTCAGTTAGAGCTCTGCTGTAAAAAAAAATGAAGCTTGGCTTTCAGCACACAGGCATCTGTGGAGGGAGAAAGAAGTTCTTTCTGAGAGCAAGACTAGAGGTTCTTACGCTAAAGAATCCTCTAAGTGGTGAGGCCAGAAGGCAGGGTTATTCAGAAGGACAGACTGAGGTATTGACCATTTGATTGTTTCTTTGGAAGGGATTGGCTGGAGAAAGCCACTGCCTTCTGTTTTCTTTAAACTTGGCTGTGAAAAGACCCCAAGGGGCTGCTGTTGAACTGAAGTTCCTCGTACTAAAGGGAAACAGGGAACTGCTTGCAAATAAAGGGAGAAAAATCAATATCCCCCTTTGGTTTGGTGATAGTCTGAAGAACAAGACTTGTTGAGAGACATCCTTCCCCTATGGCTGGAGGGGGAAGTCCACATCCCTATCTTTGATCCATTCATGTGTATGGCTGAGAATTGCCATGCCAGCTCTCTGTGAAAGGTGACTTGTGCCTTGGAGAAGAAAATTGAGGAAAACCCCTCATTTTGAGTAAGGGAAGAATAAAACACCAGCTCCAACACCATTGTAGAGAAAATGCTACCCACACACATGAACCACTGCCATAGCAAGTACTGGTCAGGGGCAAACAAAGACAGCTTCCTCTTATTCAACAGAAGGCAGATGTTCTTGCTGGGTCTGCCCAGCCTGCCCCACATTCAACAGTCGCCCTATATAGTACCTTGCCACAAACCCAACATATAGAGAGACCAGAGGCTTTGATAGCTAGGGAATGGGCAAGGCCCATTCAAAGTGCAGGCTGAAGGCCTGATCCTGCAAGCTACTGCAGCATCCTGCAGCAACCAACATTGGAGGAACTGAGGGAACTCTTCTTCTTCCAAGGATATCGCTGAGTGAGCTGCCTCAGGAGCAAAACACTACACACTTCCCTGGCAAAATAAGGATCCAACAGGTGCTTGAGGAATGGGACCTGGATCATAGATACAGTGCAAGATGGGAATGATGTGAGGCACAGAGAGGGGAGGACAAGACCCCACCCCCAGATCATTAAGTCAGTTATTTTTCATAGTTCTCCTGTACCTCTGGCTGGCTGCCATGCTTTCAGTAGGATCCTGGTGTGTGGCAAATACACTTAGAATGCCAACTGCTATTAATGTATTTATAAAATAATACTAATGGAATATTTTGCCTTTTGATATAAAAACAATCTGTGAGTACAACAGGGATGAGGAAAGCAGGGAGGAAATTATTGTTCAAAAATTTTTAAATGCTGCTGCTTGTTTTTGTTCGTGTGTTTTTTCAGAATTTTTCTTCCCAAAAGGACCAATTCAAGGCATGGCACATTCACAGAGGACTATATTAGGAATGTAGCCTCAAAGTCCCTGTGTTATCAGGGGAACTGGTGGAGTCTGATTTGTAGAAGTGCTGAGCCTGCATAGCAGCAACTAAACTCAATGGAAGCTGTGTGTTGCACATATAAAGAATAATATAATGCTAAGTGCTTAGAAAAAATCAGATCCTATACTCTAATTGGGCACCTAACATGAGGGAATACTTATTATGTCCTTAATCTCTATCGTCAAGAACCACAAAGGCACCTAAACAGCAGACTAAGGTGCCCAAGTCCCAGTTTTAGTCATTGCTGTGATCTACAAAACCTCCATGTGTCTGATCTGATTCCTCAGCCTTAGTACTTAAAGTCATTTGGAACTTACAGTTTCATTGTAAAAGTTCCCTTGTTGCCTAACTTTTTGCTTCTGGGCATGCATACTGCTGGCTCACTCTTGGCATCTGGACATCTATCTCTTGCCTAACCTGCAGTGCAATCCATGAGATAGGCAGAGGAGTGCCTATCTCACCCACAAGGTCCAATCCAGTAGGTGTGCTAGGGGGCTGCCTGCCAAATCAGGTCCCATTCAAAATCTGCCTGGAAAAGGAGATTATCCCCACCTTTCAGAGTAGCAGCCGTGTTAGTCTGTATTCGCAAAAAGAAAAGGAGTACTTGTGGCACCTTAGAGAGTCTCTAAGGTGCCACAAGTACTCCTTTTCTTTATCCCCACCTTATATCCCACTGGTTAAAGCACTTACCCAGGGAGTTGGTCATCTGGGTTCAAGTCCCAGCTCTGCCTGATAGGAAAGAAGGATTTGAACCGGCTGCTTGGTTATTCTGTTGTGGGGCTCTCTCAATTTCTCCTGCTGAAGATATTCCACTTGGGATAAATAATTAGAGTCAGTGGGCCAGAGACTAAGTGTGTGAGAATGATTCTTAAATCTGGAGGTTAGGGCACGGAGTTGGGGGATATATGGGCCAGTTCCCCTTCTCAAATGACTATTTATCCAAGTGGAACAGCTTCAAGGAGATATTGAGGGAGTCCTGTATCAGGATATCCCTTAGCTCAGTGGTTAGACCATGCACCTGAGAGGCAGAAAACCCCTGGCCAAATCATTTCTCTTCACCAGGCAGTGGGGAAAATTGACCATGGGACTACCACATCCCAGGTGAGTGTTCTAACCAGTGGCCTAAAGTTAAGGTGGGCAACACCTCCTTGTCCAGCAGGTATGTGTCAAGTTATGTGTCTGACTACCTCATTCTCACAAGAAACAGCTCATGCACTTACACTGCTGACTGCAGGGGAGGGGTTCCCAACTGTGGATTGCTAGCAGAGACAGGTGCCTCCATGCAACCTGATGTTAGGTGCCTATCTCCAGGAAAAGGACAGGACATAGGATACATCTCTTTTGTCAGCATCTCCCATCATCTAGCTTAGGCTGCTCCCTGCCTAACATGCTGGTTTTGTGGATCACAGTGTTGTTCCAGCAATTTTCTAGATGCTTAGAAGTTAAGCATTGCAGTCTCTTTGTGGATCTGGTTCTCTGTGCACTAGCTCCACTGTCCCTGTAAAATGGGGATAATACCAGCACCTCACTTCACAGGGTGTTGTGAAAATAACTTAATGTTTATGAAGAATTCAAACAGTACCATAAAATAATCCATGAGAAATTAATACTTCTGTATTCAGAAGAGGGTTTAAATAGTGTGCAGTAAATAAGACCTGGGGCGACATACTGAACAACAAGGATAAAACTAAATGTTGACTAGCTGCTCACTCAGTGAGCACCATCCACCTTGTGCACTGAATATGGTCTGGGTCCTCTGGAAAAAAATAGTATGTGATCTGTAATCTGAGACTTTAGCATTGCATGTGGGCAAGGGGGCCTAATTAATGTTGCACAAGCTACTGTTATTCTGGCATTTCTTAACTTTCACATCCTTAACTCTGTGTGTGTGTGTGTGTGTGTGTGTGTGTGTGTGTGTGTGTGTGTGTGTGTGTGAGTGTGAGAGAGAGAAAGAGAGAGAGAGAGAGAGAGAGTGTGAGAGAGGGAATGTGTAATATCAAATGCAAACAGTGGAGGAACAAAAATGGAGGAAAAATGCTGGAGAGTGTATGGGATCTTCCTCTGCATTTAGCATACATAGGAAAAAGAAAAAGAAAACAAAAGGAGAAGCTGGATTTAGCAGGTGCTCAATAGCACATTATAGCGGGACTCTTAATGATAGTAGACATAGTACATTTGCAAGAGTTTTCCGTACACAACTTTGAATGAA
Source organism: Dermochelys coriacea (assembly GCF_009764565.3). NCBI lineage: Eukaryota > Metazoa > Chordata > Testudines > Dermochelyidae > Dermochelys > Dermochelys coriacea. Next base: position 66,161,787 of record NC_050068.2, read on the forward strand.
TACAAATGGAATCTAGATTGAACCCCCTCAAAAATACTAAAAATACATAGACCATAGGCAAGTCACTATTTACCCTGATTTTGCCTCAGTTTCCCCATCCATAAAATGGAGATAAATACCCACTTTTATAGAGTTCTTTGTGTTCATTGAATAAAAAGGTATTCTTAGGGTTGCATGTTAATACTTCAAACTACTCAAACATTCATTAATATTCCTGAATGTGCATGTTATGATTACACAAATTTCCCATTGTACAATATATAATTTTTTACACGTATTATTTGGTGACAGTCTGCCCTTTGCACAGATGTGTCTAACAACATCAGTGCCTACAGCATATTTGCTGATCTTCACAGAGCTCTGACTTTTATCTTGCAACATTTAGTTTTATTATTTTACCCAAAGAAGGAAGCATGTGAGCATCTATGCAATGCTTTTATCCTAATAACTGATTACTTATTCATAAATATGCAAAACACTCTTTCTTCATTTATGATAAAAATGAAATTAGTTTGTTTCACTAAAACTCAATACACTGTAAAACTTATAGCCAAGGTATATTGGTATCACAAGAACATATTCAAGGTTGTACTTGTTTAAAACGTGTGTAAATACTAAGGGCCCAGTCCTGCAAACCCTTACACATGTGATTAACTTTACTTATGGGTGTAGCTTCATTTAATTCAATGGGAGTATTCATATGCATAAATTACCAAGTGCATAAGTGCTTGAGAATAAGACCTATGTGTGCAATATGTGGGATGAAGTGACATTTCTTATACTGATATTTTGCCACTAGGTTCTTAAAATAGTTAAAGGGTCACTAATATCACTTCATAATCAAACATGGTAGGGTGTAACATACAAGTCCATAAAGAAATACATTGGGATCAGTTGTATTCTCACACCAATGGAACTTAGGAGCCATGCCACTGAAATTCATAGAATTACACCAGTGTAAAAAGATATAAGAAGAGAACCGGGGCCCATTATGTCTTAGATAGCAGCATGTGACGTGGAAATGAAAGTTTGGGTTTTTTTTAATCATCCCACTAACAAACAAATATACTGATATTTTCTTCCTTAAAGTTCAATAAATAAAATTGGTGACCTCAGGTGACTGTCATTTCTCCAAGTCAGAGCCCTCCCACCCAACATGAAAAACTTATGGAAGAAAGTATGCATTTATATAACAAAAAATCCCATTTAAATATAATATATCATAGCTAACATTTTTAATAACAGCATGTGTGCAAGAAGTGTTAATTACCTAAAACCCTTGTTATATTAAGGCCAACATTCTTCAGACTTGGGTGCTTAAAGTTATACAACTACATCATCAATAATAATATATTGTCTGATGTTTGAATTTCAGAGCTGCTGATGTAAGATTGTTGAATGGTATAAGAAACTTACGCAGCTTTAAGATCTTAGAACAGTGTAACAGTAAAAAAAATTCTATACAAAATTCTCAGTCTGTGGACAAAACAGGAATATGGAGAGCTGGCTAGAGTATAGGAGATGCTTATGATGCTTTAAAGATTTTTTAAAACTCTGCACTTTATATATTATATAAACACACACACACACACACACATATATAAAGTGTATCTATATCTATCTATATCTATATCTATATATATATATATAAATGCACAAAAATATTTTAATGTACCCAGAAAGTGATCACAATAAAGAGGTTTTGCTATGCATAATCATAATGAGAAAGAATATTGGGCTTATAACATTAAGAATGCAAGCATCTTAGCTTAAATATCTGTCTCCTGTGTATTTACTGTATAGCACCTAGAAGGCTAACTGATGTTAAAATAATTAATACATAATATTAGTACAAACAAAACCTTGTCTCAATCCTAACCATGAAGTTTCTAGTCAGTAACTCCATATGCAGACTAAGCATATCTCAGAAACAGCTTGAATAATTGTCTTCATATTTAGTTGGAAAAAGAAAAACTTATATGCCATTCTTCAATAAATCTATTGCTATTAACAATTAGCAGTTAGCCCTCCCACCTGCAAGCCTTGGTCACTTTAGGTCGAAAACCACTGTATTTATCACATGAGATGAAAGAGAACTCCTGTTACTGCCACGAAGAACAGGAGATCCCTCTACTAACGAAGCTGCAACCAGCCACAAGAAATCAAACTACTTAGAAAATATACTATAACAATTTGATACGTAAAATTGTTAACAAAATTTTCAAATCAGAGTAATAGTTGCATGATCTATAACTAAAAACAACTACTTCTTATTTTCAAATTTTACAGAAAAGTTATCTTCCGTCAGAGGAAACATTGCAATTTGTCAGGCCAAACCACTTCTCAGAAGAAAAGTTATAGAAGGGCAAAATAGAGGGTGAAATGCTGGCCCATTGAAGTCATCAGTTCATAGAATTTTAAGGACAGAAGGCATCTCCTTTATAACACAGGCCATATAATTGCTTCCACTGACCCCTGTATTGAGCCCAATAACTTTTGTTTGACCAAATCATATATTCCAGAAAGGCACCCTTGATCTGAAGACTTCAAAAGATGGAGACTCCACCACATGGCAGTTTGTTCCAATGGTTAATAGCCTTCACTGATAAACATGTGTGGCTTATTTCTAATTTGAAACAATTTGATTTAAAGAGAGTTTTGTCATTGTGGCCATTGGACCCAATATTTCACCTAGGGTTAATATGCAGCTTGCTTTCAGCTTTAATTATAGACACTATTGTTGATTAAGGATCACTTATATGTGGTGAGTATTGCAGTTATCCCACTGTTCATTCCAGCACCTCTCAAACAGCAGCTTGCAAGGGTATTGTAATCCCTGAGCTGCTGGTACTGTTAGTGCTGCTTGGGGAATTTGGAGAGTAGCACAAAGGAGAAAAAAGGAAGTGAGCACGTCTGTGAAAATAGATACAAGCAGCTCCAGAAACAAATGCTGAATAAATCTGCAGAGGAAAGATGCCCCTGTGCAAAAGCTCTCACTCAGACATTTCTGGAGCTGTAAAGTTTCCCAGAGTGTATGCTAGTATGTACTCTCTAATTAGCCTGCAAACAATTTCTTTCTCAATTCTGGTACTTGGATGTCAAGGGTTCTTGCTCTAGGAGCTAGTAATCCACTCAGCTCCTTGGCTGCTTTCTCTTCTCTCCCATCTGCACAATTCCTTATTAGTTTTAACACACTGTATACATGTAAGCATGTTCTGGGACTGTGATCCTCCATTCAGTATCAAAGGTAAACAGATTGTATTTCCCATGGTCTATGTGCCAGGTAGTTAACTGTTAGATGTTGTTGCTGTGTGAGGTCCCTGTACACCACATCTGCAAGGGACCATGTGTGATTAAATGCCAAATCAAGAAATTAAAAATTTATCAGTCAGGACCCCCAAAATTATGAATTTAAAAATAAATACATTTTGGATTCTTATTTTCTTTCTAGTTATGACTTTATGATATTTTCAAGCTTTTTCAGCACCCATGAGGACAAAAAACTTTTGTTTTTCAAATGAAAGTTGAGGGTCTCATGTGATCATATGACTCCAGGAGCCGGGGCTTAAGAAAACACCAAACAATTACAAAATGGCTAGGGTAGGCAACACTGAAAAGCCTCTTGATTGCTTTAGTTTCCACAAGCAACTTTCACCAACTTTTACACAGATAATAGTCACACACATCCCTTTTTGGCTCAGCTATGCCCCTTTTGCAGCTTACCCCTTTGTTCAAAGAGTTGGGAATTGAACCCGCCTCTTCCAAGACCCAGTCCAGTGCCTGTACACTAGACCATTAAGCTTCAAAAAGCCTAAAAATATTTATGGTATGGTTCTTTTTTGTGGATGAAAATTCACATAGATTGTATTTCCTTATTCATAAATATGGCATATGAAAATAAATTACATAAGCCCAAATGGAATTAAATAAACACAGGAAAAAAGGAAGTAAATATAAATGTTTGATTCGTATGTACCATAGATTTTATACCATTTCATTATCATATAAATAGCTCACATATATAATCTTTTGTGTGTAAATTCTGATTAATGTTACAGTAAAAATTAAGATTAATTGAGGCTGCTCTGAAAGATTTGCTAGTACTTTTTAGCCTAATTACATTATGTTCTAAGAAAGTTTTGATATTCTGTTAATGATTTACAATATCTGCTTACTTGTATTTTATAGACTGCTAAACTGTGTAAATCTGCTTTTTCTGTCTTATCTTTTGATGCTTAGAAATGTTTTTTGCAAGGTTTGAGACTTTAGCATACAAGACTTCAGCTAGAAGACTCAACTGCTAAGTGTTTTGCAAATTAATACAGGATAGCTGAGAAGTGCTAAATCTGCATAAACCTACAAAGCTTCACAGCTAAAACAGGTTACAAAAAAGAAATTGAAGGGCAAACATGTTTTGTTGTCATTGAAGGACATGAAGTTCTCACAATCACAAAGGTATCTAGGGACATATTAATTCTTCCTTTGGATCTTACACATACAGATGTATTCTATATCCTTCTGTGTAGGATTCAAATAAGGCTGTAATTGAGAGGAGGCAAAAACTTTATCTAGCACATTTAATGAAATGTGCAGTGAAAAACTAAAAGCCTGATTCTTCACTGCCCTACCTGTTTGTAGACATTTATCCCAGTGTACAGTGAATGCAAAGGGGGTATATAATACAATCAAATCAGAATGCAAGGAATTCTACATTTACAGAATGCAAGATGCACGACTGTGCTTAACTACCAAAAGGTAAATTTCAGTACGCAATCAACTCGTTTCATAGATATAGTGTTTCACTTCATAGCCCGGTGGGAGATTTGGGTCACATTATTGTAATTTGAAAAATAATCTGCCAAATTCATCCCTGGGGTAATTCTGTTTAGTAGAAAGAAAAGGAGTACTTGTGGCACCTTAGAGACTAACAAATTTGTTAGTCTCTAAGGTGCCACAAGTACTCCTTTTCTTTTTGCGAATACAGACTAACACGGCTGCTACTCTGAAATCTGTTTAGTAGAGTTAGGCCAGGGCTAAATTCAACCCCATTGTCTTTCAGTGGCAGTTGTACCTTTGTGAAATTTCATGTTAGGCATAAAGTTAACTTGGGTCTCCACGCCAGAGCATTTGCCCTTTCTTCTCCTGTTTACTGTCAATTTTCCTTTAAATGTCATCCATCCTGATGCGTTAGATCACTGGGAACACATCACATTTCATTGCATGGTATTAAGAGCTATGCTGTCCTGACACTTGGCATCCAAAATAAATAAGCATAGTGAGTCTTCTGTTGATAGTGCCAGGCACTAACTTAAGCTCAGGAATGAAATTCCCCCCCAAACTGAATAAAATATGAAAAGCATTTATCCCATATTCAGTGAGTAAATGCTGTGTCACAAAATTAGCGTCGTACTTAAAAATCACACAATAGCATATTAATGAATAGTTTTCTGCTTTAGTATTTTATGATGCATGTCATGTAAATGTTCCTCTGGGGTAAAATAGCAATAAATCTTTAATAAATTGTGAACAACATTTCAGTCTGAGTGACAAACACTTTGCTACAAAAGTATTACAGATAGATTATATTAAAAATAAACAAACAGAGATATTATTAAAAGGTTTGCCTCTTTCACCAGAAATATGCCTCATATTTGAGTTTGCTGTGAATTAAACACCAATAAATCTTTAATGAGGTATGAATGAATATAGCAATCACTTGAGAGTTATTGACACATCAATATCCATAGGACAGTATCTTATTAAACTGTTGCTGTGCCTTCATTGTTAGGCATTATACATTCAGTATTAATAATGCATGAGCATTTTTAATTCATTTCTGTTGTTACACCCTGTCCTTGCTCCTGCCGCAACATTACTAAACCTGATTTTATAAATATCATTTTCTTGAGATACATATGTTAAGGGTGACTGGTATTGAAGAATAATAACTTTATCCCAGTTTAAAATTCCTAATTTACTGCTGATAAATAATGTATGGTTGAACAAACAAATGGACATTTTTCAATGCTCTTCTTATGAGATGGGCCCAGGAAGGAAGCATACATCTCTCCTTTGCAAATTTTGAGACGTATTTATTGATTACAAATTTGCTAAGATACGAGAGCTCTACAGGTGTGAATGCTGATCTTATCAATCTGACAGCAGCTTTCAGAAAACTCGTATTGCAGTAGCATCCACGTCCCTCTTACGCTTCCACCTGTCAATTGCTGTTATAGAAGTCATGCTCCTATACTGATTAAGAATACACTGTGTCCCTACAGACAGGGAGAACTCTCTTCCCTTTGGCTTCTGTCTTCCCCTGACACTGTGCCACTTACAACTGAGTTCTACCAGACCAAGACAAGGAGAGGTTGTTCAGTGACACTGCCCTGCTGCTGTCCTGCCAAGTCATTCAGTCAAGCATGTGAAGCAGTGTTGGTTAGAAATGAGGCAGTATGAGATTTATGTTTAGCAGGTAGGAGATTTAAACTACTGCTAGGGCTCTTATTCCAATTTTATGGAGTTTGAGTCCTCTATGGCTTGTTTTGTTTAGCTGCTTGCCTACTTAAGCACCACCCTACACTACAGTTATATTATTTATTCATAGACTAAGTGCTGGCAGTTTAAGGATTTCATATCACTTTATAACTATTAATCAGTCATTCTTCACAGCACCTGTGTAGGCTTGGTCAGTATTATGTCCCATGTCACAAATAAGGACACTGAGATACAGTGAGATTAAGTGATTGTTCAGGTTCACACTGGTAGTCCCTGGCAGACTCAGTATCTTCTGAATCACAGCTAAAAGAACATAGCTAAAATCATCTGAATCTTTTGCTAAAAAAAGTCTTTCCCCTTTCAGTTATGGAAGTTTTATTAATTATTATTATTATTATGGTCACACTTTACACTAAAGGATACATTTATCAATAATGTATAGACAGTTAATAGATCATTAATATCTGGCTTAATAAATGGTTAATAGTTATAGAATATTAGAGCATCCAAATGGTCAATGGGCTGTTTAGAACCTCCACAATAGCATCTACTGAAGTGTGTATAATCATGTATACCACACAATACTCATATCCATATCATACCTGTGTTTCTATTAATCATTTATTAACTTTTATAAATGGAACCCTAATATAAAGTGTGATCATTAATATTATTTAAATTGTAGTAACTGAGACATCTCATTTATGAACGTGCTAGGCTTTGTGCAAACACTTATAACAAAAAGGCAGATTGTAAGTTCCTTGGGCAGAGACTAAGCCAAACGTAAGAGACAACAGATGGGGAAGCACTTGGTATCTGAAAATTATGAGAAGTGTGATAAGTAATAATCACAGCCTCCCAGTTGCCTTCTTCCTGCACCTCACAATGATGCATGTGTATGTGTCACACAGGGAGAGACATTTTTATTGACTGATCAGTCAAAATTTGGAACAATATACCCAAAACAGTGTCATTGGTGTCAAGAGTAGGTCTGTGGTAACTCAGACGAGAACAAGACAGATGGAGAGACTTCTTCCTCTTGAGCATCTTTTTTTGGGTCTGCTGTGTGGTTCTACTGGTACTTCATATGATGTTCAAGTCAGATAATTAACATCTGCTTCTGGGAAAAAAAACAGACCTATTCTGAAAACAAAGTAACCCAGAATATCACTGAAGAGATGGTCTATTTCTCTGTTGGTGTTGCTGAACATAACTACCATGTGATGCTTTTTTTTTTATTGGGGAGTACAAGTAAATGGCAATGTAATTGCAGAGTTAAGGTTGCTTGTGAATATGTACTATCTGCATATTGAGGCACCACTCAAAAGGGGGTAGAGGAAAAGTTGCATGGGCAACTTTTTTATTCCATTTTTGTCCTTTGATGGTGTTACATGGGATCCTGTGGATGAGAGTAAGGCAAAGAGTTTGCACATTTCAGCAACTGTGGGGTTGGTAGATTAAAGGCACATGTGCTAATGGGGCATACTGAGGTATTGCTGAAAATGGGTAGAGTTAAGGTTATATGGGCAACCTTAACAGTCAATTTCCTGGTTTTCAGAAGTTTGAATTTTGTTCAACTCACTATTCTGCAGGGAGATGGCATGCTACAAAGTAACCTTAATTCTGCATTAACATAGGTTTTTGCCATGGAAATTCCTAGCTCTTTGAATGGGAAAAAATATGTTTTTGGTGGGAGTTAGTAGTCATTTAGGCAATTGTGCATATCATGTCCTGCAATTTGCAAGCCAGGCAGCCATCCCCATCAGCTGAGGCCCACCAATCCTGCTTTGGCAAATCTCCCCAGCCATGCCCCTGACTCATTCAATGAATTCCCCACTCCAACCTAGCCTGCTCCACCCTACTTTACCCTGACCCCCATCACAAGTGGGGAACACATCTCCTTGAAGTCCTCACTCCCTGGTATACAAATGTTTCTATTGGCATTACTTCTCCTCCTCCTATAACATGACTCAAACTGAGTGCCTGAAATGAAGGACAGCTATGTTATGGTAAAATGGTGATCCTGGTCATGTTTTAGAAGGAGGGTGGAGTTTGTGGCAGGATGGGCGAGAGAAATCACAGATAGGATCTCTGTTCCAAAAAGTTTTATATTGGAGAGAGAAAGCTTGTCCAATATATGTACCCCATTTCTGAGACAAAGTGAGGTGTCAAAGCTTGTCATGTTTCTGTGCCATACAAGACATAATTCTCCAGTCAGCTATGAAACCTCCTATTTTCCTATTAATGTTCTTCCAATACTTATTAATAGCTTTCATATTATAATTGTAGCAATTATTCAGATGATCAGCCAAATCAGAGAAAACTAGCAGAGCTCCTGGACACAAATCTTTCATGCAGTCCAACTCTGCTCTCATACATTGTATAAAGTGCACACCAGAAATAAGGCCTGGATCATTTCCACCTGAGTGAATCACCACAACCTTCTAACTCATAGATTAGATATTGCAAAGCAGGAAACACATGATGCCAATGCAGGCCCCTTCTTTCCACTCAGATAAGCAATTTCCATGTTGTGGTGTATTCCAGGCTCTCCTGCGAACTTCTACAACTTCATGATCTAGGAATTATCCAGAATCCCCACGTTGGCACCCTGGCAGCACATATATTTCTTTTCCCTCAGTGGAAAAGATTTTTGCAATCTCAGCTCCAAACCACTGCACTGTGTGTCTTTGGAAATACTCCATTAATCTGCCCTGAGATCAGGAAGTAGCCACTTGTCCAGCGGCTCCTCACCCAATATAACAAACATTTTGGTTAGACTGGCTTCTGACTATTCTGATGTGTTCAGAGTAGGCCTCCCCAAACAACAAAAGCATGTTCTATTGTAAGAGACAACTTTTAGTAATCAACACAAGTTATCGAGTTATTAAATCTTTACTGCACAGGGGTGCAAAGGTTTGGACTAGAAACAGCAGCAGCAGGATGTTCACTAGAGCAATGGTGTTAGCACATTGCCTTAAACTACCCAGACAAGCTGTATAGGAACCGTTTCATGGTGTTTTTCTTTATTGGTAAATGCATACTGCAATCCAAGCAAAGAAATAAACATGTTCTTTAAGGCCATTCACAGGTTGGGTTCCCTAAAAACTTAGTGAGTGCCATGCACTATGTTGGGGGAAAATTCACTGAGTGAGACCATTTTGACCCACATCACAGCAAAAGTTTGATTTCTAGCTCTGTGCACACAGACACTAACACAAATAAACCTAAGAACATTTTGAAAAATGGCTATTTTTTTTCCAGGATCACAGGGCTCTGGGACCTTCCCACCACACAGTGTCCTAGAGTCTGGGCTCCAGCCCAAGCCTGGAAGTCTAGACTGCAATGAAACAGCCTCACAGCCCTAGCCCCATGATCCTGAGTCTGCTGGCATGGGCCAGCTGTGGGTTTTTCTTTGCTGTATGACATCCCCTTACAGCCTGTGATATGCATGAACTATGCCCGTTCTCAGCTCCGCACCCAAGGTAGCAGGACTTCACCTGATCCTGGCTCAAATGGCCGCAGGAAGAGAAGCTCAGACTCTCCCCAAAGGGTAAGCCCTGAACAGAACTTAGCTCATATAAAAAAGAGACAGGGGGTCCAAGCCCTGTAGATGGATATGTTCCTCCCCACCCCAAATTTTGGCATCCACAGGGGACAGCAAGAGTGTCTCAGACATGACAGAGGGAAGGCCTGATCATACAAGGGTAGCAAGGAGACGGGCGCAAATCCCCTGCAAAGAGGTTCACAAACTGCACGAGTGCCTCCTTGTGGCCAGGTGTGGCATAGCAGCTGTTTTTCACTCTGGTGCCCCCTACGGACAGTCACTACATATCTGCAGTGATTTCTCTTCCACAACGTGGCCCTCCAGCGAGGTCACGATATCGATGTCCGCCCCTTTCAACATAACAAAGTTCAGCAAACAAGAGTCCATCGGGTCTCTGACCCCTGATTCTGGCATCATGCCACTTTGCCAGTGTCTGGTATGGAAATCCAGGCTCTCTCTCTACCCTGAGGTCCAGTCAAGGTTTGCATAGTCCCACCCCTTGCTGCTGTAACCCTGGGCTTCTTCTTACCCAGCCTTTCTCAGGCTTTCTTCCCCACAACTTCTCTGGGTTGACCCAGTTTTCAGTATTAGGATCCCAGGGCTTATTCTCCCATGTGGGTTTCCTCCTCATCCTCTCTGTTCCCAGAAAGGGGCTGCAGACCCTCTCCAGGCAGCTCCCCTCTCCTACAAACTCCCTCTCTTTAACCAGCCTGCTCCTGCCCCTCAGGCCTTCATGATCAGTTAACCCTGGCTGTCTGTCCAGGTGCAGCCCGGTAGCATAACTGGGCCTCTCAGGCCCATATCCAGGGCCTGATTGGGTACACCCCTTTTCACACCCTCTTAGGAGCCTCTCAGGTCTGAGCACACACACACACAAGAAGGGAGAATGTGGGGCTGACAGGTGGACCTGATCTTATTCTTTCCTAGATCTCTTGCCACTCACCCACAATGTACTGCTCTGCTCCTTGCCCTAACCCCCCATGTTTCCACCTGAGTCCCCTTTCTTCCCCTCACCTACCACCCATCCCCACTTACCTCTTCCCTCATAACCCCCGTCCCTAGCTGCAGCCCCAAACCCCCTCCCTCTGTTTCCCTACTCTTCTGCCCCTTAATTACCCATCCTCTCAATCTCTCTGGTCACTCGATTACAGACCTAGAAGTGGCAATACTTCAACAAAAAAACTTCAAGAACAGACTCCAACGAGAGACTGCTGAATTGGAATTAATCTGCAAACTGGATACAATTAATTTAGGCTTGAATAGAGACTGGGAGTGGATGGGTCATTACACAAAGTAAAACTATTTCCCCATGTTTATCCCCTCCCCCCCCCCACTGTTCCTCAGATGTTCTTGTCAACTGCTGTAAATGGCCCATCTTGATTATCACTACAGAAGATTCCCTCCCCCCCCCCGCTCTCCTGCTGGTAATAGCTCACCTTCAGTGAACACTCTGGTTACAGTGTGTTGGTAATACCCATTGTTTCATGTTCTCTGTGTATATAAATCTCCCCACTGTATTTTCCACTGAATGCATCTGATGAAGTGAGCTGTAGCTCACGAAAGCTTATGCTCAAATAAATTTGTTAGTCTCTAAGGTGCCACAAGTCCTCCTTTTCTTTTTAAGAATGCTGTAGTAATTCTAACAGAATTTGAACCAAACGCCTGATCAAAGAGCTGGTAAAGCAGAGCTTGGGTATATGGGGCAGGGGGTAAAGCTCAAAGGTAAAGGGAGCCTGGATAGGGATTATCAGTTTCAGGCTCTGTTCACTCAGCTTCCTTCAGACACCTCCAACATGTTACTTATCCCACCTCTTAAGATTTGATGCAGCAGCCACCTGCCGCCGATGGCTCCTGACACCTCAGATTCAAAACTCATTCATTCTGATTCACACAACAAAACTTGGGGGCACCTCAAACCACAGTGCAGAGCAAAGTTTATAAGAACTGTTGTGGGTATAACCTGGATGCAGTTGGATCCCACAGCAAGCCATAACAGCTCTAGAACAGTTCCAGAGGGCTATTCAAGGGGTTGACCCAGTCAGCTATAGGGAAAGAGGTGTGTTGGGGGAAGGCAGTGTCAGGAAAGGATGGGGATAAACTGCCAGATGTCCAGAGTTCTGGCATTTATTGTCATGTTTACATCATTTTAGTTTACATGAGTGTGTAAACAGACAATACTGTACATAGAAACAACCTATCTATATACATACAAAACAAGCTGAACTTCAAATATTAATCAATACAGGTGACTTTAAATCTTATTAAAATATGTGGAATCTGTTTGGCCCATACAAGGTTGTACTTAGGTTTATGTGGTCCTCCTGTGTAATAAGGTGGGCATCACCCTTGTAAACAAAGGTATTATGACACTGTAGTATTGCATTAATTAATGCTCAGGGATTATTTCCTTTCACCACAACAGGTGACCATGCAAACTACTGTTTGGACACAGATCCATTGAGGAATTTGGATATGATTTCAGAGAGGACATTTTCCTGGTATACTAGACAGTTCAGTCAATAACTGTGGCATTTCTCTTGTGTGCCCATAGAATTCCAAATACTGGGGGTCTTTTTTGAAGTTATTTGTGGCTTTGATTTCACTTTGTGTGAGACTAGCTTTTTTAGCATGTTTAGTTTAAAGTTGAGAACATTCTGTTCTAGTATTTTCCTGCATGGGAGGGAGTAAATGTTTTATACTCTGCTCACTTCTAACTCTGGTCTCTGCAGAAGGAGTAAGGTAGTATGTAACAAATTTACTTTCCCTAACAAGAGCCACAGAGAAAGGAGGAGGGATACTTCAGCAAATCTTAGCGCATCTTTATTTGCAAGTTTATTCATGCAAAGACCTGCTGTTCCAAATGAAGCAACTTTATGGAGGATACATACTTTACCCTTTTATTATTCTGGTTGCAGCTGTAGTGTCTGGTTTCCACTTTACTAGTCGGGGCAAAGGTGAGTCCATTGCATTTAGTTTGTAGGTTCTGTCTGTGTCTGATAAAGTGTTTCAACTTCCAGTTAAAAAGATTTTATTTAATCAGTTCCAAGAGCTGAACAGCCACTCTTGCATATCTTAACACTGGACAAAGTAATTTTAAATGCTTAGCTGTAAAATAAAACATGAGCACATGAAATGCTGTATTTAGTGTATATTTAAACATAAGTGAGTGGCTTTAAGTGTGAAGAAAAATGTAATAAAAATTTGCATTTCCCTTGCCCCTTTCATAAGGAACTGTCAGTGTCCTACGTATGATCATTAAGCCTTACAATAGCCCTGTGCCATAGGTACGGTTTACTATCCTCATTTTACAGATGCAGAAAGGGAGTCACAGAAAGTTTATTAGGTTATTGATTTGAAAAAGCCAAGAATATGATCTAGGAATCCTAACTGCCAGCCCCTTCCTGTAACCATTGCACAATAACAATTCCTTTGAGGTTTGACTAGTGCCATTTGAGAAATTCTCTGTTATTAAATTATACTAATAGCATGTTTGGAAGAAGTCTCGGATCATCGAGAAGGTTAATGGTTGTCACTATGCTGTAGACTGTGGCAAACTGAAACTTCATGGCAGCAGTAGGGGTAGAACTCAGTACAAAAAGCCAAGGTCACTACCACCTAAGTGAAAACTCTTGCAGTACCACCAGTATTTGGTCCTATGAAACACACTATTGGAGTTCTGATTCCATGCCGCAGTGATCAACGGTAACCACATACACCACCCTGCACTTCACATGGACCTGCAGTTACAACACACTTATCCTTTATCACCTTGTAGGTTCACACCTCACTGCCAACACCAGTAGAACAAATCCGTGACCAGCTAGGACCTACACTGCTCTCATCATGCTGCACACCACAGCCACTCGGAATTCCACAGGGGGACAAGGAGAGTAGTTGGATCCTCCTGCTCCAAAAACACAGGACTCTACTACTTGAACCACAGGAAAATCTGTGTAACTTGCTATCTTTAGGAACTGACAAAGAGTCTCTCACCATGGTATCCAAGCATCAAAAAACGCTTAATACAGTGAGAGGCTGGCACTTAGTTCAGTTCTCTATTTTGCTCTAGGTCATATCTGGTCCCCTAACTTGTGTGCATCTACCATTCTTTGTCTTGATGCAGGTTAACTCATACCTGTTATGACTGGGCACATTTTCCCCTCTTCTCCAGCTCGTTAGAGAAGGAAGTTTTACAGTATAACCTGAAAACATCAAGGGTAGGACCCTCCCTGATATCCTTTGGGAGGCTGTTTTAGAGTTTGGGACTAGCTGTTAGCCAAGCTGCTACTAATCATCTCCTTTCCACAATACAGGAGTACACTACACCTTCAGCAAGTTACATCTTGCTCTGTTTGCGCCGTCTATTTATGTCCAGTTCTTTCAGCCACTCTCAGGATATCATTGGAACAACTCCCATAGCTATAGAACACAAGATCAGTATACAGAAATGAATGATCTTCAACATATTAATAACATTCTTCATATTTCAACTTTTTGTGTAATTGCATTGACTATTTCATAATTAATATACACACAGATCATTATTTTAGTGTAATTTGCCAATCAGAGTGATTGATTGTAGGTCAAGGCAGAATTCCATTAGTATTTTCATTACTATCACCAAAGAGGTAATGTCAGTTAAGTAATGGATGCTATATACCCTGCAAATGTCCAAATAGAAAATGTGAATTAAGATCTCCACTTAAAGGCTTATTGAAACAGAGTGTGTACATAAATACACAGAAAGCAAGGTGTGGATTACATTCTCTTAACATTTAATAATTCATTTAATTTAGGGCATTTCTATGCATCTCACAATAATTAAAATTTTATCAAAATTCCATCTAGACAATGGAGCTATGAGGCCTATATCTAGTGGAACATAGTTAATTCCGTTCACACTCTCTTGGCCCCACTCCTTCCATTATCCAAATTGAGATGACTGTATAACATTACTTTGGTGCAGTCTTTTTCCAAAATCAGACGGTGCTTTCTTGGGGAGGTTCTAAATTCTTCCATGAAGAATTCTCAATTCTTCAATCAAGTCCACCTAGGACTTGTGCAAATTTGGCACTGAACACCGACTACTTCATATTGAATGCTGAGCATTATATTTTTCAAAAATATACCTGTGTTTTTTGCATGCAACATGAACAACTGTGAATGCAGTTTGTGTTTTCCCTCATTCTTAAATCACAATTGTGTGTCCATTTACTTATTTTGCACTTGTTTTAAACATGTAGTTAAAATATCTGCGTGTTTGGAAAACATGTTATTTACTATTTGGAAAGTCTGTTATTTACTATCTGTATTGCAGCAGTGTCGAAAGGCCCATATTAGCTTCTGGGTCCTATTGTGTCTGACACTATACACATACATCGGTATTAAGATTCCTGGCCCAAAGAATTTATGATCTAATTTAAGGCAAGACAGAACACTTGAGTGTGATCATCAGTCTGAGGAAAGGGAGAGGATGAGGTTAATAGCAAGATTCCATGTTACACATGAATGGTGTCAGATCATGTTAAAAAAGATTGTTGCTTTTTTTTAAACAAATTAAATAAGTAAAAAACTATCCCCCAACTGCTGCTCAGTGAAACCATCTCTTGTCTGACATCTTATAGACATCATAACGCAAATGAAACTTGAGAAAGGATTTGAAAGAAGAGAAAACAATGAATGCCCTTAGGAATTAAGTTGGAAAAGGTGTTCAGTATATGTTTCGGGGCAGTAGGGAAAAAAGCATGGGAACATTTGGAGGAGAAGCAGACAAATGTTCCTACACGGCTGACATTGTTGGCAAAATGATAAAAAAAAGCAGGTGGGTAGAAAGGAACAGTTGAGAAGAATGTTGAAGGGGAGGAGAAGCAACAAGAATTATTGCAATGGAAAACAGAGAGTCAGCAAAGAGATTGAAAGGGGGTTGGAGAGGTGACAACAGTCAGATTGATGGGCAAAAAGGATGATTTTAGCAGATATATCTTGTATGGATTGAAGCAGCACCATGAGCGTGTCAAGATCGTCAGGGTGGAAGAGGTTGTTGTAGTTAAGAAATGTGATATTAGATATGAAATTTCAGAATGCTGCACCTGCTTCAGAGTTCCCATGCCAGTTTTAACATCACCTGCCCCGATTTCAAAAAATATTTTTTTCTCCCCTGTTGCTATGTGAAAGACCTCCAGCGAGGAAGCTAACTGTACAATGGAACAATTAAATTGACTACACAAAAGAGCTGTCACTTAAAGAAAAACAGAATATATAGAGTGTTTCAGGTAAGGTATTTCTGGTAATAACAGGAGACAACATACATTCATCCAAAAGTGTGATTTCTTTTTTCACCCTGATCTTCCTGTAATGAAAGCAGAGTGAACTTGGGAAGCATCCAGATAAAAGACAAAACATCCCTGGAAGAGACCAAAGCAGCTCTGAGACCACTTATTTTCTAGTAGCCAAGCCCTTTCCCAAGCCCTGATCAGCTTTAAATTCTACACTGTCATGCTGCCGACAGCATGAAACATGGTTAAATTCATAATATAATAGATTAACACAATTAGACACAAAAATTGGCAAATGAGATCATTTTATTGAGTGTATTGGTTGCAAGCAAAATTGGCAGACAAAGAATTGCACTGTTTTATTTGGCATCTCATGGAGGAGAGAGAAAAAAAGAGCATTAAGTCATGCTTTGATTTTTTCCTTATCCTCTGTCACCACCAAAACCCTCCTATTGTGAAAGCCTTTCATGCTAGCTCTGAGATTTTGAAGGATTACATCTTCCTTTTTTGTCCCATCAAAACTGACTTTATTCTGGCACTGGTTGAAGGTTTGGACAGAAATAAAATCTTTTAGGAGAAAGACTGTACATTTATTTGGGGTAGCCCACTTGACTCCAGAAAAGTGTCTTGCTCCTTCCCATCATTACAAATGATCAGGCCCAGAAGCAGTGCAGTTATGTGAGCTCTACAGGCTCCTGCAAAATTGCAAATGTTGCCAGCAATTGCTCGTGTGGTCATTTCATTTCCTTAGCATGTTCATGCCCTAGGAATTATCTGGGGGCAGTTATTGCCTGTGAAGTCAGGCTAAATGATCACAATGATCCCTGCTGGCCTTGGAATCTATGAATCTAGGTACATTGAGGGATTGGAAAGCTCCAGCCCCTAAACTAGAGATCAAAGCAGATCAAGTATTTCAAGTGATTAGGAACCATCAAGCTGTGCAATGGCTTAAATAGGTAACTGCATGATCGTACCATGATTATCCTTCTTCCTCTTTCCTATCACCCGTTACACTCATGTCTAGTTTCAAATCAGAGTGTAAGTGACTGTCTTCTTGTGTGCTTTTTCAGCACCTAAAGCAATCAGGGCCCTGGTTCTGAATGGGGCCTTTGCGCACTCCCACAATACAACTAATAACAGCAACAATAAAATATGTTTCTGGATCATATGCAGGATTCATAACAGTGCATAAAAATATTCATCCAATCAAATCACTCTGAAAAACACAAATATCTTTTTTTAGTGCCATTCTGGGCTCACAAATAAACAAATCCTGTTTGGGTATGTACAATAAGCACCAAGTCTCAATGGAAATTAAAAAAACAACAACATTGTCTTAAAGTACTAACAACAAAGTTCAAGATACTATAGTACCATTTTTTCATGATTTCAAGGTTGCAAAATGCTCCCCCTCATATAATCATGTTCAAGCATTTTATCTCTATTGGTCAAACCTGTCCCAGTTTCATTGGCCTTATGCAAAAAAAAAAAAAAGTCTCTGCTTTCATTTCCACTTTGCCTGTCTTCAGCCTTTAATTGTATTCTGACTGCCATCTTTGCAATGTATGTCTTATTCCAAGTCTTTGCCTTATTCCCAGCAGTTGTCTTAGTTCTCTCTGAGTGTAATATTTGTCTGACTTCAGAGCTTTGTTTTATTGTATCCAGTAGGTATAACCACACTATTATTTTTCTTATTCTTTCAAAACTTGTATATTTTTGTTATTTTGCCTTCTCCCCCCTCCCAATATTTGCTTTATTCCCTTAATATTTGCTTTCTGTTTATACATACTTCCACTAGTATTTATTTTTTCTTTGACTCCTCCTGGTTTCTATTCGGATCCCACCAGGGTAGGTGCTTGGTCCTACTCTATTTAACACTTTTACCAATAACATGGAAGAAAATGAAAAAATCATCTGATAAAACTGATAAAAGTTTGCAGATACAAAAATTGGGGGAGTAGTAAATAATGAAGTGGACAGGGCATTGAGCCAGAGCGATCTGGATTGTTTGGTAAAACCAAGCACAAGCAAACGATATGCATTTTAATACATCTAAATGTAAATGAGTTCATCTTGGAACAAAGAATATAGGTCGTACTTACAGGATGGGGGACTATCATGGGAAGCAGTGACTGAGAAAAAAAGATTTGGGAGTCTTGGTGGATGACCAGCTGCATATGAGCTCTCAGTGCCTCGCTTTGGCCAACAGAGTTAATGGGATCCTTGGTTGCATAAACAGGAATCTTGGGTAGAGAATGGAGGAGTTAATCTATCTCTGTATTTTGCACTGGTGTGACTGCTGCTGAAATACTGTGTGGAATTCTGATATCCACAATTCAAGACAAATGTTGATAAATTGGAGAGGGGGCAGAAAAGAGCCATGAGAATGAGCAAATGTTTAAAAAATATGCCTTATAGTGATAGACTGAGCTC
Source organism: Dermochelys coriacea (assembly GCF_009764565.3). Classification (NCBI taxonomy): domain Eukaryota; kingdom Metazoa; phylum Chordata; order Testudines; family Dermochelyidae; genus Dermochelys; species Dermochelys coriacea. The sequence continues at coordinate 66,180,540 of NC_050068.2, forward strand.
CTTGAGTCTATTTATCTTGACAAAGAAAAGGTTAAGGAGTATTTGATTACAGTCTATAAGTACCTACATGGGAAACAAATATTTAATAATGGGCTCTACAGTCTGGCAGAGAAAAACATAACATGATCCAATGGTTGGACGTTGAAGGTAGACAAATCTGGACTGGAAATAAGGAGTACATTTTAACAGTGAAGGTAACTACCCATTGAAACAATTTACCAAGGGTTGTGGTAGATTTCTTATTTTTCTAAAAGAGATGCTCTAGGAATTAATTTGAGGAAATTCTCTGACCTGTGTTACACAACAGGTCAGGCTAGGTCACTTGTGGCCCTGGAATCTCTGAATCCTCCCTTAGGAGTTACCTTATTACTCTTGCCAGGTACTTACATCACACTCAATATTTGTCTTTTTGATGTGTTTATTTTAATATTTATTTTGCCTTGTCTTCCTCCCTTCATGATAAAGCCAATAACAGTCTCTCTCTGCTTCTCAGTTTGAAGTGACTCTCACAATAATATATACAGAAATTTATAGTGATGACTTGGCATTTGACTAGTAACTCAAACTCATCACTCCTTTCAAGTATACAGAGACAAGGCTAGAATGTTCAGAGGGGAAAAAAAGGAAACATCTGTGTCAAGCCGTCACTTTCTTATGCCTGCTGCTACTGATTTTTAAAGTTCAGTTGGGGCCTGAGGTCTCAGTCTAAGAGCTAGACTGTGACATGTGGCACCATTCACAGTAACAGGTAACATAGTTCCTCATCACACCAGGGGAAACATCCAGGGACAGAATGCACGCCCAGAAGAGAACAGCCACTATTATACTCTATTATGAAACACAGCCTACTCCATCCTCTGTAGAGCAGTTCCTTTCACCTCCTACCCCTTCTCGGGTACTATGAGCCCAGAGGAAGTAGGAAACGTGATTTCTCAGAAATCCTGCCCGGCCCTTAGGCAGGTCATGCACTGAGGACAGAAGACTCTTTATGCCCTGGCCTCAACACTGTACACTCACCTAAAGTCCAGGTGGGATCTTGGCATTAATAAATGTTCACTAATGTTTAATAATGGGAGAACCTCTAGACATTTTGATGGATGAGTCCCTATGAGGTGGAATGCTTATCCAAGTTAACTCTCACTTTTGGGGGTTGTCTTCCTCCTTCCTTCTACTATGTCCACTGCTTCTCCTACCTTCATTGCAACCCACCCTTCCCCTTTCTTGCCCACCTCCCAACCCCTGTGATCACTGTAACTCTCCCACCATTCCAGCACAATTACCTCTGGCATGAACTTATACACACTTCATTCTTTGTTCCTCCTCACAGTTATCTCTCCGCCCTCCCTGCTTCCCCAGTGCTTGTTTCCCACTTCTTGATCTCCACTCCTTACTCCCTTTTCCAGATCCTCAGTGGATTTACCTTTACTGATCTCCATATTGTGGTAGGACTGTAAGGCAGTCAACAGGTCTTGAGCCCTACTGAGTCTAGGTTGAATGTTCCATGAGAGTATTCAGCATTCAAGGGCTCCCTAGGTCAGAAGCACATCCTGGGATATCACTGATTTCAGGAAGCCTTGTGTAACAAATACTGCAAGCAATGGATGTGTTAGCAAAGTTGGTGTTGAAGGGGTCCATTAGGAGATAGAGCAAAATAAGGGGAGTATTTACTTAAACAGCTTCTAACAGAGTTACGGGTTCAGATTGCTTTAGGGACTTATCTGAGCCTCAGGGAAAATTGTTTAAGAACTTTTTTTGCCCGCCTCTACTTATAATCCTGAACAACTCTACTCATCATATATGCTATCCAAACTCTAGTACAAACTGCTTTTTCAGAGCATCCTTTCTGGGGATGTGGGTGGAGGTATTAAAGAATCAGACCTAATGTGATACATAAAAAATGAAGCAACACAATTTTTTCCTGGTTTCTCAAGTGTCTACTTTTGCTTTTGACATCTGTGCTGCTCACATGGCTATGTTTGCCTCCACATCACAGGCTACATACTGCTTACCGTGCATTTGACTGTCAACTGACACCCCCGGGGCAGATTCAAGGGCCTTAATGTTAGTGCTTGTCATATCAAAGCAGTTCTGTTTGTTTTAGTCTACAAGAGAATGAAATGTTGGAACAAAAGATACTTGCCACGGCTGTACTCTTATGTACGGAAGCTCTGAAGGGGAAGGTACTGCCAAGAACAACAGAATGCAGAACAGGACTCTGCAATCCATCAATACCTTTCTCTCAGCTGGAGATGAGGTTGTTAAACAGATGTAGAAGGATTTCTGCCGCAAGAGTAAAAAGAACCTGGACAAACACAAAAGGAAATTTTACTCCATTGAAGTAAAATTTGTGAGGGGGGGGATTGAGAGAGGTGCTGCAACAATCGTGCATCTTCCCCACTGCCAAATAATCCCAAGGACGTACCCATGTTTCTCCAGAAGAGGCTATTAGGCATTAGATATAAAGTACAGCATCTCAGAAAACCATCATAACAGAAAGCATTTATCTTTAGTGTAGCAACCCTTTCTAAAAAGCAAAGTGAATTTCAGTCTTCATTCTGTTTCTGACATACATTATTTTGAGCAATTCATTCCTGCATTCTGGTCTTTGAGAGCTACTAAGTCTGTAGGTTTTCCACTTAGTCCTGAAGCTAATACTAATCCAAAAAAGATTTCATACAACTATATGACTATAGGGAAAAAACAACAACTAGATATACAAAATATTTGAAGGGCAAGCTCACAAAAACATGCAGGCATCTCCCTCCAACAAAGATACTAATTTTTGACTAGAAGACAAAATGCTATCAGAACTATGATGCTTACTAAAACTAACAAGGCAGGGATAACATTGGGAGCCAGGGCCAAAGAATTAAAAAAAAACAAAAACACCCAGATTCCAGTGTTTTGGTACTGGTTAGCACTGTCAATTAATAGCAGTGAATGCATGTGATTAATACAAAATAACTAGATTTTTTTTTAAAAAAGGCATGATTAATTGCAGTTTTAATTGCACTACTAAACAATAGAATACCAATTTAAATGTACTATAAATATTTTTCTACATTTTTAAATATATTGATTTTCATTACACAGATTACCAAGTGTACGGTGCTCACTTTATATTATGATGTTTATTACAAATATTTTCACTGTAAAAAGATAAACAAATAGTATTTTTCAATTCCCCTGATACAGATCCATTCAGTCCTACTTCTTGTTCAGCCAATCATTAAGACAACCAAGTTTGTTTATATTTACAGGAGATAATGCTGCCGCTTCTTATTTATAATGTCACTGAGAGTGAGAACAGGTGTTCATATGGCACTGTTGTAACCGGTCTTGAAAGATATTTATGCGCCAGATATGCTAAACATTCATATGCCCTTCATTCTTTGACATGTCGGCTCTAAAGTTTACATTGTTTTGCTTTTGAGTGCAGTAATGTCAAAAAAATAATTCTACCTTTGTAAGTTGCATTTTCACAATAAAGGGATTGCTCGACAGTATTTGTATACGGTGAATTGACAAATACTATTTCTTTTGTGTTTATCTTTTTTACAGTGCAAATATTTGTAATAATAAGAATTTAAAGTGAGCACTGTACACATTGTATTCTGTGTTGTAACTGAAATCAATACATTTCAAAATGTAGAAATACATCCAAATATTTATAATAAATTTACATTGGTATTCTATTATTGTTTCAGTGTGATTAAAACTGTGATTAAGTGTGGCTAATTTTTTAAAATTTTGCAATTAACTGAGACTTTTTAAAATTGTTTGACAGACCTGGTACTAATGCATTGGCATGGTATGCTTCGTGTATTGGTTACATATAAGGCCATGTTTAGAGCAGAGATTGAGGGAAGCAGCATGGGCTGAGGGATGTGCTGGCCACCACTTCCCGCAGCCCCCATTGGCCTGGAATGGTGAACCATGGCCAGTGGGAGCTGTGATCGTCCGAACCTGTGAACGCTACCGGTAAACAAACCATCCAGGCCTGCCATCGGATTTCCCTGACTTGCCATGTGCCAAAGATTGCCGATCCCTGGTCTTTATTTTAAAGTTTATTCAGGAAGATGATTTGAAAGTGTAGCTTTCAGCCATATTGTTTTCAGCTTATCTGAACCTGGCACTCCAAGCCAAGGCTATGCACAATAAGGCAGAAAAGTGTTTCTAGTAAATTTTAATATTTGTTTCTGATAGATGAGTTTGACTAAAAGGTCAATTTTCAAATAGCTGTCACCTGGTTCTTCATTGATTGCATTCTCTAAATACTTGGACTTTGCTTGTTTCTAACAGGGTCTTGGCAACTTCTGGAAATCTTAATATATAATTGCGTGAATATATATTGAAAAATGTGGTGAAAAATATCCAGATTAATATTACCTTCCTGTCCTCTCTCCTGAGCAGGGGATATGAACAGTGGCCTGGCCCATTGGAAGCTTGTCATTGATTTTTAATGGGGTCAGGATTTCACCTGTTCTTTAAATATGCAAATCAAACCAACACACATAAGGTTCTAGATTGGGGCACTCATTTTGTCTGCTTAACCTCAGAATGTGCCCAAAGAGAAGCATTTGATTAAAGTTTGCATTTTCCCCCTCACCTAGCTGAGCAATAATTAAGTTACTTATGAAGAGCAAGACATATTTTGTTATCCTCAGGTGCAGATAGTGGATATATTACTGTCTTCACATCTCTAGACCCAATCCCATTATGTATAAATTGAAATTTGATTTAAGAAACCAATTTATAAATATAAGACTTTAAACCAAGACTTTGGTTTGAATTCCTAAGCCATGATTAATAAATCTGTCTAGTAAATCAGTCTTCTTTAACAAATAAACTGGGATTCATAAAATAGATCTGAATACCCAGACTACATAAAACCCTGACTTATAAATCACAGATATGACTTAAAAAACAGTCATATTGCTTATAAATCAGCAATGCTATTTGGAGAAGTGTCATGCTGTGCAACAAGGTATGAGACAAATGTGCCTTGCATTATATATGTCTATTTAATTTAAGTATTTAGAGTGAAACCAATTATAAAGCTACTCCTAAACAGATATGTGAAAAACAGCACTCTACCAAGATTCTGGAGCAGGAAGGAATCTTTATTGGTATTCATATATATGCATCTTGCAATTTGTAACTGTCTTTGTACTCTCCCCTCTGCACAGGCTGCCTATCATAGCAGTGGTATGCTGTCAGGCTTGTTGCAGGTCTGCTGCCTGTTTTTCTTCTGTTTCCTTTTTTCATGTATGCCCTTGCCAGTCTCAGTAGCAACAGAGGAAGTCATTCATTCTCTCAACCACTTCTCTGGACATTCGGTACTTTAGATATTAAGAATGAACCAAACTGGGAGGGGGGAGTGAGAAGAGGAGAGGAGAGGAGAGGGGAGGAAGAAAGAAAGAATAGATGGGTTTCAAAATCCAGATTAAAACTCTAGAACTTGGATACATCTCTAATATTCTCAAGTTCTGCAATCCTTTCTCAAGTTGATTAGTATTTTTCTATGAATGGTCCCATATATTGCAATGGGACTACCAAAGAGTAAGATACTATTCAATGAGTATAATGGTAGCAAAATCTGGCCCTTTGACTTGAACCAATATATGAGAATTCAGCTGGTAAACATGATCACTATTCTGTACTTCAAGAGCTTGAGGGTTTTTTTGTTTCTTTTGTTTTGTTTGTTTAATCTATGGAGGAAACAAGGAATACGTTTAAAGTGGTTTATAAGGTTGTGAACCAGAAAAAGTTTTTAAAAAGAAAATACTGAGTATTTGAGCAATAAAATAGTCATAAAACAGCTTCTACAGCTCCTTTTCTCTTTCTTTCAGATGCCTCAAAATAGCACTTTTAAGTCATATTCCCTGCTCAAGGTGTTATTTCCTTCCTTTCTTAGGAGTCTAGAAAACTATGTTTGGGTGTACGATAGGGACAAATTAAAATTTTTACCACAATACTCAGTTATCACAAAAAAGGCTTTTTGTTTTGGTGATGGAGAACAAACAACGAGAGGAAATTTAAATGGCCCAACCCTCCATTTTTGTAGGGACAAATTTTGTTGGTGCAAGTATTTACACCTCTAATTTGTACCCACAGAACATGGAAGCCAGAATCTGAAAACCTGGCACAAAGAATATGTTTCAATCGATTTGAAACATGCACTTGTAAAAATCTGAATAAAGTTATACTCAGACAAAAAATTTTAACCGCATACTTTTGTCCCTTTAATATATTAACAGAACAACCATCCTGCAGAGGAAGAATGGTCTTGTGGTCAAGGCACTGGACTGAAACTAATGGATTTTGGTCTGTTTCCCAGCTCTTCCATAGACAACTTGTGAGATCTTGGGCCAAATCACTTCATCTATATATGCCTGAGAGTGTCCTTCCTGTCAAATGGGAATAATAATGATAATGCTTTTTAGTATTGTTTTCTTTTTCCCATTCTTTGTCTTGTCTGTTTAGGATCTGATCCCACAAGCACTTAAACATATGAGTCACTTTCAATGGGGCAAGATTGGAGCTGTACTGTGTATCCAGACAATACCTACCACAATGGAACACTGATCACAGCTGGGCTGTCTAGGTGCTACTCGAATACAAATAAATAAGCAAATAATGCAAAACTGATCAAGAAAATGTAAAGCTGTAGTACAAAGAAATCACTTCACACATTGATACATCACACAATGGCAATAAACAATAGTCAGGGAAAGAAGGAGTACAAAAAAACAAAAAAGTAATACTGCTACTAAAATAGCCATTATTAGACCATCTAAAACACTGTGTGCAGTTCTCAACACTGGTCAGGAGAAAGGATTATCATCTGGAAGATGATGTCCAATATGTCCACAAAGAGTAAACCAGGTTGGAAAAAAAAATCAAAACTATGAGGAAACATTAGGGAGAATAATTTGAAGTGCCAGCTTATATATTTTATTATGAACATACATGTTCCACTTGTACTGTAACTGAATCACTACCAACATCTGCAGATGTACCAAACATCTTTTAATGACATTAAACTACTAGGACCCAAATAAATGTGTTATAATCATTGAAATTTTTCAACTTAAAAATTTCACAGAACTTAATTCGAGGCCCCTTTATTAAGCTGTGTGAGTTGGTTATTGAAATATCTTGGGTTTTATTATAAAGTCAATGAAATCAGTGGCTCCACTAAACTGTATTTTTTCATTGCAGACTTAACTATCGAGTTATGACTAGTGCGTTCATAATAAATTTATCTGTATGTATCTTTATATGCATTTTTCATATAATATCTATGAGCCAATAATACTCTTTGGGATAGGCATCTTTTGTTGCTATAGATTTCTGTAAAGTCCTTTGAAGAGTTGAATGCTATCAGAGTAGCCATCAAAGGAATGCCCTGCAAATCATCAAGTTACTTCAGAGTTATACAGGCTGCCCATCTATATCAAAGGTTGTTTACTCACTATCCCTAGTCAAAAAGTTCTGACAAATTTAGGAAGAGGAAGCCATTGCACACACACCTAGCTATGGTTATATTTAGCCAAGAAGTCCAAACAGAATGTCCATTCTGAAATCGTATGGCCACAAATAAAAAGATGTACCATTGCTCATCCAGCACTGAGCTGAAGAATTCCTTTATTTTCAATTTAATTAAATAATCAGATTTTGAAAGCTGCTTAGGGAAGAAAAAAGATTAGACATTTGTAAGCAAGAGAAATTTAATATGGGTTTGGGTCACCCACTTATGTCAACATGACACTTTGCAATTAAAATTCTATTTCATTAAATATCTTTAATAAATTAAGATATAAAAAAGTTTTAGTTGCATAGTCTTCATTTAGACCTCATGGGAACAATTTAGTTGCATTTTCTGACTCATTCTTTCAAGAATTATCTGTGTCCATGCGAAGGTGAGGAACTAGTAGAAATTTGGGGTTGAGAGAGAAATCCAGAGTTGAGATCCAAAGGCCAGTAAAGTCAATGGGAAGATTTTCCAATGGTAGCTTGCTTTACTCAGCAGTCTGGTAGAATTGCATACCATAGTCAAATATTCCTCATTCTTTTCAGTACCACTCAAGAAAGAAAAGAAACAATATGTGTACAAGGGAAATAATTCAGTGGAATGAACCACAATACTGAAGGTCAACTAGTTCATCTCACAAATGAAGCCAAATTATTGTTTGGAAAAATAATACATTATAACTAGGACATTATAACTAGGACTGTCAAGTGATTAAAAAAATTGTGAATAATCATGCGATTAATTCTGCTGTTAAACAATAACAGAATACCATTTATTTAAATATTATTGGATGTTTTCTATATTTTCAAATATATTGATTTCAATTACAATACAGAATACAAAATATACAGTGCTCACTTTATATTTATTTTTATTACAAATATTTAGTATTTTTCAATTCACCTAATACAAGTACTGTAGTACACTCTTTATCATGAAAGTTGAATTTACAAATGTAGAATTATGTACAAATAACCTGCATTTAAAGATAAAACAATGTGAAGTTTTAGAGCCTGCAAGTCCACGTAGTCCTACTTCTTGTTCAGCCAATTGCTCAGATAAACAAGTTTGTTTACATTTGCAGAAGATAATGGTGTCTGCTTCTTGTTTACAGCGTCACTTGAAAGCGAGAACAGGTGTTTGCATGACCGTTGTAGCCAGTGTCGAAAGATATTTACATACCAGAGCGCTAAAGATTCATGTGTCCCTTGATGCTTCAACCACCATTTCAGAGGACGTGTTCATGCTGATGACAGGTTCCGTTTGGTAATGATCCAAAACATGTTAATTTTCATCATCTGAGTCAGATGCCACTAGCAGAAAGTTGATTTTCTTTTTGGTGTTTTGTGTGCTGTAGTTTCCGCATCAGAGTCTTGCTCTTTTAAGATTTCTGAAAGCATGCTCCACACTTCATCCCTTTCAGATTTTGTAAGGGACTTCAGATTCTTAAATTTTGAGGCGAGTACTGTAACTATCTTAAAAATTTCACATTGGTGTCTTCTTTGCATTTTGTCATATTTGCAGTGAAATTGTTCTTAAAATGAATAAAACGGTTTGGGTCATCATTCAAGACTGCTATAAAGTGAAATATATGGCAGAATGCAGGTAAAACAGAACAGGGGACATACAATTCTCCCCCAAGGAGTTCAGTCACAAATTTAATTAACACTTTTTTTTTTTAAAAGAGCTTCATCTGCATGGAATTATGTCCTCTGGAACAATGGCTGAAGCATGAAAAGGCATGTGAATCTTAGTGCATCTGGCACGTAAATATTGTGCAATGCCAGCTATAACAGTGCCATGCGAACCCCTGTTCTCACTTTCAGGTGACATTGTAATTAAGAAGTGGGCAGCATTATCTCCCATAAATGTAAACAAACTTGTTTATCTGAGCAATTGGCTGAACAGGAAGAAGGACTGAGTGGACTTGTAGGCTCTAAAGTTTTATATTTGTTTGTTGTGCAGTTATTCAACCAAAAACCCTACATTTGTAAATTTGTAACATGATAAAGAGATTGCACTCCAGTGCTTGTATGAGGTGAATTGAAAAATACTATTTCTTTTATCATTTTTGTAGTGCAAATATTTGTATATTTTTTATTAAAGTGAGCACTGCACATTTTGTATTCTGTGTTGCAATTGAAATCAATATATTTGAAAATGTAGAAAAACATCCAAATGTTTAATAAATTTCAATTGGTATTCTATTGCTTAACAGTGCAATTAATGGCAATCAATTTTTTGAGTTAACTGTGATTAATTGAAACCCCTAGTTATAATCATCATCATTTTTGTGCGACAAGTCCTAACATGGGTTGGAAGTGTTACCTGTTCTTGGAACCAGCCAAGGAATAAGCACAAACAAAGGGTGAACTAGAGCAGCACTGAGGGTTGATTTATTGCTTCCCTTATTTGCGCAATTATACTCACACATACATACACATACACATAAATGCTGGCAGGCTGCAGGCACAGATGTTGGTTTTGATTTCTGCTGGCTGAGGCTGGCCAGGTGACACCTGCCCAGAGATCGACCGTGAGGCATTGAGAGGCCCCAGAGTCCCTTTGGAGCCACGGGAGGGCTCTACTGCTTCCGCTCCAATCCTGAGTTTAGAGTGCTGTTACATTTCCTTGTTGGTAACCTTCCTGGCCACCTGTCTCGAGATTTATACCTTCACTAAGATAATGCCATGGTTCCATAAAAGGCGATATTTGCTTCTTTGCTTTGCCATTGGCTGTCACTCACACTCTCATTCATTCCTTATATTAATTGATTACACGTTCATAAGCATGAATACAATTAGTAATATAGAGCAATGTAGCTTTAAGCAAGCATTTAATATCACTGGGGACTTCCACTGCTGCTTGTGGTTTTGTAACAGCATAACAGGAAACTGCAAACTGCACTAAGAAGGGAAACTGTGCAGACTGCACTTGAAAGAGCAAATGGGGGGGGGATGTCTGGCTACAGGAAGAACAAATCTATTCTAAAGTACTGTTTTTATTCCTTTGCATATAAATACCTCTGAAAAAATGTTCCTTTTGGTCTGAATTTTTGGTCTATGCAAATTCCTAGTTTATTGTTTTGTTTTTGAAGGGTTTTAGAAACATCAATTGAGCAGGTTTTTATATATTCAAATGAGAAAAAAGGGATCCTTTAATAATGAAGACTTTTTAGACATTTAAGCAGATCTCTAGAGATCCACACATTCAAATGCCAGTTTTGGTTGATATATGCCTAGTGGATAATAGGCCACACAAATCTACTGGCCTTATTAAAATCAGCTGGAGTTTTCCCATGAGTAACAACTGCTGGATCGGATCCTCAGTGGTTGTACAAGAACTTAAATATGATGGACAAACACTTCCTGCTATGTAGAGTTCTATTCAGTAGGACTTCTGCCTCTGTGCAGAATTCATGCCAGTAGATCACAATGAAAGATCACAATTGTACTAAATTACAATTAATTAAAGATGCATCTCAGAACTAAATTGTATTGCATCACCCAGTGCTTTCAGAAACAGTTAGCTCATCCTGACATACGTTCAGTAAGGTCTCATCTACATGGTGCATTAGTCATCAGTAGAGGGGTGCAAATTTCACTTTGGACTATCATGTTGCACACTAACTGGCCTGGGTGGATAAAACTGGCATGCAGTAAAAATTCCCTAGTGTAGGTCAATGTAGCCCTGTTTCAAACATCATGTTAATGCGCACTAGGGAACTTTCATGTGTGCCAGCAAACGAGCCAGCTAGTGCTGATACCAACCAGAATTTAAGCACCTGGAATGCAGACTAACACGCTATGTAGATAAGCCCTTAGTTGAGATTCTGACGAGTACACATAACAGGATTGTAAAGATGGAAAGTTTGTAGGTTGCTTCAGCCAGCTAATGAAGGGTACATCTAAACAGTAAAAAATGGAGCAGCAATGAGTCTCAGAGCCTGGGTCAACTGAATTGGGTTCATGACTCACCCTAGTGATTAAAAATAGCAAAGTAGACATTTCTGCTTGGACTGAAGCCCGGGCTCTGAGACCCACACCCCTCACCAGGTTGAAAAGCAAGAGCTGAAGCCCAGATGGGAAATATATATGTCTATTGTTTAGCCCCATAGTGTGAGGCTTGCAAGCCTGAGTCAGTTGACCCAACTCTGAGACTCACTGCTGATGGGTTTGTGTAACAGTGTGGCACCCACCTCTTATGAGCGCTCCTTCTGGTCATGTGTGCCTGCAATTTTTAAACAGTCTTGGCCTTGGTATTAGGCCATATCCCACTCTCCCCGGACTTCTTTCCTGGAGGCAATGGTTGTCTCAGCACACATTGTAAGTCCCACTGCAGCCAATGGAACTTCAGCAGGTGCTTAAGTCTTTGCTGAACTAAGACCTATGCAAAATGAAAGGCAGTGGAGAATTAGGCTCACTTGTGTACCTACATATATCCCATCTTACTCACCAACCTGCTGTATTCCAGTCTTACATTTGGAATGTACATACCAGTATTTTCAGCACTGCAGTATCATTTCTAGACTGCAATCAAAGATGTGATCATTTCTGGAAACATCATGCAGACATCACTCAAACCATGTGTAAAAGGGACAAGTAATGAAATATTTGCCCTGCCCTTGTTTCAATTAATGGTGTGATACAGCAGGGGCAGAGGGCAGCAGGAGAGTAGGAGATATAAGCCCCAGTATGATCAGAGCCCTTATTCCCTGTTGACTAAAGAAAGGTTACTACTGAGTAATTAGAGCACCTGAAGCCAATTACTGCCCTGCCAGAGACCTAATAAAAACCCCTGCTTCAGACATACAGGAGAGCTGACTGTAGTTTGAAGAAGTACTGGTGTTGACCAGAGGATCAGAGTACCAAGGAGAGGGAGACCCTGCCCATGCAGGGCAGAGGGACTCCCCTAGCACAGAGGACTGAGAGAAGCCCGGCCCAAGGGGAAAGAGGGTAAGAAGCCTTTGAAGCTGAAGGGGCGAGGGCTGGAGGAGGGGGTGAACCTGAGTTCCTCCCCAGCTCCCCTTCTTTCCCTCTCCAGGGCACTAGCAGAGCCCAAGAATAGGGGCCGTGGCAGCACCCTGACCCACCATACCAGGAAAAAGTGTGGGACCCACCACAATAGTGTTGGCATTTGCCACACAGGGTATCATTAATTCTGTACTTGTGATATTATACAGGTGACCAAATTATGAGGTCATGTTCTTCATGGATGAAGAGTTCAAACCTGCTTTTACTAAGATCAATAGCAGGGTTTTTCCCTTGGCTTCAACGGGAAAGGGAGGAGACCAAGAAAGAGAGAATAGTGAGTTAAACTTCAAGTCTACCCCAATAAAGTCTGTGGGTGAAGACTGTGCCTTGAGAGAGAGACCATGAAGTACAGTTACTTTACTAATTAACCTCTCATTATTGGTTACATCAGCTTAGAGGAGCAGGAAATGCTGGATATGTTAATTCTTTAATTTAATTACCATTACTGATTTCCATTACCATCTCCCTCACACTTACTGCTACTCATTCATCCTTCACCTGCAATGAGAAATGGATACCTTCAGGAATGAGATTAAGAAATCAGGAGCTAGAGACTTCCATCCCCACTGCTGTGTTTACATGCCCATGAGAATGTCAATGTACAATTAGAAACATTGCTGGGCGTACATTTTCATGAATCATACTTTAACAGACCCTCAGTACAATTTTTTTTGAAGTTATTTCTAACATAGAGCTTAAGAATTCTAGAGGGTGACTATTCAAACCATTCTTTCAGATGATCATGATGCTGTATCATGATTCACAACTACAAACAGAGGACCAAGTTCTGAATCCATTTGACATAAAATAAAGTCAAAATTTGCCAATGATGTCAAAGAGAGAGCAGTATGAGACAGGTTTGCCAGATTTTTCCATTTGAGAAAAAAGAGTCAGTGTCATTCCATATAGTCAGTTAGAGCAGCTTAACCCATCCCTCAACAGAGCCTAACTAATCAGGCTTTGACTTCAGAAATGTGTCTGGATTGCGGCATAGAAATCTAACTCTCCAGCCTGTAGGTAGGAACTGGGACAGAACATTCCTACCGGGAAGGTGACATTCTATTTTATGAGTTGCAGTAGTCGCTGTTGTTCCTCATTCCTGCCTTCAGTGTGGGGATTTAGGAACACTGGAGCACGGATTCAATGGTCCCTCTTCCAGCCCACTCACAGTGCAACCTTTGACCCTGTCATTTCAGGGTAGGCCAAAGCCCACAGCACTCATGTGTCAAGGCTTCCCCAAGCAGCTGTTCCAACACACTCCAAACCTGAACAGAATGAACACGACTGTTGGGGTTCTTGTGTATCAGATGGCTACATGCAGACCCATGCATTTGGGTGAATTTCATTCTTAGTGATACTCAGTGTTTTATTTCACAGACATCTGGCCTGATTGGGCAAAACTTCCATTGATGTCAAATTAATTTTTGCATAAGAAAGGACTACGGTATCAGTGTTCTTCATCACAAAGCAACGTAACATTTAGATTTTCCTCTTAGTACAATATCTTGGCCTCAGTAGCTGACAATACTGAAAAATTCAATGAAAACTAAAAAACATTTACTTCTGATTATTGTTTGTTTCATACATAGGTTGGATAAATAGATATGACTGGCTTTAAAAAGTGAAATAAATGTGTTTTGATAATCTATTTAAAAGTAGGTGTGTTCTGGAACTGACCTTGTATAACATCACATAATAATGAACAGAGGCGTATGAAAAAGAGGGCAGAGATGGAAAAAAGAAAAGATAATTGCCTTGTGACTTTGCCACTGAGTAATCTATAAAGAAAAAAACCAGTACGAGTGCTTTTGATACAATTTTACCACATCATTTTGTCTTTGACAAATATGCATAGCTTTGAACCATTGGATTATATGTCCACTATAGCTGCTTTTGAGTATTAACAGAAGAAACTTAAAATGTATTTTTTTAAAGGGACCAAATTTCATCCAAAATTTAAACTGTAGAAATGGCTTTTATCACATTTAATATTTCTTGATTCACAAGCAATAAGCTGGTTTTGTTAAGATAAATAGCACATAAAGCTTTTGTGAACCAGTCACTGTAGTATTGTTCTAGTGCATTAGAACCTGTAAGCAAAATTCACTAAAAACCTAATAGGAAAAGTGAAACTGACTACTTTATTTTTATTGCTGAAACAAGTAAATGAATAGTGCAAAATCAAAAGATTTATTTCTCTATTATAATTAAAGGAATTTTGTTTCATTTTACAGATACTGACCATATCCTGAGCAGTTGTATGTTAACATGGACCCAGTGAAGTTTCATACAGTTTAAGGCTAGAAGGAACCATTAGATCATCTAGTATGACCTTCCGTATATTTCAGACATTAAATTTCACCAAGTTATCCCAGTATTGAGCCCAAACCTGTGTGTTTGACTAAAACATATTTTCCAGTCTTGATTTTAAGAGATCAAGAGATGAAGAATCAACCACTTCCCTTGGGAATTTGTTACAATGCTTATCCACCTTCAGTGTTAATAAATTCTGGCTAACTTCTAATTTGAATTCATCTGGCTTCAGCTCCCAGCCATTGGTTCCTGTTATACCTTTCTAGACTAAAGAGCTCTTTAGTACCTGGCATTTTCTCCTTCTGAAGGTAATTACACCGTAAGTAACCCCTCAATCCTCTTTTTGATAAACTACATAGATTGAGCTCTAAGTCTCACTGTAAGGCATTTTTTCAGCCTTCAAATAATTTTTATGACTCAGTTTGGCATCTTGTCCAGTTTTTCCAACATCCTTCTTAAGATGTGGATAACAAAACTGAATGCAGTATTCATCTCCCCAATCATGGATTCATGAAATCATAAAAATTTAGGGCCAGAAGGGACCTCAAGAAGTCATCAAGTTCAGCCCCACGTACTAAGGCAGGACCCAGTAAACCTATTCGACCATCCCTATCAGGTGTTTGTCCAGCCTTTTCTTAAAAACCAACAATGAATGTTGAGTGTTTTAACATGTCTGTTTTATCTGCATTATTACTAATGTGCAGTTAGGAACAAAAGAAATCCTATAAATGGTACCTTGCTTAATATATTTTTAAAACTCCTTATTGTCCCTAGCCTGGCCAGCCATGGATTTTTCCCTGATGTTCTTAACTTTGCTTATCAATTTTCTGAACTTGCCACCTTCTAGTTTATATTGATTGCTATCTATAGCCCCTTTTGTTTAATTTCTTATACATTGCCTTTTTATTTCTAGTTTCTGTCTTCACTTCTCCACTGCACCAGGATGGGCTTTTAGACAAAGTTGCTTTTTCTTGATTGTAGAAGCATGGGTTTTTTGGCCATCTGAAACTTGTCTTTAAGCACTTCCCATTTCAATTTATTTTAATGTCTAAACATTCAATCGCTTTAACTCAGTGTTGGGCAACCTGCAGGCTGCATACGGCCCATCAGGGTAATCCGTTGGCGGGCCACAAGACAGTTTGTTTACATTGGCTGTCTGCAGGCACGCCCGTCCGCAGCTCCCAGTACCCATGGTTAGCTGATCCCAGCCAATGGGAGCTGCAGGAAGTGGCAGCCAGCATGTCCCTGCAGCCAGTGCCGCATCCTGCAGCTCTCATTGGCTGGGAATGGCGAACCACAGCCACTGGGAGCTGCGGATGGCCAATGTAAAACTGTCTCACGACCCATTAGTGGATTACCCTGAGGGGCTGCCGGTTGCCCACCACTGCTTTAACTCATAACTTTTGTCAGTTTTGAGAAATAAGCCCTTTTTAATAAAGTATAAAAACATACATACATATACACACACTAGTTTGGACTGTCCTCTGTTTGCCCACATTGAACATAATCAGGTCATGATCACTGGTTCTTTGGCAACCACCAACTTCTGGTCCACTGATTAATTCATCTTTAACCATCACAAGGAGATCCAAAATAGAGTTACCTCATGTTAGGTGCAACACCTTTTGTGTTAAAAAATAATCTATAATATTTAGAAACTGGAATGATGTTTTACTATTGGCTGCACAACCCCATAGCAGACAGTTTCCAAATTAAAGTTCCCCATAAAAGTACAGTTGCTCCTTCCACACAAGTGTTTGTGTAATTTATCCTATTCCCTGGTATGGTTCAGTAGTCTGTAACAGATACATATTAGTAGCCCCTCCTGGACTTAGTACATGAATGCATATGTACATATGGATAGGTCCTGCTTTGAGCAGGGGATTGGACTAGATGACCTCCTGAGGTCTCTTCCAACCCTGATATTCTATGAATGAGAACCACAGGATCTTTGAGTTATCAATAACTGTGCAAAAAAAGATAATGGTGTCTTTAATGTAGCCACCTCTGTTACCCACTCTAACCTTCCTAAACACAGTGTTTATATGCCATTTATTTGAGGGCTTAAGTGGTGAGTATACAATCAACTGGTCAGTGTGCTACACATCCCTCTCTGTGCCTGATCCGTAGCGGATGAGAATCTATTACAGTCCCAGCCTCAGAGCCTGGCTCCATAACTTTCAGCTCTGGAGACCCCCAATGTGTCAGCCAAGATGGTAGTCTTAGATCACATCAGTGGGAGCTGTAACAGACTCATCATATGTGATGGCAGAGAGGGGGATTCACAGCAGAAACTAAACAGTGGATTATATATAAGCACCATATCAGTCTTCTGCATAAAGGTGAATTTCAGCCAAGGAGAGGGAGATCATTTCAGCCTTAAGTGGCAGCATAGAACAAAGTACAAAGATGAAAGTGGAGAAAGAATATTAAGAGACCATCAAAAGGGGAAGCTTGAGTGGAGTCTAGGGATCAGAAAACAGAATAGAGTAAGCAGAAATGAAAGCAGAGTCTGGTTGGGGAGGACAAAGGGCTTGAACATGATGGGGATGGTAACCAATGGAAAAAAGTTAATTGGGGAGTTTCATGGTCTTAGTTTCAGGAGATAAAAATGATTTTCACACCAGCATTCTGGACAGATTGCCTGTCTATCATAATCTTAGCATTTTTTTTTTTACTGTTATTGATAGTCTTTTGATGGTTGTGAAAAGACCTGGGCGGGGGGGGGGGAAGAGCAGAGAGTCCCTCTTGCCTTAAAACTGAAATATTGGTAGTATACTGGGGGCCGAGGAATGTGCTGGCCACCGCTTCCCGCAGCCCCCACTGGCCTGAACCAGTGACCAGTGGGAGCTGCAATCAGTCAAACCTATGGATGCTACAGATAAACAAACCATTCCAGCCCATCAGCCGAATTCCCTGATGAGCCGCGTGCCAAAGGTTGCTGATCCCTGTTATAGAACAGGTTTCAGAGTAGCAGCCGTGTTAGTCTGTATTCGCAAAGAGAAAAGGAGTACTTGTGGCACCTTAGAGACTAAAATTTATTTGAGCATAAGCTTTCGTGAGCTACAGCTCGCTTCATCGGATGCATTTGGTGGAAAATGCATCTGATGAAGTGAGCTGTAGCTCACGAAAGCTTATGCTCAAATAAATTTGTTAGTCTAAGGTGTTATAGAACAAGGGACTCTACTGGGAAACAGTGACTCTGAAAAATATTTGGGGGTTGTGATGGATAATCCCCTCTTTTACGCTGCAATGTATAATGGCATAAAAATGAGTTCCTAGTGCAACACTGTGGCCAAAAGAGTAAATGTGATCCTTGGATGCACAGATAGGGGAAACTTGAGCAGAAATAGAAGTGTTCTTTTACCTCTGTATTTGGCACTGGTGTAACCTCTGCTGGAATACTGTGTCCAGTTCTAGAATCTGTATAACACTGACAGATCCCAGCCATCAGCGGGTGGGATTGAACCTGGGAAGCTTAGTGCATGAGCTAAAAGCCAATTGGCTGTTAGCTAAGGCTATAGAGAAGAATCAAGCAATCACACACACACACTCTCTCTCCCTCCCTCGGTGCCACTAGATGGGACAGAACACCACACCCAGGAGGTGTGTGGGTTAAATCTGCAATTCAAAAAGGTTGTTAGAGGGTTCAAAGAAGAGCTCAGAGAATGACTAAAGGATTAGAAAACATGCCTTATATTGATAGACTCCAGGAGCTCAACCTATTTAACTTGAGAAGCTTAAGGGGCAACTTTCACAGTCTATAAGTACCTACATGGGAAAATATTTGATAATGGGATTTTCAATCTAGCAGAGAAAGATATAACATGACCCAATGGCGAGACGTTTAAGCTACACAAATTCAGACTGGAAATAAGGTGTACATATTAAATAATGAGAGTAAATAACCATTGGAACAATTTACCAAGGGCAATAGTGGATTCTCCATCTCTGAAGATTTTAAAATCAAGATTAAATGTTGTCCCAAAATATATGTTCTAGGAATTATTTTGGGGAACTTTTATGCCCTGTAGTGTACAGGAGATCAGACTAGATGATCACAATGGTTCTTTTTGGCCTTGGAATCTATGAACCCTCTGAACCAGTCAAGAAAAACAAACTGATGAAGACTTTTTAGTGCACATGTACATCACACTGCATTAACATGATATTCTGTAATGGCTCCAAAGGGATGCTACTTCAGGTTATCAAGTCAATAATGAACAAAATTAACAATCTCCTGATAGTTCACAGACAGTCTTACATTAAGTGTATGCTATATTTAGGTACTTGTGCTGTAATGCATGTTTGACCTCACGGTCCAAAGCTGCTGCAAGTATGCCCAAGTTTCAGCCCAGAACAAAATTTTTATAGCTCAGTTATTTAAAACAGGGGTTTGTAAGGGAAATGCTGACAATCATCACTGTATCAGTATAACACACCAAAAACTTAAACACTTTAATTTGACAAACTATATAGTGCTCAAATAACAAAAGGTTTTACAAGATTGTCCTGGATTTTGCTACAGGACTTAGGATGCACATTCTGTCTTCGAATCAAGAAATTACAAACTCAAATTTATAATCACTGCAGATAACGGCATTGTGAACTAATGATGTGCAAGAATCAGCAGGTATTATCCAATTTTTATCCACAGGATGTTAAGGTGCACATGTGTGGTTCAGCTCATAACAGAGCTAGAGGTCAATTTGTAAAATACAATAAAAATGAGATCCAGACCTGGGTTCAGATTTTGAAAATCCCTTGAAGTCCCGGGCTGTTTGTATTTAGTATTTTGGCTTGAGCTTTCCCTAGTCAGCTATTGAGGGTGAAGTAGTGGCTATACTGAAGTCATAGAATCATAGAATATCAGGGTTGGAAGGGACCCCAGAAGGTCATCTAGTCCAACCCCCTGCTCAAAGCAGGACCAAGTCCCAGTTAAATCATCCCAGCCAGGGCTTTGTCAAGCCTGACCTTAAAAACCTCTAAGGAAGGAGATTCTACCACCTCCCTAGGTAACGCATTCCAGTGTTTCACCACCCTCTTAGTGAAAAAGTTTTTCCTAATATCCAATCTAAACCTCCCCCATTGCAACTTGAGACCATTACTCCTCGTTCTGTCATCTGCTACCATTGAGAACAGTCTAGAGCCATCCTCTTTGAAACCCCCTTTCAGGTAGTTGAAAGCAGCTATCAAATCCCCCCTCATTCTTCTCTTCTGCAGACTAAACAATCCCAGCTCCCTCAGCCTCTCCTCATAAGTCATGTGCTCTAGACCCCTAATCATTTTTGTTGCCCTTCGCTGTACTCTTTCCAATTTATCCACATCCTTCCTGTAGTGTGGGGCCCAAAACTGGACACAGTACTCCAGATGAGGCCTCACCAGTGTCGAATAGAGGGGAACGATCACGTCCCTCGATCTGCTCGCTATGCCCCTACTTATACATCCCAAAATGCCATTGGCCTTCTTGGCAACAAGGGCACACTGCTGACTCATATCCAGCTTCTCGTCCACTGTCACCCCTAGGTCCTTTTCCGCAGAACTGCTGCCGAGCCATTCGGTCCCTAGTCTGTAGCGGTGCATTGGATTCTTCCATCCTAAGTGCAGGACCCTGCATTTATCCTTATTGAACCTCATTAGATTTCTTTTGGCCCAATCCTCCAATTTGTCTAGGTCCTTCTGTATCCTATCCCTCCCCTCCAGCGTATCTACCACTCCTCCCAGTTTAGTATCATCCGCAAATTTGCTGAGAGTGCAATCTACACCATCCTCCAGGTCATTTATGAAGATATTGAACAAAACGGGCCCCAGGACCGACCCCTGGGGCACTCCACTTGACACCGGCTGCCAACTAGACATGGAGCCATTGATCACTACCCGTTGAGCCCGACAATCTAGCCAGCTTTCTACCCACCTTATAGTGCATTCATCCAGCCCATACTTCCTTAACTTGCTGACAAGAATGCTGTGGGAGACCGTGTCAAAAGCTTTGCTAAAGTCAAGAAACAATACATCCACTGCTTTCCCTTCATCCACAGAACCAGTAATCTCATCATAAAAGGCGATTAGATTAGTCAGGCATGACCTTCCCTTGGTGAATCCATGCTGACTGTTCCTGATCACTTTCCTCTCCTCTAAGTGCTTCAGGATTGATTCTTTGAGGACCTGCTCCATGATTTTTCCAGGGACTGAGGTGAGGCTGACCGGCCTGTAGTTCCCAGGATCCTCCTTCTTCCCTTTTTTAAAGATGGGCACTACATTAGCCTTTTTCCAGTCATCCGGGACTTCCCCCGTTCGCCACGAGTTTTCAAAGATAATGGCCAAGGGCTCTGCAATCACAGCCGCCAATTCCTTCAGCATCACAGCCGCCAATTCCTTCAGCAAATGGTAATTTTGCCACTGACTTCAGTGGAGCTAAGATTGCACCCTTAGTGTACATTACCAGAATAGATGTGAAAAGCACTGTTGTAATGATGTATCCATAACAATATTCATCCCCAGAATCACTTGTATAACTGTTTCACATGCAATTCTTCCATTAATTACTGAGGTTTTCAATTAGGTGAACCATCCTCCCTCATTCTATAGGTTCCCTTTTAGGTGTTTTTGTTTCTCTCACACACACGGCTCCGAATGAGCCCAGGAAAGGTGGCAGGGTTTATGGGCAAGATTGGTGCTTGACTTGCCAGTGACTGTCATAATTTGACAAGTTGGATAAATACTCAGTTTTCTCCTAGGCCTCCAAAACACCTTTAGATTTGGAAGTTGTGTTTCCAAATTTATTTGAATTCGATATTAGTTTGTTTCCTCCTTGAAAGGTTTGGCATTAGCTATAGCAATAATTTTATTAATGGAATGAAAAGGAAAGGACAAATAATCACACTTTGAAAGAGAAAGGATCCTCTTATGCTAGATCTCCTGCTGGGAGCTATTCATCACAATAATCTGTGACTCATCCCATCACTATTATGTGATAGTTCAAAAATAAGGTAAGGAGCAACAGAAGTGCTAGAAGGAATTAAAGTGTTATTATTTTATTGCTTCTTAATACACTAGCCATAATAGTCATTCCTGGAGGATTATGTATATTACAGCCATTATTTGAGACGTTAATACTCTCTACTTGATATAGAATTCTCCAATGCATCTGCAATAGATTTCCCCTCCCCCCCACACATGCCACCAAATTATTCCCTTCCATTTTTGCTCTTCTTTCTCCTGCATAATCAACAAAATATGCTTAGTTTAAAACAGTAACATGTCAGTCTCCTAATTGAGGTTCCCAGGGAACCAAAGTGAGATAATTTAATTATACTTCAAATCTATTCCACCTCAAACTCTTTAAATCATACTAGTAGATATACTGCAAATCATTATTCTGATGTAAATATGGTATCATTTATCCACAATGCATACTGTAAAATAAAAAATAGCTTCATGGTTCAGTTCTAAAAATGTTTATGAACCAAGCAGCAGTAAGAATTTCCTCTACCTAACCCTATTTGTGATGTGGCAAGGCACCTTCTCAGTCTCACCAGCCTGCGCTGTTTTTAGCCTTGGTGAGACAGGCTTGGAGGAAAACAGTCCCTCTTGGCTGTACTGGGACAGTCCATCATTCTCTCAGCCAATATTTTGGGCTTGTTTTTCTCCCTTATGGGAGGGAATGCAGCCTCCCCTCTTGAAGAGGCTTTCTTTCTGCTACTCACCTACTAGTAGCTTGACTCCTTCCCTTTCTCTCCCCCCACAGGCGAGGGTTTAAAAAAGTCTCAGGCAGCCCTTAGTTGCAATCAGCTGATCCTAACTGATGTCCAGTTACTCCCTCTCAGCTGAACCTAACTGATCTCTGGTAACCCCTTCTCAGCTGAACCTGATTGACTTGTAGTCACTCCTCCCCAGTTTGATGGGGAGGAGGGCCTTTTAACATTCTGGGACTGTTTTCTGTCTCCTGCCCCTTTGCAGCCATTTGTCCTGAGTTTATCACAGTGGACTAGCAAGTGTGTAGAAAAGATGTGCCAAACCAGTTAGCAAATTTTGGTCACCTCCAAATCTGAGCGTGCCTAAAAGCACAGAAATTGTACTTTTTTCCCCAGGAAATTAGATGGTGCTTCTATCTAGATCAGTGGTTCTCAACTGTGGTCCACCGCTTGTTCAGGGAAAGCCCCTGGCGTGCCGGGCTGGCCTGTTTACCTGCCGCATCTGCAGGTTCAGCCAATCGTGGCTCCCACTGGCTGTGGTTCGCTGCTCCAGGCCAATGGGGGCTGTAGGAAGGGCGGCCAGCACATCCCTCTGCCTCTTTCCGCAGGCCCCATTGGCCTGGAGCAGCAAACCGTAGCCAGTGGGAGCCGCGATCAGCCAAACCTGTGGACGCAGCAGGTTAACAAACCGGACCAGTGCGCCAGGGGCTTTCCCTGAACAAGCGGTGGATCACAGTTGAGAACCACTGATCTAGATATTTATGAGACCCCCATTACCATAGTCTGAGCACAAACATTAGTGTGTTTATCCATTGCAGATGTAGCACCTTTTGTTGCAATCCCATCAGCGCAAGACAAACAGGGTGAGGCCAGAGCACCAAGATTCTTTCATAGACTTTAAAAAAAAACGAGAAAAAAAGAAAAGAAAGTTTATGAAAAAAACCTGTTGATGGAACATCTCTAACAACACCTATGTAGAGGTGCTGGAGACTCAGCACTTGGGACTCTCCTCTGAGTCACTCTAGAATGAACGTCCAAAATGGTGTTGGGGACACTGTCGGATATAGTCTAAAATGGAAGTTCTGGTAACTCATGGTCATTAAAGCTTCTGTGGCACTTTTCACAAGACTTCAGGGGTTAATTCTAGCTAATTTCAAAAGAGGTTAATCTTGTAACAGATCTGGAACTTCATGGTGGTTACTATGATGATTATCAGGACCACTTGAAACTTCAGTGATACTGAGAATAGAATTCAGATTCTATTGCTCCTACAACACAAATGCCCATCACTCAAGGTACTGAGTCTCCATTCATTATTAGAATTATAGAGCCTATGAAACCATTTTATATAAAAGAGAGCAGTCTACAGTCTCAGTTAAACAGCAAGGATTCAAAAGCCAGCAGTGTATACAAATAATTCTCAGCTCTATCACATTTACATCAGATACATATGACATGTTGTTCAGTTACTTGTGGGCTTGACTGATTGGCAACTGGATGAAAAGTAGCTGATTGAAGATGAAAAAACTAAAGTGATGTTGGTGGAAGAGGGAAACTTTTCATAGAAATAGTCACTTCTTAATATCAGCCTCCAATGAGGTTATTTGCCCTCATACTGTTAAGACATTAGTCTTAAAATTTACCTGAATCCTCACTGCTTTTAGAAATTCAAATAGTTATGACCCAGGGGAGGGGATGGAAGGCAGACTTTCCATCTACAGCTGGCATGAAGAACACTCCTACTTACTGGATTTGAATTTAGCAGTGGTGAGCTACACTTTTGTGACCTCCAGATTAGATTACAGTAGTGCACTGGACTCGTATGTAATCACTCACCTTAAAAAGCTTCAAGAGGAGGAGGTGTCATCACCCATAAAGAATGACTGACTAGGCTAAGAGCTTGGAGATGAAAGAAACAGCTTCCCTCTTCATCATTCCCCTAAATCCATATACAGGGAACAAGTCAGTGGAATCTGTTTCTATTAGTAATATCCCAATAGCATCCAGTGAACTAGTACCTCATATCACTCTGCACCAGACAAAAACATAACAAAAAGTTTCTCATGGCAAAAATCTAAAAACCCCAGAGATTTAAAAATTATTTCCTTAAGAAATACAAAGATTGAGAGTCTTTGATAAAACTCCCCAAACCACAAGGAACACTAGATTGTACCAAAAGAAGGAAAAGCAATCTTGTCTGCATTAAAATAAAATGTGAAAGAGCTTCTGTTTGAAATTGAAGCTATAAGATTTGATGTTGTACATATGGAAGTTAACAGCAATTAAAAACGAAGTTACTGACATAGGAGAAAGAACAGGAAACAGAAGATGAACTGGAAAACATCTCTGAAACTGTCATCTACAGTCAGACTAAAATTTTAAGAAATAGAACAAAATGGAAAAGACTTATACAATAAGAGTGATGTCTTAGAGAACAGAGAGAAGCACAATAATTTAAGATTGGCGAGCATATCAAAAGGCCAGGAAACAGGCAAAAACTGTCAGGTGTGATACAAAATGTAATTAAGCACCTGTTAAAAATAGACCCATCAAAAGAGGTGATTATTGGAAGGGCATACAAGGGCCTGTACCTTTTGTCTGTAATGGGTGGCAAACCCAGAGATACGGTTGTCAAAATTCATTATTACCTGCAGAAAGATTCTCGTGTAACAAGCAAAAAGATCCTTCTGAAAGATGTCTTAAATCAGTGTAACATTCAGAACAAACACCTAGGGAGAGATCCTCAACTGGTGTAAATTGGCAAAGGTCTATTGACTTCAATAGAAGTAGGACAATTTACAGAGGCTTTCGATCCGGCCCCTGAATTTTGTGCGTTTTTTTCTAGTTTGTTTGTAGTGTTGTTGTAGCCATGTTAGTCCCAAGATGGAGAGAGACAGAAACAAGGTGAGTGAGTGAGATAATATTGTTAATTACAATACAAAACAGTATGCATTCAAAGTGTGTATGTGGGGGAAGGATCTGATGATAAGGGTGGTGTGAATTTGTTATAGAGGAACATCCATGGGGCCTTTGAAGCTCAAGAAATCCCCAGTGAAAGGCTAAATGATAGTCATTCAGATGCATCTGCTGGTGAATAGTAAGAATTCTTCACCTCAAAATATATGTAGTTGGCTATACTTCTCTAGCACTGCCTTGGGAAGAGGGTGGGCACTGCTCCTGGGCACAGAGTCTGAGGCACAGTCTGAGGCTTCCCTTGCTTGTGGGGGGAGTTAATGTAGTCGACACAAAGTCAATATGCTTCCACAGCCCATAAAAGCAAAGTCCTAGGCCTTTGGAAAGCTAAGGTGGGGGGGAGGGGCAGGAAAAAAGTACCAGCCCTTTTCCTTTCTGAGAGGGCTTGGGTGGCCATGGCTCTCAAGCCATTTACCTGGACAGCAATCCCTACTTCTAGGAGCCAGGGAGCTCTAAATTGCAGACCCAGTCCTTCAGAGAGCCGCCCTACCCAGAACAGAGATCTTCCCTTTTAAGGACTAACTCAACTCCAAGCTTGACAAATCAAGCAGGCTAACCAGTTTCAAGCTGTTTGTTCCCAGAGGAGCTCTTTCACTCTTTCCTGATGGGGATGAGACTCTGCCCCACTACGGGGTACTTACTTGTTCCTGCCAAACATAAGGCCATTCAGTGAAGAATGGGGAACGTACAGAAAAGGAGCACTGATGTAGTAACAATCACAGCAGAGTGGGGGAAGAGGGAAAGGAACTTAAATAGCAAAAGCTGGCACAACAATTATATGTTTATGTTTTCAACTATTGGAGATATGGTTGCAGGAGTAGGTCCCTTCTACAATAAGTAAGGCAATTAGAGCCTATGAAAGAAAAAAAAAACAGAATGGGTGTGTTTGAGAACATTACCTGGGAAAACAGAGTGGTGTTAAGAGGGCAGACATTGGACACAGTGATTAAGATCAGTAAGAATAAAATCATTAAAGTCTGTGAAAAGTAGATACGTTAAGAAATGGTACGAGTACAAAACATGAGTTCTATACAGTCTTGGTAATTGTTAATCTTTTGACAATGATACAGCAGAAGTATGATTTTACCAATGCACTCTTATTGAAAGAAATAGGATTGTACTTTATTACAACATATATCAAGTTATACCTGTATAAGGAAGAATGGTGACTATGAATAACCTCATTACATTAATCTCTATTAATGTAAAAGACCTTAACAGAATAAAAAAAAAGGAGAAAAATTCTACAAAATTTGCAGAGTTCCTACCAGACATCAGGAAACATACTGAAGAGAGACAAGAACAGCTATTTAGGGGAAATAGGTGTAATCAAGCTTTTAGAAGGGTATGAGCAGAAGTAAAGAAAGCAGATGGTATAACACTAGCCAAACTTGCATCATTTATAAAAAGAAGAAGAAATCAGATAATTAGGTCTGAATAGGGAATAGTAATCTCTGTTAAGAATTACCTCAAACAAAGATGACTATAGGCTCAGACAATGCCCCAAGCCACGTACAAGCAGACTTTTCTGGTATGTCTCAGGTTCAGGAAGCAGATAGTGAGTTCCATCCCATTGCACATATCTAGCCCACAAACCTGCAAGCTACATGCAAGCTCAAGTCCCAGGGTGGTTGGCCTCTGCAGCATAAGGTACAGCTGCAGCCTGTTTCCAAACATCTAGGTAGGTAGCTAGGCAGGCTCCCCCTCCATTGGTGAGGTTAGCCCTTCAGCCAAGCTGATAAAAAGTCTAGCCCTTTCTGGATAACAAAGTGCAAATCAGAACAAGCCTTCACCCAGCCCAAGCCACAGCTCCTCTTTACATGTTTGCTACTAAGACTTTCATGTCTTAGTAGCAAAAGTTCCCCAAAGTTCTCCTTTTGGTTCTTGGGATTTAAACTAGGCTGTACCTGGACAGCTCTCTGGCTGCTCTGAGTCCTAGGCTCTCTGCTAATAAATTTGTTAGTCTCTAAGGTGCCACAAGTACTCCTTTTCTTTTTGCCAGTGTTATAAACTCCCTCCCAGCTGCAGTGGGGACTTCTTCCCTCCTTCCGTTTGCAGGAAGCTGCAGCCTACTGCACAAGGTCATTGTATTCACCCTTTTCTGGAGTCTGTAACTAGGTCTTCTCCAACTCCCTTCCAGACTTCTTGACCACAAACTCCAAAGCAGGCCCTGTTCCCTTCAAGTTCCCTCCTTCTTTCCTCTCCCATACAGAGGCTCATTACAGGTTTGGCCTGGTCTGCTTACTGGCAGAAAGGCTGTTTTTTATATCCTCTCTCAGCATACATTGCATTTCCCTTAGTCATGAATTTCTTCTTGAACAAGATTGTACCAAGCCAGAATCGTGCATTAATGGGTCCGGCCCACCATACTCTTCCATATTTGAGTGCATAAATTGGTTAATTGAACTTCTACCCACCCAGTTTGGTCTTGCAAATCCCTGTTTCTTTGCAGAAATGCAAATTTAACACATGTAAAATTTGCATGTACACATTTAGAAGTTGTTTTGAAAATTTAGCCCCAGGAGAGGCACTCACATTATCCCAGAGCAATTTGTTCCTTTTCTTAAAAGCCAAAAAGTTTCCACATCTACAGATGAAAGGGACACTTCAGTTAAAGGTCAGGAAATCCAGCCGTAATATGGCTTTGACTAGTGCTTTAGATCTCAACATTAAATTCTAATTAAAAATTGAGTTAGAAGCATGAAATTCTAATGAGGGAGCTGAAGGCTAGAGCTCTCAATGTTGCATCATGTGTTCTCTTATTTTAAAAAAGCAGCACATCAATTTTGGATATTTTGAATAATTTGTATTATTCCCATTGATAGGTGTACCTAAGTCATAGGGGAAATACCTAAACAAGGGTATATCGGAAAATGTTTTTAGTTACTCAAATTGCATTTTCTGCATTTAGTTTTGGAAAACCCACACTGAAAATTCCTCACAAAGAACTAGCTCAGGGAGACTGGCTTTTAGCTTTCATTTGTATGGCTAGTTGCTCGTCCTTTGGAGTTTTCTCTGCTGTCACTAACTCTCCAATGCTGCATATATACACCTCCGACTACCTCTACCCTCACAATAGTCTGCTGGGCCATTTCATGTAATGCTCTGATGCCATCTTATATGAGCTGTTCAGACATTAAAAAAAAGCAAAAATAAAAATAAAAGCTTCTTGACAGTGACATCTAGAAAACTGATGTCTAGATGAAGTGGTGGAAATTCAGGTCCTGGAGAAATGTAAAACTGGATTGGACAAAGCTCTAGAACAGTGGTGGGCATCCTGCAGCCTGCGGGTTGCATGCGGCCCATCAGGGTAATTTGATTGCAGGCCACAAGACATTTTGCTAATGTTGACCGTCCACAGACAGCCTCCCACAACTCCCAGTGGCTGCAGTTTGCCATTCCCAGCCAGTTGGAACTGTGGGAAGCAGCAGGCCGCA
Source organism: Dermochelys coriacea (assembly GCF_009764565.3). Classification (NCBI taxonomy): domain Eukaryota; kingdom Metazoa; phylum Chordata; order Testudines; family Dermochelyidae; genus Dermochelys; species Dermochelys coriacea. The sequence continues at coordinate 66,209,527 of NC_050068.2, forward strand.
GGGACATGCTGACTACCACTGCCTAGAAGGTGTAATTTGTAACAAATACATCGGAAGCAGCATGAATTAGTCAGCATACTCTCACAGGTATTTTCCATCCATAGGCCAAATCTTGAAGTGTTTACTTAATCTTTGTTCATGTCAAACTCCTATTGATTTCAAGAACTTCAGGATTTGGCCTTACGATTCAACATTTTGCATTTTCAGTGTTTCAGGACTATTACAAAAACAATATTTTCTTTCAGTGTATTCATATGCCATTGTGTGACTCACCATAATTTGCCTGAGATACTTTGGCTGAGTGGTTTGGAAGCATTATATGACAGAATTTGAAAATGAATTTACTGACAAAAGTTCTTTTCCATCTGTGGACTAGTTCCTCAAGTCTTTATGCAGTTTTCACTCTATTCTTACTCTGGAATAATTCCCACTGATTTCCAGGGCATCAGGATTTGACTGTATAATCATATCTGAGGTACTTAATAATGAGAGATATACACAGTAGTGGCATACAAATACACTGAACCAAAATACTTCATTTGTGAAATAAAGTGAAATGCAGATATTGCAAAATATTGAATCATAAGGTCAAATGTCAGACCTTAAAATCAGTGGGAGTTATGCCTGGGTTAAGATGGAATACTCGCTAAGTAAAAGCTTTGTAAATATACTAGATGAGTCAATAATACAGGTGTAATAAAGTATACAAGCGGTTTGGAAGCATCCATATAACTAAATGGGAAAGAACTGAATCAGTAAATAAGTAATACATAGCTCCCACCTATAGTGCACTTGTAAACTATATTATACTCTACCATTGTCTCCTCTAGTGTAGTTATAATCTGCCAAAATGGTCACAAAAGAGGGGGAAAAGAACATTGTAGGATAAGTCTCCTTAACTCACTAGGCAGCTGTTACTATGACAAGAAGTCTCTCTCAGCTAATCTGCTTGTAGTTAGTGGGATCCCTTCTGAAGATATGAGTAACAGACATATGAAAGGACTGGAAATGTTTGGCTGGGATGCTAAAAAAAAAAAAAAAAAAGGAACATGGATTGTGTTAAACCGTAGAGAGACATAGGGAGTGTGAATTTTAAAACAACCCTTTTTTTTAGTCTCAAAAATTGATATGGAAGTGGAACAAAGATATTTGTTTATTCTTCAATCTGTACAAAACAAAGGGACAGATTCGCCGCTATGCTCCGGCTGCTTTGTGACCCGAACCCTACAAATCATTCATAAACAGTTTAATAGAATGGGTTCATTCCCCGCTATGCCAGCAACACAAAATTGAGTTAGCTGTATCCCTCACATGTCCAAATCTGTACTGCAGATAGTGATTCTAGACTGCTTGGCACTAAGGGGAGTCATCTGCACAGTGTGTATACAATGCTACCAAGGCAGAATAGTGCAAGGCATAAGAGAAATTAGTTAAAGAGCTTAGGTTTCTTCCACTGCCAACCTGAAGGGGATCTGAGGAAATCAAATGTGATAATCCCAGCCAAATCGGATGAAAGGAAGAAAAAGCAAATAGAGGCCTGTTGAAAAACTCCTTCTCTAACCACTGTATTTCCTAATAAAATTCCTCTGCTACTCTGAGATGTGCTACCAATACAGCCAACCAACCAACCAAGGAATACATCATATAGCAAAAAAGAAAAAGAAAAAAGCTCTTTTGATTATACAGTATTAATACATTTCACAAAGAGATGGGTTTCAGCATTTGAAAAAAGTATCTGAGACACTAGGGAATATTTTTCATATTAAAAAGGAAGAATCTTTTTTTTCCTTCCAGTTGATATATTATTACTATTTCAGCACCCGGAGGAACAACAGGGAAGGCATTAAGAAATGTCCTGGGAATTCACTAGATTTTTGGTGGTATTACGTTTTTTTAAAGATGATGTTGCCACAAGATTAGGGAAACACTCCTGTACTTGTGGTTCAAAACACTGTTGGACATATCCTGAGATCACTTTGTGGCAGCACAAGTCAGGCAAAGCCAGTAGGCTGAACACTGGTGAAGGGATCTTGCTTTCCTTATTAAGGCATGGAAAGCTTGTAAGGTACTTACATTTATTTCAACATTACATAACATGCTCTAAAACAGCAATGAAACCCTGCTGGTGGCGGCAGCCTGCAGCTGCCAGTAGTCAGAACCAGTTTAAAATAGATGACCTTTGTTCTCAGCTACCCCATATCCTTGCATGACAATGACAGCTGCTCCACAAAGTAGGCATAGTGCCTGCAGGTGTGGGAAGGGAACAATCTCTGATGCAGAAGCATGTAAGTGAGTTCTCTCCCTCCTCCTCCATGTATTCAGGACACTCTGCCTGATGTTGGGATCCTTAAGGAGACCTGGTGTTGGGTCTTACTACACTCAGAGTAATAACTCTAGAGGGTTGGGGGGTGGAAGGATAGGGAAAGATTGGGTTCTTAGACCCCAGTTATGCTTTACAGACATCACTTTATTCACATGAATAATCCCAGTGGCTTCAAAGCAAGTGAGAAAGTTATGCACAAGCCGAAATCTTTATAGGATTGGGGGCACTTCATTTTTTGTTTTAAATATGAAAAGCAAAGATCTACCTGATAGATGTTGTGGTGGTTCAATAATGGGGCTCTCCCCTTTCTCCAACGCTAGCTGCTGGATGGTGAACTCAGTATAGATTCTGTCCAGGACTGGACATTGCAGTACCACCGTTGTGAGCTGTGTGTTTTGGATAATTATGTAGTCTAGAATATTGTGTGGAGGGTACGATTAGTGGGCAAAACCTTTGGTTACGTCACTGGACAAACCTGTTTTCTTTTGGGTTTTGGTAATAATGAAAAACAAGTGACAGCTGTGCCAAAAGTCACCTAATCAGAGAAGGAAATGGTAAGGCGTGCCCTGCACATGTGGACAAAATAATAAGAGGACTGTTCCTTGTAGAACTAAGGTTCCAAAATTATGAGTTACTATTTAAGAATTGCCCAGGTGTCAAGGCCATTTAGACAAAAGATAGAACAGAGGACTGAGAGAATAAAAACCATTAGACAGTGGCTAGATTGCTCAGTAGTCTGAAGAAACGCAAGAGTTGCTGCAGCCTTTTTCAAGGATGTACCACTGGTATGATGAAAGAGACTTCCCCTTTTTCCATGTCTATGAACAAATGAATTAAAAATATTACATTAATATCAATCATTGGTACTACATGATGTGCTAGATATAGTAGTAAAATGAGCAGTTTAATGGAATCTAATATTATAATTAAGATGTGTACAAAAAGAAAGTCAACTATAAGTGATACAGCTTTGGGAAAAATATTCTACACTTTAATGACAGAGTTTACCTCAAGGACAATCTTGTTAGGAAAGAAAGAGGTTGCATTCATATTGATTACTTTTAGTTTAAGTAATAAAGTGAAGAGATAAAGCCAATGTTTTCAATCAAGCAAACTTATGCTATCAAGATAGTGACATATTTTGCTGCTGAAAAACAGCAGTATAGAAAAGGAATGGAAACCAATCAACATGTTTATAAAGACACTTGATAAGACAGCAGAATAATCAGAAATCACCTGTTTAATACACAGACTCAAGACAGCCATATATACTAAGGTACTACAACTGTTATTAAAACAAGGAGAACAGAAATGGAAGATTTACAGTGCAAAAGCCAAAAACGCCTGGAAGGGAAAAGACTGAGGTCTTGGGTCAGCCACTTGGAGACATCAAGTATCTATCTCAAACAGACACCTGAAACTGTCTGTATTTTCCAGGAATTCAGGTTGCCTGCTAGCACTAGAAAAGACTATAGTGTGTCCATCCTTCACTTAACCTGTGTTTGCAGTGTCAGCACCTGCTGGGAACAATAACTGAGCTGAAACCTGGTGGCTGAGCAAAGATCTGGTGATAAGACTTTTGTTTGGGTGGTGACTCACATCAGTCAGTTGACCATTTTCTGAAACTGGGTAGCCAACTAGTAAGGAAGTGTCCACGCCTATATATGTGTTTTAAGGGTGGTTAGAGGTACAGTATGTCTTTGTTTTGTAATGGTTTCAATCAAGATTGCTGTAAAGTAGCTTTAAAAATGAACAAGTTACTGTTGTTAAATAAGATTGTACAACTGTACACCTGTCTACTATAATGTTTCATACTGCCTTTCAAGTTCTGAGTATAGAGACATAAAATAAGAAAGTGTGCAAGCTTTCTGCACTCAGTCTATCATAAATGTATGAGTTTATTACAGGAAGCTAGGTGTGTTAGTCAGATCCTAGGGATATCATCATTCATTGCAAAATAGGTTAAAAGGCTTGACTACTATAGAACTATCGGAAAAGAGACCTTTGTGAATTGGCATGCAAGTAACTGACCAAGTTGTTGTGATCTATTTTAGGATTTTTTTCCTCTGTTGTGTTAGCAACACTGGAATTGATAAAAAGTTGGCACAAGTGAGGCACTATTATGAGGGATGCTTAGTCAAAAAATGTAAACAAAGTCACCTTCCCAAGACAGTAATTGAGTGTGTTATTTTCTACTGTGGTTGTGTAATTTGATTCTGAAAACCTAAAATGGTTATATTCATGAATTTTTTAATTTATGTAGCGAAGTCATAGTCCAGCCCATAGTCATGGGTTCCAACTGGAGATTTCTGCAAGCAAGTGGCAAGATATTATTGCAGTGCTTTTGACTTAAACTGGATCAAGCTGATGAACAAAGACTAACAGACTCAGTGAGCTCACTTTCAGCTTTTGGAACTTTGAGTTATTTTTCACTGTGTGTTTGTAATCTCATTGTTCAGATTTAATTTGTTTCTTTTGTTTATATTTATGTAAAACTGAAGACAAGGTATGTGGATTATGAAGCAGTCCTGATATTTAGTAGAAATTAAGCTATTATATGATTATAATATTGTATAAAGCTCATAGTTAAGAATTAAGTTAATTCTTTTGGGACTTGTGCAATCCTTGGTGGAAATCCTCAAATGGCTGAATTCTGGTTCTCCCTGTGCTTTCTCTAGGAATTATATTGAAGTATGAGGGGGGGTGTGATTAAGCAAATTCTAGCCCACCCGAAGTTTATATATGCAAGAGGATTTTAACAACTAGGAATGAAGGGAAAGGATATCTCCCACTCCTGAGCCTGCCACCCTCCCCAGTGCAATCCTTTTCAAAAGGAAAAACCAGGAAATAGAGAAATAGGATAGGCTAGAGAAAAATAGTATTAATCCTTCCTGTTACTGATTATTTCCAGTCTCAGACCTTCTATTATAATTTTCTACACTATTCCCAAGGGCTTGGACTGGTCACAGAACCATAGACTTTAAGGTCAGAAGGGACCATTATGATCATCTAGTCTGACCTCCTGCACAATGCAGGCCACAGAATCTCACCCACCCACTTCTGTAACAAACCTGTAACTTATGTCTCAGCTATTGAAGTTCTCAAATCATGATTTAAAGGCTTCAAGGTGCAGAGAATCCTCTAGAAAGTGACCCATGCCCCACACTGCAGAGGAAGGCGAAAAACCTCCAGGGCCTCTGCCAATCTGCCCTGGAGGAAAATTCCTCCCCCACCCCAAATATGGCAATCAGCTAAACCCTGAGCATGTGAGCAAGACTCACCAGCCAGACACCCAGAAAAGAATTTTCTGTAGTAACTCAGATCCCACCCCATCTAACATCCCATCACAGGCCATTGGGCATATCTACCACTAATAGTCGAAGATCAATTAATTGCCAAAATTAGGCTATCCCATCATATCATCTCCTCCATAAACTGATCAAGCTTAGTCTTGAAGCCAGATAGGTCTTTTGCCCCCATTGCTTCCCTTGGAAGGCTGTTTCAGAACTTCACTCCTCTGATGGTTAGAAACCTTTATCTAATTTCAAGTCTAAACTTCCTGATGGCCAGTTTATATGCATTTGTTCTTGTGTCCACATTGGTACAGAGCTTAAATACTTCTTCTTCCTCCATGGTATTTATCCCTCTGATATATTTATAGATAGCAATCATATCTCCTCTCAGCCTTCTTTTGGTTAGGCTAAACAAGCCACGCTCTTTGAGTCTCCTTTCATAAGACAAATTTTCCATTCCTCGGATCATCCTAGTAGCTCTTCTCTGTACCTGTTCCAGTTTGAATTCATCCTTCTTAAACATGGGACACCAGAACTTCACACAATATTCCAGATGAGGTCTCACCAGTGCCTTGTATAATGGTACTTACACCTTCTTATCTCTACTGGAAATACCTCGCCTGATACATCCGAAGACCGCATTAGCTTTTTTCACGGCCATATCACACTGGCAGCTCAGTCATCCTGTGATCAACCAATACTCCAAGGTCCTTCTCCTCTTCTGTTATAACTAAAATTCTTGTTATTAATCCCTAAATTATAATCTTGCACTTTTCACTATTAAATTTAATCCTATTACTATTACTCCAGTTTACAAGATCATCCAGATCTTCCTGTCTGATATCCTGGTCCTTCTCCGTATTGGCAATACCTCCCAGCTTTGTGTCATCTGCAAACTTTATTAGCACATTCCCGCTTTTTGTGCCAAGGTCAGTAATAAAAAGATTAAATAAGATTGGTCCCAAAACCAATCCTTGAGGAACTCCACTAGTACACTCCTTCCAGCCTGACAGTTCACCTTTCAGTGTGACCTGCTGTAGTCTCCCCTTTAACCAGTTTCTTATCCACCTTTCAATTTCCATACTGATCCCCATCTTTTCCAATTTAATTAATAATTCTCCATGTGGCACCGTAACAAATGCCTTACTGAAATCGAGGTAAATTAGATCCACTGCATTCCCTTTGTCTAAAAAAATCTGTTACCTTCTCAAAGAAGGAGATCAAGTTGGTTTGACAAGATCTATCTTTTGTAAAGCCATGTTGTATTTTGTCCTAATTGCCATTGACCTCAATGTCCTTAACTACTTTCTCCTTCAAATTTTTTTCCAAGGACCTTGCATACTACAGTTGTCAAATTCATAGTTACCCAGATCACATTTTTCCCTTTCTTAAAAATAGGAACTATGTTAGCAATTCTCCAGTCATACGGTACAACCCCTGAGTTTACAGATTGATTAAAAATTCTTGCCAATGGGCTTGCAATTTCTTGTGCCAGTTTCTTTAATATTCTTGGATGAAGATTGTCTGGGACCCCCAATTTAGTTCCATTAAGCTGTTCGAGTTTTACTCCTACCTCAGGTAGGCAATATCTACCTCCATATCCTCATTCCCATTTGTCATGCTAACATTATCCCCAAGATCCTCATTAAAGACCGAGGCAAAGTATTTGTTTAGATATTGGGCCATGCTTAGATTATCCTTAACCTCCACTCCATCCTCAGTGTTTAGCGGTCCCACTTCTTTCTTTGTTTTCTTTTTATATGGCTATAGAACCTTTTACTATTGGTTTTAATTCTCTTTGCAAGGTCCAACTCTACATGGATTTTGGCCTCTCACTTTATCTCTACATGTTCTGACCTCAGTAATGTATCTTTCCTTGCTAATCCCTCCCATCTTCCACTCCTTGTAAGCTTTCTGCTTTTTCTTAATCACCTGAGATGCTTGCTCATCCAGCTTGGAGTACAACTACTACCTATGATTTTTTCCTCCTTTCTTGGAATGCAGGCTTCTGATAGTTTCTGCAACTTTGACTTGAAGTAATTCCCAGGCCTCCAATGTCTTAAGATCCACAAGTTTCACTCCAATCCACTTCCCTAATTAATTTCCTTAATTTTTTAAAGTTAGCCTTTTTGAAATCAAAAACCCTAGTCACAGATCTATTTTTGTTTATCCTTCCATTTAGTCTTAACTGAATTAGCTTATGATCGCTTGAACCAAAGTTGTCCCCTACAACCATTTCTTCTATGAGGTCCTCACTGCTCATCAGAACCAAATCTAAAATGGCATCCCCTCTTGTCCGTTCAGCAACTACTTGGCAAAGGATAGCTGATACCATCAGCCATCGTATCCAGGAAAATCTGAGCCCAATTATTACTACTAGCACTTGTCTCCCAGTCTATATCTGGTCTTTGAAGGCAGCTTTGTAGTGGATAGGGCACTGGACTAGGAGTCAAAAGACCTGAATTCTATTCACTTCACCAATTTGTTCCCTTCCCCTCTCTCATTCCTCTTAGTCTACTTTGTCTATTTAAATTGAAAGCTTTGTCACGTGGACCTATTACTAATTAGGATACTTTTGTCCTTTTCTACATCTTTTACTACACTTTTTCTCTTTACCCTCCTTCCAGTTATCATGTCAGACATTTTGCTTTTAGTTTTTGCCTTCTGCTCATTCCCTGTTCCTTTTGCCTATTCCCTAAGTTTAGATCCCATTCCCTCCCCCACCCCACACACACTTTAATCATTCTATCCTTCAGTTTCTCTTTTCCAACCTTGCCTATTCTTTCAAATTCTCATCCAAATTGTCTGTTCACTCCAATCTCTTCCATATGATTTCCCATTGCCCATAATTGTTGGAATGGAGATGGACTTGATATAATATGGAGTGTGATTTGCCAGGATGACAAATTCTCAACTGGGGAGAGGATGTAGTAGGGTCTGAATGAGCATTGAGACATTGAGAGATGGGGGAAAAGACTTCAGGAACTGACCTTGTTTGCATAGACATGCCTACTCTGCCTAGGTGTGCAGCATGAGAGAGCTGCTTTGCCCGATCACTTTTGGTTGGTATTGGATTGTGAATCCCCTTTGGTGTTGGGTGCAGGGGTGATGAAAGGTGGTTGTCCTTGTTGTACGTGTGCGTTGTGGGGGGGTGACAGGGCTGTGCTTGGCCTGCCCTGGTCGAGAGGGTCACCCTCAACTGAACTGCAGTAGCTAAACAGGGGGTAGGGATGCCAAATCCCAGTGAAAGGGAAAAGAGGATGGAGACAGGTGTTTGTACCTGGTAGTGTTAGTTCTACTTAAAGAGTCTTAGACACAATTTGATCCTTCCCCCCTCCACTGTTAAAGACAGAGCTGATTAAACTCAATGGAGAGTCGTTTGGTTAAGTGACCACTACAGCTGAAATCACTGATGACCAGATCTAGGTGCTAAGTCTTACATATGCTGGGGGACAGTGTTTTCTCATAAAGAAACTGCCCAGCCTACACTAGCAATGAGGTTCTGCTGAGGGTAACACTGTAGTACAGTAGAGCTTAAAAATAACTTTGAAGCTGTTTAATAAAATTCCCAATGTTTGATGGGGTAGTTTCTGAAAACAGGGAGAAACTCCATTCCTGGAAATGCCACTGTAGTTTCTCTCATCACCACCTAGAGTTATAGTGTCCTATTTTTCTTTTGTACTTCTGTTATACTAGGATGATCATTTCAGTTATTTTTCCCCCATCACAATAAAACTTAAGTTATTTCTCTTGTCAGCATGCTGACTGAAACAGCGTGGTAATACAAAACAAAACAAATTGGCAGACAGTTCAAGTATGTTTGTCAGATACAAACTATGGAACATCCACAATATAAATCCTTCTATTATTAGTAGCAGGGGGAACTGAAGTTACTGACAGAACAATTTCAGACTAGTTGAACAAGTGATCGATGCTAAGAAAAAAAAAACAAACAAATGAGGAACAGCAAAAGGAATTGGGCCTTACTGCCTAGGGCTAGACACGACAAACATCTAATGCATATGTTAGAGTGGAATGTTCATTCAATGACCAGGACTCATCAATTTGTAAACAAAATTCAAACATCTGATTTACAACCACAATACAATTGCAATTAAACACTATTTTCTTCAGCACCAGTCTTAAGACAGGTGGCTTCCTCCAGGATCTCTTAACCCACTCTGTATTTATAGATCAAGGAACTTGAAGAACTCCTAATGGGAAGGTTCAGAAGTAATACAGAGCAACATTGCCCACTTTTCTCTTGTATTCATTACAAAAGGACAGAGGGATAGGAGAAAATGAACAAAAATAGTTCAGTATCTTTCTTGTGGTAGTGTATAGTGAGCCAACATGCTAATGGGAAATAATGAATACAAATCTGGACCTCTCTGCTTGTATTTTAAAAAAGCAAACCCTACCACCTTTTGTACAGTTATGTTTAATATACTTGTCCTGTGTTTTTCACCAATTTTTTGAGTTTTAAATGTGATTGGATTATTTAATCTCCTCCTTAAGATATCATGTGAAATTGAAGTAGGTTTTTAAAAAAAAAAAAAAAAAAAAAAGAGTGATACTCAGCACCTTAGAAAACAGTTATGTTGAAAAGACCCAGTTAGTCATACAAGTTTTTCTAGTGCTCGAAAGATTATTCTTAATGAAGACTATTTTTATTATCCATTTTCATTCAGAAAATACTTCACTTTTTTTCCTTTTGATTGTTAAAGTAAATTCTTTGGGAAGTGAGTTCATATCATACTTAAAACATGTAAGCTTCCATAACAGTTTTATTTTGCTTTTTTTTATTGGCTTCTTTTATACAAGGGACAGAAGACACAAATTTTAGTAAGCTACAAAACCTCAGTAAGCTGTCCTCATTATAGTGCAAACAACACTGACACATTAATCCATTTATTTATATGAACTTCATCCTTTATTGTTAGTTGTAGAATAGAGTATCATGAACATCTCGTGAGAATCTCTAAACTGGTTTGTCACTCAGCAGGGAAATAAATGTCTTCAGTAACATTACTGAAAGCATTTTATTTAGTAAATATAATAAAATACATGTAGAGATATGCAAGCAATGAAATTCCAGAACATCTGGTGATCTGCAGGTAGGCTCAGAATTCAAACTTGAAACAGGTGCATCGAAGCAGGTTCCCACTTCTTAAACTGCATTATATACTGTAGGTTAAAGTAAAATCACATGACAGTCCAGCACATCTATACATTTCACAATGAAACAAGCAGATATTTTTTGAGTTTTGAATTGTAATGAATATTTTGTTTTCATAATCACTGTTTAAAGACTGCTTGACTACTCCTCTCCATCCCCACCACCCTCCAAAAATATCATACATCTGAATATTAATAAAGTATACTATTTCAGACAAGCAACGTTTAGACACTTCCTTAGAGGCCAGATTTTTCAAGAGTGCTCTGCACCCAGAAATGAGAGCAATGGGAACTGCTATGTGCTGGGTTTTGTTTGAAAAAAAATAGCCATTAATATTTTTAGGTGCCTAACTGGGAGCTCTTGGGTCCTGAGCTCTTTTGAAAGTTTGGCCTTCAAAAAGCTTACCTGAACCCCACATGAGTGCAAAATATGAATTAAAGTATTCAAAAAACAGAATTGCTTGGTTATTTTGATATTCCAAGTTTTGTTTCCATACAGAAAGTTGAAGAACAAGGCTCCAGTAAAAAAAAGTTAGGAAATAAATCAAAACATTTCATGATTTCAGAAAGGCTAGACTCCTGTTTGTTAAATTAAGGTTGCCAAAGGGATTCACAGTATTCTAATTTTAATTAAATAAGTTATGTTACTTCTAGTGCCCACACAATTCAAAGTGTACATGTATAACTACAGTTCAGTGACCTTTAGCACTAAAGTATCATTGTTTGTAATGTTTTGCTCATATTCATGCTTATTGTTTATATTACAGAACTCCAGACAGGTTAATACTGTTATGAAAAAACCCACAGAGGCACTAACAACAAAATGAAGATATCTGTAACCAAAGCCTCAAGTTTTAGAAATAAGGTAGCATTTGGCCATCACCACATGATGTTTGTGTCAAGATAGGATGTCTGCAAACTCAAACTTGCAGAGTTTGGGTTCAGTCAGAATGAAAGAAAGCAGCCAGGGAAATGTATACTATACAGCACAACTTGACCCTGATCCATATAACCCTATTGGCTCAGTTAATACAATCAGAAAGACATGGCTGACCCTCCCAGGGGCATTGCCTCTGCACCTCCCATAGGTCTCTTAGCCCTGCTCGTATCCTGCTTCTGTTCACTTCCTTCACCGCAATAGGAGGTTGTGATTCCCCTGATTGCAAAGAGTTGTCTTATCCCACTGGCTTCTGCTCAGCACTCTTAATTCTTTATATAGTGCCACCATTTGCCAAGCAAAGCAATAATCACTGTTATATTATAACCTTCAAGTTGCTGTAGTTTATACCAGAGGGCTGGACAAGCACACAGCTAGCCTGAGCAAGTCTAAAGACACCTTTGCACTGCCACTTCTTTGCAAGTTATGATGTGTGCTCCTTGGCTACAGCCAGTGCTCAAGGCTAAGGGCTCAAGTGTCTGCTATAAATGTCTCAACAAGCTCAATCACATCTGTTCTCCTCACTGGTTATGCCAGCTTCAGATTGGATTATCTGAATTGGCTGTTAAACAAATAACTCAACTGATATTCAAAATGGAAGCTACCAAAGTGATTCATACCTATCACTGTACTCATAAACCATCACCAGAGCAACAGTACTACTGTGATAGGCACTGTTTGCTGATGGCATCACTTAGCAGTTAGGGGACTAGGTCTCTTCTCAACCTGCCTCCAATATTTCCCCCTGGCCACAGTCACATCCCATGGCAGTCTTCCCTTTGGTGAGTGTAGACTCACCCCACCAGTTAGGTCACCAGTCAGTCTAATCCCTCTCCAGGTGATGGAGACTACAGGAATATATGATCCCCCCCACCCTCCTGATTGGGGGAAGGCTTTCACTCAGTCTACTGACCTCCTTGGGTCTCCAATCCCAGCCACATGGGTCTAAAGATCTTTAGTCTCTCCTTCCTTCCCCAAGAGAGAGTCTGGAAGTGAGGGTTCTTGTGTCTTCATAAGCTGGTAGAGGAACTCAGGCCCTCCCACTCAGCTGGGCTCTAGCCCAAAGCCCTGTGAGAGGTACCAATGTTCAGCACCCAGGCTATCTCCCTGCATCACTTCCTACCACCCACTCTCTCACTAAAGTCATATAGTTTGCCTCAAAGTAGTAAAAGAAAAATTTTACTTTCAGCCCCCCTGGGCTCAGCAGCCAGGCTTTCTACCAGGAAAAAGGCATCTGCAGCACCCTTCTTCAGAGCTCTCAAGACAGGTCTCCCTCCCTGCTCTGTCAGGCCTCTTCTGAGCTCTCTGGCTTCCTTTTAAGCTCCACCTCCAGCTGGAACATGCTTTGAGGTGGGACTGGCAGGATCACCTGGGCCCAAAGTTGCTTCTTAACTCCTTCACTTCCAGTGTGGGTTTATACATCCCATCACAATTACTTTGACTTATTTTCAAAATAGTTACATATGCATGCAATATACAGACAAGGCTTGGCCTATCAGAGGCCACGTCTGTAAACTGATTAACTCTAAAACGGCATTGAGCAAGAACAGTGGATGACGGCAATCTCAACAAGAAATCCATACTATAAAACAGTATTCACAATAAAAATAAAACCATATAGCTATCCATTAAGTGTCTTTTTTAATAGTCATGAGCTAAGATGGGTGTTATATTAAGTCATATGTTTAGCATTTATAATAAAATAGCTCCCATTATTTTAAAATACATTTATGTGATCCAGTCCCAAGTCAAAAATAGAGCTGTTAAACAATTTGCTTATTTTTTCTGTGTAAAGATTTTGACCAAGATTGGAAAATAAATAGTGTTGACCATCACACATTATCCAACATTTGCATGGCAAAAGCAATTTAAAGTCTGCATTAATTTACTTAATCCCGACAGAAGTAATTTTTTTCCTTCAGTTATAGCAGTTTGTGTTATATCTGAGGGAAGAAAAAACTAATGTTTTATGATCCTGGAACATCACATCAGGCTGCTGTTGCAGTAGTTCCTAAACCCAGTCGCTTTCTGGAGGGAGAGAGAGAGAGAGAGAGAGAGAGAGAGAGTACTGAACTGAACTCCCATTACTTATATTAGGGTGAAATTCATTCCTGCACAAAGGACCAACACAAGGAAGGGCTTAGTAGGCACTTAACTGGCACACATGCTTTATTTAGTAGTCTATTACAGATGGATGAATGTCACCCTTTAGCAAGCACTTACATGAATGCTCACTAGCATCAGAAAGGATTTTACAATCTGACCATTAACTACTGGGGGTCCACTTTAGTATGGAGTAGAAGATTGGACTCACCCTTTGTGGCTGGGCATAGCATAGTGGATCTTTCCTCTCTAGCTTCCCCTGTCAGAGGACACTCTGGTCCTTCAGGCAGTCTACCTCTTCTCTCAGTTCAGTCCTATGGCCAGGTCATGGATTAGTTCACACCCCTTTTGAAGTACTACAGTCCCAAGTTCACCTAAAACAATACCCAAATTTCAGTCTTTTCATCCCCTTTCTGGGGGTTATTCAGACCCACAGGTCCATAGTAGGAATCTTCAATGTTTTGCCACTCAAAGAATCTCAAGTATCTCTAGTCCCACTCAACTTTAACAATCCCTATCTTGGGCTCGCTGTATTGAGAACTCCTCATCTCCCACTGTCTTGGTACTTCTTCATTCGGAGCGCTGTACTGAACCCTCTTTTGGGCCTGCTTCTCTTGTAGCCTTAACCTTAAAACTGTGTGCACCCAGCGTTTTCCCTCCCTCTATCAGGCTCCCTGAAGCCCTTAGCTTCCTTTGCAGGTCCCAGGCAACCCCCTCTTCCTCAGGACTTCTGCTGGGGATAAGTTCAATGCTTTCAATGATCTTTCTTGCTCTTATTATAGTGTTTCACAGGCTCTCTTGGCTCAGGCCCCTCTAGTTCTGACTCAAAATCTCCCAGGCTTATCTCAGCCTTCAGCCCAAGAGAGGAAATGCCCAGCTATCTCTCACTTGGGTCTCTTCCTTGGCCTCTCTTCTACGTCCCTGTTCATTTTTTATGTAGACCCAGGTCATCTCTAGCTGGATTTGATCACTATTTATGCCTCCAACCCTCCCTGTGGCCTAGTTGGATTCAGGCTCCTGTTAAACCAGCTTAACCAGTGTGGGGTTTACACACCCCATCACAAGCCCTTCCTCTCAAGACAGTGTCAGCCTAGGGGCATGTGTTCGCACCACTTGTCCAGCTTCTCACCCTTTGCATTCCACTTAGTAGAAGTTTCTTTCATACTGGAGGGCTCCTATCCTTGTATCAAACCCCATCTTCTCATCTTCCAGGAGCTCCACTCCAACCAACTCTTCCTTTTCCAATTTTGCTTTTCTCCTCCTCAACTTTGTCTGTGAGATCTGTTCCGTAGCTGCCAGCCTCTGTTGCAGATATTTGAGCCCCACAACCATTTCCTCAGTCCTCTTCAATACAAGAATAAGTCTTTGGGGAAAAGGTTCCAGTACTCTGTAGTAATTGCCAATAAATAAGTATAATATGACTAAGTAGAAATACTCTTTGATTAGTTCAGGTGTGGCTAACCATAAGGGCCAGCCCCTTGACTGGTGTAAATTGCCATGGTGTCATTGAAGTAACCCCAATTCATGTAAACAAGCAACCCAAAAAACATTAATCATAAAAATAGCCTAAGCTTACTGCAGCAACAGTACTCATGCTAAGAATCTCCTATATCCAATAACACAAAAGGGAACAGGCCCAGCGGCGGGTTGCTCTATTTGGTAGCACCAACTACTACCTCCTGTTTTTATGCTGTTCTATAAACTCAGTTTTTGTAAAGTAAGATAAAAATATAAACCAAATATTTTTTGATTTTTCATCAAAAAAAGTGTTAAAAGAAACAGGAATTTTCCATGAGAGTTCTATTTACCTTGAAAAGGGGATTTTTCCTATAACAAAAGTTGAAAGATTGTCAAACAGTTCTCGCAGCAGATTTGTCCAGGAGCAGTCATGCCACAGGAAGTGGAGAGCAGGAGGAAGAAGAAAGAGATCAGTCTTTAGTGGCAGTCATTTGTATTATTCTTACTACACAGCTTATGCTGCTTTATCTGAAATCTCTTCCTCCAGGGACTGGTTTATTGGGTATTAAACAATAAAGTATTCACTCTTGTATCCAAGATTCCCATATCCCTTCTGGCTCTTTCAGTCAGGTTTCATAACCACTCTTGAATCAGGGCTTCACAGCATCTCCCTAGCAAGACTTCCAATTAATCTTGCTCCTGTCCCAACTCTCTCTGAGTAGGGAACTCCATTCCAGAGCGTTGGATGCTTCTCTTTACCAAGCACTTGCCTTTTTTGGTTAGTCTTTGCAGAAACACTCCTCTAAGGTCTTTCCTAGTCACTCTCAGACCAACCCTACAGCTCAACTTTATATATTCCCCACAGCCCCCACCCTCACTGAATATCTTTGTTCTCAACTTCTTTTCACTGATTGCAACCAACTGTGCTCCTTCTCAGACAAAAGGATTAACTCTTTCCTGCTAGCCTCAGGAAAGTTGCCAGCCTGAAGCTAGTATTTTAGTATTTCCTCACCCCTATGTGAATTAATGTAACTCCCATCCACATCCTGCTTGAAAAAGGAAAAGTCTAGAAGGGTCTGAATTAGACTTGTCATACAAGTTCCTACTAACAAATAGAAAAAAATAGATGGTTAATCCATATCTTGTGTTTTAGAAAGATTCCTGCATGTGGTTAGGTAAACTTAGTTTATTGATTGAAGGATACCAAAAATAAATACTTTAGCTCAGATCCTCAAAGGTTATAGGCACCTAACATCCATTGATTTCAATGGGAGTTAGGTTCCTAAATGCCTTTGAGGATCTGGGCCTTTTGGTCCTAATTCTCATCTTATTTACACCAATAGTACACCAGTAACTTCAATGAAGTTACTCCTGATTTACACCAGTGTAACCAACAGGTGATTCAGGAACTTTAAAACTAACTTAAACTCTTATTATTTTGAATGTTCCATTTTTCCTTTAGTGACTGGGGGGCAGCGGTGAGATTGTTTTGTTTCTGCATTTTTTTCCATTAGTAGCTGTTGCTGCTGGTGGCTGAACTGTTTAGGATTCCTTACAGGAGAGGTCTGCCAGTGTAAGTCATTGACACTGCTGAATGCTTCTCTCAGTGACACAAGGTCATAATTCCAAGGATACCAATCCAGGCGAAACAACCATTGTTTGCTATAATTGCAAAAGTTATGATCGTGGCACATATCTCTGCCAGGAATTAATTTTATTGTTGTCTCTAAAAAGCTGATCCTCTAGTGACTCAAACAATGCAAAGTTGTTCAGAGCATTTCCTAACATGGATGATGCTAACTGAGAACCTGATTCCTCACTTTGTTACACCTTTTTTATGCCCGTGCAACTCCATTGACTTCAGCTGTGATATTTTGCAGCTGAGAAAGCCTATTACATTTTAACAGTGCATCCTTTTTACAATATTTTGTTTGGCAATCAAGCATTTTGAATGTTCAGAGATGTTGTATCAAGGGTAATTATAAAAAAAAAAGGAAATTATAGGGAATTTTGTATGGGAGCCAACACACATTAGCACTCCAGGAAAAAGAATGTTTCCAACTTGGAACGTGTCTCATACTGTCATAATAAGGTTAATAGAGATCCTTAACTTAGAAAATTATTTTATGTGTGTGCTTCCGTAATTTAGTTTGTACTGTTCAATTTAAAATGAGCTGCACTGATATGCTGTAGCTCAGCATTCACTCAGTAAGTTCAAATAGGGCCTGGTTCTCATAGTTCTACTCATCTTGAGTAGAGATTTACTATACAAGCAGCCCTATTGGCTTCAATGGAATGACTTATGTAACAAGTACTCAGAATAGTACAGAACTGGGCCATACTGAAAAGCTATATAAGCTTGTTATATAAACCCAGGGAAAAGCAAACTGCTTCTTGTAAAGTAAGGACTGACCTGAGCCTTTGAGCCAAATTCCAACTTAAATGTTCTTGGAAAGTGAATCTGAAAACTCACATCAGCAAATATTCAAAGAAGCCAGATTTGCAATTTGCACATGTGAATATGCTTATCATAATGCAGTGGTTCCCAAACTTCTTCCACTGCTTGTGCAGGGAAAGCCCATGGCAGGCCGGGCCGGTTTGTTTACCAGCCGCATCCGCAGTTCGGCCGATCCCGGCTCCCAGTGGCCGCGGTTCTCTGCTCCAGGCCAATGGGAGCTGCTAGAAGCGGCGCAGGCCGAGGGACATACTGGCCGCCACTTCCAAGTTTGAAAATCACTGCCATAATGAAAAAGAAACAGTACCATATAACCTATCTAACCAATTTTTGATGGGGCTGCCCTACTCACCGCTGGATGGCAACTCCTCCTGGTGGTTCTGGGGATTAGCTCTGCCAGGCCAACATCCCTTTCTGTAGTTGCACTTGTCACTTTGTCTCTTTCTCATCCTGTGGCCTCTCCCTCACTCCAAAAGCTGCAGTTTCCTCTTTGTGACTCAGCCATCTAGCCAGGTCATTCAGTGGTTTCCCCTTCTAAAATCATCATTTAAAGCTCTTTCTACAAGCAGCATCTGACAATCCTCATACTTGCTGCCCTGAATATTTCACTCCAGCAGTGACTGCAGCAGTCTTCATATCAACTTCCCTTAATAACACCTCTTTGCAGTGGCTAGTAAGGGAACCCCGCCCACCTTCTACTCTGAGTTCCAGTTCAGGGACCTGTAGTGAAAAAGTTAAGATCTGAATCTATACCAACGTTATTGCTCTCACCCCTGGATTCCTTCCTACAGCGCTTCTTCTCCCCCTTCTTTCTCCCTTATCTCACAGGTGAACTTTCTTTTAATTAGCTTTCTCCTGCCCAAATCTCCCCACAATTGGCTAATTGGGCCCACTTGGCCTAATTTGGCTCTTGGAGGGTCAGTGTAAGGAGTCCCATCCCACACCCCATCACACAATCATAACTAGGCAACAGAGAAAAAAATTCTGATAGTCTTGTTTTTACAAAAGTTTCCAGAGAGGACCAAAAATTTGTAAAATGAGAGTTTCTCATAATCATGGGAAATACAATAACCGACTATTGGACTGGAGGAGAAAAAAAACGATAACTCCAGATAAAAATGGAGTTGTATAAAAATCAGTGTTCATTAAATAAAGGGTTTCTTGTATTGAATACTGACATCAAACTGCTCATGAATCCATAAAATAAAAAAGTGCAATAAAAATTACTCAACGACAGTAAGAGATCAATCTGAGGAAATAATAAACTTTGTGTGACTATTCTGCAAAGAGAAAAATGTAATTCTTCACAATGAATAATGTCATCTCTAGTTACAAATGGAAATCTGAGGCTTTATATGGCCACCATTACCACAGAATCTGAGCACCAGTCAATTTTAATATATTTATCATCACAATGCCCCTGTAAAGAGGGAAGGCTTATCCCCATTTTAGAGGTGCAGGACCCAAGGCACAGATAGGGTAAGTGATTTGTCTAAATTCACACAGGAAGTTAGTGATAGAGAAGGAGTTTGAATCCAAGTCAGCCCATGTTTAAGTATAACTTGCTAGCTCTAGACTATCCTTCCTTTCTAGCCTTTGGTGGTCTGATTCAGTAAGTAACAGAAATTCATCCCCATCACATCATCATTTCCAATCTACCTAAGGGATACCCAGGACTGAGACAGTGGTCATATTGCAATTTAGCTCTGATGTGCATTGGCACAGCTGTATGGATACATTTGCACATTGACTGCCTAAATTACAGCATGCTCTAGCCTGTGGTCATAATTCCTTCCATTCAAGACCATGAACTAACCATGTAACTTGAGGGAAAACAAGAAAGCTAGAATTCTTATTCTCCATCAACCCAGGAAGCAAAAGTTCATAGTTTATCCCTACGTCAAGGCCTTCTGTTAAATCAGCCTGCCACTATGTCAACACTATATGGTAACACTTTAAAGGAAGTGCTATAAGCATTTTATTTAGGAGACAATTATTGTATTTTTGTCTGATATAAATTAATAGGTCAAGTACCACTTATTGAGTTTTGAGGCATTCATTAACATTTTAAAATTACCACATGGCACATTAATTAGATTATCAGTCACTTATTAGAAGTTCTGACATTTAATAAGAATTTTAATTTAATTTGCTATAGATGCCTTTTCAAAAGACAAAATTGATACAAATAGTCTTACCCAGTTTAACATGTTATCTGCTGTTCTGTCGTTGTGATTAGCACAACTACAGTTATTTAATTTATATGTAACCAATGACAAGTTATTAAAGCAAATGGATAATGTGCATTTTAAATCCTATCACAGAGGTGATGCATGAACACTTTTATATTCAAATCAGGAAAATGAATAGTATTTCTGCCTCTTTTGGCTCTCTTTCAATGTAAGGTTTGAAGATAAACCCTGCTCTGCTTCTGCTGTTCTGTCTTGATGACAGAAGTACAAACATCCCAGAATTTGTAAGTGTTGATTGCTGGTTTCAATCATCTCTTTAATAATACATTCTTGTTCTTCTTTGATAGTTCTGTGTATAGCCATTCCCTATCGTCATGAATCCTGGCACGAGGCAGTTCACTGGTGTGACCTCAATCTTGACCTAATTGCACTTATTATCAGTCAAGTTTTATAATACTAACAAGGTGCTTAGGCTGACATAAAAGGCCTACAGGGTGCCCAAACTTTGCAACTCTAATGCCCACATTGGCAGCTTGACAAGAACCAGAGGGCTACACTTCATCTGCACGTACATTTACATATGTTTCCCCAATAATAAATGCATAAAACCATAAGTTTCTCTTCTGCTTGTCTCTTTGCTAAACAAAAGCAAGTTTATTCATCAGAACTCTCTTTCTTCTCTATGGTATATACTCTCACAACACTTCAGTATAATTATCCCCCTTTTGGGGGGCATGGATCAGCGTTCACGTCGCACTCCCTATCAGTAACTGGGCCAGGCCAGGGAAGCTAATGCTCCAACCCGCAGACCACATTCGGTGATGAATCCTAGTTACGTGCCAGCTGAGCCGTGTTGTGCAGAAGAAGAAGAAGAAAATCCCACTTTTTTCAGATAGGCAACTGAAGCACAGAGAGGCGAAGTGACTTGACCAGGGAAAATTTGTGACAGAGTAGGGAACTGAATCCACATTCCCCACAGCCTAAGCAAGCACCCTAACTGCAGGACTATCCTTCCTCTTCAGACTACCATCTCTCTTCACTAAAGGGAGAGTGAACAGGCAGCTGTTGGCTGCATTTTAGGACAGCCCAGGCCACAATTAGCTTTTCAAACATATTTTGAACTCCCCATCCCTATGCAAACAAGGACAAAGCCTGTGTTTGAATCTCCTTACTGGAGAGAAGAAGAGGTCAACTAATATGGGCCTCTAAATCTTCCCTCCTGTAATATCATTCAAGGTGTTTGCTCTTTCAACTACCTTGCATCTACTTGGAGGAAATTCATTGCCATGACATCCCTACTTTTCCCTTATTTAAGTCTACACTTAAGGCTAATTAGTTTTCACTGACTTTTCACTGACATTAGCTAATTATTAACTCTGCAGGATAGATTAAATTTTAATTTTAATGTAATTCTAAAACATCATGAGCTACCTCAGCATGATAAGATGCTATAAAAGTTTTAACTGTTGTTATAAGTTGGCCACCTGTTCAAAACGTTAAAAAACTACACATTTAAATCAATCATACTGTGCTTGATGCACCGTCCAAGGCTAATGTTGATAAATTATATGCTATACTCTAGATTGATTCATTATTCTTTTTTATGGTAAATACATTGGACTTTATTTTGCAGAGTCATTTTAGACTGCAGTGTCATTTTTCAAATTCCTATATATTCTTCAATGTATGTTTTCCTTTTGCAACATTATATGGGCCACACAAAGCATTTAATGCACAGTCCAAAGTAAGGGGCATGTTGGATAAATACTATCTCAGCAGCAGTATCTGGAAGTATTGTGGAACACTGGAAGGACTAGTTTCATATAGTCCTAGTATGAATACAAAAATGTTCTTGTTCTTTAAATATTTAAAATGCACATTATCCATTGGCTTTAATACAACTCTGGGACAGGTCATTCTTTCTGCTGCTGTTCTAAATTGCACTGGGGCCAAACTCAGGTTAGAATCATGGAGATACAAAGATGGTTTTGCCTCCTCTTCATATCCTGCACCAAAAGAAAGCTCAGCCAAACCCAAGATTTGGGTCAATATCTTTTTAAAAAGAAGGGTTCAGGCAATACGCAAAGAAACCATGTACAAGGAAGGAAAAAAGCAGTATTACCAGTACCTCTCACCCTATTTTTTAAATCAGTTTTTAAAACACATAGGGGTAATAGTGGGAGGGTGGGAGGACCTGAGCACATTCAGTTATCTACAGTAGGTGGTCCCAGCACAGGCCCCACTTCCTTGTATGTTCAAGAGAGGTGCTCTGCCCTTTGTGGGCCTTCTTAAGTCTGATCAGATGGGGGATCAAAATGAAAATCATAAACCCCATTATATTTGGAGATACTCCCTCCCTGTTGCCCCTAGAAGGGGGCATGAAGAGGGCATGAAGTCTACAGTGCTGCCCACAATCCAGCACCAACAAAGAGAGGGGTTGGGGAAATCCCTCTGGCTGAGCCTCTAGGTCAGGCGTAGCCTTTCCATCTCACTCTGGAAGACCGCTGTACTCTCCTCAGGGTCAGTGTGAAAGTCTCCCTGGATAGGAATTCCCTCTACAGCTTCAAGAGTCACTCCTGTAGTGTGTCACTTAGGGCAATCCTGTTCCTTCCCCACCCTGATGACTGCAATTTCCTCCCTTTTAAAGTCAGCCTTCCTATCATACAAGATTGACAGGACTAGAGGGGCAAGGTTAGCCCTACCAGCAGGGCCCCTCTGACATCTACCTTCTCCGTGTGGGTTCTATATACCCTATCATGCATGGGATAATATTTTTCTAGAATACTGAAGTCAATGGACTTAGGTTCCTAAGTCAGTTAGGCCATGTCTACACTAAGAAAAATGTTTTCAACATGTCAGCATACACCATTTTTTCTACACTAAACCTGGCCTTGGATGATTTTGAAAAATGTATTCCAACGCTTTTAAAAAATGTAATTATTGTGTGTTCCCTTCTAGTACTTGCAAGTCTTTCAGTAACTAGCTTAGCCATATGACTAGGAAACACTATCTGGCAATATTCCAATAGGTAGTGTGACAGGGCAAGGCCAGATGGCTATAGGAAAGTAGCAAGAAACAGGCATGGTAGCCCCCGGTAAATCTCTGTTACCATGGTAACCAAATGGCAGTTGCTCCAGGTTAATCAAGACACCTGGGGCCAATTAAGATCCTTCCAGAAAGCAGTGGAGACAGCTGGGTTGATTGGGACACCTGAAGCCAATCAGGGGCTGTCTGAAACTAGTTAAAAGCCTCCCACTTAGTTAGGTGGGGGGCATGTGTCAGGAGCTGTAGAAGGGAGCCATACTGCTGGAGAAATGGAGCAATACAAACCTTATCAGGCACAAGAAAGGAGGCCCTGAGTTAAGGGTGATGTAGATATTGAGGAAGTGAGGGCTGCTGTGGGGAAGTGGCCCAGGGAATCACACTCATCCTGTTTCCAAAAAGTCAGCTAACAAGAGCTGCTACTAACAGGGTCCCTGGGCTGGAGCCCAGAGTAGAGGTTGGGCCTGGGCTCCCCCTTCCCTTCCCCAACTAATCACTAAGACTGGGAGACAACAGAGACTGTGCTGGGGAGGATAGCTTCTCCTTACCTCCCTTATGATGAAAATGGCTTACGATGAAAATGGCTCAGTAGGCTGTGACCCTTGAGAGAACGGCAACGTGGAGGGTCACAGTGAGCCTCTGAGGCTAGCGTAATCCGCCAGGAAGCATGGGACCTACTGAGACAAGGTTAGAGCTTTGTCACAGTAGGTATGGTGTATTTCTAGCTCAATCTTTGTCCACAAAGCAATGGGGTGTAAATTACAAGAGATATCACAAAAATGGAATTATGAAAGCTGACATACAATGTGAACTGCCTAATTTGAATTCTAACAAATATGAATTCATGAATAAAATTCTCATTAGAAAATAAGAACATGAAACGGGGGGGAGGGGGAGGGGGGGTGGAGAAGACCAAGGTAACAAGAACATTCTCAAAATAAACACTCATAATAACATAATCATCAATGGTAATTAATATGTGAGACCAGGTCCAGTAGAAACACAGCTACAAAAGATAATTTCCATATTTTTTCTTCAGGATAGCTGGAACTAAGGACCATTATAAAGCCTTACCTCCTTCTGCTCCAAGTGCAAGGTGCATTTCTTCAACCTATCTTCTCTAATACAAATGCATAGCAGTGTGTACATATAAGAAATTAAAAAGAAAAAAGCCTTTACAAACAAAGCTCTACACTGCACACACAACTCTCCCTGGGGGGAGAGGATGAGACAACTAATGAACGAAACATGACAGATGTAAGTCACAACTGCTTAATGCACAGGAAGGTACTCAGATACTGGTGGTGAGGGCAGTATAAACAACATAAGAACCTGGATAGGATAGGATTGATTCAAAGTATTGCTGCATCTGAAATGTTTTATACAGATTTAACACATTTACAGGTTTATGGCTATTTAAATTATTCCAGGCACAGATTTTGTGATGTGACAGTGACAGAATTTAAGACACAGTTTTGTTGCTAAGTAACCATAACAAGATAGCCTATGTAATATTAAATGTTGATTATTGAACATCCTTGAGACATAATGAACAAAGGTATCAAAACTATAGTCTATGTTATATTAAAGACCTGGTGAAACTCTTAATTAATTTTGTAGCAAAGCCAATCTGTAGTGAAAAATACCCAAGGTAAATCCAACCTAAGGAGGTGAAAGGCCAGAGAAGCTAGTTATGTGCTTGATTAAATGTATACAGACAAGTAATTCCAGAACATAAGCAAAGGTATAAAAGGATATTAACCAGATATGATTCAAGTGAATTGATTCAAGTGAATTTATATTACTTGTATAATGGACTTATTCGATAAATTTATAAAGTCATCAGGGTATGAATATGGAGAGACTTTACACATAACACCAGAAAGCTTCAAAATGAATGTTTCAAAGAGGAGAAACTACAACATAAGAAAAAGCAAAGGATTGCATCATGTTAGTTGGGGTTGTTACAGAATGCTGTGAGGCCTACTGAACTCCTAATTAATTACACAGACTAGGGAGCTGTGGATGCCAAAATAGGGCATATCCAGGAAAATCCAGCAGATGCTTCCATTTGTTAATTGAATTGTAAAATCCTAAAAATAGAATTTGTATAATTTAACACAATAGTATGTGCAAATTTGTGACCTCGGGTTTTGAGAATTAAAGCTAGCAGTTTTATGTTTTATGTCAGTTGAAATGTCCTGATTCTTTATTGGACTGTGAAAAGATTATGCATGAAGCATCACTTGTGTTCCATTGGAGTCCACAGAAACTCTTCTCATGAAGTGGAATTGGTATTCTAATTGGCTGCAATTGCCATTTTATAAAAGGAAACCAGGCAATGGACCACCCATCAAAGATGAATAAAAGAATCCTTCAGTTAATGGCTTTCCCCAGGACAGGATAGGAGATCAAGAATTAGTCTACTTTGCTGAAAACTAAGGGTCTCTTCCACTGATAACAAAGATTTCTCAAGATAAAGAAGAAAGACTGATAATAAGGTGTTTCAGTCTCTAAGGGAAGACAGTGCTGATATCAGAACAAGAAGACTACTATAATAATGGCATTTTGAGCTCAATTTTGAAAGAGACCATGCAAACCAAGATGGAAAAATCTACCTAACTGCCAGATCCATCTGAGGAGTTGCAAATACTTTTACATGCATATTTCCTTTCTCCCAATTCATGTTTGGTTATTTTACTTTACTGCTTCTCAAAAAGTACATACCCAAGTTATAAAAAAAAGTTGAATATGAATTAATTAAAGAACACCTACTTGTGTTTCATCAAAAAGTTTCATCCCAAGGAACTATAGATAAATCTTGAGGAAAAAAAATACAGTGTTGAGACTGAAACATTTATTACACTTTTAGCAAAGCACTGTTTAGGAAAAATCATGTTTACATGCAGAGAAATGATATCTGAAAAATCTGTAGGCATTCTTGCATTTTATCACATAACACAGCATTTGTAGTGTTGCATGAAACTGACAGCTTCTCATGGAAAAAGAGGCTTGAATTAATTGATTTTACATTATAAGCAAAAGCGTCATCATTAACATTTTTGGGTAGGACAACATAAAAGCAAACTAATATTAAGTTTACAAATTAATTGTGGTTACACCTACTGATGAGTTTTAATATATATATATATATATATATATATATATATATATATATATATATATTACAAGTCACTTTGAGCCATTAAATGGATATTTTTGGTTTAATGTGTGACATTTGTGTGTGGCTGTGTGAAAATTGCTTTAGCAAGGAATTAGCTGGGAAGGTATTTATGAATTAAAATAATATGTCAAGTAATATTGACATATTATTATGTCATTATATGACATTTCTAAATGTCAAGTTTTAGGATTGTGTTTGGTTGAATTGCCACAGATAGCCCAATCTCTTAATTGACCAAACTTGAATGGAAAATTGAGAATGGATCTCTCTTAAGAATTGAGAGATCCATGCCAGTGCCAAAATCACCTTCCTGGAATAATGCAGAATAAAGAAAAAGTTCCTTTTACCTGTCAATTTCTCTCAACCATAAAATCCATAACCACTAGTCCTCATCATAGAGATGTAGCCTTCCACTTCCAGAAGGGTGGATTTACAGAGTTGTTTATCAGGGTGGACATGCAGACAGATACCTCTACCAAGAATTCTCCAGAACAATCATTTCCAGTCCTGCTACCAGCAGCTCCAACGAGATGTGCTGAGGGAGGGCAGAATCTCTCCCAAAACAAACTACCCAAAGGCCCCTCCCTGAGGGAAGGGAGGACCTGCTGCAGAGACAACGTGAGAGGGAAGCATTCCCCTCTCATATGAACTCTGGACTGGATTGAGCCCCTTTATTTTTGTTTGGTCTACCAGAGCAGGGGAAAGCCTGGACTGAGCTGGCCCAGGAGAAGAATCATAGAATCACAGAATCTCAGGGTTGGAAGGGATCTCAGGAGGTCATCTAGTTCAACCCCCTGCTCAATGCAGGACCAATCCCCAACTAAATCATCCCAGCCAGGGCTTTGTCAAGCCTGACCTTCAAAACCTTGAAGGAAGGAGATTCCACCACCTCCCAAGGTAACCCATTCCGGTGTTTCACCACCCTCCTAGTGAAAAAGTTTTTCCTCATAGCCAACCTAAACCTCCCCCATTGCAACTTGAGACCATTACTCCTTGTTCTGTCATCTGGTACCAGTGAGAACAGTCTAGACCCATCCTCTCTGGAACCCCCTTTCAGGTAGTTGAGAGCAGCTATCAAATCCCCCCTCATTTTTCTCTTTTGCAGACTAAATAATCCCAGTTCCTTCAGCCTCTCCTCATAAGTCATGTGCTCCAGCCCCCTAATCATTTTTGTTGCCCTCCGCTGGACTCTTTTCAATTTTTCCACATCCTTCTTGTAGTGTGGGGCCCAAAACTGAACCCAGTACTCCAGATGAGGCCTCACCAATGCTGAATAGAGGGGAATGATCACGTCCCTCGATCTGCTGGCAATGCTCCTACTTATACAGCCCAAAATGACATTAGCCTTCTTGGCAACAAGGGCACATTGTTAACTCATATCCAGTTTCTTGTCCACTGTAGCCCCTAGGTCCTTTTTTGCAGAACTGCTGCCTAGCCACTCAGTCCCCAGTCTGTAGCAGTGCATGGGATTCTTCCATCTTAAGTGCAGGACTCTGCACTTGTCCTTGTTGAACCTCATCAGCTTTTTTTGGCCCAATCCTCCAATTTGTCTAGGTCCCTCTGTATCCTATCCCTACCCTCCAGCATATCTATCACTCCTCCCAGTTTAGCATCATCTGCAGTAGCCCTCACGCTGATTCACCCTAGACTGCAACATTGGGACACTTGCAGGGGGGTGATAGGAAGTGGCCCAGGAAGGGCGTACCTTAATCCTCCCCGGCTGGCAGAGATAGTCCTCAAAGGGCCCTGGTTCAGAGCCTGGTGAAGTGGGAGGGCCTGGCTCCCCTATCAATAACCCCTCTGCAAGTCACCTGCCTAACCCCTAACCACTAGGCAGTGCTTTGCTACCAACCAACACTGAGAAAGGGCCATCACAAGTACCCAGCACAATAGGGCTCCAAATGCTGACTGACAGTTTAGACACTCCTGAAATAATAAATAATGATAAAAATCATGTTTACATCCTATGTTCAACTCATATGATTGAACTTTATACAATTTATCACAACCCATTTTTATGGAATTTCTTATTTATTTTTAAATTCAGTTAATAAAACAATTATTTATAAATTTTGAATCTGTACTTTTAATCTCATGGTATCTGAAATTCAGTGAGAAACTTGGTATTGATAATAGATCAATTAAAATGAATGAATGAATCAGTGTGACACACTTCACACTAACGTAGTTAAGTATAAATTTTATGTGGGCCAGCCTCACTCCTTTGTGCAAAGCAACTTTTGTATAATACTGATAATCCCATTTTTGTGATTAGATTTAATTTTGTTAGGATAACCACAGTTTTTTTAATAAAAAGAAAAGGAGTATTTGTGGCACCTTAGAGACTAACAAATTTATTAGAGCATAAGCTTTCATGAGCTACAGCTCACTTCATGGGATGCAAATGCATCCGATGAAGTGAGCTGTAGCTCACGAAAGCTTATGCTCAAATAAATTTGTTAGTCTCTAAGGTGCCACAAGTACTCCTTTTCTTTTTGCGAATACAGACTAACACAGCTGCTACTCTGAAACCAGTTTTTTTAATGTTATATTATATCATTTGGGAATCTTTATCACTCCTGAAACTATATATGGATCTCACAAACTGAGAATAAATTTTTAAATTCCAGGTAGACTTAGCTTGCAGGGACTCCTGTCAGAGATCTGAGGAGGAAACTGTTTCTTCTAGTGAGTCAGTTTCTTGTAGTGGCCTGTTACAGTGTGTCAAATGGTAATGTCTAGAAATATCACACTCATTTCTGAAATGTTTTCACGTGTATTCCAGAGCCAGAGGAAAACTGCAAAAATAAAACTGCAATTTTCTAGTACTTCTTAGTGTAGGTGATGGGCAGAAATAGCAAATAAATTATCAGCATATCTGAGGTATACCACAGCTGGATTCCCAAGAAAGAAATGAAAAATACTGTCTTTGATCCCTATTTTAAAAAGGCATGCATGTAAAAGAACCACTCCATTTCCCATGATCACATGCATGAGAGGGAGTCGGTGTTAAACACAAACCAACTAAATGAAAGAATAATTTCCACTACTGTTAATTTAGGAAATCTTTTAGGGCTAGATTCACAAAGGAACTGAAGCAAATTCCCAAAATCTTAATTCCCAAAATCAGGCACCACTGGTTTTCCCAACACCAAATGATGTAGGCACCTAAACTCACTTAATGCCTTAAGTTTTCGCAGTAAAAGCTCTCTAGGCATCTATGTTTCTGCACTGCAGATCCACTCTAGACTTCCGGATAACTACATCCCAATGTGATGCACAAACCAGGGGAAGAGGCATTGCTCTGCCTGACTTCTGTGCATCCCCTCAGTGAGTTCAGGGCCTAAGTTTGAGGTGGAAGGGGGCACCTATCTCTGCTTAGGATTGTCAGCTGTGAACCCTCTTTGGCATCAGGCACCTAAGGCACTTCATGCAAGAAACTGGGAGAGAGCTTTGAAGAGGGACTGGATTCTGGATCTTCCACATCCAGGAGGAGGACTCTAATCACCCAGGTTATGGAGTCATTGACATTTGTTCTTTCCTTTTCTCTGGACTAATGACTCTAATTATTTAATCCTAAATGAACATCATCAATAGGACAGACTGTTGGAACCGCACATTGGAATAGCCCATCGCTCAATGGTGAGGGCATTCACCTGAGTGGGGTCAATCCCTATTCTAATCTCTTCGCTCTCCCGCTCTGGTGAAGAGGGAACTTGAACTGGGGGGTCTCTCACATCCCAGGTCAATACCTTAACCACTGAGCTAAGAGTTATCAGGGAGAGGCTATTTTCACACCACCCCCCATGCCTGATTCCAAGAGAGGATTTGCAGCTGAGCATCCCAAGCGGAGATAAACACCTCCCTCCAGCCCACACTTAGGTGCCAAACTCCCTGAGAGGGACAGGGCTTAGGACACACCCCTCTCCTTGGCATCTCTCACTGGCTAGCTTAGGTGGGGAGCCCATTCTGAGTTTCCTATGTCCATCTATTCATTGACTAGAAATCTCAGTGTTGCAATACTTCGGTCCCTTTGTGAATCTAGCCCATAGTATATTTCGTCCCTTGGGTGTGGGGGATAACTACGTACAGACTGTTAGTGGCCACTGTAGAAAGAAAGCATTTTTTATTCTTCTGATGAAAATGTAATTTACCCTGGATTTTAACTGCATGTGAAAAAGTCTTTTGTGTTTGCAGGCAGAAACTAAATAATGGGTCCACAGAGATCATCAGTTATATATTTATACACACCTATTATCTAATTATAGTAAATCAGGAATAAATGCATTGCTAATAAAGGAATTTTGCCAGTTTGGTAGGATTCTAGCATTTTACATTTATGACAAAAGTAGTAATGGAAAGTTTTTGATGAATAAAGGGCTTGCAATATCAAGTCATGTCTGTGACCAGTTTGATATTCAGTACATGGAGCTCAGATAAAATTCAGGAGCCTTGGGACCAAAAGAATTTCTAACCAAGGGGGTTCTTTGCCTCATTACTTCCTTTGGTGTCATGAAATTACTTCTCCTGGAGCCTAAGAGAAAGACCCTCACAAGCTACACAGGAAGCCAATGAACCATGGGGAGAGGAGAAAGGTCCAGAATGTTTGGGATGCGGAAACATCTTAGCCCCTCTAGTAGTAGTAGTAGTATATTTTTCGAGGCTCAGTGAGCTCAATTACCATTTTACACAAAGCCATTTCTGGAACAACTAGGGATCAGAGCGGCAGTTTATTTGACCCCTGATTATTCCTCAGATCATTCTGGTTTGATCTCCCCCATGTCACACATTCCACTTATAAGCGGCAACTGCCTTAAGATCTGTCTTGGAGTAACACCACTTACCAATATCAAAAATGTGCACCCAGAGTGGATGAATGGCCTGAAATGATGAGGAGATATATCCTCTTGTTCATGCTTTTATAGCATCCTGGCCTGTGAAGTGGCCAAATCACTCCTGAGTGCACTCGCGACAGATAGAGAGAAAGGGAATCAATTAAGACAGGCCCACCTACCTTAGAGTTTTGTCTTAGCTCCTATCATGATAACTGTAATGTATTGAAAACTGTGTTAAAACTACAAGCTATCACTGTAAATTATGAGGGGTTACCTGGTACTGCTTGTAGGGTCAGGGGCTCTGAGAGAAGCTGTGTCATCTGGGTCCTCCCGGGTAGTCTACAAAGATCCAGTAGGTAGCAAGATGGGTTGAGTTGTGCCTCTCTGCCTACTCTGTCTCTCTGTGTGTTGTTGTTGTTGTAGGGTTCTGAAATTTAAGAAATATAGTTGGATTATAGTGCAACCTTCCAAAAAGGGTATTTTTTTCTTCTACTTCTTTTGTGTACATCATGAACCATATGTATAATCGCTGCAGTTAAAATTAGAGCTGCTTGAGTTTTAGTCATGTTAGTATAAATGAAAAGGGGTGGCTAGCAGGGCCCCATAACAGTATTCAACGCATTATTAAATAAAAGGCAAATATATGAATTATGAGTTCAGACCATATTTCGGAGATTTGGATTCTGTTCCCAAACCATGGGTAAATCACAGCAGCTCTGTACCTCAGTTTCCCCACCTGTAAAAGAGTAATAATGCTTATCTTATCCTCCTTTACAAAGCATTCTAAGATCTACAAATGAAAAGCAATAAACAAGAGCTAAGGTTTATAATTAATTTGATTTTTGGTGCCAGGCTGCAGCCTCAAGTGAAAATTAGTTAATTTTTTTGTCTGTTCATTAGCTTTTTATTCTCCTTCTCTTCTAAGCCTCTGCATGATTTACCAGTTTGTTTGTACTCCGTTACTTAGTATTTTCATTGCTATAAAATAACAAAGGTTGCAATTTCCCTGATTTTTTCCTCTTTTCTTTCTTAGAAAACAATGTCAAATAACTGTTTAATGAGTATCTTGCTTTCTGAGACCTTTGCCTGACCCAGAAACTATGTATCACCAATTAGAAGTGTGCATTTGTAAATTGGATGCATGCACGCATGAAGAAACTATACCGTACTTGATTGCAGCTAAACTCCAGTGTGAAAACAAGGTTTGAAAAGTCAATTTGCTTATGTCTATACTACTAACATCTAGGGCAAAATAAAACAAACGTATTTCTTTGGCTTATTTTTTTCTGCTTTTAATGTCCAATCATGTGGTCAGATGGAATTAAAACTGGGCTTTTTGCTTGTCTGTTTTTTTATTCACTTTACTATAAGAGCTTTTTTTTTAGAGCAGGTCTGTTGTACGAGGTACAGAAACACAGAGAAATTATCTGTGTGGGGTTTTCTCGGCATGTTCTACATTGCTTATTTCCCAAAGACTCCAGAAAAATGGCCACACATATCTGTCTATAAGGATCTCAGATACTGTAGTGGAGGCAAAAGCCATAAAGTTCTAACCAGTTTTTGTAATAAAACCTCATTTTAATAGAGGAATCTCAGAAAGGCTTCTGCCCTCAGTATCCTTTTATTGATACAATATGCTATATAATCTTTTATGCTATCATATCTCAATTCTCTGATAATAGAACACATAACCTGCAACTATACATAAAACTGCTACTTGACACTGCTGTACATGGATTACAAACCTTTTTATTAATTATTATTATTATTATTATTATTATTAAAAGAATTAAGCCTGGATAAAGCATTCTCTGAAATTCAAATGCTGCAGCTAAATGCTAAAGATTTGCAAAATAAGCTTATGGGTTTGCATCTGAATGATCTGCCTCTGAATATTTCTGGTTGGAATCCAAGTCAGATGGAGAACTGGCCATCCAGCTGGCCTTAAAGATAGAATCATAGAATCATAGAATATCAGGGTTGGAAGGGACCCCAGAAGGTCATCTAGTCCAACCCCCTGCTCAAAGCAGGACCAAGTCCCAGTTAAATCATCCCAGCCAGGGCTTTGTCAAGCCTGACCTTAAAAACCTCTAAGGAAGGAGATTCTACCACCTCCCTAGGTAACGCATTCCAGTGTTTCACCACCCTCTTAGTGAAAAAGTTTTTCCTAATATCCAATCTAAACCTTCCCCATTGCAACTTGAGACCATTACTCCTCGTTCTGTCATCTGCTACCATTGAGAACAGTCTAGAACCATCCTCTTTGAAACCCCCTTTCAGGTAGTTGAAAGCAGCTATCAAATCCCCCCTCATTCTTCTCTTCTGCAGACTAAACAATCCCAGCTCCCTCAGCCTCTCCTCATAAGTCATGTGCTCTAGACCCCTAATCATTTTTGTTGCCCTTCGTTGTACTCTTTCCAATTTATCCACATCCTTCCTGTAGTGTGGGGCCCAAAACTGGACACAGTACTCCAGATGAGGCCTCACCAGTGTCGAATAGAGGGGAACGATCACGTCCCTCGATCTGCTCGCTATGCCCCTACTTATACAACCCAAAATGCCATTGGCCTTCTTGGCAACAAGGGCACACTGCTGACTCATATCCAGCTTCTCGTCCACTGTCACCCCTAGGTCCTTTTCCGCAGAACTGCTGCCGAGCCATTCGGTCCCTAGTCTGTAGCGGTGCATTGGATTCTTCCATCCTAAGTGCAGGACCCTGCATTTATCCTTATTGAACCTCATTAGATTTCTTTTGGCCCAATCCTCCAATTTGTCTAGGTCCTTCTGTATCCTATCCCTCCCCTCCAGCGTATCTACCACTCCTCCCAGTTTAGTATCATCCGCAAATTTGCTGAGAGTGCAATCCACACCATCCTCCAGATCATTTATGAAGATATTGAACAAAACGGGCCCCAGGACCGACCCCTGGGGCACTCCACTTGACACCGGCTGCCAACTAGACATGGAGCCATTGATCACTACCCGTTGAGCCCGACAATCTAGCCAGCTTTCTACCCACCTTATAGTGCATTCATCCAGCCCATACTTCCTTAACTTGCTGACAAGAATGCTGTGGGAGACCGTGTCAAAAGCTTTGCTAAAGTCAAGAAACAATACATCCACTGCTTTCCCTTCATCCACAGAACCAGTAATCTCATCATAAAAGGCGATTAGATTAGTCAGGCATGACCTTCCCTTGGTGAATCCATGCTGACTGTTCCTGATCACTTTCCTCTCCTCTAAGTGCTTCAGGATTGATTCTTTGAGGACCTGCTCCATGATTTTTCCAGGGACTGAGGTGAGGCTGACCGGCCTGTAGTTCCCAGGATCCTCCTTCTTCCCTTTTTTAAAGATGGGCACTACATTAGCCTTTTTCCAGTCATCCGGGACTTCCCCCGTTCGCCACGAGTTTTCAAAGATAATGGCCAAGGGCTCTGCAATCACAGCCGCCAATTCCTTCAGCACTCTCGGATGCAATTCGTCCGGCCCCATGGACTTGTGCACGTCCAGCTTTTCTAAATTGTCCCTAACCACCTCTATCTCTACAGAGGGCTGGCCATCTCTTCCCCATTTTGTGTTGCCCAGCACAGCAGTCTGGGAGCTGACCTTGTTAGTGAAAACAGAGGCAAAAAAAGCATTGAGTACATTAGCTTTTTCCACATCCTCTGTCACTAGCTTGCCTCCCTCATTCAGTAAGGGGCCCACACTTTCCTTGGCTTTCTTCTTGTTGCCAACATACCTGAAGAAACCCTTCTTGTTACTCTTGACATCTCTTGCTAGCTGCAGCTCCAGGTGCGATTTGGCCCTCCTGATATCTTTCCTACATGCCCGAGCAATATTTTTATACTCTTCCCTGGTCATATGTCCAACCTTCCACTTCTTGTAAGCTTCTTTTTTATGTTTAAGATCCGCTAGGATTTCACCATTAAGCCAAGCTGGTCGCCTGCCATATTTACTATTCTTTCGACTCATCGGGATGGTTTGTCCCTGTAACCTCAACAGGGATTCCTTGAAATACAGCCAGCTCTCCTGGACTCCCTTCCCTTTCATGTTAGTCCCCCAGGGGATCCTGGCCATCTGTTCCCTGAGGGAGTCAAAGTCTGCTTTCCTGAAGTCCAGGGTCTGTATCCTGCTGCTTACCTTTCTTCCCTGCGTCAGGATCCTGAACTCAACCAACTCATGGTCACTGCCTCCCAGATTCCCATCCACTTTTGCTTCCCCCACTAATTCTACCCGGTTTGTGAGCAGCAGGTCAAGAAAAGCGCTCCCCCTAGTTGGCTTCCCTAGCACTTGCACCAGGAAATTGTCCCCTACGCTTTCCAAAAACTTCCTGGATTGTCTATGCACCGCTGTATTGCTCTCCCAGCAGATATCAGGAAAATTAAAGTCACCCATGAGAATCAGGGCATGCGATCTAGTAGCTTCCGTGAGTTGCCGGAAGAAAGCCTCATCCACCTCATCCCCCTGGTCCGGTGGTCTATAGCAGACTCCCACCATGACATCACTCTTGTTGCACACACTTCTAAACTTAATCCAGAGACACTCAGGTTTTTCCACAGTTTCGTACCGGAGCTCTGAGCAGTCATACTGCTCCCTTACATACAGTGCTACTCCCCCACCTTTTCTGCCCTGCCTGTCCTTCCTGAACAGTTTATAACCATCCATGACTGTACTCCAGTCATGTGAGTTAT
Organism: Dermochelys coriacea; assembly: GCF_009764565.3. Taxonomy (NCBI): domain Eukaryota; kingdom Metazoa; phylum Chordata; order Testudines; family Dermochelyidae; genus Dermochelys; species Dermochelys coriacea. Next base: position 66,245,218 of record NC_050068.2, read on the forward strand.
CCCACCAAGTCTCTGTTATTCCAATCACGTCATAATTCCTTGACATCACCAGGACCTCCAGTTCTCCCTGCTTGTTTCCAAGGCTTTGTGCATTTGTATATAAGCACTTGAGATAACCTGTTGATCGCCCCTCATTCCCAGTATGAGGCAGGAGCCCTCCCCTCACAGACCTTCCTGCCTGTGCTTCCTCCCGGTATCCCGCTTTCCCACTTACCTCAGGGCTTTGGTCTCCTTCCCCCGGTGAACCTAGTTTAAAGCCCTCCTCACTAGGTTAGCCAGCCTGCTGGCAAAGATGTTCTTCCCTCTCTTCGTAAGATGGAGCCCGTCTCTGCCCAGCACTCCTCCTTCATGGAACACCATCCCATGGTCAAAGAATCCAAAGCCTTCTCTCCGACACCACCTGCGTAGCCATTCGTTGACCTCCACGATTCGACGGTCCCTACCCAGGCCTTTTCCTTCCACGGGGAGGATGGACGAGAACACCACTTGCGCCTCCAACTCCTTTATCCTTCTTCCCAGAGCCACGTAGTCCGCAGTGATCCGCTCAAGGTCATTCTTGGCAGTATCATTGGTGCCCACGTGGAGAAGCAGGAAGGGGTAGCGATCCGAGGGCTTGATGAGTCTCGGCAGTCTCTCCGTCACATCACGAATCTTAGCCCCTGGCAAGCAGCAGACTTCTCGGTTTTCCCGGTCAGGGCGGCAGATAGATGACTCAGTCCCCCGGAGGAGAGAGTCCCCGACCACCACCACCCGCCTTCTCCTCTTGGGAGTGGTGGTCGTGGAACCCCCAACCTCAGGACATCGCATCTCATGCCTCCCAACCAGCGGAGTCTCCTTCCGCTTTCTCCCCCCAGACATATCATCTGGTCCACTCTCCGCATTGGTACCTGTGGAGAGAACATGAAAGCGGTTAGTTACCTGTGTCTGTGTTACTGGAACCCGGACATTCCGCTTACCTCTTCTGGAGGTCACATGTTGCCAAGCTTCTTCACTGGCCTCTTGGCTCCTCTGTGCAACCTGCTCTACATCTTTAGAGCTTTGTGCCCCTAGAAGGCTATCCTGAGTTTGGTCCAGAAAATCCTCAGTCTCTCGTATTCAACGCAGGGTCGTTACCTGTTGCTCCAGACCTTCAATCTTCTCTTCCAATATGGAGACCAGCTTGCACTTTGTACAGACAAAGTCGCTTCTGTCCTGTGGAAGAAAGACAAACATGGCACATCCAGTGCAGGTCACAATAGCTGAACCCCCCCCCTTCCATATCACCTACCTACTATGAGCTTCCTCAGAGACGTTGGCAAGATGTAAGCCTCACTGGGCTCACTCCAGGCGAACTCCCAGGCAAACTCCTGCTGTGAGCTGCTCTGCTGTCCCCGCTGCTCCGCTGGTTCGCTGCCGCTCAGCTGGTTCGCGAGGCTCTGGCTATTTTTAAACAGCCAGGCTTCCCTGACGCAAACACACAGACAGATACTTGACAGATACTTGAGACTCATCCCCAGCTTAGAATTAGAACTATTAGTCTTGTTTTATCCATGCAGAAAACTAAAGATAATACTAAATCCTCTCCAACAGTACATTTATAAGTGAACATAAATGCCTTTTATAATATTGGGAACCTCCTACCCTGGGTCAGTAAGGCATAGCAAAGTTGAATTGACACTTCAAACTGACACAGGGAAATCAAAGTGTCAACCAGATTGCTCTCCTTTATAGTTGGAAGAAGAGCTTGGCAGTTGTTCAATACTTCACAACCTGAAGTCAAAGGATATAACCACTAATAGTGCAAGCAACTAATACTGCTAAGTGCTAGTATGGGGCCATAAAGCACTTCAATACACATAAAATAACTTTATGTGCTCCATATAAGTATAATCAGTGGGTCCATTAAGTGACATATTAAACGTAAACCATAAAACAAACATGAGAAAATCAGCTCTGTAATGATGTCAAACAACTAGTGAATCTTCAGGCCAAAATCATTGTCCATGTAATAAAATGAGCTGTCCTTTTAATAAGAGTCTTTTTCTGTACCATTAGTGCTTCAGAGCAGAGGACTTCAAACATATGAGTCCTCCCTTTCTCTAATCTTTGAATTATCCCTCATTTTTACTTTCCTTATCCTCCAATTTTACTTTCCTTGTTAGAGCTGAGTCAAATCGGCATCCCAAAATGAGAACACTTTCTCTCTAGGAATTACTGAGAGCACAGCTGAGTAGAGAGGTCCTTCCTCAGCAAACTGCTCTGACAGTGAGCACTCTTCATACTTTTCAGATTGCATAACAGGACCAATATCTAGAAAATGTCCAGATTTAGATCTGGTAAGCCAGGGGAATTATATGCTACCTGGGCTCCCAACACTCCTCCAATCCCGTGGCCACAAATGTGGAGACCATAGCCCTATTTTCCTTTTCATTCACTGTTATGTTTCCTTCCTCCACAATGAGCTAGTATATACTTATTTTGTTCTTTTTTCATAAATCGTTCCCTCCATCCCTTGATCATTTTTGTCACTTACCATTTGTCACTGTTTTTTGTTTAAGTTGACAGCAGGCTGACTAAACACACGTGTAGGCCTATCACATGTTGCCACCATGTCCTCCCAGACAACTCCATGCCTTCCATATCAGCACAACTTTCACCCATCCACAGCTATTAAAATCCTCCTGGGTTTAATTCCATGACAGTACAAAAAATGTCCTCTTAGCTGCCCACCTCTACAAATGCAGGTATCCTGGTTTTCACTCTAAAAAGCAGTTCACGTTAATCATCCCCATACTGTTTGCTACCTTCACTAATCACATGTCAAAAGGTACAAAGAACAGGAGTACTTATGGCATCTTACAGACTAACAAATTTATTTAAGCATAAGCTTTCGTGGACTACAGCCCACTTCATCAGATGCATAGAATGGAACAGATAGATAGATAGATAGATAACTTAAAAAGGTGGCAGTAGCCATACCAACTGTAAGAGGCTAATTAATTAAGATGAGCTATTATCAGCAGGAGAAAAAAACTTTTGTAGTGATCATCAAGATGGCCCATTTAGACAGTTGACAAGAAGGTGTGAGGATACTTAACATGGGGAAATAGATTCTATATGTGTAATGACCCAGCCACTTCCAATCTCTATTCAAACCCAAGTTAATGGTATCTAGTTTGCATATTAATTCAAGCTCAGCAGTTTCACACTGGAGTCTGTTTTTGAAGCTTTTCTGTTGCAAAATTGCCAACCTTTAAGTCTTAGAGTAGCTGCCATGTTAGTCTGTATTCGCAAAAAGAAAAGGAGTACTTGTGGCACCTTAGAGACTAACAAATTTATTTGTCCATTTTTTCTTTTACATAGAGACTGTCCAGTTTGACCAATGTACATGGCAGAGGGGCATTGCTGGCACATGATGGGATATATCACATTGGTAGATGCGCAGGTGAACGTAAAAGACAGTCTCTACGTAAAAGAATAAATGGACACAAATCAGATGTCAAGAATTATAACATTCAAAAACCAGTCAGAGAACACTTCTATCTCTCTGGTCACTCGATTACAGACCTGAGAGTGGCTATTCTTCAACAAAAAAACTTCAAAAACAGACTCCAGTGAGAGACTGCTGAATTGGAATTAATTTGCAAACTGCATATAATTAACTTAGGCTTGAATAGAGACTGGGAGTGGATGGCTCATTACACAAAGTAAAACTATTTCCCCATGTTATTTCCCCCCCCACCACCCACTGTTCCTCAGATGTTCTTGTCAACTGCTGGAAATGGCCCACCTTGATTATCACCACAAAAAGTTTTCTTCCTTCTCCCCCCCCCCCTTCCTGCTGGTAATAGCTCATCTTAAGTGATCACTCTCCTTACAGTGTGTATGATAAAACCCATTGTTTCATATTCTCTGTGTGTGTATATAAATCTCCCCACTGTATTTTCCACTGAATGCATCCGATGAAGTGACCTGTAACTCACGAAAGCTTATGCTCAAATAAATTTGTTAGTCTCTAAGGTGCCACAAGTACTCCTAACCTTTAAGTCTGTTACTGAGTGACCAGAGAGGTTGAAATGTTCTCCTACCAGTTTTTTAACGTTATGATTCCTGATGTCCGATTTGTGTCCATTTATGCTTTTGCATAGCGACTGTCCGGTTTGCCCAATGTACATGGTAGAGGGGCATTGCTGGCACATGATGGCATATATCACATTGGTACACCTTTTCATGTTCTCTGTATGTACATATATATCTTCTTACTATATGTTCCATTCTATGCATCCGATGAAGTGGGTTGTATCTCACGAAAGCTTAAGCGCAAATAAATTTGTTAGTCTCTAAGGTGCCACAAGTACTCCTGTTTTTTTGCGGATATAGACTAACATGGCTGCTACTCTGAAACTTATGTAAAGCCTGATCTTCCAAAGGGATCTAAAAGTTAAATCCTTATTAGTATGCAGAATCCCATTAAAAATCAATGGAAGTCCTTGAGAGTACTAGGATGTGTCCACCTGGAGTCCTTTGTGACATCTTAGGGGTCTTAGATGGTAAGGTCACTCAGCAGAAGAATGCCCATGTATATCTAGTGACCTGCAGTGTCCAGGGTGACTAAATTAGGATAATACCCCACTATTTAAAAAAGTTTGTGGACATGAACAAAATGTTAATGAAACACTGTTTTGCTCACTCAGGTCTTATTCCAACTAAAGTTCATTTTGAATGCATTTAACATATGTGTCTAGTGTTTCTTACTCTAGAATGTAAACTAAAAATAAAAACAAAACAAATAGAACTTTATATCACACTAAATACAGACTATTTCTATATTTGAAAATTTACTGAGAATTCAAGTCAAATACTGCAAGTCCCATACAGCCCAGTAACCCACAAAATGAAATCCATATCTTCCTGAGGTCAGAAAACTTTAGAGGGAAGTATTTTTTAAAAGATTATGTAGAATGAATAGAACACTCTAAGGCCAACATAGCCAAACCTGAGAGCATACAGGCACATAAATCCAGCATAACCAGATCTAAACTCCATTGAAGTCAACTGGAGTCTTTCCACCAACTTCAGTGAGCTTTGGATCAATACCTTAGGTAGCTCTAGATATATATATATATTAAAAAAGTATTTGTAACCTTAGGTAGTTCTAGATATATATATATATATAAAGTATTTGTAATTCCAAGCCTGGAATCAAAGATTGAAAATACCCTCATTATATGCCCAAGTGAGATGGGGCCATGGGGAGTAAATCATACATTTCTATCCTAACCTAACTTTTTATCTAAAAAATGGTTTCTGCCCTATATGATTGTGAATATCACATTCTGAATGTAAACAGAGGCAGGGCTGTGTTCCTGGACATGGGGACAGGCAGTCCTAATGCCTCTGCCCACTATTCAAAAACAGAGATGGCTGGGCTATAGTAAATTTATGAATCATTTATTCATTAAAAAACTGTCAAAAATTTCCATATTTATTTGATCAGTTTTATGCAGAACTCTGCAGGCAGCAGTGAAACGGACCAGAATTATGTCAATTTTACTCTAACGCTGCTTGGCAAATCTAGCTTAGTTTAAGGCATGCCCTGCACTATTCACAAGAGAGGAAGCCCTAAAAATACAAGGGTAGAGTATTGCAGATTTTATTCTCAGTTAAGACTTTCTGAGGTGAAAGTGGTCTCTTGCTTCTCCCTCCATTCTTCCATGGAGAAATGGTCAAAGCTGGATACGTTGAGCCAAAGCAAGGGCAGGAATTCCAGCACTTCATACTAGCATTTGGGGTAAAGGCATGGGCTTCTCATCTTGATGATGCCTCTGGTCTTCACTGAAGGCAGTATCTCATTCTTTGTATTGACTATACCAAAATAAGCAGGCCAAGATCCTTATTTGCTACATTGGAGCTACACCAATTTACACCAGCTGAAGGTCTGAAGGGCAGTTACAGCTCTCTGGCTATGATGAATCTAGTATATTTTCCATGCCAGAAATGGCAAATTTTGCTGCTGACCTGCAGCTACTACACAGAAGACATTAGGATTTTGTTACTCATTTTAAATGATTTCTGCACTTTTTTTAAATTATTTAAAAATATTCAAATGAAATACAGAGAATTATATGAAGGGAGGTGTTTTAATTAACTAGTGGAGATCTGGAATATCATATCATTTTTTATTATTGAATATACACACAGAGGCAGAGAGAATCCTTGAGGGGGCCATTTGGGATCTGGGGCAAAAATTGGGGATTAGTCTTGCTTTGAGCAGGGGGTTGGACTAGATGACTTCCTGAGATCCCTTCCAACCCTGATATTCTATGATTCTATTGTATGATTCTGTGCTACATAGGTAATGCAACTGTAAGCTATATGGATGTGCATACGTATCAAAATTAATGTCAAGAATGAGGCTTGAGTGATTCGTGTTTGTTTTTGTTACCAAAAAATATGACTGGTACCCCTAGATGGTATCAGTACTATTCACAATGTTTTGTGTTATTACAATATGTTTGACAGCAAAAAAACAATTTAACAGAAATCTTTTTTTTAATAAAAAGGTCATAACAAATGCACCTCTACCCTCTGTATATTTAGGTGTTTTTCAGGGGGAAGGGAAGAACTCATTTGTTGGTGATTTGGTATTCCAGGTGAATCCCTATAAGTGTTTTCCATAGCCTAATGTTTGATTTCAGAATATCTATGAATGACTTACAATGGGATTGTGGATAGGTCTGTACAAATCTTTTGCTTCAGATGTGAAATCCAATCAAACGTAGGTTGGATTCAAGGTCTGAAGTGTTCCCATGAATGTATGTGGAGAATAGCAACACATTTGCAATATTTTCAAGGCTACTGATGACAGAGACAAGAGGCCACCTCACCCAGATGAAAGAAATAAGAGGATGCCGGTCATCAGGCCATTCTTGAAGACACACATAAACCTAGAGAATCTTAGGAGGAGGCACGAAGGATGTGGGCAAAATGCTGGCCTTACTGAACCCAATGGGAGTTTTACCATTGACTTCAATGGGGCCAGGATTACAAGATGTTTTACATGGATGACTTATTGGAGTTGTTCTAGGTGATACTGCCAGCCCAGAGCACACAGCCAACACTCCAACACTCCTGCATTCCTAAATTCTTTTTGAAAATTATTCTTAGGCTCTTAATACAATTAGGTGTTGCAACTATGAGTGCCACAGTGCCTAAATACCTTTAAAAATCTCGGCTCTAATCCATTAGAGCTAAATCTTCAATACAACCAGGATTTGAAAGGTAATCCATGACATATTTCTTGTTAGAAGCTGAATATCTATCTCTAGATTTCAGTATTTTAATGGTTTCAGAGTAGCAGCCGTGTTAGTCTGTATTCGCAAAAAGAAAAGGAGTACTTGTGGCACCTTAGAGACTAACAAATTTATTAGAGCATAAGCTTTCGTGAGCTACAGCTCACTTCATCGGATGCATTTGGTGGAAAAAACAGAGGAGAGATTTATATATACACACACACACACACACACAGAGAACATGAAACAATGGGTTTATCATACACACTGTAAGGAGAGTGATCACTTAAGATAAGCCATCACCAACAGCGGGGGGGGGGGGGGGGGAAGGAGGAAAACCTTTCATGGTGACAAGCAGGTAGGCTAATTCCAGCAGTTAACAAGAATATCAGAGGAACAGTGGGGGGTGGGGTGGGAGGGAGAAATACCATGGGGAAATAGTTTTACTTTGTGTAATGACTCATCCATTCCCAGTCTCTATTCAAGCCTAAGTTAATTGTATCCAGTTTGCAAATTAATTCCAATTCAGCAGTCTCTCGTTGGAGTCTGTTTTTGAAGCTTTTTTGTTGAAGTATAGCCACTCTTAGGTCTGTGATCGAGTGACCAGAGAGATTGAAGTGTTCTCCAACTGGTTTTTGAATGTTATAATTCTTGACGTCTGATTTGTGTCCATTCATTCTTTTACGTAGAGACTGTCCAGTTTGGCCAATGTACATGGCAGAGGGGCATTGCTGGCACATGATGGCATATATCACATTGGTAGATGCACAGGTGAACGAGCCTCTGATAGTGTGGCTGATGTGATTAGGCCCTATGATGGTATCCCCTGAATAGATATGTGGACAGAGTTGGCAACGGGCTTTGTTGCAAGGATAGGTTCCTGGGTTAGTGGTTCTGTTGTGTGGTGTGTGGTTGCTGGTGAGTATTTGCTTCAGATTGGGGGGCTGTCTGTAAGCAAGGACTGGTCTGTCTCCCAAGATCTGAGAGAGCGATGGCTCGTCCTTCAGGATAGGTTGTAGATCCTTGATGATGCGTTGGAGGGGTTTTAGTTGGGGGCTGAAGGTGATGGCTAGTGGCGTTCTGTTGTTTTCTTTGTTGGGCCTGTCCTGTAGTAGGTGACTTCTGGGTACTCTTCTGGCTCTGTCAATCTGTTTCTTCACTTCAGCAGGTGGGTACTGTAGTTGTAGGAATGCATGATAGAGATCTTGTAGGTGTTTGTCTCTGTCTGAGGGGTTGGAGCAAATGCGGTTATATCGTAGCGCTTGGCTGTAGACAATGGATCGAGTGGTATGATCTGGATGAAAGCTAGAGGCATGTAGGTAGGAATAGCGGTCAGTAGGTTTCCGATATAGGGTGGTGTTTATGTGACCATCGCTTATTAGCACCGTAGTGTCCAGGAAGTGGATCTCTTGTGTGGACTGGTCCAGGCTGAGGTTGATGGTGGGATGGAAATTGTTGAAATTTTAATGCAACACATTTCCAAGAGAATGTGCTCAGATACATCAGTGATGGATATTTTTAAAGTGCACAGAGTTCCTGATTTTACAAAGCACATAAGCATGGTTTTAACTTTACAACCATTCAAATCAGTGGACCTACTCATGCTTTGCTGGATCTGGACCTCAGGTTCCAATCACTTGTGTGCATAAATGTATGTGTTTGCAGGACCAGGGCCTAAATGTTAAAGTGACTGACAGAATCTTGTCCCAGAATTTAAAGTGAGTCTACCTGCTATTTTTACTGATCATATTCCTAGACAGGTCTGTACATAAAGTACATCTGGAGAAATGGCGGTATTCACTTCCTACACTATCTACCTGGCAGAATGTAATGTAGCATCTGTCACTGCAGATGACCTCCTGCTCAAGGGCTGAGTGTCACATTTGGCTAAAAGTTTAGTTTCTGTGCCCTTAATCATAAAAATATCTCTTGTAAAATCACCCTTCACTTTCGAGCACAAGCATTGCTTACCTTGATGTTGGTGTTGCTGCTTGTATTCAATATCTATTGATCACCTTATTTTTTCCTCCATCTTAATAAGGGATGTGTTTTTGTAGCCAAGCTCTTGAGCACATGAACATCATAAAGATGAGGCACTCTTTGCCCTGGGAAAGGTTGAAGAGCTTGAACAGCTGTGGATGGGATAAAAATAATTGCTTCAAAATTCCAAATGTTCTGTACAAAAGATCTAAAGGAACAGTGTGCTGCATTAAAATGCACTCCCCTCGGAGTAATAGGATTCGCAAGAATAGTCATCAGCCAACTCTCCATAGGATGGCTTCTGTTTACTGTGATGGTTAATTTGAATGTACTTCTGTAAAACCCACCTATAACATTCTGGTATATTACTTGTACTTGAAAAAGTAGTGAGGTATTATCAATAGAATCCCAATTATGCTTTTATGTGCGGGCCCAAACTATGAATCTGATTACAATTTAATATGACAACATTTTAGGTCCAGTACATACAATTGTGAAATTTGAGGATTTCAAACAAGTTTGTATAGATGTATATAGCCAAAATTTCACCTTAAGTTATATTTGTATAGTTCAGCATTAAGGTATATGAAAGCTTTAAGGTATATTCATGGTTAAAGCGTTATAGATACATTTCAATAATAAAAGTGCCAAATTATGCCAGCCTCATTTATGTTACATGTTAATGTAAGCCCCATCCTGTAAAATTTCATGTACATGCTTTCCTTTATGCACTGAAAGTAATCCAATAGAAGTCACCACGACAATTTACGAAGCATAAAACTGAATGTGTGCATTGTTTTTGCAGCATCAGGGCCTTAATTCATGGGAGCTACTTTTAACTCAGTTTGAGCAAGAGTAACAAAATCTGACCTTAATGTAACAGGATTTTTATTACCAGGCTACATTTGTACAAAGCTACACCTGACCAAAATGCATGAAATATACTGTGGCAAACAAAACAAGAAATTCCACATGTAACAGCAAATTGCACATTTTGAGAACAAAATTACCATTTTGCATATGCAGTCTAAGTACATTTACTTTTAAAAAATGTAGCCCTCTTAAAAATAAACAAACACAAAACCCTCAAATATTGTCTACACACAATATGATTAGGGATAAACTATGTCTATGCTGTGCACTATCCTAATGATGAAGGCAACACGCCCAAAAAACTAATGTTATGCCCATCTCATCTCGAAAAGGAAACATTTCAGTCAATGGAGAAGTGGAATTATTCTGTCCATCATCCAAAACCAGCTCAATTTAAGTACAATGCATAAGTCTTTGCAGGCTAGATTGGAGCCATAGTTTGGATATAATCAGATTAGATTAGATTCAATCAGCCCAAGGTAACCATTATTTAGGAGATATTTGAAAGCATAAAAATTGAAGCAGTACTAATTGAAATGGTTTGCTGCATTGGCCTAACATCTAAATTGCCTTTCTTACTCATATATATATATATATATATATATATGGGTCAAGTCCCCTTGCAGGTTCCCCCAAAGGCACTCTCTTTCAGTAGACTTAACATCCAAATGTCTGTGCGACCACCTCAGTAGAAAAACCACATTCTTCCTTTGTAAAAGAAAAATCACAGTTGGATTCAACACAGATGCTATGCTGTGACTTTTGCTGGGGCCATTAGCAGATTCCCAACTATTCTGCACTGCTCAAAGACATATATAAACCAAAGCTTCCAATACTAACTGACTTTCAAATGGAAAGCATATGGGAGACAGTGGTAATCCAAAGACTACTGAAGACAATGGGGAAAAAAATCCCATTAACATCTTTGGATCAGAGTCGTGGAGTTCAATGAAAAGTTATCCATGTGTTGTCTGGTTTCCCTTCAGTTGGATCTGAGAAGATAAGAAAAGTTGTGTCTAGGGCCTGCTTCCAGAAACCTTGTTTCAGACCATATTCACTTCCTGTAAAAATTATTTTTGTAGATACGAGGCTGGAATGTAGATTAGCCAAAACCATTAAGATTTACATCATTATTAGTAATTACTGTGTAATGTATGGATGTAGGTCTGGAATGGTCTTAGAGGAAGCATTTTGTGTGCCTGGTTATGTACTTTATTATGTAATGTTTATTTTTGTATACTCAGTTAAATGCATAATAGGCCATGTAATGAGAAGGAAGGTAAAGGACAATTGCTAAACTTTACAGCCATTTTGTTAGTGGTGGTCAAGTTCGATCAGTCAGAAATAGCAGCTACAAATGGATGCTGCTAGACAGAGTCTGAATAGTACAATCTTTTCCTAACGGATGAAGCTCTCTCTTGGACATTCTTTTCTACATCTAATTGATCTAGAAGTTATGCCTCAGCAAGGAAATTTCTCTGTTAAACACCTTTCAGGTGAAGGTTATATTGCCATATACACAAGTAAGGTGGAACAGATGTGACTATTATTGTGGAAAGAATTTGTGTTCTTAGTTAAGAGAGACTGTCCTTTAGAGAATTTAAATGTCTGATACCAGGACTAGCTGCAATTATTGTTATACATGCTGTAGATGTGTAACACTATTTTTAATTGGAAATATCTGTGCTGAAACAGAATTCAGGTCTTAAGTGCAAAACATGTGGTTCCTTTATGTTCTGCATTGAATTTTAATCTTACCAAATTATTGCATAAATATATGGAATATAAAGAAAATGCTACTACTGCTCCATAATATGTGAAACCTACCCAGTTTCAGTATTTTATTCATATATGGTAAAGACATGGATGAGCCAGGTCAAAGAACTACTGCCTACCAAATTACTGTATTATTGAAAACTTCCACTATATCCAACCCTCAACAAAAATGTTGGAATAATACTATCAGAGCTGAAGTGAACCCATTCACTGCCCAGAAAACTGGATAAACAATGATTCTTGATCTGCGGCTTAACTTAACCCTGTGTTAAACCTGCCTCATATTTCCTAATATTCCATCCAGTTTTCAGCAGATCTATATCTATGCTAAATATAGCTCATCAGACACTCTGACTCATAGCCTAGTTCAAGACTAACACCACCTCCTTTGTAGAGATACAATTTCCCCCTAGAAATATATTTACTAAGGTTGGCCAGAAAACAAGAAGTCCATTACATGAAAAAATGTCACATTTTGGCATTTGTTTCCATTCTAATGCAGAATTAAACTGATAGCTTTTGAAAGGGATGGAGGAAGAGGGGGGAGAGAGACCAGAAAAGCCAATGGCCCAGTATATAGGTGACTCTGGTTCAAGTCCATGGCCTGAATTAAGCAGAACAGGGACTTGGACCCAGTTGTCCTACAACCTGGGTGAATGCTCCAGTTGACTATTATGGGTTGTTGTCCCTCTGACTAAAAATTCTACCCAACCTAAGAAATGGCTTCAACAGACTGGCATATTCTGACAAAAACAATTCCTGGCAAGCTGCATTGTTTACAAAGTTGCCCTGTGATCTTCCATGTGCACTTTTACTAAACTGAAGGCACATTTGCCTCCATAGCTGCAGCATTTATCAGAACTTTGTTCTAGTTTGTGTGGTCAAGAAGAAATCCAACCTCATTATCCACAGAGAATACTACATAGACCCATCTAATTGAAGACTGCCTTTGTCCACTTGGAGAACAGAAATCATTTACATCAAGGAAAGTTATTTCTTCAACAAAAAAGAAAAAAGTCAATATCAAATGCCCCACTCTTCACTGGTTTCCTGTTGTCTTATTGGCTTGATATTGGTCTACTCCTGAAAGGTATCTCTTGCGGACAGCCTCTGTTCGGAGATTAGAATCTGTGTTTTGTAGCTAAAAATCTATTGGTCCACTGACATCAGTGGAGTTACACTGTTTTACACCAGCTGGGAATCCGTCTCCTCTTCAACTAGCTGAAGTGAAACTCTGTCATTTCTTTCATTTCATTCCATCCAAGTGATCCTCACTCTCCCCTGTTGGAATGGTATTCAGCTGAGAATGTTAATAGGAGCTACAAGACTCTATTTGATTAGGGACTCAAAAAGTTTGATATTTCATTGGTCACTTATGCCTGTTCAAGTGTGACAGAGGAAAGAATACAAGTATCTACAGAATGAGCTTATCCATCAGAGAAATACCATTTATAGGCAAAGAAAATTGTCTCTTCTCTTCTCCATCTCTAATAATGTAGCTGAGCTAGAAATACAGAGCAAAAATTTCTTTCTTCCTGTCTTTTGAAATTTTTAAATATTCTTTTAAATCTCACTATCTCAGTTGACTCTTCATCTTTTTATCACCATTTGTCCACTTCTTCTCTGGTTCGGATATAACAACTCATGCTCAAACATTGAGCATGAATTCCATCTTTTCCTTCTATTGTCCATTGTTAACTAGCTGTTAAGTAGCCATACACAATGAACGAAGAGGAGCTCCATTTGATTATTCAATTTTTCTCCTGGAAAAAAATAATTTCTATATTATATATAAATTTCATAACTCATCACTGGATGAGAATAAGTAATGAGTTCTACGTTCACAATCTATTATTAAACACATATTATTAGAGTACAATACATTTAGTGTGGGAGATTAATTAACAAATATTCTTATGAGGTTATTATAATAGTTTGTGTGTGACTTATAGATTTAAATTATATAATAAATCAATCATCCTGCTAAAATAACAAATGACCAGCAGAACATTAAACCTTGGCACTCTCGTGGCATAGACTGGGAAGTTAAGACCCCAAATCTCCTTGAATGTCAGCTGTAGAGAGTGGTCTACTTGGTGATGGAGAAATACATACAAAATACCTGGGATTTATTCTCCACTGCCTTGCACCTTGTGTGGTCACTTACTCCTGTGCAAAATGCTACCAAATCAAAAGATCATCCTTTTTGCACACAGGAAAATGAGTACAGAAGGGGCAAGACACTGGAGAATCAGATTTCCTATCACCTGTTCGTAGATTCTTGTCCTCCAGCAGAAAGGAAAATCATTGACTTCAGTGGGACTTAAACACAAGCTTCCATGCTTCCATGTTTTGGGGTCTATGCTTGGCAGTAAATGTGTGTAAGATTAGACCTTACAATTGCAGCCCTTCCTCTTTAGCTCACTGCATCATAGTCTGTGACTCCAGGGTCATTCCCCATGTTTTTTTTCCCCTGCAACCATGAAATATTACAGTTTTTATAAGTTGTGGACTGAGTACAGGACTTTGAATTTTAATTCTGGCTTTAAAAGTAAGGCCATGGCCAACTTACTTAAACTCTCTAGGTAAGGTTCTCTATTTCTTTGCAGCTTGTGTAGTCATTTACATCTGTGGGGAAAAAAGCACAGAGAGCATGCAAGACATGACCACCAGTACAAATGAGTGAAAAATACTGATTTGGTGGCATTTTACATGCCACCTTCACTTTGCACAGGTGTGAATGTTTACAAGAGGTGCAAGTCCTTGCAGAATGAGTTCCTCTGTCTCAATCTGATGACTGATAGAAGTGCAAGTCCTGTGACCAGGTCTATTCTTTCCTTATCAAAAAGGATTTCTAGTATGATAATAGTTCACAATAGAGTTTCTTAGTATGTTTCTTATCTTATCCTTTAATACTGATTATTTAGGTTTCTTATGTCACTGTTTCTTTTTCCCTAGGAGCTTTGTGTACAAATTGTCTCTTCCACAGAAGAAACAGTGTTCCTACTATCTGTCTGCCACAAGGGAAATACGGTAGGAGTGGAAACCATCCCTGATTTTTCAAGCACAAAGAGACAAATTCTTCATAATCCTTAACAGATTTACATGCATTTTTACCACTGTGCCCTTCTTAAATTAAAAAAGTAGCATTAAAAATAAGTTTTATGTTTTCCTCCAAAGAAACATCAAATTAAAAAATTAGAAACATTTGTCTTTCTATAGCAGCTCAAATGAATTCTTTCCTGGGTATCTGGCTGGTGAATCTTACCCATATGCTCAGGGTTCAGCTGATCGCCATATTTGGGATCGGGAAGGAATTTTTCTCCAGGGTAGATTAGAAGAGGCCCTGGAGGTTTTTCTCCTTCCTCTGTAGCATGTGGCACGAGTCACTTGCTGGAGGATTGTCTGCTCCTTGAAGTCTTTAAACCATGATTTGAGGACTTCAATAGCTCAGACATAGGTGAGAGGTTTAACGCAGGAGTGGGTGGGTGAGATTCTGTGGCCTGCGTTGTGCAGGAGGTCAGACTAGGTTATCACAGTGGTCCCTTCTGACCTTAATATCTATGAATAAATCTATGAATAAATGAAATATTTTTTAAAAGAATTTTAGGATATCCGTGAAGATCCTGTCTTAGCAGTGCCCAGTCATTTAGATTGTTCTCTTATAGGTCTATTCAATAATAAATATTTTCCAATTTCTAATTAAATTGTCTCTGCACCCAACAGGTTTCCTGAGCATGAAAAATCCAAGCCCTCCACCTGCAAACCGATTATGTGGATTCATCAGAATTTTCCCTTCACAGGTAGGTAGGTAGGTAATTTTGGGATATAAAGCTGGAGTAGTACACAATCTGTTACAAAAGTGGACATAGCCCCAGGGTAAAAATAAATAACCTCACACAGCATTATTTTTTTATATTTAAAATATTATTACTTACTCTCTTGCCACAAGTCAATTTCCACTATCACTTCAGTGGCTTTGGTTAATCTGGATTGTGTTTACTATGGTAAATCTTGAAATGGCCAGGACTTACTGGTCTGATTGGTAGTGTAGATTTTTTCCAGTACTCACCTCCACTGGAATGATGTATTAAGGCTTTTGTGTACATACAATTGAGAGAAACCATGTAGCCCACACAACTCCAATATTCTCTAACACTCAGCTTCTGCATACAGAGCTAAACTGTGAACCCATTACTCCCACTGGCATGCAGTCACTCAAGCCAGCCCACTGATGTCAGTGCCAGAGGGAATGAGAGTTTCATAATCTCGCCTATAGCACATAGGGGTAAGAAATGTCATATTCTTTTTCATTGATGATGAGGGAAAAGCACTAAAGATCTAATGGAGCATTCTTAGATTTCCAGGATTTTTAAACTCAGACTTCTCAGTCAGGTAGAGGATTTATAGATATGCAGCTTAAGAGATCTGAAGAGCTTCTAACACCTGCAGCCACTGAGACACTTTGTTGCAGAATAGAGCCCTCAGAGAGCTGTTTTCTTCCACTTGTCTTTAATCATTCTTCTGTTTTCCCCTAATGAAAAGTAAATAAAGGTGCCACTTGCATTTCATTCCTTCCCTTCTGGGTCTGTCACTTGCCATGTGACAGTGGCAAAGAGGCACAGAAAAAGTTGTTTTCTTCTCACATTTCACAAGAATCTTTACTGGGATAAGGAAAACAATATTATCCCTAAAGCTATTATTTTTCTCTCTTTCTCTGCTTCACAGTTGAGCTAATGTTAGAGCTTTCCCTAGTCTCCCTCTTGCCTGGCTTCCTATTACTGTTTTAAAGAAAAAATCCTTGCCTTTCTGATTCCATTCTGGTTCCAGTAATATGTATTTATTAGAGCATACGCTTTCGTGAGCTACAGCTCACTTCATCAGATGCATCCGATGAAGTGAGCTGTAGCTCACGAAAGCTTATGCTCTAATAAATTTGTTAGTCTCTAAGGTGCCACAAGTACTCCTTTTCTTTTTGCAAATACAGACTAACACGGCTGCTACTCTGAAACCAGTAATATGTATATCTTCCAAGATGCTATTATTGGTTGTTGTTTTTTTCAAGAAGCATGTCTATCACCCTAAGAATTTTTACTTCCTTTATTTTTAACTTCAGGGCCTTATTGACAAACCTCATTATATTGAAATTTCCCTTTCTAAAGTTTAGTGTCACTGTGTGCCTTTTTGGTCTCCTACTTCCTCTCCCAAAGATATTGAGCCTAAATATATTATTGTTGCTATTACTTGGTGGATCAGCTACTCTCTCTTTTTGAATTAGCTCTTGTGTGGCACTGTACTTTAAGGCAAGAATAGCCTCTTGTATTATCTAGAACTATGACAGGCTTCAGAGTAGCAGCCGTGTTAGTCTGTATTCGCAAAAAGAAAGGGAGTACTTGTGGCACCTTAGAGACTAACAAATTTATTTGAGCATAAGCTTTCGTGAGCTGTAGCTCACAAAAGCTTATGCTCAAATAAATTTGTTAGTCTCTAAGGTGCCACAAGTACTCCTTTTCTTTTTATCTAGAACTAGTTGTTCCAAGAAGCAATTGTCAAGAATATGTCTCTAAAGTTTGTCCCATTGTGCTGTTTGACTAGTTTATTCATAGATTTTAAGGCCAGAAGGGACTATCAGAACATCTAGTCTGATATCCTGTATATCACAGGCCATAGAACCTGCATTAAGCCCAATAATTTGTGGCTGACTAAATCATATCTTTCAGAAAGCCACCCAGTCTTGATCTAAATATATCAAAAAATGGAGAACCCACCACTTCCCTTGGCAATTTGCGCTAATGGCTAATCACCCTCACAATTAAAACAAAAAACAAAAAACCTGTCTGGTTTCTAATTTGATTTTTCTGTCTTTAACTTCCAGTCATTACTTCATATTATGCCTCTCTCTGCTAGATTAAAGGACCCTCTAGTTCCTGATATTCTATCCCTGTGAAGTTACTTATACACTGTAACCAAGTCACCGCTTCATCATTTTGGTAAACTGAACAGATTTTTCTTCTTAAATCTCTCACTCTAAGGCATTTTCCCTAACTATTCAATTATTTTTGGAGATCTTTTTTGCACCCTTACCACTAAATGTGGATAGTTGAAATCCCAAATATTAAAAATTTCTCAGATTTGCTCCCGGTGATGTCTTTCTCAACATTGTTCACTCAATTCCTTTTCTTCATATAGAGGTGATAATAAGAATGTGGTGTGAGTACCATTAATGCTCAAGTCACAACAAGTCAACTGAGCTTAGAACCAGCTGAAAATGCCTCCTGTTTCTTCTGATCTGAGAACTTTGATCAATCTCAGTTATATATAATGTCCTGGTGCAACTATGTCCAATAAAATAGATGGTGTTCACTAGCCTTTTTCTTTATCCAGTTTTATCAAGATATGATCTCCTGATTTATACTTGGGTAAGCTTTTTGGTGCATTCTGAGAGTTTCTGAGAGTTAATTAACACCATTTGAGATTTGGTATATCAGGCTCCCATTCTTTAAGCAGAGTCATTTACAACAAAGATTTACTCTCAGGTTGGAAATATTGCTCTGATCTGTCCACACATATGTAACTGAGCTGGACTTAACACCAGTGACTGCCATGGGAGTTGTCCTACAATTTGGCAGAGATATTTATGTCTTTTGTTGTAGAATTCTCTTAGCAAATTGTTCTCTCTTCCTGTCCCTTTTTGTGTTGGTAATGAGGGCACAAAGCAAGATACCTGAAATCATCCACTAGCTTGGAATTCAGAGTTAGCAAATTCTGGCCTGTTGTCAGTGACTACCGGTACTTCTTCCAGAATGCGAAAATGAGAAAAAATACTTATATCTTTTCTGTGACCTGTTGACTTGTAAGTCAACTAGAAAACAGGATTTCTATAAATCTAAAGAAATAGTTAATGGCAATCACAGAAATACATTCTGTTTTTTTATGCAGGGTATTATGCTTTTCTAACACATATTGGGTAATTCTGAGGGTTTCTAATCATTTATACTATGACTCCATCTTGCAGTTTAGATCCTGCCCTATGTTGGACTATAACAGAGATCTTAGTACTTGCTCCAGCATTTTGTGAAGCCATGGTGCCCTTCTGCATTCTATCTAATGTCATCTTGCAAGTACTATGGGACTGCAGTATGATTGCCATAGGTAATCATAAATTTCACTTCAGAGAGTTCCCCTCACATTTCATAGGTGCTATAGACTGCTTATGGGATTCCATATAAGTATCAAACTTATCTTAAAAATAATTAGTATAATGGCTATTTTAATTTTAATTTCTGGGGTGAAACTGACAGGCCACTCAAAATATATTTCTAGATTATCCTTGCCTCTGGAGAATATGCATGATCAGTAATATTCCTTGATAAGGTATCAATAACCTTAACTTCCAAGGTAGCTATCATCATAACTTAATGTTTTTATTGCTGCATCTACCCACTGTGCTAAGCACTGTACAAACATATAATGAAAAGACAGTCCCTGCTCCATATCGCTTTAAGGTTGCAATCTCATTAAATGCATGAGCAATGTTTGACATCTATGGGTATAGAGTCCAGATTTTCAAAAGGTGCATTCAAGATGCAGATAGACACCTAACACTGAGTGGGATTTTCAAAATCACTAGGGAACCTAACTCCCATTTATTTTAATAAATCACTAGGGCACCCTCCTCTGCCTTGGTGGGTTCTGCGCTTTCTGGTGGATTTGCTCACCTCAGAGATTTATGGCAGTCCCCAGTTTGGCTCCTTTTGTTAGTGGCACAAACCTGCCGTTCACTCGGCTAACCTCATCACTGGCCAGCATGAGGAAAAGGAGGAGAACGATTCCCGCAGTCTCTGCTGGGCCACCTAATGGGTCAGGGGACAGGCCAGAGACCTTCCCCTCTGGTGGGACCCACAGTCCAGATCAACTCCTCTTATATCAAATAGGGAGTTGGGGGGATGGGGAGAACCCGGGCCCGACTCTACTATGGGTTCCAGCCCAGGGCCCTGTGGATTGCAGCTGCCTATAGTGTCTCCTGTAACAGCTGTATGACAGCTACAACTCCTTGGGCTACTTCCCTATGGCCTCCTCCCAACACCTTCTTTGTCCTCACCACCAGACCTTTCTCCTGATATCTGATAACGCTTGTACTGCTCAGTCCTCCAGCAGTATGCCTACTCACTCTCAGCTTCTTGCACGCCTCTTGCTCCCAGCTCCTTGCACGCACCTCAGTAACTGAAGTGGGGTCCTTTTTAAAACCAGGTGCCCTGATTAGCCTGCCTGTCCTAATTGATTCTGGTAGCTTCTTAATTGGCTCCAGGTGTCCTAATTAGCCTGTCTTAATTGGTTCCAGCAACTTCCTGGTTGTTCTGGAACAGCCCATTATCTTACTCACGGAAAGGGGATCTGCTTAATCTGGGGCAATATTCTACCTTCTATCACTCTCCTGTAGCCATCTGGCCTGACCCTGTCACAGTGCCTAAACTCTTCTTTAAATTCCAGTAGGCCTTTGCCAATAACTTTGAAAATCTGCTCCTAGTTCTTTACTGTTCATTAATGGTACCAAAGGTTTTGTGGCTTTTCACTAGCTTGACATTATCAAGATTCTGCAGATTTATTTTGAACTTCTCATATGCTGATGTGCACACCAAACTTTCATTCAATTTGGTTTCACCTGGCCTCTGAACCCAAAAGACATCTAGAACTACATGCTGCAGGCTTCCACTCATATCCATGTAACCAGATTAGCACTTAAGGCCTGATCAACACATAGATTTTGACCAGCATAACTATTTTAGTTAAGAGTATATGTTTTTACCATATAGTTATATCAGTACAACCCCTATTGGTATCAGTTATACTGTTATAAAGATGCCTTACACGGGTATATCTAATTCCCCTTCCCATATGGTATTATAGTAGTATAGTGACTTTTATATTGGCATAGCTGCATCTACATGAGGGGGGTATTTTACCACTTTATACAGTACAGTTAAAGTGGTACAACTTTCTAGGACAGACAAGGCTTTACATTATAAATAGCATGGGCTTTTTGAAGAAATAATAGATATGAATTTGCTCCAACATGTTATCATACCAAGAAATAGCAGCTGTTCTGATCCATTTTAGGTGGTGTCAGGTGACTGGGACAAGGGCAGTCTAGTCCAGTGGTCAGAGCAGGTGTCAGGCTTAGTGATCGGAGCAGGCATATTAGACTAGGTTCAGAGAGGTTCAAGGCAGAGGCAGGACAAAGGCAAAGCTGGATGCAAGGCAGGAGCAGCAGAACAAAGTAACACAGGAGCAGGCACAGTGGTGGGCATGAACACTGAGCAGCCAGTGAGGTGCTGCTGGCTTAATAAAGGCATTATACAGATGCTGATTTAACTGATACAGTAATTACATTCCACAGTTAGAGGTTCTGAAGTTTCATATTTGAGTTTCCTCAAAACAATTAGGTAAATACCATAAGGTTGTGGTGACTTATTAATGTTTAATTTATCAATTTGTTCCAAAACCTCCTCTAGTAATACCTCAGTCTTGGACAGTTCCTCATATTTGCCATCTAAAAAGAATGTAAATTTCCTTCACATTCTCTGCCGTGAAAGCCAATGCAAAAAAATCATTTAGTTTCTCTGCAATGGCCTTGTCTTTCTTGAGTGCTCTTTTAGTGCCTTGATTTCCTAGTGGCCCCACTGACTATATGGCAGGCTTCCTGCTTCTGATGTACTTTTAAAAAATGCTGTTAATTTTTGTGTCTTTTGTTAGTTGGTCTGCAAATTCTTTTTTGGCCTAATTATACTTTTACACCTGACTTGCCAGAGTTTATGTTACTTTCTATTTTCTTCAGTAGGATTTGACTTATTTTTGTCACTAGCTGCCTCTTTTACTCTGTTCTTTAGCCATGGTGGCTTTTTTTGGTCCTCTTATTGTTTGTTTGTTTATTTTCTTTTTGAGGGAAGGGAAGATACATATAACTTAAGCCTCTATTATAGTGTTTTTTAAAAATGCCCATGCAGCTTGCAGTTTTATTTTTGTTTAGCTAGCCTCCTCATTTGTGTGTAGTTCCCTTTTTGAAGTTAATTGCTACTGTGATGGGTCTCTTTGGAATTCCCCCCCCTACAAAGATGTTAAATGTAATTACAGTATGGTTGCTAATTACCTAGATCTTGTGCACCATTTAGGACTAAATCAAAAATTGCTTCTCCCCTTGTGGATTCCAGGACAAGTTGTTCAAAGAAGTATTAATTTATTGTGTCTAGAAATTTTATCTCTACCTTTCTTCCTGAGGTGACATATACCCAATCAATATGAGGATAGTTGCAATCCCCCATTGTTATTGTGTTTTTTGCCTCTGTAGCCTCTCTAATTTCCCTGAGCATTTAACAATCACCATCACCATCATGGCCAGATGGTAGGTAGTATATGCCTACTGCTATATTCTTACTGTTTAAGAATGGGATTTCTATCCATAGAAGTTCTACGGTACTGTTTGATTCATTTCAGATTTTAATATATTTGACACTTCGCTTTCTTTCACATACAGTGCCACTCCCCAACCAGCACTATCACCATCCTGTTAGGTGGTCAGTAGTATCCCCTTTAATAAACCCTCCCCTAAGAGAAGTCTCTGTCTGAGCCATGTGCTACTCCACATCTGTCAGCTTTCCCTCATCTCTTAGTTTAAAAACTCCTCCATTACCTTTTTTAATTTTACATGTCAGCTAACTAGTTCTGTTTTGGTTTAGGTGGAGCCCACCCTTCCTGTATAGGTGGAGCCCTCCTTTCCCAAAAGGTTCCTCAGTTCCTAATAAACCTAAATCCCACCTCCTAACACCGTTGTCTCATCCATGAATTGAGACCTCTTTCCTGGATCTCTTTGAGACAAGTTGATGCTTTCAGAATGGGTTGTTAAAGATAGATGTATCCTTATATCAGGGGAAGTGCAGAAAGGCACCATCCCAGAGAAGTAGCAACTCCTCTTGGAGTTCCCATACTGGCTGCACATCTGCTACTGCACTCCTTTGTAGGATGCAGTTTCCTTCTCAAATTCAGCTGACCAGTTCTGTGAACCAGTGAATGGTGAGGGATGTAGCTATGGCTCTCACTTCTGCCTACTTCTTCATGACCATTTTGGGGAGCCAGGCACTCAGGGGAAGTAGAAACAGAACAGCATCTTACCAACCAGGAACACCATGTAATTCATGTTGGTCTTTATGTGTACTGTGTAAGGAGACTGTGATGAGTTCCCCCCTTGGGGTGCCACCTGGCACTGGGGTACCAATGAGCCCCCTGACCCACCAGCCAGGACTCCCTCTCAGCACTGTACTGTTGTGATAAGCTACAAAGCTTTCCAGGCTTCACTTTCACCAGCATACATACTAGTAGGTACACACCCAGCTGCAGTTACAAGCAGGGTCTCTGACCAGCCCCTGCATGGGAAAACTACTCCCAGCTCTTCAGGCACGCCTCCCTTCTGGATTATAAACCCAAAATTATACTGTCTTGCACTGCACAGGGAACTGTACAGCATAAGCTCATTAAATTATTCCCCTCTCTCAATGTGGAGAGGAATATGCAACAGCCTTTTGCCCCTGAGTCATGTTGCACTTACGTGTGTGTGTGTAGGACTTCTGGGGCAACTCAGGGCTTGGGCTGTGGGTTTGTTTAGTTGCAGTAAAGACTTCCAGGCTCAGGCAGGGGTCCAGGCTCTAGAAACCTGAGAGGTGGGAGGGTCCCAAAGCAGCCCAAGCCCAGTCTATACTGCAATGAAACAATCATGCAATCCGTGTTCCATAAGCCTGGGTCATCTGGCATGGGCCAGCTGCAGATTTTTATTTGCAGTGCAGACATATTCTAAAAGGCAGAAAGGCTTGGAAGCAAAAGCTCATATCTCCTCACAGATCAATAACTAGACAGTGTCTTTCACTGGTCATGTCAGAAGAAGAGGGCACTGCTGAACATGGCCTGATAGGGGAATGGCTTGCACACAAGAGTGTAAAAACAATAATTTACTGTTATATTTTGATTTCCATAGTGGTCTGAAAACAGATTAAGTGGAAATCTAAAGCAGCCATAAACTTTCCCTTTCTTTCCCTTCCTCCCAGTTCAAGCATTCCTGTTGGGGCATGTAAGTTTCAATGCATGTAATTAGGTGTAAAGATGCATGTGGTGCCAATATGATAATTCTGGCACAGAATAAAGACTTCCTGTAAAACAAGTGACATTTGTAGGGTGATGCCAACTGTCTATATAAACCCTACTGTTGCTTGACTTCTATGCTGTCTTGTAAGCAGGCACAATGCCATCCAAACAGACGTGCATGACTTCAGTGAAGCAAAACACCATATATGTATCTCAAATTATCAAACATATTTGCCCAGAACACAGTTTCCACCCAGGAATGTCAAAGCACCCATCTGTCCTGTAAATCCAGATCCAATGAGTCATTAGCAACCCATCAGTAATTTGGATTGACTTCTAAAAAATATTCCTCTGAAGTAGACAGATAATTTTTAGCCCTGTTACCCCCTTTTAATGTTTGCAATTGGAGTTAGTCATTTTAATATAGTCCCCACTGTCTTTATTTCTATAGACCTACCCCTATGAAATTAGAAATGAGCAAATATTGGGATTATGCAATGCATCCGATGAAGTGAGCTGTAGCTCACGAAAGCTTATGCTCAAATAAATTTGTTAGTCTCTAAGGTGCCACAAG
The DNA here is from genome assembly GCF_009764565.3 of Dermochelys coriacea. Taxonomy (NCBI): domain Eukaryota; kingdom Metazoa; phylum Chordata; order Testudines; family Dermochelyidae; genus Dermochelys; species Dermochelys coriacea. The sequence continues at coordinate 66,269,821 of NC_050068.2, forward strand.
TACTCCTTTTCTTTTTGCGAATACAGACTAACATGACTGCTACTCTGAAACCTGCTTGGATACAGTTCAACTTTATATCATGTAGTATCTTTCATTCAAACTATATTCTAAAATGGCTTAACAGAATTAAATAATATGGAAATTCTGTGTTTAGATAAAAAAAAATCAACATCAGGAGAGGGATATTAAGTATTACTAACTCAGAAAAGTGATACCAGTCTAGATTTTAAAAAATGGCGGCCTAAAGATAGGCTTCTAATAGTACAATTTTCAAAGGCACCTAAGTGACTTAGGAGCCTAAGTCCCATTTACTTTCTATGGGATTTAGGCTCCTAAATCATTAAGGCACTTTTGAAAGTTTTACTCTAAGCCAACAGTTTGGCACCTAAATAAGTAGGCTTGATTTTCATAAATTCTCAGTACCCAGAAGTTAGGTGCTCAGCACTTCTGATTATGAGGTCACTTATTTAGGTGCTTAAATATAGATTTAGGAGCAAAACTTCAGACAGTCACTCACCTTTGAAGATCCTGGCCAGTATGTTTTGAATATCAGATTGGAATAGAGATAGAATGTTTCTGAGGGTTCTATGAGCATGCCATTCCAGACACAACCGCATCGGAAGAGAAAGATTTCCTCTGACAATATTGTGTAGAGAGAATCTTCATCAGACAACACTGGGATCAGTCAAATCCATCCTGTCCATTCAGTGGAAAGCAGAGTAAAACTGGGAGCCTGACAGGGATGCTAAACTCAAAGGGATTGATGCCTGAAAATTACTGTGTTTCCATCTGTCCCTGTTCAAAGGTGATATACGACAACAAGTTAGAAAATTAACTTGCTCCTTTGACACAGATACACAATAGAAAGTAATATTACATCTATTGTCCAATATCAAACTAAATATAGTGGATTGAATCCCATGGTTAGACTATCAAAAGACATTCCCCCCAAATTTTCCTAAGGGAACAGATTAGTTTTGCACAATGCCCTGAACATTAACACACACAAGTTCCATTGGATCAAGAAGGGAAACAAATTACAAAGCACATGCACTGAAAATTACTTTCCCCAACATTAGCACTAAGGGATTGAAAAACAAGAGCACATCAAAAAGAAAAAGAAAAGGAGTACTTGTGGTAGTACTTAGAGACTAACACATTTATTTCAGCATAAGCTTTCGTGAGCTACAGCTCACTTCATTGGATGCATGCAGTGGAAAATACAGTGGGGAGATATTATATACACAGAGAACATGAAACAATGGGTGTTACCATGCACACTGTAACAAGAGTGATCAGGTAAGGTGAGTTATTACCAGCAGGAGAGCAGGGAGGAACTTTTGTAGTGATAATCAAGGTGGGCCATTTCCAGCAGTTGACAAAAACATGTGAGGAACAGTGTGTGGGGGGGTAATCTTGTAGGTATTTGTCTCTGTCAGAGGGGTTGGAGCAAATGCAGTTGTATTGTACAGCTTGGCTGTAGACAATGGATCGTGTGGTGTTGTCTGGATGAAAGCTGGAGGCATTTGCATTTGCAACCCCTCAAACAGAGACAAACACCTACATTATCTCTATCAAGCATTCTCTATCAGGCCAGTCCTTGCTTACAGACAGCCCCCGAACCTGAAGCAAATACTCACCAGCAATCACACACCACACAGCAAAAACACTAACCCAGGAACCTATCCTTGCAACAAAGCCCATTGCCAACTGTGTCCACATATCTATTCAGAGGACACCACCATAGGGCCTAATTACATCAGCCACACTATCAGAGGCTCTTTCACCTGCGCATCTACCAATGTGATATATGCCATCATGCGCCAGCAATGTCCCTCTGCCATGTACATTGGTCAAACAGGACAGTCTCTACGTAAAAGAATAAATGGACACAAATCAGACGTCAAGAATTATAACATTCAAAAACCAATCGGAGAACACTTCAATCTCTTTGGTCACTCGATTACAGACCTAAAAGTGGCAATTCTTCAATAAAAAATCTTCAAAAACAGACTCTAACAAGAGACTACTGAATTGGAATTAATTTGTAAATTGGATACAATTAACTTAGGCTTGAATAAAGACTGGGAGTGGATGTGTCATTACACAAAGTAAAACTATTTCCCCATGTTTATTCCCCCCTCCCCCATTCCTCACATGTTCTTGTCAACTGCTGGAAATGGCCCACCTTGATTATCACTACAAAAGGTTCCCTTCGCCCCCTACTCTCCTGCTGGTAATAGCTCACCTTACCTGATCACTCTGGTTACAGTCTGTATGATAACACCCATTGTTTCATGTTCTCTGTGTATATAAAATCTCCCCACTGCATTTTCCACTGCATGCATCCAATGAAGTGAGATGTAGCTCATGAAAGCTTATGCTCAAATAAATTTGTTAGTCTCTAAGGTGCCACAAGTCCTCCTTTTCTTTTTGCGGGTACAGACTACCACAGCTGCTACTCTGAAAAGAACACATCAGTTGTTCTCAACTTTGGGAATATGGGCAGAAAGACAGGTGATTTCTCAGCTAGCTCTGACCCAAATATCTATCTGCAGCTTGAATTGTTCCTGAAAGTGGATAAGGAAACCACTTCCATATATTGTTTTCCACTGTTCATTCAGCTGTACTAGATAAGCTAATTATGATTTCAGCAGCAACCCTGAGACTGAAAAGAGGTTGCGCTAGAAAGATAAAAGAGATCATTACAAAACATTCTTACTGCATTAGCTGCAGTTTTACTAAAGGCATTAAATGACAGTGCTGAATTCACACATGTTTAGGTTTGGGGTATTTAAGCTATTTGTCTACATATAATGAAAACATAGTATTTTTCACTAACTGTCATTGTCATATTATGTGATTGATAGCAATATATATTGCAGTCAGGTCTGTATTGAATGATTAATTAATCTCAAATAAATGTCAAAGAGTTTTTGAAGTTGAATACCTGAAATTACTGTTTCTGAACAGTTAGATAAAAGTACGTGACTTTTTGCATTTGTTCCTTCTCCCTGATGAAGATTTTGAGTTGAAACATGTAGGCACTTTAAATTCCAGATAACTGTTAAGCGATGGCCTTAATTACTGTTAAAAATAAAAAACTGTATAAAATAAAGTATCTTAAATTTTAAGAGGCAATTAACTAGTGTGCATCTTGGGTATCAATATTAAATATTTAACATTTTTAGGCAAGATATCACTCCATTCTGTTTTCCCACGTCTATTATTTTGCTATTTGTACTTTATAAAACTGGTAAAGCTACAGCATTCCCTTTATTTTCTTTGTAATTCACTCAGGACTATGCAGTGGCAAAGAAGTTCAATTCCAGTGCTTCCTGTATCCGCCCACTACTTTTATTTTTCATAAGTAATAATCCCATCCTGTTACTGTTTCAATCACTGAATCCTCTAAGGCTGAGTCCTATGCATATCTGACAAGCTATACCGAATCCAGTGTGATTCCTTGTCAATATATCAGATGGCTTTTTTTGGTATCATATGTCTTACTTTCTTCTGTGGATAATGGCATAGTATAAGCTCTAGGACTTAGTCTAGCAGGTATAAAACACATTGCACAGCTAAAGGTTATTTTATGGCAGTAAAAGTAAATTCCACTGAAATTAGAAATGTATTTTGTCCAACAATGAAGAGGAATATCTAAAACATTGGCTGAAATAATGGAGGATCCCTAAAAGCAGTCCATTGTGCCCTAAGTCATTCTGTAGGTGAAAAAATAAGCTTCATACGTAACCCATTTTTTTCATGTCTTGTAATAAGCAAACTCTAAGCATAGCTCAGTATGTGATAGATTTCCTTCCGCAGGGTTTAGCCTTCCTAGGTCCAACCTATTGACAGAGTTCATTCCAGAAATTTATCAGCATGGGTCAGTGACAGATAAGTCACCGATATTGATACATCTCATACATTTTTACACAGAGTACCCTCTACTCCCTAAAAGAAAACTTCAGCACAGTTGCAGGAATGAGCAATGAAATATTAATTTACTAGGAATTAAAAGCACTTTTTGTGGCAACACTGCCTCTTTGCAAAGTCAGAATCATATTTTTATAATTCTATAGTGAACAAAACATTTAGAAAAGCTAGAATTGTACTATTAAATTAGTTTTAAGATTTTGAAAAGGCATGCAGAGGGGTAGTCTAGACGGTTTTGTAGTAGGAACCACAATCCCACTAAATCCCAATCTAATTGCATAATCTTGCTATGCACTGGGACTATTTGAGAACACCATAATAGAAGCGCAGATTAAATACACCAAATCTGAAAAGACAATCAGAGGACCATCAGGGGCCTTCAGCACTTGCCTGGGAGATGTGGTACATGTGACGTACTACCAGAAACAAGTATCTGAGAAGTTTGGGTGTATCACAGTGAGTCCACTGGGAAAAGACAATTCCACTAGTAGAAAAGGAACCTGGGAATATAGCTAATAGTGTTTCTACATTGCCATTGAAAGGCTAGGCTGAAGTACTGCTGAAGGACCCTGTAAAGCTAGACACTGCAGGAAATACCACCTAGCAGGGCCTGAGTGGCAGCACCCCACAACCCACTGATTGGTTCGTGAATGCCAAAAGAATGCCAAGAGAATGCCAGTATAGCTAAACATTTGAGTAATGGAGGCCGTTAGAGGCAAAAAGGTATCCTTTACAATTTGGAAGTCAAAATCTAGCAAGAATAACAGGAAGGAGTCCAAATTCTGGCAGGTTATGTATAATAAGGCAGACCAAGAAAGAATTTTAGAACCAACTTGATAAAGATTGTAAGGGACTGTGGAAGACTTTGTTACGGCCTAGCTAGGGAGCTTTCACTTTCTCGAGCCGAGAGGTTACTGTGGGACATAGATAGCTGCTTTGTTATTGTAGGAGATAGTTCTAGAAGGACACAGCTGCTGTGTTATTGCAGAATATAGATAGTTCTTGAAAGACATAGCTGTTTTGCATGGCCCTTCACCAGGTAGTAGAAAGCCCCCCTTTAAGAAGCACCTAATTCTATATTCATGAGCTGTTTTTGTGTAGTGCTTATTAACGCTGACTGTCTGCTTCTGCATTGGACTCCGTCCCAGGAAAAGCTCTGGTGTGCTGGCTTCCCTACCTTCATTACTGCAACGCTTGAAGTCCCCGTTGCAGGTGGGTCACTAACCTTCAATATAGCCAATAACTCACAGCTGTGTGTAAGCCTCATTTTTCTCAGAGTACTCCTGCCAGACCTGTGGTGCTTCGAGCACTGTGGCCCAGAACAAAGATGCAAAATTACTACTAAGAATTTTTTTTAAGTATAGCAGAAGCAGGAAGCCTGCAAAACACTCAGTGGGGCCACTTGATGACAAAGGTGCTAAAGGAGCACAAGGAAGACTACGCCATCAGAGTAACGTGAAATGAATCCTTTGCTTTGGTTTTCACTGCACAGAATGTAGGTGAGATACCTAAAAGAATAGCTCTGCTGTGGGTGACAAACCTGAGGAACTGTTCCACTTTGATGTGTCAGTAGAAGAGGTGTTAAAACAAATTGGTAAACTAAACAGTAAGAAGTCATCAGGACCAGATAGTATTTGCCAATAAGTTCTGAAGGAATACACATAGATACGAAACTGCAGAACTACTAACTGTAGTATGTAACCTATTGCTTAAACAAGCTTCTGTACCAGATGACTGGAAGGTAGCTAAAGTAAAGTCATTTTTAAAAGGGGTCCAGAGGGAATCCTGGCTATTACAGGCTGGAAAGCTTAACTTCAGCAGTGGGCAAATTGATACAAACTATAGTAAAGAACAGCATTATCAGACTCATAGATTAGCATGATTTGTTGGCGGACAGTCAACACAGCTTTTGTAAAAGGAAGTCATGCCTCACCAATCTATTAGAATTCTTTAAGGGTGCCAACAAGCATATGAACAAGGGTGATCCAGTGGATATAGTGTACTTGAACTTTCAGAAAGCCTCTGATAAGGTTCTTCACCAAAGACTCTTAAAGAAACTAAGCCATCATTGAATAACTGGGAAGGTCCTCTCATGTATCAGTAACTGGTTAAAAGATAGGTTGGTTTTGACAATGGAAGGTAGCAAACAGGTGAGTGCTGCAAGGATCAGTACTGGGAGCTGTGCTGTTCAATGAAGTCACAAATGTTCTGGAAAAGAGAGTGAACAGTGAAATGGCAAAGTTTGCAGAGGATACAAAATTATTCAAGATTATTAAGTCCAAAGCTAACTGTGAAGTGTTACAGTGGGATCTCACAAAACTGGATAACAAAATGACAGATGAAAATTAACATTGATAAGTGCAAACTAATGCACCTTTCGAAAAAGTCATCCTAGCTACACATATATAATGATGGGTTCTAAATTAGCTGTTACCACTCAAAAAAGATCTTGGATGCATTGTGGATATTTCTCTGAAAAATTCAGCTCAATGCACAGCAGCAGTCAAAAAGGCGAACAGAATGTTAGGAAGTACTTGGAAAGGGACAGAAAATACCATAGTGCTCGACCCCCTCAGCCTCAGGCCCCGTATCAACTCCACCCCTGCCCCACCCCTATTCCGACTCCTTCCCCAAATCCCCACCCCAGCCCTGCCTCTTCCCACTTCCTCCCCTGAGCGCACAACGTTCCCTCTCCTCCCCCCTCCCTCCCAGAGCTTGCTACAGCTGTTTGGTGGCGGCCAGAACCGGGAGATAGGCAGAGTGGGGACGTGGCATGCTGAGGGGAGGAGGTGAGGCAGAAGAGGAGGTGAAGTGGGGTGAGGAAACACTGGGAGCTTGGCTGCCAGTGGGTGCAGAGCACCCACTAAGTTTTTTCCTGTGGGTGCTCCATCCCTGGAGCACCCATGGAGTTGGCGCCTCTGGAAAATACTATAATGTCACTATAAAAATGTGTGGTGTACTCACACCTTGAATACTATGTCCAGTTCTGGTCACCCCATCTCAGAAAGGATTTAGTGGAAGTGATGACCAAGGGCATGGAACAGATTTTGTACAAAGAAAGACTAAAAAGATTAGAGCTGGTCATCTTAGATAAGAGACAATTAATGGGAACTATGATGAAAATCATGAATGGTGTGGAAAACATGAATAGAGAATGTTATTTACCTTTTCAAACAATACAAAAACTAGAAGTCACCCAAGGAAATTGAAAGTTAGCAGACAAGGACAGACAAGGAAATCCTTTTTCACACAAAGTACTATTAACCTGTGGAACTCATTGCCACTCGATACTGTGATGGCCAAAAGTATAACTGGGTTTCAGAAAGAACTAGATAAGTTCATAGAGGATAGGTCCATCAATGGCTATTAGCCATGTTGGTCAGGAATGCAACCCCATGATTGGGGTTACCCTAAACCTCTGACAACCAGAAACTGGGAGGGGAAGATAGGGGTATTTCTCTCCAAAATAGCCCCATTCTGTATACCTCCCCTGAAGCTCTGGTACTGGCCACTGTCAGAGACAGGATACTGGGGTGGATGGACCATTCATCTGACCCAGTATGCTCTTATGAATGAGGGATGCTTAATACAACCATTGGCTTTACCCAGGTCTGTGATTGATTGCACTCATTAACACTTCTGCATAAAATATATACATGTTATATTTAGTGTCATTAATATGTGGTTCAAGAAAAATGCCACTTAATTGTATTATGAAAACCTGATGAAGATGATGTATCTTTTACCTTTTGTTCTGCGCCATGTGGCCTTGAAGATTTAGTGTTGGAATGTTAGTGAATAAGGAAAGTTAATTATACAATCTCAATATCTATGACTGAACAATTTATGTTTGTGAATCTACTCTACTGCTTTCATAAATAATAAATAAACTATATATATAAAGAGAATATAATTGAGCAGAGTTTATAAATTCCTTCTGAAACAAAAGTGTACTCAGACACAAAAATGAATTTTTGATACAGAGGTCCCATCTGGTATTTGCTCTAGTTTTCCATATGCAACAGACAGTGCATGACAGCAGGCTGCTGTCCTTTAGTGGGGATGCATAAGACGCAACAAATTCTGTACTTTGCCTTTTTTCTTTAAGGCTGTTGAAGCATTCAACTAATTATGATTCTGTAATTAGTTCTTCAGTACTTTCACAGCAATTTTCCTCACATTTATGTGCTCCACCAGTGCACCTTCTCAAAAGAGGTTTAAATAGGGCACTTGTAAAGATTTTAGGAAGGGTACAGATGGAATCAGACTACAATACTTCAATGTAACATAAAAGATAATCCAAACACATCTAGTTATAAGAGAGAAAATAATTTAAAATAAATGTTTAATATAATAAAAAGAAAAATCAAGTCTAGTAGAAAATGGCAGTCTTGACAACTGTAACACAAAAACCAAAACAGAGAGAGACAAAGCAGGCTGCTTCCAAAGGCAGAGTGAATGAACTCAACCCACTTTGCTCTAGGCTGGCTCTTTGCTGATGGCTTGCTGCTAGCCCCAGAGCACATGCTTCCTTACAGAGTTTCCTAGCCTGCAAGCAGGATCAGGAAAACCCCTGAGAATTTAAAGTAATAGCTTACAATTAACATAGTTTTCAATATATCAAAAAGTCAATCAAATTTAAGTTTTAGAGAGAGGAAAATATAACCCATGTGTATTAGAGGTGCAGTATTTCACATTGTCCGAAAGAGAGTGGAGAAGAGACATGGACATTCATTGGAATACACTATGCATCTGTACATATTCAGAGAATCCAGTTAATTAGCTAGAAGGGTCCAGAAACAGGGTGTGGCAGCTACTGGACCTGCTTAGTAGTTGTTTCTGAAGCTGTATAAGAACCTTTAACTATAGAGCTATGATTTTTGTCAGGGAGGTGACGGTGGTCACAGAAATCGTGAATTTTAATAAAGTCTATGAAATCTTGGAAATGGATGTAAAAGCACATTTGATTAGGCCCCCACAGTGGCTTTGCAACCTAGGACATGTGGTCTCTGTGCCAATCAGGTTTAGCCCATCCATCCCTCCATGTCCATCTACAGATGGGCAAAACTTGGAGTGGTGCTGATATCCCATATGCCAGGTCGTAACACACAGAGCAGGGAGCCAAGCCTAGACCTGCCAGATAGGATCCCTGCTATGGGATGAATGTGGGATTGGATCACTCGCCAGCCTCCCTCCCCTGCCTTTTGTGTATGTTGATGTAGCAAAAACTACATTACTTGGTGACCTTTCCATGCCTTATCGTTTTCTCCCCTGCACCTCTGCCTTGAAACTTACTAAAAATTTCAATGTCAAAATAGTAACTTTAATTATGGGTTATCCACCTAACCAGTGACACCCAGTCACCCTCTGACAACTAAGCCAATCAGCTGAGGAGCAAAATCAAGCTGGGTGTTTACTCTTGTACAAGACTGTACTGAGGTTATCTGTCAAATATACCCCAATGCTATATACATATTAACTTCTCTTCTAAAGATACTCAAACTCCCTGTCCTGCTGTTTGGGAGTACAGGGGGCCATAGAAGCCTACAAGTGAAAGGTCTTTCTGTAAAAATGAGGGTTCTAACCTCATATACCTTCCCCCAAGAAGGGATGAGCTAAGGAATTTCTAGGAAGTACCCATCCTAAAGGTATCTTCATGAAAGAACTATTTGGTCCCACATGTGGAACTCACATAGCAAGAAATCACAAGGGACCCTGGAAAGCTAGTTGTTTAGTCAAGTTTCATAATTCAATAGTTATAAAGGACCAAACTGTGCTGCTCTTACACATGTTGGTGAGAATTATCTTAAGCCAGACTGTTCTCCAATTGAATTTTATATTTTCACTTAACTTTTAATACATACTAGAATTCCCAATAATTTCAAAACAAGAGACTTTGGGTTCCCCTATCCCCAGGTTGTGCTATCTCTTCCCTCTCCCTATAATCCTCCTGACCCTGGAAAATATGTGAGTGCATGCATATCCAGAAGTGCTAAATCTGAACACTTCATGTACCTGTGCATGTGCACCCCCAATACTTGTCTGTTTTGGCACTGGAGCCTAATAATATGCTCAGGTTATAAATATGGGTAAGGTTAATGAACCAATTATTTTTAGACAAGACATGAGGCACACAGACTCACTGTACTATGCCAGCAGTCAGTGACCTTTGAATTTCTATTTGCACCTATAAATTAATCTTGAGCAATTTTTAATAAGATTTAAGAGAATATTTGCATTGGTGGTTTTTAAAACTGAATGATACAGTTAAAATACTGTTTGCTGAAGAGCATTTTTGTTAGTTTTAGTGTATATGCGTAAACATAAACAGATATTGCAAAAAGCTCAGCAACATATGCCATGTTATATGGTAGCACACAGTTAAATAGAATAATCACAGCTATAAACTAGTACTTGTGTAATATAGGAAACCTTGGTCAATATAAATACAGCCAGTCTTAGTTTAATGGCAATCACAATGTATAGCAGAGAGCTAAATTCTTCTTTGGGTGGACACAAGATATAAGTGATCTGCTAGGTCACTCCAATCCTCAACTCTGGGAGCCAGCCTTACCCTTCTCTGCTGTGAGCACCCCCACTCCCGGGCTGTTCATTCACAGCCTCTAGCATGTAAGCTGCTCCCAGCTATGTGAGGGAGCACGTTTGGACAGCCACTCCTGGGATTGTGCAACCGAATGACACAAGCCAATATCTCCGGTCCTAGATACAATCCTAGGAACCTCCGTCTTGCAGTGTCCAGTTATGCCCACTGGATGTTGCAAGCTTATATGAGTTTGTCAATTTAACAAAGAAATTGATATGTACCAGGCTTGTTATCTCAAGGGGAGTCTCTGACACACTTCAAACCAAAATCACTGCTTCAGGTAGAATAAACAAACTAATTTATTAACTACAAAAGATAGATTTTAAGTGATTATAAGTCAAAGCACAAGAAGTCAGATTTGGTCAAATGAAATAAAAGCAAAATACATTCTAAGCTGATCTTAACACTTTCAGTGCCTTTACAAACTTAGATGCTTCTCACCACAGGCTGGCTGGTTGCCCTTCAGCCAGGCTCTCCCCTTTGATCAACGCTTCAGTCGCTTCGTGGTGGTGTCTGTAGATGGAGTTGGAAGAGAGAGCGCATGGCAAAGATCTCTCCCTTTTCATAGAATCATAGAAGATTAGGGTTGGAAGAGCCATCAGGAGGTCTTCTAGTCCAACCCCCTGCTCAAAGCAGGACTAACACCAAAAAAATCATCCCAGCCAAGGCTTTGTCAAGCCATGCCTTAAAAACCTCTAAGGATAGAGATTCCACCACCTCCCTAGGTAACCCATTCCAGTGCTTCACCACCCTCCTAGTGAAATAGTGTTTCCTAATATCCAACCTAGATCTACCCCATTGCAACTTGAGACCATTGCTCCTTGTTTTGTCATCTACCACCACTGAGAACAGCTGAGCTCTGTCATCTTTGGAACCCCCCATCAGGTAGCTGAAGGACGCTATCAACTCTCCCCTTACTCTTCTCTTCTACAGACTAAACAAGCCCAGTTCCCTCAGCCTCTCCTCATAAGTCATGTGCCCCAGCTCCTTGATAATTTTTGTTGCCCTCCACTGGACTCTCTCCAATTTGTTCCCATCCTTTCTGTAGTGGGGACACAGTAGACACAATACTCCAGATGTGGCCTCACTAGTGCTGAATAGAGGGGAATAATCACTTCCCTCGATCTGCTGGCAATGCTCCTACTAATGGAGCCCAATTGCCATTAGACTTCTTGGCAACAAGGGCACACTGCTGACTCATATCCAGCTTCTCATCCACTATAATTCCTAGGTCCTTTTCTGCAGAACTGCTGCTTAGCCATTTGGTCCCCAGCCTGTAGCAGTGCATGGGATTCTTCCATCCAAGTGCAGGACTCTGCACTTATCCTTGATACCGGCTGCCAACTAGACATCAAGCTGTTGATCACTACCCATTAAGCTCGACAATCTAGCCAGCTTTCTATCCACCTTATAGTCCATTCATCCAATCCATACTTTTTTAACTTGTTGGCAATAATACTGTGGGACACCAAATCAACCATGACAAACTTTGCATTGGAAACCACACAACCATATTTTAAGGATGAACATGGGAGCACAGGGTATTCCCCTGTAGCACAGAGCATCACAATCAGGAAGGAGATATACAATACACCCAGAATGATTGTGCCAGAAACTTTCACTGGACCTCTGTTACTGGAAGAATGTAAGGCAAAGAGAAGAGTGATTCCCAGCACTATGCACAATGAAGTGGTGTATCCTCTCCCCTGTGAATGGATGTTCTGGGTGCAGTGGCAGTCCAGCCAGAGTGGATAGGGGACAGATTGTCCTCTACTTTGGCAGATGAGCAGTACAGCCATAGATTCCTAAACAGGGCAGAAGGTTGTGACAAACAACTCAGCAATCATTGCCATGAGCATGCCACAGTGGGAAGGCAAGCATTGGCTTGTGTTTAGATTATATTTCTGTACTGAATTGTGCATGTACACATGGCAGCTGTACCCAAATCCAGTCAGAAACATCCTGCTTCCCATGTGCCAACCTATTCCGAGGTCTAGATGGCATAGACACAAAAACACACCCAATATTGCCCAGCAATGAGTTCTCGATGGACAATTAGCAGCGCTCTGTGTTGATGCAGAAGCACCATTGTGCTCCCTGAGACAGACATCCCCTGTTTAAGTTAGGACACTGTGTGCCATGTGTGGCCAGGGAAAAGAAGCAACCCAGAAGCAGCAATGGTTGCAATGTGAAGAAAGATGTTGAATTACATGACAGAGAAAAAGTATCTAGGTGAGTTATAGCTAGTTGTAAAGTGGCAGACTGTGAAGTAAATTTCAGTAGCAATAAAATCCAGAGGGGGCTGGTAATAAACAAACTAATGAGTAGAAAACAGAAGCACAGTTTTAAAGGATAGCAATATCACCACCATGAGCCATGGTACATCTCTTTGCTAAGGGGCACAATTATCACATTTACCACTCACAGTTAACCTAGCAAATGTAATAAGTGATAGTCATGCAACGATATGCTCCCTAGGATCAACTCCTGGTTGGTACAAAGGTTGCTATACAAATTCATGTTTAGCACCTTATGGTTGAGTTTTGCACTTGGAGGAGAAATTGGTGATACCACCAGGTATTTTCTTAGTGTAGTGTGTTATTTAGAAAATAAACACAAATCTTTTTTTTTCTCTGAATAGAAGTAGCAGCAGATTATTCACTGTAGAGCTGGGTGACATTTTTCAGCAAATAGTAAATTTGCCAAAAAAAATCAGTTTGGGGCACCATAACTATTCACAAAACTGGTGAATTGCTCAAACGGGGGTGAGGGGAATGAAAAATGTTTCTGAAAGAATCAAAAATGTTCTGTTTAATTTTAAATAATATTTTGTTTCAAAATTTAGTTATTAAAGTTATTAAAAACAAATGAACAAAAAGGTGAAAAACACCCCCAAAATGAAACAATAAAATCCCCAAATATTCCATGCAGGTACTTTTTGAGCTAAACATTTTTGGTTTTGGATTTCTTTTATTTCGTTCAAGAAAAACAAACAAAAATCAACTTCAGTTCAAAACAAAACAATATTTCAGGGGATTGGAGGGTGGGGGGAAGGGGTCATCCCCAGAACTGAAGCAATTATTCACTAAATTATCATCCACCAACCCTTTCTGCAGAAAATTCAGGCATGGCTCATTTGCCCTGTTCCCAGAAACAGCATTCTTATACACACATACATCCAACCAGTTCTTGCCCCACAACCCAGAGCTGAACTGACTTCTTAATATACCAGCCCCTGAGATTTATATCTGGTAAACTCAGTGAGACCACAAGGTCTGGCCACAACCACATCCTGTGCAGCTGATCTGCAATACAAAGGAGACATAAAGCTGTAACAGCTACACCAGGGAGTGAATTAATTGGTATTGATCTAAAAATGACTCCCAACTCAAAGCACTTTTTGATGTAACATATAACACCACGAGAATGCTCAGCCCTTTAACAGTTAAATATGAGAATCATAGTCCAAATTCACCAGGGCCCTCTGACTATTGTGTGCTGCTTCAGTGATGCACCATAGCCATAAACTTGTGAATACTGGCCAATTCAGGGAGGTTAATGGCTGTTTTGTGTTGTCAGAGTGGGTGCAAAGCTGCAGGAGTATACCATTGAAACTTGCTCTAGAACCTTACCCTGAAGGGCTTACAAATTAAACAGCTGATGTTACAAAGAAAGGAGAAGGGAGCAGCCACAAGCCACAAATGTTAGGGAACTGTTGGCCCCTTACTAAAACTTTGTGGGTTTTTTGTTTGGCATTCTCCACTTGCCAGGAGTACGGGGAAGGGCTGAAGGACACTGAGATTGCCAAAGTCTCTGGTCATTCAACTAGCTCCATACCAGGGCCAATGGGAAGTAGTCAGAACCCCAAGTCAGTCTGGTTGACCAGGTAACTGGGCCACAAGGGGGGTCAGTGAGAGGAGCAGGGCCCCACCGAGAACAGGTGACAAACCCAGCCAGGCAGGGCCCCACAGAGGAGAGTGAACAACAGCACCAGGGACAGGAGCTGTAGGAAGAGACCTGGGGAACTAGGGACCCACAATAAAGGGAACAAGGGACAGACACAGACACCTAACTAAGGACAGCGAGTGGAGCGGGGGGGGGGGTGTGGCAACCCAATAATGCATACCCATACTGCCCTGAGACCAGCAATGCAGGGAGCTGTAACTAGCATTGGCCTGGGAATTCCCAGTTGCCCCTGGGCCAGGGAAAAGGCAGTGAGTCCTATTGGTCTACAGGGGATTGCCCGGTACAGTTCTCAGGCAGAGACCTCCATGAGCTGTGCTCAGCCCAGGCAATGGCAGCCTGACCTCACTGCAGGCAGGGGATTGTGGTACTCAGAGGAGCATGTTTTTTCTCTTTGTCTCCCTTTCAGACGATCCTTTACCACTGGGAGTGAGTGACGCACCCTCTGGTGCATTCAGTCGCTTGGGAGGTGAGACTTCATCACTAAAGCCCAGTGGAACAGCATCTAGTGACCTCTCAAACCAGGGTCATTGTTGTAGGGGAAGATTTTGGGCTTGCACAAAAAGGGGTCTGGACACTGCTGAGATGATTTGTATGGAACTTGGAGAGAAGCTATAACCCAGTGGGCGGGGCATTGGCCTCTTCACACATCCCTATCAAACCACCTGGCCAAGTTTCACCATCCCCTTGAAGAGCATGTTATTGTTTAAAGTGTGGTAGTTTTTTGTATGTATACATATAGAGTAAATAGATTAGGATGTCTTTTCATCTGAGTATAGGAAACAGTGTAAGGATTGTTTTAATACATTTGAAAAACTTTCAACTGTTTAGTATGTTTTGAAACATGCTAACAAGTTTTCTCCTGTGTTTATGCTGCTCCTGAGAAAGATAAGTCAGTTTGATTTGATTTGGTGTTTTGTATATGTGCCCTTTTTAACAGTTTAGTTCAAGATTAAGCTACTAGCCCAGTTATTGGGCATCTATCTATTAACTAGGTGGGAGCACTCCACCTCACAGATGGATCTGACTTGGGTAAGAGGAGCAGCTGAGAAGGAGGTACCATGACGAGAGGGCGAGGTGATGGAAGCTCCCTGGCCATAGTTTCCAGTGGTCAGCCTCAGTCCTGGCCCAGCCTCACAAGCAGTTGTGATGTCCCTCAAGAGGACGGGTAATTGGGCACCAGCCTTAAACCCAATCCCACAGTGTTCTGGGACCCAGTAGGCAAGGCCCTGCTGATGTAGTCTTGCTAGCTAGAAGTCCCCTGGAGTTGCTGCTGTCCCATCCCTTCCCACAGACAGGGAACCACACCTAGCCTGTTTCTCTGGGTAACATTGAGAGTGTGAGAGAGGGGTTGCTTCTCATTCCACTGAGATAACTTAGGGTGGGGTTGGGTCCCATTTTACAATACCCTTGCCCCTAACCATATTAGATAAAGCATTGGGATTTGCACATATCTTGCCATTTGGCATCTATTGTTCTGGGGTTTAATTTGGTTCAATTTAAAAAATCTCAAGTACTGTACACTGGTATTTCATTCGTTTAAGGAATAACTATGATAAAGTATATCACTGTGAGGTAACTGGATATATGTTGACTTTTTAAAATCCATTCTTATTCATCACTGGCCATGAAACAGACAAAGTCTCAGAATGGTCTCAGAATCGTCTGGATGAACCATAGCTACACACAGCTGTGCATGGCCTAGGCAAAGTGCTCTAGTCTTCCCCTGACATCCATAGATGCCAGGAAATAATGACACATTGCGAGTATAATGTGCAGATGTTAGTAATCATGAATTCAGTGCTGGGCATAAAGGAATGTGGAGGGAGGGAAGCTTGACATTGGCCAACAGCCGTGTCTGCGGCCAATAGCTTTTGTACTGCTATGGGCATCAGTTTCATATGTGTCCTGCAGTATTCTGTGCTCATTCTGGTCAGACACAAATGTAATGACTCTGGGTGACATTAAGTTGCTATCTAATGCTATCTAATGTTGCTATCTAATGTCTGTCTGATTTCTTGAACGTAGTGGTTATTCTGCATGCTTTAGTGACAGCCTCTCGGGCCCATTCACTCTGCCACATGTAGATAGTGTGCCACCGTTTTTTCACAATCTCTATTGTCGGATAGGTTATTCTTTTATAACAAGATAGTGAGTGTCATTGCTCAAGTTTTGGTGGTTAGCTGGGCTTACAGCATTTCCACCTAGGAACTGGAATTCTGTACTGTTGATTGATTTTTCCCTTTTCTCACAGAAGATAGCTATTGAGTAACGCAAGATTTTGCACAGGCAAGTACACATTCTCACTGATATTTTTATTGACGTATTTAATATTTGTGACTCAATCCCTCTAAGTTTATTGCACAACTATCATTGATTTCGCTGGATGAAGGAAGAGAAAGTTTACTACAACCAAGATTATTTTCCAAAAGTATACCTAAATCTGGGCTCCTAAATCCAATATTAGTTATCCAAATAACCAGCCTTAATTTCAAAAGAGCTGAGTACTGATGGAAGTCCATGTTTCAGAAGTGTTGCCATACAAAAGAAAAATCCAGTAATTAGTTTATTACTAGAAGAATGCATTATCCCCATGGATATGTAACCCATCGGTGAACATATATTGCAGGGCCTCTCTGTGCTGTTACAATCTCCAGCTAGACAACCTTGCCTTTTTAGCCCCAGCTGCCACAGCTCATGCGTTTAGCTTTGACAGTCCCTAGTAGGTCAGCCAATAGGCCACCAGTCACAGATACAGAAGAAATTCTAAATGGGTCTGATCCAATGCCCATTGAAACCAAAGGAAGGACTTCCTCAGGGTTCAGTGAGCGTTGGATCGGTCCTATTTAATGCACTGGGTATGGAAAATTCTAAAACTATCAAACTAGATCTAGAAAAAAAGGGATCTTAGAAAAAACAGTAGAATAAAGCATGCTTCTCCCCCAGCCCCCAAAAATCAAAATGGAAAGAACAAATGGAAACTTTTCATAATCCAAGCATTAGGAGGGATAAAAGCTAATATTATGTCTGTCAGCTTGGCAAGTAATTGAAGCAGCACTAGAGACAGTTGACCACCAAAATGGTATCCTAGCAACATACAGTAGTCCAGTTACACACAGTGCTATCAAGCCAAAATTATCCTTTTCAATATCTTAGCTTCAAGAGAGCAGGGATGAAAATGCAGGAAAGGATGAATGTGGTGAAGATAGAATGAGAGAGTGGGGTTTTAATTTAAGCAAGCATTTTAGAAAGTCTGTGCAAATTGAATAAAGGATTCTACATTTTTCTGACAAGTAAGACAGCTTACTTTTGGTCAGAGATCTTCAGACAACTATTATTTCCATTTATTTTCAGAATATTGAATGTGTATATTTTTGCTTTGTGTAATACATTTATTATATCAATGTTTCCCTTTAAAAGTCACTTAAATGTTTAACACAGTGCAAATGGGGAGGGGGTTGAAGGGAAATTATATTTTAATTGCTTGACATTTCTAGATCTTTTAAGAAATCTCTAGGCAAATCCACCTATAAATTACAGCTCTCAAACACAATTATTTCTTATATTGCTTCAAATAATAAAATCAGGGAAATACAACAACGTTGATAAGCTCTGAAACTTGAGCACTTTCAGAATGTTATATAATAAATTCTCTTCAAAGATTCTATTATTTCTATGACTATTGATCCTACTGTATTGACATCATTTACCAGGATGCTTAATGATTATCCTCTAGATGACAAGTGAACCAGTATGCATAGTAATTGAAAGGAAGGACTCTATCTTCATCTTTGAAGATAATAATCAGTGGAGGAAGATGCAATACTTACAAATATGAAGAGCCAGAACTTCAGCCGCTGACAGACCATACAGTTCCAATGACTCTTGTCAAAATACGCTAATTTACACCAGTTGAGGATCTGGCCTAAAATATTCAGACTTCTGAGAATATAGTAGGATTTGGGAGGATTGTTTTGTTTGTTTGGTTTTGCTAATGCCCACAGAAGGTAAAATTGTTTCCCGTCACTAACGGATGTCCTGCCACCTAAGTAATATTTCTGGAAATACCATGACAGTGCTCCAGCCTGTTGATTCAGTGATTCCTTTAGCTTATTGCCCAATTATTATCCTTCTGGAGGATACTGAACCACAGAAATGGTATTTTAAAAAGTGTTTTATGAGATCCTATGCATTTTTTGCATCCATAAAAGCTATATTAAAAATGGTTCTAGATGCAGAGCCAGGATATGTGCCTCTTTGATGGTTTTGCTGGGGGAAAAAAACAGAAACCCACAGTTTTTAAACTGAATTTAAGAAAATAAAATAATTCTTAACATAAATAAAACACAATTTTATTCAAACACCCACCTCCTCCTGTAATTTGTAGTTTTGATTTCTTTCTAACCTGGCAGTTTCAGTATAGCTCCTTCCCTTTGTTATTCATGCAGGTGACAGCCATGCCCCATTGCCATTTTGGCAACCTCTAGTACCTCCTGGAAGAATTTCTTCATCCCATCAGTTGAGATCTTCTTTAGCTTCCAAGGAAACAGTTTGCCCCTAGACTTATCTTAACCCACTAGGACAATTTATCCTTTTCTGTCCAGTTCTAAGGCTATCTCCTACTTTGGCTGAGTAGGGTGACTAGGGAAAGGAGCAGCCCCACACTCCCTCAGACAACCCAGGGTGGAGAGAGGGCAGGTGAAGAGGGTGCTAAGCTCCTGCCCAGGAGCCTGCAGGGTCGGGGCAAACAGATGAAAATAAATACCAGCTTCTGGAAGAAGCTGGAATAATTCCTAGAATGTATTTCTTAATGAAATTCTAAAGTAACTTCTACGTAACTTCTCATAATCAAGGTGTGTGCAACAGGAAGTTCACTATAAATGCAGATTGCTTTAAAAGCAACTGATAGACTAAGAATCCAAGTATGTCCCATGGATTTTGTGCAGCACCAAATTGATGTTTCAGGGATAATAGTGACTTTATTTGAGGGCAAATGAGGGCTTAATAAAGGAGGGCTTTAAAAAAAATCTAGTCAAGAAAGGATTGGAACCAGCTAGCCTTCACTTACAACCCTGGGGCTATCAATGGCTTAGACCCAGAAATTGAGAGTTTTCATTGCCAGTTCTTCACCATTTTGGCCTTCACTAGTTCTAACATGCGGGAGGGAATTTTCTTTGTTGAGATTCCTTTATCTGTACTCTTGGTTGGGAAAAAATCTAGATTCTATAGCACATCGGATATGTGAAAACTGCTTCGCTTTCTTGTGTGCAAAAGAGCAAAATAGATTATACTAGCTAATATTCCTAGTTTGGTTGCTAAAGGAAGCTCCACTCAGAAGCCAAGGTGACAGGTAGGATTTCTGCCATATACATCTAGTGGGTGAAATACAAACATCTGGGACATTCTGAAGCCATCAGAAATACTTTCCTTCTTAGTTCTTATCTATTAGCTCACATTCGTTCAAAACCACTCCTTTTCAATGAACCTCACTTGTATTCCTTTCAACTATATCAACTCTCTTTTTTTTCATCTAGTGCTACCAGGATAAAACCCATTTGTATAACTAAAAAACAGTTAGCAATGTTAGACCACTTAGGACCTGTACACCTTCCCCAAACCCCTGGCTTTCCTAAAGATGTCATTCAGGAGAAAGAGAGATTTATTAAATGTTTTTATTGGGATGCTCATATAACCTATATTACTGGGGACAAAGAGATGATGACAGAAGCAATTAACATGCTGAAAGAACTGTAAAATTTATGTGAAACACCGTCTGCTTCTCTGTATTTATTTTCCATGGGATCAAAATAAATTAGAAGTTAATAGGCAATTTGATGAGTAAAATTCCTATGACAAGGAAGCAGCTATGGCCGAGATTTTAGGAATTAGTGGTAGTGGATTCAGATTACCTGATTTGTAGTTATGTTTTTCTTAGAAAGCATTTGCCTTCAAGAAACTCAATTTTGAAAGACAATGAAAAGAAATTTTTTCAGAAGCCATAATGTGTGAATGCAGGATTTTCACTCTATTGAAGGACATCAAATTTTTATTAATTTCTGGTGCCTAAAAGAACCAAACTTTTTCCATCTTTTTCCAAAAACCAGCCAGATTGAGAGCCAGAATCTTTAATGCAGAGGTGCACCTTGTGAAGATAAGCATATTGTATTGTTTATCTGAGTGGAAGGCTGCTTAGATCAAATGGGGCACTGTATTTTAAGACCTGTGTTCTCCACAGTTTCTCAGATTGTAACCTCTCAAAACTCCCACAATCCCTTTTGTCCCTTAAAGGAAAAAAGTTTTTAATTAAATTCTTGCATAAACCTCCAGAACAAAAACACATCATGCAGACTTCAGGCATCAGGCAAATTGCCAATGCAGCAGCCTTCAGCTAGGTGAAGTATGGATGCCCCTGAGCTAGGTGAAGTATGGATGACCTGATTTAGGACTTGAATAATGCTATCAGCTAGTGTCTGTTGAAAGAGGGTTGTTTATCTGGGATTTGGTTTTGGTTTTTGGTTTTTGCTTGGGTTGGATTTTTTTTCCTTTTTTGGAGAGGGTGTATGTGCATGTGTGCACAAATTAGTTTACTAATGAAAGTACTATACATTTTTAGCTCCTCTATATGTAGGCCTTCATAAACTGGAAAAACTTGAAAAACTTGTAAAAGGTAGATCTTCTTGTATCTGAAGATATTACAGATTTGTTAGAGACAGTTGTGATTATTCATAGGACTGGAAGAAAAATGAGGGTGACAGATTTGTTTGCAAAATGTTTTAACAGGCACTTTTGGAAGTAAGAGTACAGCATTTCTTTAATTCTGCTGTACTGAATAAAGCATGAAGTAATTCCATTCTAGACAGGTTTGAAAAATTGATTGACTTTTGATTATTCTTATCCAGTTCCCATAAAGTATGTTTGTATTAGATCGACAGTGTATCTAATTACTTTTTGCTATGTGTAGGAGTATTTTGCATCCCCCTTGAGTGTATATACAATCTGGATTAAGCAAGAAATGTGGCCTTGTATGTGCACAGAAATCCATTGACTTAAAAGGAGTTTTGTGTACATGTGATTGCAAAATACTTCCACAACTCAGGAGTTACTTCAAATTGAGACCATTTCGGGCTCCTACAATATGCAAGTTTATTAGCAAGTGCTTGACTTTACTGGCTTTATGAAGATGTGTATTTGTCTTCAATGTGATTGTCTTTCTAGAGGTTTAAAAGTGGCTGACTCATCTAGACTGGACGTGTCCAAAGAATACATGCTCAGAGTAAATCTGAAATCCCAACAATTTGCTATGATTTTTACTTATGTGAATTGTTGAAGGCATAGTATCAAAGAGTTTAAGATTGTAAAGAACAGGGTATTGCATATCTCCTCTCTCTCTCTCTCTCTGTTAAGGTCTCTGTTTTGGCTGAGATATCCTTTAAGAAGTGTCATGAACAGTAGACAGTGCACTGGACTGGAAGGCAACAGCTGTGGGTAATATTCCTGTCTCTACCACTGACACACTTTGACCTTGGGCACATAACTTAAATTCTCTGCTCTGTTTTCTCATCTGTAAAATAGAGATGAATGATGCTAACTCATCTTTGAAAAGTACTTTGAAATCTATGGATATTTCTGCTAATATAAGCAATTAAGAAGTTAATGTTCAGATTTAAAGTGTCTTGAGGTTTCAGAAATATCCCACTGAAATGAATGGGGCAGTACACACCTCTCAGAGCTATTGTTTCATGGAATCTGCAGACTCAGGAAAACACCACTGCATCAATTTATACTCAGTTTATGTTTTCAAAGGTATCTTTTCAACCATAAGGACTAAATTCTGGAACATAGTTGTGCACAGGGGATGAATTCCAAAGCACGCCCCACAGCCACAGAATCCTGGAATACAGAGGGCCCTAAAATTATTAATTTTCAGCTTAAAGTGGGGATCCTGGCTCACTTGCTAGGTTCCCACTATCCTCTTGTTATGACCACACTTTGGTCGCAAGCACATCTGGAAGCATCACCCATCCACCATTCCAACATACAATCACTAAGCCTACTTAGCATCTCAGGGTCTAGTTTAGGAATTGTCATGGGCTGGGTTTGGGAGACACAATCTTTTGATATATAGAGCCCAGGGTAAAGAAACAATGAAGTAAAAGTAATGAAAGGATGAATAAGGGAATTCCAGTGATAAAGAGATGCTATTGGCATGTTCCTTTTTAAAAGAAATCTCTTTTTGAAACAGATTGCTGTTGGGGGGGATGGAAAAATCCTGCAATGATCACCTACCCAGAGCACTTTATTTAAAAGAAATACAGGATTGTTGTTTCTGAAGATACCTTATTACCAAGTTCTCACACTGGGACTGTATCAAATGTCATCTACTGTGTCAGCTTCTCATAATAGCTGAAGATACTCTGCATGCCAACTGTGCTTTCAGATTCTAGTAGAACTGCTATCAGAGGAGACTCAAATTAGGTAACCATGCAAAACGTAAATCATTAAACTTTCAGAACCAAGCTAAGTCCCCCTCAAACAAACCAGTCTGCCCTTTGGTAAGTGATGTGTTGCTGACTGCCAAATCTGAAACAGGTAATCATTGTAAGGAAAGATTTCAAAGACCTTTTGACTTGATTCATTTCTAGGCAAACGTAATTATATGCACCTTTGGCTGGACTTAGAGTTCAGCAAGCCTGGGATCAAAAACAACAGCACATTATTTAAAATAGAGGAATGACACAAGATTTTTATTGACTAAAGAGAAACCATAAGAGCTTGGATGTCCTTTTTATACCAGAGGTAATCTAAAATGCATGTCATTTGCCATTACAGTCAAATTATGATACAATCAGTAATTCAATTGGGTGACATTTTATTGTGAGGAACTATTCAGTGACACCTGATGTTTGTACAGTAAATTGTAAATTAAACAGCTGAACACGAGTGCAAATATGGTATAATATATGTTATAAAAGAAATACTCTTCAGTATGTATTGTGACGGGGAGGGGATAGCTCAGTGATTTGAGCATTGGCCTGCTAAACCCAGGGTTGTGAGCTCAATCCTTGAGGGCACCATTTAGGGATCTGGGGCAAAAATTGAGGATTGGTCCTGCTTTGAGCAGGTGGTTGGACTAGATGATCTCCTGAGATTCTATGAACTTTTCTTAATGGCTTTACATTTTACCCACTCCTATGTTCTCATTTACATTGTAATACAATATTGTTGGGGTTTTTTTATTTGGCATGATTAAAATACCTCTGTTATAAAGAAAATCTTTATTAGAAAATCATGACTTTGGAAAAATCAGTAATCATTGGTTTTCTTTTTTATAATCCAGTGATCATAAATATATTTTGAATTACAATCTCTTAAATATTAAAAGATTTAAAATATATTTTCAGATGTGTTAACTACCCAGAAAAAAATCTCATTGTTTTATGTAGTCAAAAAGCTGCAATAAAAGATTGTGTTGGATAATGTAACAGAATGACACTTTGAAAAAGTTACATTCTGAGATATTCTAAATGCACTAACAATTACAGACAGAGTCAACCTGACCCTCAATTTTTCAGAGTTAATTGAAATACTGACATGGTGTTTAGGATGACAACTTGAATTTCCTTTTTTACTCTAGATTCTCATAAGTTGGCCATGACAACTTGGCCTTATTGCATGAAAAGGTAGCAGGAATCTCCAACCTAGAGTTGCCATTTTATAAAGAGAGAAAGCAAACAAAGAATATTGGGGCGGCATTTGAATTATACATTGATTATATTTGATCACAGTGCCTGTACTTCTCCAGCATTACTGAATATCAATGCAATGCCTCATTAATCACTGACAAAGAAAACACTAGGGCTGTCAATTAATCGCAGTTAACTCACGCGATTAACTCAAAAAAATGAATCTGATTAATCACAGTTTTAATCGCAGTTTTAATTTAAACAATAGAATACCAATTGAAATTTATTAAATATTTTGGATGTTTTTTTACATTTTCAAGTATATTGATTTACAACAATTACAACACAGAATATAAACTGTACGCTGCTCACTTTATATTATTATTTTATTACAAATATTTGCACTGTAAAAATGATAAAAGAAATAGTATTTTTCAATTCACCTCATACAAGAACTGTACTGCAATCTCTTTATCGTGAAAGTGCAGCTTACAAATGCAGAATTTTTTGTTACATAACTTCACTCAAAAATAGAAAACAATGAAAAACTTTAGAGCCTACAAGTCCACTTAGTCCTACTTCTCATTCAGCCAATTGCTGAGACAAACAAGTTTGCTTACAGGTATAGGAGATAATGCTGCCCGTTTCTTATTTACAATGTCACCTGAAAGTTAGAACAGACATTCGCATGACACTTTTATAGCTGGCATTGCAAGGTATTTATGTGCCAGATATGTTAAACATTTGTATGCCTGTTCATGCTTTGGACTCCATTCTAGAGGACATGCTTCCATGCTGATGACACTCGTTAAAAAATAATGCATTAATTAAATTTTGAACTCCTTGGGGGAGAGTTGTATGACTTCTGCTCTGTTTTTCCCACATTCTGCCATATATTTCATGTTATAGCAGTCTCAGATGATGACCCATCACAGGTTGTTCGCTTTAAGAACACTTTCATTGCAGATTTGACAAAACGCAAAGAAGGTATCAATGTCAGATTTCTAAAGATAGTTAGAGAACTGGACCCAAAGAATTAAAGAAGGCACTCTTTCTATATACAAAGAAATCAGGGGCCATTTCATTTATATTCTACTGCCTATCATGCAGGGTGCTGGGTGTCTCTGATGAGGCACTGAGAGTTTATGCTCCCAGGCACTCAGGCACTTACAGTATCAGGCCCATATGGCCAAATTCTCAATAGTGGGAATAGCTGGGCTGTATTCTGGGAACACTATATGAGATAAAATGTGTGAGGCTGTGGAGCTGCTCTATGGAATTCACCTAACATCTCTGCTGCAGGAAGCTGGGATGAGAAGAGAGGATACATTCACTGGCAGAGATTTTTGGCCTCTTGCAGCTTACTAATGCTGTGTGCCTATCTGCCTCCAGCACACTGCTTCACATGCAGCACCTATGGAACGGTGGTGTGGAATGGACAGGGATTGCAAATCCTCTGCCCCTTCCCTTAAAAACTCAGGCATGTCTCCTGTGCAGCAGAATTGCTTTAGGTTGGTTCAGCCTGCTTACCCATTCAGGCTGGTGAATTCTCTGGGATGGTACAAAACTATGTCCCCAGCTCCTTCCTACCACTCCCTGCCCCCTTTGAGATGCTGTCTCAGTGCCAGCCCAAGCTCAGGAACTACAATAGTGACAGGAACTTGCAGAGGCTATGCAAGGAGGAAGGAGTCATGCAATGCTCCCTATGCACCCATATCAGGGCCGGCTCCAGGCCCCAGCGAACCAAGGAGGTGCCTGGGGCAGCAAACGTAAAGGGGCAGCAGGATGTCGACCTCTGGGGTGGCAATCCACCCTCGGTGGTGGCGGAAATTCGGCAGCCGCTCCATCACTCCTCCTCCGTGTTCAGCGGCAAGGTTTTTTGCTTGGGGCGGCAAAAACGCTGGAGCCGGCCCTGACCTATATAAGCACCTGTCATATGTATTCCTTTGCTTTGTATGCTTCTTTTGTTCTTCATCTGCTGTATGATTGCCAGGCTTTATGATCTCTTGAGTTATCCTCTCAACACAGTTGAGATAGTTTAAATCAAAAGTTACCAGTTGTAATGGGTATACAAACCTCACACTGGGCTGGAAGGGATTAAAGGACAGGGCTGGAAGGGCCAGTTCTGTTCTTTAATACCTTCCAGCCCCGCAGTGATTGCTCCAACTGGAGGAAGGATTGAAAAGGGGGCAATACAAATCAGAAAGGAGGAGGAGGATAGAACTACCATGAAGGATCCCCACAAGGGTGCTAGTGAAGCCTCCCTGAAGGACTAAGACTGTATGCTGAGCCCGTTTGGGGCTGATGGTTTGATTGCCTTTTCTTTTGCTTTTCACTTTATTTGGATTGGAAGCTGGAGGAGAATAGCAGATGGTAGGAAGGGACTCAGGGAGGGTAACTCAGAGGGCACCTTTGGGGGCTGTAGCCCCTGAATTTGATATTCTTGTGTGTACCTCAGAATTTGACAATACAGCAGTCAGATATTTTGTGTGTTTAATTACTGCCAGCTGAAACTCAAACATTATGTAGGTAGGGATAATCTTAGGTCCTGAGAGGCAAGGATGTGCAGCTGCATGTTTGTAGCTCTGCTAGTAGAATGGGAAGATGAAATAAGAAGTGAGTGTATTGTAAGAACAGAAGGAATGTTTGGATGGCTGACCTTGGTCTTGAGCACATTTGACATGTAAATTTTATTGTAGTTATAACTAAAAATGTTTTAATAATAAAACCTAATGAGTAGTTTTGCTAAAATCAGGGGTTACTATGGCGACCCATTAGGAGTCACTATAGGTCAGGTGCTTTGTTTAAAGTTAGCGATAAAAAAATTAAGTGAAAAAATTTGCTTTGGATCAGTCCAAGGAAGTTTTCTTTGGGCAAGGATCTGGTATCATAAGCAGTCAAATGGAAGGAAGGAGGGTATTATAACTGATACTTCAAAACCATTGCTTAACTTTAGGTAAATATAAATGTTTTAAAATGTTCTAAACCTACTGCGACAGCATGTGTGTGTGTGTGTGTGTGTATGTGTGTGTGCTGAAGATCAAATAAAAAAGTAGTTTTAAGTGAAAGCACTCCTGCTTGTATCAATCATTTATCAGACATATGAGCTGAGCCCCATTGATTTATTCCTGACATCGCATGGAGAGATACAATAAAGTTGCCATTGCTTTGGGTTCTGAAACCTGTTAACCCTCCGAGGGTCTTGGATTGGAGCCTGGTGCAGTGGATGGGCCTGGGCTCCCCTACTACTGTTCACCTCACCTCAACATGAGTAAAAGAGGATCTAAACTGCAAGACCTGCCCACAAGGAGGTGGTGCTAGGTGTGCTAACCACTGGGTTACCTAACCTCACCGAGGACTCTCTCACACCAGCCTACCGAAAATTATGTGGTTCATTAGCTATTTAAAGATTTTACATTTGATACACAGTTTTGGCTTCTATTTCTGGAAGGTCATTTCAACACCTAAGAGTTGCTGAATTGTTTATTGATTTCTTAATTATTCAGTGCTTCGACTTACTTCTCGTGTCTGTGTTTCTTTCTGTCTAAAATTTAATAAATCAAAATATCAGAAAAACAAAAGAAAACAAAACAAAAAAAACCCCAACCCTTTGTCATACCAAGGGCCTGATCTTGATCTCATTTTAGTCAATGGTAATTTTGCCATAGACTTCAATATGAGTTCTCCTTAGTTCAGGAAACCATCCCTATTTAGGAAAAGTATTTTCAGCAACTGTAAAGTCTAGTTGCTGAAAACTAGGGCCTAGTAGGTCCACCCCAGTTGTGATCTTAACTGTGGGAAAGAAGGAAAAAATCATAACATGTCACTATAACCTATAACAACAAATGCTGATGGAAAAGGTGTACAAGGGAGACAGACTGAATTAGTCTAAACAAAAAAGTCTACTGATATAACTTAATGACTGTGTTAAGATGATGCCAGGTAAACGAGAGATTTGCGGTACTGGAAATAAATGGACCAAAAATGTTGTGTTGAAAATGAGGTCTATTTGGTGGACAAAATAATGAGGGGATAGGTTATTCCACCCATCACTCCATTTCAATTTCCTTAAAAAAGACTCTGGTGGGAACTACAATCAGACACAAATGCTGTCTGATTGAAAGATGGGAGAATGGGAAGGAGCTAGCGAGCTTCAATGTAATGTCTGTCACCTCCACTATCTTCTGGGATCCACTGTGACACTGCTGGACCTGCGAGGTCCTTATCCTGAGACATGTCCTGACCAGACCGAGCCAGGCCAAAGAAAGGGACCCAGATGACATCATCATCTCCACTGGCTCTGGCTAAATCTTGAACCTATCTGGGATGTGAGACTCTGTCACACACACCCTTGGGTGACCTTTTACCTCCCCACCTTCTCTCCCTCTCCTTTTTCTTTCTGTTTAAATAAGAGTCCAGTTTAGCTAGCCAAGACTGCATATTTTGCAATATCTGTGACTGGAAAGGCAATTAAAAGCAAGCCGTAAACAGCTCGACACTGATGCAAGTTTGCCAGGTCTCAGAGTTGCTGGTAAAACAGTGTGTTATGCCTGTGTTTTTTTTTCCAGCAGTGAGACTGCAAGACAAAATCAGCACCAGAGACAGAAGCTACGTTTTCTATCTTTGCTGTTCTCTTCTGATCTCTTTTGCATCCGTTTGCCTTGAGTTGTCTTTTAGTAAATGAATTGGACTTTAACAATAGCAGCTACAAGTGCTGAGCCCATTTCAATGGTCTTATCTTTTCCCCACAAAGGACAGTTATTATCATCTTTAATACCATATAAACGACTGTTAGACAAGGTTTTTTTCTCTATAAAAAGGGAAAGGGAACAAACTATATGGTTAAAATGAAAACTTTATTTAATACGTTACATTTCAAATGCTTTAACAGTTTTCCCTCCTTTTCTGTGTTTTCAATGAAAGGTTAAAATGATTTTTAATGATATGTTTGCCATGGCACTAAGAAGGCTGAAGTCTCTGTATATCAAACCTCAAACTGTTTAATGCTGGACAGTGACATGGTCATGTTAACACCTTTGATTCTTTGGACCTATATATTCCATCTAAATTAATAGAACAGATCTCGCTGAAGTCAGTGTCTGGTAGCCCAGCTGCCACACCCTTCCTAGCTTGTAGATCTCCAGGTCTAAGGAAGCACCCTTTGTAGGTAATGGGAGAGGCAGAAAATACAGCTATGGAAGCAGCTGGTCTCCTTCTTTACGTTATGAAGGTAGATCTGCACATGCAGGTTTCCACCTATAGATGGGTCATAAGGGCACAGTCTGGCCCATTATTGTTATTCCTATAGCACCATTGGTGTATGTATAGTAGTGGTATAGCCAAGATAGGACATTTTGGTGGGCCCTGACTTTGGGTGGGTTGGCAATGGCAGGAGGGTGGGTGGGAGGAGGGGGGGTAAGAGGAATCGGGGGCCCGCCTCCCTCCCTCCCCTCCAGCTGGCCTTGTGTGGGGCAATGGATGCTCTGGTAAGGACCCATCCGGGGATCCCAGGTGCACACCCAGCTCCAGGAGGAGATGCTGCTTTCTAGCACGCATGGCTCCCCACACCCATCCCTGTCCAAACGCCCAACGCCAGGCCCGGCTCCCTGAAGTGGCATTTTTTGAGGATTTCCTCTGCTTCACTGGGCCACCTGCTTGCTTGCCCGTCCTCCTCCCAGTGGTGGATTAGCCATTGGGCCAACAAGGCTGTGTCCAGGGGCCCCAGCCAAATGGGGGGCCCCCAAAAAATGGGTACCTCTGTGCCCCGACCCACTCTGCCCGGCACTCTAGCTGGGGAGCGGATCGGGGCATGGGGGCTTGCCCCACTCTGGTGCCCACCCGCAAGCCCCCATGCCCTGATCCCACTCCCCAGCTGGAGCGCCTGATCCAGGCCCACTCTAACCCCGGCTGGAGTGCCACGAGAGTGAAGCGGGGAAAAGGCTAGGCTCAGAGCAGAGCCGGGGCTTGGGGTGGGCCTGGATGCTAAGTGGGTGGGCCATGGCCTACCCAGGCCCACTTGTGGCTATGCCCCTGGTGCATAGCACTGCAGACATTAGGGAAGGTAGGATTCTGGCCCAGGAGAAGTTATGATTCAAGTATGACCCTGATACTCCTGTTCAGGCACTGATACATTTACATATAAAACAAATCACAGAGACACACTACATATTGATATAATGTCACTGACATAATGTTATATCATGTCAGTAAACAGATCCTGCAAATACTAAGTCGTATTGGAATACCCAGGTGCTTAAAGTTAAGCATGGATGTGAGATTTTTCAGGTATGGGGATCTTTGAATGTACTTAAATATATGGCCAAATCCACTGAAGCCATTGGGATTTCACTGGTACATCGGGATGCATCTTAGCCCACAGTCTAAAACATGTAAGAAAAAGAATATCCGACATGCACCATAACTGGTATTGAATTAATAGCAGAGCTGGTTGAATTATTGGTTGTGAGTTATTTATCTGACATCTTTTTGCATTTTTACTTCTAATCATTATTTGACTTGCTCTATAGCTAGTCAAACAATAATCAGGAATTAATTGCTTTGGGTTTTTTCCCATCCCATCAATAGCTGAATAAGTTATTCACAAGTAACTATTGTCCTTACCTGATCATCTCTATTTATTATTAGGCTGTTTGTTTTAATCTCTAAATATAATTACATTTGGAAAAGTCTGAGTTTGTCTTTTTCACGAGATCATCACCAAGACCCTGATCCTACAAACACTCATATGCATATTTAATTTTACACATGTGAGATGTCCTCTTGTAGCAAGTTGATGGGAGTAAGTACCTGACGGGGATAAGTCATGGCAGGATCAGTGCTTCAGATTGGCATAAGTAGTAACAAGTCTTCTAGTGATGCTTTGTTCTTTCAAGATATGAATGACAAACCAATATTTAAACAACTTTTTTTTTAAATATTCGTAAATAAATCTGCTGAATAACAGTTCTTATCCAAGTGGGAAATGTATAGCACTGATTAGATCCAAATAGCTCTGCCAAAACCACACCAGTCCTGCAGCCTCCATTATTCAAGCTCTAGGTTCCCCCAGAATGTAGCTTCCCCACTGTGTTTTATTGCCAAATTATGTACAGTATGGTTTTGTGATATGGACAAATGTCTGCTAAGAACTAATCTAAGACCATTGAACTAATTTTGCTTGTGACCTGAGCCAGATTTAAACCGAAACCTCTGGAAGGTGAAAGGGAAATATATTAACTCATGTTATTATGAAGCTTGCTCCAGGGCAGGAAGATTTCAATAACATTTGAAAAAAACCTTAAAATTGAAATATGAATAATTTACAAAACAAGAAACCTCAACTACTACTCTTATGTTCAAATTCAAGACCTACATGACCTGTAGGCGAGGTTACTGTAATGTGCTTTATTTGGGTCTACTTTCTTAACAACTTTTACTGTAGATTGCCACTTTTAGAGATGCAGCAGCACGACTTCTCATGGATTTTTGCACTCAATAATCAGCAAAACCCAAGCTCTTCTAAGTGCAGTGACTGCTTACTATTCAGCATGGACCTGATCCTGCAAAGAGCCCATGTGCTTATGTTATTCCCAGTGAAATCAAGTACTTGTGCTTAAAGTCAAGTATGTGCTTACATGCTTTGCATTGAAGTAGTATTGTTAGCTTTTAAAGCAGAAGACAAGACACATTGCATTGTTATAGCATATTTGATGTATTTACAAATATTAATGAGTTTAGCCACACCTCTATGAATGGGAAACTGAAAATGAAAGCCTGATTCTCCACAGGCTTGCACTTGGTGTGGGCATGTACTCCTGAGGTAAGCCAGAGAAGGCCTGTCCAAAGCCACATAGGAAGTCTCTATAAGAGCTGCAGAGAGAACCCAGATCTCCTAATGCTTAGCCACAAAACCATCCCGGAGAGCTGCTTAAAAATATCCTGATGGAATTTTTTTTATTGGAAAATGTCATTTCTGCAACATCAAATCTGCCTGCAGGTAGTGTCTATTTTGACAAAATTTCTTTAAGAAAAAGTGAGGTGTTTAATGTCCTAATGTTGTATTTTGCGAATTTCAGACCAGAATGTTGACTTTTCATTTCAAAGTTTAATTTTATATTAAAAAAATTAAAAATCAAAATCAAAATGAAACATTTCAATGTTATTAAAATAAAATACTTCAATTGACCTGACTTTATTTTTTAAATTGGAATTTTTTTTTCAAATTTCGAATGAAAACAAATGTCAAAATCATGGAATTTCCAATGAAATGGAAATTTTGTTTCCCATACTGCTGTACCATCCTTCCATCTCCAGAATCAAACAGGGCAATCTAAGCACTGCCTGTCATCCTCTCAGTAACTAACCTGTGGTAGGGCTGTGTAATATATGTGTCTTTATCTATTAGTGTCCCCTTGTGGCAGGTCAGGGAACTACGCCAACCTGGCTCCTTCCCACACACTGAATACTGCATTTGTCAAGTCCTTGTCAAGTCCCTCCTGGCCAAATTCTCAATAGTCTCTGTCTCCTTTAGGATAATGGGGAAGTGGAAGTTCTGTGGCTTTACTAGGGGCTAATCAGCCCTAGTTCTCCTGAGTATAAGAGATTCTTCTCTAAAAGGCCCTGGCTGGGGTAGTAGGAGAATCCAGGTCTGCCATTCCCCTGTCTTTCAGCTCAGGGCCCTTGTATGGAATAGCCAGAACTAGTCCTTCTCTGTCCCTTGCTGTTGCCTGAGCTATTACCTTGCTACCTCCCAGATTCTCCCTCTTCGGAGTGTTGCTTTGTCTGGCAGCTTCTCACCGGTTTGCTAAGGGGATCCTTTCTTACTGTTCTCTGTCCCTTTAGCAACTACCCCACGCTCCTGCCTTGCAGTCATTTTCTCCTCACAGCTACTTTGGTGCTGCCAATCAACTTTGGCTGAGCAGACAGGCAATTGCTTCATTAACGCTTTGGCTGCTAAACTATCATGGGTTTTATAGACCCGCATGACTGGAGAACAGAAACTGCTGACAGTTTTAAAGCTTAATCTAGACCAGATTGGATGAAAAGCACTCGGGAATGCTCTCTCTCTTGACATGGCGGGGGAGGGATAGCTCAGGGGTTTGAGCATTGGTCTGCTAAACCCAGGGTTGTGAGTTCAGTCCTTGAGGGGGCCATTTAGAGATCTGGGGCAAAAATTGGGGATTGGTCCTGCTTTGAACGGGGTTGGACTAGATGACCTCCTGTGGTCCCTTCCAACCCTGATATTCTGTGATATCAGAGGACATTGGCAGATGCTAGGGTGCATTGTCTTACCTCTGTTTCTTTTCAGCAGTGTTTCATAGAATCATAGAATATCAGGGTTGGAAGGGATCTAGTCCAACCCCCTGCTCAATGCAGGACCAATCCCCAACTAAATCATCCCAGCCAGGGCTTTGTCAAGCCTGACCTTAAAAACTTCTAAGGAAGGAGATTCCACCACCTCCCTAGGTAACACATTCCAGTGTTTTACCACCCTCCTAATAAAAAAGTTTTTCCTAATATTCAAACTAAACCTCCCACATTGCAACTTGAGACCATTACTCCTTGTTCTGTCATCTGCTACCACTGAGAACAGTCTAGATCCATCCTCTTGGGAACCCCCTTTCAGGTAGTTGAAAGCAGCTATCAAATCCCCCTCATTCTTCTCTTCCGCAGACTAAACAATCCCAGTTCCCTCAGCCTCTCCTCATAAGTCATGTGCTCCAGTCCCCTAATCATTTTTGTTGCCCTCCTCTGTACTCTTTCCAATTTTTCCACATCCTTCTTGTAGTGTGGGGCCCAAAACTGGACACAGTACTCCAGATGAGGCCTCACCAATGTTGAATAGAGGGGAACGATCATGTCCCTCGATCTGCTGGCAATGCCTCTACTTATACATCCCAAAATGCCATTGGCCTTTTTGGCAACAAGGGCATACTGTTGACTCATATCCAGCTTCTCATCCACTGTAACCCCTAGGTTCTTTTCTGCAGAACTGCTGCTGAGCCATTCGGTCCCAAGTCTGTAGCGGTGCATGGGATTCTTCCATCCTAAGTGCAGGACTCTGCACTTGTCCTTGTTGAACCTCATCAGATTTATTTTGGCCAAATCCTCTAATTTGTCTAGGTCCCTCTGTATCCAACCCTACCCTCCAGCATATCTCCCTCTCCTCCCAGTTTAGTGTCATCTGCAAACTTGCTGAGGGTGCAATCCACACCATCCTCCAGATCATTTATGAAGATATTGAACAAAACCCATCCCGAGGACTGACCCTTGGGGCACTCCATTTGATACCGGCTGCCAACTAGACATGAAGCCATTGATCACTACCCGTTGAGCCCAACAATCTAGCCTTCTTTCTATTCACCTTATAGTCCATTCATCTAGCCCATACTTCTTTAACTTGCTGGCAAGAATACTGTGGGAGACCGTGTCAAAAGCTTTGCTAAAGTCAAGGAACAACACGTCCACTGCTTTTCCCTCACCCACAGAGCCTGTTATCTCATCATAGAAGGCAATTAGATTAGTCAGGCATGACTTGCCCTTGGTGAATCCATGCTGCCTGTTTCTGATCACTTTTCTCTCCTCTAAGTGCTTCAGATTGATTCCTTGAGGACCTGCTCCATGATTTTTCCAGGAACTGAGGTGAGGCTGACTGGCCTGTAGTTCCCAGGATCCTTCTTCTTCCCTTTTTTAAACATGGGCACTACATTAGCTTTTTTCCAATCGTCCGGGACTTCCCCCGATCGCCATGAGTTTTCAAAGATAATGGCCAATGGCGCTGCAATCACATCCGCCAACTCCTTTAGCACTCTCGGATGCAACGCATCTGGCCCCATGGACTTGTGCTCGTCCAGCTTTTCTAAATAGTCCCGAACCACTTCTTTCTCCACAGAGGGCTGGTCACCTCCTCCCCATGCTGTGCTGCCCAGTGCAGTAGTCTGGAAGCTGACCTTGTTCGTGAAGATAGAGGCAAAAAAAAGCATTGAGTACATTAACTTTTTCCATATCCTCTGTCACTAGATTGCCTCCCTCTTCAATAAGGGGCCCACACCTTCCTTGACTTTCTTCTTGTTGCTAACATACCTGAAGAAACCCTTCTTGTTACTCTTAACATCTCTTGCTAGCTGCAACTCCAGGTGTGATTTGGCCTTCCTGATTTTACTCCTGCATGCCCGAGCAATATTTTTATACTCTTCCCTGGTCATTTGTCCAATCTGCCTCTTCTTGTAAGCTTCTTTTTTGTGTTTAAGATCAGCAAGGATTTCACTGTTAAGCCAAGCTGGTCGCCTGCCATATTTACTATTCTTTCTACACAATGGGATGGTTTGTCCCTGTAACCTCAATAAGGATTCTTTAAAATTCAGCCATCTCATGTTATGTTTAGAAATGAATCTGAACCATAAAACTGAGGTCTTGATCTGTTTTTGAAATTCACAAGTTCTGGGAATGTGCAGATCTTGGAATTTGGTTTGACTTGTAATAAAGATAGGACACTAGCTGTAAGCTGAGTTCTAGATGTAGGCTGAGATTCTGAATTGCCTGCTCTGTGCTGGGGTGTTGGGATACAGAGACTGAATCTGAGTCCTTTCTATCCTATATAGGTTCTTATACTGTGTTTATCATACTGCACAATATCTGAGTGCATTCCAGTAGTGCATTAAGCCACTTGGCTAACATCTGTCATGGGGCAGGGGGGAGGAGCACAAGCAGTGGAGTGTCTTGTTTTGGTAGGTTTTATATTTATACCTGTTCCTTTGTATTTATGCTAGAGAAGGCAAGGTCAAAGAAAATCACCTTGTCCTTGGAATATAATTTGGTGAGTTTTGTGGTGGTCCTTAGTTCCTGGGGGAGTTCATCCCACAGTCTCAAAGAGCTGTGTCTTCCACAGATGAGCTTTACCTTTAGTTTTGAGAGTGCCATTGTGCCAAAGGAGCAAAGTTGTGTAAAGAGCTTTGTATGATCCTTAAAATATCCTGGGCCCAAGCCCTTGAAAATAAGGACTGAAACCTAGAATTTGATTCAAAATTCTATGGGAAGCCAGTGTAGAGAACAGAGAACAGGTAGCCTGTGTTTCTGAAGAGACATGCAGTAGTATTCTGTACCATTCCCTACCTAGGCTGTTTATTGTTGTGTGGGATGTTGGATTTTTGGCTTATTCACAGATTTATTGGGCATGTTGCTCTTTTAATCTATCCTGATCTAGTTATTTTTTGATGCCCAGAGACCTCTGGCATGGACTTCACTAAATTAAAGTGTATTATTATTATTACACTATAATGTCCTAAAGTTCCATGAAATGTTGTATTGTTAGAACAGGGATTTGGATACTGTACACTATTGGCTTCTTCCAAGTAGAGACTGTGAACGATAACTGTGAAACATTCTCAGCTAATTAACTTTGTCAGAAGAAAAGAGTTGGAAAGAATGGACAGATACTTGATGAAAGTCACTTGATCACACTTCACAATAAACAGTGCATATAGCTAGCCTGACCAACTGTTAAAATACACTACAACAATAAAGACACCTGAAACCAGGTAGAGGGTTGCATCTGGGTTCTGAAGAACATGCAAAGAGTTTTCCAACACCAGTGAAATTCATATTTCTAGCTATTTTTCTTTAGATTCTAACTGACTCCAGGGTCTGCACATGTAATCAAATAGAGATGAATCCTCAGAGAAAGTAGACGGATGTGTACTTAACTCAGTAGGCAATAGAAGGAAAGTGAAGAAATAGGATGACATAGGTTGAAAAGCTTTTTGGTAAGGTTGGATTTCTATACCAACCCCTCTTTCTTGTCTGTTACCTGGGTGAAGGAATATTGCACCTTGGGATTTTTCCACCTCATTTACGAAAAATCCTTTAGAATAATTTGAGTAATCTCAAAGACTTTGATAAACTCCTAGGTTTAGTTAAGGGCCAATATTTATCCATAAGATTTTATGTAAGATATACTCTGAAGGGTATTTCACATCTATATGTAGTAGTTTTCCTTCTATGTTTTTGTTATATGTCCAAATCTGTACACATCTCCACTTCTGTTTCATAATCTTCCGATTATGTATATTCTTAGTTTCCTTCTTTAATGTTAGAACTCAAAGTGAACTTGACAGTTCAATTTTCTCTCTCCCTATGTCCATGGCTTATAATTAAAATAACAGCAAATTGAGAAACAAGGGAATCAGCCTAACATGACTACCTACATTCTATACCCAGTTCTATAACAAAATTGTGGGATCTGTGTGACAACTCTTAGCTCTGAGCAATTTATACAAACAAGCCAGGGTTTATTTCGGAGGCAGCATAAATGATTTTTCCTCTACATGTAAACCATCAAATTCCCTAGTTACATTTGGGATATTGAGGTTCACAGGAGCCAGCAATGACAGCCTTTGTTAAGCTTAGGGCAGTGACAGCCAATGTTTGTTCTGCAGGCCAAATGCAGCCACTGGAATGCAAAAATATGGCTCTTGACCCATTTTCTGAGCTGCCTCCCAGATTGGCTTGGTGCATCAACATGGTCTAAGGGTCTGACCTTGTTCACATTAGTGTCACTGAAAAGACCAACATTGACTTCAAAAACAGTTGGATCAAGTGCCAAGAGCATGTCTGATGTTGTCTATTCTGGGTCACAATTGTTGAATGAGATGGATGAGAGTATGGCATGTATTACAAGGACTATCACCCCAACATATTCTTTGGTTGCTATGATTATGTACCATCTATTTAAACTTAAAAAGAACAGTGGAAATAGAGAGGAGGCCAAGTTTTTAAAATAGTGCTCTGATTTTCAGAGGTGCTGGTTGCAAGTAGATTCAATTGAGGTTGATGGCAATGATGAATGCCCAGTACCTGTGAAAAACCAGGCCACAGGAGCATAAAGGTGGGCTCCTCAATATATATTTTGATGCTGTCTGATGGGCCTCAGCATTCTTGAAAAATCAGGTGCCAAAACATGGATTTGGGCTCCTTTTTTTGAAAAGTTTGTTTTATGAACAAGTACATATGATATTTATGAATCTTACATAGTATATATTATAATGAATTATAATAACAGCCAGTTGTATTTTATATTAATGTGAATGTAAATGTTTGGGTGTTTACTAGGACTGTCAAGCGATTAAAAAATTAATTGCGATTAGTTGCACGATTAAAAAAATTCATCGTGATTAATTGCAGTGTTAAACAATAATAGAATACCATTTATTTTAATATTCTTAGATGTTTTCTACATTTTCAAATATAATGATTTCAGTTACAACACAGAATAGTAAGTGTACGGTGCTCACTTTATAGTTATTTTTATTACAAATATTTGCATTGTAAAAAACAAAAGAAATGGTATTTTTCAATTCACCTAATACAAGTACTGTAGTGCAATCTCTTTATCATGAAAATTGAACTTAGAAATGTAGAATTATGTACAAAAAAACCTGCATTCAAAAATAAACAACGTACAACTTTAGACCCTACAAGTCCACTCAGTGCTACTTCTTGTTCAGCCAATCTCTCAGACAAACAAGTTTGTTTACGTTTGCAGGAGATAATGATTCCCGCTTCTTTTTACAATGTCACCTGAAAGTGAGAACAGGTGTTCGCATGGCTCTGTTGCACTAAAGATTCATATGTCCCTTCATGCCTCAACCACCATGCCAGAGGACATGTGTTCATGCTGATAACAGGATCTGCTCGATAATGATCCAAAGCGGTTCACACCAACATGTTCATTTTCATTATCTGAGTCTGGAGTCACCAGCAGAAGGTTGATTTTCTTTTTTGGTGGTTCAGGTTCTGTAATTTATGCATCAGAGTGTTTCTCTTGTAAGACTGCTGAAAGCATGCTCCACACCTCATCCCTCTCAAATTCTGGAAGGCACTTCACATTCATTCTGTGTATGAGCTCTTCAAACGAGGCATAGTCTCATACACAAAAATAAGCTGGCTGTGATAGCGGCAATAGATGTCTCCAAGATAAAGGGTAGCACTGAGAATCTGTGTTCACCTTTTATCTGCCCTCTTCATGCTGGCTGTGTTGATGAAGTCTACAAAGCAGCCTGAACTGAAAGTCAGCTTGATAATTTGTGTTTTGCTTTCTTACCTATCATTATAGTTCACATTATCTTCTAAAACATTTTTCATTGCTTCTGAAACAAGTGAAGACAGCAATCTCTCCCCTTGGGAACTGATAGAGCTGCCACACACAGCCAATCTACCCACAAAATGCTGTACCCATTCAGGAGTTTTGAGGAAGAACTAAATGGATTTGATCAATTTTAAGTTTATTTTCACATTAGTTCAAATCATTAAGAACTCGAGCAATAAATGAGTAAATGAAAAATATCACTAAAAGTGATGCATGAAATTAATCATGAGAATTATAATCAGGATTTTTGGGGACATTAAGTTCATTTTCAACTTTAGAAATTCTGTAGATTATCCATTTTTCCCTAACTCAATCAATGATTGTCTATAATATCTCCTGACCCACAAGGAAATAAGTGACTTTCTGACAAATCTACACTGCTGTAAATTAGAACAGTGTTGGCCCAGTAAGCTTGATCCTAGACTATATTGTGTACCATGTGACAAAGCTCTGTCCTTGCCTCTGTGGGTCCCGCATTTCCTGGTGGATTTCGCTAGCCTCAGAGGCTCACTGTGACCCTGCACGTAACCCTTCTTTCTCTAGAGACAAGGGTCACAGTCTACTGAGCCATTTTCATCATAAGCCAGCAAGGGAAGTGAGGAAAAGTTATCCTTCCTTGCACAGTCTCTGTTGTCTCCCAGTCTCAGTGATTAATCAGGGAGCAAAGGTGTGTGGGGGGGGTGGGAGCCTGGGCCCACCCTCTACTCCTTGCTCCAGCCCAGGGACCCTAATAGTATCAGCTATGGTAGCTTACTTTTTAGAAACATGACATGTACAATTCCCTGGGCTACTTCCCCCCACAGCAGCCCTCACTTCCTCAAGCTCCACTTCACCCTTACCTCAGGGCCTCGTTCCTTGTGTTTGATATGGTGTGTACTACTCAGCCTCTCCAACAGCGCAACTTCCTCCCACAGCTCCTGACATGCACACCCACCTGACTAATTGGGAGGCTTTTAACTAGTTTCAGCCAGCCCTTGATTGACTTTAGGTGTCCCAATCAACCTAGCCTTCTCCCTGCCTTCTGGAAATTTCTTAATTGGCCCCAGGTGTCTTAATTGACCTGGAGCAGCTGCCATTTCACTTATCCTGGTACCTCGGATTTGTTTAGCCTGTAGCTAATATATCTATCTCCCGCTACTTTTCTACAGCCATCTGGCCTTGCCCCATCACAACTACTAGCTATGAAGAACAACTCAATAGTGATCCCACCAATTACATTTTATTATATATGGAGAGTTCTGCTTCAAATCCAAAGGCACAGTATGGACTCCTGCTGGTGCTGAGCACTCACAATCTGTACTGGCCGAATATTAGTATAGACCATAAGTCAAGGAACCAAAAGAAATCAATAGTGGTTGAGAGTGCTCTATGCATGATAGAGAGCTCAAAACTGTGCAGGATAGAGCCCATATAAAGCTAGAATTAACTTACATAAGGGCTGGGATCATTGGCCTTTTGTAACCAAGTATCTAGACAATCTTACACTTATCCCCATCAAAAGGAAAAAAAAAGAACAGAACTGCATCAACATACCAAAATAGGGGTATATATGAATGATATCAGTTGAGTCACGCATCAGATACAATAATTGGAGATACATGCCTGTGAAAAGAGATAAACAGATATTTCCAACTACTTTTCATGGAACAAAAAATATTCATAGTAGTACAGATGTATTAGATGCATACTAAGGCGGACAGTTCATAAACAATCTGCTTTGTTGGCAGTATAAATAAGTGTACAACAATTTTTAACAAAAAGCTAGGCTGAAGTGGAAGATGAGCTTCTAATTTACCAGCTTTTGAAAAGAACCATGTAAAACAGCAGAGTGCCACTGACTGTTTGCTCTCTGAAATTTCCACCCTCATCCCAGCCTTAAATTTCCATCCTCTGTGCACATAATGAGTATGACTGGAGCAATTGCATTTGACAGCAAATTTTCTCTGACATTGGAAAATTTGAAAGGGGTTATATTCTGCAGTCTGACCCTAGAAATCTTTGA
Organism: Dermochelys coriacea; assembly: GCF_009764565.3. Classification (NCBI taxonomy): domain Eukaryota; kingdom Metazoa; phylum Chordata; order Testudines; family Dermochelyidae; genus Dermochelys; species Dermochelys coriacea. The sequence continues at coordinate 66,311,151 of NC_050068.2, forward strand.
TTTGGGGCTTTTGACCTAGAATTTTTGATATCAAGGAGTGATTCATTAGGTATGCTGGTGACTATGAAAATAATGATGTAGGTTAGTACTGCCATTAAGTAAGATATTGGTGTTAAATAGGGCTGTGATGACATTCTCCTTACTGATGTGCACCAACCCCTTGAAGCAAATATCCATAGATGTTGTTGGAGCGTTCACAATTGATCTACAGTTCTCCCCTTGAATGCCAAGGTAAATGTTTCTACTGAAGTAACATTCGTATGCCCCTGTGAATAGACTGGTTTCAGAGTAGCAGCCGTGTTAGTCTGTATCCACAAAAAGAAAAGGAGGACTTGTGGCACGTTAGAGACTAACAAATTTATTTGAGTATAAGCTTTCATGAGCTACAGCTCACTTCATCGGATGCATTCAGTGGAAAATACAGTGGGGAGATTTTATATACACAGAGAACATGAAACAATGGGTGTTACCATGCACACTGTAATGAGAGTGATCAGGTAAGGTGAGCTATTACCAGCAGGAGAGTGGGGGGGCGGGGAAACCTTTTGTAGTGATAATCAATGTGGGCCATTTCCAGCAGTTGACAAGAACGTCTCAGGAACAGTGGGGGTGGGAGGGAATAAACATGGAGAAATAGTTTTACTTTGTGTAATGACCCATCCACTCCCAGTCTTTATTCAAGCCTAAGTTAATTGTATCCAGTTTGCATATTAATTCCAGTTCAGCAGTCTCTCGTTAGAGTCTGTTTTTGAAGTTTATTTGTTGAAGAATTGCCACTTTTAGGTCTGTAATCGAGTGACCAAAGACATTGAAGTGTTCTCCTACTGGTTTTTGAATGTTATAATTCTTGACGTCTGATTTGTGTCCATTTATTCTTTTCCGTAGAGACTATCCTGTTTGGCCAATGTACATGGCAGAGGGGCATTTCTGGTACATTATGGCATATATCACATTGGTAGATATGCAGGTGAACGAGCCTCTGATAGTGTGGCTGATGTGATTAGGCCCTATGATGGTGTCACCCCTGAATAGCTTTGTGGACACAGTTGGCAACGGGCTTTGTTGCAAGGATAGGTTCCTGGATTAGTGGTTCTGTTGTGCCCTATCATCTCAGGCATTGGCACCCTGACAGCAGGATTGTCTGGCTATGTAGACTCCCTCCACAGGCCCTTTGCTACCAGCACTCCCAGCTTTCTTTGAGACGCCACTGACTTCCTGAGGAAACTACAATCCATCGGTGATCTTCCTGAAAACACCATCCTGGCCATTATGGATGTAGAAGCCCTCTACACCAACATTCCACACAAAGATGGACTACAAGCCATCAGGAACAGTATCCCCGATAATGTCACAGCAAACCTGGTGGCTGAACTTTGTGACTTTGTCCTCACCCATAACAACTTCGCATATGGGGACAATGTATACCTTCAAATCAGCGGCACTACTATGGGTACCCGTGTGGTCCCACAGTATGCCAACATTTTTATGGCTGACTTAGAACAACGCTTCTTCAGCTCTCGTCCCCCAATGCCCCTACTTTACTTACACTACATTGATGACATCTTCATCATCTGGACCCATGGAAAAGAAGCTCTTGAGGAATTCCACCATGATTTCAACAATTTCCATCCCACCATCAACCTCAGCCAGGAACCAGTCCACACAAGAGATCCACTTCCTGGACCCGACGGTGCTAATAAGCTAATAAGCAAACACCACCCTATACTGGAAACATACTGACTGCTATGCCTACCTACATACCTCCAGCTTTCATCCAGACCACACCACATGATCCATTGTCTACAGACAAGCTCTACGATACAACCGCATTTGCTCCAACCCTTCAGACAGAGACAAACACCTACAAGATCTCTATCAAGAGTTCTTATAACTACAATACCCACCTGCTGAAGTGAAGAAACAGATTGACAGAGCCAGAAGAGTACCCAGAAGTTATCTACTACAGGACAGGCCCAACAAAGAAAATAACAGAATGCCAATAGCCATCAAATTCAGCCCCCACTAAAACCTCTCCAACACATCATCAAGGATCTACAACCTATCCTGAAGGATGACCCATCACTCTCACAGATCTTGGGAGACAGGCCAGTCCTTGCTTACAGACAGACTCCCAACCTAAAGTAAATACTCACCAGCAACCACACATCACACAAAAAAAACCACTAACCCCAGAACATATCCTTGCAACAAAGCCCGTTGCCAACTCTGTCAACATATCTATTCAGGGAATACCATCATAGGGCCTAATTACATTGGCCACACTATCAGAGGCTCGTTCACCTGCACATCTACTAATGTGATATATGCCATCATGTGCCAGCAATGCCCCTCTGCCATGTACATTGGCCAAGCTGGACAGTCTCTACATAAAAGAATAAATGGACATAAATCAAACATAAAAAATTATAGTATTCAAAAACCAGTCAGAGAACACTTCACTTTGGTTATTCGATTACAGACCTAAAAGTGGCAATTCTTCAATAAAAAAAACTTCAAAAACAGACTCCAATGAGAGACTGCTGAATTGGAATTAATTTGCAAACTAGATACAATTAACTTAGGCTTGAATAAAGACTGGGTGTGGATGGGTCATTACACAAAGCAAAACTATTTCCCCATGTTTATTCCCTCCCTCTTCCACCCCACTGTTCCTGAGACGTTCTTGTCAACTGCTAGAAATGGCCCACCTTGATTATCACTACAAAAGGTTTCCCCGCCTCCCCACTCTCCTGCTGGTAATAGCTCACCTTACCTGATTACTCTCATTACAGTGTGTATGGCAACACCCATTATTTCATGTTCTTTGTGTATATAAAATCTCCCCACTGTATTTTCCACTGAATGCATCCGATGAAGTGAGCTGTAGCTCACGAAAGCTTATGATCTAATAAATTTGTTAGTCTCTAAGGTCCCAGAAGACCTCCTTTTCTTTTTGTGACTAGACTTCAATTCACAACATTCCAGAGGGGTGATTGAACCTAGGGAAATTCAGGCTCTGATCTAGGTTTTTTCATGATCACAAAGGGTAGCAAAAATCCAAAATTGCCCCTTCTCCTGCCAACCCTTCTTCCACCTTTGTCCCCAGTTACTGACATTTCTTGACACACTCCTTTCCCAAATGGCCAACCATCCATCTTCCTCACCTTCTTTTTGACTAATCTAAAAAAAAAAGCAGTCAGGCTCAGCCCTATTCTGTCTGTTTCAAGGTCAGACATCTGGAGCTCAGTTCTTTACTGGCCTCCTCTCCCTGGCTGGTTTGGATAGCATGCTGATCCTGAATTTCCAATGTTCAGGTTCATTATGGCAGACTGGACTGTGGCAGTCCTCAGATTTCTTTTTGAACAATTCATCCAGCACTACCATTCCTTTCACTTTAATGTTTTAATCACAAAAAGTGTGATTTGGGAAACATCCAGGCATTGAGTATGTTAACTGACAGGGCTAAATGATTAGCCCTATCGCATATCAAGAAAAAGATGATGATAATGAGGACAAATTAATTACCCAAACTACATTTTAATTTTCTTTAATATGTTCTATTACTGAAGATTGCCTCAACCCACAGTATTCAAGAACAGGCTTTAAGAAATCTCTAACATCTAATGGTTGATTTGTTTAATGTTTTTTAATAACATTAACAGGGTTGACTCCCACTTTCGATCTGCCCAGGGTGCCTGCCTCTCTCGCCCGCTTACATTTTGAAATAAGAATGTTCATCCTTTCTCCCACGCTGCTCCACAGCACATGGGAGTTATTCCCCATAAACAGCTGCAAACTAATAGACTCCTTCAAAACCATCCTTAAAACTCTCCTTTGCTGTAAGGCATATAAAACAGGTCTCCTGCATCCTGAGACCACAGCTTATCATGTTGACCAATATCATCTCACTGTGTCCTTGTTCTCCCTTGCACCAATATTGTCTCATTGTGTCCTTGTGATAGGTCTGTCTGTATCCATCTGTTGTCTCTTGTCTTAATTTAGAAGGTAAGCTCTTTGGGCCAGGGTCTGTCTTTTTGTTCTGTTTGTGCAGCATCTAGCACATTGAGATCCTGGTGGACCATGACTGGAACTCTTGGGTGCTATGATAATACAAATAAAAATATACTTTTAGATAGCATCATTCATCCTTAAGGATCCCAAAGTGGACAGATAGGGTGGCACAGGTAGGCAGCCAGACAACCTGCACACAGTACACTACACAACAGTGGAGGAAAATGTTTCTCAGAGACACCAGGATAAATCCCTGCTGCTGTGAAAAATGTCATGGGATCTCTCTTTAGTATCCAGCGGATAGGACCTTAGTTTTCAGATAAGCCTTATATGGCACACTACACAACTGGGCACTTCATTTACTATCTATCTTGGAAGGATGAATGACTGAGCTGAGTATGCTTGGCACTTAAACCTGTGGTCCCAAGGAGTCCAGGTATTCCAGATCCAGAGCCTACTCCAGCAAGATACTCAACATCTCTTTAGAAAATCACTGGATGACTGAAACTTGCAGTTGAACCAGAAATAGTAGTATTTTCATTTGACTCATTATTCATGCTAAACTTGATGAATTTGGGGGGGATTCATAAACATTTTCAGAAACAAACTAAAGGCCAAATAAAGTCAAATTCAATGAAAAATGTGATTCCACGAATAACAGTGAAACAAACTTACCATGGCTTTTTGTGAATTACGTTTTGTACTATTCAACTAGCTCTAATTAAAATCAACCATGCAACTTGCTTTTGGCAAGCAATAAAAGTTTAACAAAATATTATGCCACATGTATACAAAGCACATTCGTAGAAACCCTAGTGAGAATAGGGAGGGCATGGTTGAATGGGGTGATGTTTACTGATCCATTCCACAAGACTGAAGAATAAAGAAGAGGCAAAAAGTAAATGTACCCAATTTCCATTATCCCAAACACATTTAACAAACCTAGCAAATAGCACTTCACAGTCACATCATCTGCTGCTACACTGAAAGTGGCTCAGAATGCAGCCATGGAGAAGCATGTTTTGATCAATTCTGCTGCTTTCCCTTTCAAAGTAAATGAGATAATGCAACTGTGGAACAGTACCTTTTAATCACATTAGCAGGATCCCATTGAAAAGTAGTACAATGCAGCTGTAAGTCAGCATTTCCCAAAACAGGTACTCCTCTCTCCTCTTCTTCCTTTGTAAAGGTGAAAACAGCTCACATCCTTATATCATAACCAAGGGTCCGTAAAACTGTGCCCAGTCTTATCTCCAGTAGTTTGTAACTTTTATTTACAATGAAAAGTAGGTTTAGGTGGCCAACACAAATATATGTAACTAGCAGAAGCCAAATTAGATTATGAAGAGCTGAAGTTTAAATTCTGCCTCGCTTGCTTTCAAAGTGAATATTATCCTTACAATTGGAGTTATAAAAAGGAAACATGGGAAAGGGTACAGAATTACATGATATGTGCAGGGCAGGCCTCAGAAGAAAATATTTGCCAAAAGAAGTCAAAATATACAGGTAAGGTGCTGTTCAGGGTTCAATCCCCATTCTGTTAGAAGTTAGCAAATACAGTAGTAGTAGTTTTATTTTCTCCTTTTGTGGAACAGATTAGTTAGCCATAGCTGGTGTGGTTGTGGATTATGTAATGATCACTGGAGTGTACAGGTTCTGGAACTCTGTTTAGGGAGGAGAAAGTAGGAACTGCAGAGACCATAGAAAGAGTCCAGAGATGATTGCTAGGCTGAACAAAATTGTGTGTGCTACTAGCAAGTGTGAGGGCTGCCAGAACATCAAAATCTTCAAGAAGAATGGCAGTCCCTAATAATGTGGCTCTCCTATGTGTGCATCTACAACCCATTAGTCACAGTGTGATACCTGTTCCCTACTGGGACCAGTTCATAGAAGATGTGAATCTGTTATAGTCTAAGCCACAGAGTTTTGCTATAAGGTTTTGTGCTTTTTCCACCTAAAAGGTCACTGGCTCAAATCCTGGATGAGCCCCTACTTACATGATAACCATAATCTTAGTCAACACCAAGCAATGAATCAGAATTGATAGCATGTGTTTCTACCTCTTAAGCTAGAGAGGCAGGCTCTGTAGTTGAGGGCTGAAGCAGACATCATATCTACCATGGAGCAGGCACAAAGGAGGCCACTTAACACACACATGTCATGCCTTACTAAGGAGAAACTAACTCAGAAGATATGTTGTTGTTTTTCCTTCAAGTTAACTAACTGTTTGCCATAGTCTTATTTTGGGGCATCACTGAAGTTCTCACCCATTTGTGGCTCTGCCGTGGAGTAATCTATCACAAAGAGTATGGAGGGCTAGGGGTGGGTTTGTGAAAGGGTTCGGTGGGTGTTATATATTTTAAAATTCCTCACTGAGACCTAGGGGAAAACAGGAAACTAGAATCTAACTGCAGGGCATACACAGCAGGGATAGGTTCCCCTTTCCTCCTTCTCATTGCCCTTAATTTGAAAGAATAGAGGTTTGGGCACCTTTTCCTTAGGGAAATGTGAGATGTTTTGTTTGGTGCTCAGAGAGGCTTAGGCAGTGTTGTAGTGCAGTTCCATAGTGGCCATACTGAGTCAAACCAATGGTCCATCTAGTCCGGTATCCTGCCTTCCAACAGTGACCAGTATCAGATGCTTCGGAGGGAATGGACACAACAGGGCAATTATTGAGTGATCCATCCCCTGTCTTCCAGTCCCAGCTTCTTGCTGTCAGAGGTTTAGAGCACAGGGTGGCATCCCTGACCATCTTGGCTAATAACGAACTTACCTTGTTCTATTTGGAAGCCGGTTATAATTTTGGCCTTCACATTCCCTGCCAATGAATTCCACAGGTTGAGTGTGCATTGTGTTAAAAAGTAATTCCTTTTTATTACAAAAACAACGACACTGCTACCAATTAATTTCATTGGGTGATCCCTAGTACTTGTGTTATATGTAGTGCCCTACCAAATTCATAGTCCATTTTGGTCATATTCAGAGTCATAGGATTTTAAAAATAGTCAATTCACAGTTTCAGAATTACATCTGAATTTTCAGTGATGTAACCATGGGGATCCCAATCCCAAAGGGGGTCAGTGAGGATCACGGATTGCCACCCTTACTTCTGCACTGCTGCTGGTGGGGGATCGCCCTTCAGATTTGGGCGGCTGGAGAGCATTGGCTGCTGCCCAGGCACCCAGCCCTAAAGCCAGGGCTGCTGCCAGTAGCAGTGCAGAAATGAGGGTCACAGGGTATGGGCAGTCATCACTTTTTGAGCGGCAGAGGTGGCCTTATGGGTGGGCAACCACCCAGGGCCCCATGTTCTGGGAGGTGCTGTGGTCCCTCCCACAGCAATCCCAAAGCCCCTTTAACTTCGAAGCCTTGGATTCAGACATGGGGAGTGGCAGAACTTCCTCTTCCCTTGCATAGGCTTCTCCTGAAGCCAGGTCAGACCCACCTCCAGGAACCTTCCCCCATCTGGAGGAAGCTCTGTGGCTGTGCTGCCTTCAGAGCCCAGATCTCTGCGCCACTCTCACGTCTGCACTGCCTTCATAGTCATCCTGTGATCAACCATTATCTTCAGGGCTTTGTCCTCCTCTGTCACTTCCAACTGATAGATCTCCAGCTTATAGCAAAATTTCTTGGTGTTAGTTCCTAAGTGCACTTTACTGTTAAATTTCAACTCTCCTCATATGGAAGGTGTTCCACACGCCTAATCATTTTATTTCCCTTTTCTGTCCTTTTTCCAATTCTAATATATCTTGTCTGAGATGGGGTGACCAGAACTGCATGCAGTATTAAGATATGGGTGCATCATGGATTTATATAGTGGCATTATGATTTTTCTGTCTTATTATATATCCCTCTGCTAATGATGCCTAACATTCCGTTCGCTTTTTTGACTGCCACTGCACACTGAGCAGGTTTTTCAGAGAATTATCCCCAAAGACTCCAAGATCTCTTTCTTGAGTAGTAACAGCTATTTATACCCCCATTGTTTTGTATGTACAGTTAGAATTATGTTTTCCAGTGTGCATTACTTTGCATTTATCAACATTGTATTTCATCTGCCATTTTGTTGCCCAGTCACCCAGTTTTGTGAGATCCTTTTGTAACTTTTTGCAATCTGCTTTAGACTTAACTATCTTGAGTAATTTTGTATTGTCTGCAAACTTTGCCACCTCATTGTTTACCCCTTCATTCATTTATGAATACGTTGAACAACACTGGTTCCAAGACAGATCCTTGGGGGACCCCACTTTACCTGTCTGCACTGTGAAAACTGACCATTTATTCCTACCCTTTATTTTCTATCTTGTTATCAGTTTTTGATCCATAAGATGACTTTTCCTCTCATCCCATGACTGCCTACTTTGCATAAGAGCCTTTGGTCAGGGACCTTGTCAAAGGCTTTCTGAAAGTCCAAGTACTCTTATATCCACTGGATCACCCTTGTCCATATGCTTGTTGACATCCTTGAGGAATTCTAATAAATGGGTGAGGCATGATTTCTCTTTACAAAAGCCATATTGACTCTTCCCCAACATTTGTGTTCATCTATATGTCTAATAATTCTGTTGTTTACTATAGTTTCAACCAAATTGCCTAGTACTGAAGTTAGGCTGACTGGCCTGTAATTGCCAGGATTGGCTCTGGAGCCTTTTTAAAAAAATGGCATTATATTAGCTATCCCCCAGTCATCTGGTACAGAGGCTGATTATAGTGATAAGTTACATACCTCAGTTAGTAGTTCTGCAATTTCATATTTGAGTTCCTTCAGAACTCTTGGGTGAATATCATCTAGTCCTGGTGACTTGTTGCTATTTAATTTATTACTTTATTCCAAACCCTGCTCTATTGACACCTCCATCTGGGACACTTCCTCAGATTTGCCACCTAAAATCTTGTCTATGAGTCAGCTGTTAGCTATTAGTACAGCATTGAAATTATCTTGTTAAATCATCTAAGACTCAGCTCCTCACATGTATTTAGGCACCTAATTCCCATGTATTTCAATGGAAATTAGGTGCCTTAAATACCATTGTGGAGTCAGCCCTGAGTGACCACAGATCTCACTGAAATCAATGAAGTTTCAAGTACCCATTACCTCCCAGGCTCAGGATCTTAAAAGAGGTTTAAAAGAGAAAACCAGGTGGGAAATTAACATTGCGCCAGACTGGTGCTCTGTACACAACCCATTCCTGATAAGCCACAATACAAGTGTCTCAGATCAGTAGGTGATGTTAAATTTTGCCTAGGACCAAAGGCAGAAGCTGAGTGGAGTATGAGCTTATGTTTTCCCAGGACTTCGTCAACTTGATTTTAATCTTAACATTGAAAAAAGGTTTGGTTTCCTTTGACACACAGAAATAATGGATTTTTTCCAAACTTTTTTTTTTAATTATGGATCTAAGCTGCTGTGACTACACTGGGTGCTTGGAAAAGGGAATGGGTCAGCAAGGAGCCAACTGCAAATTTCTGACTCTCAGACTGGTTCTATGCCTTCATGTCTCCATAACAGTCTAGAACAGTCTCAAGACTATATCCACTGTGGGACTTTGCACAGCTGTAGGGATCTGGGTCAGTGGATGCCAATGCAGGATTATTATTTACATTACAGTAGTGCCCAGAGGCCTCCATTGAAATTAGACTCCATTGTGGTAAGCGCTGTACAAATGCATAGTGATAGTGACGGTTGCCAGGTGTCCAGTTTTCAACTGAAAAAGGTGAAAATGAGCAAGTAAGTGAGGGGGGGGGATGGAGTGAGCGGGGCAGGGCCTCAGAAAAGGGGCGAGACAAGGGTGTTCGGTTTTGTTCAGTCAGAAAGTTGGCAATATATGTGAGACAATCAAAGGGTGGGAGGGCAAACAGAAAACACAGAGAGGTTAAGTGACTTGCCCAAGTTCACACAGCAGGTCACTGGCAGAGCTGGGAATAGAATATGGTCTCCCAATTTCTAGTCCAGGATCCTACACATTAGATCACATTTCCTCTAAGGATCAGGGTCTTAGGGCTGATCCAAAGCACATTGAAATCCATGAAAAGATTCTCATTGATTTCAATGAGCCCTGGATAGGTTCTTTGTGAGTTCCATTCTTACACATCGCATTCACAGACGAGTAAGTTTCACTGTGTAATTAGAAAAATCCTTTATTGTGCTTGTGGAACATTGCACAGTTGGTACCAAAGATTAGAACTGGGGCCTAACAATGTACCCCATTGTTTCAATTTATCTTTTTCCTTTAAGTTCATTTTTTAAAAAAATCCTCACTTTACAGTTTGTCTGTTCAAATTCAGTTATATCATATTTCTTTGGCCTACTTTGTATGTATTGTTGTTGTTCTGTCATATTGTTTCATTTCAGCTGCTAGTTTCTTTTTAGCTTCATTCGTATCATTTTCATATCATTTTGTCTTTGATTTAGTCTACTAGTTCCATCTTGACATCATTCACTTAATTCCACTAAGGCATCACTGTCACCTTTCAGAGTGAATATATCCAGTAAACACACACACACTTTTAATAACATAATTTATATAGTCTCTTGGTTTCACACTTTTAATATGGCAAAAACAGAATTTTCAAACATATTCAATAGTCACTTCAAGACTGACCCAATATTTCCAAATATCAGAAGGATAGCCATGTAAATCTGTATCCACAAAAACAACGAGGAGGCCAGTGGCACCTTAAAGACTAACAGATTTATTTGGGCATAAGCTATCATGGGTAAAACCTACTTCTTCAGATGCATGGATGCATTTGAAGCAGTGGGGTTTTTACCCACAAAAGCTTATGCCAAATAAATCTGTTAGTCTTTAAGGTGCCACCGGATTCCTTGTTGTTTTTGCCAATATTTCCAAGTTATCTGTTGTTCTTCAATAGCTTTTTGGGGTGCTGAGATCCTTTTCAGCTCAGTTTGTGCAGGAGAACACTCCCCGACCCTTCCTCTCCAAAAAAAAACAAAAATCCAAGTTGGCAAAGAAACAATAGAATTTAATTCCCATGTGATAATCTAAAACACAGACTAACATGTCTATTAGTCACACCGCAACAAATCTTCCGTTCATTGAAGTACAGTGAGCAAGCTTTTCAGACAACCACTATTACCTTATATAGTTCTATAGGATTCCCAGGAAGCAGAAAGAAGTCAGTTTTCTAACCAAAATCCATTTTTCCCCCTATGTTTTATGCATAATTTATTTTCATAAAGGAAAAAAGCTGGCAAACAGGTAATTGCTACAGTATTCTTAAATTACTGGATTTTTTTTAATAACGGAAAGAGAACAATGCAGATGTTTCCTACACACATCTCTCGAGCACATCGGATACATTAACAAATCTGATAAAAATATCATGAGATTGGTCCCAGCACCTTACCACATAAGGGAAACTGCCCAATGCTCCACAATATGCCAAAACTCCAGTTAGTGATAGCAATGTTAGGTGACAGATAACCAGTAAATCAAAATAAAATACTATTTAATAGATAAGGCCCAAGAATGCAGCACTGATGAAGGTGGTGTTTGTTTTTTCCTTTAAGTGAATTTAAGGTGAAAAGGGTGACAAATTGACTGTTGCAGCAAGTGAAGTTCTCCGTTTATCCCCAGAACAGGCACAGGATGATAGCAATGCATATTTCTCTGTGCCGGCCTCCAATGTACTTCAACTCTGTCCTGGAGGGTGTCAGGGATCAGATCTGCAGTAGATTTGGTCTCCTAGCAACTCAACAAGAACAGCTATCCTGCAGCAGGCTACCTGAATGACTGCACCACCTGATTGGTCACGAAGGGCAGCTGGCTGGCTTTTAAGCTCATCAGCAGCAACAGCAGTAGCTTGCTGGTTGCTCAACATGTATCTTGGCTGCCCTGGGGTACTGATCCTTGGCTTCACCTCAGCTAATGACTCTGGTTGACTCTCTGGCTCTAGCATTTGGCTCCTGTCTCTCTGGTATTGACCCTTGACTTGTTCTGGACCAAGGATCGGCAACCTTTGGCACGTGGCCCACCAGGGTAAGCCCCCTGGAGGGCCAAGCTGTTTGTTTACCTGCCGTGTCCACAGGTTCAGCTGATCGCAGCTCCCACTGGCTGCAATTCGCCGCTCCAGGCCAATGGGGGCTGCGGGAAGCGGCAGCCAGACACCCCTTGGCCCGCGCCGCTTCCCGCAGCCCCCATTGGCCTGAATCGGCGAATTGCGGCCAGCGGGAGCTGTGATCAGCTGAACCTGTGGATGCGGCAGCTAAACAAACCAGTCCGGTCCTCAAGGGGGCTTACCCTGGCGGGCCGCAGGCAAAAGGTTGCCAATCCCTGTTCTGGACTCTGCCCACCCTGGATGCAGCAATAACTGGTAAACTGGTGAACTCTTGCTTTAACCACTAGGAAAGACTGCCCGTGGCATGGTGTCTAGAAGTGGGATCATTATTAGAATTGATAGAGTAGTTCAACATTTGGGTCTATCCAAACATAAATACTTTTTTGAGATTACCAAGAACTACATCAACTGACAGCTGTAATGTAGATATCTGTCATAAGTCAATAAATAGATATCAACTATCTCATTTCACATAGGCCAAAAGCTAGCAAAATAGTTCTAGTTCTCTTCGCTATTGACCTAGGCCTACTCTGAAGCAGTGATCTAGCAAAAAAAATTCTTTATCCCACTATTAATTCTCAGACCCATTAGCCACTCAATCAGGTTGCTTGTACTGAAGATTAGACCTAGCCAAAAAACAAAAAAAACACCCCAACAACCACCACACTTCCTCAGTGAAATAAATAGGCAAAGCATCAAACCTGTGAAATAATGCTCAACAGTGGGAGGAGATTTTCAGATGAATCACTATGAGAAATGTTTCTTACCCCTTTACTTTGCTGTCTGAAATATACTTCTATATGCTCAAGTTTTAGTGGGTGGTGACTAGAGAGTGGAAGGGGGGCTATTTGGTCAAGTTTGTACACTAATATTGTTTTTTTTCTTTTTTTTTTGGACCAACTTTTGTCGGTGAAAGAGACAAGATTTTGAGCTCCACCGAGCTCTTCTTCAGGTCTGTCTCTCTCGCCAACAGAAGTAGATCCAGTAAAAGATTACCTCACCCAACCTGACACTCTCATCTCCTGGAGACCAACATGGCTATAGCCACGGGTTCTTAACCTTTTTGTTTCTGAGGCTCCTCCAATGTGCTATAAAAACTCCATGGTCCACCTGTGCCACAATAACTATTTTCCTGCATATGCAGCAGATTAAAAGTCAGGGCTGGTGTTAGGGGGTAGCAAGCAGGGCAAATGCCTGAAGCCCCATGCCACAGGAGGCCCTGCAAAGCTAAGTAGCTTGGGTTTCAGCTTTGGCTTTCTTCCCTGGGGCCCAATGACTCTAACTCTGGCCCTGATGTCTGGTTTATTTTGACAGACCTCTTGAAACCTGCATGCAGGCATGGCTTTGTGTAACTCATGTGCCTAATAGGGAGATATCTCTTTAAGAGACCCATTGGGGGCAGGTAGGAGTGAGTTGTGTCTGGGTCATTGTTGCTAGGCAGATTTAGCACTCCACATCCAGAAGCTTCTGGAATTGGGTGTGGGAATTTTGAGTCTGCTCAGGGCCGGCTCTAGGCACCAGCAAAACAAGGAGATGCTTGGGGCAGCACATTTCTAGAGGCAGCATCCCTGGTGCTGGCCATGCTGCCCCTAGAAATGTGTCCCCGCTGCCCCAGCTCGCCTCCGCTCCGCCTTCACCTGCTCCCCTGAGCTCGCTGCCGCCGCTCTGCTTCTCCCCCTCTCTCCCAGGCTTGCTGCACACCAAACAGCTGTTTCGCGCGGCAAGCTTGGGAGGGAGGGAGGGAGGAGAAGCCGAGTGGCAGCACGCTCAGGGGAGATGGCAGTGGTGGAGCGGAGGTGAGCTGGGGCGGGGAGTGGTTCCTCTACCCCCCCATTACTTCCTGCGCTCCCCCGACCCCGCTCACCTCCGCTCCTCCTGCTCCCCTGAACGCGCTGCCTCTCCATCGCCTGAGAGGGAGGGGGGAGAAGCAGAGCGGCAGCATGTTCAGGGGAGCAGGCGGAGCGGAGGTGAGCTAGTCGGAGGGGGGCAGAGCCGCAGGAAGCAATTGTGGGAGGGGGATGCGGCATGCCCAGGGGAGGAGGCGGGGCTGGGGATTTGGGGAAGGGGTGGGGGGGACAGCCAAACATTTTTTTGCTTGGGGTGGCAAAAATCCTAGAGCCAGCCCTGAGTCTGCTCCAATATATTCCCCGTTGCTGGGGTCAGACTCATGACCCCATGAGGGCAAGCAGTCAGTGCAGCTGCTTTACAAAGGGCCATGTACCCTGTGTGACTTGGGAGAAGCTGAACCCTGGAGCAAAAAGCAGGCAGTTGTCTCTAATTCAGAAGCATTGCAGCAGGTTAGTGATAGTATCAACCCTGTAATCAGAGCATGGGCAATTCTAATTATAGCAAGGGGAAATTGGGAAGAAAAAATAACTTCTTCTCTTTTAATTGTATGCTTTGAATGTTTGATTTTTAGCCAAACTGTTCTAGTTAACTTGTCTCAACTAGTGTGATTCCCCAACTTTTCTTTAAATGTAGTAATGGGGAAAGAGTCATTTATATTTTGCTATTCTCAGTTTTGCATTTTCTTGTAATGGGTTTTTTTTGTTTTTCTTTTAAATCTATACACTTAACTGAGTGATTGGTTAATCAGGCAGTTGACTGGCTAACAGTGATTTCAGCAGAGGAAGCATCTGCGTATGGATTCCAAATGAAGATTCTTACAAGCAAGGGGAGGGAGGATGTTGTTTAAGACTCAGCAGACTGTATAGATTTGGTGATCAAAGACTCTAACTGAGACTTAGGTGAACTAAGCCTAAGCTTTTGGGAACTCTGTTTCTTCTCACTCTGTTTCTGTGGGGCCTGAACTGTGCAGATTTTAATTTTGTTTTCTTTATTTGTTTATGTATAACTGTGAAGATAATGTCTGGATTATAAAATAGCCATGTCATGCTGTAGAAATTAGATTATTTCTTTCTTTATCATTAATTAAATAACTTTATAAAATCTTAATTGATTTCTTTAGTTCCTTTTGGGACTTGAATGTGGGGAGGTTGGCTGTGCAATCCTTGCTGAAAATCCTTAGAGACTGAATTCTCGGTCTCCAGCTACTTTTCTATGGGAGTTGGGTTTTGTAAGTGCTGGAGAAGAGCAATTAAGTGAACTCTAGCCCACCAAAGATTACACAGGCACACATTAAGTTTAGTATTTGTAATAGATGCTAATAGCCTTAGTCTTTCTATATGTTCTTGGTTCTTATCAGATAAGTACACTCATCAGCCCCATGCTATTGGCTCTGTAGTTTAATTTTTTTGCTTTTAAATGAAATGCATATGCCCACTGATCTTGACACACACACAGTTTTACAGCACAAAGTGAACCTGAACATAAACAAGACGTCTCTGTTTACAAAAAAATTACCATGCATCAGTCTCTTGAGAGGGGAGAGGGGAGAACTTTAGACCAGTAATCGGTACAGTTGTGTGGGGGTTTATTTTTAAACTCCACTGTGGGCCATCAACACACTACAGCAGGGATCGGCAACCTTTGGCACACAGCCCACGAGGGTAAGCCACCTGGAGGGCCGGGCCAGTTTGTTTACCTACCACATACGCAGGTTCGGCCGATCGCAGCTCCCACTGGCCGAGGGATGTGCTGGCCAGTGGGATCTACGATCGGCCGAACCTGCGGATGTAGCAGGTAAACAAACTGGCCCGGACCTCCAGGGGGCTTACCCTGGCGGGCCATGTGCCAAAGGTTGCCGATCCCTTCTGTAGTGTGCCGGGTTGAATTTGGAGTAGTGTGGTCGCAATTCAACGGTATTGGCCTCTGGGAGCTATCCCAGAGTGCTCCATTGTGACCACTCTGGACAGAGCTCTCAACTCAGATGCACTGGCCAGGTAGACAGGAAAAGGCCCATGAACTTTTGAATCTGATTTCCTGTTTGGCCAGCGTGGCAAGCTGCAGGTGAGTGCAGATCTCATCGGCAGAGGTGACCATGATGGACTCCCAGAATCGGAAAAGAGCTCCAGCATGGACCGAATGGGAGGTACAGGATCTGATCGTTGTATGGGGAGACGAATCCGTGCTATCAGAACTCCGTTCCAAAAGACAAAATGCCCAAACATTTGAAAAAATCTCCAAGGGCATGAAGGACAGAGTCTATAACAGGGACCTGCAGCAGAGCCGTATGAAACTTAAGGAGTTCAGGCAAGCATACCAAAAAAACAGATAGGCAAACGGCCGCTCGGGATCAGAGCCCCAGACATGCCGCTTCTATGATGACCTGCATGCCATTTTAGGAGGTGCACCACTACCTCACCCCTGTGCTTTTACTCCATCAATGGATTATCACACAACGTGATTTTGGGGACGAGGAAGATGATGATAGCGCACAGAAGCAAGCGGAGAAACCGTTTTCCCTGAGAGCCAGGAACTGTTTCTCACCCTGGACCTGGAGCCAGTATCCCCCGAACCCACCTAACACGGGCTCCTGGACCCGCCAGGTGGAGAAGGGACCTCTGGTGAGTGTACCTTTGTAAATATAATACATGATTTAAAAGCAAGTGTGTTTAATGATTAATTTATGGCCAGTCCAGCTACTGGAAAAATCTGTTAACACGTCTGGGGATGGAGCGCAAATCCTCCAGGGACATCTCCATAAAGCTCTTCTGGATGTACTCCCAAAGCCTTTGCAAAAGGTTTCTGGGGAGCTCAGCCTTATTCCATCCTCCGTGGTAGGACACTTTACCACGCCAGGCCAGTAACACGTAGTGTGGAGTCATTGCATAACAAAGCATGACAGCATATGGTCCCGGTGTTTGCTGGCATTCAAGCAACATCCATTCTTTATTTCTCTGTGTTATCCTCGGGAGTGTGATATCATTCATGATCACCTGGTTGAAATAGGGTAATTTTATTAAGGTGACATTCAGAGGTGGCCATTCCTGCTGGGCTGTTTACCTGTGGCTGAACAGAAATCTTCCCCGCTGTTAGCCACGCAGTGCTGGGAGGGGTGAAGTGATCATCCCAGAGAATTGGGTGTGGGGGGGTTGTTGGGTTTGTGCTGCATGTTAACCTGAAAACCGCAGCCCCTCCTTTTAAATTGCCAACCCATTTTAAATGGCCAACCCAACGGCTGTTTGGTATGGGAAATGAGGGTGCTGCTGTTTGAAGGTTTCACATGTTATGAAGGTTAAAGCCAAACGACTGTGGCTTACCATGGCTGCCTGCAAACCAAATTCAGTTGCCTGCCACCAAATCGGCAGACCCTCAATATAAGAGGCAAAATGCAACCTTGTACCGAATGCATAAGTGCTATGTAATGTTAACAGCAAGGTTCACCCTGAAAGAGTCTACCCATTGTTCTCTAAAATGTGTCTTTTTAACCACTACTCTCCCTTTTTTTCCTCCTGCAGCTGCAACTATTTCAACACTCCCCCTAGCATCACTGTCCCAGAGGCTAGCGAAGATTAGAAGTAGAAAAAAACGCACTCGCGATGAAATGTTCTCTGAGCTTATGCAGTCCTCCCACACTGAAAGAGCCCAGCAGAATGCGTGGAGGCAAACAATGTTAGAGTCCAGTAAAGCACAATAAGAATGCAAGGACAGGTGGTGGGTTGAAGATAAGTGGAGGGTTGAAGATGATAGGTGGTGTCAGCTTGCTGACAGAAGGCAGGAGTCAAAGGCAGGTGAGGCTAATGGAGGATCAAACTGATATGATTGAGGTGCAGGACAGGCAGCATGAGCACAGACCACCGCAACAGCCCCTGTGTAACCAACCACCCTCCTCCCCAAGTTCCAGAGCCTCCTCACCCAGATGCCCAAGAACACGTGGGGGGGGCCTCCAGGCACACAACCACTCCACCCCGAGGACTGCCCAAGCAACAGAAAGCTGGCATTCAATAAGTTATAAAATGCAGTACGGCCTTGTCCTTCCCTCCTCCCCCACCCCTCCTGGGCTACCTTGGCAGTTATCCCCCTATTTGTGTGATGAATTAATAAAGAATGCATGAATTTGAAGCAACAATGACTTTATTGCCTCTGCAAGCATGATCGAAGGGGGGAGAGGAGGGTGGTTAGCTTACAGGGAAGTAGAGTGAACCAAGGGGTTGGGGTTTTCATCGAGGAGAAACAAACAGAACTTTCACACTATAGCCTGGCCGGTCAAGAAACTGGTTCAGGAGTATGAAAATCAGCGGCCTGATGACATGTACCCAGAACCCCCTGTGACAATGTTTTTTGTCCCATCAAGGCATTGGGATCTCAACCCAGAAGTCCAATGGGCGGGACTGAGGGAACTGTGGGATAGCCACCCACAGTGCAACGCTCCAGAAGTTGACGCTAGCCTTGGCACTGTGGACGCAATCCGCCGACTTAATGGTCTTAAGTGGAGACACACACAATCGACTGTATAAAATCGATTTCTAAAAAATTGACTTCAATAAATTCGACCTAATTTGTAGTGTAGACATATCCTAATTTGAAAATGCTGATTCAACAAAACCAAGACTTTTCACGGAAAGTTATTCAGAGTCACTGATTCTCAGGATAGAGTCCCCCATCCTTGAAGTGATCAAATCTAAGTACCTACATGGAAAATGGATATTTGATAGTGGGCTCCTTAATCTAGCAGAGAAAGGTATAACAATGGCTGGAAACTGAAGCTAGACAAATTCAGACTGGAAAAAAGGCATTCCTATTTAGTACGGTTTATTAAGCAACAGAATATATTACTGAGGTTTATGGTGGATTCTCCATCACTGGCAATTTTTAGATCAAGATTGGAAGTTTTTTGTGGGGACCATGCTCTAGTTCAGTAATTCATTCAGGGAGGTTGTAACCTATGTTATGCAGAGGCATGTCTACATGGCATCTGAGAGCAAGCCTCCCCACCTGAGTCCACAAATTCATGCCATCGCTCTAAAAATGGCTCTGTAGATGACGCAGCTCATTCTGGCATTCAGGCTAAGAAGTGTGAGGGGGGTGAGCTTGAGAGCTTGAACCACAATATCAAAGCAAAGTCTACACAGTTAGTGAGAGGCCCTCTAGAACATATATGTACAACTGACACCCTCCATCCGCCAACAGAATCATAGAATACCAGGGTTGGAAGGGACCTCAGGATGTCATCTAGTCTAACCCCCTGCTCAAAGCAGGACCAATCCCCAGATTCCAAATAGTCCCCTCAAGGATTGAACTCACAACCTGGGTTTAGCAGGCCAATGCTCAAAGCACTGAGCTATCCCTCTCCCCCCTCCATAGCCCAGCAGCTAGGGCATTCAACCAGCATGTGGGAGACTCAAGTTATGAATACCTGTATTGCCAGATTCAGACCAGTCACTTGATTCAGTCAGCCTCTCTTGCTTGCTATAGTCAATGAATATGCAATTACTTAAACAAAGTGAAAGCTCTAATAGGAGAGATGGAGTACTTGTGGCACCAGAGACTAAAAAATTATTGGAGCATAAGCTTATGTGAGCTACAGCTCACTTCATCAGATGAAGTGAGCTGTAGCTCACGAAAGCTTATGCTCAAATAAATGTGTTAGTCTCTAAGGTGCCACAAGTACTCCTTTTCTTTCTGTGAATACAGACTAACATGGCTGCTACTCTGAAACCTGTCAACAGGAGAGATGTAGAGTGAAACTCTGATTCTATAGCCTGGTGGTTAAGGCACTTGCCAAGGATGCAGGAGACCTAGGTTGAAGTCTCTTCTCTGAATCAGGCAGAGCAGGAACTTCAATGTGACTGTCCCACATCCTAGGTGACTGCCCTTGCCAGGGGACTGTTCTGGGGTGAGACGTGTTTGTTTTGTGTCTTTTTGCAAAAAATTTCAAAAGATTTCAGTTTCATACCCATGTGGAATGGGAAAACGTTTAAAATGTCCAAGCTTTGCAAGACAGGAAAACCATTATCCCCCTCCCCCTCCTCCTCCAGCTCTAAGAGGATCTGAGCACAGTAGGCTGGTGAGAGTGCATGTTGTAAATATTCATGCTACTGCTATGGAGCAGAAATTTGGCTTTTCAGCGTGAAGTCAGAGAAGAGAAGATTGCATTTAAGAATAGAGTAATGAAGAGACTTGTCTTAGAGCCAAACTCTGACAACCTTACTTACGCTGAGTAGCACCTTACCCCATGTTTAACTACTTCTGAAGTGACACACCATCCAATACAAATTACCGTATCAGAATCTGGCCTTTAAAGGGTGTGAGTGCAGTAAGCAGATTCCTTATGAAGCACCGCCTTAGTCTTTGGGGTATTAGAAAGCCTACTAGAGTGGCAGTTTATTTACATTTAACCCCCATAAGTCATTTTGACCTTTCATGGTGGATTTGCTTAAGTGAGCCTTAGTCATATCTAGAGCTGTTCAACACTCAGCTGTTTCACAGGGCAAGGGTTTATGTAAACCTTTTCTTCACTTTCAACGTGCATAGATTGGCATCCACTCTGTTTCACTTTGAGTGTTCGGGGTTGGAACCAAATTGAAAGCTTAAAGCAAAACTCAGCAAAATCTCCAGTTTAACCTGGCTTCACATTTACATCATATGAAATCTTATATTTTGCATGATTTTTTCTATTCAAAAACCAAAAATTAGCCTAGCATCACTCATTGTTGTGCCCAGGGTCCTTCAAAAGGTTTGTGAAACTTTGTGAACCATCTGATCAACCAGATTTGAGTTTGGAGTTTTTAATGTCACCCCAAAACCAGATGACTTAAATGACTTCAGGGACAGATGAGCAAATTGTAGCAAGCCACTGAGTGTGCTGAATTCAGCTCTTTTTCTCTGTTTGTGAATTAGCCACAAGTAGTTTATGGGTTTTCTCCAACTTATTCTTTATACCAAGTTATTTGCTGCACATTGTCTAAAAACAATTACTTTTGTGCAGATTATACCACTTTTGAGTATTTGACATTCAAAATTTGAGCTATGTTATCACACATCTTTCTTTTGCCTGACTGGAAGAGTGGCATGTCTGAGAGTTCAAAATTCACTTTATATGGTTATTCTTTCCTATTAGCTTAGTATTTGCTATTTCTGCAAATAATCCTGCCAAAATGATTTGTTCACTGGAGTATTTGTGGACAGTAAAAACATTTTTCAAAGGGGAGAAGCTTAATACAGCAAAAAACATTCACTGTTATTCAATCAACTATTTGTGAATATCTCTGAAAAAATCCCCCTCCCCCCCAGATCTAGATTCACACAATGCTAGTTATACTCTTCTAATTCCAAAATCACCTGAAAATAAAAAAGGAAAAAAACCAACAACCTGGACTGGAGAATTCTTGTTCTATGTTTTAGTAATATTAGTTCATGCTTTTTAGGTTTTTCTATTGGATTCATTCAAGACTAAATCTGCACCTTTTACCAAAATTCCTGTTTTGCTTGGTTCTCAATAAACACATCTTTCAACATCAAGATAGCAGGTGCTAAGCAAACAGAAAGCCTCAGCTGGATGAGCAAGGGCATTAAATTCTTTTTGCCTCTTTCCTGGGATCAAAAGATGGACTTTAGTCATTCTTTTTGTTCAGCTCTGGACTTCTAAATTTGGAAAGGGATCACACATTTTTCTGTAATATGAAGTTGATGACATTCAGACTGTAATCCATTAGAAGCTGAGCTGAACCATCAAATTCATTTTGATTGTAATCCCAAGCAGTTCAAATCCAGTTCTCCATAAGGGAAGTTTTAAATACGTTAAGTCAGTCAAGATCCGCACTTCTTCATATGTTGAAAAAAATACATAGGTCAGAGAGGGAAGGACCATTTCTTACACTATATGAGTTCATTTATATAACTGATTGAAGTACATTATAGGCATTTTGTAAGCTTCCTTCGCTCTTCACTTTATACAATATAAAATAAACCCCCATTGCTTAGCTTCTTTTTTATTCGTTGCTCCTATTGATTTTTCAGCAAACACTTAGGCTCTTAGTTAACATTTTACATTAGTATTCCTAATTACACTGTACTGATCAGCATTTAATTATACTGTATATAAATGCAAATACTTGTTTGACATTTAACTTTGTGCACTAGTAAAGTCAGTGAAGCTATTTATTTACAATAGTTGTGTGGCACTTATGCCAAGAAACATTTTTACTTGAGAGCATGATTCAGATTAATAACTGATTAGAAAGATTCATTAAATGTGTGGGAATGCAGTACATTTAGGGTGGAACTTGATGCCTGTTCAAATGGAAGCCCTGATTTTTATTCAGTGACTACCATGCGATTAGACACAACAAAATAAAATGGTTGAACTTAGTTTTGCTATGAATCAAACAATCATAGAATATCAGGGTTGGAAGAGACCTCAGGAGGCCATCTAGTCTGCCATCAACCCCCTGCTCAAAGCAGGATCAATCCCCAACTAAAATCATCCCAGCCGGGGCTTTGTCAAGCCTGACCTTAAAAACCTCAAAGGAAGGAAATTCCACCACCTCCCTAGGTAACGCATTCCAGTGCTTCACCACCCTCCTAGTGAAAAAGTTTTTTTCTAATATCCAACCTAAACCTCCCCTACTGCAACATGAGACCATTACTCCTTATTCTGTCATCTGCTACCACTGAGAACAGTCTAGATCCATCCTCTTTAGAAACCCCTTTCAGGTAGTTGAAAGCAGCTATCAAATCCCCCCCACCATTCTTCTCTTCCGCAGACTAAACAATCCCATTTCCCTCAGCATCTCCTCATAAATCATGTGTTCCAGTCCCCTAATCATTTTTGTTGCCCTCTGCTGGATGCTTTACAATTTTTTTATATCCTCGTAGTGTGGGGCCCAAAACTGGACATAGTACTCCAGATGAGGCCTCACCAATGTTGAATAGAGGAGAACAATCACGTCCCTTGATCTGCTGGCAATGCCCCAAATTATACATCCCAAAATGCTGTTAGCCTTCTTGGCACAACAAGGGCACACTGTTGACTCATATCCAGCTTCTCGTCTACTGTAACCCCTAGGTCCTTTTCTGCAGAACTGCTTCCTAGCCATTCAGTCCCTAGTCTGTAGTGGTGCATGGTCTGCACTTGTCCTTGTTGAACCTCATCAGATTTATTTTGGCCCAATCCTCTAATTTGTCTAGGTCCCTCTGTATCCTATCCCTACCCTCCAGCGTATCTACCTCTCCTCACATTTTAGAGTCATCTGCAAACTTTCTGAGGGTGCAGTCCACGCCATCCTCCAGATCATTAATGAACATATTGAACAAAACCGGCCCCAGGACCCACCCTTGGGGCACTCTGCTTGATACAGGCTGCCAACTAGACATGGAGCCAATGATCACTAACTGTTGAGTCAAATGATCTAGCCAGCTTTCTATCCACCTTATAGTCCATTCATCCAGCCCATACTTCTTTAACTTGCTGGCAAGAATACTGTGGGGGACCGTGTCGAAAGCTTTGCTAAAGTCAAGGAATAATAGGTCCACTGCTTTCCCCTCATCCACAGAGCCAGTTATTTCATCATAGAAGGCAATTAGATTATTCAGGCATGACTTGTCCTTGGTGAATCCATGCTGACTGTTCCTGATCACTTTCCTCTCCTCTAAGTGCTTCAGAATTGATACCTTGAGACCTGCTCCATGATTTTTCCAGGGACTGAGGTGAGGCTGACTGGCCTGTAGTTCTCCAGATCCTCCTTTTTCCCTTTATTAAAGATGGGCACTACATTAGCCTTTTTCCAGTTGTCCGGGACCTCCCCCGATCACCATGAGTTCAAAAATAATGGCCAATGGCTGTCCAATCAAATCCACCAACTCCTTTAGCACTCTCGGCCTCATGGACTTGTGCTCGTCCAACCTTTCTAAATAATCCCAAACCACTTCTTTCTCCACAGAGGGCTGGTCACCTCCTCCCCATATTGTGCTGCCCAGTGCAGTAGTCTGGGATCTGACCTTGTTCGTGAAGACAGAGGCAAAAGAAGCATTGAGTACATTAGCTTTTTCCACATCCTCTGTCACTAGGTTCCTCCCTCATTCAGTAAGGGGCCCACACTTTCCTTGACTTTCTTCTTGTTGCTAACATACCTGAAGAAACCCTTCTTGTTACTCTTAACATCTCTTGCTAGCTGCTACTCCAGGTGTGATTTGGCCTTCCTGATTTCACTCCTGCATGCATGAGCAATATATTTATACTCTTCCCTGGCCATTTGTCCAATCTTCCACTTCTTGGAAGCTTCTTTTTTGTGTTTAAGATCAGCAAGGATTTCACTGTTAAGCCAAGCTGATCGCCTGTCATATTTACTATTCTTTCTACACATCGGGATGGTTTGTTCCTGTAACCTCAATAAGGATTCTTTAAAATACAGCCAGCTCTCCTGGACTCCTTTCCCCCTCATGTTATTCTCCCAGGGGATCCCGCCCACCAGATCCCTGAGGGAGTCAAAGTCTGCTTTTCTGAAGTCCAGGGTCCATATTCTGCAGCTCTCCTTTCTTCCTTGCGTCAGGATCCTGAACTCGACCATTTCATGGTCACTGCCTCCCAGGTTCCCATCCACTTTTGCTTCCCCTACTAATTCTTCCCTGTTTATGAGCAGCAGGTCAAGGAGAGCTCTGCCCCTAGTTGGTTACTCCAGCACTTGCACCAGGAAATTGTCCCTTACACTTTCCAAAAAGTTCCTGGATTTTCTGTGCACCGCTGTATTGCTCTCCCAGCACATATATGGGTGATTGAAGTCTCCCAGGTGAACCAGGGCTTACGATCTAGTAACTTCCATGAGTTGCCAGAAGAAAGCCCTGTTCACCTTATCTGTATAGCAGACTCCCACCATGACATCACCCTTGTTGCTCACACTTCTAAACCTAATCCAGAGACTGTCAGGTTTTTCTGCAGTTTCATACCGGAGCTCTGAGCAGTCATACTGCTCTCTTACATACAATGCAACTCCCCCACCTTTTCTTCCCTGCCTGTCCTTCCTGAATAGTTTATATCCATCCATGACAGTACTCCAGTCATGTGAGTTATCCCACCAAGTCTCTGTTATTCCAATCACATCATAATTCCTTGACTGTGCTAGGACTTCCAGTTCTCCCTGCTTGTTTCCCAGGTTTCTTGCATTTGTATATAGCCACTTAAGATAACTTGCTGATTGTCCCTCTTTCTCAGTATGAGGCAGGAGCCCTCCACTCTCACGCTCTCCTGCTCGTGCTTCCTCCTGCTATCCCACTTCCCCACTTACCTCAGGGCTTTGGTCTCCTTCCCCAGTGAACCTAGTTTAAAGTCCTCCTCAGTAGATTAGCCAGCCTGCTTGTGAAGATGCTCTTCCCTCTCTTCGTTAGGTGGAGCCCATCTTTGCCTAGCACTCCTCCTTCTTGGAACACTATCCCATGGTCAAAGAATCCAAAGCCTTCTCTCCGACACCACCTGCATAGCCATTCATTGACTTCCACAATTCGACGGTCTCTACCCAGGCCTTTTCCTTCCACAGGGAGGATGGACGAGAACACCACTTCCGCCTCAAACTCCTTTATCCTTCTTCCCAGAGCCATGTAGTCTGCAGCGATGCACTCAAGGTCATTCTTGGTAGTATCAATCATGCCCACATGGAGAAGCAGGAAGGGGTAGCGATCTGAGGGCTTCATGAATCTCGGCAGTCTCTCCATCACATCATGAATCTTACCTCCTGGCAAGCAGCAGATTTCTCAGTTTTCCTGATCAGGGTGGCAGATAGATGACTCAGTCCCCGTGAGGAGGGAGTCCCTGAACACCACCACCCGCCTTCTTCTCTTGGGAGCGGCGGTCATGGAACCCCCATCCCTAGGACAGTGCATCTCATGCCTTCCAATCAGCGGAGTCTCCTTCTGCTCCCTTCCCTCAGATGTATCATCCAGTTCACTCTCTGCATTAGTACCTGTGGAGAGAACATGAAACGGTTGCTTACCTGTA
This sequence comes from Dermochelys coriacea, assembly GCF_009764565.3. NCBI lineage: Eukaryota > Metazoa > Chordata > Testudines > Dermochelyidae > Dermochelys > Dermochelys coriacea. The sequence goes on from NC_050068.2 coordinate 66,337,069, forward strand.
TCTGCATTGCTGGTACATGGACGCTCCCCTTTCTTCTTCTGGAGCTCACATGCTGCCAAATTTCTTCACCATCCTTCTGCCCCCACTGCACAGCCTGCTCTGAATCTTCAGAATGTTGTATCCATAGAAGCATATCCTGATATTTGTCCAGGAAATCTTCAGTTTCTTTTATGCAACGCAGGGTCAATATTTGTTTCTCCAGACCTTGAACCTTCTCTTCCAATATGGAGACCAGCTTGCACTTTGTACAGACAAAGTCGCTTCTGTCCTGTGGAAGAAAGACAGACACATCCTGTGCAGGTCACAACAGCTGTACGCTCACCATCCATATTACCTTCCTTCTAAGAACTTCCTCAGGAGCTGTAGTAACTACTCAGAGAAGCCTGCAAGATGAAAGTTTCAGTGGGCTCTCCCCAGGCGAACTCCCAGGCAAACTCCCTCTATTAGCCTCTGCGCTGTTTGCTGCTCCGCAGGTTCGCAGCTGACTGGCTTTTTATAACAGTCAGGCCCACTCAAGGCTCACCTGGAACAAAGCACTCCCAATTCACACTTTTCCAACAATCACACGGTGAAACTGACAAACTGTCCCCGCACCAGAACTGGAATGATTATTAAGGTAATGACCATTAAAAGCCTATAAATATACATTAGATGAACATTTGGCACATCTAGGTGCACTTAAATTCTAAACTAGTGGTGGTGGTTAAAATAATTTTGTCTCACTATATTCTTATATTGTATTTAAGAGCATTATGTTATCCCACTTCCAAATCTCTCCCAATACCAGACTTCTGCTGTGGAAGATCCAGGCTTCATATAAATCACCTACAATAAAGAAAAGGTTTTAACCATAAATCTTCTGTAAATCTCTTGTCTGGTTGATCAAAGAGATTTTTTTATTGTCACTGTTTTCCTGGATTACTGCTGGGCAGAGAAAATGGTTTCATAAAGAAATAGTTTTTTATTTCACTACTTGTCAGTCTAACTTGTTTTAGACCGAATCCCACACCCCTGAGTCTTACAACTCCTGCTGAAGTCTATGGGCATCATCCTACTTTCAAAAAGTGTAACTAGAGCTACACTGACAGGTTTCAGAGTAGCAGCCGTGTTAGTCTGTATTCGCAAAAAGAAAAGGAGTACTTGTGGCACCTTAGAGACTAACAAATTTGTTAGTCTCTAAGGTGCCACAAGTACTCCTTTTCTTAGAGTTACACTGTCCCTGTGTTCACTGGAGTTATTGGAGCCATTATGTAAAGGCAATGGGACTTTGCACAAGCACAATGGTCCACCCACACAGTATATGGTCGGGGTCCTTAAATTATAAACTCCCAAGGGCATGAACGCTTCCCACCCCCATTTACCCCATGCAAAGTTCTGGCATTATAGGTCTTAATAATGCTTCTTGTGGACGCCACTCTTTTGTTTTTGGTTTACATTCAAAGAGGAAAACCATTCTAACTACTGATATCAATTTCAGTATTAGGTGACTCCCTCTTACATTCTTGTAACTGTCCTTTCAATGATAGAACTGAATTTAGTATTTTATTACTTTAATATTTCTGACTTAGCATATTGTGCTGACTCACCAGCTAGGGAAGAAAAAATAGAGTCCCAACTAAGATCTCGATACAGCCCTTTCTTCAGGTCTTGGAGTTATCATGCCCGTATGAATTTATACTTGGCAGAGTAGGGCCAAATAGACTGTAGTGACTCCTTCTGAAATATTATAGGCAATCATGTAAAATTATAAGTTTTAAAATGTGTAATGTTTTGTGGAAGGAATAAATATGTAATTAGGGTGTTATTAAAATGCAGGTTTTTCTTTATTTTAGCACTATTATAGCCTATCTAGTCATGCTTTACTTACAGATCCTTCAGTTCACAGATCATTGACCTTCGCTTGTAACAGCTGCTCTGAAATTATTATGTTCTTTTATGTCAATCTGGCTGCCATGTAAGCACACTAAACCACACTTGGAGATTGAACAGGTCCAGCTAAGGGCAACAAAGATGATTCAGATGCATGGTGGGGCTTGTATATGATGATAACATGTAAAAACTAGGATTATTTAGTCAAGACAGGAGAAATATTGGATGGGGAACTGAATGAGGTTATAGACCTTATGAAAGGCACAGCAAAACAATGATTACTCATCCTTATCCAGCCTGCCCCACAGTATTAAAATGCACGTTAAATGAAATAAAAGAAAGGAAATGTACACCCTGTTAAAGAATATACTTTTATAACAGATTCTGTGTCAGCCTGTAGAATCACTACTGCAGGAGGTCATGAGAAAAATACTGTGGCTAGATTATTATTTTAAAAGTGCTGGATAATATTTATAACCACGAATAATAAGGCTAATCAAATATTTTGCTGTAGGGCATAATCTGATCACATGCTGCAGTCAGGAAGTAATTTGTTTTCCATGTACAGTATAGTATTGTACAATTGGCAAGGTGCACTATAAAATAAGTTTCTTCAGAAGCATCACATGCGAGTCATGGGTCAGGTCATTTATAGACTAGTCGGACAACAAGCTTTGATCCAGTGTAGCAAATCCCAGGTTGCTGTGCCCAAAATTATTTTCTAGTTACCTTAAAAAAATTAGTAAACTGGCCAGTTTTTTCATTCAGTAAACTGAATAAAAAATATTCATTTTTGCTCCTAAAATCATAAAAAGGCACTGGCCTACTTTTTGTCTTGCTTAACTTGTATACTTCCATTCAGTTCTTATATGAAATGTGTAAAAAAACAATAAAATGCTAAGTAGCTGTGCTGTGACCCTATCGAATACAGAAACCTTTAGGCCTAAGCACGTTTTTACAACAAACCCAATGTAACACCCTAATTTTCTAGGATTTACCTTAGAAATGGTGATCGCAAAAAGTGTTAGTAACTTAACAAGTATTCAAAAGCTGAACTGACAATGAAAGGTCAGACTTCTACACACATTTTCCCCTGATTAAATTATATTGTGAATTAGAGTTTATAAATCCAGTTAATTTATCCTTTTAAGTGAGGTATTATTTCAAGTTATCGAACTATCTGGCCATTTTTTCTAGTTAGGTTTTTATTCCTCCTGCAACCCCAGAAAATGTACATTTTCCTTCAAGTAATGTTCCTATCTTTACCCAAAATTTAGATTTTGGTGCACTCCTAGAATAATCTGCCTATCGCCCCCTTAATCTGCTTTTTCTGGGGTATGGGTCTCCAGGGTAGCCAAGGAAACATTTGAAGGACACTGGTATTATCTTTGGATAAAGTGATTGACACAGGCAGTACTCTTACCAAAATATCTTTTATTGATGTAATTAACAATCCCTACTACAATATAATTTAACATACAAAGCCCTTATTGCAAGTTAAAAAGCATTTAAACTACAATAGTATACTGTTCAAATGATTCTAAATCAGTGGTTCTCAAACTTATTTGATCGTGCCGCCCTTCTTCGTGTCTGTAGTAGCTTATGCCCCAACCCCTTCCTGTCACACAAGTACACATAGCACTAAAAAAATCAACACACAACTCTGACTAAATATTAAAAACAGGTAAGGCATTGATTCAGACAGAGCCAACGATCCATTGTAATAAGAGCAAAAGCAAAACAGTGATTGTGATTGATGCTTACAATTAAATGTGTACACCACGTTGCAGCAAGTTCATTAACATACAGATGGCAACGACTTTGCATAATGCTATGGAAGCTGAATAGAAATCCATCAAAATTCACAGCGCCATCTAGAGTCAAATACACAGCACCATCTGAGGACCTGATATCAGCTTTTCTAGCTATTCATTGCTGTAGGTAAAATGTGCTCAGTAAGGTGTGTTGTTTTATTTTGGGGGGGGAGAAGCTTCTCATGCTCCCTCCCAAAATACATTCTGTGCCCCCTCCCGCCCCCCCGAGAAATCCTTACTCCTGGTTTGAACTTAGAACTTACTCTGTTCTAAGTGATGTGCTCTATTACTGGTGATCAGTCTGCAATCGATTGCTGACAGCAATTCTTAGTTTATGGTTTGAGTTTTACATAAAAAAATGACAACAACCATTTATTCATACACTCAGTCACACTAAGACTATACTTATGCTAAACTATAGTTAAAATAACAAGCTTACTATCCCTTGATTCCACTGCATTGTTACAAACCTTATTGCTACTTGTTGCTGAAGTGGCTTTTCTCAGCAGTGTTCACCAAGATTTTAAACTGTCTTTCCAGCAGGTTTTCCGTACCCTTGATCTGCCCTCTGATCTTCTGCAGTTAGGGCTCGCAGCTTCTTTCCAGCAGCTCTTCTCACTGGATCCCAACTGATTTCTTTACTTGCTCTTTGATCTCTCTCTCCCTGTCTTAACTGCCTGCTTTATACGCTATTTTACCGACTATCAGGTCTTTGCCTGGACTATCAGGTCTTTGCTGCTAAACATTACCTCATTCTTGGACGTATGCCAACACTTCCAGTGTGCTTACTGTCAACATTACCTTGGGCATGCCTGGACTTGTTCAATACTATTAACCTTGCACATGCTCACTGCTGTTATTTTGTCTCAGAGCCATAATTACCTCATCTGACCCTACTGCCCATGTTCCTGGCCATTTATTTTGTGGCCATACTACTATATTAACTGGGCATGCTCCAGATTTGATCTACTTAGCTGATTTTTATATTGAGTATGCTCATGATCTGCAGCTTCCATTTTAGGGTGGACTGAGTTCTGCTTATTTGGCATAGAGATTAGGCCCACAAAATGGAGACTAGAGAATTTCTCAAGTAACACCTATGGGTGCTCCACTTCAGCTGTGCCCCTGAGTGGGGATTTTTTTTGGTAGCCCACTCTCTGTACACCTTCATGATCCAATCTGAGGGCACTTATAAGGCAGGGCAGATCCACCACTGCTCCAGTTCCTTCTTGACCACCTAAGCTAGAGAGGGAGCTGTGTCATGTCCACAAGTTAACATACCCCTAGTCCTTGCTAGCTTTCCATGCCTTATTCTTGATTTATATCTTTATTTTACTTTTTAACTTGCCTTGCATACTTTTTTCTTTTTTTTCTCCTACATGAGTTCCACACTCCCTTTCTTTTTTGTGGTCCTCCTCCCTCTTCCCTTTGAGCATTTCCCCTTGTTTGAAGCTTCTTTTTCTCTTTTTGTTATGGATATTCCCCAAACCTTGGGGTTTAAAACCTGCCCAATCTGTAGAAGGTCTCTTCACCTTAGCAATAGCAAATCCAGCTGTCTAACATGAGCACATCTTTGACTTCCACAGTTCTGACTTCCTTGGGAAAGAAGCATGGGGAAACTCTAGAAATTAGCTTAAAGCCCTCAAAAAAGAGACTTAAATCCCCTGATAGAGACTCACTGAAGAAAAGGAGTAAATCACCTTGGAAATTTCTCAGCAAGAAGACCTCATGTCCAAGAAGCAGTACAGTCAAGGCAACTAGACCCTCTGGTACCAAGCTTCCTGCATTGACTAAAAAGACTTCTTCTGCTATCCACCAAGAGACTGAAAAGTCTTTGGCAGGCAGCCCCATGTGGTTCCAATTGTGGTGCCTGTCTCAGAATGGACCAGGCAAAAGTACTCCACCACTTGAAGAATTCAGTACTGGCATCAGTTTCACTGGTACCTGTCCCTCCAGTGGGGCACAAAGACAAAGGGCATTGTGATCACACCTCTTTGCCATCTTTGGTACTGACGGCTTCAACTACATCAAACTCAGCTCTCCAACATGCCTTCCAAGTACCAAGAAGATGCCTGTTGTTGTCTAGTCTCTATGGAGCTTGACTTCCCCTCTTCTCCCCCCGTCCCCCGCTCCCCGCTGATGGAACTTTTATTTTGTATGTAATAGAGACAGGTGCACAAACTAACGTAATTTCAGAAGAAATTTAAAAATGTCTAAAAGTAAAAACTGTAATCAGAGAACTATATATAGATATATATCTATATATCTATATATATAGATATATAAATTTACAGTCTTAAGTGTTGAGAATTCCTGTTAGGAGTATCTGTGAATTACAAGTCATATCTAAATATTATTTAGAAAACCTAAGACTGGTAGTAGTTAAGGGGCAAGGTATCTCTATTTTAGGTTTAAAAACATGTTTAGCATTAAATCTAATTGGTAGAATTCAGACTATTCAGGATTTTGAAAAATTGGAAATAGAACATCAACTTACAGAGTTATTCACCAGCATTGATAAATTGAATATAGTATACAAGATACAGTTAAATGAAACAAAGAAATCAGTTATACATGGAATTAGAAAAATACCTTTAGGTTGGAGAAATAGGGTACAAAAGGAATTGGAAAGGTTTAGTTAATTTATAACTTATGAAATTAAGAGTGGAAGAGCTGACTGAGTGGGTTAATTCTTAGTAATAAAAAATAAATATGGATCTTTATGTTTATGTTTAGATTGAAAAGACTTAAGTATGTTAAAAGAAACATTTTTAAAATACCTGCCCGGAAGAAATATTTGGACAAAAGTCAGGAGCAAAATATTTTGCTTCTTTAGATGCTTCAAATGGATTTCAGTCAAAACCATTGGAGCAAAAAAGTCAATTTCTATCTATGTTTAACACACCTTATTGACATTGCTATTTCCTCAAAGATTACCTTTTGGATTGTGTTCAGCTTCAGAGATATTTCATAGAATAATGCAAAAGATTTTTGTAAATATAGATGGCACACTCGTGTACATAGATGATAGAACAATATGGGGAAGAACTTTAGAAGAGCCTGATATAAGATTAAGTAAAGCATTATCTAGAGCAAAAGAAGCAGGATTGAAATTTTGCAAAGTAAATATAAATTTAGAGTGCCATAATTATCACATCTAGGAGAAAAAGTTTACCAATCAGGAATTACAGATTGATCCATAACAAATAGAAGTCATTGATAATATTCCTTACCCAAAAGATAAGGAGTCATTACAGAAATTTTTGGGTATGGTTAACGTTTTAGAAAAATACATATCTAATTTTCAGGGGGAAAAACCTTACAAACATAAGGGCTTTACTTTATAAAAATAATTCATGGAAATGGGATTGTAAACATCAGCAAAAACTTTAAAAGCTTAAGCAACCAATAAAAACAGCTCCAGTATTAAAACAATTTCATAGTAACGACTTAGAAAATTTGTCTTCAGAGGCAGCCAAAACAAGGCCTAGAAGCAATATATTACCAAAGTGTGGTGATTTATGGAAACCAATTGCTTATTTATCCAGAGCTATGTCAAAAACAGAATGTTACCTTACTCCAATAGAAAGAGGTTTTGACATTGGTTTTTGTACACAATTTTTTTCCCCACATTTAAATCTATACTGGCAAAAACAGATCCTATACCAGTAATTAATATTTCAAAAAGGACATACCACCTGAGTTACAAAGATTATTTTTTCAATTGCATTTAGATGATAGAATATGTATCTATAATGGTAGAAATTGGGCTCAGAAGCCACTATAACGAGGTAGTACCTTAGCCTTATGATGTCATGACTATGGTCAAGTGTAGAGATGAAGTCAGGCACTTGCAATTGTAACCTGCAAAACCAGACTCAGCTGAATGAAATGATTTAGTGCAGCAACAAGAATAGCAAAAAATGAAAATGACATAATTCCTCTAAGTAATAAACTTCAATAATACAGGAAATATAGAAGCTAGATGGTCATTGAGACAAAGAAGACCTGTTAAAAGACTTATCAAAAGCTGTTAAGATAATTCTGAGATACATTTACACAAATGGGGGAGGGGTCTATTCCTTTTTTTTTTAAGCACTGGGGTGTTATTGGGGCTTTATGAGAATTAATAGAATCTTCAGGGTGCATGAACTGACAATGGGAAGAGGCTGTTTGGTTTTAGGTTAGACTGTTAGATTGACCTAAGTTAAGACGCTCTCTGCATATGTTAACTATGTATCTAATAAAGACTTACATTAAGTTACTAACAATGAATTATTATTAAGATTAGAGGATTACTCATCACAATGTCCAGCCTTATCTACCTGCTTCAGTTAAAGCCTCAAACTGTGAGAACCTGCCCGCAACTATTGGATCACATGACAGCTTGCTCATTCATAACACCTCATGCCAAATTATGTTCCTGATCCCTTCAGGCCTGCTTTAGGACTGTGTGAGAGCCCTACAAGCACAACCTAAACAAACTAACATCTATTCCCCCAAAAGTACTCATGTCCTTTGATTGGTCAAAGGATCCCCACAAGCCTTGTGTGGGAGTCCCATTCACTCAGCCACCCCCCACAGAAATCATAACTACAGATGCCTTGATAGCCTGGGTGCCCAGCTTCAAAACCTTATGAGAGCAAGAGCAAGTAGACACCTACAGAGCAAGTAGACACCTCGAATCTGGCCTTCATATCAAACTCAAAGCATTTTCTACACATAATCAGAGGTTCTCTCTTAGGGTCATGCTGGACAGCAGAGCAACCATGTATTACATAAACCACCAAGGAGGAGCAAGTTCCTTATCACCGTGATCCACGGCAGTAAAGCTTTGGAATTGGAGCATGGCCATCAAGACTGATATCTCAGCTGCATACTTACAAATGCAAAAAATAAAGCCTCCTTCACATCTCAATGTCCTGCAGAACACCATAGCCAACATGCTGAGCAGATATTTTTGCCAAGATCAAAAATGGAAATTGAGCAATCTGATCCTACAGGACATATTCTTCATCTGGTGCTTCCCAGAGATAGATCTCTTTGTGACAGCATCCAACAAGAAGTACAACAAGCTCTGCTGAAGGAGAGGACATGGCTACAATTCTCTAGGGGATTCATTCCTCATTCCATAGCCAGGATCCCTCCTGTATGGCTATCCCCCACCTCTGTTGCCACTCAAATTCCTAAAAAGATAAAACAGAACAAAGGCATGCTGGTTCTGATAGATATGGGTCTTGGGCCTGATTTACCTGTCACTTTGGCCACCTCTCAGACTCGTGGGGGAGGGGAAACTATTCAACCCAATCTTCCCATACTACATCTCAAGACCTGGCTCTTGAATGGCTCTTGGTTATAGAAATGGACTGTTCATTTGAAGTGGAGAAGATGCTGCTGAACAGTAGAAAACCATCCACAAGGAAGATTTAGCCTCATAAATGGAAGTAATTCTATTCCTGGTGCATCCAGTATGGTTAGTCTTCCTCCAATTCTCAAAGTGTATGTTTTTAGACTACCTGAAGTTTAAAGACCTTGGGTTGTCATTCAGTTCTGTCAAAGTCCATCTTTCAGCTATTGCAGCCTTCCACTTGCCTGTTGATGTGTTCTTAATTTTTACACATTCTACAACTGCTAGCTTTGTTAAAGGACTGGCCAACCTCTTTCTATATATATATTAGATAACCTTCTTCATCCTGGGAAGTTTAATGTCATCCTCAATGATCTAATAAGAATACCCTTTGAGCTTCTGGTAGATTGCTTTCTTCTGTATTTATCCATGGAAACCTCTTTATTAATAGCTATTATGTCAGCCAGAAGCGAAAGGGAACTGGGTGTCATTATGACAGATCCACACTACACTTTTTTTTATTGGGACAAAGTGGCTCTTTACTACATCCTCACTTTTTCCCAAGAGCTCTTCAGACTTCCACATTAACCAGGTCAGATGATTACTCATTTTCTACCCTAACCTGCATAACTCTAGGGAAGAAGCTAGTCTACACATTTTGTATGCTAGTGCCCTTCTAACATTCAATTTAGAAAGAACTAGAGCTTCCTGAGCCTCTGATAGACTTTTCATCTCTTTTTGCATACAGAATGAAGGGAACCCCTATTTCTACACAAAGACTCATGCTCATAGACTTTAAGGCCAGAAGGGACCATTGTGATCATCTAGTCTGACCTGCACATTGCAGGCCACAGAACCTCACGCACCAACTCCTGATATAGACCCCCTAATCTCTGGCTGAGATACTGAAGTCTTCAAATCATGGTTTAAAGGCTTCAATTTACAGAGAATTCACCATTTATATTAGTTTAAACCTGCAAGTGACCAATATCCCATGCAACATAGGAAAAAATGCAAAAAATCCCCAGATCTCTGTCAATCTGACCTGGGGGCAAATTCCTTCTGACACCAAACATGATGATCTGTTAGACTTTGAGCATTTGGGCAAGACCGACCAGAAAGAATTCTCTGTAGTAACTCAGAGCCGTCCCCATCTAGTGTCCTGTTTCCAACCTTTGAGTATTTTTCCTACTGGCAGTCGCCAATGACCACATGCCATCATAGGCAGTCCCATCCATAAATTTATCAAGCTCAGTCTTGAAGTCAGTTCATTTTTTTTCCCCCTCTGCTTCCCTTGGAAGGCTATTCCAGAACTTCACTCTTCTGATGGTTAGAAACCTTTGCATAATGTTCAACCTAAATTTGTTGTTGATGGTCGGTTTATATCTATTTGTTCTTGTGTCCACACTGATGCTTAACTTCTCTCCAACCCTGGTATTTATCCTTCTGATGTGTTTGTAGAGAACAATCATAATGCCCCTTAGCCTTCTTTTGGTTAGGCTAAACAAGCCAAGCTCTTTGAGTCTTCTCTCACAAGATAGGTTTTCCATTCCTCTGATTATCCTAGTAACCCCTCTCTGCACCTGTTCCAGTTTGAGTTAATCTTTCTTAACCTGGGAGACCAAACAGCTCATAGTCATCCTGTGATCAACCAACACACCGAGGTCTTTCTCCTCCTCTGTCTCTTCCAACTGATATGTCCCCAGCTTATAGCAAAAATTCTTCTTGTTAGTCCCTAAATTCATGACTTTGCACTATTAAAGTTAATCCTACTTCTATTCCTCCAGTTTACAAGGTTACCAAGATCTTCTTGTATGATATCTGGTCCTCCTCCATATTGGCTGTACCTCCCAACTTTGTGTTATCCGCACATTTTATTAGAACACTCTCTCTCTTTTTGTGCCAAGATCAGTAATAAAGCTGTTAAATAAGATTGGTCCCAAAATTGATCCCTGAGGAATTCCACTACTAACCAACCTCTAGCCTTCAGGTAATCTTTCAGTATGACCTGTTGTAGTCTCCTCTTTAACCAGTTCCTTATCCACCTCAATTCTCATATTAATCCCCATCTTCTCCTATTTAACTAATAATTTCCCATGTGGAACTATATCAAATGCCTTACTGAAATCCAGGTAGATCAGATCTACTGCATTTCCTTTGTCTAAAATAACAGTTATCGTCTCAAAGAAGGACATCAGGTTGGTTTGGCATGTTCTACCTTATGTAAAACCATGTTTCATTTTCTCCTGATTACCATTCATCTTGATGACCTTAACTACTTTCTCTTTCAAAATTTGTTTGGAGATACTGTACACAATTCTGGTCAAACTAACAGGCCTGTAGTTTCCTTGATCACTTCCTCCCACCCCCCCATTTCTTAAAAATAGGAACTATATTAGCAATTCTCCAGTTATAGGGTACAATCCCAGAGTTCACAGATTCATTAAAAATCCTTGCTCTTGGGCTTGAAATTCCATGTGCCAGTACCTTTAATATTCTTGGATGGAGATTATTCAGGCTCCCTGATTTAGTCCCATTAAGATGCTTGAGTTGGACGTCCACCTTGGATATGGATATTTCTTCCTCCATATCCTCGTTGCCATTAGCTACCCTGCCATTATCCTTGAGCTCTTCATTAGCTTCATTAAAAACTGAGGCAAAGTATTCATTTAGGTGTTAGGCCAGGCCTAGGTAATCTTTCATCTCCACTCCCATTCTCAGTGCTTAGCAGTCTCACTTCTTGTTTCCTGGTTTTATTTTTGTTTATATGGCTGTAGAACCTTTTACTATTGGTTTTAATTCCCTTTGCAAGGTCCCACTCTCCTTGGCTTATGGCAGTTCTTTCTTTATTCCTACACTTTCTGACCTCCAAGAGGTAGCTTTCCTTGATGATCCCTTCATTCCTTGTAGGCTTGCTGCTTTATATTAATGACCTGTTTGGAATGCTTGCTCATCCAGCTTGGTCTGCAACCCCACCCTACAATTTTTTCCCCCTTGCTTGTGATGGCTTCTGTAACTTTGACTTAAAGTAATTCTGAGCCTCCTTCACATTTAGATCACTGAGTTCTTCAGTCCAGCCAACTTCCCTAACTAATTCCCTAATTTTTTTTAAGTTAGCTCTTTTGAAATCAAGGACTTTTTTTGCAGATCTGTTTTTGTTTATCCTTTTTCATTTAGTTTAAACTGAATTGGCTCATGATCACTTGAGCCAAGGTTTTCCTCTACAACCAGTTCTTCTCTGAGATCCTCACTACTCACCAATATCAAGTTTAAAATGGCATCAGCTTTTGTTGGTTCAGCAACTATTTGGTGAAGTAATCTGTCAGCTATATCCAGGAAAATCTGGGCCTTACTATTATTAGTAGCACTTTTCCTCCAATTAATATTCGGGAAGTTGATTTCTCATAACACACAATTCCTAATAGTATTTATTTCATTAAAAATATTAGCTATCTCTATCCTTATCCAAATTGGATCCTGGTGGTCTGTAGCACACCCCAAGCATGATATCAGGGGAACCTGTAGTAGCTTTCTTTCCGAAAGTGATTCTGTCCCAGACAGGTTTCAGAGTAGCAGCCGGGTTAGTCTCTATTCGCAAAAAGAAAAGGAGTACTTGTGGCACCTTAGAGACTAACAAATTTATTAGAGCATAAGCTTTCATGAGCTACAGCTCACTTCATCGGATGCATTTGGTGGGGTTATTTTTCCACCAAATGCATCCGATGAAGTGAGCTGTAGCTCATGAAAGCTTATGCTCTAATAAATTTGTTAGTTTCTAAGGTGCCACAAGTACTCTTTTTCTTTTTGTCCCAGATAGACTGTGTTATCCATTCCATCACTTCTAATTTCTTTACAGTCTACTTCCTCATTAAAGTACAATGCTGCTCTACCACCTTTTTGCCTTTATTTCTGTCTTTCCTGAACAGCACATACCCTTCAATACTTGTACTCCATTCATGACTACTATTCCACCATGTTTCTGTTATCCCTATAATATCTGGTTTCACTTCCTGCACCAGTAGTTCTCGTTCCTCCATTTTGTTACCCAGGTCCCTTACATTGGTGTACAAACATCTTAACTGTTGCTGCCTGGCTTTGCCCACATTCCTTGCCCAACTGGGTACACTGCCAGTATCACCTATCTGATTGGTATCAACATTATCCTTCCTCTCAATGTCCATTATCCTACCTGTAGTTGGCCTATATTTTGCTTTTGCAGCATAGCCACTTTTATAGCTACATCTGTACTGGCTATCTGTAAAAAGAGAGGGTTTTTGTAGTATTGGTGAGGTGCCCTAAATTGTGCCGTTTATATACAGCAGTGAATATCCTTTCTTACTTGATTTTCTTCTTCCTCAATGTTAAAATCAGGCATGGAGATTACATGAGTATCTCCAAATGGTCTTTCTGAGTTCCTAGTTTAAAGCTTTTTTAATGATTTCTGCCAACCTCCATCTCAGAAGTCTATTTCCCTCCCTACTCAGGTGGAGTCCATCCCATGAGAACTGTCCTCTGTCCATGAATGCCTCCCAGTGGTCACACATCCCCAAACCCTCTTTATAGCACCACTGCCTGAGCTATCTGTTGATCATCATAATCTTGCCTTTGTTCTCCTCCTCTAGGGACAGGCAGAATCCCACCTGAAGATCACCTGAGCCTCCATTTCCTTAAGCATCTTCCCCAGCCTGGGGTAGCCTCCCTTCATATGGTCCAGTGAGAATAAATCTGTCATTTATTCCTACATGAAGGACAATCTGTGGATTTTTTTTCCTGCTCCCCTTAGGATACTCTTCAGCCTCAGGTCTGATACATCCTGTATCTTAGGTCCCTGGCAGACAGCACACCTTTCTGTTGTCTATATCAGCTCTGATGGCAGGATGAAATTTGGATGAAGTTCCCAATCACATAGATCTGCCTTTTCCTGATGATAGGGTGATTCTCCCATCTTCCTCCTGTTCTTTCTGGCTGTGAGTACTCTTGTCTGTTATTGTCCCTTGCAATCGTCTTCAGTCCAGCTTGCATCTGCATATCTTGACTTTTCCCTTCATCTGCTCAAACCCCCTTCAAAACTTAACCATAGTTTCCACCTGCATTTCCAAGCCTTGGCTCTTCTTTTCTTCCATAAGCTCTATCAAGCCACACTTGATATAGACTAAATTATCTTCAGGTACCTGCTCATGTATATCCTGCAGCTTCAATCACTCGTCATCTTCATTGCCTTGGGTCATTACTACTCCGGCCTCTTGGTTCCAGCTGATAAGCGATCAACAAACGAATGACAAGACTACATACCCAGACAGAAACTGCTACTCACACCCCAGGGAGATTTGAGCTTGCACCCCCTTGTTTACAAGACTGAGCACTATCCTCTGAGCTATGGAGCCAGATCTATAGGTCTTCTTGCCTAAATTCCTGTCAAGAGAAGGGGGGGGTGGAACCATCAAAGACCCCAAGAAACTCAAAAAACAAAATCACAATACCAAACACTCCCACCCTCAAACCCCACTGTTTACACTCTGTTTGCTGCTCCTACGTCACAGCACCTGGACTATCCAAATGGGTCTCAGGATACATTTTGTTCTACTACAAACTCTCTGTAGCAACTGCCCATTCAACTAGGGGAACAGTGCGCCTCCATTGCTTTGCTTTAGAATATCCCCATCAAAAAGATCTTTGAAGCTGATCCCTACTTATGTGTTTACATCTTTCCCCAGCACTAAGCCACAGTGAATGCTTCTAAGTCTGATGCAAACTTTTAGATAGCTGTTTTCCAGATAGAAATCTTCTGTGTCCACCCTCTTATTCTGGACACTGCTTGGGATTCACCTTAAGTGGAGCACCCATAGAGACAGTTATTCAAAGAACAAGAAGCAGTTACTTGTATAGTAACTTGAGTCCTTCAAGATGTTTTGTCCCTATGGGTGCTCCATTACCCACCCTTCTTCCTGTCCACTTCAAAGTCCCACCATAAGGTTGGTTCTCACAGTGAAAAAGGAACTGTAGTGGCAACTGGTTCACCTTGCCTTATGTGCTCTCAGGAGTAGACCATGCAGACATTGCCACCAAATAGGTGGATGCCCACCTGTGCTCCTCTAAAGTCCCATAGGTACAAAATATCTTAAACTTGTTACTTAACAAGTAACCTTTATTTCCTTGTTTTTAATTTCTACTTTAAAATCTGCTATTTATCCCATGTACAATTCATGGAGAACCCATAGCTACCTGTCATTTTAAATTTTTTTTTAAATTCTGTAACATAGTTCATATGCAAATGATCATTCTGAATATGTTTTGTAGCACCACTCTTCGTAATTAACTGGAAACTTTCCCAGGTAGACAGTTTGCCCCACTGCCAGAAACATCTGGTGATGGCCAGTGTCAGTGGCAGACTTCTGGGCTAGATAAAACATCAGCTCTTTCTCTGTAGATCTCAAAGTATTTTACAAAGGAAACCAGTGTCATTAATCCCATTTTAGAGATAAGGAAACTGAGGCACAGAGACTTCCCTACAGTTACTAATCAGGCAAGTGGCAAAGCTGGGACTATGACCCAGCCCTCCGGAATTGTAGTCCACTGTTCTAACCATTAAGCCACACCACTCTAAAAAGAAACCCCAGAGACAATTGGTTTGGTCCAGTATGGCAAGTAAAAGCAACATTAAAATATGTGTTAAGAAACAATACATTCATTACCATCTTGTACTTTAATAACAGGCATTTGTACAGTAGTATTAATGGACACAATCATCAGACAAAAAGCTAAAGCTAGGCACTGAAATGCTGATTTACTCATCTACATCACCACATAGGTGCCAGACATTGGTATTTAGGTGCCTAACTTTAGATCCTTTGCTTTGAAAAGTAAACCAATATATACTAAATTTTAAAAGATACAGGGACATATTTGGAAAACATTGAGCCAGACTGTGACATGCCCTTCTGAGGTCCAGTGGGGATGTGGGTGAGGAATATGTGTGAGGGGCAGTTTCCTCTTTGATACATGCATCTCCTCCTGGTGGCTGGGGAGGAGGCAGAGCTTTGGTCCAGCCCTTCCGCACTTCAACCAACTGCAGCCCACATATACCCTGTGCACTGGGAATCTTGGGGAGGATTGTTTCTGTGTGAGGTACGATCCCTGTGTGAGATAGAATCCTGCCCCCTGGGGGCAGCGAGGCACTCCATCTCTCTCATTATAAGGTTGTATCTAACTAGCAGTGGGTAGCTCTCTCTTTAGGGACAATTATGTTTCTCTCCCTTTCACATTCACTTTCTTTAGTAGTAGACTAGTTCATGTGAAAACAGGATTTTTGCTCCCTAGGACTTAATCTATTTCTGCTACTGCACTCATTCTTTGTATGATATCAGACCATGGAATCCTCCAGTTGTGACATATGATGGTCCCAAAACAACCCAATGTTACATCACAAACAGAGGATCATCACTCTAAGTTGAAAAGAAGCAGCAGGTTCATGTAAACATTTGAAAATCTAAACCCTATTTCTATGTAAAGTGAAAATGAGCACTGAGAAATAAAGAGGAAATATGACCTAACACTCTGGAGATGCAAGGATTTTAAGTTCTCTGGAAGGAATAACTGTCTTTTTATGGAATAGAGTATCATTTAAAATTGTTGCCGAGTATGGCTTGGACTAAGCTTCTCTTTACTTGATACTGAAAACTTGTGACAACTTGAATAGTCTATTCATAACCCAGGCAGACTTTTGAGGAAACTGCATAGAAAAGATGAGCAGCAAGCCTTGCCTGGGTGTGTAACATGTATGAAACTGGCATTCATTATCATGAACTGCTTGTCTCACAAGAGGACACTGATCTAATATGTGTCAGGTCATAATATGGAGAATGAAATAGTGTGTGTGTGTGTGTGTGCGTGTGCATATGTCCTTTCTTTGTTAGAGCAGGCTTTTTGGGTTGCAATCAAAGCAACTGTGAAAAATTATGTCACCTTTGTTTTCAGGTTGTTATAATAACAGGCTTTCATACATATCCTCACAATCATCAGCCAAAGTTGACCAAATGAGTGAATAACAAGTTGTGTGAGAAAATTGCAAGGTTTGAGAGCATTAGGGAAAATAAAACATAAAAAATTCACATTAGTTAAATACTTTTAATTAGTCAATTAACCATAGCATGTTTATAATTAATTCATTAATTTCAGGTGGTTTTAGCTAAAGCACAAACTTGAGAATTCTTATCAAAATACAGTTTAAAGATAAATAAGAAATTACAGAAAGTAAACCAAGTATAATTATATGAGAGTGTCTAAATGCATGAATTTAATTTATGATGTTAAAACTTACCAAGAAGTAATAAATCCAATCATAATAAATCAGTCTTCATACCAAATAGTAAATGTATTCTAATTCTTTATTCTGTGGAGGTGATCTTGTGTAGCAAAATGGAACTATGGTTCCTTAATACAAGTCTTTATCAATTTGTCAAACTTTATATCAATCAAAAGTAACAGAACTGTCAGTTCTACCAGCAGTAATTCTAAAGTTAGATGTTTGAACAATTATTGAATTACTGAAATGTCAATTAAATAAAAAATTGCCACCCTTGATGTTTTTGATTTACAGCCAAACCTTTTTCTTATTACATGCACAAGCCCCATAATACGCTTTTAACAACTCAGTTGTTTCTAATTTCAATGGAAATTCCCCAACCTGTGTAAACACAGGTAACCTGTAAACTTCATCTTGATTTGTAACTCTTACCTATCCAAATGCTAAAACAATAAGCTTTGTAGCTTGTATTTCATGTGCTACTACAAATCAAGGGTTATCTGAAAAAATCTTTTTCTCAGCTTCTATGCTTTTTTTAGCTACTTTTCCAATATAGTGAAAACAATTTGTTAGAACTAGTACTATGCTGAAATAATTTAATGAATTTGCCCATCACAGCACCAATGCTGACCATCGGATGACAATTCCATTTGACAACAATGTTATGAAATTTTGTTTGTTGTTCCTCACTGGAATGAAAACAAAACCTTTCAAATGCTTTTGTGAAACAGAATTGTGTCAGAGCAAAAAGAACTAGCTTTAGATTTTTTTCTTTCTAGCCTCCATCACCCTGGGTCAGCAGTGACCAGATAGCAATGGAACTCAGAAAGCTTTCTATACAAACAACTGAAACCAATATATCTTCATAAAACATTTTGGCTCTGACAAAACATCATATTTTGATGAAGATAGAATTAATTGAAAATGTTCCACCAGCTCTACCCAGCACTCCTAACCTCTGTTTTGTTTTGTTTTTAAATGGGCATATAGTGGAAATTTTTGGATGAGACACCTTAAGTCGTTACAGAAATTTTAACTCGGATGCATACATGGAAAGTAGTTATTATAGAACAACTATGAGATCACTTGGTTACAAGGAAAAGAGTCTTTTTATTTATTTATTTAACCAGTGGAATGGGTGGTTAGATGAATTCTCCAGCTCCTTTTGACAGTTCACCATGGCTGGTCTCTCAGGATATATAAAACCTTCAGTTCAATTCAAGGTGATATTACAGGTCTTAATCTGGTATTATAACTCTAAACCCTTAGGATTTTGTGTAAAGAGATCTAATGAGGTCTTTGACTATGAAAATTCTTAAATGTTACAATAAGGGAAACCAATGGTGACCTGAAGCTGGTCCATTTCTCAGTATCTCTCCAAGTGTTGCTGGCTTGGCTTTAGCAATTTGCTTCTGACATCTTTAGGCTTGTTATCTAGTCCTAGCATGCAGCCCTCCCACGTATGTTTGCTTCTGAGATATGATCTTGAATGAACTGGTGAGGAACACATGCCTATGGCATCACTTTCCATGATTCAAATCAGAGGAGGTGGCATTAGAACTTACATCTAGATACACATTAGCATAAGTTTGATATCTCACATTGGCTGGGAGGATTCTCTTCCATCAGAAATTAACCATTGGAACAAACTATCAAAAGGAGTGTTGGATTATCCATCTTCTGATGTCTTCAAATCAAGACTGGATGCCTTTCTGAATGGTTAGTTGACCAAACAAGTTATTGGACTCAAAACATGGCTAACTGGGTAAAATTTAACAACTTCTGACATACACGTCAGACTAGATGATCTAATGGTCCCTTCAGCCTTAAACTCCCTGAATCTATTAAATACTTTTCTGAATTATTTATTCACATATTGTTCATAACAATCAGTTTTCTCCTTATCAAAATTATGGACCATGTGTATTTATAAGCATGACTCAGCTTTTCCTTTGAAATGATGGAAGCTTGTTGTTTTTATCTTTTATCTTTGTTTTTATTAACAAAGTCCCTATAGCAGTTTGTCATCCAGTTTGTTAAGAAGATGTTGTATTATCTGCAGATTGCCTACCACCAGTTGTTTGTTGTTTACTTGTATTTCTTCTTCAGATGAATATGGCATGAATCCAGGGGTTGCCACCTCTGACGGACAAAAAAAAGACATCCAGGATGATCTTGAGCTCCTATAAAACTTGATAGCTGGTAGCATGTATTGAGCATCCTTACAGAAGGGTTAAAAGGAGAGAGCCCAGCTCAATTATGACTTGACTAAAGGAGAGCAGATCTTCGGCTTGTACTCTGAGAAGGAGAGAAGCCTGGCTGGGGCTAGGAATTGTTTGAAAGATGGCTGCCTACCAGGACCACTTTGAGGTAAAGAAAGCACCTGATGCAGGACTATTGTGTGGACTAGAGTCTGCTGCCTGCTGGAGCATTCTGAAGGAAGGTAAGTCTGATGTGCAACTATTTGATTTGTCTCCAGTGACCTTCCTGCTTGTGCTCAATGAATCTGCTGCAGGTGGTGTTCTGCCTAAAGGATTGATGTGAAACAAAATGTCTTTTATTTTTGCTTACACTTGACTGGGATCTGGTGGTGTCTTGTCCTGAGCCTAAAAGGGAGCAGGTCATAGACCAGGCAGATCCTTTTTATTAAAGCTGGCATTTCTGTCCAGGTTCCTCCTTTTTCTTTGTTCTATAGAAGGCTAATTTAAAATCTGTATAAGTTTCAAAATTTCTCTAATGTTATGGATGCAATATTTCTTATAAGCTTGTATTTCTATAACATTGCTACAAATACTACAAATAGAATATTTGTTCTAACATTTCTTCCATGAAATAGCAAAATTTCATATTTTATTTTTAAAACATAATGGCATTCTGTTCTTAGAAATATTAGTAATCAAATTTGGATTTATTTGTCTGAAATCCAGGAAACAACACATCATCCTCACTTGAGGCTTCATTTAGGCCCAACATTTTCTGCTATTTGTTTCCATAGCCAGGCATCAAATTGGAAAAGAAAGTAGTGATACTCTCCCATGCGCTGCCCATGAACAAGCCCTGCCTACTTGAGAAACCATGACACATAGTAGATTCTGCAGCTCTTCAAACTGTGATTAGGATTATTCCTCTTGTTTCTAACAGGCTTTGATCAGGGGTAAAATTGTTGACACTTGAAATTTTAAATTACCACCATTAGGGCTCTGTGTTAACACTGTAACTAAAATGGAGTAGTGTCACAGCTCCAGTTGAGCATCACTTCTTTGCCACTCACCTGACTGCTGTGAGGGATCTAGTTGTTGGATCCCCCATGTGTTTTAAGCCTCTGGAGTTTGAACAGATCCCAGGTGTTGTCTCTATTTTGGGGTCCCTAGGCACATTCTCAGGGTACAGATGTGCTATCAAGCACCCTCTTCTGAGAGTTTAGACTAGATGGCCCAGTGACCAGTCCTTGGAACCAACATTGAGCCCTTAGATTTCCCTCCATAGCTTAAACACACCCTCTCCCAGGATGCCACCCAAAGTTGTGAGCCTTCTGGTTGTTTGCCCCTTCAAGAGGCACATAGGGCATAGCACATAACACATACAGACACTTCTCATGGTGTTCTACAACTTTTTCTTTAATAGCATGAGAAATATACTGACTTGTATAAAAGTAATAAACTGATATGCATTTCCATTCCCTGCTTCAATTCTTCACCACTCCATAGCATTCTTTAGTCTAGGGTCAAGGTTATTTGGGACCATCCAACATTCTTCTGTTATAATATATGGTTTTCTTTCTCCAAGATTACCTATTCCTATGTTGGTTGATCAATCCCCTTCTCTTCTCCTGCTAAAATTTCTTGTATGGTTCTGTTTTTCCCTGACCCACCTGGCCTCTGAGTTTTAAAGGCTCTAATTGGTTGTCTTTGTTCTGGCTGGTAACTTTCCATTCCCTCAGCCTCCTGTAGAGGGAAGTTGGAGAAAACTAATTACCTGACTTAAGCATCCTCTTCAGCATATCTATAAACCAATCAAAGTGCAGTCATTAAAGTTAAGTAGTGTGTACCTGTTGCAGGTCCCATCAGCAATGGTACAGGGACAGAGGTATTTATGGCACAGAAATTTTCATAGCAACAACTGCTTGCTGAATGAACATAGAAGATTAAGCCAAGAAAACACAAGCAAAAGATTACTAAGAAGTTACTTTTATCTTGCAAAAGGGTAAACCTGGGGGTGGGGATGGGGCCTACAAGTATAGAAAGGAAAAGAGAAGGTGGGAAAGGAACTGAACACATCTAAGCTTAAATTTAAATAAACCAAGAAGGGCAAAAGTTTATCTTCTACCTCATGGCTTCCTGTTTGAACCCCTGATGGTCCACTATGTGTCTTCCCCCGTCCAATGGGTTTGCAAATATACCAGGGATTTCTTGGAAACAGGTTAGGGAAACAAGGCAAGTCCACTGCTTGTAATGGTGACAGGCATGTTTGTGGACATGGCAGGATGTGGGGAGGTTGCAATTCTATAAGAACAGGTAAGTGGGGGTTGGGGTACCAACATCCATCTATGATGGGGACTTGCAGACTCATTATGATTGAGTGACCTCATAAGTAGAATGAGCATATCTGGGTTCTGGGTAACCAGCTGTCTGACTCTAATGTTAAGGAAATCAATTCTCTTGCAGACTTACTCAAAGAATCAGTTCCAATACACAGAAAGCTGTTCAATACACTGTGATGCTCTGCACTCAAAAAGCCAAATTCATTATTTCCCTGGTAAATGCCAGTTACTCTTTGGCCCAGTTTTCATGTTCCCATCTCATTCTTTGTTGTTCTTGTAGGACCTCCTGATTGCAGGACACCTTCACTGCCTCAGTATATGTCAACTCTCCCAGGGCCTCCCACAGCATCTACCTGTCAAACTTGTCTATTCAAAGTCTCTCGTTCTGGATGACCTTCAGTTTGCATGACAGGATCCCAAAGAGGAAGTCAAAGGGACATTTCTGCTACAGTTGTAAAATTTACATTCCTCTTGTGGATTGAGCCTAATAAACTATCTCGCCTAGAACCGCTACTTGAAGCAAGCTGACATCATTAGAGCAGTTTAAGATATCTGCTGAGTATCAGCTGGCTGCTTTTAAAATCCTGGGTTGGGTGAGGAAATGTTATGAACACATGCTAACAGCTCATTATAATATGTACATGACTTAGATCATGAACTGGAACCATGGCTTCATCCTAAATGACTAGCAAACTGTGAGCTTGACTTTTGAAAATCCCACTAGTGATTGAGTTTGTATCATAATCTGTATCTTAACACAAATCCATATATACTCCCCCACCTCCCTGGATAAGGATTGGTGGATATCTTGCACAAGCTCATAATGGAGCACCCGAAGTGGCTATTTTAGATGATGTGCCTGTCTACTACATGTATATGCTTAGAAGAGTATTTTAAAATTACCACTGTTTGGGACCCATTATTTATCTTATATCCAGGAGCAATGTATTCTCCACAAGACCACCTTGTGGTTTTTGAGGCTGTCACAGTCTATTTCTATTCTCCTGAGCATCATCTATCTCTAAAGCAAGATAAGATCCTTTCAGAGTCAGTAGCTTCACAGCCTGTCTCTTACAAGTAGTGTTGAACTTGGATTTATCAGCTCAGGAACGTAGGCTTGCTGAGCTGAGCCTGTGCCAGGAGTTATCCTGACTGTGTGCCAGATAAGATAGTTACAGAAAAACCAACTGTGATAGTAAATGTGTGGTGCTTAACTTGTTCATTCTGCATGTCGCTGTATGCGGAGTTTACACCTAATCTGGCTTGTAAATTTAGACACAGATTTCTCCTACAATTTGACCCTTTTCAGGACACTTTTTCTTCAGCAGATCTAGGGGAGCCTTCCCCTAGCCATCAGCCCATGTTCCCAGACAGACATGAGGGGATCTTCAATGTACTGTTTCACAAAGGCCCTTTAGATTTTTATTGGACGGATATAATATAATATTTGTCTCTCGACAAGTTTAGTGCAAGCAGTTGTATAAAGCAGTTCCAGCCACTTACACCAGTGAATTCTCTATTTTACATGCCACCTTGGAAAAAGAATGGATGCCTGAAAGAGAGATGAGAAGGTGGAAAGTAGCTCAGCAGTGGAGTGGACCTCTTTTCTTGTTGTTTATCTATCTCAGATAGGCATTGATCCTAATTTTGATTTTTTTCTCCACTTAGGAAATCATTTTTTTCCATGGAACAATACTCCTGACGAGTGCTATCCCTCCCTGGTAGTCACTGTCTTCCCCCACCCCTCAACCCCCACCCCCCGCCTTATGACACTTTTTCTTCAGCTGGTGATAACATCTGGTGTCATAAATATAAAGGGAAGGGTAACCACCTTTCTTTATACAGTGCTATAAAATCCCTCCTGGCCAGAGGCAACATCCTGTTACCTGTAAAGGGTTAAGAAGCTCAGCTAACCTGGCTGGCACCTGACCCAAAGGACCAATAAGGGAACAAGATATTTTCAAATCTTGGGGGTTGGTTTTTGCTCTTTGTTTACATGTTTGTTCTCTCTTGGGACTGAGAGAGGCCAGAGAGAAATCCATCTTCTCCAACCCATCCTAATCCAAGTCTCCAATATTGCAACCAGTATAGATAAGCCAGGCAAGGCGGATTAGTTTATCTTTTGTTTTATGTGAATTTTCCCTGTGTTAAGAGGGAGGTTTATTCCTGTTTTCTGTAACTTTAAGGTTTTGCCCAGAGGGGGATCCTCTGTGTTTTGAATCTGAATACCCTGTAAAGTTCCATCCTTATTTTACAGAAGTGATTCTTTTTACCTTTTCTTTAATTAAAATTCTTAAGAACCTGATTGATTTTTCATTGTTCTTAAGATCCAACGGTTTGGGTCTGTGTTCACCTGTACAAATTAGTGAAGATTATTATCAAACCTTCTCCAGGAAAGGGACTGTAGGGCTTGGGGGGATATTTTGGGGAAAAAAATCTCCAAGTGGTCTCTTTCCCTGTTCTTTGTTTAAAACGCTTGGTGATGGCAGTATACTGTTCAAGGACAAGGCAAAGTTTGTACCTTGGGGAAGTTTTTAACCTAAGCTGGTAAGAATAAGCTTAGAGGGTCTTTCATGCGGGACCCCACATCTGTACCCTAGAGTTTAGAGTGAGGAAGGAACCTTGACATCTGGTATATCATTCTTTTGGTCAGTTCCTGAAATAAATTTGAAGAATTAATACATAGGAAGAGCATCTTTATTGTGCCAAAAGAGAAAAGTGGTAATCACAAGGTGAATAACTAGCAAAGGATTTCTACCTATCTGGCTAGCCTGCAGGGAAATATGCCTCTCCCTCTCCCATCTATTAAAATAGGTGTTCTCTACCTGTGGATCTATCCCCTACCTATCTATCTCCCATCTATCACAAACAGGTGTCAAGGGGATGTCAACATATCTTTCCCATATTACTAAATGATAGGGGGTCTTAGTTATTTCCTAGCTGGATGGGAGGGGAATCCCAGGGTAGCTCCTTCAATTAAGGGAAAAATGGTCACAAAATGGAATGAGTTTGTAAACCACTGTGTTAATACATTTGTTCTACAGAAAGAATACATACAAATTAATTATTATATAATATCTCACCATTACCCAGCAGAATCTGATCTTCCCATGAGGGAGTCCTTTTTGCAGTTCTCCCCTAAGATATGTGAAATACTTTTGGAGAAGACCTCTGAAGAACTTCTCACTAAATGTTTAGGTGGCATATTAAATTTGAAGTCATCTGTTGCCACATACTAATATCATGACAAAGTAGGTACCAAATACAGGAGTGTATTGCTATTTATTCAGCATCCAGCAGCAGAGTCTGAAACTTCAAAAAACAATGAGCCAACGGACCACCCAACTATTCACACATCAACTCAAAGTCCACAAAGTATTTCCAAATCCCTTTCTGAACACCCCACTTAAGTAAACATACTATTTCCCCATCTGTTCAATACTTCACCAGCACACCCCCAGTGCTTGTAGGGATAACTGTGTGACTGGATTTTAAGAACACACAGGCACTTAACTATCTAAAAACTCCTACTCAAACTCTATGTAAATGCACTTATTTACCAATAAAGGAGCAGAGTGCTTGGGCTCTGAAAGTCTGCTTGCTTTTCTTTCTTTTTTTTTAATGAAAGCTCAGATGATTGATTTCAGAGTAGCATCCGTGTTAGTCTGTATTCGCAAAAAAGAAAAGGGGTACTTGTGGCACTTGTGGTACTTGTACTTAGAGACTAACAAATTTATTTCTCCCCCCACCCCACCCCCCACTGTTCCTCAGACGTTCTTGTTAACTGCTGGAAATGGCCCACCTTGATTATCACCACAAATGGTTTTCCTCCTTTCCCCCCCTCCTTCCTGCTGGCAATAGCTCATTTTAAGTGATCACTCTCCTTACAATGTGTATGATAAAACCCATTGTTTCATATTCTCTGTGTGTGTATATAAATCCCCCCACTTTTCCACCGAATGCATCCGATGAAGTGAGCTGTAGCTCACGAAAGCTTATGCTCAAATAAATTTGTTAGTCTGCAAGGTGCCACAAGTACTCCTTTTCTTTTTTTTTTCAGATGATTGAGCCTTCAAAGATGACAGCCTTCAAAAGAAGTATCAATTTGCTGGGCTACTGCCAGCCAACCTCATTCTAGCCCTGTACATACTTAGTAGAGGGCAGAGTTCACCCTGCTAATAGGAGATAATGGATTCTCATATAATAATACAAGTCCCAAAATGAGAACGTTCATTAGGAGCCAATATTGTATTCTCTTATAAAGTACTCTGATGACTAACTTAGGAAAAAGGATGGTGTTAATATGTGTAATTGCAATCATTCCTTTGGAAGCCTGAAATGAAAATCTGTACCTCAACCTGCATCCATTTCTCTCCGTG
This sequence comes from Dermochelys coriacea, assembly GCF_009764565.3. Taxonomy (NCBI): domain Eukaryota; kingdom Metazoa; phylum Chordata; order Testudines; family Dermochelyidae; genus Dermochelys; species Dermochelys coriacea. Next base: position 66,363,320 of record NC_050068.2, read on the forward strand.
TAAAACAAACATGCTTATTACAAGGTTCACACAGGAGGGCAAGACTTATGTTACTGAAATCACTTTTAAAAAAGAAGTAATTAGTAATAAAGGACTTGAGCAGGAAAAGATGCTCAAATACAAACAGACAAAAGGGGGTGGGGGGAGTAGGTCAAGTTCAGGGCTTTTAAACCTTGATAATGTCCCTGGGCATTAGGTGCAATGGACTATATTTTCAAAAAAATGCATATTAAACTCAATTGGGGTCCCAGTTTCCATTCTTAAAAAAGAAAGGGAGGGGAAGAATCAGATCTACTTGAAAAGAACTAACTGAACCTGCCTGAAACTTCATCTCTAGGCATGTGGGGTGCAAAAGTCAGTGCTGCAAGGAGTGGAGAGCTCTTTCTTCCCTGTGCCAGCTGATGGTGCCTATGGCATTTTCAAAAACACCCCAGGAACAATGAGATCATTGTGAGGTATGCAGTAGAAGAGACAAAGAGCAACTCACAGGTAATTCTCCACATTTCCAGGAATAGCTATAGCACTTCTGAGCATAGTAGGATTGAGCAAGAAAAAGCTCCTGTTTGTTACAAACATGTGGAACAAGGGACTCTACTGCCCACAGAGCACAGTGCCAGATATAGGAAAGACTGGGAAAGAAAGTTAGGAGGAAAGCAGATTTCTGACGCTCAGTACCAGAAGGGAAACCTATAGGGTGGCTGTTGAATTGGAGTGATCCCCTGAGAGAACCATGTCTCAGAGAGAAGCTGCCAAGCCAAATAGTCATTAAAGCCCAGCAGAAGCAAACCTCAACCCTTTAGCAGGCCTGACAGCAGTTCACATTGGGCTGGTGTCAACTTTACCAATGGAAGTCTTTGGTCAAAAATATGGGATGTAACAATAAGAAAGTACAAGCTTAGTAAAGCACTGAATAAAAAAGATGAAGGTCTAGATCATGGCTTAGTATCTGTCCTCTGCATGGGAAAGCATGTTCTTACACTGCTCATCAAGCAGGACCCATCTTCCTTCTCCAGGGAGAGAGTAAACTGCCCTTGGTCTATACATGGTGCAATGTGTATTTTTCTAATACGCTAGTGCAGCCAAGATTCTGCCCATTCACTGTCCCATCCTTCCTGCTTCCAAGGGGGACATATAGGTGTGGAGCCTGCTTCTCCTCCTGCATTGCATATGGTGGTAACTGGTAGATGGCACAAGTTAAGGAGGGGGCTTTTTGCTACCTTGCATGGGTGTGCAAGCCAAACCAAAATCTGGCTCCAGCAAAGATCGAGAATAAAAGCAATTGCACAAATGTGGAGTGTTTCCTCTTCAGCTTCTGTGGAGAAAAGTTACCAAACAAATGAAAATCTGTAGGAAACAGAGGAGCACTCTCAGACTCCAGTTCATGCAGGGAGACAAATGAACATTGGCATTATTATAATAGCACAATGTGAGGATGTCTGGCCACAACCATAAGGGGCTCCCAAAAATCTTTGCAGCTAAGAGCTATAAATGACATTCCCTGACTATAACATTTCCCCCATTCAAAAAAATCCATCCTTTTCCCATCCAATATTTCCATACACTCTGCCTCCAGAATCCATCTAGCCTCCCCAGTACCTCTCCAGTGAGCAGAAGGGATAGTGGTGATGGTGATGCCCATGCTCTTTCTCCTCAATTCACACAAAAAAGTAGCAGCAGAACTAAGTGCATTCCTGTAAAACAGTCAAAGCAGACCCATGGGTGTATAAAGACCAAAATGAGAAACAAAGGTGGGAGTCCTAGTACTCATATTAAGAATATAATGCTGTAAACTGTATCAAGTGAGAAATAGAATATGGGTTCAGGGGAGCGTCTTCCATGCCAGTACGTTGTAGCAAGGGAAGTAACTCCAATGAGAAAGGAGACCAGAAGCTGTTTTAGAACCATGTATTATTATAGCGCCTAGGAGCTGTAGACATTGTCCAGGATCCTATTGCAATAGACGCTGTGCATACACAACAAAAAACAATCCCTGTCCAACAAGCTTACAATCCAATTATAAGACAAAAGACAACACACAGATACAGACGGGGGAGTACAAGGAAACAGTATGTATCACCATGATAGGAAGTGGTCTCAGCACTCCAGCATCTAACTGTTGTCAAGCTTTTTTGAGGGATAGATGACAAAGGAGACTTTGAAGGAGAATAATGTGTGACTTGAATGGATGTTTACAGGGCGCTTTTCCCAAAAGTGATGGACTGCATGAGAGAGAGCACAAAGGTGAGTATTATGAGACTTAGAAGATCGAAGGTGCCATGCCATAGACAATAGATATAGATGTACTTCTTGCTAATAAAGATACTGTCAGAAGATCGTCTCTTCTCATATGTGGAAAGACAGGACTTCTGAAAATTGATGGAAGTTAGATCCCTTCAGTGGCAGGTGTCAGCCTGCTGATTTGGGCTATTCCGCCCCAGCATAATGGCTCTGCTCAAGCTTTACATAGCAGTAAATGTGAATTGCCATATTTTAACCAGGGAGTAGGTCCACTGTAGTAGGGACATTTGGATCTGTGGGAAAGCCACTATTTATATATGCATTATTGCCGAGTGGATTAGCTTTGATAGCAGCAGAAGCAATAACAGCATTCAGCATCTTGCCACACTATGCACATGTGGCCTTGAGAAGAATCTCACGGCTAACAGTATTTTGGAGAAGGTATAGGCAGTCATTAGAATGGCTGAGGCTAATTTCACAGATATGAAATTTTACCTCAAAATGCATTTCACAAGCTAGCAGGAAAAAAAACTTGGAGCAGATCCTCAGCAATTGACATAACTCCATTGACTTCAGTGCAGCTACACTGATTACATTGAGGATTATATGCTGTAAAATTCCAAAAAAGTGAAAAAGAAACCTAACATTTTTATCATCGTCTCCCATCAGTAGTAGCCAATGCCAAGCACAAAACACAGATAATTCATTCTCACAGCATCTCAATCCATTTGAAAAGTGGACAGCTGCATTTTGAACTAGCTGTCGATCTACCAAGATGATTTACTGGTATTAAGTTAAATTATTTTGCTGTAGAATGTCAGTTATTCATGTATTACAGGCTATGTCAGTATGTACTCACAGGATGCACCATAATGGCTCTTGAGAAGCCATTACGGTGTACTCTACTAATGATCCATACATAATGAAAGTGTCTGAGTCACCTCCATTTACTTCATGATGGATCCTTCACACTAGTTCCATTGAACATAATACATTTGTTTTCCTTTTTGGAAATAAAAGTAGACATTAATTATCTCTCAATTACAGTGATATTCCTAATGAACAACATGCATTCACACACTGATATGTTTAAGTTATTGTGATCAGCTCAAATGTGGTCAATCAACAGAAAAAAAAGGGATCATCTTCAAATGAATTATGTTTTAGAGTTGGACCAGGTTCTAGTCCTGGCTCCAAAAGTGGTTAGTTCTATTGGTATAGGCACATATTGTATATGTGTTACAGCCGCTCCTACTCTTCTCTTACAGTAAAGGCTCTGACCAAGACTGGAGCTCCATTATGTTAGGTGTTGTACAAATGAAGAGTCTAAGAAAGTCCCTGCTATAAACTTACAATCTAAACAGATAAGACAGACAAATAAGTGGGAGAAAATAAGTATTATTATCACCATTTTTCAGATGGGCACAGAGAGACTTGCCCAAGGACAAACAGCTAGTTGATGGTAGAACCATGTATTAAATCCAGTTTGCCTGAACCCCAGTCTGATGCCTGGACCACATGATCAGTCTTTCTGTCTTCTCTTATCCATTTGTTAGAAATCTAAACTCTTAAAATCCATGAAACTAAAATAATTCAGCTGATACATCATATGTTCTGCTGTTTCCTCCATTGCTCCCTAATGCAATCACTATAAAAAGTTAAAATAATGAGTGGATTCCAGGGCAATATTTCACAGCTATTTCCCTTCAAACTTAACCAGTAGTTCAATAGCACTTAGGCACATAAAAAGAAGGCATCCTGAATAATAGTATTATGATGAAGACGATCTGAAATACCATCATTCCGGCTCTTATAACATGTTGCTTCATTTCCCCCCTAATTCTCTAATACTGTTAGGTGTCTTGCTGCATGTATGTGCTATAGCATGTGCCTACAGGAGCTTGCTTAAGGGTCTCAGATCCCTTCATATGAAGACACAAAGATGTGATTTAAAGAAGGAATGAAATGCCTGAACTCTGAACGTCCTGGCCTTTGTGAGTTTAAGTCAGACCTTTGTCTATGTTTTTTGTTACTTGGATTTATTAAATAAAAGCTAATGATGGAAAATGTAATAAGCGAGGCCAGTAGAGCATACTCTGGGATTCTGAAAAACATCTCTGGCTCATTAGGAAAAATAAGCCCCTATTCTAGGGTTTTAAGAAGCTATCTACACTTAGAAATTCATAGATTCATAGATTCATAGATACTAAGGTCAGAAGGGACCATTCTGATCATCTAGTCCGACCTCCTGCACAGCGCAGGCCACAGAATCTCACCCACCCACTCCTATGAAAAACCTCACCCATGTCTGAGCTATTGAAGTCCTTAAATCATGGTTCAAAGACTTCAAGGAGCAGAGAAGCCTCCCTCAAGTCAACCATGCCCCATACTACAGAGGAAGGCGAAAAACCTCCAGGGCCTCTCCAATCTGCCCTGGAGGAAAATTCCTTCCCGACCCCAAATATGGCAATCAGCTAAACCCTGAGCATATGGGCGAGATTCACCAGCCAGATACCCAGGAAAGAATTTTCTATAGTAACTCAGATCCCATCCATCTAATATCCCATCTCAGGGGATTTGGCCTATTTACCCTGAATATTTAAAGATCAATTACTTACCAAAATCCCATTATCCCATCATACCATCTCCTCCATAAACTTATCGAGTAGAATCTTAAAGCCAGATAGATCTTTTGCCCCCACTGCTTCCCTTGGAAGGCTATTCCAAAACTTCACTCCTCTGATGGTTAAAAACCTTCGTCTGATTTCAAGTCTAAACTTCCTGGTGGCCAGTTTATACCCATTTGTTCTTGTGTCCACATTGGTGCTGAGCTGAAATAATTCCTCTCCCTCTCCTGTATTTATCCCTCTGATATATTTATAGAGAGCAATCATATCTCCCCTCAACCTTCTTTTAGTTAGGCTAAACAAGCCAAGCTCCTTAAGTCTCCTTTCATAAGACAAGTTTTCCATTCCTCGGATCATCCTAGTAGCCCTTCTCTGTACCTGCTCCAGTTTGAATTCATCCTTTTTAAACATGGGAGACCAGAACTGCACACAGTATTCTAGGTGAGGTCTCACCAGTGCCTTGTATAACGATACTAAAACCTCCTTATCCCTACTGGAAATGCCTCTCCTGATGCATCCCAAAACCGCATTAACTTTTTTCACAGCCATATCACATTGGCAGCTCATAGTCATCCTATGATCAACCAATACTCCAAGGTCCTTCTCCTCTTCCGTTACTTCTAATTGATGCGTCCCCAACTTATAGCTAAAATTCTTGTTATTAATCCCTAAATGCATAACCTTACACTTCTCACTATTAAATTTCATCCAAATATTACTCCAGTTTACAAGGTAATCCAGATTCTCCTGTATAATATCCCGATCCTTCTCCGAATTGGCAATACCTCCCAGCTTTGTATCATCTGCAATTGTTTCAGTAACTTTAAAATTACAGTAAAACACTCCTGGTAAATAACAATATAAAAATATGTCCCAACAAGTTGATAACCACAATGTAAATAGATATAAGACACATGTAAATAGACATAACCATATGTAAATAGACACATGAATGTCTTGGTGACAGCCTCTCTTTCTGTACTTTACCCTTAATATTTGAGAACAGTTGGATGCTTGATCTGACAGGACAGCAGAGGATTCTCAGTGGAGGATCTTGATCTTGCTACTCCCACAGTCTGGCAGAAGCAGGTTTGTTGACCTTTAAGGCATGCTACAAGGTATATCCATTTATCCAGGTTATCTTTGAGGGTGATTGTCTGAGAGATGGCCTGTAAAAACTTTCCAATGTTGTCGTAGGTAAATACATAAGGTCACTTTAGTATACTTACTATAGTGAATAGTGTGGGAATACTGCAAATACTGGGGTAACTGGCAAGCTTTAGAGGGTAACCAGTGTAGACAAATTGATGATGATGATTTTTTAAAGCTGGTTTCTCTTTTTTGCTTTCTGAAGTTTCTATTCTATTATTTTCTGTGCTGATTTAAATATTTCAACCCAAAAAACATATTGCTTTGTGAAAAATAAACAAATATAGTCTTTAGTTTCTCACTGGCAATAAAACTTCAGGTCTATTTTTAAGACTCACAGTCCTAAAATTCACTGCTGCTGCCTAAACAATAGCAAAGTTTAATTTCTCTCTATTTGCCTAGGGAACAAAATTGCAGAATATTATGAAGCAGATAAGCTATCCATCCATGCAGATCACTTGATTGGCTTTGCTAATGTGATGAGGTCAGGAACAGTATTTGCATTTGTTCATTAGAGCTGGGCAAATACCTGACTTTGATTGGCTGCCAGTATTGAAAAAGATATTATGAATGACAGTGAATAGTCATTGAGCCAGAGAAAAAGTGAAACTGACTCTCTAGCCTGGGTGTTGGGACCCAGAGGTGGGAGATCCAATTTCTTGTCCTTGCTCCAATGACTTTTTATACAAAGTGGAACTGTTTCAACAGGAGAGATTAAGAGAGGTCACATCAGATGGTGGTGGGGGTTGACTTTTGCTGATTTCTTTAGGGAGGGTGTTACAGAGCTTTGGATCTACTTTTTAGAAGACTCTGCCTGCAGCTTCCTCACTCTGCTAGTAGCAAGGCATTCAGGTCTAGATACACAAAATCTTCGGGTATTGAAATACCTAACCTCTAGGTGCACTTAGTGGAATCCTCTGACCCAAGTTAGGCACTCAGGTTCCCCATACAGTGCAAGAGTAGAGTTATGCACCTAAGAAAGGGATCCTCAGAAGCCAGCAAGCTGATCTGAGAGCCACCTGAGGTAGTCAGGAGTTAAATGCAGTGGAAAAGGGTGGGACTTAAGACCCAGATTCACAAAGGTGCTTAAGCATTTAATTCCCACTGATCTGGACTTTAGGCCCTGGACTCACAGGTCAGAGATAGGTGTGACATTGCATTCCATATGCCTTATGGAAATATGCTTATGAATATGACATATCTGGAATATGCTTTACGGTAAATACCCCTTGTATGGTGACATTAGAAAGCTTGTAATCTACTAAGTGTGTTCATCCCATTTGTTTGCATGTATTATTTCTATGCCTGGAGTTAGGAGAATAAGAGATAAACTTGTTTCAGAGTAGCAGCCGTGTTAGTCTGTATTCGCAAAAAGAAAAGGAATACTTGTGGCACCTTAGAGACTAACAAATTTATTTGAGCATAAGCTTTCATGAGCTACAGCTCACTTCATCAGATGCAGTGAGCTGTAGCTCATGAAAGCTTATGCTCAAATAAATTTGTTAATCTCTAAGGTGCCACAAGTACAGATAAACTTGTATCATTGATGTAAACATATTGGAGGCTATTAAGGGTGCTCCACAAACAATCAGTTGTAAAAGAAACTCTTCCTGTGTATGTGTGGGCCAACCCAGGAAGAATGGAGACATGAGGTCTTATCATGATACTGGAATCCATCTTAATCCTTTTCCATTGATGCAGCGGGGGTGGGGACAAGCACAGACAAAAGATTCCCGCCTTGTGCAAAGCTATAAAAGGGGGTGGATTATGACAAAAGGGACTGCCAGTCATGAGAAAACCCCTGCTTACCATCTGAGATGTCTGCTGGAACTAACAAGGACTGTACCAGGGGAAAGGATTGGGCCCAGACTAGAAAGAATCTTATTGGAACATCTCTGAGGGTGAGATATTACCTGTAATCAGTCTCTTAATGTATTAGGCTTAGACTTGCATGTTTTTGTTTTATTTTGCTTGGTGACTTACTTTGTTCTGTCTGTTATTTGAAACCACTTAAATCCTACTTTTTATACTTAATAAAATCACTTTTGTTTATCAGTAAAACCAGAGTGATTAATACCTGGGGGAGCAAACAACTGTGCATATCTCTCTATCAGTGTTATAGAGGATGGACAATTTATGAATTTAACCTGTATAAGCTTTATACAGAGCAAAACGGATTTATTTGGGGTTTGGATCCCATTGGGATCCCATTGGGAGCTGGGTGTCTGGGTGCTGGAGACAGGTAACATGCTAAGCTGTTTTCAATTAAGTCTGCAGCTTTGGGGGCATGGACCAGACTTTGGGTCTCTGTTGCAGCAGGCTAGCATGTCTGGTTCAACAAGACAGGGTTCTGTAGTCCCAAGCTGGCAGGGAAAATGGGCTCAGAGGTAATTTCAGCACATCAGGTGAAAGTCCCAAGGGGATCTCTGTGACCAAACCCATCACAATCGGGATCTCCTTATGCTTGGAATTCTCAACCATAAACCCTCTCCTAGAGTTAAGTGTATGACCTGGAGTAAGTGCCCTAGGTATCTCATGCCCTAGGTATCCCATGTTCTTTCTCACAAAAAAACAGAGAGAGCCCATGCCATCATACCCACTGGTTAAGGCACCCATGTGGGAGACATAGGTTCAAATACTCCAAGTCAGGCAGAGTGGGGATTGAAACCTGGGTCTCTCATATCCTAGGTGAGTCTCCTAATCAGTAGGCTGTTGGGTATGCTGGAGCATGTACAAACACACACTGTTATCTTTTGAGTGAGGCCAGATCCTGTAGGCATTCAGGCACAGATATCAGATTGGGCCCCACAGGCCAGATAGGCAGTGGGGCAGCTAGTTTGAGAATTCTGCCAGGGATTAGGCATGAGGTAGCACTAACATGGCTGCTACTCTGAAACCTACAATTAGCTTGTTATCTGTGGAGAAGCATCAAGAGTTAGGCCACATTGCACATGCCTACTGGTACAAAGGTAGGCACCGACATGTTTTAGTGGCTGCTGAGCAATGGTTTTGTAAATGTCAATGGTACCTAAATATTGGACTTATTCACCTGCCTCTTTAGATGGTGAAGTACCTTTGTGAATCTAGTCTTCAATGCCTTGGTTACCTCAGCTTCCTCCTCTATGGCTTCCCAAAGTTGCTCATATCCAAACTCCAAGTTGTATAGAATGCTCCAACTGCCATCTCTCTCTGTACAAGTGAACCACATCACTCCACTGGTTCCCTGTCTGCTATACAAATGTTCTCCTCATCTTCAAGGCCTTGCATGGCTACTTGCTCCCATCCCCTTCAGCTCTGAAGAATTCAATGTCCTCTTCATCTTCCTTTCTGCAGTGATGAATGATGCTACATAACTGCAGTTTATCTGAGGAACTCAAAGTGCTTGTCAGACACTAATCAGTTAAACCACATAACACCCTAGTGAAGTAGATTTTATTCTGCACATGGGAAAAACAGCTTACCCATGTTCCTCTGCCTCACTGACTCCATGTGTGTGCCAAATCTGCAGCTCAAGATATATCTCTTCTACACTGACTACAGCCAGTGATCTTTTGATCAATCCCTATGTCAATGCTTAATATTACCAGCGCTTCACATCTCTCCTACTCTCTTATCCCCAGGGCTGGATTTCGGGGCAGGCAACCCAAGAAACACCTAGCGTGCCAGGTGTGAGGGGTGCAAGGCTTAGGGTACTGTTTTTGTTGTTAGCAACAAAAGGGAAAAATTGCCAAAGGATATATGTTCTGTTTTCAGATAAACTATCTGTAGATAGAGGTGGTTAGGGACTATTTAGAAAAGCTGGACGTGCACAAGTCCATGGGGCCGGACGAATTGCATCCGAGAGTGCTGAGGGAATTGGCGGCTGTGATTGCAGAGCCCTTGGCCATTATCTTTGAAAACTCGTGGCGAACGGGGGAAGTCCCGGATGACTGGAAAAAGGCTAATGTAGTGCCCATCTTTAAAAAAGGGAAGAAGGAGGATCCTGGGAACTACAGGCCGGTCAGCCTCACCTCAGTCCCTGGAAAAATCATGGAGCAGGTCCTCAAAGAATCAATCCTGAAGCACTTAGAGGAGAGGAAAGTGATCAGGAACAGTCAGCATGGATTCACCAAGGGAAGGTCATGCCTGACTAATCTAATCGCCTTTTATGATGAGATTACTGGTTCTGTGGATGAAGGGAAAGCAGTGGATGTATTGTTTCTTGACTTTAGCAAAGCTTTTGACACGGTCTCCCACAGCATTCTTGTCAGCAAGTTAAGGAAGTATGGGCTGGATGAATGCACTATAAGGTGGGTAGAAAGCTGGCTAGATTGTCGGGCTCAACGGGTAGTGATCAATGGCTCCATGTCTAGTTGGCAGCCGGTGTCAAGTGGAGTGCCCCAGGGGTCGGTCCTGGGGCCCGTTTTGTTCAATATCTTCATAAATGATCTGGAGGATGGTGTGGATTGCACTCTCAGCAAATTTGCGGATGATACTAAACTGGGAGGAGTGGTAGATACGCTGGAGGGGAGGGATAGGATACAGAAGGACCTAGACAAATTGGAAGATTGGGCCAAAAGAAATCTAATGAGGTTCAATAAGGATAAGTGCAGGGTCCTGCACTTAGGATGGAAGAATCCAATGCACCGCTACAGACTAGGGACCGAATGGCTCGGCAGCAGTTCTGCGGAAAAGGACCTAGGGGTGACAGTGGACGAGAAGCTGGATATGAGTCAGCAGTGTGCCCTTGTTGCCAAGAAGGCCAATGGCATTTTGGGATGTATAAGTAGGGGCATAGCGAGCAGATCGAGGGACGTGATCGTTCCCCTCTATTCGACACTGGTGAGGCCTCATCTGGAGTACTGTGTCCAGTTTTGGGCCCCACACTACAGGAAGGATGTGGATAAATTGGAAAGAGTACAACGAAGGGCAACGAAAATGATTAGGGGTCTAGAGCACATGACTTATGAGGAGAGGCTGAGGGAGCTGGGATTGTTTAGTCTGCAGAAGAGAAGAATGAGGGGGGATTTGATAGCTGCTTTCAACTACCTGAAAGGGGGTTTCAAAGAGGATGGCTCTAGACTGTTCTCAATGGTAGCAGATGACAGAACGAGGAGTAATGGTCTCAAGTTGCAATGGGGGAGGTTTAGATTGGATATTAGGAAAAACTTTTTCACTAAGAGGGTGGTGAAACACTGGAATGCGTTACCTAGGGAGGTGGTAGAATCTCCTTCCTTAGAGGTTTTTAAGGTCAGGCTTGACAAAGCCCTGGCTGGGATGATTTAACTGGGACTTGGTCCTGCTTTGAGCAGGGGGTTGGACTAGATGACCTTCTGGGGTCCCTTCCAACCCTGATATTCTATGATTCTATGATTCTATCAGGTGGAAAATCCTCACAGACAATGTTACAAATCTGACCATGAAGCCACTAAGTGATCCTCACTGCGAGAACTGCATTGACAGCATAAGGCCATTGAGGTACCAAGTGAATGAGGTTTACAATGCCCTGATGGAACTGGCATTGTCAAGTAAAGCCGAGGCTGGGATGTGACATGAGGGACAAAGCCTGGCAAACCTGGCTGACTTCAAATTTCTGGTCTCAGCTGTGGTTTGGCATGATATCCTGTTTCAAGGATATGTTGTAAGCAAGGCATTACAAACTCAGTTGATGGACATCGCAATCACTACTACTTTGATGAGAAGCTGCCTTGGTTTTGTTACAGATACAATGGATTTGAAGATGCCATCCCTGCTGCCAAAGAAATGACCAAAAACTTAGGAGTTGAGCCTGTCTTCAAGGAAACTCATATTCATCTGAAGAAGAGACAGCTTGGTTACAAGGGTAGAGATGAGGTGTTTCAAAGCTTGGAAGAAAAATTCAAGAGGGAGTTTTTTGCTCACTTGTTGACACTGCTTGAGTATCCATCAAAAAAGGGTTTGGACAAATGAAGCATCACAAAATTTTTGAATGACCTTAGTAAGCTGCCAGCAGACAGTAAAACACTGCTGAACCATTGTACAGACTTTCACTGGACGCTGACACATGGAGAATGTTCAGATGTCAATGATAAAGACACCTATGTCAAACTGGATAACATCCATCACATTTTGCAACATGGGAAGAATTCTCCACTCCAAGTTCTCCAGTTCATTCATGATGCAGAGTTGAAGGACACTTTTCCTAACACGTGGATAACTTTGAGGATTCTGCTTAGGCTGCCGGTCACCTTTGTGAGTGATCAGTGCAGCTTTTTGAAGCTGAGGCTTATTAAAACTATCTTCAATCAACAATGGCAGATGACAGACTGACATCACTTGCTATTGTATCATTTGAAAATGACATTGTCCCGTCTTTGGATCTCTCTATGCTGTTCTTCATTTCACAGGGGAAAAGGAAAAAAAGTGACCTTTTCAACTAAAGGACTAGGGTTAATATTCTAAAGCTGCCACCTACTGTAGCACTATTTAATACTGATCCACCCAATGTTGGTAGACAGTTCAATTTCTTGATGTTAGTACATTTCAGTTTATTCTTAAAATTAAAAAGTTTCTATAAGCTTAGAGGAAACATTTTTTTTATTTTGCTCATATATGGCATGAATAAATACATATTTACAGCTCCTAGCGTGCAAATGTATCATCTTATATGACAGGCATAAATCATGCATGCAAATTGTGCATCTAAGTCATGAAATAGGCTACAATGCAATAAAAATAAGGTATTCAAAAGTTTAATAAATGTGGGGGAGCCATTTGGTCTAGGGCCAGCCCTGCTTGTCCCACGTACTTTCACTTATTATTATTTATTAGTAGTTATTTTGACAGTTCCTATGATGTACATAGCATCTACAGTAGTAAAAATATACTTATAAGAAAACGATGTACATATTCCTTTGCTGTGCTCAGTGAGCACTACATACATCTCAAATGAGGAGTTACAAAGAAGCCATTTGTGGCTCCCTCATTCTACAACTGTTTTTCTGCTGTCCCAATCCCTGTCATAGTTTAGAGCAGCCTTAGTACTGTTCTTAACTATCCTGTTTTATAACAGCCCCAAAGGGTTATCATCCAGGCCACACTCCCTCAGGCCCATGTTACAAGCAGAACCTGAAGTCCCTGCCTCTAAGAGCTTACAAAAAATTGAAATAGTTTACTATATTGCCCAGTGTTGTGACAGTTGTTTTTGAACAATGAGTATATGCTATAAAATTTTGTTGTACCGACCAAGGGTTCTACGAACTACTGTAACCCTTCAGTCAGGTGCCAATCTGACTTGGGGTCCTCTTCTAAAAATAAATAAATGTAACAAATGCATGACTAGAGTTATATTTAGAGTTGGAAGGGTTAGATTTTTATTGGTAAATGTCAGTGAGCATCTACTTTACAGTACACACACAAACTGATGAAAAATGAAAATGGAAATTTGCAGATAGGCAGAATAAGAAAAATACTCCTTGAGAACTACAGTGTGATTTGAGGATATTTACTTTGTATATTTTGACATGTGATGCTGGTAATTTGCGTTTTGACTGTCACGAAGCTTTAACTTTTTGAATTGCAACCTCTACTGTCATTACATAATTATTGTCTGACCTCCCCCAATAATTTCCTACAACTGTGAAAATTTAAGTCCCTTAAAATAAAAAAGTTTAAAAATAAACATTGATATTATCCATTAGAAATATAAAAATCAAATTCTGCCAAGCCTAGTTATGCTTCTGCCCTTGGGAAATTAAAATAAAACTTTCCTTGGTACCTTTGTTGGTAGTTTTCCCCACTCACAAGTACTTAAGAGTCCTTGGGAATTTTGGAACCACAAGTACCTTTTTTATTTGGGAAAAAGTAAGCAAACAAAACATGACTATGAACATTGATTATAATTAATGTAAATGAAGCTGGCAAGAGCAGGATGTTCCCCTTTTCTCTTACAGAGGGAACAGAGAATTCCAGCCCTCTGAGGCTTCTGGATCTGGATCTTATATTATGATTATGAAAGGATACATCAGGCCACACTTACTAGGGATTTAGATTAGGCCGGTCACAGGTGAACCTGAAAGCAACTCTGATGTTTCATACTCTCTTCAGCTCATGCTTAAAATCATGAAACTGTTCCCTGGACCCCTTGCCCCCAAATTAAGATGACTAACCTTTTGACCAGTAAGAAAGGTCTAGTGAAGTATATATTCTGAAGGTATAGTGCTTCAGAAAAGAAACACTATTCATGTGGAAAGAGCACACATTCTCTTGCAAAAAGATTTTCTATTTGCCAGATGTACAGGGTACTACAACCTGAAAAATAAAAAGCATTTCAGAGGGTTTTTTATACTGTGATTGTAAAATATCTGGGAGGTATGCCAGGCTCAGTCAGAAGGAGAACACAGTATTTTCTTATCACTAATAACAATGACCTAAAGTCACATTAAAGATTGTAAGGTCAATTTCCCTCTTAAATCGAAAAAGAAAATAAAAGAACAGATGTGAGTGGTTGCTTGTGTATTTATAAACCACAGTGACATCAGGGTAGGATATATGATCTCCAGTTTCTATGAATTTAAGATTTTTTTTATTAAATCATTCATATTAATCAGATAAAAAAAGTAAAGGCACATTTCCTTTTAAGTATTATATAGTGTAGCACCAAAAAATTTTTTATAAAGTACATTTAAAATTGAGAATTTCTTCATTAAATGTGTTCAGATCAGTTTGCCAGATGGAATAAAGATGTCCAAGGTTTTTTCAGGGATTGAATTATCTATACCAAATGCATGAAGTGTAAAATACAATAAACAGGCATGTGATCATAAAAAAGAGTAAGTTTTAAAGAATGTGTAAATTAAATATAACTTTATAACTATATAAAATAGATTCCTAATTAATACTACCTGCTATCAATAGTTTTTTATCTTACAACTATTATATGAATAATTGAGTGATGTACACTTGATATTTTCTTAATCTTTTTTGTTTGTTTGTTTGCATTGTTAGCAGTAAGTCCTGCACATAAATACTACAGTTCTTTTATTCTGCTTGATTTCAGATGCTAAACTATTCTCATTACTTACTCATTATTTCCATGAGCTGAAGAAAGGCTTGCAAAGTTACATCTATATTTATTTTGAGCTACCATTACCTTACATTAAATTCCCTACCATCTGCTTGAGGATTTTAAAGACAACTCTCTCCTTTAGATTATAAAACTAGAGATCAGTTACTGTATGGAATATGTAAACTGACCCCCCACAATCCTTTTCTTTCCTCACTGCACTATGACTCCAAAGCTAGAACCCAAAATAGAGATCTCCCACATGGAGGCATTAATGCATTAACCAAAATCAACAGGTAGGACCTCCTCTACTCTTAACAGTGTTACACACAACTCTGCAGTCTCTCTGCAGACATTTCACTAACATGTATCTCATATAAATCATACACTCTGGAAATCCTTAATGGAATCTGAGGTTGTGCTTAGGCTACTTATCAGCCAACTAGAGAGACTGGTTGATGATTGTCCAAAAGGGGTAGAAAGGAGATTAAGAGAGGTAGAAAACAGTAAAGTATGGCATGCAATATTCTCTCTCCAGAAGTTTTAGAAAAATTGGGAGCATACGTTAAAGAAGCCCTTGGGCAGCTTTAACTTGTGCAATCAGCCCTTACGTAGCAGATTGTCCTAAGCCTCTCTCACCTTGGCAGCATTACAGGGGTCAGATTCTCACACAGATGAACTGTTCCTGAACAGTTTCTGCAATGTGCAGAATTAGATGGGGAAAAGTTTTTGTTTATCTTCAAAATGAAGGACTTCTGTTTTCAAGTCTTTTTTCAAAATGTAACAAACTTATTGTGGACAATGGAAAGGAAAAGTTCATTATCCATTCATATTGTATTCCTCTGGGTATTTTCTAAGAGCAATTACAGGCCATCTTCATGCAATGGTGGTTTTGCAGCTCCCATTTCTATTCAAGCTTCCTACCTATATCCCTTGCATATTTTGTAGTATACAGCAATTCTTCCGCCAAAAACTTTTTGCTGCAGTTGCAGGTGTCCTGCAGCTTTGGCCAAATCTTGTCAGCTCTTAAATTTTGCAGTGGAAGTAGGATCCTGTGGGTACACGAATACTTGATACACAAGCTCTTATGTCCTCCAGGTACAAAATAATTTCTTCTTTATTTGAAAAAACACTTTGAAAATATCTAATTTGTTTATGTATTTATTTCCACGTCTCAGATTGGGCTCAACTAGGAGGGGGTAAATGATGCAGGACGCCTTTCTGCCCTGCCCTTCCTTGAAAAAGGCAGCCACAATGCCAGTGCTTGTGCTACCTCAGCTTAAGAGAGGGTAAAATAGTGTGTGACAGGTTTCTACATTTCTGGAGAGGGCTATGGGTTTTGTCCTGGTCCTGAACACCCTGCACATTTGCTGCAAGACTGAGGCCAATGCTGAAGAGAGTGTGATGCTACACTATTTTACAGGGTGTAGTAGTCACCACTTTTGAGCATATTCCCCCAGTGCTCCAGGAGGCAGGCATTCTTGTCTGTCCTCTTTGGGCAGAATAACTTTGCCCTTCACCCATACCTGCTGCACACTGTTGGCTCTCAAAACTGCAAGAGATCCAATAGGGTCTTAGTGCTAAGACTCTTACCACAATCAACTAATTTTCAAAGTTGCCCTGCTTCAATGTTTGCCAGGTATCAAACACTAAACAAGGACAGTAATTACATCTCCCTTAATTACATAAACCCAAAATATTCTAAATAATATTCTTCTAGCATGAGAGCAGTAGAATTAACATCCATTCATGCAGAAGCAAAACCTTAATTTTTAAGAACTTGGTTAGACACCTACATGATACTCCTTACAAATGAGGACTGTTAGAGCCCGATCTCTTAATCCAACAAGAAAAGGCTAAAGTTAGATTTTGGTTGCATTTAGATTAAGAAGAATTTCGGGATCCATATCCTCTAAAGTATTTAGGGTTAGGTACTTAGACTCCCACTCACTCCCACAAATAACTCTGAAGATCTAGGCTCAGGTACCTCGTGTTACTTTTAGTCTGAAGTACCAGGGAACTGTAAAATGGGATGCATTGTTGAAACTAATGTTCTATTCTGAATATGTGTTTACTCAAGTAAGGCTAGAGACAAAGCTGTGAAGAGCAGTCTCTGAAAGGTGGCTAGACTGCTGTATTGATCTCTAAGTTCACTGGAAATTCTGTTTATTAAATGCTAAGCATTTTGTTAAGGATTTGCAAGTGGGTGCTTCTGATTGCTCAATAATAACAATCGTTCCTCTGATAACAGTACATAAGTGTTCCATTTATAATGATGCATTTTATTTTCAACATCATAATAGCACAATGCAATTTTGTGCAGATGTTACATGCACTTGTATGGATGTTCCACTGCATGTTAGCATAATTGGCCCAATCATGTGACTTGCTGAGCACCTATCTCCTGTTCATTTCAGTAGGAGAGACCAAAGCAACACCCTGAGGCATGCAGCACATCCCAGAACCATGGCCCAAGTAAGCATTCCTTTTTTGAAGTGTCAATTTATTTAAAGCGTGCTATCACTATGAATGTATCAGAAAAACCACTAATACAAATAATCAATTTAGCATTCATAAAGTCATATATGGCTTAATTTGTTTTTCCACTGTCAGTCATGACCAGTTAAGACATATATTTAACAATTAGGATATAATGCTGGTCAAAATTTACCCTAGTGTAAATCTGGAGTAACTCAGCTGGAGTAATTCAGCTGAAGTGAATGGAGTCACTATGGTTTTGCACCTCATAGAAACAAGAGTAGAATTTAGCCCTTAGTTTTTTAACTGAAATCTGTCTCTAAATATACAGTTTATTTAGATGGGGGGAAATACTGCACTCCAGGGAGTTTAATTTGGTAGTTAGGGCTGAGAGCTATGACTCCTGGGTTCTTTTCTTGGCTGTGCCACTGATTCCATGTGTGATCTTGGACTGAGCCCTTGGACTTAAGCACTATGGATGAAGATTCAGTCCCACTGAAGTCAATGACAAAACTCCCAGTGACTTTTAATAGGGTCAGGATTTCACCTTGTGAGACTTAATATGATCTCTGATCCTTAAATACTATCAAGTCACAAAATGAGATTAAACTAGCTAGGGACATAAAGTGTAATAAGAAATATTTTACAAATACATTAGAAGCAACAGGAAGACCAAGGACAGGGTCAGCCCATTATTCAATGAGGAGGGAAAGACAATAACAGAAAATGCAGCAACGGTCAAAGTATTAAATTCCTTTTTGTTTCAGTTTTCACTAAAAAGATTAGCAGTGATTGGATGACTAATATAGTAAACATCAGTGTAAAATGTGGTAAGATCTGAGGCTAAGGTAGGGAAAGAATGAGGTAAGAATTACTTAGACTGGTTAGATTTCTTCAAGTCTACAGAGTCTAGTGAAATACATTCTAAAATACTTAAGGAATTGGCTGAAGAGATCTCTGAGCTATTGGCAATTATCTTTGAGAAGCCATAGAGGACAAAGAGATTCCAGAGGACTGGAAAAGAGAAAATATAGTACGTATCTAAAAAAAGGGGAATATGGATGAGCTAGGGAATTATAGACCAGTCATCTTAACTTCAGTATCTGGAAAATTAATGGAGAAAACAATCAAACAATCAGTTTGAAAGCATCTAGAAGATTATAAGATGATAAGTAACAGTCAACATAGATTTGTTAAGAACATATCATGTCAAACCAACCTAATACCCTTCTTTGACAGAATAGCAAGCCTTGTGCATGGGGGAAAGCAGTAGATACAATATATTTCACCTTCAGTAAGACTTTTGATACTGTCTCATGTGACCTTCTTATAAGCAAATTAGAGAAGTATAGCTTAGACAAACTTGCTATAAAGTAGGTGAACAACTGGTTGGAAAACCATATTCAGAGAGTAATTATCAATGGTTCACAGTCAAGCTGGAAGAGCATATCGAGTGGAGTCCCACAGGAATCTCTCCTAGGTCTAGTTCCATTCAATAGTTTGAAAAATTATTTGGATAATGGCATAGAGTACACTTATACAGTTTGCAGATGATACCAAGCTGGGGGAGTTACAAGTGCTTTGGAGGACGTGATTAGAATTCAAAATGATCTTGACAAACTGGAGAAATGGTTTAAAATAATAGGGAGAAATTCAATAAGGCCAAATGCAAAGGAAAGAATAATGCACTTAGGAAGAAATAATCAACTGGACAAATACAAAACGGGAAACGGCGGCCTGGGAAGGAGTACTGCTGAAAAGGATCAGGGGGTTATAATGAATCACAAGCTAAATATGAGTCAACAGTGTAACACTGCTGCAAAAAAAATGAACTTCATTATGGGACTTAATAACAGGAGTTCTGTAAGCAAGACACAAGAAGTAATTCTTCCACTCTACTCAGCACTGATAAGGCTTCAACTGGAGTACTGTGTCTAGCTCTCGGCACCACACTTCAGGAAAGATGTGGACAAATTGGAGAAGGTCCAAAGAAGAGCAATAAAAATTACTAAAGATCTAGAAAACACAACTTGCCAAGGAAGATTGAAAAAAATGGATTGTTTAGTCTGGAGAAGAGAAGACTGAGGGTCTTCATAATAGACATAACAGTCTTCAAATACCAAAAAGGTTGTTATAAAGGGGAGGGTGATAAACTATTCTCCTTATCCACTGAGGACAGGACAAGAAGCAATGGATTTAAATTGCAGAAGGGAGATCTCAATTAGACCTTAGGAAAAACTTCCTAACTATAAGGGCAGTAAAAAACTCTAATAAATTGCTTAGGGAGGTTGTGGAATCTCCATCATTGGAGGTTTTTAAGAACAAGTTAGCCAAACACCTGACTGGGATGGTCTAGATAATACTAAGTCCTGCCTCAGTGCAGAAGACATTTCTGTGATTCTAGTTTGTGTAGACCCTGGTGCCATACGGAAGTCCCATGGCTCTATAAAGATTCTGCAGAGATGCAGAAATCCATGCTAGCAAATGCCATTGCAGGATCAGCTTTTGAGTCTAAAATGAATATTATAATAACAATTAGGGATGTATATCATGATGTAGCTGCAAGGCCTATTTAATTAATATGTGTATTGTAAATCATCTTTTGCTCTTTGGATGAAAGGTGATCTATAAATGTAAAGTAATATTAAAATTCACCTATACATTGCATCTTTGAAAAAAAGCCGACATCTCAGCTTAATTAGTCAATTAAGGAAAAAAGTAGAAAAAAACGCTTAATAATCTGTAATTTACATTTCTCAGTGGAAACCAATATTCTGTTTAGATTATAGTCGGGATAATATTAGTAGTAGAATAACTGAGTCAAATGAATCATGACTGAAAAACTGATTACCACAAGCACCATGCTGCTATCATAGACTTCACATACCTTCTTCCTTTATCTTCTTCTTGCAACACCAAATTTATCCTAGTATTCACTGGGTATACAAGATCTTCAGTTTCCGATGTCTTATAACTGCTGCTTTGATATTATAATGCTTATCTTGTGAATGATGGGCCTTAAATTAATTTTATTCTTACAAAGAAGAAACTACAAACAAGGACAACTGGTTTTAATAATATTATTTACAAAGAGCTAATGTGCAATTTGTTGCTTGTCAAAACAGTGGAAATTATGTTCTCATTCCATGTTAAATATAATTAGCCAATACTTTCAGAAGGTATGTGAGGGCAGAGGAGGTATCTCCTATTTTTAGCTCTCTTGCCAGTTTCATTATTTCTCTACATTGGTACTCTCTCTCTCTCTCTCTCTTGCTCTTAAAATATGGAAGAGAGTTAAAGTCATGTTATATGTATGTTCAAAAGAAATCCAATAAAAATAAGTTAGATTTCCCTCAGTATATAAAAGGATTAATATTCTGTTTACATAAAGATATTTTTAAGGAAATTAGTTAGAATTAGAGTGTGCACAATGAACCATGACACAAATTCTCCTCTGAGATGTTTAAAAAATGTATAATCTGGCTTTACTGCCATTGTTTTGAGAACACATTTTTTTCCAGAAGATATTATACATTATACAATATAAACACTTTACACTAATTCATGTTCAATTTGTTTAATTAAGAAATAGAAACTAATTATTTTTCTGGTTATGTGACCAGGCTCCAAACACATTTGGAACCCCATTATACTTGGCATTCTACAAACATATAGTAAATGACAATCCATGTCCCCTATCTGTTTACAATCTAAAAGACAAGACATAACAAGTAGATGGAACAAATAAGTGGGTTGAGAGAGGAGAGGGGGCAGAGGATAGGCTGACAATAATAATACGGTGTTTTAATATCAAATAGCTGTAGGCACAATTGGTAGACGATCAGTGACAGTAATCAGAATAATTACAATTCCCCTCCTATTTATCTAACAAACTATTAAGACGTTCAACCCACGAGGTAGAACATGCAGTCCCTGGGCCATCAATGATAGAACACTTTCGCCTTGACTTTCTCTTTCCAAGCATCATTGCTCTCCACTTCCAGCACCCAGTTTTCTTCTTCCTATTTTCTTCCATGACCTTCTCTTTCTCTTTGCTACACAATCAGATAGATGAACTCCCTGCCTGTAAATTCCAAATTACACAGTAACATACCAGTATGTCAAGAAAATCTGGTTGGACAATAACGACAACAATCTCAGATAAGAGATCACAGAACCTCTACTTTTGAGTGCAAGGTGAACTGTGATATAAAAGAATGTATTTTAAGCTCTGATCCTGCAACTTCATCCACACAGAGAAATTGCAACTCTGTCTACATACAGCTACACTAAAGTCACTGGGGTTCTGTAGAAATCCACCCATGCAGATGCATTTGCAGGATCTAGGCCTTAACGTGGGCTGTAGCATACATATATAAAGATAAAATATAGTGCATATACCGTATGCATCAAGATAGAAAATCACTTTGTTAATATATAGGTAACAAGAGGTTTTATAATACAGAGGACAATCCTTTTCATATAAGTAATCCCACTGTGTTCAAAGAGACAATTCACATGGCACTTGCTTAAGATTCAGAGGACCTTGTTCAATTCCTGGCCCTAACAAAAATTCTTGGGTAAAAGGAAAAGGAGTACTTGTGGCACCTTAGAGACTAACAAATTTATTAGAACATAAGCTTTCGTGAGCTACAGCTCACTTCATCGGATGCATTTGGTGGAAAAAACAGAGGGGAGATTGATATACACACACAGAGAACATGAAACAATGGGTTTATCATACACACTGTAAGGAGAGTGATCACTTAAGATAAGCCATCACCAGCAGCAGGGGGGGAAAGGAGGAAAACCTTTCATGGTGACAAGCAAGGTAGGTTATTTCCAGCAGTTAACAAGAATATCTGAGGAACAGTGCGGGATGGGGTGTGGTGGGGGGGAGAAATAACATGGGGAAATAGTTTTACTTTGTGTAATGACTCATCCATTCCCAGTCTCTATTCAAGCCTAAGTTAATTGTATCCAGTTTGCAAATTAATTCCAATTCAGCAGTCTCTCGTTGGAGTCTGTTTTTGAAGCTTTTTTGTTGAAGGATAGCCACTCTTAGGTCTGTAATTGAGTGACCAGAGAGATTGAAGTGTTCTCCAACTGGTTTTTGAATGTTATAATTCTTGACGTCTGATTTGTGTCCATTCATTCTTTTACGTAGAGACTGTCCAGTTTGGCCAATGTACATGGCAGAGGGGCATTGCTGGCACATGATGGCATATATCACATTGGTAGATGCGCAGGTGAACGAGCCTCAGATAGTGTGGCTGATGTGATTAGGCCCTATGATAGTGTCCCCTGAATAGATATGTGGACAGAGTTGGCAACGGGCTTTGTTGCAAGGATAGGTTCCTGGGTTAGTGGTTCTGTTGTGTGGTGTGTGGTTGCTGGTGAGTATTTGCTTCAGATTGGGGCGCTGTCTGTAAGCAAGAACTGGCCTGTCTCCCAAGATCTGTGAGAGTGATGGGTCATCCTTCAGGATAGGTTGTAGATCCTTGATGATGTGTTGGAGAGGTTTTAGTTGGGGGCTGAAGGTGATGGCTAGTGGCGTTCTGTTATTTTCTTTGTTGGGCCTGTCCTGTAGTAGGTGATTTCTGGGTACTCTTCTGGCTCTGTCAATCTGTTTCTTCACTTCAGCAGGTGGGTACTGTAGTTGTAGGAATGCATGATAGAGATCTTGTAGGTGTTTGTCTCTGTCTGAGGGGTTGGAGCAAATGCAGTTATATCGTAGAGCTTGGCTGTAGACAACGGATCGTGTGGTATGATCTGGATGAAAGCTAGAGGCATGTAGGTAGGAATAGCGGTCAGTAGGTTTCCGATATAGGGTGGTGTTTATGTGACCATCGCTTATTAGCACCGTAGTGTCCAGGAAGTGGATCTCTTGTGTGGACTGGTCCAGGCTGAGGTTGATGGTGGGATGGAAATTGTTGAACTCATGGTGGAATTCCTCAAGGGTTTCTTTTCCATGGGTCCAGATGATGAAGATGTCATCAATGTAGCGCAAGTAGAGTAGGGGCATTAGGAGACGAGAGCTGAGGAAGCGTTGTTCTAAGTCAGCCATAAAAATGTTGGAATACTGTGGGGCCATGCGGGTACCCATCGCAGTGACGCTGACTTGAAGGTATACATTGTCCCCAAATGTGAAATAGTTATGGGTGAGGACAAAGTCACAAAGTTCAGCCACCAGGTTAGCAGTGACATTATCGGGGATACTGTTCCTGACGGCTTGTAGCCCATCTTTGTGTGGAATGTTGGTGTAGAGGGCTTCTACATCCATAGTGGCTAGGATGGTGTTTTTAGGAAGATCACCAATGGACTGTAGTTTCCTCAGGAAGGCAGTGGTGTCTCGAAGATAGCTGGGAGTGCTGGTAACGTAGGGCCTGAGGAGGGAGTCTACATAGCCAGACAATCCTGCTGTCAGGGTGCCAATGCCTGAGATGATGGGGTGTCCAGGATTTCCAGGTTTATGGATCTTGGGTAGCAGATAGAATACCCCAGGTCGGGGTTCTAGGAGTGTGTCTGTGCGGATTTGTTCTTGTGCTTTTTCAGGGAGTTTTTTGAGCAAATGCTGTAGTTACTTTTGGTAACTCTCAGTGGGATCAGAGGGTAATAGCTTGTAGAAAGTGGTGTTGGAGAGCTGCCTAGTAGTCTCTTGTTCATACTACGACCTATTCATGATGACGACAGCACCTCCTTTGTCAGCCTTTTTGATTATGATGTCAGAGTTGTTTCTGAGGCTGTGGATGCCATTGTGTTCTGCATGGCTGAGGTTATGGGGCAAACGATGCTGCTTTTGCTGGTGATGGCTTATCTTAAGTGATCACTCTCCTTACAGTGTGTATGATAAACCCATTGTTTCATGTTCTCTGTGTGTGTATATCAATCTCCCCTCTGTTTTTTCCACCAAATGCATCCGATGAAGTGAGCTGTAGCTCACGAAAGCTTATGCTCTAATAAATTTGTTAGTCTCTAAGGTGCCACAAGTACTCCTTTTCTTTTTGCGAATACAGACTAACACGGCTGCTACTCTGAAACCTGTCATTCTTGGGTAAGTCACTTAAGGTAGTACCACAAAGGAGATTTAGTCATAGGCTCAGTAACACCTAACCTTAAGGATCCTGTTGCCACCCTGTGGAATCTATCACCCCAAATTAGGTGCCCAAACTCCCTATAAAATGCATGGGG
Organism: Dermochelys coriacea; assembly: GCF_009764565.3. Classification (NCBI taxonomy): domain Eukaryota; kingdom Metazoa; phylum Chordata; order Testudines; family Dermochelyidae; genus Dermochelys; species Dermochelys coriacea. The sequence goes on from NC_050068.2 coordinate 66,388,025, forward strand.
AAAGTTAAGTGGTCTCAGGATACAATTCACAATTGGGTGAGAGAAAAAGAGAGAATAACTCCATACCCTAGTTGTTAGCACACTTTCGTAGGAGATCCAGGTCCCAGTCCCTTCTCCAATGACTGTGTTTCAAACAAAGTGGAACAGCTTTTGCAGGAGAAACTGAGGATGTGCCATTTTAGCATACCTTACAGCCCAGTAGTTAGGGCACTCAACTTCTAGATAAGAGTCCTGGGTTCTAGTCCTGACTGCCCATCAGCCAGAGTAGGCAATTGAACCTGAGTCTCCCACATCCTGGGTGAGTGCTCTAACCACTGGGCTATATGGTAAAAGGGAGGTACTACTATCTCCTGTATTTTGTGCTGGGCCCAGTCCATTAGGCATGCTCTTAGGCAGCTTCTGACAATATGTACTAGATTGGGCCCCAGAGGCGAGATATGGGTTGGGGGAGGAAACATATATATATATACCATATGCATCAAGATAGAAAATCACTTTGTTAATGTGTAGGGAGCAGGAGGTTTTATAACACAGAGAACAATCCTTTTCAAGTAAGTAATCCCACTGTATGAGGATCACATTGCGGGTTAGGTATAAGCTAGGCACCAGGTATCAGGTCTTAGGCAGGTTTGTGCATGCCCACCAGCAGAAATATAGGCATTTAGGGGACTTTACCAGTCGAGGCTTACATGCCTGTGGAATTTAGGTGCCTACAGGGTTAGGCAGCAACTGAGTGGGGGTTTTGAAGATGCAAAATTTGGATTTAGGCACCTAAATCCTTTTGAATCTAATCCTTAGGGTTTGTCTACATTACTAGTCTAGATGCGATACATCGACTGCCGAGTGCTCTCCCGTCGAATCTGGTATTCCACCGGAGCGAAAGGCGCAGGCGGAGTCGATGGGGGAGTGTCAGCCATCGACTTACCACAGTGAAGACACCATAGTAAGTAGATCTAAGTACATCGACTTCAGCTACTTTATTCACGTAGCTGAAGTTGCATAACTTAGATCAATTCTCCCCCCACCCCACCTCCTGTCCAGTGTAGACCAGGCCCTAATTTCTCTATGCCTCAGTTCCCTATTTGTTTTTGGCTTTTAGGTGTTTTGTTTTCTTTTAATTGTATTTCCTTACCTCATAAATGGGAAAGAATTAGTTAATGTTTGTGAGGGTCTAAGAAACTATAGTCATGAGGGGTATATAAACACCTAGATTAAAAAAAAGGAGATTCAAAACCAAATGGAGTGGGATTTCTCTTGCTTTGGCCAAACACATGCACACAAATGATTTTATAGAAACAAAGGATACAATAAAAGATATGCATGCCTAATATTCATAGAAAATCTCCAAGTGCCTAAAATACATTGTTCAGCCATGCTAGAAATATTATATAATTCTGTCAAGGTCAGATTATGGCAAGTGTCAGTTTCTATTTGCTATATAAGCACCAGGTGTTCAAGTTCCAGTAGAACAACCCTAAGGCTAGTATATTTGTTGCATCTAACTTTTCAGAATATTTTTGTTTAACATTTTTATCCATGTTCATAGCTCCTATGTGCCAGTTCTATCTTTTGTCTTTTCTATTCCCCCCATTTCAATCTATGTTGGCCCAGTCTCATACCAAACAAGATTCTCATTATACATCAGGAGGCATATATTAGTACATGTTAAAAACACACATGAGCGATACAAAGCTATGCAATCTTTCTGTATACTATACTTTACATGCAATTTAAATAGGCATACCATTCATAAATAAGGCTCCAGAGGACCTATCTCAAATGCACGTTAAAGCATACAGAGCATGTCTACCAAATGAAAAAAAGAGAAAACCTTTCTATTTTCTAATGGGCTATACATCCTGACTCATAATGATACTCTGGAGTGAAAATGACCTGTACTTCCAAGGTTAAAGGTGAACTGAAAAGCTTTTATGTAATATTCTCTCAATATTTCACTGTTGTATCCTAATATGAGAAAGCCTTGTAATGGAAAAGTTACTTTATGCTAAATGTCTAGAATTAGAAAATTATTTAGAACTGTCTCTCCCTTTCATACCGTACTTAGAAAAATCTGTGCTCTCATGGTGTAAAAACACCCAATCTTATATTGTATACCAGGGGTTCTCAAACGAGGGGTCATGACCCCTTCGAGGGTCATGAGCTGTTAACCTCCACCCACAAAACCCTGATTTGCCTCCACCATTTATACTAGTGTTAAATATAAAAAAAAATATTTTTAATTTATGAAGGGGGTCACACTCAGAGGTTTGCTGTTTGAAAGGGGTCACCAATGCAAAAGTTTGAGAACCACTGGTATATGTCAACCAGTTCCTCTGTTAATAACCTACTGTTCTAAATTCTCCATTATGACAAAATGCTGATCACCAAATACTGAATGACACTGGAATGCAGCAAGTGAGTTGCTATCTGTATCTCTCCACTCTATTTATATTTTTTAAAAATAAAGATTAAGTTTTAAAAATGAGAATGTGTTGGTACTTATTCTAAATAAGGATACAATCCCAGCCCTAATGGGATATAATCCTTCCAAAGCCTATCTTATTTCTTTTAAAGAAAGTCCAATTAACCTGAGCATCATTCAGGCCTCTCTTCTTCCAGAGCAACCGAGGGATGATGAAATTCAAGAGTTCTAACTCACTGACACGGTGCCAAGACTTGATGTGCTGCTGAATATGGGACATTCCAAAGCTAAAGTGGGAGCAAAGGTCATGGATCAGAATGAATTAAACAAACATGGATTAGGAAAGATCAATAAGCCAGGACACAGACTCATCAGGCTCTGTTTAGATAATCTGCTTGTTCTCACTAAAATTTTCTTCCAACATTACAGCAGAAGCAAATGTATTTGAAGCTCATCCTTGTCAGCTCCTGAGAAACCATCAGGAAATCAAGCAGAAGAGATGGTAAACTAGTATCATCAACTGTAAAAACCATGATCCTAAGATACCCTACAAGTACCATGACTCAAAAGGCAGTGTGCAGATCGGCAGGCCCAGAAAATGAAGCTATCCAGTCACCTGCTCTAGCCCATCCACTACAGTACTGCAGAAGAGCAGACATAGATACAGTTGATATAGTGCTGGACTAGGACAACAGGAAAAATTAAAGGTGTTTTCACCTGCATGTTATCTTTGACGATAAAACACTGGCAGAAAAGACCAGTTGTTTTAGAGGAAATAGCTAGGAGAAAAATGAAATTCTACAATCTGGTCAGAGCAAACCCTGAGCAGTGATGAGAAGCTAGGAGGGAGAAGGTTGAAATGAGCAAAGTTCCAATAAGGTAGTGAGTTGGCACACATTGGGCAGGAGCATGAAGAGCTTGAGCAGCAAAAAATGGGAGATTTGCTATGTAAGAGAGAATTCTCACACAAGAGCAGTCTGTTGGTCAGTGGACAAAGCAGACAAAGGCAATATTCTGCAGACTAAGCCAAATAAGGCTGAAAAAGTGGGGAAACCAAAGAGAAGTTTCACCAATATCCCTATGTTGCTGTCCAATGTTTGTTAGGATGCAAATTCTGCCTGTTACTGAAAAAGAACCTCCGCCACTGAAAATGAAAAGAGAAATCTCAGTAGATATCATGCTGTGAAGAAAAACTCTTAAGAACTGTGCTGTTTGCTCAACTCATTTACATTATAATATCATAGACTGTGATTCTTCCCTCATTTCCATGGGCTTTACATTATTGTAACTTCAGTAGTTACTCCTGATTTACACCAGTTTCAATGATAATCAGGCCAATAGAGTTTAGAAATGGAAAAGATCTGTCTGGTCATGTACTCCTTTTTCCTGTCACTATGGGATTTTTCTCTTTGGTATATTTTCTAGTGATTTGCCAAGCTGGTTTTAAATTGCTGTTGACAAAGAATTTTATAGATAAAGCCCAATTCACTAATGCATTAAAACCAATGGGATTTTTGCCTGAGATAGGACTGCAGGACCATCATCTATAAGTTTGAGAATGGCTAGCTGACTTCTAGCAGAGTGACAGATGGACAAAAAACACTTACTCTCCTAGCAGGAAAAAAGCTCAGGGAAATTGCAAACTGCAAAACAAATACTATTCTTGGGCATCTGACTAGGATATTGTAAGAATATCAATAAGAGAGAGAACAAATCAGCTACAGGATAGATCAGAAAACTTTAGTATCAAACAGTGAATATCAAAATAATCCCTGAAAATTATAAGTGACTCCATCAACAGCTATAGATATACCAAAATAAAAATTGACTTGATTTATAAATTCATAGATTTATTTTTCTTGTTTTTTTAGGCCAGAAAGGAGTATTGTGACCTTCCAGTGTGACCTCCTGTATAACAGTCTATAGAACTTCCCTGTATTTGTTCCTGCTTCAAGTCCAATACTTTGAACTAGCACATAACTTTTAGAAAAACATCCAATACAAATTTTAAAATTGCCAGTGGTGGCAAATCCATCAAAATCATTGGTTAAGTTGTTGCAATGGTTAATTACCCTCACTGTTAAAAATTGGCACCTTACTTTTAGTCTGAATTTGTCTAGATTCAACTTCTAGACATTGGATCTTATTCTCTCTTTGTCTGCTAAATTAAAGAGCCCTCTATTATAAAACTCTTCCCCACATACATACTTATAGACTGTGATCAAACATTCTCTATTATAAGCTAAAAGAGATCAAGCTCCTTCAGTCTTTCACTATAAGACATGTTTTCCAGTCCTTCAATCATTCTCATGGCTCTGCTCTGAACTCTAGCCAATTTTCATCACCCTTCTTGAAGTGTGGACACCAGAACTAGACACAGTATTCCAGTAGCAGTCTCAGCAATGCCAATACAGAGGTAATATAATCTCCCTGTTTATATATCCAAGGACCACATTATCCCTTTTAGCCACAGCACTGCCCGGAGAGCTCATGTTCCGCTGACTATCCACTATGACCCCAAAGTCTTAACTCTTAAAGCTCACCCATACCAACAAAAGGGAATAGCTGATCCTTGGCTCCTACCTACATAATCATTGCTTTTTTGGCAGACAAAGTTTGGATTACTCCACAGGAAAGAGGCTTCATATACATTTAATTAACTGTCTGCATGCATTGAAAAACAGCACTAAACTAGTAGGCCCTTCAAACTGATGCAAAGCTCATTCAAATTAATGGAAACATTTCCATTGATTTCAACTGGCTTTCCATCAGGACCTCAAAAAACACTACTGCCAGTTTGGTAAAGTTATAAAAGTAACATATGAAAATCACTGTACCCCATGCAAGCAGAAAGCTTTGTTAACTGTTTGTTCATGGATTTGGGTTTTATGTTTTATTTTGTTTTAATAAGAGTTGCTATGAACCATATGCACAATAATTATGATTTTTAAAATGCAGCATTTAGAATAATCTTAAATAAAAGAACTTTTTAAATGCCATTCAGATTTATGTGGATACATTGATTGTGACATATTCCTTTACTGTACAAAGTTCATAGTGCATATGATTGCAAATTTATATTACAATATGTGTACTACGTTGTTCACTAACAGATATTTAAGTGCACTTCCTGAAGAAATGTAAGTGCTATTACTGTGAGTGACATGCCATATGGCAATCAGGATCAGCTGCAGCTCTAAACACTGCTGTCTTTTTTTCTCATACTACAATTTTACACGATGCAATGTTTTTCTGTAATTGTTCAGCATTATACAATTTAAGCCAGCCATATCCTAAAATGTCACTTTATGGGGTTGCAGATGATCCTTCTCACCATAAGCCTGCATTTATTTCAAAGATGTCTATCATGCTGTCATCCCACAAGTGCCCTCAAAATTTTAAAATTTCTCTATGCTTCAGTTTTTAATGTAAGAAAAATGTATTATGCAAGACAAAGAAATGGCAGTCAAAAAGTAAATGATGTGAAATGTCACTTGAAAATACAACAGGCACGCAAATACAAAGCTTGTGTACTCCTACAGGGTGACAATATTTGCACTATCTGCAAAAGTACATATTAGAGACAACACTATAGGTACAGAGTGCTACTTTTTGTAAAAGGAAGTGCCCCCAGGTCCCCAGGGCAAAAGTAAAGAGGTTTTTTCTCAGTTGATTCAAGGAGACGCTTAATTTTTTCAGTGGGTATTGATACAGGGATTAGCAATGAAAATAATATTACTTTCTAGCATCAAATGCATCCAACAGTTGTTTACTAACTTAAATGGAGTTACAACTGAGATCATATGGTCCAGTATAACAAGGAAAAACAAAGCTTGTTAATGTAACATTAAAGTGCACTTCCACTGCAAAGAGACTATACAAAAATGGCCACTTCTTAATCAAAAGATCAACTCCCTTTGTGTCTTCAGATCAGCTTACTTTAATGCCACAAATAGTCTACTATTGTCTGCTTCTGTTACCGTTGAAGAGCCAGTACAACTATGGATAAAGGACATGAATTTTATTGTGGCTCACATGTCATCAATGAAATTGTGAACTAAGTTTCTGTTTCAAGGCCAAATTTGCCTCATTTACCCCTGTACTTCTCCACTGTCTTCATTTGGGTTGGACAAGTATAAGTGAGGGCAAAATCTGAAGACAATGAAACTGTAACTGAAGGCAAATTTTAACTTGCAGAAAATGTTACTGATTATAATCCAGAAGCAAGAAAAGATACAATTTGACTTTTGTATCCCTGTTGGAGTTTTAGATCCTAAGAAGAAAACAGAATAACTTGTACATTGAGCATATTGGATCTGGAAACCACTGCAATGCAATAAATATGGAACTCTACAATGGAATTTATAAAAAGTCACTTTTTGAATTAGAATTGCAATTCATGGAAAATGTTTTCTGTATGGGGTAATAGATATACTCTCACAACCTACGTTGGTTTCCATTCTTTGGTATATTGTTTCATGTTCAAATTTAAAGGCAGAATAGAAATGAAAACTCCTTTGTTATTAATTTGTTAAAAGTTTAAACCAAGGACAGAGGCAAAATATGACCACAACATCTCTTAATTATGTCCATCATGTCTAGACTTTGGAGAACATACAGTACCAGTATAATACAATTCATGTAACCCTCTATTCTGAGATTACAAAGGCTTCAATGACTACATACAGTAGTAGAGTTATGTTAGAATAACATGCATGCCTTAGCTCAGAATTTCCATGGCTTTCACCATCTATGATCTTCTGTTTCTTTTACATATTTTATATTAATTTTCTGTTGAGGGATTAGAACTTAAATAGCAGTATGTGGCAGATTTGTGGTATAATAAATTGGCACAAAATATAGTGGAAACTTCCATTTAAATTTCTGAGGCTGGACACAAAATGCAGGCTACCTCCAAAAATTTTAGTCCCCCTTTGAATTTTAAAAAGTCTAGCTCACTGGAGAGCTTGCAGACTGTTGTTGTGAAATAGAGGAAGAATGAGTTTTGTTTACACTAGATCCCACCTAATATATGGTAGAGATTGTCATGACAGGTTTCAGAGTAGCAGCCGTGTTAGTCTGTATTCGCAAAAAGAAAAGGAGTACTTGTGGCACCTTAGAGACTAACAAATTTATTAGAGCATAAGCTTTCGTGAGCTACAGCTCACTTCAGTAGCTCACGAAAGCTTATGCTCTAATAAATTTGTTAGTCTCTAAGGTGCCACAAGTACTCCTTTTCTTATTGTCATGACAGTTGTACATGTGGCCATTCACAAATCTGATAATGTGTAAGAAAATGGATTCTTTGGTCACTCTGATTGTGAAACTTTGAATTATGATTTGGCCACTCAGTGGAACCATGAGTGAGGGGCTGTGGAAAGCAAGGAACAGAAAGATAAAATAAAGAGAAGAAAAATAAATAAATCTGGACCCAAAGAAAAGAAAAAAAGCAAGTTTGAAGTCAAAGGGAAGAGAGCAGGATGTTTTTAAAGTGAATAAAAGTGAGATCTGCTAGACCAGGGTTCGGCAACCTTTGGCACGCCGCCCGTCAGGGAAATCTGCTGGTAGGCCGGAACAGTTTGTTTACCTATAGCATCTGCAGGTTCGGCCGATCGCAGCTCCCACTGGCCATGGTTTGCCATTGAAGCCAATGGAGGCTATGGGAAGCAGCGGCCAGCACATCCTTCGGCCCTACGCCACTTCCCACAGCCCCCATTGGCCTGGAACGGCAAACCGTGGCCAGTGGGAGCTGCGATCGGCCAAACCTGCAGATGTTTCACGTAAACAAACCATCCCGGGCCAGCAGTGGATTTCCTGACAGGCTGCATGCCAAATTCCTGTGCTAGACGATGTATTGCTGATTCCTGTTGCCAATTCCTGTGCTAGATGATGTATTAAAACTGTATATTTAATTACAATGAGAAGTAGTGTTGATTCACGATGTTTTTTCCTGAGTATTACTAATAAACAGGGCTGGTCAGAAAATATTGATGACGATGAAAAGAAATAACATTTTTAGAACATTTTAGTGTGTTTTTCTTTTTTTCTGATCAGTTTTACTAATAAAACGCTTACCTTTGTGGTAACTATACTTGCCTCTCGTATGCTACTTGATCTTGCAGCTTCTATAGAGTCTTCCATCAGGCAGACATTTACTTTTTTCTGAAATTCATGTTTTCATTTTAATCTGAATAACCAAAAATATGACTAATTGCTTTAGATGCAAAAAAAACCAAAAACCTTTTTTTTTGGTTAAAAATGGAAAGTATACAAAGCATTGAAAATTTTCAGTTAGTGTTTTTGGAAATGATAAAGCTATAAAATGCTCCAAATTCTAATTTTAATGGAAGTTTACCAAATAATGTTACTATGTTGTTTTAATATGTTTTCTGTTTAATACATACATGATTAACACGATGTAAAAAGTATTGTAGTGGATGAACTGGAGAAGACTGTCAATAAAAATCCATTAACATGATCTATATATAACAAGAGCATTGAAGTACCAGGATATTTCTATCTACAATTTTTCTCCCATCTATATGACCTAGTGTTCAGGTTACCATGAATTTAAAATACTTAAGTAAAATGATGATCATAATAAAATGTTTGTTATGTAGAAAGTGAGCCAAACATGTATTAACTGGTCTTATGCTAGCTTGTGGTTACATCAAAGTTGTAGTTTGAGGGTATCTCTGGGTGGAGAAGAAAGGTATGTCAAACAAAATGTAAGCACAAGGAAATATGAAATTTAGTTTAGTTGATAGATGTCATCTTAAACTATGGTGAGTCTCTGTGTTTATTTGAATGTGTTTTTTAGATGAAGATTGAGACACAAACTCATAGCATATATTCTGACTTAAATATCGTGCCAAATGTCATTGGAAAGATGCTTTTCTCTAGATCTGCAGTAAGAGCTTGGTTTTGTTTGATAAGCTCTCAGATTTGAGATATGAGCTTTCATGTTCAGCTATGACTATATTGTGATCCTTGGATATGGATCATTATAGTCCAAAAATGAATGCTTCAGAAAATGCTAATATGTTTTAAATGGCGGCGGCAGGCGGGGGGGGGGGAATGGAAACATTTTGCAATTTTAACTACAGTAGGCACAACCAGCAGAAAGTTCTTAATGGGGAGGTAAATAATGTTACTGCTCAAAAGGTTCTGTCCGTATTTTTTCTGATGAGCAGTTGGAAGAGCAAAACAAGAAAATTTGCACTAAGGGTGAAGGACAGAAACAAAACAAAGAAGAAGAGAGATAAGACAAAATAATTTAAAGAATGGAGCAGAGCTTGAGAAGAGTGAAACAGACTCCATTGCTTAACACCACTTATTACCATATCACCCAGAGCTAATTGGATTACATTGTTAAATATTGGAGAGCGGTGGATAACAAGTAGTCATTTGTCAGACTACATAGTTCTCCTTAGTATCATTTTGGGACAAATGAAATAAATAAGGTATGAATCAGGCAAGAAGGTTTTTGCCCTTATTATTCTTTTGCATTATTATCAATCAACATTTCTAGAGCAAAAAGAATTAAAAGGGAAAAGAAAGAATGAAAATGTTAACCACTGATGTGACAAGCCACAGCAAAAGATCTGTGAAATCCCAGCTGAATTGTTTAACAGAGACTCACATTAGTTCAATGCATTAAATTAAATTAAATTAAATTAAATTAAAATCTGTTTTTATTCGAGTGTCTTGTGAAAATGAGACAAATGTGTTTATCAACTAGACTGGCAGGGCTGCTGTAAAAGACCAGCCTAACAATAAAATAGAATGAAGACACTGAAGCAAGTTTAAATATGAATATTGTATAGTAATGTAAAATAACTGAAATATTATCCTTGGATTGGGCACTTTCATGTAATTTAAGTTGAATAGCTATGTTTAGTAGCATTATGTAGCTTACTGCATATAAAATATTCATGATGGCTTTGCACAATATTTATATGTTTAAAACTTTTAAACATAATATATAAATGTTCCTGTTTATCATGCATAATTTTGCAATTACCTCCTGTTTGGGTGATTCTCAGTAACCTAGTTTGAAGTTTTGTTTCTATTAGTAAATGTAGTCTGCTTTTGGTTAGATCAAGCCATTATGACAATTACTCTAAACAAGGGCAAGGAACATTTACCTACTCTAAATAAAGGAATTATTTTATTCAATATGAATTTTTTTCCAGATTTCTAGACCTCTTTGAGCTTGGGGCAATCAGCTTTTTACCTGGCCAGCAAATTGAATAATCTGTTAAATGGCTTGTGAATGATCCATATTTCTCCCCTTTCCCATCTTTTATATACTTCAGTAACATGCTGTGGAAAAACGTGCTGTTCTTCCTCCAAGCCAGAGGAAGCAGAAATGCTTAAATAAATACCTTTACTATAGCACCAGTCATCTGAGGATCTCAGTATATCTCAAAAACATTCATTAATTATGCCTCATGGCACCTCTGCATGGCTAGTATTATCATAAACATTTTACATATAGACTAAGGCATAGAAATAGTAATGGCCAAGATTTTCAAATTTGGGTGCTTAAAGTTGGCGCTAAAATACATACTTTGGCACCAGAATAAGTGTCCTGACTTTAAGCACCTCTGAAAATCAGGCCAGTTAGATACTAGTGCCTAATTAAGGATTGTAGATGCCTAATTTTAGGTATCCATTAATAAATGTTGACCAAATGTTACCCAGAGTTTCACATTGAGTCAGTAGCAAGTCAGAAATAGAAGCAAATGAGCCCTGAGTTCTCACTCCAAGCCTTGTGCTCTAGTTATGAGACATAACGGGCCTGTTATCCCTTATGACTGCACAGCCAACATGAAGCTTCTGTTGGCTGCCTATAGCAGCTATTTATTGATCAATTGAATAAGGCGAAAATATAAAATACTGGCCAAAACAGCAGTTTTTCTGATGAATTTCTGTAACACACTAACTGTGTTATTAGGAGCTCATAAAAATGACTGGATTAGTTATCTTTGTCCTATGAGTGGAAGGAAAGGGAATTCTTTGCATTCAGATGGAAAGCTGAAGGCACTCTCCACAATTTCCCTGGTTCGATGCTTTATTCACTCACTAAGCCTGTTTTGCATCTATCATTCATCCTCCTGGCGGATAACATTACTCATCAATCAGAGCTAGAGGGGGCCAATATTCAGTAAAACTAGTTTTCTTCTCCCATTCTCCCAAAACTGTCATTGGAGCAGCCTTTTGTCTGGCAGTTCTGTGGAGTGAGAAACCAGGACCAGAAATCAAATGTGGAGACTAATATGGGCTAATGTGGATGAGCACAATTGATTAGTTATCGGTCATTGTGATTTAGCAAAAAGTAACTGGAAAAAGTATTACTTCTGTACATCTAAATACTAACATAAAATTGGCATTTCAAAAATCTGTTACTGACTTTCTATTAGATATCATAATTGAAGTAATGATTACTTTACAACACATCTTCTGTGTTAGTACACATAAGCAAATATCAGCAAAACCCAGTGAAATTTCAATAAAATTGGACACTGTGATATACTGATTCCCTACCCACGCTCCACCCTTTCAATCTAATAATGGCATTATTCCCATTGCATGCACAAATCCCCACTGGCCTTTCAAAATTGTCATGAACACTTACCAACATACCACATACACAATGTTAACCGCCCCTCCCCAACAGCACAATCATCCACCATATCACCCACCCTGGAACAACTGGTCCCTCCAACTCCATAGCACCTAATTTTGGACATTCCCTCTGACAGATCCAACATCTGGCCTCACCTCATCACACCAAAATCTCCTCCGTTCCCTCAAATCAACCACGAAAGGCATGTCATGTTCCTTTTACAGCTATGGACTGGCTAAAGAGCTTGCTTATACACACCAGATGTGAGGTTTGTTTAATTAAGGTATTTTATACACAGTGCCACCTAGTGGCTATACAATATAATACAGTTTAGCATTCCATTACAGGCATATAATACAGTTTAGCATTCCCTCTTTCCGTATCCCAGGGCCACAGTCTCCTCTCATCTCGCAGGCACAATCACCCAGGCAACTCTTCCTCCCTAGTATCACTCCTGTCCCTGTTATTTCATTAGTTGTCCCCCGTACTCATTTGGTTTCCAGGTCCTGTGGATCCCCCTCCTTTAGCACTTCCCGGATCCCAACAGGATCACAATCTTCTTTGATTTACCCATACAGGCACTTCCTTTCTCTGTACTACAGTTTCACCTCTACCTGGGTATACATTGTGTTGCTGAATATTTTGGCCTCACCAGCTGCTTCCATGAGTGATGGTAGCTCTCACTGCTGTCTCCTGTGCAGATCATATTGTACTGATCTTCCCTTTCTCCTCCTCTTTACTTCAGCCTACCAACAGCAAGTGGCCATTAGCAGTAGCAAAATCGCTGATAGAAAAAAAGAGCTGACTTTTAAAATTAAATATAGTGGTGATTCTGCAAAGACTTAAGCATGTGAAAAACTTTACACATACGGCTAGTCTCCCTGTCTTCATGGAACTACTTAAGTGCGTAAACTTATGTATGTAGATAAGTCTTTGCAATGTCTGGGCCTAAGTTTGTGTACAATACAGTACCACCATTAGCTAGCTGACTGTCACCATTCAAACCTACTGTCCACATCAGGTTATTTATTTCATTGTAAGAAGTGCTGTTGTAATAGCCTTAACATTTTTTGTAGAAATGCTTTAGCAAATTAGCATGACAGCAATTTACTAATTATACTCTTGGTTAAAAGTCTTTTTTTTTTTGTGAGCATGTAGTCTGCTCTTTCGTCTGTTCTTCTGTGCACTAACCAGAATCATGTAGGTGGGCTGATAGCTGCTCTTTTATCTAACCAGGTGGAGGGCAAAGGGAAGAGAATCTTTCTACTTTCCAGCTTCTGATATGGCATTTGAAAGGCCATTTAAACATGAAGAAAAGAGAAGATGAATTTCTGAACCCTATAGCTGAGGAGTCTAAGTCACAAATTAGATGAGCCCCCTATGGAGGGAAGGTATTTGAGCCCCCTATGGAGGGAAGGTATAATTGCAGGTTAGGCTATTATGGGCATACTGAAGAAAAAGGAATTGGGAAAAGTTGCTATAATTAAACTTTCTACCTGTAATGGTAAAATTTAGGGAGAAGGTAGTTGCTTTTAATAGTGAAACAACTCAGTGTTAATTAGAGCTGATCAGAAAACATTTTTCCCATGGGAAATTTCATATTTAAAATCCCCTTTAAAAAAATTACCAAAAAGTTTCATGTTTTCTAAGGGATTTTCATTTAGTAACAAAATTAATTATCTTATTTTGTTTAGTTTTGAAGTTAAATTTTTGTTTTAAAATTTCTGATCAGAAAACACAAAAAAATAATTAAAACAGACATTTTCCCAACGATAATTTTAATGAAACCAAAGGAAACTTTTTCAATCAAAAATTTCAACCAGCTTTTGTGGTTAATATCTTAAGTGGAGAATTTAACTGGGTAGCCAAATTTCACTGAAGAAAGATGGGGTAAGAGAAGAATCTGCCAGGGTATTTTATGAATTCAAATCAACCTAGGTGATTTTAGCTCAATGTTAATAACTTTACTTGTTTTTAATGCAGTAAGCAAGACCTGTAACAAAATCTGAGAATCTCCCAAAACATCCTCAGAGAGGATGTCCTTCTCAGATATGGAAACAATATATGAATGTGGGGAAAGGTATTTTCTCCAAGATCCAAAGAGCGGTGTCTGAGTGCTAGCAAGTCCATTCCTGGCATAGGGTTTAATTGATAGTTGTACTGTACAGTAAGATTTAGAACAATTAAAAATGATTCTGTAGAATGGGCATGATTATGCTGACCTCCTTTGTAAAGCATTTTGAGATCCACTGGTGAAAAATGCTATCTAAGAGCTAGGTTTTACGTACTATCATTATTATAATTTGATAACTATGATGTGTTAAATGGACTTGTTCATATCATTTCATATCATCATATCATATCATCATATCAGTTTTACCTAAATCTTTATATAGCAACCATCATCCAGCTGGGCATTAACAGAATTACACAAAGCAAAATTCAGTCAAAAGGACTTATATTCTAAACCCATCACTCCAGTGCAGTGGTGGGCAACCTGAGGCCCGTGGGCTGCACGCGGCTTGCCAGGATAATCCTGCAGCTCCCATTGGCTGGGAACGGTGAACCGTGGCTGCTGGGAGCTGTGAGTGGCCATGCCTGCGGATGGTCAATGTAAACAAACTGTCTCGCAGCCTGCCAGCGGATTACCCAGATGGGTTGCTTCCGGCCCATGGGCCTCAGGTTGCCCACCACTGCTCTAGTGATAGAGTGACCATACCAAAAAAAAAAAAAAAGGAGTTATCTCCAGGGGGAAAGATGGCCTATCATTCTGGTAGTTTCATTACAGAAAGGCAAGTGTAAAAAGATTATCCTTTTTGTGGGGTCTGAAGATGTTAATATCCAGGTTCCTTCTGTCTCCCTGTGAGATAGTATTCCACACCATGCTCCTGTTTCTGAAAATGCCTTGACCTCAGTCTCCAACGACCACACCCAAGATTTTAGTGCCTTATACTCTCCTCTTGGAGTCCAATATGCATATTGAATAGGAATGGAGACCGGATGGAGTCCCGTGGTGAATGCTCTTAAGAAAGAGGATCAGCTGCTCTTTGTGTTTTGGAAAAAAATTAATAGTACATATAATAATTATCATATTTAAATCACTTTACAGCTTCAATACACTGCACAATCGTCAAGTAATTAATGTTTACATACCATTAACATATTCCAATATGCAAAGACATTGAAACAACAGATAGTTTAAGAATGCACAAGGCAAATCCCTAAGCAATCCTAAGAAGCTACATAACCTAGAAGTCAAATTCTCTATAAGCCTTTGAAGAGCAATGTACACAAACTGTTGGACAAAGTGACAGGAGAAATCGTTTGGAAAGTGTCAAAAATCCCAAATGGAGTTCAGTGGGTTAGATGCACCTCCAGAATGTCAGAGTGAGCAGAATGGTGCCTTTGGTCTGACTGGACCTATCTGTATTTATGATTAGGTGGGAGAGAATTCACCAGATCAGGAATTTTTCTTGTAAACATTGTGAGATTTTACTATTAGTTCTGACAACTTATTTGCTTATGATCTGATCCTGTGTTTCTCATGTCCATAAAAGCCCCATTGATTTAAATGGGAGTACTGAGTGCACAAGGAATGCAGGATAAGGTCTTTAGAGTTTAGAATCATTGTTTAGATTTTAGGCATGCTTGGAGCCAGCACTCTAGATTAATAGAACACTTTGCTTCAACTAGCACCAGGTCTCCTGCATCCCTCCCCAATTCCCTCTGTCCTTAGTTAACATACTTCCTTATCCCTTCACATTAACCAGAGAAATGCTCTCTACCACCACATGCTGCTGAAAGTTCCTCAGAGGAGGCACAACATGAGCTGGAGTTTGCATATTGTGTCTGATCTCTGTGCACATCTCTGCCATGGAAAATGGTGACTGTCTGGATTATTTGTGTGTGTTTTTTTCCTTTCTTAAGTATTGTTGCTGGAATCCTTAACAGGGGTGTATTTATTATGAGGGCGAGTGCATTTTCAGGACCTAGACCAGGAACTGTAAATCATGCTAAAGATATTTGTAGTTGATTAATTCCATGAGGGAGATAAGAAAACCAAAACAAAGAACAGGAGAATACTCTTGTACGTGTATGAAATAAATCTTTATTGTAATGGGATTCCAAAAATTGCAGTACTGATGCCTTTGCATGGCTTTCCACTCTAACAAAGCCCCTCATTACAGTTTTATTTGGAAAAAAGCTTAGAAGCATAGTGTAATGGCCACCGAAAACTCAAGCATCCTGCAAATTGGGGGCTGGAAATTATAAGTTTTACAATGAGTTCAATGGGAAAGTCATAGGCCAGGCTCCCACTTCTTTGAGGTATTTTCCTCTTTCATTGTCAGCACTATAATAGGCAATCAGTTCCTGAAATGGTGCCCTGCTGTCTAGATGAAGCATTTATAGGTATTTTAACCAATCCATTTGAACACTAGTGAATAAAAATAGTTAGACCTTAATAATTTAGGTTTTAAGGCCCTAATCCTGCAATGAGCTCTGCACAGGCAAACCCTGTGTCCACCTGGAGCTCATTGCAGGATTGAAGCCTAAATTACTAAATTGCCCAATGCAAGTGAATCTTCTGATTTCACACCTGGATTTAGCATGACAGGAAACAATATTACAAATAGAACATCCTGATTGCTACTAAAAATATGGTGTCTGTCCTTTGAAAAGTTAATTTCCATAGACTTATGCACATAGATTTTCATAGTAATCTGGTGACAGAAGATATTGCTCCTAATGAATTAGAGGATTACTAAAAAAATTATATATAAATCACCACAAATAATTTTCATGGGGAAATACTGTCTCTAAGTGCATTCTAGGCAAAACCCTATGCAGAAAACAGCATTTATTTATAGAGCCATAACACTATGTTCTTAGTAAAAAGGAAATTGCTATGTCAACAATGACCCTATATTGCTAGAAAGCATACACACTGGGTACACAGGTGACCCTGCAGGCTTCATTAAGGATGAAATTCATTTTTTTCTGCATAATGCCTAAACAATGCCACCTGGCCCCACTCCTTTCCCATTTATCATCCTCAATGCTGTTCTATGCAATGTTGGCACAGCCAAGTATTGCCAACTTCAAACATTCAAAAATCATGATTATGCCCCAAAATATCATGAGATTGGCTTTAAATTATATATAAATTTGAGGTTCCTTATTTCCCTTTTGTGAAAATAGAGAGTGCACTCAAGTCATATTTTCAAGCTGTTCTCTACAACTATGAGGGCTACATTAAAAAATATGAAAGTTGAGATTTTCCTGGGGTCTCTTCTTTCCAGAGTGGAGGTGTTGAGAAAAACACCAAATTCCATGAGACTCGTGATAAAGTGGGGAGAGTTATCAACTCTGCAATCCCGAGCAGGCTGAAGCATGTGCTTAACAGCATGTGAATAGTCCCATTCAACAGGATGTGATTAAGTCTTCATAGGAGCAAGATCCAAGTACACAAGGTAGGTGGAGGAAGCTCTGTGCCTGCTCCCATAGGTGCAGGCAGGACCCCCTGGCTTTAAGAGGTTTCTATTATATACAGGGTTTAAAGTTTGGTTCAATTGCTCTCAGCACCCCCACTATAAAAATTATTCCAGCACCCCTGCCTGTTCCTTCAGAAGCCTCCACTCCATGGCACAGCCACTGTATTGGTTTTTATGTTTTGTTCTTAGTGAAAGCCAATATTTACTTAGGGCTTGTCTACACAGCAAGTTAATGCATTGCAAATCAGAGTAACACAGCACCAGTTTACTGCATAGTAATAGAATCATAGAAATATAGGGCTGGAGGGGCCTTTACTAGTTATGTTGTCCAACTTCTGAGCTGAGGCAGGACTAAGTATAACTAGACCATCCCTGACAGGGGTTTGTCTGACCTGTTCTTAAAAACCTCAATGGCAGGGATCCCTCAACCTCTCTAGGAAGCCAATTCCAGTCTCAACTATCTTTATAGTTTAAAAATTTTCTCTAATATCAAAATCTCCCTTGCTGCAGATTAAGCTGGCCGAGGAACTTACTGGCCACCGCTTCCAGCAGCTCCCATTGGCCTGGAACAGCGAACTACGGCCACAGGGAGCCACAGTTGGCCGAACCTGCGGACCCGGCAGTTAAACAAACTGGCCCGGCACACCAGGGGCTTTCCCTGTACAAGCAGCGGAACAAGTTTGGGAACCACTAGCCTAGCCAGTTATTTCCCTTTTTGTAGTTGTGCATTTGATTTTCCTTCATAAATGTAGTACTTGGCACTTGGCTTTATTGAATTTCATCTTGTTGATTTCAGACCCATTCTTCAATTTGTCAAGGTCATATTGAATACTAATCCTATCCATCAAAGTGCTAGCAACTCTTCCTACTTTGGTGTCATTTGCAAATTTTATAAGCATACTCTCTACACAATGGATTGTGTGGTGTGGTCTGGGTGAAAGCTGGAGGCATGTAGGTAGGCATAGCGGTCAGTAGGTTTCCAGTTTAGGGTGGTGTTTATGTGACCATCGCTTATTAGCACCAGAGTGTCCAGGAAGTGGATCTCTTGTGTGGACTGGTCCAGGCTGAGGTTGATGGTGGGATGGAAATTGTTGAAATCATGGTGGAATTCCTCAAGGGCTTCTTTTCCATGGGTCCAGATGATGAAGATGGCATCAATGTAGTGCAAGTAGAGTAGGGGCATTAGGGGACGAGAGCTGAGGAAACGTTGTTCTAAGTCAGCCATAAAAATGTTGGCATACTGTGGGGCCATGCGGGTCTCTAAGGTGCCAAAAGTACTCCTTTTCTTTTTGTGGATACAGACTAACTCGGCTGCTACTCAGAAACCTTCCATTATCTAAGTCATTAATGAAAATATTGATTAGTACCAGACCCAGGACAGACCTCTGCAGGACCCCACTTCCTCTTTCTCCCCTTGCCCCAGTTTGGTAGTAGACCATTGATAATTACTCTATGAATATAGTCTTTCAACCAGTGTTTCACCCACCTTATAGTAACTTCATTTAGACATTTCCCTAGTGTGCTTATGAGAATGTCATGTGAGACTGTGTCAAAAAGCTTTACTAAAATCAAGATATATCACTTCTACAGCTTCCCCACATCCACTAGGCCAGTGTGGACATATCTACAGCACACTGAAAGTCCTGGAGTCCAGCTTGGCTTACTAGTACTTGAAAATATATGAAAGATTATCGAGTCATGATTACTGTCTTTTTTACATGTAGAACAGTGGAAGAACAGCAACACAAAGAACAATCATGCTTTCCTTCAGTTTTCATGAAAAACACTGTAAATTGGTTTACTTTGTTTGTAATTAAAGTTGTTTCCTATTTGTAAATTCTTTGGGGCAAGGCCTGACTTCTTGTTATGTGTATACAATGCAATGGGCCCCAAACCCAGATTAGGGCCTCGAGGCACTTTTTATTTTTAATAATAAAAATAATGAATAACTTCTGATAATCCCATTTTTATTTCAATACTTTCATATTAAAAATTAGATATTTTAGAATGTATTTGAGTGAATTAAAATGTGTAGATCCTCTTAAAGCAACACTGCCCCATAGTTTAAGTCCCAAATATAAATTTTCATTAATTTTGTGAGAAGTTTAAGAAAACGTAGCATTAGTAGATATATTTCATACCATATTAAAGATGAAAATTGTTTGTTTGATTATAGGCTATTTACATAGAATATTTCTAATTATGGTTATAACCTGGCCTCCTATGGCCAACCATATAAAGTTTTTATTCTGGGAGAGACAAAGGTCAAAATAGGCTTTATGGAAAAGTGCAAAAGAGAGACAAAAATCCAAATGGTTCCAGAAATAGAACATGGGCCATATATCATCCATTCATAGTGTTAGCAGTGAAACTTACTTCATACTTTCATACCAATGGTGTATGGTTCCAATTAGACACATCCCCACAATCTATAGGTCATTGGGGCTAGAATCTGCCTGGTCCTATGTGGGTTGGCAGTTGTTAAGGAAGAATTAAGGAGTCTCTCCACCAGCTTGCACAGTCTGGATAAAATCCAGGTAGAATAACGGTCCCTGCATTGGGGCTGTTACCAATATGTTCTCCTGAGGAAGTATGGTACCGCAAGGTGAGGAGGTGGATTAGGGAGTAAGTGAATGAGAAATATAATTCCAAAGGAGAGCTTCAGTAACTCAGCCAGAGGTTATGGGCCTCCAACAGGTGTGGGTGGGTGAGGTTCTGTGGCCTGCAATGCAGAGCAGGTCAGACTAGATGATCATGATGGTCCCTTCTGTTCTTAAAGTCTAGGAGTCTATGAGGAGGATCAGAGAGGTGTGGCTGTTCACATGGGGGAAATTATACTATGCCCTTTAGAAAGGTATAGCAGTTCCTACTCCCATCAGTGCAATGGAAAGCTTCTCATAAAGGATGACCCTGGTGCCTCCTCCATGACAGTGAGATTCTGCACTGCTCCACTGCAGGGCTTTGCCAAACAAGCATGTCAATGATTATGTGTCAGGGAATGGGGGGAGCTGTGAAATTTCTATTCTATAAGTTAGATATACCCCAGGTAGATATATTCAAGAGTTCTGTATCATGACAGATGAACAGCTCAGGCTGATAACAAAATGTGTCCTAGCTAATGACTAGACTTGCTTTTAGACTCTCAGCAGAAAATGACTGAATCAGGTTACACAAAGAAACTTCCTGGTAATGGATAAATGCTAGATAGCCAGTTACTGGGAAAAGACACGAATGTATGGAAGGAGCCCCAGTGATGAACTGCAGCCACTAAATGTGCTAATGACAAGACCTTGTTGAAAATACACCCCTAGCCTGTACAAACTTCATAGCCACAGTTCACCATGCACCAACCCTGTTGACACCATTTTTTTTTCTAGGAGTTAAGAGTAGGATCCCAAATTTGATCTGAAGCTACTGGACTAAGGAAAAAGGGGCAGATTTGGTTGTATTCTTTGTTTAGCTCACATTTTTGTTTGCTTTTTCTGGCTGTCTCCTACACATAACAAACACAAGCCGGTTCATTTTGGATTACAATTTAAATTATCTGGGCCTGCAGATGGAAAGGGGGAGAAAGGACTGGTGTTTTCTATCTCTGGTTCCCTTTGATTCCACATTTGTATTTGTTCCCAGCTGATTCTGGTTTCTTCATGGTAGTTCCCCACTCCTGATGGCGTGGCTGTTGGCACTTTAGTGGTAGGACCCACTGTCCTCACCAGAGCTCAAATTGCCCAGCACCCTCTTCCAGCAAAAGAGGCTACTCAGCCCATATTTACAGTGAGAAGGCTCATTTAACCTCCAGTTTGACAGCCAAAGCCCTGCAAGAAGCTCTATCCAAGGACATAATGGCCAAACCCTTTAGTAAGCGTGGAGGGGCCAAAAAGAAATCAGATCAAAAAAGTTCCACATGACCACGGACAAGTCTCCCCAGATTCCATGTTACTGACTTCTCAGATCAGAGACACTTCCAAAACTGATAAAACCTAGAGTAATTAAATGTTTCTGGCACTTCTACAAGGATTCAATATGGCATTCAATCTGAGACTCACTCTGAAAATCTAGAATTAAAAGAAGATTATTTTTTTCTTAATGCAGTATCAGTTTGGGGATTTGAACATTACAGTTGTAAATGTGGATGATATATTCCATCACAACAATCCAGCATTAATTCTCTACACATTTTGAGGTATGTCATAATGACAGATAATGCTGCCCCTTTTGGCCCAAGAGGTTAGGCTTATCTGGGAGGTCTTGCAACTTGTTTCTATTTGAAGAAATGTATTATATGAGTCAAGTATTTCTTTGGTGCAGTTCTGTTTATTTACAAAAAATGTACACAGAGTCCTGTTTCCCCAAACACAGTAGAACAGGATGCAATTTCCTTGCTCACTGTTTACAGGCCATTTTCCAGCCAGCACTCTACCCAAGGAAGCTTTCTCTCTTGGTTCCCACTTAGGGTTACACTCACCCAGAGCTTCTCTGGCTTTCTTCTCACTTTTCTGGGTGATAACTTCTGATGTACACAAGCAACTCAACTACAATCTAATCAATGCCCCATCCCCTGTGTTTGCAATCAGTTCCTAAGGATACTCCTCTTATTCTCCCTGAGTTAATTTTTAGGCCTTCCATATCACCAGTGCTTTGGGTAGCGGCTTTTATTTTTTCAGCGATCTTACTCAATAAAGGAATTTAACTGCTTCTCCCATTTAGCCAGACTGAAGTGTAGCTAGCACACCCTTCAGTTTCACCAAGGTATCTGATTGCCCATCAGTAAAAGACACACTTGCTGTCAGGTACCAACAACCTGCAACATAAAACATTTTACAGTTTAACTGGAAATTCTTAGAGAATGAAATAGATTCTAAAAATGTAAAGTCTGGGTCTACCTGTCAGAATTCAAGGGAGTGATATTGAAAGCTTTTTGGAAAAAAATTATGTTGAGAGTACCTTGGGACTGAGCCCTGAGATTTTTTTCATAGAGTGGTCACATATTAATAAAGATGTCTTGCAGACCAATTCTCTTCACATTCATAATCACACAGCATCCATGTGGCACTTACAACAATTCCTTACATGGCAGGGTAATATTAGTGAAGTATTTAATTTATACTTAGTTATCTTTTAAATAATTTAGCAAGTGGGAAAAAAGGAGGAGCCAGCACCATATAACCAGCCAGCAGACACAGCAAGGGTGCCACACACTGATAGTAGACCACAGCAGGAGAACCAATGATATAGGGAGCGCATAATATTTTTGTTGAAAGACCGCGATCTGGTTAGAGGTTAGAGTTTTAGAATAGGTGTAGATTTATCAAATGATTTGAGGGACAAGCCTATTACCATAAGCCAATCCTGCAATGGCTCAGCATCCCTGCTCAGGGTGCTAGGTCCATTCTTCTCCCAGTGGTATTATTGGGATAACTCAGGGAGTCCTCAGAACCTTTCAGTATTGGGACCTGTGACTGTTCCATCAATAGCCGCTGTGATAAATGAAGTGTGTGTGTGTGGGGGGGAGGGGGGGTAGCTCCCTTCGATGGACACCCAGACAGCCAGTTAGCTGTAAAATCCCACTTGGTAGCTGTTCTCTACTTGCTTTACCTGTAAAGGGTTAAAAAGTCCCCCAGCTTAAAAAAAAAAGTGGGCACCTGACCAAAAGAGCCAATGGGAAGGCTAGTACTTTTAAAAACTGGGAAAGAAACTTTCCCTTTGTGTGTCGTTCTCTGGGCTGCAGGGACACAGAGCAGCAATGCTATAAGCAGGAATGCTGTGTAAGGTTTGAACCAGGTATGAAAAAGTATCTTCCATACCTAGAAGAAATTATTTGGATAGGGAATGTTTAATTAGACACAATCAGGTTATTCCTTCCTGGGTCCAAGGGTGGGGGTGTGTTTTTTTTGGGGTTTTTTTTTTTTTTGCATTTGGGTGGTGGCAGCGTTTACCAGGCCAAGGTCAGAGAAAAGCTGTAACCTTGGGAGTTTAATACAAGCCTGGAGTGGCAAGTATTAATTTTTAGAATCTGTACTCAAAGTGCCAAAGTTGGGATTCAGCCTTGACAGCCACACTGATATTTTTAAGGTGGAAAAGAAAAAGAAAATGTTTTTTCCCACTGAACTCAGTGGAGGTATGATTTACACCACCTGAGGTTTGGCCCAAGATTAAGAATTTATTTTTCTGATGTAGCTCAAACACCGGCATTATTCATCGAGTCCAAGCTGTATGCAGCTGAAAAAAAATGTCCTGAGAAGGGAATTATTGTCTTCATTTTTAACCTGCTAAACTAATGGCTCTAATTAAAATTAAAAGAGGCCTTTTCTTGCACTGGTATGGACCTATATAGTTCCCCCTCCCTTCCAGTCACTGGTGGGGTGTGGCTGGGGGGATGTGTTAGCATCCCCAGGCTGACTTGGTCTTCAGCTGCAGCAAAGTCGCTTCCAGGCTCTCTAGCCCTTAAAGGGGCACATACCTTTTCCAACAAGCCAGACAATAGCCCCAACCACTTGATGTGCGGTGAGGTCACTAGGATGGTGGTGGTGGGGGGCGAATGTCTTCACTGTTCCAAAGTCACTTGATTGACACAATTTGGAAAGAATATCTTTTCAGAGATAAAAAGTAATTCATTTTGAGTTTGATGTGTAGCAAAGTGCATCATACCAATAATTTTTTTAATTCTTTTTATTTTGCCAACCAACAGTTCAGAACTCCTCGTTTCTTCCAGTGTATATACCAGTTACACCCACCACTCTTATGACATCCTGAAAAGAGAATTGTCTTTGGATTTATATTAGATACTTATATAATAAGGTATGAGAGCTGACTGATTTTTCTCTTTTCAAAGGGACGTGTGTAAATCTGAATTTTGAAGGTTTTTTATTTGACACAATTGATATAATTACTATCTTGTTTAAATTTCACTGTGCTATTGCCTGAGGTAAATGCAGTAGAAAATCACCATGTTCAATGTTACATTCTTATATTCACATCCCCTCTGTCAAAATGAAACCTTTTCTTAAGACTACAGGGGATTTTTTATTTTATTTGCATGTTCATTTTTAATGTGGATGGCTAATATGCTAGATATCTACTTTCAGATGCAGGATACAAATGGTGTCAGTTGGTCATGCTTATGATGCACCTATATGCTTTTTGTTGTTGATTACTTTTGACATTGCACAGTGATAAAAATGACAAATAATAAGTAAATAATAAATCGTTGCTTTTTAACTTATGTTTGGTATTTACATCATTTGCTGTTAGTTTTAACACAGATTCTCGACACTTAATATAGGTCCGCAGTTCAGCAAAACAGTGAAGCACATGCTTAACATTAAATCTTGACTTCAAAGATTAACTACATGCTTGAGTGCTCTGCCATAGACATAGCCATGACTTCCAAAGCAATTTCTATCTAATCTAAGTATTCCTTCACTCTCAGAATTTCTCTGTTCCTCAGTGAAGGCATGGAGAAGAAGGTTCTTACTTGGCCCTAGCTCTCTAGCAATTTCTTTCCTTCTGTTCTGTTTGAGCCAGATTCTGATAGCCTTATTCATGCTGAGTAGTATTCTTGTGATAATAGGGCCTACAAATTTACTCTAATAGTTAGCTCAACTGTAAAAAGTATGTGAAAGTTCACAAAATGTCACAATAACAAATGTTGATGGGGAAAAGATATGAAAAGAAGACAGAAATACTGAATTAGTCTAAACAAAATACTAATATACTAAATATACTAAAATACTACTGATATAATTTAAGGACTGGGTTAAGATCACGCTTAGTAAACAAGAAAGTGTGGGTTTGGAAATCAGCAAACCAAAATTGGTGTGTCAGAAATTAAGCCTAAGTGGTGGACAAAATAATGAGGGGATGTGCTATTCCATCACTTCCATCTCTCTCTTTTATGGGTCCTTAAAGAAATACAGAAGGAACAGATGGAAGCTACTGAAGCAAGCTTCACTGTCCTTGCTATCAGCCTCACCATCTTCTGGAACTCCCTGTCTTCTTCATTCTAATCCTGAGAGATGTCCTGACCAAACCAGGACAGAGAGAAGCACCCAGATAACATCACTACCTCTACCAGTTCCATCTGAATTCAAAACAGCACCCTGGATGAAATGGAATTGGACTTTAAGAACAACAGCTCCACTCTAACTCAACTAACTTCTTCTCTTCCCCTCACCCCCAAGACAGTTATTACCATCTTTGATACAATCTAAGAGACTGTCAAACATGGGGGTTTTCCTTCTAAAATCTCTCCCCAGATAACAGGAAAGGGAACAAGGGATGTGTTAAAATGAAAGTCATATTTAGTACTTTACATTTCAAATGCTTTAACTGTTTTTTCATGTTCTAAAAGGGTTGGCAGGACACTTGGTTCTGATATACTATAATTGACCTGTCCCTACAGGCCTTCTGAACATGAGAAGCCAGTTCTAAAGGGTGTCTTGCTCAGGACACACAGAACTGTGCTACTACTCTGCTTCAGCAGGACTGAGCTTTGCTGCTGCTAAGCGGTGTCTCAGTTTCCTGACACACCAGCTTGTTTAGCTTGCCAGCAAACTCTTCAGGACTCTGTCAGTCCAAACCTTGCCTTGCAGGTAACAGTCAGTGAGCCCAAATTTCAGAGTTCCCCAGGCACTTAATATAGGTCCCAATTCAGCAAAACACTGCCCAGTCCAGTCCCTTTCACTGGACACTCACAGAAGTTAGTATGTTTTCTGCCTCCAAAGATATAGTGTACATATCAGCCTGTCAGATTAGGTGAGGACTCACCCTCCACTGTTAATACACAACAATGGAATGGTCTTGTAATAAAACAAGAATGAGTTTATGAACAGAGAGGGGTTATTTAAGTGATACTAAGCAAGAATCCCAGAGACAGGTGTGGCTATAGATAAAACACAACAAAACACGCTTCCTAATTACTACAATTCAATTTTAACAAGTTACAATCTTTGTCAAAGCAAGTTTCTCACTTACATCAAGTTTCTAGTACTCTTGCCTTTCAAGCCAAGAGGATCCAGGTTTCAGAGGCTCAAATGGTGCTCTCCCCTGGATGGATAACTCAAATGTCTTTTTTGCTCCCCTTATATTACTCATAGTCCATTGTCTCTGTGTGAAAAGCCAGGAAGGCTTCTTGGGGTGCGGATTCTGTCCCCAGGCATGATTATTGAACAGTCTTCTACCCTGTTCATTTCACTTGATGGATTTTTTACCTTTTACGTAAATATACTTTCATTGTTCTCTGCCTGTAACCAAACTGGCTAGACAAGTGAATGCACATTCCTTTGTCTAGTGCTGGCTGGTCTTATGCTGTGCCACCCAAACACATTTTAAGAACATATTTCCAGCACATATCGACAATTCATTATGCATAACACTTACTACATTACACAGTGCTTTTAGGGACCATTGTGTCAACAGTTTATATATGATACCTTACATAACATATTTGGGATATATATTATGACAACTGTTTGTTGAGACAATGAGTCTGTCAGGCCTGAGTGAGTTACAGTATGGGGCCCCTCTGCCAGTTGCTATTCAGGTGCTCCCAAGGCCACACCTAATCAACCTGGTTTCCACTTGACTGCACACAAACACCTGTGCATTCAGTTCTAGCACACCATAGATTGTGATAGAAGAGATATATACAAACCTATTGTTGCTGGATTTAAATATGCAAACCAACCTGTTCTCATAAACTCTGCCATTTGTGAACATAACTGATAACATGCTCATGAGGCCATTATTTAGAAAATTTAAGTCTAGGAACTGCTAGATGAAAAAAGCAGAGCCACAATCCAATAATGGGATAAATTTTGCCCTCAGTTATATCTGCAACTTCTCTGACTTCATGGAGTTTGCACAGCTGTAACTGAGAGGATAATAGACACCAGGGAGTTTTTATCACAAATATCTGGGGTCTTTGTATCTTTCTCTGGGTACTGGAAGTCTAGAGTTCTTTGACTAGGATAGTCTTCAAGGCTATAGACACAGTTTGATTTCACAATTATGAAAATTCAAGTTTTCCTGAACCTGAAATTTGAACCTATATTTAAACTTGGGTTTATCTGGATTTAGTTGTCTCCAGTAATATCGACAGGGTTATTTTTGTGAAGTGGCTTTGAAGCTACCAATTTTATAAGGACATTTCTGGAACTCACAAGAGCAAGAGAACTTACAAGAGACTGTACAGAAATATTAATCCATTGGTATTCAAGTCTTTAAGTCTGTATTCTCTGATATCATGACCTTTGTTATTTTCTATTGACCATCAGAATCAAATTCAATATAACACTATATTTCAATATTAATGCATTAAATCACATAACCATGTCATATGTTAGCTACTTTGTTTCATTTTTTTCTTAAATTATACTACAGGGTTCACATTGGAAAGAAATATGAAATCTGTCCTTGAAAACTTGTAACTAGATCTTTATAAATATTACAAAAACAATTTTTTTGCATTAGTATGGTGAGCAAGTAGCAAAGAGTCTGAAGAATATAAATTGAATGTTTTCTAGAAGAATTGGAAAAGGTTAAAATTCATCATTTTAACTGATAGGCTTTCTTTGGGAAATAACTGATGCAAAGAATACAAAATATTATGTTAATTTTGTGTTCTTACCCAGTGTATTTCCTTGAAAAACAATATATTTCCAATAATAAAACACATTTTTTCCATTCAGTCTAGGTTTAAAATTCTCTCAGATGTTTTTGTCTTCATACACAAATACTAACTTTCTTAATTAAAAAGGAAATCTCTTTATGTGAATGATAAGGTCTTTGTCCATTTCAGAAGGCATCATACTATGAGATATATTGTAATTTAGTCCTTTTTAGGAACAGAATTAACATAGCCACCATATCTTTAATTGGTTGAAAGCTGGTTGCTAACTACCTAATTTGCTACCACGGTTTCTATAGTGATTTTCAGGCTCTAACAAGCTAGTGACTACATCGTGAAAAAAATGAATAAATACAATTTATGCTAGAAGTATTACTTATTATTTAAATAACAGTGGTACCTACAGGCTCCATTATGCCAGGCACTGTACAACAACTGATAAGCAACAGCTTCTCTCCTGAAGTGTTTATAATGTATATAGACAAGAAAAAAAGTTTTATTCATATTTTATAGATGAGGAAGAGAGATTAAGTGACTTTTCCAGGCTCATAGAGGAAAGTCGCATCAGAGTGAGGAATTGTATCCAGATCTCTTACGTCCCCCTTCAGTGCTTTAACCACAAGACCATCTTTTCTCTCAAGCAACTCACCTCCATTTAGTTGTTACTAAAACTATAGATTAATCTGTTATACTGATGGCCTGAGATTGACCCCAGTTTGGGTAAGTAAATAAAGTATTAATTTTGGGGGGAAACTAATTCTCTGTCAATACCCGTGCCCATATCTGACTCTCAACTTAAGGCATTTGGTGTAGTTTGTGATGGAAAACAGGTTTTTAATTTATTTGCTGAGGTATAAATTACTACTCCAACTAGCTTGTCACAGAGCAGAGAATTTAGGGTCCAATTTTCAGATTTCATTGGGAGCTCTGAGTGCTCGGCATCTCTAAAATCGAGACTGATATTAATTCAACATGCCTTGAGGATGAAGCTCGTCTAGATGCAATGACAGCACATAAGACTTTCTTCACTACATAAATATTGCCATTTTGCACGGATAAGCAATCCCCTGTTCACCATGAAGGACCCCTGTATAGGCCAACGTAGGCTGACGCAAATGAAGCCATCAGGGCAGGTCCAGGGAGGAGTTCCTGGATCTGTTCAGATTTGTGAGGATTGTGTTGCCACCCCCTGGTTTGGGAGCTAATTCTGTTTTCTTTAATCCTCCTCTGTTCACACACACCCTCCTCAAACCCTCTCCAAAATTCACCACAAAAAGCACATTTACTCTGGGCATGTGCCTGTGTTTATTTCACCCATACATTTCCTATGGATTAGGAATTACTCTTGCTACTTGTACACCTTTCTCATTTTCTTCCTTTCTGTAGTCTATTCAGGTAAGGGTTTTCATTGTCCCTGTATCCACTTATTCTGAATAACTGGAGTATATGAAAAAGCAAAACTCACAAAAGAATGACTTGCTAACATTGCTGCCACTGCCGGATTTGAATTTTAAAGCCATCACACAAGAATACTGTTAACATTTATCCTACTCTGTGGGCTGACAAATTAAAATATTACTTGAAGACTCTGATCAGTTTCTGCTTCAATGTTTCATTTTGATTGATATCCTCTATTAATACCAGTGATGCTAGTTAGCTTTAAGACACCCCCCCAAAGGCTAGTTGACTAGTTAAAACTCCAAATGTACCTCATGCCAGCTGTTTAGCCTCCTGAAAGTTTTGCTGAGACTGACAGAAGACCTTATCAATCATTACAATTAAGTGCTTTATGACTGCCCTTTCTAAGGCAAGTCAGTTGAAGTGCCAGCTGCTATTTTGCTTTTAAAACTCACAGATCTGTTTATCGAAGGCAGCTATTTAACATTTGAAATGATGTTTTCTTTACAAGGGTGTGTGATGGGACTGATGAAAAACAACTTTTTGTTTTAATAATCAACAATTTCTATTATGTGATATAATTTTTGCAGTGCTCAGGGCCCTTTACAAATCAAAAGGAATCCAACTAAAACAGTAATTAATGCCAAATGATGACTCACAAAAGGCCCTATTTAATTAAAAAGTTCTGATCTTTGATTTAGCCTCATCACATGTTCTTGTGATTGCAAACTGTTGTCTGAAAAGAGAAAGTAATTGGGGACATAGTCTATTGCAGGGATCGGCAACCTTTGGCACGCAGCCTGCCAGGGTAAGTTTGTTTACAGGCCACATCTGCAGGTTCAGCCAATCGCTGCCCCCACTGGCCGCAGTTCGCCGTTCCAGGCCAATGGGGGCTGCGGGAAGCGGCGCAGGCCGAGGGGTGTGCTGGCCACCATTTCCCTCAGCTCCCATTGGCCTGGAGCAGTGAACCGCGGCCAGTGGGAGCTGCGATCAGTTGAACCTGCGGATGCTGCAGGTAAACAAACCATCCTAGTCCACCAGCAGATTTCCCTGACAGGCCACGTGCCAGAGGTTGCCAATCCCTGGTCTATTGTCACTCCTAACTGACACCTGCTATTTGTCTCAGCAGAAGTTAGCACCGGTTTCATTTGAAAAGTTAAAATGTGTACTTTAAGTTTGACTTTCACGTTAATGGCAGCTTCAACTCCCTTTGACAGTATAAAATATATAACCTGCTCTGTGCCTCTCATACTTGTGAATTTAGCTCCACCAGTCTGGAGCTTCCCAACAGGATTATTGCCTGGAGTGAAATGCTCACCTGATTGAAATTAATGGCAAAACTTCCACTTACTTCAGTGGGGTCAGGATTCACCCCAGGAATGCATATGGAGAGGGAAGGTGCCTTGTCCCCCATCTCCTCCTCTGTGCACCACAGTACAACTTAGCCTGTGGTTTGCTAACGATTATCAGAGCTGGGTTTAGCACTCATGAGCTGATGATTCCAGACCTCAGGTCACTCTACTAGATTTCTCTCTAGCCAGTCAAGATTATTTCTTAATTCCAGTTCTTATGCACTAGAAGTTTACCACTTTTTTACAAAGCCATATACACATGGGCATGATCCTCCGCAGCACAGCCAAAATTCCCATTGAAGTCAATGAGAATTTTGCCTGCATAGGGATTGCAGGAAAAAGACACAAGTGGTATCTACTTCTCACACAAATAATTTTAAAATTTTGATGTGTTGAGTGGAGCACTCCAGAGAAGTTTTTCTCCATTGTTTTTGATGGCATGCACTGTAAAGTCATGCATAATTAAACAGTACTCGTACAAGGTGAAGTTTGTCCTATAACATCTTTGAATTTTTTTTATCGTCTCTCTCACACAGGAGATTTTGACACCTCCACCTCCAAGACTACTTCCTTGGGCACAATCATTTTCAACTTTCTATCAATCTTAAACATAGTTTGCCTCAGTCTTTATATCTGGAACATACATGTACTTTAAATAATATAGTAGATGATGTATTGTCATTGCATTGCCTGGTGTGATAGGGAGTGCAGTGATAGAACATTAAATATCACACCTACATCTAGACTTTGGATGCCATATAATAAAAATTAGCTCTTCTACAGAATTTTTTAAAATCTATCATTATTGAAGCATTATACAAAGGAAGGTAAGTATCATTAACCCCATTTTACAGATGCAGAAACTCAAGCACAGCAAGAGGAAGTGACGTGTCCAAGGGCAGATCCAGGCTAGAGCCAACAATAGAATCCACATCTCCATCTCCTTTATATACATAGCTTTTGTGATTTATTACAAACAAGGTGGCTGTAGCATGCAAGAGAGAAAGTGCATAAAAGCAACAAGACTCTAAAGTAGATAATCCCTCCTCCCAGGCAGTCAAACTTCTAACTTTGGGGTCATCTTTGACTTCTCCTTGACTTTCTATATTTCTTAAACACCAGGTCTGGCCAAAACCTGTTGTTTCTCTCTCTACAACATCCTCAGCATTCACCACTTCCTATTTGTCTCCACTCTTGAACTTCTGCCTCAGGCCCTCATTATTTTTCACCTATTATGACCTGCTCTTGGCTTCTCTAACATTCTTCACTCTGATCTCCCTTTCCACTTCACTCAACACATTGCAGCCAAGGTTATCTTTCCTGGTCACAGCTCTGATCATATCATTCCATGGCTTGAGCATCTCTGCTGGTTTTCCATCTCATTACAGTAGGTCAAACTTTTCATCCTTCCTCACTTTCAAGGCTGTGCATGGGGCCACTCCTGCTTACATCTTGCTCTCAAGTGCTGCTATATCTTTGCCCATCCACAATGCCCTGTCTCTTCTGTACACTCTTCTCCCACTCAGGACTCCCTGTTTTTTCCATACCGTTCCCTGCAGCTGGAACACCTTCCACTGTGCCAAGCAACCATACTTTCCTCCTTGAAGTCAACTCATATAAATGAATTATTAAACACCTTCCCCTCACCGCATAATCCTTTCATTTATATTGGGTTGGGAGGAAAGTATAAAAAATAAATAAACCTTTAGAAGTAAAAAGACACATACCAAATACACTGCTCAGTCATTTTGCTTTTATGGTGCATCTTTCCTCCCCTCTCCAATTTGTTTTTATTTTATGAGATTTATGTTGTGAGTGCTTGGGACAAGAACCTTGTTTTCTTACATGTCTGTAACGCATCAAGCATGTCAATGACACTGTATTAAATATGTAATAATAATTATGGACCTGATTCTGCTAGCTTTCTTCACATTGTATAGGTTTCAGAGTAGCAGCCGTGTTAGTCTGTATTCGCAAAAAGAAAAGGAGTACTTGTGGCACCTTAGAGACTAACAAATTTATTTGAGCATAAGCTTTCGTGAGCTACAGCTCACTTCATCAGATGCATTCGGTGGAAAATACAGTGGGGAGATTTATATACACACACATAGAACATGAAACAATGGGATTTATCATACACACTGTAAGGAGAGTAATCACTTAAGATGAGCTATTACCAGCAGGGGAGGGGGGGAAGCAGGAAAACCTTTTATGGTGATAATCAAGGTGGGCCATTTCCAGCAGTTAACAAGAACGTCTGAGGAATAGTGCGGGGTGGGGGGTGGGTGGGGAGAAATAACATGGGGAAATAGTTTTACTTTGTGTAATGACACATCCACTCCCAGTCTCTATTCAAGCCTAAGTTAATTGTATCCAGTTTGCAAATTAATTCCAATTCAGCAGTCTCTTGTTGGAGTCTGTTTTTGAAGTTTTTTTGTTGAAGGATAGCCACTCTCGGGTCTGTAATCGAGTGACCGGAGAGATTGAAGTGTTCTCCAACTGGTTTTTGAATGTTATAATTCTTGATGTCTGATTTGTGTCCATTTATTCTTTTACGTAGAGACTGTCCAGTTTGACCAATGTACATGGCAGAGGGGCATTGCTGGCACATGATGGCATATATCACATTGGTAGATGCGCAGGTGAACGAGCCTCTGATATCATGGCTGATGTGATTAGGCCCTATGATGGTGTCCCCTGAATAAATATGTGGATAGACTTGGCAACGGGCTTTGTTGCAAGGATAGGTTCCTGGGTTAGTGGTTCTGTTGTGTGGTGTGTGGTTGCTGGTGAGTATTTGCTTCAGGTTGAGGGGCTGTCTGTAAGCAAGGACTGGCTTGTTCACCCATGCATCTACCAATGTGATTTAAGGTTTACCTTAATCAGCCAACACAGTTTAAAACTACAACTATAATTTGCTTTATCTATATTAGGATTAAATAGGTGTTAATTACCATATGATAAACATTCACCTTTGATCCTGGTAAAGACAAGGCCCCAGATAGCCGGCTATCAGTTCCAAAGCTTTCTCAGTTAAGGACCCTTCCTTATCCCCCATCTGGCTTAGCCCCTCCTAGAGAAGGGGCTTTTTTCTGGAAAATGGTCTTATTCTGGAGTGTTTGTCAACCAAACACAGCTACTAGTACAGAGAAGCAGCTAAATTTAAAGGAAAAAAAGAAAAAGGGGTGCATGGAAAGAAAGAACAGAAACAGGATTAATTGAGCAAGGGTTTGTGCCATCAGTTCAACCTGTTTTCTCTCAAACTAGAAAGGAAATCTGGGGAAGGAAAAAAAATAAGAAAGGAACCAAAGCAACAACAAAACCCTTTATTCTTTTGAGTTATTTTAGATGGAGCCTCTTTATCTCACAAATCATTCCTGAGACTCAGTTATTAAGCATCTG
Source organism: Dermochelys coriacea (assembly GCF_009764565.3). Taxonomy (NCBI): domain Eukaryota; kingdom Metazoa; phylum Chordata; order Testudines; family Dermochelyidae; genus Dermochelys; species Dermochelys coriacea. Next base: position 66,422,349 of record NC_050068.2, read on the forward strand.
GATTCTCCAATCTATTGTCAGCTAAATTAATATCTGTGAATCTTTATCACTGACAATATTTTAATATCAGAAGTATCAAAGGGCAAATGCTTTCAGTTTCATTGACAAAAGCAATGGGAAGTAGAAGCAAAATCTTGCAGCAGCAAATCATTAAATTCTTCTGCTAATAAAAATGTGGCATTTGATTCATTCTTTTTAATTTAGAAATCATGATAACCAAACAGAAGAAATCAAAATGCCTAGTGACACTAGGTTTGCCTCTTGAAATATAATTAGGAACTTTATTAATTAAAAATAACACTCCTCAAACTGTTCTTTCATGTCAGTTACGTAGATGACTTATATGAGTAAAGCAGGTTGCTAAAATTTGTAGATCTGATGCTATTGTAAAAAAAATCAGAGAAAAAATACTGAAGTAATTTTATCATGATAATTGGAGAAATATTAAACATGGAGAAACGGTAGATCATAAAATGATCCAAAACTTAATCTCCTCACATGTTTAACATATGATTATTCTCTATTGGTCACTATTTGCCTAAATTAAAATATGCTGTAACGTGATTTGTGACTTACACCACATGCATTTAAAGACCTGGACCTTCTATAATGTATACCTGCTTGTAGTCTATCTAAAAGTACTAAAAGAAAATGTTTAGCATTCTTTCTTTTAAACATAGTCTCAAATCCATAAATATTTTGACACCTAAAATTGATTAGCACACTTTTTTAACCTGTTAAATTCAATGAACACCTGTTAGCTATAGTGCACTGATCCTTTAAAAAATTTATCAGGGACTCTGCTCCCCACTTTGTGGTGCTAGTGAATCAGTGTGGATAGTGAGCAACAGTCTAAATATTTTGATTGAAAGTCTCTTATTTGAAAGACAATTCATAATCCGCTAGAACAGTTTACTCTTTCTTTTTCAGCATATCTCTGAATCAAATCAGAGTAATATTTCAGCAAATATGACAGCAAAATATATGTACATACTTAATTTTAAATAATTTACTTTACCTTTTACTGAGATAGCTTTACTCTATGCAGTGTTTTACTCTGGTTGATATGTTAGGGATCTTATAATTTATTGACTGCAGAATTTATTAGTATTGTATATGTCTATACTAACTTTAAAAAAAAACCATGTATTTTCAATGTCAACATTCCTATTCCTGCTGCCATGGAAATCAGCTACAAAACTCCCACTAATTTCAATGAGAGAAAGATAATACCCCATATTGACAGCTTAAGATATTTGTCCCCAAGATTTTGCATGATAATGAGCTGCACGAATTTATTCAATGAAAATTACTTTAAATTATTTACTTGACTGTAAATAATACAACATGCAACTGGAAATGAATAATCATGTATGCTTTTTCACATAGTGTAGCACGGATAGTATCAATGGTAAAATAAGATTTTTTAATCTTTGATTTATTTATTGTTTATATCAGGGATCGGCAACCTTTGGCACGTGGCCCACCAAGGTAAGCCCCCTGGCAGGCTGGGCTGGTTTGTTGCCGCGTCCACAGGTTCGGCGATCGCAGCTCCCACTGGCCATAGTTCGGTGCTCCAGGCCAATGGGGGCTGTGAAAAGCAGTGGCCACCACATCCTTCGTCCCGTGCTGCTTCAGTAACATCTGCATTCAATCATTCTTGTGACCTAAATGTACTTCAAACATTTCAATCTCTGAACACTAGACATCAGAGGTGTTCGCATCAGTGTTGTGGTCTTGTATCAATTCTATTCCATGTAAGTTCTTATACCATGGTCATCACTATCATATGTGAGCGGCTTCCAGTGGTGCATTAAACAATCTAACATCTGTTCTCTCCTCCTCTCCCCAGGGGAAGAAGTATGTTCAGTGTAATATTTTGTTCGGGATTTTTTTAAAATTTATAAACACACATATTTCTCTGTTGCAGGTCAAAAAATGCACCTTGCACTTTCAGTGAAAGGTGGTGAAGTTTGTGATGGTCCTTAGTTTCTGGGCAAGTTCATTCTTCAGTCTTGGACTGGCCCCTGAGGAAGTTCCATCTCCTGCACAGATGAGCTTTACCCTTAGTGCAAAAAATTCCATTGTGCCAGAGGAATGAAGTTGTCAACCACAGTCTTCATCTCAGGGCTTTAGACGATCTTTTAGATACCCTGGGTACAAGTAATTGAATGCCTTCAAGATAAGAACTGAGACCTTGAACTTGATTTGAAATTCTATAAGAAGCCAGTGTAGAGAGTGGAGGACAGCTCTGATGGATTCTCAGAAGCCGGAGCTGCCAAAACACACTCCAGCATTTTGTACTAGTTGGAGTTTTCTAAGCACTGAAGGCTTCATGCCCAGGTATATTGCCGTGCTTTAGTACCGCTGAGGGGTGGCAAGGCATAAATAGTTAAGGCTAGTGCCTTTGATTCCAGGATGGGATCCAGTCTCTGAGCCAGTCAGAGACGGTGAATCAATATACTTTGCATTTTGAAGTTAAATTAACTAATCTTCTTCAGTAACCCTTTAAACTCAAGTTCCCAAATATGCATTTAATTTAAAGTTAATAACACAATTATAAATTAGTTAAGAAACACAGAAGTTTAAGGATAGATACAAACTAATTACACAATCCTTAAATCTGAATATATGTATAAAATAACTACCTTACTTTGATGAATATACAGTGACTTATTACATCCAAATTAAACTTCTATAATTTAAACAGAACTTTAATTTTAAATGTTACCCTTTTTTATTAAACTGTACTTTCCATCTTTACACTGCAATGGAGACATCTCTTGAATATGCACATCAGTGTATTACCCAAAGTTAGAAATCCTAAACACAATACATTAAAACCAAGTGCACAATATATATTTTCAGACTTCATTTATTTACAATGCAAATCTTAACTTGGAATGCATGTTAAGATGTTACTTATGCTAACATTTTAAGATATTATAATAAAATGAAGCCGTTTAGCAGTTCATTTATATTAATTTCTTTAAATTCTAAACTCCTAGGGGCAGCAGCCAGGAATTCTTCTCTTTCTTGGGCAGAACCAAACACTATTTTGGTACTTAACAAATAATAACTAGCGATAGGAACACTAACTAGTGCAAATAGGTACATGCTTTTCCCTTTTTCAGTTTTTTAAAAAAGCAACAACATTGCTATTTGGGTATTGTTAATTTACTCTTGTTTAGTTTAGAGCACAAAACAAGATTAAGACCATTTAAGACCATGATTTTCAGAAGTGACTAATGATTTGGGTACCTCATATTTTGGGTATCCAGCATAAGACATCTTAAAGGGACCTGATTATCAGAACATGGGTGCTAGGCAATTTCTGAAAATCAAGTCCTTTTAAAGTGTCTTATTTTGGGCAGTCAAAAATTAAGGCATCTAAAATGACTAAACGCTTTTCAAAATCTTGGCCTTAATTTTGGGGTATATTTCTTTTAAAACTTACAGTAAGGGTTACTTTTTAAATGGCTGTTTCACCTTGGTTGTTCATTTGGTGCTGGTTTTCACTACTGTAGTCTAATAATTTATGACAAGATTCTAACATAACAGTTTGCCTGAAGTAAGGGGTGGTGCACAGCAGTACCACTCAAGTAGATTGGACAAGATTTCTAGAGACATAATCCCCCCTGACTCCTACTGCTCTGCACAAGTAGCTGACACCTCCATCTCAGGTCAGTTCACTCCAGCTGGCCAACATATTGAGGGAGTAGAACCAAAGCTCTATCTGTTCCCTGGCCCAGGAGGTGGGTCAGCAGCCTCTGCTGGGACCCATGATACAGGTAGCTAATGCAAAGGAGTGAGCTCTTGAGTCTCCTTACTCTCCTGCACATTGTCTTAAGGGCATCCATTTAATTGATGATTACACAGTTAAGAACAATGTTGAGGCCTCAATTTAGCATACAAATAGTCAAATTAAGCAGTTATCTGATATACAGTTACCCTAATGGGGCCATATTAAAAAGGGCTGGAGAGGTGATCCTGGCAATTATAGACCGGTAAGTCTAACATCAGTACAGAACAAATTAGTTGAAAGAATAGTGAAGAACAAAATTGTCAGACACATAGAAGAACATAAATTGTTGGGAAAAAGTCAACATGGTTTCTGTAAACGGAAATCATGTCTTCCTAATCTATTAGAGTTCTTTGAAGGGGTCAACAAACATGTGGACAAGGGGGATCCAGTGGACATAGTGTATTTAGATTTCCAGAAAGCCTTGACAAGGTCCTTCACCAAAGGTTCTTATGTAAATTAAGTTGTCATGAGATAAGATGGAAGATCCTTTCATGGATTGAAAACTAGTTAAAAGACAGGGGACAAAGGGTAGGAATAAATGGTAATTTTTTTAGAATGGAGTACTTGTGGCACCTTAGAGACTAACAAATTTATTAGAGCATAAGCTTTCGTGAGCTACAGCTCACTTCATCGGATGCATTTGGTGGAAAAAACAGAGGAGAGATTTATATACACACACACAGAGAACATGAAACAATGGGTTTATCATACACACTGTAAGGAGAGTGATCACTTAAGATAAGCCATCACCAACAGCAGGGGGGGGAAGGAGGAAAACCTTTCATGGTGACAAGCAGGTAGGCTAATTCCAGCAGTTAACAAGAATATCAGAGGAACAGTGGGGGGTGGGGTGGGAGGGAGAAATACCATGGGGAAATAGTTTTACTTTGTGTAATGACTCATCCATTCCCAGTCTCTATTCAAGCCTAAGTTAATTGTATCCAGTTTGCAAATTAATTCCAATTCAGCAGTCTCTCCTTGGAGTCTGTTTTTGAAGCTTTTTTGTTGAAGTATAGCCACTCTTAGGTCTGTGATCGAGCGACCAGAGAGATTGAAGAGTTCTCCAACTGGTTTTTGAATGTTATAATTCTTGACGTCTGATTTGTGTCCATTCATTCTTTTACGTAGAGACTGTCCAGTTTGGCCAATGTACATGGCAGAGGGGCATTGCTGGCACATGATGGCATATATCACATTGGTAGATGCACAGGTGAACGAGCCTCTGATGGTGTGGCTGATGTGATTAGGCCCTATGATGGTATCCCCTGAATAGATATGTGGACAGAGTTGGCAACAGGCTTTGTTGCAAGGATAGGTTCCTGGGTTAGTGGTTCTGTTGTGTGGTGTGTGGTTGCTGGTGGTGAGATCTTGGGAGACAGACCAGTCCTTGCTTACAGACAGCCCCCCAATCTGAAGCAAATACTCACCAGCAACCACACACCACACAACAGAACCACTAACCCAGGAACCTATCCTTGCAACAAAGCCCGTTGCCAACTCTGTCCACATATCTATTCAGGGGATACCATCATAGGGCCTAATCACATCAGCCACACCATCAGAGGCTCGTTCACCTGTGCATCTACCAATGTGATATATGCCATCATGTGCCAGCAATGCCCCTCTGCCATGTACATTGGCCAAACTGGACAGTCTCTACGTAAAAGAATGAATGGACACAAATCAGACGTCAAGAATTATAACATTCAAAAACCAGTTGGAGAACACTTCAATCTCTCTGGTCACTCGATCACAGACCTAAGAGTGGCTATACTTCAACAAAAAAGCTTCAAAAACAGACTCCAACGAGAGACTGCTGAATTGGAATTAATTTGCAAACTGGATACAATTAACTTAGGCTTGAATAGAGACTGGGAATGGATGAGTCATTACACAAAGTAAAACTATTTCCCCATGGTATTTCTCCCTCCCACCCCACCCCCCACTGTTCCTCTGATATTCTTGTTAACTGCTGGAATTAGCCTACCTGCTTGTCACCATGAAAGGTTTTCCTCCTTCCCCCCCCTGCTGTTGGTGATGGCTTATCTTAAGTGATCACTCTCCTTACAGTGTGTATGATAAATCCATTGTTTCATGTTCTCTGTGTGTGTGTATATAAATCTCTCCTCTGTTTTTTCCACCAAATGCATCCGATGAAGTGAGCTGTAGCTCACGAAAGCTTATGCTCTAATAAATTTGTTAGTCTCTAAGGTGCCACAAGTACTCCTTTTCTTTTTGCGAATACAGACTAACACGGCTGCTACTCTGAAACCTTTTTTAGAATGGAGAGGGATAACTAGTGGTGTTCCCCAAGGGTCAGTCCTAGGACCAATCCTATTCAATTTATTCATAAATGATTGGGACAAAGGGGTAAACAGTGAGGTGGCAAAGTTTGCAGACGGTACTAAACTGCTCAAGATAGTTAAGACCAAAGCAGACTGTGAAGAACTTCAAAAAGATCTCACAAAACTAAGTGACTGGGCAACAAAATGGCAAATGAAATTTAATGTGGACAAATATAAAGTAATGCACATTGTTAAAAATAACCTCAACTATACACACAATATGATGGGGGCTAATTTAGCTACAACTAATCAGGAAAGAGATCTTGGAGTCATCGTGGATAGTTCTCTGAAGACGTTCATGCAGTGCACAGCGGCAGTCAATAAAGTGAATGGGATGTTAGGAATCATTAAAAAAGAGATAGAGAATAAGACAGAGAATATCTTATTGCCCTTTTTAAATCCATGGTACGGCCACATCTTGAATACTGCGTACAGATGTGGTCTCCTCATCTCAAAAAAGATATACCGGCATTAGAAAAGGTTCAGAGAAGGACAACTAAAATGATTAGGGGTTTGGAACTGGTCCCATATGAGGAGAGATTAAAGACTCTAGGACTTTTCAGTTTGGAAAAGAGGAGACTAGAGGGATATGATAGAGGTATATAAAATTATGAGTGGTGTGGAGAAAGTGAATAAGGAAAAGTTATTTACTTGTTCCCATAATATAAGAACTAAGAGCAATCAAATGAAACTAATGGACAGCAGGTTTAAAACAAATAAAAGGAAGTTCTTCACACAGCGTACAACCAACCTGTGGAACTCCTTGACTGAGGAGGCTGTGAAGGCTAGGACTATAACAGGGTTTAAAAGAGAACTAGATAAATTCATGGAGGTTAAGTACATTAATAGCTATTAGCCAGGATGTGTAAGGAATGGTGTCCCTAGCATCTGTTTGTCAGAGGGTGAAGATAGATGGCAGGACAGAGATTACTTGATTATTATCTGTTAGGTTCACTCCCTCTGGGGCACCTGGCATTGGCCACTGTCGGCAGACAGGATATTGGGCTGGATGGACCTTTGGTCTGACCCAGTATGGCTGTTCTTATGTTCTTATATTGGACAAAGGGCCTGATCTTGCAAGTGCTAAGCAATATCAACTCACTGAAGATTTGGGCCCCACAGGATTCTTATCCCCATAAGAAGATTAAATGAAGCTTCATGCACATAAATGGATTGTATTGCAGCTACAAATGTCAAACTTTTTCCAAACCTCATGCTCTAGACAGCCTTGCATTTTTGCTAATTGGTATGTTTTTTTTAAAAAAAGTGAGAATCCTAACCTTTTACTTGACAGATATGTGGATAAAATGCCACATAACTTTTTGAAAGCTCATCTACTGTATGTTGTTTACCAGCTTTATGTTGGACCTCACACAGGAGTATACAAATGAAAAAAGACCACAGACACAAAACTATCACCTAAGTGGTTGAAATAAATGTGTACACTACTAGTGAATGGTTTTCAACTCTGTAAAATACTGCTGTGCTTGTAAAAATGACTATAAAAATGGTTCATTTTTACTCAACAGCTCTATTCCTTGTTTTTATTCACCATTCTGTCTGTTGACTTTAGTGACAAAAATAAGATGTCTTACTGCTTTTTTTCCTCATGTTACCACTGTAGCTAGGAAAGAGTAAATAAGATTTTATTCCTTCCTGAGGATTAGCCACTGAATTGTTTACAGAGTTACAATCAGTTATACCTGTGCAAATCTGCTAAAGCCATACGGTTGGAATCAGTAAAGGAATACTTTGAAATTGAAGCCTAGTTTGGTCTGCAGAACTTTTAGTGCATGATGCATGAGAAAGAAAGAACCAAGTGTGACTCCTAAAGGAGTTTGTAAGGCTTACAGATAGGAGAGAGAACAATGTTACTTGTTAACCAAGGAAAATGTATATGAAAATAATTGAGATGATGGACAGACAAAAAAAATCTATAATTTCATCTTCTTTTCCAACTACCACTCTCCCTTCTCCCTTTTATATCCAAACACACAAAACTTGGCTTCTATATTCACTGTGTGGGGATCCTTTCTTTCAGTTCCATCCTAAGCACTTTCTAATATGGCTTCACCCCTCTATACTCTATTGAAACTTCTGTCAATGAAGTCTCTAATGACTTCTTCAAAACAAAATCTCAGCACCTGTACTCTAAGGATGAAATGGCTTAAGGATCAGCTAAGGGTAGCATTCCCTATCTGTGACTCACTTCATTGACATCAGTGTATATTACACTGGACTGTCTAATAAGTTGATTGCTTACTAACCCTATTAATTCACAGATTCTAGATAATAAAATTTGGAACCATTGCTTTCGCCATGTTTCTTGTGTCCATGTCTTCTTCCTGACAGTATATGATCAAAAGAGAAAATTACATTTTTTACATGCCATCAGGAGTTTATGATTAACTTTGCTAGCTAGTTGTCTCTGTAAATATGAACTCATCTGAGAAATACTGAAAGTTTCTTTGCAGTATTAGCAATTTAGACTAAAACCAGGCTTTCTGAGAGAGCGATAGGTACAGTATTTAATAATCACTAATTGTAAAATTCATTTTTATAAGAGTCAGCAACACATACAATTCACCAGCTGAAACATGTAGTTTGATGGAAATACACATTCAGATGCCAAGACTGAAACCACTAAACTAAACTATGGAAACACCTATTTTTTTAATCACAGAGTAGAAATGGAAGGAAGAGTTTTTGTGACTCTACCTACTATAGATTCTAGATTTAATAGTGGACTTAATTTTAAGGGACATACATTTATATCAATGGATTTTGATATGCCTAATAAGTGTACTCATTGTAATACAATATTATAAACTTACATACATATGAGTATACTGCATGTATGTATTTATATATTATTACATTAAAAGCTATTTTGGAAAGAATGTTACTGTGGCAAAATCAAGCACTCAAAAGTTAGGAAATGACAAAATTAAGATTGCTCAAGCAATGCTAATTCGGCCCCCTTTGCGTATGCATTATGACATAGTCTTTAATGACATGATCACATTCTTTTTTCCAGAGGATTCTTGCATCATTCAGTGAATGGGTAATTATTTAATATTTCTTTTTATCCTCCTAATCAATATGAATAGCTCAGATCTTATTTACTGCCCATTATTCAAATGTTGTACTGCACACAAAATTATTTTCCTGATGGGCTTTTCTCTGATGATTTCACCATAGTATCCAAGTGCTTCACAAGGATGAATGAATTTATCTTCACAACACTCCTGTTTGATTATCCCTATTTCACGATTAGGAAACTGTGCAACAGATAAAATTAGGCCCAAAGTGTCAAAAGTGTGAGCCCAACTTAAGACACTTAGAGCCTTATTTTTCAGAGTACTTAGGATGGGATCCATAAAGGAAAGTAGGTGTTACAGCACTGAGTGTGATAGCACCTTTGAAGCATATAGAAAATCAGAGGAATACCACTGCAATCCACAAAACCAAGTTAGGTGCCCAGGTTCCTTATACAATGAATAGAGAGAGATAAGCATCTTAGAACCCACAAATCCAGCATGCTATGTGCTGAACTGCCTGAGCTAGCCAATGGGAGATGGTGATAAAGGGGGTTTGTCCTAGATCCTATTGCTCTCTCAGAAAGAGGCACCTAAAATCAGGCTGCATGAAGCTGTCTATCTCTGCTCAGCAATCCAGAAAATGGGAACCAGACACTTGTAGTCAGATACATGAGGCACCTAAAGTTTTTCTTGTAATAATGAGTTAGGCACCTGTCTTTGACCACACAATAGAGGTGGAGGTGCCTGCCTTGCAACTTTTAGGTGTATGGTTATAGCACTTGCCTGGGGTGACCCAGGTTCAATCCCCACCTCTCTGCCAGAGGGGAGAAGAGAATTTGAAAAGACATGCCCCACTCTCAGGAGAGTGCTCTAACTATTGAGCTTTGGGATATTCTGATGCAGAGCTCTCTCAATCTCTCCTATTGAAGCTGTTCCACTGTGGATAAATAATGAAAGAGAGATTGAAGCAGGGGGACTGGACCCATGTTCTCCCACCTCCCATGTGAGTGCCCTACGCACTAGACTACTGTATCCGTCACGCTCTTTCTTGCCCAATGACTGTTCCGCTGTGGATAAATATGTAAATAGTCATTGGCTGATAGAGAGAGAATTATTTTCTAAATGGACCAGTCAATGGGGAGGGTGGGAATGAGACATATATTTTCCCAGAGGGGTTCTCGGCTATTTGCTGGCAGTAGACACTCAGGGGTCCTGGCATGGAGCATAATATAGTTATAGATCATAGGTTATAGATAATTTTGTTTCGGTGCCCCCAGCCTGTCTCTGTCCTACTCTACTCCTATCTGCCTTCTAACCCAGTTCCCATCTCTGCTGCTATTCGATTTCCCCACCTGCTTCGGCACCATCCGCTCTTTTCCTATCCATCTCCTTCGCCCTGGATCCTGCTTCCCTCCCCTTCTGCTCCTAACCAACCCACATCCACCTGAACTCCTACCATCCTCTTCCTGCACTTATCCATCCCTCACTCCTGACTTCCTCTTCTGCTGCAACTATCGGCTCCCTGCCCTTCCCCCAATGCTTCAGTTCCTGACCCTCTTCATGAATCTATCGAGATTTAAACTGATGTAAAAATATCCACATGCAAAATTACATCAGTTTAACTTAGTTAACTTGTGCGTGTGTAGATCAGGCCTTGGATAACTTCTTGTAAGACACTTCATTCAAATAAAGTAAAATTCGAAATTTAAATATATTATTTGAACTTTAGACATTATTTTGTTTACACACACGAAGAATTCTAATAGACTACAGAAGCACCATTTTATTTTACAGAAGCTGTGCTAATTTGTCTTTACAGGCTGATCCAAAGCCCCCTGAAGTCAGTGGAAAGATTTTCGTGGCCTTTGGAGCAAGTCTTATATCATGTTAATCTAGGTGTTTTATAATTCTATTTTTAATTGTAATTTCATCTAATTTCCTGGTATTGAAGTAAGGCTCACTAGACTATAATTCCCTGGATCACCCTTACAGCCTTTTTAAAAGATAAGTGCATTTACTACCCTCTAATCCTCTGATATAGTAGCTGATTTTAATGACTGCATATTTTATAGCAGCTCAGTCATTTAATTTTTAGATTCTTTCAGAATTCTTGATGTCTATCATCCAGACCAGGTGACTTTTTGATCTTTATTTCGTCAGTTGCTCTGTTGACACCACATTCTATGTAGTACCTCATCTTTGTTATGTGAAAAGAGTAGGTCTGGGGTAGATATCTCCCCAATATTTCCAGTAAAGACTGCTGCAAATAAAGCATTTAATTTCTCTGCAATGTCTTGATATCCTTTAATTGTTCCATTTGCTACCTGGTCATCCTGCAGACCCACCAATTGTCTCACAGGCTTTCTGATTTTGATATACTTAATAACGTATTTGTTTGTAAGTGTTTGGCTATTTCTGTTCAATTATCTACTGGTACTTTGCTCCTCAAATTCCCTCTTAGGCCTCCTAATTTTCACTTTTCTTGCAGTAGTTTATGTTCTTTTCTGTTAGTTTCACAATGATTGGATTTCTACTTTCTGAAGAATACCTTTTAAACTGAAATAACCTAAATCTTGCCATTTAACCATAATGATTTTCTCCTTGCCATCCTACTTTCTTTTTTAGTTCAGGGATATGAATGTTTTCTATCACTGTTATGATATGTTTAAGTGGCCCCCATGCAGACACTAAGGATTTTAATTTCAATACTTTTGATTTAAGGTCTTTTTGACTAGTTTCCTGTCTTTTTAAATTGAAATAAAATAAATTCTTCTTTCTCAGGATAGGGTCACCAAGACCTAGTGTTTGGGATGAATCCTTACTCCAAAGATTTTGAACTTTGTTATATTGTGGTCACTATTATTTAACAATTCAATTAAAGTTACTTCTTGAAGCAACTGCTGTCTGTTACCTTAAAATGAAGTTGAGAATAGTCCTGCTTTTGTTTGTTCTAAAACGAAAAAGCAATCATTTCAGGTGTCAAGAAATTGATTTTCTAAATCTTGTCCTCTTGTGCCATTTGACCAGTTCATATGCAGGTAGTGAAATAATTTATTATTGCTATTTTATTGGACTCAGTGGTCTTGTTGATCATCCTCAACACTCAATATATTTTTTTCAGATCAGGAGGCTGGTTAATATAATCCTCCTAGTATATTTGTATTCTTATGTCCTGAGAGTTATATCCATATAGTTTCTCTCTTTATGGTCCTCTCTACTCAGAAATTTTATCTCACAAAATATTTCTAATAGGTTTTTTCCCCCACTAAACATGTGGCATATGCAGAATACATGATGGTGTGGTGCACTACCAAGGTGTTATTGACACTCATTTGCAATGACCTTCACAACTCTCTTGTGGCTTCTCCATACATGAATAATGCACCTATTACAAATTAATGCAGATAAAACCTTTATAACACTCTACACAGTCATTTAATATATGCTACATATTTGACAGAAATAAATATTTTAGAAATATCTGCGAGTTGTTAAACAAACAAAAATTATACAATTTGTACATATGGATTGAAATCAATAAATGGCTTTTCATGGCTATAAATTGCATGGCAGAACAAACAGAAAGGGAGACAGAGGTTTTAGAGGTGCTGAGCACATAAGTCTATGAAATCAATGGAAACCACAGACAGTCAAAGTTTCTGAAAACAAGGAGTGAAATACTACACCCACCCCTTGAAGTGGGATGGGATTTCACCTCACACCACTCATGTCGGTGTTCAGATATGGATTTAGGGGCCTAACTTTAGGTACTCACATTTTGATATTTTTTTCCAAATATTCTACATGTGTACTTAGTGTAAATGGTAGGTAGCTCTTTGGTGCTTTTAGGAAAATTTTCCCAGCAAATTTTGCTGGCAAAACCTCCACTGATTTATATAGAAGTTTTGGCTGAGTAAGCGCTATAGAGTTTGCCCCTTATTTCAAGGTCCTGGGAGCTTATCCTATGCGATGCTGTGTGCCCTCAACTTAATTGACTTCAGGGTGAGTTGAGAACTGCTCAGCATGTAAAGTTGAAAACTTAATGATATCAAATGGAAAGAGGCAATTGCTGAATTGGGGAGGGGGAAGGGGGAGAGAACAAATCCCCAAATGCATCTTATTTCAACTGAACATATAAATTAGAAAGAAATCCTTTGATGCATATTACTCATCATATTCATTGTAAAAGTGAAGTGACTATTGTTGGAACCCTACTGGTCCCTAACCGAAAGGCAAACTAGAGACAACATATGTACATAAACGGGCACCCACCCACTCACCCACAAGATGCCCCAAACGCAGTAGTACTGGCTCAGTACACTAGAGGGAGCTAGTACATAAATGCAATGAGACTTTTTTTCATATTCACAGAGCATTTATGTCACATATTTAGATATCCTGCAGCATTTAATTTGGCAAAGGTTGCCTAACTATATAATAATAACAGCTCAAGACCCAAGGATGGGTGATACAAACCTGCTGAAACAACTGAGTATCTTTGTATCGATGTTCCACTTTACAAAATGTGTTGTTGGTTCACATCTTACTTTGGTAAATGAAAACAGACTAGTTGTAGCAGACAGCCATACACACTGAGCTTTCATCAGCCAGTCAGAATCCTCCTTTCAGAAAGCCCAGTTTATAATTATACCATATATATATAGTGTCTCTCTTTGGCACACAGACTATGTGTACGTTTCAGTTTAGTGATTCCACACTGTAACTGATTAGATAGATAGATAGATAGATAGATAGATAGATAGATAGATAGATAGATAGATAGATAGATAGATAGATTTTACACAGTATTAGTTTCATAATGGTTAGAAGCAGAATCATTGTGCATGGCAAACTATACATTTTAAAGCTACAAAGGGGTTTTAGGATTGGGAAGAGCTCTAGCAAGGACACTGATTTGAATATATAAATGTAAAATATGTACTCTGAGTTGAATGATATTGATGAACATAACTAAAAAAAGCCTGAGTGTAATTTCATTGACTCAGGCAAAAAACCCTCTCTCACCTGAATTTTTAACAAACTGCTCTACAATAATTTCCAGAAGCCTCTTGTAATTGCTCTAGATTTTATTTTCTTTACTTCCTAAATGATTCATGTTACTCACTTACTCATTTATCATTCACAATTTATAAATGGCAGCTTAACTTTAGTATTTATGAATTGAGATCAATACATTAGCAATCAAAACACTCACCTTTCTATTTCAATACACCATGTTTCCCTCCTTCTCCCCCAACTTTCGCCCCGGATGTCTGAACAGTAGTCGAAGTTTACAGAGCTCCCTCCCAGGGGCTGCTTTAGGAGGGAATATATGTGTAGAGACAGTAGTCCTAGTTTCGGTACTAAAACATTACTCCAGGAAAAGAAAGGGGTGACAGAGCACACCACGTGCTTCTAAATATTGGTAATACTTGGATGCAAAAGAATCCTTTGCAGAAGTGCCGAAATTGCCTATTCCAGTTGTTTACCACCGCATTGGCTTCCATAGGTACCACACAGCATTCGGACAAAGGTTCCTTTGTGCTTGATAAGAGTTATATTTTGTGAAACCTGCTTACTGTGGTTAGGGTGGGGCCCGATTACTAATGAAATGTTTAACGGACCTGCGGAGAGGGCAGAGATATTTGATTATCGCCCCTTGAGACACTTATTGATCATTATGTGCTGGAAAAATTATAATATTCGCGTTATCTGTCATGCATTACTATATTAGTGCGTTTCAAATAGTTGTTTATCAAGTGGCAACTCAAATGTTTTTACCGAAGGCAGGGGAGTTGGGTAAAGATCGCTGCCTACCCGCCGGTATCACAGAAGATATACAGGACCGGCAGCTGGATCACACGGAGGCACATTCTCCCATTCCCACAGTGAAGCATTCTAACCGAACTCACGGATTTACGTGGAGAACCTGTTGGGAATCTGGGATCTATGTACATGTATGCAAATGTCATCCCGTCATACACCGCTACTACAGTTTGCTTAACGTCTGACATATGGGAAGTATTGGTCCTAATTTTTCTCTATTTTCAGCGATCACCGAAGACTCCTTAAGATTTCTACAAAAAAATTAAAAACGCCAGAGAGACACTGCAGTGTGTAGAAATGAGAGACTGCAATTTACAAGCAACAAGCCCTTCTCACATTGTTAGTCTCCAATCTAACTGATCTAATCAATGACACCAAAGCACTGGGGATTCTGGCACCGCCTCCCCAAGCCTTTCCACTGATTCTCATTGGCGGCCAGGTTCGGAGGCAGGTTCTTTTCCTCAGCACGGATTGGCTGGCAGGGAATCAGTATCAATGTTTAAGCAGCGGCGTGAGGTGAATAGAGTCAGTCGGCAAGAGGCAGTGGGAGAGAGCGATGGGGCTGAGAACCCAGCAAATGCTGCAGTAAGGGGGGGGGGGGAGCTATAAGAGACAGTGCTCCAACTGTTGAATTTTCGCAAATCTCCACTTACCTACGACGGCTTGTACTGTGGATCTGTTTTCTCTGAAATCGACATCTCTTTTGCATATGGTCTGGTTAACGTTGGCTAGTGCCTTATTGAAAGGTGCCACCCTTCAATGAGACCGAGAGAAGAATTTTTAAAAATCCCTCTACAATAGACTGCAGAATTAACTATGTACAGAGGCTCCGGACTCAAATAAAGGAGGAAAAAACAGCACAGAACTGAGACTTGGAACTAGAGCTGTGCGCATTTCAATGGGAACCTGTGCTTTCCCCCCCGTTAATGTGCAAGATCTCGGGGTGTTTCACACATAACACTGAGGAAAGGTGGCTAAAAACACTCAGCAAAGCAGGAGACAGACGCGCCTCTGTGCCCGTGAGTGGATAACAGCCTTGTTTTCCTGATCCCCAGTCTCCCGGAGAAAGAGGTATAGTAAAAGTGCAACTGGATCCGACACTCTCCTCTTTCTTCCCCTCTTTTTTTTCCTTCAAAACATGAATCTGATTTTTCTGTCTATAGCGTCAGTCAGAAAAGCGTTAGGAAGAAGCTGCAACTAATGTCTGTGAAGGGAGGAACATGAGGCGATAGTGAATGTGATTTGTTCCGCTGGATCTGACTCATCCAGCAGATTGAAACACCTGCATTTCTGGATGTGTCAATCATTTCTTTTCGGCTGTTAAAAGAACCTGAAATAAAATTTAACTCCCCCCCCCCGATATATATCTATACATAATATCACTGGGGAGGTAAATCATCCCGAGTGAACGCATCTGGCATTGCAGCCGCTCTTTCCCCATACACCAAGATGCACAGAAAGACTATTACAGCTTGAAAAGACTGCAAAATGCATCACACCAAACACTGAATTGTATTTGTTTTATTCCAAAAGAATTGTCGATCAAAATATTTCCCTCTTTTTATTCATCGCCAAGATTCCCCCTCCCTTAAATGAAGAGGACTAGGAAGCAGTGTCATTGGAAGGAGATGCTAAATAGAAAGAAAAGAGAGGCACTTGACAGCTCAGCCTTGTGAATGCAGAGACTGTTTCCCTTTTAGCGAGAGACTAAGAGAGTGTGTGTGTGGTGGGTTGCTTTTATTTTTTTGTTCCTCCCTCGCTCTCTTTTTTTAAATCAGTGCATCCAGCCATGGGTTGCCTGTTGATTTCCTCTCGACTAGAGAGAAAAGCAAACTGGAATTAAACTGCATCGAAAAGTGCTGCTCCACAGACACACACAAACACACGCAGTGTGTGTGTGAGAGAGAGAGGATGTGGTGGTGGCGGCGGCTACTGGCCTGTCTTAAAGAAACCCAACTGTGCATTTGATTGAGCGCAGCCTGTGATTTTTTTTTTTTTAAAAAAAACCCACATCTATCGCTAGTGATGACGAGCAGCTGGTGGGTTTCTTAATCCCCCACCCCACCCCCCCCCAAAAAAAAGAAAAGAAAAGAAAAGAAGAGAGGGAGGCTAGTGGCGCGGGTAAAGAAAGGAAACTACAAATCCGGACACTAGTTTTCACACTGCAATTTCCCTCCCCTCTTTTTGTTGTTCGGAAAGGAAAGAGTGAGCGTGGAGGAGCCGGCGAGGGGGAAATACCGATGGCAGCGAGATGCAGTTCTCCGCCGCAAGCAATGCAAGATTAGATCTCTAAATGCAGCAAAACACTCCCTGAAAACCAACAACCCCGCGGTGCAATCAGACATTTCACTGCCTCTCACTGCACACGGAGCGGGCTTCTACACAGGCGAGAGACGCTTTTTACCCCACCCCCGCCGTCTCCCCCTCCTTCCCACCCTCCACTCCATCAGCCGCATCACAAGCAATGAGTAGCAAATAAGCGTTTCCTGTTTACGGTCCTGCTTCCCAACAGCCGGCTCCTTTTTCTATACATATTTTTTAAAAATTTCTTGGACTGATCTGGAAAAGCACCCCGACCACCGATCATTTTGTATACTCTTTGTAAATCGGCGGGTATTAAAGGGGGAAAGAGAATCAGACATCCGTCTAAATCGGCGGGTATTAAAGGGGGAAAGAGAATCAGACATCCGTCTAAAGAAGAAGATCTATTTTGATTCCCCTCCTCCTCCAGCTGAAGTTGGACAGCTTAAGTAACTGTGTGTGTGGCCGCAGAAGCGCTTGACTTGAGGCTGCTTTTCGCTCGCTCTCTCGCCCCTCCCTGCGAGCTACATGCTCCATTTGCTGCCCCGCATCCTGTGTCTCTGCGGATGTTTTCGAGCAACAGGTTCAGCAACTTAAAACACAGGGGTGGGGAGCGCGAACAGCGGAAGGGAGAGGGCAGAAGGCGGCGGAGGAAGAGGGGGGCAGGGGCCACGCTGGTGCTGCCGCAGCTGCCACCGCTCCCTGGCTCGGGGATGTACCTTTCCATTTGTTGCTTCTTCTTCTGCTGGGCTCCTGCCCTGACGCTGAAGAACCTGAATTATTCGGTGCCGGAGGAGCAGGGGGCGGGCACGGTGATCGGCAACATCGGCAGGGATGCCCGGCTGCCAGCGGGGGCGGGCGGGCCGCCGGCGGAGCGGGGAGGCGGCCGGGGGGCCAAGTCGACGTTCCGCGTGCTGGAGAACTCGGCGCCGCACCTGCTGGACGTGGACGGCGAGAGCGGGCTGCTCTACACCAAGCAGCGCATCGACCGCGAGGCGCTGTGCCGGCGCAGCGCCAAGTGCCAGCTCTCGCTCGAGGTCTTCGCCAACGACCAGGAGATCTGCATGGTCAAGGTGGAGATCCAGGACCTGAACGACAACGCGCCCGCCTTCCCCTCCGACCAGGTGGACATGGACATCTCGGAGAACGCGGCGCCGGGCACCCGCTTCCCCCTCACCAGCGCCCACGACCCGGACGCCGGCGACAACGGGCTGCGCACCTACCTGCTCACCCGCGACGACCACGGCCTCTTCTCGCTCGACGTCAAGTCGCGGGCCGACGGCGCCAAGTTCCCGGAGCTGGTGATCCAGCAGCCGCTGGACCGCGAGGAGCAGAGCCACCACACGCTGGTGCTGACGGCGCTGGACGGCGGCGAGCCGCCCCGCTCGGCCACGGCGCAGCTCAACGTGCGCCTCATCGACTCCAACGACAACAGCCCCGTCTTCGAGGCGGCCTCGTACGTGGTGGAGCTGCCGGAGGACGCGCCGCTGGGCACCGCCGTCCTCGACCTCAACGCCACCGACGCGGACGAGGGCACCAACGGCGAGGTGCGCTACGCCTTCAGCGGCTACGCGCCCGAGCGCGTCCGCGACCTCTTCAGCATCGACCCGCAGAGCGGCCTCATCCGCGTCAAGAGCAACCTGGACTACGAGGAGAGCGGCCTCGTCGACATCGACGTGCAGGCCCGCGACCTGGGGCCCAACCCCATCCCCGCCCACTGCAAGGTCACCGTGCGCCTCGTCGACCGCAACGACAACGCGCCCGCCATCGGCTTCGTCTCCGTCCGCCAGGGGGCGCTCAGCGAGGCCGCCCCGCCGGGCACCGTCGTCGCCCTGGTGCGGGTCACCGACCGCGACTCCGGCAAGAACGGGCAGCTGCAGTGCCGGGTGCTGGGCGGCGGCGGGGCGGGCGCTGTGCCCTTCGCCCTGGAGGAGAACTACGACAACTTCTACACGGTGGTGACCGACCGGCCGCTGGACCGCGAGGCGCAGGACGAGTACAACGTGACCATCCTGGCCCGGGACGGGGGCAGCCCCCCGCTCAACTCGTCCAAGTCCTTCTCGGTGCGGATCCTGGACGAGAACGACAACCCGCCCCGCTTCAGCAAGAGCCTCTACATGCTGCAGGTGCCTGAGAACAACATCCCTGGCGAGTACCTGGGCTCCGTGCTGGCCCAGGACCCGGACCTGGGCCACAATGGGACTGTGTCCTACTCCATCCTGCCCGGGCACGTGGGCGACGTCTCCATCTACACCTACGTCTCCGTCAACCCCACCAATGGCGCCATCTATGCCCTGCGGAGCTTCAACTACGAGCAAACCAAGCACTTCGAGTTCCGCGTGCTGGCCAAGGACTCGGGCTCGCCCCATCGCGAGAGCAACGCCACGGTGCGCGTCACGGTGCTCGACGTCAACGACAACGCGCCTCTCATCGTTCTGCCTGCCCTCATCAATGACACTGCGGAGCTCCAGGTGCCACGCAACGCTGGCGTGGGCTACCCCGTGGGCACCGTGCATGCCCTGGACAGTGACTTCGGGGAGAGCGGACGCCTCACGTACGAGATTGTCGAAGGCAATGAGGAGCACCTCTTTGAGATGGATCCCACCAGTGGTGAGATACGCACTTTGCATCCATACTGGGAAGAACTCAGTCCCGTGGCTGAACTGGTGGTCAAGGTCAGTGACCATGGCAAGCCCAGCCTCTCAGCCGTGGCTAAGCTGATTGTCAGGGCCTTGGCTGGACCACTGCCCGAAGCTGGTGAGCCACAGGTGAATGGTGAGCAGCATCGGCGACCACACTGGGACCTGTCGCTGCCCTTGATTGTGACCTTGAGTACCGTCTCCATCATCCTACTAGCTGCCATGATCACCATTGCTGTGAAGTGCAAGCGGGAGAACAAGGAGATCCGCACCTACAATTGCCGCATCGCCGAGTACAGCCATCCCCAGCTGGGAGGAGGGGGTGGCAGCAGCGGGGGAGGAGGAGGAGGCAGCACCAGTGGTGGGGGCAAGGGCAAGAAGAAGAAGATCAGCAAGAATGATATCATGCTGGTGCCCAGTGAGGGGGAGGACAGCAGGGGCCCCCTCAATGTCATGAACGTAGTGAGCAGCCCATCCTTGGCCACCTCACCCATGTACTTTGACTACCAGACCCGTCTGCCCCTCAGCTCACCTAGGTCCGAGGTGATGTATCTGAAACCCGCCTCCAACAACCTGACTGTGCCCCAGGGACACGTGGGCTGCCATACCAGCTTCACAGGGCAAGGAACTAATGCCAGCGAGGCTCCCCCGAGCCGGATGTCCATAATTCAGGTAGGAGACTTTTAGAATAACCTGGACCTCACTTTAGACGCTGGTTTAAACTTTACATTTTGTCTGCAGTGAAACCTGTTGTAAGGCACCAACAAAAATCAGTCACTTCGGGGAGGTGGACTTATTAAAATAAAGGTGTGCAGATCATACTTGAGGCATCTGATTCTGTTCTCATGCTGGTGTCACCAGTGTAAATCAAAAGTTATTCCACTGACATAAATGGAGTTACACCAGTCTAAAGCTGGTGTATGTGAGAACACTGTCAAGCCTAATATGTTTGGGATACTTTGGGGGTAGTCTCCTAAAATGGGAACTGCCTAATAAAGGTGAGAGAGACCAGGTAGCTGAGGTAATGTCTTATATTGGACCAGCTTCTGTGGGTGAAGAAGAGAATCTTTCAAGCTACACAGAGCTTTTCTTCCAGTCTGGGAAAGGCAAACTCACCCACCTTGTCTCTCTCATAACCTGGAACCAACATGGCTACAACAACACTGCAAACAACTATTAAAGGTGGTCTCTTCCACAGGTTTCACTGTACTTTTGTTTGGGGCGGGGATGGGATGGGCTATTTGAAGAAGTTATGTCTGCTGCCGTAACCGACAAGACATTGCAGAAACTGTACACACTAAGGACACACTTTCTTTTCCCCGAGGAAATGTATTGCAACGGTGTATATAGCCTTCCAATCCTGTATGTAATATGAACTAATTTCCAAGATGTATGCTTTTAATTTTTTTATTTTCCTTTTTAGAACGTATATACATATATTTTTTTATCTTTGACACAGAACAGTGTAATTTGGGGCCCTATTACTTCTTTTTCTTCTCTGAAAACTATAAAACTTTCAGCCTTGGAAAGTTTGCTTAGTTAACTAGATTAAAATATAAGTGATAGTTCCTTCCCCCCTCCCCAATGTTAACACACCTCAAATCCTATTGTAAATCAACAGAATGACTAGTCAGATTTCCAGTAGCCTGAATTAGTATTGACTATTGCTTTATAGTGAAAGACTTGCATGCTCTGTTGTTTTTTTAACAAAGCTCATTTTTTGAAAAATACAGTAGTAGGCCACATTCTGCTTTCAGTAACACTCATCACCCATTGACTTTCATGTATATCAGTGATGGCAGAATTTGGGCCATTGGATTGGGTTTAATATTTAATTAAAAGAAAAACTTAATACATAGTGTGCAGTTTGAAATTCAAACACAGAAGATGTTTCTGGAGTAGTGGGCTTATACCATTAAATTGAGGTCAGAATCTGGCCCTAATTGATCTAATTTAAAGTATTCCTTGATTAATGTGGCTTAATGTTCAAATGTTACAGGTATGCTCCAAAGAAATTTTTAGAGTCTTCATTGAATGCAGGCTCTGGGTAATGACTATTAAATATATCTGAAGTGTCATATCTGTTTTGTCCTGTGGTTCTCCTAATATGCTGTTCTGAGTCATAGGGGAATGAGCTGAGTGTATCAAAAGTGACACAGACTCATTTTGTGTTGCCAGCGAATGAGAAAAAGTTGCACTGTAGACACTTGATATATCAAAAGGAAATTCGTAATGCATTTGAGGCTTCATATGATGCAGTTTTGTGAACACCAAATTTACTGGTTTCCAGTGGAATCTAATATTCTCAAGAGAAGTAGCCAATAATTGATCTACTATAGCTGTATATTTTAATAACTGCAGAAAAAATGCCCTGTGTACTGGTCACTGCGAACTATTCCTCAACTCACTATTGAGTTGTGTCACAGAAACAATTTCATTTTATACTTATCATGAATTTGTGCTGCTGTCAATTAGGTGGTTGAGCAATATTCAAAATCAGAAATTAATTTTAACAAAAAGTACACTTCAGGAGGAATATTAGGTTAGGGCAATACTGAAAATAATTTAAATTATAATTCATGCTTTAAAAAGACAAATAACTTTCAATGACTCTTGTTTAAGTCATGTAATTTTTTTTTACTATAAAATGAAGTTGTCAGAATACAAAAATACTTTTTTTTCCAAGTGACAAGTGTAATACTTACTAAAACATAGAAAATTATATTCTCTTGAAACTGTGTAATGTTTATATAAAGCAATTAATAAATGTATTGATGCTACCAAATAGTAAAAATTCAACTGTAGTGTAAAATCTCAGTCGTAAATATTATTCTTTTTTTAAAGTGTTCACTGTATCATATCAGTCATGATTTTTTTTTTTTAGATTTATATAAAACTGAAAGAGGAATTTCCTCTATTAAAAAAAGGTGTGTTGTGGTTTCTGTGAAAGTTTTGCTCTGATGACTGTGGAAAACCTTAACCGTAATTCCTGATAGCATGAACCTGTATACCTAATATTTAACTTTCTGTTTTCCTGAGTATCTGCACACAGTATTTTGGAGCAAGGTGGTGCAGCTAGTGAATTAAGAAACACTCATCTTTCGTTTATGGAAAGCTGGATCAAATTTAGTTTAGGTCACAAGTGCACCTGAATTTAATAGTCACAATATAATCATAAAACAAATATGCAGTTTGACATAGTTGTTGGGCCCTGTTCAGGATAGACCCAAGTTTATAGTATCAGGAGTTTGTATTAAGAGAACTATGTGGAAAAAATTGCATGTCTTCACCAAAGGCTACAGATTTTACATGCTACAGAAATGAAATTTTATATTTTCTTGCATTCTTTCTCTCCCCATCCCAAAATTAAGTATTATATATAAACTCTACATTTAAAATTAGGAAGCACGTGCTACTTTGGGTCTGATTCTGCCCTTCATTAAAGCTCTTATTGGAGTCAGTGGGAGTTTTTCATGAGCAAAGAGTGGAGGATCAGGCTCTCTCTCTAGTAGAATATCTACTTCTCGGAAAATAACCTATGCTGTGAGGAAGCAAAAGAGGTAGCCAGTAAAAGGAAGAACTAGTTTCCAAACATCTGGGTTATTGTCCACATTCATTAACTAGTGAAAAATGCACAATTTGCTCATTGCTTCAAGTAGGTGAAAGCTAAGCTATTTTATAAGTATTTTCTCTAGTGAATATTCAGTTTAATATACTGGAACCACATTAATCCCCTACTTTCTAATTTACACAACAGAACAGCTCTCTTTCTCTTCCTGTTTCTCAGCAAGGATTTAATGGTAGAGTTCTCTAGTGAGGTTCTACTAAGATTTTGTATATTTACAAAATATACTACATTATATTACATCACATACACTACCAAAAATGTATAAATAATTAAATAGAGACTACAGTTGTCTAATCAATAAGGGCCATATTTTCCCTTTCTTACCTTTGTACTCTGGAGTTACTCCCAGACTAAAGTCAATAGGTCAGATTGTAATATCCTTATCCACGTGCGTAACATCGTATCTCACCTATAGTCCCATCAGAGTTAATGGATACCTGAAAAAAGGTACTACTTAGAATCTGGCCCAATGAGAATACTTGCCATGTAAAGTAATGCTCCGCATGAATGAGGTAGCATAATTTCCTCCCCACTTAAGTACATTTTGCCATCCATTATCTTTTATGTTTTAACTGTCCTTTTACTCACTAATTTGTGAGTAAATTTCAGTATTTGCAATGGTTTATAAGTAACTAATGTGAATTAGTGGGGTTTTGTACCATAATTATGAAAATCTTCAGATTTCCTGTATTATGTATGTGTAAAATTTTGGATGGATATTCAGCAGCACTGAGAACTCAGCACACAAATTGCAGGTGTTCAGCAACTCTGCAAATCAGGCCATGTTTATTCAATAGATGAATCAGTTGACAGGATGACATATAAAGTCTATTACTTTACTAGTCATACATAGTTAGGACACCTACTGTGCACAAACACATTTTATTGTTACTTAACAATTCAACCAGCACAGTGTATACATCCTCTAATAAAGAATAGTAGTTTTAAAGAATAATTTAGCATAAATATGTTTAGACATAAATGTACTGGTGTGTGTTTATATACACAGACAAAATTACAAACCAAAATTTTAAATGGTTCACATAGAGGAAAAAAAGTATAAATTTCATGGCCAAATTAAATCAAATTTCCATCCAGGTCCTTAATCTCGTAACAAATGGAACTTTGCTCTGTATTCTACAAGTACATGCGTTCATATTCAGCCCTATCAAAAACTTCTGTAGTTAAGTGTGTAAGCAATTCATGCTAACAGGAAAAAGGCAAATAGTTCTGCTGGCAAATTTCTTTTTCTTCAAGTTTCCAGTAGATGAAAGAGTGGATGGATAAAGGGAAACCAGCAGAAATAGATTCTTTAAAGTGACATGACAGTAGTGTAGAAAACTATCTACATATGCAAGGAGTGTTGATGATCATAGAGAATATTTATTATTATACTTGTGATACAGCGTGGAGAGATTTGTACATATATCAAGTGAGACAGAATGGGGAAACTGTGGTCACAGATTTTATTGAAAAGAAAAAAAAAGAGAAGAAGAAGAAGAAGAAGAAGAAAAGAAAGATAGCATTTTACAAGGAACTATCAAGCTGGGAGTCACCACAGTAGCTGCAGTAGGCAGTCCTGTAACATTTTAAAATAAAGTGCAGATCATTCTTAATACTTCCAGGCACCTGATGTTTACGATGTGTCAACAGATTACTGTTAAATCCCAATGCAACCTCATCACCAAGTGTCTAGTAGTATCTGAGAAGATACAAACTTCAAGGAGAAAAAAACCCTGTAAGCTGTATTCATGCTGTTATGTCTTCAAATATACTATTGTTCTATTGTTTGCTTTAAGAAACTTCAGTGTGCAGTGTTGCAGAATGAAACATGCTGACACTGTAATATCAGGAGAACTGAAATAATTAAAAAACAAATTGCATTCATTCCCAGAATTCAGAACTCCAATCTCAAAAGACTCACATTATGTTTGGTTTTTATATCCTTTGCAAAGGGGGAATATTCTTCGTCTGATGCAGAAGCTAATTTTTCTAATAGAGCTAGTGGAAGTTTAGGACATGTATTGAGAGGAGAATGTAGAAGAAGTCAGTGGAATTTCTGTACAATTGCAGGCTTTCAGTTTGGACATTATATTTCCCAGGCATTTGGATTTACCAACAGTATTTTCTAAGCTCAAATGAAAAACTACCAGACTAACATCTGGTCTCATGTCAGAGCTATCTGGCTGAGAGGTATTACAGTAGTTTTTATAATGTGTATGTTTAAATTACATATAATGCAAATTAGCCCTATAAATGTTTGAGATTTGTAAATATATATTGCACTGAGTATAATTACACTATACACATTTCTAAAGCTTCTAGGCCTATTTTTCATTGTGTATTAAAGTCAATACAAGTATTGCCAGCGTAAGAACTGCACGATTGGACATTTTCTTTATATTTGCACAACAATAAATATTTCCTTTCTGCCCAGCAGATACTCTGTTTGAATATAACACCATTACATAAAATACATGTACTTTATGGCCTGATCTTGCAACCATATCCCACATAGTATCCACTGGGATTACTAATGTGGGTAATGGCTGTAGGATCAGGCTCCCCCTCTTTTGTACCATGTCTATCATAGACCCTGTGAGCCTGATTCTGATCTTCCTTCCTCCTACATTTTATACCAGTGTTACTCCATTGATTTCACTGTAGTTAAACCTGATCCATGCAGGTGTAAGTGAGATCAGTCTAAGGCCCTATACTCCAAAATGATTTGTGGGGTTAAACATTACAGAGTTAAACAATACAAACTAGCAAAGGGAGAGACAAATTACGAGTTAGGAGGAGAAAATGCAGATACTGGGAGCAGGGAACAACAAGAATGCCTCCAAAATAAAAATCCTCATTAACTAGTTGGTTAAGAAGATCAAGGGCTCTGTATGACTTATTTTCTGTTAAAAGAGACATATACGAGCTGAAAAAAGTTAGTGCAGTTAAAATAAGTGACTAATACCAGATCCTGCAGTCCTTATTTGGGTAAAACTCCCATTGACTGTTATGTGTTGCACAATTGTTGAAGCTTTATTCATGTTGGTGACCACTTAACATGAGTAGTTTCATTGATTTCAATGGAAGTACTCAGGTGAATAAGTGATTACCAGCATGAATAAAGTTTGGACAACTGAGCCCTTGAAGAGTTAAATTTTGGTTTAGCGATAACTTTGGCCCAGATTCTGCCACCCTTCCATTAAG
Source organism: Dermochelys coriacea (assembly GCF_009764565.3). Classification (NCBI taxonomy): domain Eukaryota; kingdom Metazoa; phylum Chordata; order Testudines; family Dermochelyidae; genus Dermochelys; species Dermochelys coriacea. The sequence continues at coordinate 66,449,141 of NC_050068.2, forward strand.
TACTGTTTTACTCTACAAATAATCCTATTGAATCCAGTCAAACTTCACACCAAGGGATCTAGTTCCCATTTTAGTCAACAGTATAACTCACATTGAGTTATTCACGCCAAGGGATCTCGTTCCCATTTTAGTCAATAGTATAACTCCCATTGACTTCAGTGATGCAAGATCAAGCCTCCTACTAAGGTTTCTATGGAATGTGAGTAAGGGTGACAGAATCTGGTCCTTTATATTTAGAACTCAGCCATAAAAATCGTCTGTCATAGCAGATGTGGAAAGTTGCTCATTTATATATAATATATGTATATAGATAGATAGATAGATAGATAGATATAATGGGAACAGCTTGTGCATGATGGTGCAGAATCTTTTTCTAATGAAGAACTGGGGAGATTTCAATCTAACTTTTTAAAAATAATTTAAATGCCCAAATTTATGGTTTGGAGTTGGAAATAATATAGTAATAATTCATTAATTAATAATGATAGTGATATAAAGGTCAGAGATATCTAAGACTCCCTTTGAACTATTCATAAAGAACATTTTTTGCTTTTATATTATCAAAACAAATATTTGTATTTGTTTTAAACCATATATACAATATACTATTATTTTTAAAATGTGGCAAATATAGTTCTGTGGAAAATTGTCACTATGAAAATTTAAAGTATTTACAGCTCTCACCTTCAAATAATCAAGTATAGACCAAATCTTGCCGTTGCTGCTCAGGCAAAAAATTAATGAAAATGAATAGAGTTTTACTGATTAAGGATTGCAAAAGTGGACCCTAAATCAATTCTTGAGGCTTTTTTTTAATATGAAAAAGCTCCAGTTTCTCTTTACAGACACTTTCTCCCCCTGAGTTAATTTTAGACACTTTGTAATTTTTCACCTTTATATTTTAAAAAAGCCACGCTTATCATCTCTTTCCATTAATTCTGTTGCAAAAGTAAAAATGTTGCACTAAACCCTTCAGGCAGTATTACACAAATCCATGTCAGTCTATTTCACTTGTCAGAAGCCTGGAAAATAAACAAAAGAACACCTATAGTAGTGTTGCTTTTTGGAGGTAACAAACTCTTCAAGTCTGAGGAGTATCTGTCTATATTAGATGAAAGGAAAAAATATTGTGCAACAGTTAAGAATTTCCATGAAAGGATCTTTAAACAATGATTTGTTGACAATAGCAGAAACACAGCTACTTTTTTATCTCTACTAGTACAGAAGCAGTATTTTGATGTCAGGAGGTCAGAAGAGAATACTTTGGACATATTTTTTTCCCCCAGAAAGTAGCTTGAGGACTTTATATTTTCAGTCATATCAGTGCTTACATTGTACAAACAGAGGTGGTAAAATTCATGATGAGAGGGTACCATAAGATAGGGAATGAGTGAAATCTGCCTCTCATGGGAATGCAGATTCTTACATGGACATGAAAATGTTCCAGGGAGAGCCTGGCAACATCTTTTTGGGGGAAAATATCATTTTTGAGAGTAAGGACCCTTTTGTTTTTTAGTTAGGAAGAGGGAGAAACTAGTAGGTCTGGCTTTCTCATAGTTCTGAAGTGATGGGACTCAGTGTTGCATGCATTCTGACAGTATTAAGCGTTTTGTATAAAATTTCCACTGTTAAGTACTACACTGAAGAGTAAACAAATTTATACATATACACCTGTTAATTAGGATATTAGGCAGTGCTTTATATAACCTTCCCAAACACGAATATATTTTATATATAAATCCCAGAGGCTGCAGCATACAGTTCATGCTTTATTAAGGTCACAACAGAAGCATCTATTTCTATTAGTGAATTGCTTCAACCAGTTAGTATTGCTACCTGTGCAGAAGGACAGTATAAAGATCAGTTCATCTCTCACTTACTTTCAGTTAGAGGATGTCTCTTTTTTTAGCTCTAAAGTTAATCAGTCGTATGCTGATATACTGTCAATTTATTGCAGTAAAGGAGATGCCCTCTGATTACTTAAAATAAATTATTTTTAATAAAAAAGGCTTTAATGACATCAGTGTGCTCTGTGACTGTGTGCTACAGTCTTCAATGCATGGGACAGCAGACTTTTAAGTGTAAAAAGAGAGAATTGTTAGAAAATATAAATGCAGAATTTTAGCTGTGTGGATGGCACATCTTATCGATTAATTGTAAATTCTTTCAGTGATAGACATGTGAAATTAGTTTCAGACAGTGTTTCAGACACACTTACATTTGCTTGTTCTAGTCCCAGTGACACTATGATTACTGGTATTTGCAATCCTTACCCTGGAACACTTCCAGACAGTTTTATTGTATTGAAATGACTCTTACAGTTCATTGAGCATCTAGCATAACACTGCTGAATATGATTGGCGCGTTTGCATATATTTATTCAAAAAAAATCAGGCAGTTAAACTGCATAATTATGGGAAAACGAATCATAACAATAAAAGACCATTTAAGTTAACAAGCTTTGTGATCAAAGGATAAATACAGGTTGGATAAATGAGACTCTAGATGTAACTAATCTACATAAATAGACTTTGGCCTGATTAGAGGAAAGGAATACATTAAAATAATTTAAAGGTATTAAAAAGCATTTTGCTTCAGTAGCTTTATAACATCTAGGTTTATTTTATCTTATTTTTGTTATGTTTCGATTCAATAAAAATAGCTGTGATCAGTGATAAACTACTTTTATGTGTTTTTTTTTATTTCTTGATTACCAATGTTTACAAAGCAAAGAAAATATAAAATAGGACAAGTAAACAAAAGTAACAAATCATAAGTTTCCATTTTATTTTGAACACATTGTGTGTCAAAAACCTGAAGCATTTTTAAAAACTTGCAATGTTTTTGATTGATTTTTAATTAAAGAAAAACATTAAAGGGAACATTTAAAGAACTATTTCTTGTTTACTGTCTTTATCAGTGAAGAGCAGCCTTTGTAGTGTTTGAAAGCTGGAGCATTAAAAATCAATTTCAAGTCTTCAAAGCTATAAACTCTTCCTTGCGTTGTAGATATATACTGTTTTTAAAACCATTCAGAGCACACTTGACAATTGAATTAAAAACAAAAGGTAAATAATGGCTTCATCAACATTTTGAAGGATTTTAATGTATTTTTAATAATACCTAAGGATCTTTATATTTAACTGACGTGAATCACAATTTGTAGATTTTAAATGAATAATTTGTTCCTGAAGACAATAATACTTAGTCTTTTATTTATACATTTTGTTTTCAACTTTCATTCTTGGTGTTTTTGTTTTTTAATGAACATCGTGACTCAAACACAGAGTACGTCAGTCAATATCTTTACTTACTATATTTCTGCCTAGATCATTACTGATTGCTAAGCAACCACTTATGGATAGAATTGTTGTGGCTACAATTCAATAAAAACTGAGCAAGAGTACACAAAATTGCATTAGGAACTGTCATAACTGCCAGAAGTTTAATTGTATAAAACTGCAAAGGTCATTTAATTTAGAAGAGAGTTGCCATAAAACTCTAAAACACAAAGATTGTTAACTTAAATGGTCTTTTATAGTTTTATTACTGCACCCCAAATTAAACACTTGGATCCTACTTGCACAAAGCTTATGTTCAAATAAATTTGTTAGTCTCTAAGGTGCCACAAGTCCTCCTTTTCTTTTTGCGGATACAGACTAACATGGCTGCTACTCTGAAAGTTATGAGAGTTTTTTCATTAATTTAGTGGATCAGGATCATGCCCTTAATATGTTTATGATTAACTCCAAGACCTGTGAAGACTAACCTCCTTAGATATGACAACTTCTTAAATAGAACAACTGCACTGGTATTACAGGTCAAAAGGCCTGATTCTGCAAATACTTATTCAGCAAAGTGTTTTAAGTCATGAGAATAGATCAGTGGTGGGCAACCTGCGGCCCATTGGCCACACGCGGCTCGTCAGGGTAATCTGCTGCTGGGCTGCCAGACAGTTTCTTTACACTTGCACGACCGCCCGTAGCTCCCAGCGGCCATGGTTTGCCGTTCACGGCCACTGGGAGCTGCAGGTGGCCGTGCAAACGTAAACAAACTGATGGCCCAGCAGCAGATTACCATGACAGGCCGCAGGTTGCCCACCATTGGAATAGATCCATCAAATTAAATGGGATCACTCGTGTGTGAAGTTGCTCGTGTGTAAATATATGTAGAATTGGGCCCAGAATTTGTGATTCTTTATTATCAGCATCCGTCCCTGTGGCATCTTCCAAAATTGAATCTAAGCTGCAAAAGCTGTTCATTTCACTTTCCCTCAAACTGCATTCTGTAGTGCTCTATTGAGATAATCCTGATGACTGAATATTTGATAGTTTTTGCTGTTTTGCATACACTTGTGTAATTTGATATGCAGATTTGAAGATCATAAAAACAATCCTGCTTTGATGATCATGAGCAAGATTATCCAGCCACAGCTGTAAAGTACCCAGTGTGTTCTTTACTGATCTCTTCATCATTTCACTGGATCAGATTACAATAAGAATACAGTGGAATTTAGAGTGCTTGGGAAATAGTGGATTTAAAAGCTTTAAAAATGGCAATCATGAAAACCTTAGAAACTGGTTCAGTATCTAGGCCACACTTCAAACAAAATAAGTCTGTGTGTGTGTGTGGTGGAGAAGAGGATGGAATGTGTTTCAGAAAGAGATATCTACAGCTTGAATGGAAAAGGATGTTAGTTAATGCACCTTTAATGGCTTTTTTGTATGTATTACATGACCTGTAAAGAACTGTTAAGCAGTCCTGGAGAAGATGTTATTAGTGTTTACCCTCTTGCAACAAAGGAGAAAGCAACAGGTTTAGAGGCAGATTCTGTTGTCATGTTTTCCTGGGGCAAAAGTGTAATGAAGGAAGGGCCTCCCTTTCTACTGCATAGTTGCAGTTAAACATCCTGCTTAAAACTGTGTATTTAACTATCAACCTTCAATATTGAGAATAATGATGACGAGGAGGTATAAATCATGTGGAATGTGAAGTAATCAGCACTCAATCAGTTTTATTAACAGCATTAGGTATTAAAAAACACACGGTAATTTGCATCCCCATAGCTTCAAGGTAAGGAACATATCAGTCAACTATGTAGGCAGTGGGTAGAAAAGGGGGAAAACAAAATGTTTTATGATGTTTCTTTTGAAGTATAGTCCCCTCTTTATGTAAGTCCATACATGTATTCTATCTGTTTAAGTCACCTGTAACTTCTTTGCAGGCTTGGCAGAATAGAATATTGAATAGTGCTAAAACTAGCAGGATGGATTTGCTTTATTATTTATTCATTGACCACCCATTATATATGAAGTCTCTTCAACAGTGTACATCTCATTAACACAATAATGTGACTGTCATGAAATAAAGATTTCTTCAGAAGTAAAGTAAGCAATTTTAAATGCCTGTGTGTTTCTGCTTCCAGAATCTTGGATAGAACTTTTAAGTTCAGCTCATTTAAAAATTACACACTAACATCTTCCCTGCATCCCCTGCACTTAGATTTTTGGCAGAACAATCCTAATAATTAGTGGCTAGCTTTCCAAATCTTGACCTGATCCGTAAGGCTTGACCTGATCCTTGAATGAAGTTAAAACAAGAGAAAACTGCTATGGTATTGGCAAAGATCTATTATGGATTCCTTACAATTGTGTTTGTCTTGCTGATACCAACAAATGAAGAAATAGGTACCCATGCTGAGTAGCAAGAGGAGGAGAGAATACATTTAAAAGAGACTTTTTGTTCTGATTTAAATTTTGAGCAATAGGTTTTTGACAGTATTTTATAATCAAGACAATTACATAGTAATTTGGGTTAGAATACATGCCCAGTTCCCTATCTCAAAATCCAATTTGTTACCACCTGTGCCTATTTCTATTAAAAAAAAGAAACATAATTACTATGAGTCTCAGCAGTCTAAGAGTAAATTTTTGCAATTACAGTACTTCCCTTGGGCAGATATGTGAAAATGGCAGATTAATTCTTGCCAGGGTCTGTCAGTTCCTTGTGAATTTTTAGGGTTGCTAATGGTTTGGTATAGTCTACTTATTACACTGGTACTGTTCGTAATGTTGTGGTTAAGGTTAAGTCGGCACTTCCATTATAAATCTCTAGAAATAGGGCTCTATAGCACTGCCATTAAAAGTTCTCTCCAAATTGAAACTTGACATATAAGGTCTCATGCAAGGAGTGAGAACCCAATTCTGCTTGCATGGGAAACTGATAGGAATTTTGCCAGTAAAGTTTACTTCAGTAGAAACAGGACTGGGATATATGTTATTATTTTATCCCTGACCAGATTTTAACAAACAAACAAACAAGTTTAGTTTTAGTACAATAGCTGGATCATTCTTAGAGTCATATAGTAACACTGATGGAATAGTGTGTGAACTGAAGGGCCACATATTGCCTTTAGGATTGCAGAAAATATTGATGGCTTCAAATAGGATTTTTTGTTTTGTCCACAATGGCAGAGGAACTTCCATGTTTCTTTAGAGTGGAATGACTGTGGGCCATCAGGACCAGATCCTGAAACATCCACCGGAGTTACTCATGTGAGTAGTCTTATTCAAGTCCTAATGAACTTTACTTACCTGAGTAAAGTTACTTGTGTGCATAGGTATTGGGTGGTTAGGTTCATAGCCTGTAAACAGCTTTCCACAGATGAACTCTTGCCTCCAAATCGAGCCCTTGTTGAAGTCATTGTGGCTGCACATGGGCTCATGAGTCCACCTGCAGGGAGCAGCATTAGCCTGTGTTATGGATTAGTGCCTTAGGAGTGTTCAAAGAGAGCAATTTAAGGAATCTTAATGTGTCCATTTTCTTTACATTCACGTGTTGTGTGTGTTTGATTTTATTTTTCATTGTTGCTGTTGTGATTTGGGATTTTTTTGACAGAAGAATTGTTTGTTTCATTACTCTCAACTGTTTTTATGGGCATTTTTCTGAGTTGGGCATTGTCACGAACACAGCAGGTTGGAATGGCTTCCTTAGAGCCTTTACAGCCCATTAATTGAAAATCCATGGGGAAAAAATAGGTTTATACATCACACCACAATATCAATTGATTTATTTATTCTTGATTAAAGCATCCATATGATGGGGCTCTGAGTGCCTTCTCACCCTCCTACCAAGCAGCTGCTTATAATCAAATATTAACAATCACATATATTGGCCTATGCATCAGTCTACTATCCCCAGGTGAAAAAAATGGGCTCAGCAGCTCTGCCCTGAAAGTTGACAAAAATCCATGCTATTTTGGAATGGAGCAGGAGGGCATTCCAGAATCCTAGGCTCCTTTCTGAGAATACCTTTCCAGCTGTCCTCTCTCTACTTTACCAAGCAGCTCTAGCTTCAAAGCCTCCACAACTGTGGCAATGTATCACAGGGAGAGAGGCAGTCTGAGGTGGGCTGATCCCAAACTATTTAGGATTTTACAGATCCAGTCCATCACCTTAAAACCTATGGAAGCTCACAGAAAACCAGTGCAGGTTCCAGAACATAGGTGTCATGTCTTAAGTATAAATACACCATTTATCAAGCTAATTGCCACCTTTAGTGCTAGTTCCAGTTTCGTATATAGCTCCGTGTAGAATGCACTGCAATAGGTTAACCTTACAGCGATAAAGGCATGTATCATGGTGGGAAGATCTGCATCCAGAAATTAAGGCCATACCTTTCTGGACTGGCATAGATGGTGAAATGCTTTCTTTACCACCACTATTGGATCTAAGACTTGTATTTTACGAAGTGCTTATGTGAAGATACATGACTGTAATGGTTCTAACATTTATTTAAGGACATAACCTCTTGTTAAATTTGTGCAGGTCTAAATGATTTATCTTATGACATAGATAATAAAGCAACATCACAAAATTTTACAACTGCAGATGTACGTCATATAGGCATGTGATGTCATCAGATTCGATAATTTGGTGTTCCTTCATCGTAGGTTCAGTTTTCAGTACTGCAGCTGTTTTCATATGCAGAGGATGTGACTCTAACTAGTGCTAGTTCATAGTAATTATATCTATATCTATTATATCTATCTATTATATTGGAATAGACCATTATATCCATGAACCAACATACATGAATAACAACTTTAAAATGTTGAAATAAATAGTTACATGAACCTAAATAAATAGTAACCCAGTCAGAAGTAAATAATGTAGAGTTCATGGCCTTCAGTGAAGAATTAAATAAAATTAAAGGCTTAATTTCTGACTGGATCTGACAAAATCTTCAAGAGAGGAAAATATTCTGAAAGTTCCTTTGCAACTCCTAAAGTACCAGAAGCAGGTGAAGGGCACCAATTTAAAGAAAAAGGCAACTGAAAGAACTATGGGAAAACGCAGATCTGCCTCTGTATATTTCATAAGTATCGCACCGACAGGCAGGTCCAATGCCCTGCTCATTTGTGTCCTCTGCCCCTAGCAGCATGGCTCTAAACTCTATACTATATCATAGACTTCCCCTGGAGACAAAGCATGGAGTCAGAGTACCAACACCTGTGCAGATTTACATTTGGAAATCTGCTGGGTTTGGAGTAGAACATGTCATATACAGGGTCTGTTCTCTTGGACATTCACCATTCCCTATCATCACCCGCAAAAACCTACTGAACGCCAACCATGTGTCTGTGTAGAAGGGCATCTGCAAGTGTGTATGGGGACGTGGAACATACTGTACAGGAGTTCCTTCACCCATCATTTCACTCGTAAGAGCCCATTGTAATCTTTTTCCTGTGCCTTTGCAACTTTCTGCAGCATTCAGTGTATATGTATGTGGGAATATAAACCCGATGTAAGTAGTCAGTTCTGCTTCAGCTGAAGTAAAGGGCTGATCCAAAGCACACTAAAGACAGTGGAAAAAAACATCAGTTTATTTTAGTGGGCTTTGGATAAGGCTTGATGTGAATTTTGCCATTATCTTTAGATGGAAAGGGAGCAGCCCCAGACTATATAAACAGTACATTAAGGTGCTGAAACAAACTGAATAAAGGTAAGACGTTCAAAACAGAATGTCTCTGTTTCCCCCCCACCCCCATCAATATACCGTGAGTTCAGGATAGTATACCAATAGAAGGACACATTTTGATATACCTCCCTATCATATATTGTTGCTTTTATAGATTTTTTCCCCCTAGAAAACATGTTTCAGTGCTCATAGAAAAAGGAAAACAATAACAGTAAGAATAGGACAAATCCTGAAGTATTTGCTTGCTTGAGTGGAAGTTTGAGTAAGAACGTTGAGATTTCACTCAAAATTAAAAATAAAATCCCCCAGCTCAGCATTCACGAGCATTGTAAAACCAGTGTGCATGATAGAAAGAAAAATGTAAGAAGATAAAGAGATTGGTTTCATAGTTCCAAGGGAGGGTTGCAAACAGGGGGAGAGGAAGGAGAATATTTTTTTTAATTATGCAAAAATACTTGGACTGTCTACTTAACTTTTAATATCCTTGCTTTTGTCAGCTTGTGTGTAATTTTAATTGGTTTAACTTTCTGTGTTAACATTTAATAAGTAAATTAGGATGACATTGGTATCAAAGTTGATATCAAAGATGTTTTATCTTTTCTTGCTTGTGATTCAGTAGTCCTGAAGCAAGCTGATAGAGTGATAAGGTGGTGCAGATATCATCTAGTCATTTAATTGTAGTTGAGTCAGTTAATTGTAATAAACATAACATTTTGTTCAGAATGCTAAGGTAGATTCAACATAGTAAGAGCCATAGATAAAAGATGCGTTAAAGCATTTCAGATTCAATCATTAGGTTTCATTGAACGCATCTTCTACCAGAAAATATAATTGGAAACTTGATTCATTGACCTTTAACTGTCATTTTGGACTATAGTTTTTAAATCCATGTTTTCAAGTCAGAGTTAATTTGATAAGAACAATGCCCAGTACATTTTAATGCAATTATTTTTGTGCAATTTTAACAAAAAATATAATCAGGTTTTAATGGTCTGTTGTATATTCTGCTCATCCAGTCAAAGTAGTTATTTAATATGAATGTGGTTAAAAGTAACTAATGTTCAACTTCATTAAGGCTTCTGTTAAATAGGAGGCTTGCTGAACTTTTCACTGTTATTTTATGCACGATCTACTACCTCTTATTAATTATTTCCAGGGGTCCATGTTACACTAAAATTATACTTACAAGTTCCAATGACACGAAGATTATACAGCATGACACAGAGGCTAAATAAGCACTGAAATTACATAGCGCTTCAGGTATTCATTCCTAAAGCATGCTTAGTTTCATAGCCTTCCTTGTATTTTTCCTGGCACAGATGCTGTCTCACGCAGGGGGGATAGCACACACACATCCTCTAGCACTTCTCTTACATGTGTGGCACACAGGTAGAGTGTCTTGCAAAATTACAGGGTTACTAGAACAAGCAGGAAACGTGTTGTGATAAATGAGCGTGATTTAATGTCCTCTCAGTGATGGTATGCTGTTCTGTTGTCTGAAGTTCATGTGATGGGAAAAAAATGATTAGACAGGTGTTTCTTCAGCTGGTGGGATCAAATTCCTGAAATATTTTATATAGTGTAGAGACAGATGTACATAACATAACCTTATAATCCCATTTCACAGCTTTTCCAAATACAGGGGAGCTCGATAAATAGAAAGCCGATTATATTGGCAGCGTAACTCCATTAATAGGATTCAAATCTACATTATTGACAAGTCAGTGCTGTTAATATGATCCAGTATATTAAATTGACAGGAAAACTAGAATAAAAGAATGCATCTGCAGCCTAATTGACAGGGAAGCTCTTTCAAAAGGTTCTTAATGTGGTTTTTATTGACAGTGTGGCTCTAGTAAGTACATATCGTTGGTCAAAAGTGAAAATATATTGGATACAACTATACTAGTAGGCTAGAGTGAAGTAGTTATTGTTCTGGTTTCCTATACTGCCGTCTTAACTTTGATATAAGTCATCAAGTCCCCTCATAAGAACTTCACAAATACCTCTTAAAGCATCAGTCTCAGCTGCAATGCTCACAGGCATTTGACATGTTGTGAATTATTTTAAATGTGCTCATCTTTTTTTTTAATGAATAGAGGCAATACAGAGTAATGTAATAATGTGTCATGAATTTCATTATGTTTATTTATTGATTCTGCTCTGCGATAACAGAGGCAGAGCTATTGTATATTCAGCCAGAGCTCTTTATACAGTGTGGTATTTGGCACATCTTTCTATATGCATTTCTTGTGCCTTCTCCAAAAAATAGTTTGTTTTAAGAAGTCATCTTACAATTAAATAAATATTTTCTTACTGCTTTTCCTTCACTTTGTTTATGTTCTCATCAGATGTTCACATCTCATGTGAATGAGGCTCAAAGACCTAATGTAAAATCCATTATGCACAAAGGGAAGCAAGAGTTGGACCTTCAAAGTCTTCCCTCTGATTGCCATTTTAGTAGGAGAGGAGTCATGGACTGAGTGAGGTTGTCACCCTTTCCCCAGTTCTTCTCTTTTTCGTGGAGAGAGATTTGGCTGCTAGATGTCTCTTGCATCTCCTCCTGCAGTGATGGGGAGAAAAAGGGATGTGTTAGTCTGAAAGAGCTTTCCCTCTGAGGAGGGGAAGAATTGATCATGGAAAGATTGCATTCTCTCTTGTGTCTTTTATTTCAGATGCTAATCTGGCCAGGATCAGTCCATCTCCTTTCCCATCTATCTTTCACTTTTCCTTTTTACAAGGGCTAGGGGGAAATCTGGCAAGTATTCTTGCGTCTTTTTTGTCTGGTGAATTGCCAAGTACACCATTGGAAGAACTTGGCAAATAAATAATAATACATGGATTGGGGACTGATTTGGTCAGGATAATCTGTGATGCTCTACTTTATTATATCAGATGTAGAGAGTGGTGGATATCGCACATTCTTTTGTTCTCTGCTTTCCTTGTATATGGGTTTGAATGTGCAATCCATGGCCTCCCCACAAGAATTTTCCTTTGGGCAAAAGAAAAGCAAAAGAAATGCATGCTACCAGCAACCTGCAGTCAGTATCCCTACAGCAGAGGCTGGCGGTACAATCTTCACATGTGCCCTTGTTTATTTTTGATATCGTGTTTTCTTAATGAAAATATGCTTTTGGACAATGTCATATGTTATTGGAAAAATCATATAAGCACACTGCACATTTTCTAATATGGAAACCCACATTTTAGAAGTGTGAAGCTTCCCAGCGATGTATATATGTAATATAAAATATACCACAGTGGTGCAATCCAGAAGGAAATGAGAGCACAGCACATAAGAGGACAATTGTTCCTAGATTTGTCTAGAATGGTGTCACTTTTTAATTCTATCCTCCAAATAGGTAAAAGTCTTCATTACTGATTTATGTACACCTCTTTGTTCGCTGTTGGGCCAATACCTTTTGTTAATGGTAAAGGTCTGAGGTTTAAGGTTTTTATACCGAATTAAAAAACTAAATCTTCAGGCCAAGTAAACACACTCAGCAGCAGATTTACCAAGAAATCTTTTCTTTCTCTTTGTGGAAAATTGTACCATGTAGAACATAAACAGTTTCTAACAAAATCAAGACAATTGTCTGTTCTTTCAAAACTAGATTTGGCAGAAAACAGTTCTTTTGTCTTGCGAAGTGATTGCCAGTATGTAAGAGCTCTGTTTCACTGGATGGAAAATACTTGGAATTAAGGTTTTCAGAAAAAGAATTGAAAGATGTTTGAATTAGATATTAAGTGGCAGTCTGATAAAGGGGAGAGATGTTCCATTTCATTTTCGGCTAATGTTTAATTAAAAAGATGTTAGAGTCAGCAAAAACATTTTGTTTTATTGTAGTTTCAGGTACATAAAATAGACTTGCATTGAATCACACATTTTGCAGATGTCATGCTTCTTCTTGTAATTCTGAGAACATAATCTGAGAAAGATTATGAATATTCTAGTTGCCTAATATTCATAAATCTGATTAATGTTTGTCTTCTTTTTTATATATTAGAATAAATCTTCTTCTAATATGACAGTTATTTCTGGGCACAGTTTGTCAAGAATACTTGAATACCACGTTTCTCTAAATTGTGGAATTGTGTTGATTTCAGATGTTTATTTTTGCAGGGGAGGGAGCTGTTAAATTGCAAGCTTGAATTTTCTGTTTTATTTTCTAATCATCTTATGCAAGCTAATGAGAAATGTACCAATAGTAGATTTCAGACTGGAGAATTGCAGTGTAATAGTGGGCTTGATTTTGTAAAACAGCTTTTAAATTTGCATTTATGATTTTGGAAGCTCTACACATGCACAAACACCCAAATTTGCACCAGTAAAAACCTTTGCATGCAGAGATGTGGGATTTTATGCACACAAATATTAAGAGGCAAGGTTCAGGCCCCTTTGGAAATTAAATATTTATGTAAGGGACATACTGATGTTTCCAACGTGGACCCAGATCATACTCTTCTGTCATAATACCCAAGGGAAATGACTCTGGAGGGGAAAATTTCCACACGTATCATGAAGTTGCTCTATGTTGTCCCGCTGAGGAATAGTGGGATGTGTGGAAACTTAGTGGATCCCAGAGGGTGTACCTTTCTCCTGCGAATCTTCCCTAAAGAACAAAACCTCTAGAACCATCATGGAAATCTTCTTCATCTACAAAACATTAAAAACATTTCATTTCAAATAATGTAGATTTCAGTACCCACATTCTTCCCTTGCATGGATTAACAAAAATTAAAAATGGGAGAGACCTTTTAGCTCAGCAAGGCTATCCTCCCCTGCCACTAGAGGAATGTTCACCGTAATACAACATCATCTAGGGCTGTATCCAATCTTGTTTAAAATGTTTCAAATGATAGGGCTTCCATATCTTTCTATAGGAGACTATCCCACTCTAGTGGATCTCATTAGGAAGTTGTTCCTAATATTCAGCCTCTTATTATCTCAATTTCCTCCTTTCCTTTTTCTTAAATTAATCTTTTTGCAAGTAGTAGCCATTGTAAAATTGAATAGTAGAACCTAACCAGTGGACTTGCAAATTTCTGGGTCACATGTGAATTTGGAAATTGAGAATTCTGAGTTCCCCATATGTAAGTAATAAGCAAATGCAGTGTTGGTGTACTGAAATGTATTTCTTCTGAGTACACAGATCCAAGCTGGTATCACAGAATGTGGATAGGTACACACCTACCTATGCACATTCTGTGATACCAGCCTTGATCTGTGTACTCAGAAGAAATTTAAAATTTAAATTTAAAATTCCATGCGGCCAGCATTTCTTATGACTAATAGCAGAATTTGTATGTGTGTTCTTCATCAGTACTTTATCATCACCATGCTTGATCCCTGTGCATTGCACTGTGTTAATTAATTTTACTCAGTGAACATCTTGAATTTCAAATAAAATCTCCAAAATCTGATGCTAAAAAGCTGGCCTTTGTGGGGTTTTGGTGGGAAGGTGGGTAATGCTATCTGCCTGTTCTATTGGGGGAACAGACCAGGGTGCATTAGTGTAGCCCCGTGGATGGGCTACTCCAGGTTTTAGATTAGTAGCTATTGCCCAGCAACCCTTAGATGGGGATTCCTGATCACAGAATACATGTAAAATGCAGTCACCTCTCTGCCCAAATATATTTGAATCTGGTGTAGAAAACACCTCCCTAGCAGCCAGCATGGCTGCCCCAACTAGGCCCTACTATGCAATGGTTCTGTGGACGGTTCTAATAATTATAAATGGCAGTTCAGTTCTGATTCTTGAACATCCATTCAAATCTAGTTCAGACAAAAACTGACCAATAAATTATTTCGTAAGAATTAAAATTATCAAGGCAACTGCTTAGACTGCAACATTTAAAATCATAAATAGTGTTTAATAGGGGTGTTGTTTGCCTGCCCTTTTATCTTCCTTCTCCTCCAAACACAAAAGACTGAATTCTCTGCTGTTGTACTGCCACTGATTCTTAAAGTTTGACTGTGTTACTCTTTGTTTTGTGATACCAGTGGCACTTGAGGACTTATCCTATACTGTATAAATGAGTGTGTTCCATGTAAACGAGTTCAAAAGTTAGCAAGGAATATGGGCATACAGTATGCCACTAATAAGGTCTGCAGCTAATAATATAGAAAGGTTTTGGGTAGTCAGAGTGCAACAAAATGCTTTTTGCTGGTGGTAGGTTTTTCAAAAGCCATACATTGCTTAGAACTGCAGCGGTGTGGTCTAAAGTGGTATGACTAATATGTCCGCTGAAAATATTTAAGATGAAGTTTGGTGAAAATGTTTCATATCAGCTTTCATCAGTGTTACATTTTTTATTTTTTTTTAATGTCTGCTCATTTAGGCTGGGATTGTCAATGCAGCCCATGTGAGTTAGGCACCCAAATCATTTAAATCAATGTGAGTTGGGAACCTGACTCCCTCAAGTGCCTATGAAAATCTCAGCCTCAAAGCTTAATGTTTAGTATTTATTATCAATGGTTACAGTGTATGTAAGGATAGTGTATGTAAGGATTTTGCCCTCTAGCTAATTGTGCCCTGCTATAGCTCATCATTGGTAGAGAGTTTCCAAGCTTAAGTGGCAAAAGTCTATGTTTCTGGAGTTGAAGGAGAAGGATTTTACATTTAGTTCTGCAACTATATATAGGTTATCTAGCAATTGTGTGTTCTTTTGTAACAATTAACTTATTGTAGGATGGCACCCAACTGTTTGTTTTTCTGCTGAGTATAATATGAAGAAAATTAGTCAAATTATTATTGAGTTACAGGTCATTAACCTTTACTTTGATGGTAACAGCTCCATAGTTAAGATTGCAATTAGGGTTCCATTATGAACCCTATTTTTCTTATCCCTTGTAATGTGGCATAGAAAAAGTATTTTCAGCTAAAATTCACTTTAACATTTAAATTCAAATGTTTGTATTCCAAAGAATGTTAATTTATACAAAAAATTAAAATAATGGAAGTGGGAAGTAAATAATCAAATACTCACTCTATACAGCCTCTTGAATAGATGTTCATTTATAAAACGTCACATCTAATATTCAAAATAACAACTTTAACTCTGCTGCTGAATACCAAACTGTCATGCATCTAGCAGGGTTATGCTTTACACCATAACACGTACAACATTAGACATTTTATAACTCTTAGTTATGGATCCTTTCGCCACCCTTCCCTCCCAGCTCCTCTGTGCTTCTCTGGCAGCGGAAAGGAGACAGCTAGCTCACTCAGTCAACTAGGTTTCCCCTTGAGTAGGCAAATCACTAGGTCATACAAATCTGGTATAGTCTACGGTATGCACCGTGTTCCTATCCCACTTGGGATTCGAGACTGAAGGGTGTGTGGCCAGAACACACATTGCTCCAAGAATACTGGCAGTACTGCTATGGGGCAAGTACAAAACAGTGTAACATGGCTTGCTTTGTCTTGCACCAGTGATCAAATACCTTCAGATGATCTCAAGATTGGAAGGGAAAGATGGAGAAAAGCCATCTACACCCTTTCCCCAGGTATACCATTGGCACTGACCCGTCGATTACAAATGAAAGTGTAGTATATTCTAGACCTACTCTATCTCTCTTCCTTTATATAAGTAAGTATTGTGCAAGCCTTGGTGAAGGAAAGGAAATTAATTGTGGGTTTTTTTAAAAATATCTTACCCCTGAGTGCCTCGGAAGAAGGAGGGTGAGAAGTTTGCAGAAATCACCTGTTGTGATTTGGTTATTATTCCTTGGGAGGATATATATGCTGTATGATACATATGGTGTGATGATTGGTGCCGATCCAAGAATCTAGATAAAAAGTTTGAACAGAGTATTATGAGGCATGGACCATAGATGTAAAGTGGATTGAGCTAAATTTAATATGTGGCCTGTATCTGTAAGATATCATCTTTGACTTTAGGAAGATAAAAAGGGAAATTATATTGAGCTATCCAGTCTATATAAATATACTGGATGAGATAACTTTGGCTTTTTGCCTCATAATGGAACGATAGATGGGAACAGTGTTGATTCTGGGTGATCTCTTGAACATAATAGATAGGATTAGGAAGAGGCAAATGTCTGATTAGTATAGATAAGAACAAGAGGTTAGCGTCTCTGGCTAATAATAGTTGAGATGAATGGGATCTAGAAAATAGTCTGTGGTTGGTTCTATTGGCTATAAACAGTATGCTGGGTGGGATGAGCTATGATTTGTGAGCAGTGGTAGGCTGTTTTCAGAATGTATATAGTGCAGGGTGCATGAGTATAAGAGCGTTTCTGGTCTATAGGCTGAGATTGAACAGTGATATGGGGGCAGAGTTAAGGTTGTTTTGGGGATATGTTATGTGGTATTTAATATGTGAATATTTAAGAGAGCACATAAGTATTTAAATATTCTAACAGTTTATCTTCCTTCTCCCATTTCATAATTGTTATTTTAATTCCTTTAAATGCCTATTTTAAAAACTGTAATATTTATTGATATATGTACATTACAGCCTACATATTAAGTAGCAAGCTTAATATAAATAAAAAGCTAACGGATAGTAGATATTATGGATCATGGTTTTTTTGATAGTAGATATTAAGGATCATGTTTTCAAAAGGGCCAAGCACCAAACTACTTCTGTTTAGGCATCTAAATGAAGTGGCAGGATTTTCAAAAGTGCTTAGCTCTCTACAGCTTCTACTGTGAGCACTTTTCAAAATCTAACCTCAATAGTGAGAACTGAGCACTTCTGAAAATCTGCTCCTAAGAGGCTTGCCTAAGGTCACACAAAAAGCCAATGAAAGAGCTGGGATTAGAACCTATAACTCCAAAGTTCCAGTTCTCTAGATTACATTTTCTTAGGTTATACCTAAGAATATGGTATTTCCCACAACAGAAATCATTTTACCTTTTAACATCTGAATAAAATCAGTTGCTATATGCATATAAACTCCTATATTTGAAAAACACTGTGAAGATTTGAGGCTACAACAATGAATTGGAGCCATGAATCTAAAACATTTTATTTTGAAAAAAGAGGAGTAAAAGTATGATTCTATTGTCAGACATATGATTTGCATTGCTACACATCTTAAAAGAAAACTCTCACATGTGCAAAATCAGATTATTTTAAAATCAACATACACAGTGTGGTGCATTCCGAATCTGAAATTTGAAACTGCTTCAAATGTTAATACAAAATGCCTGGTAATACTGTACCAGCTGTCTGTGCCAAAGAGTTAATAAGCAGTAAGGGGGAAAAAAAACAGAGTATAAGTACTCTTCGTTAACTAGTGGGTGAGAGCATGTAGTTTTTTCTCCAAATAATCTGTAGTTTAAAAAAACACACCACAAGTTATATAGCTAGGTTTATTTTGCATATACTGGGAGAATGATAGATGTTTGATAGTTGGTTGCAGCAACCAACATAGAATAGTAGATTTCAGATGTAGGGTCACATTCTCCCAAACTTCCCATGCAACCTACAAACAGCAGCAAATCATTCTTATTACAGTGGATCTTCATCAGTTGCACGTAACAACAAACAAACCTAAGAAATTAAGTTGGGAGCGAATAGGGAAAACAAATATTTAAGCGACTAGTCATTTATGTAAACACTTGTCCTGCAACATTAAACCTTACCTTGGGCCTTCTGCTTCGTTTATTGAGTGCTCCCTGTGTTACTGATACTTATGTGCTAGATGCTGTTCCCGAACTCATTGCTGCGGAGCATAATGGCGTGATATGAAGTGTTTCAGAAAACAGTAGAAGCTTTGTCGCTAAGTCAGCTGCAAAAAGAAGTGATGTGTATGAATGTATAGTATATGGTGTTTTATGAAAGATACAGTCTCTTTCTCTCTCTTTCTCCCAAAGAACTCTAGTTGATGATACAAGGGGAATTCAGTTCTCTTTGGCAGAACTCCATGTCAGTCTGGATGCTCTAAATACTCCTGTTCTACAGTTACTTAGCTCATACTGCCAAAAATACACTAGTCACAGACTTTATAAAATATCTACTTTTAAAAAACTGTTTGGCAACAACAATCATTTAATGTTATTGTGTGCATGCAACCCCTATTGTTCAGAAACAGCTATTAATACTGATGAGAATTAATTAGAGAGAGAAAATCAAACATATGCATAATGCTTGCATTTGCTTCCAGTAATATTTAAAAGAAAAGACCCATAAGTCACTAACAGAAAGATTCTTAAACTATATTTTTTTGCAATTCAGAAATAATATACTAGTTTAAATGAAATTGTATTCAGCAATAAGGCCATCAGAATCCAGTAGATGATGTAACTATGTTAAAAATGTGCATTATTGAATAATTCACTTTTGTAATATGCAAAAATTGGGTAATTTTTTCTTTCCTCTCTAATAACCATCAGTCTTAATATCTAACTAATGAAAAAACATAAACAGTGTCATCTGTCAGACAGAGAATACCACTTATTATAGCCTCATTGTTTACTTAGCAGGTAATTTGTGGACCGGAATCATTTAATTGTTCAGAGTACATAATTACATGCCAGCATTTTCCAATTTAATTAAAATGTACAAATCTGAAGATTAAGGGATTTTTTTGAATTATTAATTATTTCTCCTCTAGGAAATCTTCTTGCTCTGCAGGAGATTTATCCAGTGTACAACTATATGTATTTTTTTCCTTCTCTTTCACAGACAGACAATTTTCCCGCAGAGCCCAATTACATGGGCAGCAGGCAGCAGTTTGTTCAAAGGTAAGGCCTATTAAATAACTTTCTCGGCTTCCCCATTTGCATTCTTGTCAAAATTGCTTTGCTAGAGAGTACAATTCAAATTGGAACAAGTAAATACAACTCTCTCTTTTTTTAAAAAAATATGTATTTCAGTAGCTCCACGTTCAAGGACCCAGAAAGAGCCAGCTTGAGGGACAGCGGGCATGGGGACAGTGATCAGGCTGACAGTGACCAAGACACTAACAAAGGCTCCTGCTGTGACATGTCTGTTAGGGAGGCACTCAAGATGAAAACTACTTCAACTAAAAGCCAGCCACTTGAGCAAGGTGAGTGAAGCTTCCAATACCTACAAAGTGTAAAGCTTAAGCAATCATTATAAACCTATTAGTGCTATAGTTGGAGTTTATCATGGTGGAATAGCCCATTGATACTACTATTAGATGAAACAGTAAATCTTGGCCCAGAGCAAAGAATGTTCAATATCTTTACGTATAAACATGAAACTAGAATAGCCTTTCTTTTTTTATTCCAAAGAAAATTTAAAAAATCATTAAAAATTAGTATTTTTCCAAAACTATTAGAGTATATTTTGTTTTCATGGACATTTCCATAAATGTATAGTGTACAGTCTTTCTAGGCCTAAGCATGCCTTGAAAATTGAAATTAGATATGTTTACAACAACAGACAAAATAACATCCAGTCATTTCCATTCTTTACGTAGTTTGGAGTGAGGTTTAAGAAAAGACCTTGGATATCAGGAAAAAAAAAACTGGATCAAAAGAAATTTTCAGTTCAAGGCTATATTTTCCTATTTGTAATATTGACTTCACTATTCATCGCAATATAAGAAGTGAAGTGTCAAATAATTGCATCATACGATTTTCAATATAATCATTTCATTCACACCCTAAGAATGAAGCAGATAAGTGTCCGTTAAGCTGCTACAATGATTTATACTAGGACAGCGGCAATGCTCTATAAGCATACATTCTGATAAATAAGCATGTTTATTGCCTCAAAGTCTGTGTCCAATTCTTTTTTTTTATGCCTTTTCACTAATTATATCTGCTATTTCAAAATAAATATGACTTTTCCTAACAATGTCAGCCAAACTGAAAGTTCTAGCATCATGTATGTTTGTGTGTTTTGTTTGTAGTCTCAAAAGCAATGAGGAAATGAACAAATGAATTCTTTTGAATTTACTGTCACATATCTGTTAGTCATTTTAGTCTGTTGTGTGGAAAGTGATTCACAATGTTAAGGATATTTAAAAATTGATTAATTAAATCATTCTTAATGAGAAGCTATATTTATAATTAAGCAGAAATACATTATAAGCTTTTTATTAATTGATGATTAATTGGAACTAGATTTTTGCCTCTAGCACAGTCTGATCTGTAGCACATTCATCAGCAAATACACGCTCTACTTCATTTTTCTGATCATGTTGAGATTGCAATATAGTTTTTGTTTTGTAAAATATTTATAATGCTGCAGTATAATTTATTCTGTGTGTATTGGAGGGTTGACCTCATACAAGGCCTTGTTTTCCAAGTAATAAATGCCAGAAAGATTATTTTTTTCCTGACCTTTTACCACAGTGACTCTGCTTATAATTGGACATTGATCTGTATAAAGATGCAGTGCTGGACTTTTTAAAAAAAAAAAAGAAAGAAACTGTTTGAACATGGATCTAAGTTTCTCAGTTTTTGTATAGAAAACAGAGGACAGGGTCTCCAGGCTTCAACAGGTTACTTTAACAGGTAACCTGAAAGTACAATGGAATTCCAAAAGACTAAAAAAAAGTGGAATTAGGAAAGTTATGTTCTAATAATCTAAACAAAACTGGTGCATTTTTAGAAAAAGGTTAAAAGACAGAGTTTGTATTATTGCATTTTGTGCAGCAACATGTTATACGCATCAAGCCAGGTACAGGTCAGAATACAAGAAGACTATTAAGCAAATTTAGTCAACCATTCGTATTGCTTATTTTTGTAATCATGCAAAGAGCTATTCAGAAGTTTGCATTTGTCATCATATCTGGATGAGGGGTCCTATTAATCAAAAAACTATTCATGCAGTTGGCTCATATTAATTCCTCAGTTTCTTTTTATATAGAAATTGAACTATGAATATTAAGTGCAATCTGTTGCTGAATATCAGCAGGAGGCATTTAGGTAAATCTATTTTGGGGGGTTTTGCACAACAAATTAAATGTAAACATAGAGATGGCAAAGGGAGCTATTTTTCAAATGTAATTAAAAAGGGTAAAGATATTTGTTGTTTCCTGTGAGTTCTTCAGGAACAAAATGGATGGTGGAGTTATATAGACTAGGGTTCCAAACCTTCACTGAACTTCATATGGACACAGAGGTTCAATCCATGCAGAGATCATTGCAGGAATGAAGCCCAAAAGCCCAATTCTCTTCCTGCTGAATCCATGATTGTTTTTCTGTTGATTTTAATGCGAGCAGTATTGGGCTCAATAATTCTACCTGCACTAGTATATTCTTTCTCTTCAGAAAATGGGTTTTGTTTTTTGAATGAAAAGGCCAGTTTGTGGGAGGAGACGTGTGACAAGTAAGATAGTGAAAGAAAATGGTCTTGTTTTCCATGAAGAAAAATTGTCTTCCAGGGTAAAAGAGATGGAAGAGTGGCCCAAAACCAATTGTCTAGCCCAGAGCTCAAAGTGGTAGCAGAAGTGCTGGCTCTGTCATCATTCTGGGTTGCACTCAAGGATGGAAAACCATCAATTTGTAACAAAAATTTAAGCCAGGTGGTGTTTGTTTAAGTATATTTAAAATGCTGTTGCTTTTGTTGATCTGAGTTCAATTAGAATTAGTAGGTGTTCAGCACTTTTTAATTAGACCATGCTTAAATCGATTCAGGAACTTAATGTTAGGGTTTTGAAACTCTTGGCCTGAGTTTGTGTCTGCAAACTTTTGTATATATTTTCCAAGCATTCCTATCTGAAGTGTAGCTCCAGTCCCAGCTATGGTAGCAGCAGCAGGAACACTCATGTGAACTGGTTACTGATATGTTAACAACTGTGTCATCTAACCTGGCTCAGAGCAGGTCTAGACAACATGATGGTTAAATGTCAGTGGTTGATCTACACTTACGCTACCACCTGTACAGCCACACAGTGCTAGCAAAATGGGAAATTTTATGAAAACAATTGTCTAGGATAGAAATAGCTTCTGGCTGGTTATGGGGATCTGCGCAACCCAGTTCAGGTTTCGGCTTCCACCAAAGGAAAGAGACAGTGGAGAGCAAAGCTCAAATACATCTGCTGTTAAGAAAGTTTGATTTTGAAGGGGAAGTCTACAGGTGGCACTTTTTGTTTTGCGCTGGTCTCAGTACTATTAAATATGGGAGAAACTGCAAATGAGAGAATTTTTATCAAAACTAGACATTGGCCCCTAATGGAAAAAAACAACCCACATGCTTTAAAAAAAGTCACTGGAACAATAAGTCTTGTATACTAAACAAGCATGTCTCCATTCAGTTATTTCAGTGAAGCCATCCTGCTGTATACTTCAGTCCTCTCTTTCTATAAAAATATCTAGCTGTCTTTTAATCTTATTTATACTATCTGATTCACTATTCTTACTAAGCAACTTATTCAATATGCTTATGGTTTTGCCAGAATTTTTTGTTTATGCCTCATTTTTAGGTTGTGTCCCTGAGTTATTTTAACCCTTTCACCAGACAGAACAGTTTGAACTCATTCCCTTTAAACACTTTTAACAGCTATGAATAGTTCCTATTAAGTTACCTTGAAACTTTTCACTGCTCCAACTGAAATAGCTCATAGTATTTTTTTCCAATAGTATTTTTTAAATACTGGAATCATTCTTTTTGATGCCTATGGTTTAAACATAAGGGCAATAATACCTTTCCTGGAAAAGGTGACCAGAACTGAAAATCATATTCTAAATGGTATCTAGAAAATGGCTAGTACAATAGCAAAATAATTTGTGTTCCATCCTTCTGTTAGTGCATCCTAGAAATCTATTTTCCATTTCTTGCAGCTATCCACAAAGCTGGATATTTTTCTAATAACTCTTAAATCCTTTTCCTAGTTAGAATGCTGAAGGATTTCTATTTCATTTCTATTTTGGTTTATTTTCATTTCTATTTTGGTAGCGGTTTTCCTACTTTTTCCTACATAAAATTATTTTATTATTTTATTGTCAAAATTACTTTTGAGATCAAGTCTCTCTGAATCTAATATCCTTGTTCAATATTTGCTGTAACACAAGGTGTGGTATCAAAAATATATGATATCAAAGTTTGCTTTTCATCCACACCTCACAGGAGGAGTTTGTATAAATGCTGTTGCCTAGTTAACAATAACTTTATTCTTGAGAGAGAAGAAAGGACAGAGGAGCCTCCTGAGAGGAAGATTAAAAGAAAATTCTTCAAGATTCATGTCAGAGACTCCTTAAACCCTATAATCTGCTTATCAGGTTTCTCTGCTAGAGGGTACAGTTTTGCCCTAATTTATACAACACAGCTAACCAGTATAAAGGGGCAAAATGAACCCGCAAGAAAAATAAGAGATACCAAAGCATCAGCCCCCAAATATAATACTTCTTTCTTCTTACCACAAAAATACATAAGCATTTTAACTGAAGTAGCGCTACCTGCAACAATCTTATAACAAAAACATTATCAGTATTTTAACATCTCAAAGAATATTCTGAACTCTTGAGTTTGTTCACAGAATAAAGTCCTTTAAAGTCTGTTGTAGGTTGTTGATTTTTTCCACTCTTTGAGCAAGAGTGTGATAATTTGTTCTTAAAATCCAGTACTCTGCATTGATTCCCCAATAGTAAGCATGAGATTATCAGAATTTTTGACCAAGAATTTTTCTGATCTCCCCATTGACAGCCTTGTCACAATTCCTGAGGTCCCCAGGATAATTAAAAGCCATTGGGATCTATTTAATTGTCTGAAATTCAGCCCTTGATGGTCAGTGAGGAAAGATCAGGCACAATTCTGTTCTGCTCTCTCACACCATCACCAATGCTTTTCGTGCGATTTGGAATAATGGGTTGTTATACAAGTGCACTAGTTTAATGAGATATCCAAACAAGAAGATTGTGGAGAAATTCCTTCTCACAGTTTGGTGATTGCCTCTGCTGAGAAACTGATTCAGGTTGGGAGTCCCCCCAAAACTGACACAACCTGTGAAATATTTTGTTCAACATTGCTTCCTCCCATAGGTTTTCCCCCCTGGACAGAACATCTTCTATCACATTCTCTCTGTGCCCAGAATGTGAATAGCTGTCAGACTGCACTACTTGTTCTGACGCCATCTAAGAATCTTTATGTCCAAGAGTATCATCCACTCCAACTTGGTTACCCCTAACATGGTCAGGTAAGAGACTACCTTGCTGTTGTATGTCAGGACTTGCACGCAATACCCATTCTTCACTTTCATCTGATTCAGTGTTATCCAGACCCAGAGCAACGCCAACTTGTTTATACACAGAGTCTCTTACCTTTTGAGGGACTTTTCTCATTCTGATTTAGAAGTATCAGTTTCTAGAATTATAGAGTATAGAAACTATTTGATAGTGCCCAAAATAAATGAGGTTTTATCCCTATCAGATTTGTTCCTTATCATACATTCCCTGGTGTTCCCACTCCTTTTCTGACTTCTATGATTTAAGCAAGCACATCTGTAGTTTTATGTAAGCAGTTGCCATGGGAAATGCTAGCAACAAAGCTGCTGTATCGAGGAAACGACCTATCTAGCCAGCTGTCTCTGATCAAATCAGTTACCAACACCCTGTGAGATATTTGGGTAATGCGGTATCATTTTAACAATGGGGATTTTAGTTTAAGACTCAGAACCCACTGTGGCTTTTATTATTTATTTATGGCTTTTATGCTCAGCTCCAAAGGTTTCTTAATTTTGTGCAGTGCGTAGGTTCTGATGAGAAACAGTCAAATGAAAAAGAGTCCCATTCAATTACATCACATAATGGCACATAGCTAAAAAGTGAAAATATTTTAAAGTGCTTATGTACAAATGCTAGAAGTCTAAGTATTAAGATGGGTGAACTTGAGTGCCTCATACTAAATGAGGATATTGATATAATAGGTATCACAGAAATTTGGTGGAATGAGCATAACCAATGTAACATGGTAATACCAGGGTACAAAATATATCAGAAGGACAGAATAGGTCGTACTGTTGGGAGAGTGGTGCTATATATGAAATAAAGCATAGAGTCAAATGAAGTAAAAATCTTAAATGAACCAAACTGTACCATAGAATCTCTATGGATAGGAAGTCCATGCTTGAATAATAAGACTATAGCAGTAGGGATATACTACTGACCACCTGACCAGAATGGTGATAGTGACTGTGAAGTGCTCAGGGAGATTAGAAAGGTTATAAACATTTAAAGAACTCAGTAGTAATGGGGGATTTCAGTTATCCCCATATTGACTGGATACATGTCACATCAGGGCAGGATACAGAGATAAAGTTTCTTGACACCTTAAGTGACTGCTTCTTGGAACCCACAAGAGGAGAGGCAATTCTTGATTTTGTCTTAAGTGGAGTACAGGATCTTGTCCAAGAGCTGAACATAGCTGAACCGCTTGGTAATAGTGACCATAGCATAATAAAATTTTACATCCCTGTGAAGGGGAGCGAGAAACACCAAAACGGCCCACCCCGGCACCATTTAATTTCAGAAAGGGGAGCTACACAAAAATGAGGAAGCTAGTTAAACAGAAATTAAAAGGTGCAATGCCAAAACTAAAATCCCTGCAAGCTGCATGGAAGCCTTTTAAAGATACCATAATAGAAGCTCAATTTAAATGTATACCCCAAATTAAAAAATATAGTAAGAGGACCAAAAAAATGCCAACATGGCTAAACAACAAAGTAAAAAAAGCAGATAGAGACAAAAAGCATCCTTTAAAAAGTAGAAGTT
Organism: Dermochelys coriacea; assembly: GCF_009764565.3. Taxonomy (NCBI): domain Eukaryota; kingdom Metazoa; phylum Chordata; order Testudines; family Dermochelyidae; genus Dermochelys; species Dermochelys coriacea. The sequence goes on from NC_050068.2 coordinate 66,475,777, forward strand.
AAATCCCATTAAAGAAATTAGAAAGGAGTGTAAACTCTGGCAAGTGAAGTGTAAAAATATAATTAGGAAGGCCAAAAAAGAATTTGGAAGAAAAGCTAGACAAAGACTCAAAAAATAACAGCAAAAAAAATAATTAAGTACATCAGAAGCAGGAAGCCTGCTAAACAACCAGTGGGCCCCTGTATGATCGAGATGCTAAAGGAGCACTCAAGGAAGATAAGGTCTTCACAGCTGAGGATGTGAGGGAGATTTCAAACCTGAGCCATTCTTTTTAGATGACAAATCTGAGGAACTGTCATGGATTGATGTGCCATTAGAGAAGGGTTTTTGAAAAAATTGAAAAATTAAACAGTAATAAATTACCAGGTCAAGATGGTATTCACCAAGAATTCTGAAGGAACTCAAATGTGAAATTTCAGCACTACTAACTGTAGTATATAACCTATCGCTTAAATCAGCTTCTGTACTGGAGGATAGCTAATGTGATGCCAATTTTGCAAAAAGGCTTCAGAGGCAATCCTGGCAAATACGGGCTGGTAAGCCTAACTTCAGTACGAGGCAAATTGGTTGAAACTATAGTAAAGAACAGAATTATCAGCCACATCGATGAATATGATTTATTGGGGAAGTCAACATGGTTTTTGTAAAGAGAAATCATGACTCACCAATCTACTATAATTTTTTAGGGGGTCAACAAGCATGTGGACAAGGGTGATCCAATGGATATAGTGTACTTAGATTTTGATAAAGCCTTTGACAAGGTCCCTCACCAAAGGCTCTTAAGCAAAGTAAGGAGTCATGGGATAAGAGAGAAGGTTCTCTCATGGATCAGTAACTGCTTAAAAGATAGGAAACAAGGGACAGGAATAAACTGTCAGTTTTCAGAATGGAGAGCGGCAAATAGTGATGTCCCCAAAGGCTCAGTACTGGGACCAGTATTGTCCAACATATTCATAAATGATCTGGAAAAAGGGGTAAAAAGTAAGGTGGCAACATTTCCAGATTATACAAAACTACCCCAGATAGTTAAGGCCAAAGCAGACTGTGAAGAGTTACAAAGGGATCTCACAAAACTGGGTGAATGGGCAACAGATTGGCAGATGAAATTCAGTGTTGATAAATACAAAGTAATGCACATTGGAAAACATAATCCCAACGATACATATAAAATGATGGGGTATTAAATAGCTGTTACCACTCAAGAAAGAGATCTTGGAATCATTGTGGATAGTTCTCTGACAACATCCACTCAATGTGCATAGACAGTTAAAAAAGCTAACAAAATGTTAGATAATAAGACAGGAAATATCATATTGCCTGTATATAAACCCATGATATGTCCACATCTTGAATACTGCATGCAGATGTGGTCGCCCCATCTCAAAAAAGATATATTGGAATTGGAAAAGGTACATAAAAGGGCAACAAAAATGATTAGGGGTATGGAACAGCTTCCATATGAGGAGAGATAAGACGAGGAGTTTTCAGCTTGGAAAAGAGAGGACTTAGGAGGAATATGATAGAGGTCTATAAAATCATGACTGGTGTGGAGAAAATAAATAAGTAAGTGTTATTTACTCCTCATAACAGAATCATAGAATCATAGAATCATAGAATATCAGGGTTGGAAGGGACCCCAGAAGGTCATCTAGTCCAACCCCCTGCTCAAAGCAGGACCAAGTCCCAGTTAAATCATCCCAGCCAGGGCTTTGTCAAGCCTGACCTTAAAAACCTCTAAGGAAGGAGATTCTACCACCTCCCTAGGTAACGCATTCCAGTGTTTCACCACCCTCTTAGTGAAAAAGTTTTTCCTAATATCCAATCTAAACCTCCCCCATTGCAACTTGAGACCATTACTCCTCGTTCTGTCATCTGCTACCATTGAGAACAGTCTAGAGCCATCCTCTTTGAAACCCCCTTTCAGGCAGAAGAAGTAGGGGATACCGGATGAAATTAATAGGCAGCAGGTTTAAAACAAACAAAAGGAAATATTTATTCACACAACTTATAGTCTACCTGTGGAGCTCTTTACCAGAATATGTTGTGAAGGCCAAGACTATAACAGGGTCCAAAAAAGAACTAGATAGGTTTATGGAGGATAGGTTCATCAATGGCTACTAGCCAGGATGGGCATGGATGCAAAACCATGCCCTGAAGTGTCCCTAGCCTCTGTTTGCCAGAAGCTGGGAATGGGAGACGGGATAGATAATTTGATGATTACCTGTTCTGTTCATTCCTTCTGAAATATCTGTCATTGGCCACTGTCAGAATACTGGGCTAGATGGACCATTGGTCTGACCCAGTATGGCCATTCTTATGTTCTTATCAGTAGATTGTTCAAGAAAACAGCACTTCTAAGCTTGAGAGTCTGATCAGCTGTACCGCTGGCCATGTCCTCCTCAGGAAAGTACTAGATGCACTGAACAGACTGAACATTGTAACTTTCCATTGATGTATTACTGCTTTTGACACAGTCATCTAGCATTTTTGGTAATAATAATACTCAAATGGCTTTGCTGAAGTCCACTTTTGCTTAAAAAGTTTTCCTGGTGATCTTTTAAGTTGTCTATTTTGAATGCTTATAGCACTAAATACTTGTTCAAGGATTTTAAAGGTAGGATAGGATTTTAAAGACAAGCCAAAACCAAGACTTTCTGACCAAAAATATAGATCTGAACTAATCTCTGCAAATGTGCTGCCCCTCTAATATTTCACAGCAGCCTCTCCTGTAAGGTTAATGAGCATAAAAGATATGCTTTAGCCACAAGTTGTTGGGCTAGATGCAAGAACTGTTGGATGAAATTCTGTGGCCTTTGTTATGCAGGAGGCCAGACCAAATGATCATAACATCTAAAATGTATGATTCTGAGAAGTATCTATTTCTGTATGTTATATGATGGGAGAACTTACCCCCAAATTATATTTTGAACAAAACTAAGCCTGAGCCCGTCTGACATCCAGCTCTTATTTACTGATATTGGAGGATGTACAGTGTGTTTATTATATTGCAAGAGGAAGGGTTTGTTTGTTTTTGTTTTTTTTGTCCCATCCCGTTAAAAGTCCTTTAATAATGAATCCCCTTTTTGTTTGCATGTTGTGTTTTTAAACTTGAGTCTACCAGTTAATTTTTAGATTGAATTTCTGCATTTTCAGTCTCAATTCCGTATTGAGAGTAGGTTCTCAGATGGCATTTTGTGATGTCAGGCCAGAGACAATAACAGCTGCTGAGAAGCTGGATCCAAGCCTCTATGCTTGGTTTCTGCCATAAAGACAAGAGAATTCTTGCAAGCTGGCTCCCTCCACCAATATGCTCCCCTCAAGTATTTGAAGCTTTTGTGAGTTCTAGCAGTAGGATAAAAGGGGGAGCAGAATGAGGAAGAAAATACTATGCTAAAAATGGGCAGAAAAATTATATGAAGTGTTGACCCTCTGATGGGAGAAGAGGTCAGGTTAATGTCTCTATCTATTTACTGCCTTTATATTATATATAAAACGGATAAATGTAGGCAGATGTTACAGTAGTTGAAGAGTCAGTGAGCAGCACACTTTGCATGAGAATACCTCTATCTACTATTACCACAAGCTGCGTTTCAATTGGAGTTGGGTTCATCCAGACCAGGTTTTCAACCAAGGACATGTTTCATTTTGTCTGGGCTCACCACTAGGATATCCTGGTGTTTTGGCAGTGTACTTAAGTATATGGGAGAGACTAAATAAAACTATTTAGGCAAAAAATTAGGGGGAAACTCTCTATAACTGACTTTCAAAACATACCGAAAAGTACTTATGTATCTATATGGAAATAGAAATGTGTCTTTGCAATACAAAGGGGGGATAATTAGAGAGCAGGGCACTGTATATGCACCATTTGTTGTGTTATGCCACTTTGTCAGACAACATTTTACAGGCTACTTCGTTTTTTCTCCCAACAATTCACCTTCCTTTTTAACTGGAGGTTGGCCAGGCCAGACAGCTGTACTTTCCCAGTTCTACTCCAAGCCTGCCAGTCTGCTCTTCTCCTCCAGGGACCTTCTCCCCATTGCCTGTGGGAAAGAAGACTTGTCCTGTGGGACTGGCTCCCAGACCTGCTATTTGAAGGGTCAGTTGTGAAAAGATTTCCATATTTTTCCTTATATATCTTTGCTTTTATTTTGTAGACAAAGTTTCAGCACCAGATTAATTTACTATCTGATGCTGATGAATTCTTATAGGGGAAGGGATTGAAACCTGACCTGGATAAACTGCTACTCCATTTCAAAAAGTCTCTAAAGTGCCACAAGTATTCCTTTTCTAACAAATTTACTCCTTTTCTTTTTGCGAATACAGAGTAACATGGCTGCTACTCTGAATACTCCATTTCAAATGTTGTTTGCTTGGTGTGCTTGTTTGCACATCAGTATTTTGGATATTCCTCAAGCTCACAACTGTTTAACAACAGGTCTTGTGTTTGAACTCTGGTTGTAAAGGGTAAGATTCTACTGTAATTACTCATTTCTACATGTATTTCTGAAAGCTGAAAATGCAGAAGTCACCCCCCAGCCACTCCTTTATACCCTCACCCCCAGTTTAAGCCTCTATACCTTTTTTCTTCAATCCCTATTTTGAAACCACCTTAGCTGTAGTCAGGGACAAAGTCATAGTACTGTGATTTGTTCTTGGAAGTCTTGGAATTCATAAGTATTTCACATAGTAGAGCTTTGTGCTTTTTTACTGCATGAAAAGCAGAGAAAAGGCTCACAGTGCTCAGTAAGATGAAGCACTTCTGTGTCAAAATTATTATCTTGAGCTAACAGTGTTCTTTCAGATTCTTTCTGTAAATGGAAAGAAAAATGGGGGCATTGAGAGATCAACAACTTTGGAACAAGGCAACCAAAAAGGAGACAGTTCTTATTGTTTTAGGTTTTATACATTTTTCTGTGTAGTAAAGAGCTATTCTGTTGTGCTTACTTTTGTTAATAGAAGTTTTAGGTGTACACATATGAATTCAGGTTGACTTCATAAAACCCATACTCTTGTGACAGGATTGTACCCTTTTTCTGAGAAAGTTCTTGGTTTGGTGGACTTATATTATAACTTTCCCTTCCTTGATTATAGTTTCTTGTATGGAATTCAATTTTATTTAAAAGTATGTGTCTATGTTTGTGTGTGTATCCAGTTATTTAAATTACATAATTAGAGCAAGTACATAATAAAATGTGATGATGGGCCATATCCTGCCTTCCTACATTAAAATGCACAGAAGGGGAAAATTTGCATTGAATAATCCCAAGGCTTTTTTGTCAGTGAGCATCCTCTCTGCTATGAGACATGGCTGGCTGTGGTGCAGAATTGGCAGGAGGTGTGGACTGCTGAGTGCTCCGAGGCAAGAATCCATGTAATATAATAATACTACTTAGCATTTATAGAGGGCTTTGCTTAGACACGGTGCTGTAACAACAGTAACTGATTAATACTAATTACAAGTTGGGTCTAAACCCCAGGGATGCTGATGTATATATACTCAATGTGTATGTATATGTACTCAATGTACTCTGCCACCATACACTTATCAGATACCCCCAAATCCAAAATGGCAGCTGAGCTGGCTTCCATGTCCTGCTACCGCTTCCCCTTGATCCCAGCAGCTATACTTATATAACTTCCCTGCCCCAAGTGGGCTTCATATGTTGTGAAAGAGACTTATTGCTCCTGAGCGCAGCAGGAACTTCTGATGCATATTTCATCATGTTACAGTTCTTTATACTGAGAACACTCCATGTATAACAGATGTTCCCTGACTACTACCCTTTCCTGAAGATGACATGCCCTTTTTTCTTATGTTGCAACTGTGCTGTGTGTGTTTTCCAAAGGAGCTGATAGTGGCTATGTGTTACTAGGAGATGATGCTGCATAGCAGCCCCGTGCAGCATGCCAAGCTACGTTTAATTCCATCTGCTTCCCTGTGCTACACAGAATGGAGGGGAGCATATGCCCAATGTAACAAAGTTATGCTGTGACATCAGAAAATCTTTATTTAAATCTGTAAATGTGTTGTAGAAATTTAGGACCAAATTCTGCTAGCCTTACTTACATGAATAATCCCATTGAAATCAAGGCAATCAAGCAACATATAACCCACAACTCCTAATATTTCAAATGTTAACTTTTTCTTTAATAGTATGTTATTAATCAACAGTTTCTCAAAGTTGATTAATTAAAATATCCCATTTTATTTTGAATTATGGGAGCTGTGTGAAAAATTCAGATTTATACATTTCTTATACCTGTTCCCAGACTGGAAAAGTGAATGCAGTTTGCAAGTGTGTTCTTATGCCAGGGCAGTCCGTTAACCTCTGTGTTTGTGAAGTTTAATAATTGTAGGGTAAAAACTGTTGCTGGCTAAAACTTAGTGCACAGTATCTCTACCCTACTAAAGAGAGAGAGTGTTTTATAAGTTGAAAGATTTAAAATTGTAGTGTTTTTTAAATAGATCATTAATGGGCACCTTAGAAAAACCTAATATAGGAAGACTTGGGTGTTTTAACAGAATATTTAACTTCAGCCCTCCTCCTTGTGGGTTATTGTGAACTTTCATAACTCAAACCAGTTTTTATGTAAAAACTGAAGTTTGGCAGTCTCATTGGGCCAAATCCTTGGATGCCTCGCCTACCCAAATAAGGTTCAAAAGAATCTTAAAACTGTGCAGGCCAGGTGCAGCAGAAGGACTGCATCACCTTTCATACTGTGAAGAAAATCTCAGCGATAGTCTCTGCAGTGTGAGTTTTCACAAAAAGTGGCCACTATACAAATCCACCGTTCCTAAACCCCACATATAGAAAAAGCATGTGTTGTTTCTGCTGCTCCATTCTTAGGGTCTGTGGCCTGTTGGTGTTGAGGATTCTGACTGTTAGTCCTGTGACTTTTTTTGTTGATGTGAGCAAAGCCCACATTAAAGGGCTTTGCTCCATTTCTAGGATTTGGCCTTTGGTCTATAAATTTATAATACTATCATTTTTTTTTCTAATCTGAAGAAGGAATATCTTTTTATTTGCCAAGTAACTTTGAAAATTGTCTCTTGCACCTTTGAAATAATTATTTCATAAAATGCCAGCCTCCCTTCTCTTTTCCACCAATATTCCACTGATAGTTTAAATTCTGCATGTATGAATAACAGTATATTCTTAGGATATGGTCCTAACAGTTTTAGAGAGGATTGGCATGAGAATAGTTGCCGACCAATTTCAGTTAAATTCCTATGCTTTTGGACTGATGTTTTAAATACTTGCTATGTGTCCAAAGGCAAATATGTTCAGAAAGTTTTAACTAATTCCCTTCAGCTCTTTTGATTTTGAAAGGGGTAAAAAGTGCTTTTTCCATTTAAAAAATTCTGGCTAAACTTCTTTAGGCAAGGCTTTGAGATTGCGACCTCTAGCAAACAAAAGTTAAAATTGCTTTGGGCACCATCAATTGGCAACATTGCTTTTTTTTTCTGCTCTCTCAGTTTTTCAGTGCAAAACGTTACTACAATAGAACCTCAGAGTTCTGAACACCTTGGGAATGGAGGTTTTTCATAACTCTGAAATATTTGTAACTCTGAACAAAATATTATGGTTGTTCTTTCAAAAGTTTACAACTGAACATTAACTTAATACAGCCTTGAAACTTTGCTATAAAGAAGAAAAATGATGCTTTTAACCATCTTAATTTAAATTAAACAAGCACGGAAGCAGTTTCCTTATTTTTGCAAATCTTTTTTTATAGTTCCCCTTAATTTTTTTTAGTAATTTACATTTAATACAGTACTGTACTGTATTTGCTTTCTTATTTTATTTTTTTGTCTCTGCTGCTGCCTGATTGTATACTTCAGATTTCAAATGAGGTGTGGGGGTGACTGATCAGTTCATAACTCTGGTGTTCATAACTCTGAGGTTCTACTGTATTTATTATTAATGAAAATTGTACCATATTATATATGCAACATGGCAGAGTTAATGTTGCAATCTTAACTTTTAGAATTTCCTAGCTTTTGAATACTTGATCTAAAATCCTGAACATTGCAATAGTGAAGTCTAATTTGAAAATTGTTTATTTAGGAATAATTGTCCTGTTTTGGTGTTATTCTTCATACCTGAATGTTTCTTCTTCAGCAGAGGCTGAAGAATAATGTTCTATTTCAGAGAATTCCAGGAAAAACTGGGTTCAGTTGGCTACCATCTCCCATTGTTCTTAACGCTATTGAGGCCAGAGGATACCCTTAACAAAGACGGACACTGTCTCCAGTCACCTCCTGACAGACATAGAGGGTTACCATCTTCCCTGAAGGCATGTTGGCTTTATTCCCTTTTGAGAGACAATGGCTATTTTGTAAGAGGACATCCTTACTGAGGGCAGGCCTCTGGCCATAGCCTTGTTGAGAACAGTAGAAGATAGTGGCCATTTTGAAAAAAGTCAATTCTTTTTGGGTTCTCTGAAAGAGATTTTATTCTTCAGCTCCCACTGACAGATGCATTTTCAGTAATGAAAGATAGTGTTTGTTCTATTGTACATACTCATAAATTTTTCTTTTTTAAAAACTATCAGGTCTACTCAACAAGGAGGATAGGCAATGGGGTGTGTGTGTGCAAACTAGGGAAGATGTGTTTGGAGGAATGTAGGGGTGTAGAAGGGAGGGTGGGCGGGGGGAAGATGAGTGTTTGTGTGTTCAGAAGGATGTAGGTGGTTAAGAAAGGAGGGGAAAATTCAGGGTGGTGGTGCATGGGTATATAGGAATGAATGAGATTTTGGAGGAGGAAACTGGGTTTTACACTATATTTTGCACTGCTGTGATGATGCAGTCTTTCTAAACTCAGTTGACTAGTCAGTATGCTCTGACTGGTTTATGGTTTTCCAGAGTGTAATAAAGTATCCAGAGCATATTGATGAATCTGGCCCTAAAAATTAAAATAAAAAAGATATCTTCAAACTAATAGAAATATCACATAATAGCAAGAGATTTTTTATTAAGTGTTCATGTACAACATTTTCAATTAAAAAAACAAGAAAATTCCCATACAAAACCTGTTTTCAAGTGAAATTAAGGTTGAGAGTATATATTAGTAAATTAGGATAAAATAAATTACAGGGATGTTGCAGTTATCGCTAAAACAGGCATTATAATTTATACCCAGCAGAGTGATAGTTAAGGTTAAACTTTAAAGAAATCCAAAAATGTTAATATATGGAAATACACTGTTAAGGCTCCCAGACAGACTTAGTACTGCCCTATTGTGACACCAAGATGTGGGGTGGGATTCCTACGTGTCTTTAAAAATGACAAGTGTCTAATCTTAGACCAGAAGAACTATGATTATTGCATGATGTCACTATAAGCTAGGATTAATATTGTTTGGATGCCTTAACTGTGTATTTACATATCTCAATGTGTTTGGATTTCTTTTAAATTTAACTTTAACTCAAAACTTCCTGAGTTTATAATGCCTATCTCTGAAATAATTACAAAATCCCTGTAAGATATTTAGCCCTAAATGGCTGATATATAGTCTCAACCTTAACTCCACCTTAACCTTGTTTTTGTCTGAGAAAGTATATTTTATGTATACTGAACTGCCGATGATTACTAAAATGTTGGCTTATGTGTTCTTTCTGTGTACATGTTTGTACAAGGGGAAAGATTTAAAAAGAGACAAATTTGACTGTCAGTGGAATTTAGGCACCTAGCTGTCCTTTGTGTCTTTGAAAATCTCCTCCAAGATTCTTCACCAAATATCTACTATTTTAAATTGTAAAAAACAGACATTTAACCTGTTTTAAATAAGACAATGTAAGTTCCAGTGTAAGCCCAGAAATGGCTTTAACATCAGTGGAAAAGATAAGGAGCCAAATGCTACTTTCCCATTTTAAAGTAATTGGAATTACTCCAGATTTCCACCAGTATACATAACTGAAGAATTTGACCCATGGGTTATAATAATAGATTCTCACCTAATCTTTCTGCTAGCAAAGTAAAGATGTAGGGCTACATTCACAAAGGGATTTAGGCACCTAACTGCCACTTTAGGCACTTAAACCAATACAGATGTATTGGGTTTCTAACTCAGGATTGTGAATTGCACTAGGCGGCAGAGTGCCTGGGAATTAGCTGTTGCTATCCTCAACATAACACCACCTAAATCCAATTTGTGACTCTAACCAGCACTTACTATACAGCTGCATCCCTTTGAATGCAAATGAGAATATTTTTTGGCTTTCCCGATGTATGTAAAGACAGAGAAGAGAGAGGGAGAGGAGAGAAAAGAAAAAATTAGTTTTGAAGCATTAGAGGTAGAATACAGCATGTAATACCAAAGAGAAAAAGGCAAATAACCGTGACACATTTAGATTCCTTAAGAATAACCAGAGGCTGTCCTACTCACAAAGCAGCATAGTCTGGCCTTCTGGTGAATGCTGTATTTTTTACTTCTCTGTTAAGAATTAAGAAGAAAGCAGAAATTTATTTTGTCATCCTGAAGATTGGGAACAGTTAAACTTAAGTTGTAGTAAGGCTTATCATAGTGTAAGTGTAAGCACTTTGTTGTGTGCTGTAAAGACTAATCAGGGTAGGCAGAGTAGACCTTCCCTTTCCTGCTTTGGATCAGTACAATATAATCCTTAGTTACTGCTGTAAATAGATTTAGCATAATTTAACTTTAAATTTTTTCTGCTCACTGCCAGATATCTCCTCTGTTTGTGTGAGATTTTGTGTGTTAAATGGGAAACAGATTAGTAAAAGAGGCATAGCAACAATTTTTTTGTGTGTGGGTTATGCAACTGTTTAATATTTACATTTAGTAGAAATTATTGGAAGCAGTTGAGAAGTAAACATGCTGAAAAATTGGACAAGAAATAAATTATTTGTCAGTATGTCCAGATCTTAATCAAAATTTATTATTAATTTTTAAAGGGAGAGAAAAATATCCATCACATTGTTAATGAAATCCAGGAAATTTAAGTTACCTAAGAAAGAGAGCAACTTTAAAAGTTTAGTTGAATAAAGTTAAACTTTTCCACTAATGAAGCTATTGAAAACTTAGGCCCAGATTCTCCCCTAGGTGGGTTATTCCTCTGTAGAGACATGGAAATTGAAAGAGTTAAGACTCAGAGAGTTTCCTTGGTTTGCCCTTCTAAAGAAGTGGAATGCACATTCAGCCTCCAAAATTTGCAGATTGCCCCAGCATCTGCCAATGGCCATAGAGATCCTCTGCTTTCCAGTCCCCTAAATATAGAAGCAAAGTTTCTTCAAGAGTCATGCTACCATGGACTTGCACATTGGCCATTGACCTCTCTCCCATGGGAGTGTGTTTAGGGGTCCGGCAGAAGTTGTTGTTGGAAGTGGAAGCATTAATTTATTCCTCAGATCTTTTCTAAATTAGGTGGGAGATGATACCAGACACAGTGATTGTTTGTTCCACATCAGAAATGTGATACCTGTGGCGTACCTACCCATGGAAGGGCCTTTACAAGGTTATGGAGAAGAGGCATCGTATTGCAGAGCCTGATCCCCCCCTTCCATGCTCCCACAGTTAGGTTCTGCTATTCTTCACTTGCAAAAGTGGAGACCAACTTAGGGTCCTTAATTCTTGATGCTATAATTAAATATTCATCTGTTGAATGTTCATCTGTTTAGCTCTGGAATCCTTCTGGGCTTGTATCTCTGGTGCCAAAAGCTATAAAAATAGTGCATTTAATATTTAAAATTAGAATCTGAGGTCAACCTGTAGCTTTGCTGTAAAAAGCCAGATTGCAGTGAAATACTCTGCTCAAGTGATTGACAGAAAATGTTCACTAGTAGCCAAAGAGTATATCGGATTCAAACTAAAAATCAAAATAATTAGCATGTTTATCTGACCACTTGAGCTGTTAAAAGTTATGTTAATTAAATACCAATGAATGATTACAAACATTAATTTAGGGATTAACTTCAGTATATGATACCTATATTTTCTATAGTGTTAATCTTTAGTAATTAATGTATCATTTGTAGGTTTGAAATAATTCACGATAATATTAAATCTAACCTTATTAAATCAAAGACAGTTTTGTATATTCATTAAATTCTTAAACAGCTGTTAATCCTTGGCACATGTGTTTAAAAATCAGTCAGCATTTCATAAACATACTGAAACAGTCTTATTAAATCTAAATAAATATGTATTTAAGAGACTTGGAGCCCTATCCTGCCCTATTATATTCATCTTAGCTCAGCACGTATCATTATTTGCACTAAAATTACAAAATACTGCTCAGCATCAACATTATTAACAATGAACATTCTGCCTTTTAAAAAGGCCCACATATGTAAGAATACACTAGGGGGCTGCACATTTGGCAAATAGAAGAGGACTCCCAAGAAAAACATGTTGCATAAATTCCCATCTTCAAAGTTACCACATTATCAAATGTTTAGCCCTCTGGGTGTACATCAAAAAACTTCCTACAGAACAAATCTGGCTGTGTTGTACACCAGTCAAAACCTTGTGACCTGGAAATGTTAACAGTAGATTTGGGTTTTTTTAAGTTTTGTCAAGTGGTGGCCAACTTGCACAGCCATCAGGTCATGAGGATTTCTTACTGGAAGGGCAGTTTCGTTACTTTATGAAATATGGCCACCTTCTTGTACTGGCATGCTTTTTATTTTATTTGTCTAATCCTTAATATCCACACTGCAGGCTTCTTTTTTGCTTCACATATTTTTTAAGTGACTTGTTCTTTGGGGAATATATGGGTTTACATTTCAGGAAAACTGGGTGTGCAAAATGTGAATTTCCACAAGATTCTCATAGGCCTAAAATAAACATGTTTATCTGAATAAGCAAAAAGGCCAAAGTTTGTACTCAGAGGTAATGTGTAATTTAGATCCCATGACACTAACTTAGGCTCCCTTACATGCACTTCAATTTACTCTGCTGATGAATAAAAGATTCCACATGTGTATAACTTACACCCAGAGGATTCAGAAGCAGATGTAAGTTAAAGCAGTCTCCACCCTATTTAAATTTACCATTCTACAACTTCGCCTGGCTTCTCTGTGCTCTATGCTCTCTTACACTCTCTTCTATATTAGTTAGAATGTGTCCAGTGGTTGTTAGGGAGACTAACTTATCCGTCCCTTCTGAACTTGCCCCAGATCTCTTGTATTTTGAAAATTCATTAAATTATTCATTCATTTTTATAGAAAAATACATTGTAAAATTATGTTTTAATAAACATAAGAGCTAAGTATTGTCATTATCAGCAAGGGTAGGAAGCAGCATTATCAATCAAATTAATAAAGAGAAAAGGAGTTTCAGGTTAAAATAATTATATCAAGTGATATATAATAATAACTGTCAAGTGAAGCTATTGAAAGGTTATCTAGAATCTTATTTTCTCTGGATTTATGGGATTTTTAACCCTGTTTCTGACATGATTCCTCATCATCCAGGGCCTGCCCATTTTTTGTGTGGCACTGTAGTAAAGCAGGCTGTACAGTGTTTTTCTTAAAGAGACATATTGTATCGATATCTTTCAGACATTTTTTGTTGTATGTTCATAAGCAATCAGGTGGGTTATGCTTTAATTTTTTTGCTTTAATTTTTTTCTAATGCAGATATTTTAAAACCTGCTTTAAGCAGAACTAAGCTGGTACTTAAAATAGCTCACTGATATTCAGAATAATGGTTTGAAAGCAAGTATAGTAAAAATATACATTAAGGTGCAGTGTAAGCACTGATTCAGCTACTATGACACTAATTCAAAAATTTTAGCATGTAAGATCTACATCTGTGTGAATTAAAAAGTGTATGTACACAGAGGCTCTCTAGAAAGTGTGTCTAAAATCAGGCAATGGTGATTGAAGCTGTGAGGAAATCTAAAGTGTGATGTCATCTTCAAATCCTGATTAGGACAGAAGAGGAAGGCAGCAAAACTATTTTCCAAAATGAGTTGAATAATATTCACCGTGTCATTTTCCCAATTTTAGCCTTCCTTGTGACCCAACTGACTTTATCAGCACTTCTTTATGAAAAGGATCTCCCATTGTCATGTCTGTAACTGAAGGGTCAGGCAGATGTGTCTGTCTCTATTCTGCCTTATGAAAGGTCCGATATTTAGTTTTGTTCTCTCTGGAATATCCTGACAGTGTTAGTACTGAATAAAAGCTACCAATTCCCTGCTTGTGTTTATTTTCTTGGGAGCTTTGCCTTCAGGAGTGGAAAATTATCATACGTATGTTTAGTGATTATATCTGCTTTTGATTAGTGTATAGACAAAGGTACATCTCAGTGAAAGTACTTTTGAGTAAGATTATTATTGGGTCCTTTATTATAAAATGTTCTAAATGCATAAATTAGTTCTGTTCTGTGTGCTGTGCCATCTTTTTCCCTACAACATCACCATTGGCCTGCTTGGTTATTTCAGAGAGCTCTTCCAGGGGTTATCTTTACAAATCTCCACTCAAGAGTATAACTTTCAGCGGTTAATATTTTTTCTCAAACTAAGACACCTCTCTGTGACTTTGGCACACATACAGCTGCATTTCCCATGATGGATAAGCACATACACTTCCAAATATATCATCTACATTTCCAACTTGGATTGAAATTCAGATTGCCACAAAATGTGCACCTTGTTTCATATATAATTTAATAGAATCATAGGACTGGAAGGGATCTTGAGAGGTCATCTCGTCCAGCCCCTGCATTCATGGCAGGACTAAGTATTATCTAGACCATCCCTGAAAGATCTTTGTCTAACCTGCTCTTAAAAATTTCCAATGATGGAGATTCCTCAGTCTCCCTAGACAATTTATTCCAGTGCTTAATCATCCTGACAGTTAGGAAGTTTTTGTTGACGTCCAACCTAAACCTCCCTTGATGCAGTTTAGGCTCATTGCTTCTTCTCCTATCCTCAGCGGTTAAGAAGAAATTTTTTTCTCCCTCCTCTTTGTAACAACCTTTTACATACTTGAAAACTGTTATCATGTCTCCTCTGAGTTTACTATTTTCCAGACTAAACAAACCCAATTTTTTCAATCTTCCCTCATAGATCATGTTTTCTAGACCTTTACTCATTTTTGTTGCTCTTCTCTGGACTTTCTCCAATTTGTCCACATCTTTCCTGAAATGTGGCGCCCAGAACTGGACACAATACTCCAGTTGAGGCCTAATCAGCACAGAGTAGAATGGAAAAATTACTTCTCATGTCTTGCTTACAACATTCCTGTTAATACATCCCAGGATTATGTTTTCTTTTTTGTGAAAATGTTACACTGTCGACATATTTAGCTTGTGGTCTACTATGACTCCCAGATCTCTTTCCATGGTACTCCTTCCTAGGCAGTCATTTCCTATTTTGTATGTGTGCAACTGATTGTTCCTTCCTAAATGGAGTACTTTGCATTTGTCCTCATTGAATTTCATCTCCTAAATACTTCAGACCATTTCTCCAGTTTGTCCAGATGATTTTGAATTATAATCCTATACTCCAAAGCACTTGCAACCCTTCCCAGCTTGATATCATCTGCAAACTTTGTAAGTTTACTCTCTATGCCATTATCTAAATCACTGATGAAGATATTGAACAGAACCGGACCCAGAACTGATCCCAGCAGTACCCCACTCATTATGCCCTTCCGCCATGACTTTAAACCACTGATAACTACTCTCTGGGAACGGTTTTCCAACCAGTTATGCACCCATCTTATAGTAACTCCATCTAGGTTGCATGTCCCTAGTTTGTTTATGAGAAGATCATGCAAGACAGTATCAAAAGCTTTATTAAAGTCAAGATATACCACATCTATCACTTCCCCCATCCCATCCACAAGGCTTGTTATCCTGTCAAAGAAAGCTATCAGATTTGTTTGACAGGTTCTTCTTCGAGTGCTGTCCCTATGCTCCACTCCAGGTGACGGTGCGTCCTGGCGCCATTGATCGGAGATCTTCGGTAGCAGTGCCTGGTTGGGACGCATGCATTCAGCTGCTGTCTTGCAGTCTCGTTAGCCCCCCCGGGCTCCCCTCAGTTCCTTCCGTCCTCAGCTGAAGACGGGATTTGGGGCAATGCTGATCCTCTTCCCTGGTTTATGGAGGAAACAATTACAAAGAACATAGAAATAGTTAATTAGTAACATCCCAGTTGTTTCCCTTCCTCTAGATTAGTTACTTAGATTTTAAAAAATAAACCAAAAAACCCCCTTTATTTTCTTCTTCAAGTTTGTCTCCCGCTGAGACAAACTCCCCTGGCATTCTTAGAGCCAGGGGCTTCAAGATTCAAGAAATGTGCTTCCTGCCAAGTGTGTCCATTGCACGAGCCTCAAAACCAGGGCTTGTCATGACAGGGACCTGCAGCTGAAAATGCTTCCCATGAAGAAATCCCTGCAGCTGCCTCTAAAGACGGGCAATGGCAAACCCTCTCCCTCACACTCCCCGGCCAAGTCCAAACCAATTGGGAGCATGGCTTCACCCTTTCAGGTGAAGAGGCAAGAAGCCCACTGTTTCCGTGCAGAGACTTTCACAAGGGTAAAGGGTCTCCTGCGAGATCCTTACCCTCAGTGCTGACAGCGCCGAAGGCAGGAGCCTCCCACCATCCCAGCACCTCAGCTATGGCTCCCGTGGAGCACAGAGACAAGGACCCGACTTTCCGTGCCAGGAAGGTCTCCTCGGCACCGGTCCCCTTGGCACCCAAAATAGACCTGGTGCTAACAGCGCACTCTGCCATGGTGCCGAAAAGAACATTGGCACTGAGCCTGCCTGCAACTCAGATAGCAGCAGCGGACCTCTCACAGTGCGCCTACAAGCAACCTGAGGCACCGGGAAAATCCAAACAAATGTCTGTGCATGCCTCTGTGCACAGATTGCGCACCGCGGAATCAGAGTCCGGGGAGCAGCAACAACAGTTCCTAAATCAGGACGACCTCTCAGTGGCACCTGAGCCTAACTCTCTGCTCCTGGACACGCAGTGCTCACTCTTTGACTAGCCACTCTCCCTGCCTGACCTGACAGCGAGCCTGATATGCAGCAGCATGTAGAGTTCTTCCCACCTACCTCTCCTCCTCCACCGGAACCTTTTGCACGTCAGGTCATGGCTCACAACCATGAGCCTCAGTTTCCCTACTTCGCACCCCTGTGGGCAACACCTAACTTTTCTTATCCGATGCCTTGGCCTCACTGGTACCCTTGGCCAGCTCCTACTACCACTTGCCCTCATGCTTCTTCCACCAGACCACAAGCTCTTTCTGCGCCACTATCTCCAGCTCCGTCTACTTCTAGAGCACCTGAACCTCCCTCTGATGAGGTAGGCTATGGACCATACCCTGTTTCACTCACTCCTAACTCTCCATCAGCTCCAGACGCCATCATGCCTCTGCCTCCACAGAATGTGGACGATTTCAAACAATTCCAGAAACTTTTCAAGAGGATGGCACTCAGCCAAGACATCCCTTTAGAGGAGGTCCAGGAGACAGAACACAGACTCCTCAAAACCCTTCAACCCTCTGCGCCCTCAAAGATTGCGCTTCCCATAAATGAAGCACTCCTAGAACCAGCTGACACTCTCTGGCCGACCCCAGCCTCTATCTTACCAACCTGCAAAAAGGCTGACTGTAAATATTATGTTCCTGCTAAGGATGTAGCCTTCTTATTCTCTCATCCACAACCAAATTCTCTTGTAGTGGATGCAGTGACACACAGGATGAAACAGTTGCACTACCGACCCACCCCACAAGATGAAGACCTCACTCACCTTGACATCTTGGGCCGCAAGGTTTATATCTCCTCCATTCTGCAATTCAGAATTGCAAACTATTCCGCCTTACTTGCAAGCTACGACTTCGATAACTACAATAAACTCTTTGAATTTATCTCTCATATCCCAGAGGACAGGAGAGCAGACTTTAAGTCAGTCCTCTTCGAGGGCCAATTGGTCTCCAGAACGGCCTTACAAGCATCTCTAGACATGGCAGACACAGCTGCCCACACTACTGCAACTGCAGGGGTTATGCACAGATCTTCCTGGCTCTCTTCATCCGTTCATTCATTCATATCTCCAAAGACCTGCAGACCAAAGTGGAGGACCTCCCCTTTGATAAAGACAAACTCTTTTCCAAGAAAACCGACAAAGTCCTTCACACCATGAAAGACTCTAGAGATACCCTGGGCATCTACCCATCTCTTCCTAGTAGACAATGGTATCAACCTTACCACTCACACAACAGTATCACCGGCATCAGCCCAGACCATACGATAGACCCAGGAATCGGCCTAGACCTCCTAGGCGTAGACAAAACAAGAGCAAACAGCTGCCTCCCACCCATCAGGAAATAAACAACAATTTTGAAGTGTTGGTTGAGGGTCTTTATGACCACCCCTTGACTCCACTGCCTACTTTCCTATTTGGCCACCGCCTCCAGCTTTTCCCCCATGCCTGGAAGGAGATTACACAGGACCGTTGGGTCCTGGAAATAGTTCAGTCTGGTTACTCTATCCCTTTTATATCCTACCCTCTGACCCTTCCCCCTTCCCCGTCCTTCTTCAGGGACCCCTCTCACAAGCACCTGCTTCACGTAGAATTGGCTCATCTTCTACAGATAGTGCAGTGAAACCTGTACCGACACAATATCAAGGAAAAGGGTTCTACTCCCACTACTTTCTGACCCAGAAAAAGACTGGAGGATGGAGGCCTATTCTAGACCTATGCCAACTGAACAAATTCGTAAGGGTACAGAAATTCAAGATGGTCACCCTGGGCACAATAATACCTGCGCTGGAACAAGGGGACTGGTTCACAGCCCTTGACCTACAGGATGCCTATTTTCATATATCCATTCATCCAGCTCACAGAAGATTTCTACAATTCACAATCGGACACGACCATTTCCAATACAGGGTACTACCTTTTAGACTCTCCACTACCTTTTAGACTCTCCAAAGTATTTTCCAAGATCCGTAGTCGTGGCGCACGTCTGCAGACACGGGAACATTCTTTTCCCCTACCTAGACATTGCCTCATCAAGGGCATCTCAGATGATGAGATGCTACAAGCTATCCATTTCGCCATCTCCCTCTTCCACAGCTTAGGCCTGCAAATAAATGTCCAAAAATTCACCCTGACACCTACATAGCAGATCAAATTCATTGGAGCTCACCTGGACTCAATTTGAACAAGAGCCTCACTCCTACACAACAGATTCCTCGCTATCATACATCTCATATGCATGCTCTCTGTTCGTCCCAGAATACAGGCAAGAATTTGCCTACAGCTCCTTGGCCACATGGCAACCACCACCTTCTTGGTCAAGTATGCCAGGCTGCACATGAGATGTCTTCAGGGCTGGCTCAACTCCCAACTACAAACCCAGCAGGCACAGCCTCTGCATGCTGCTAACTCCTCCAGCAAACGTACTAGCTTCCCTACAATGGTGCACGAGACCAGAGAACCTCTGCATGGGCGTTCCCTTCCAACAACAATCCCCCCATGCTCATGCTCACCACAGACGCTTCCCTGATCGGTTGGGGAGCACATCTGGGGGGGACACATGACACAGGGCTGCTGGTCCGCGCCAGAGACACGTCTACACATAAATCTCCTAGGGCTCAGAGCAGTGAGACAAGCCTGCCTTCACTTTCTTCCCCTCATAAAGAACAAATCTATCCGGGTCCTAACGGACAATATAGCATGTATGGTTTACATCAACAGACAGGGGGGAGTATGATCACACTCCCTATGCATGAAGGCCATTCTGTTGTGGAATTGGTGCATACAACACCACATACAAATTATTGCTTCATACCTACCCGGATGTCATAACACTACTGCCAATGCACTCATCAGACACTTATCCACAGAACTCAAATGGGAATTGCACCCCACGATACTACAAAAGCTCTTCTCCCACTGTGGCACCCCATCAATGGACCTCTTTGCCACAGCCCAGAATCGCAAATGCCACCTGTTTTGCTCCAGAGCAGGATTCGGGACTGCATCCCTAGGAGACGCGTTCCTCATCCTGTGAAACAACTTTCTTATGTACGCCTTTCCACCGATCCCTCTGATACACAGGGTCCTGCACAAGATCAGAGATGACAAGGCCCGGGTCATACTCATTGCCCCAGCTTGGCCGAGACAGACATGGTATCCTTTCCTGCTCCACATGTCCTCTCGTCCTCCACGGACTCTCCCCAACAGACCAGATCTGCTTTCTCAGGACAACGAACTGATTCTCCACCCTCAGTTCCCGAAATTCCACCTGACAGTGTGGTTCCTTCATGGTTCCAGACTCATGAACTAACCTGTTCCAAGCAAGTCCGATATGTCCTCCTGCATAGTAGAAAAGACTCCACTCATAAAACTTACCTGCAGAAGTGGAAGCACTTCTCTCTGTGGTGCTCAACTAAACACTTAACATCCCATATTGCAACCCTCCCTAACATCCTAGACTACCTTTTGAAACTAAAACAGGACAGACTCTCTCAGCTCCCTCAGAGTACACTTCACGGCCCTCACTACCTTCCATGATTCGTTAGATGGTTATTCAGTCTTAGATTCATAGATACTAAGGTCAGAAGGGACCATTCTGATCATCTAGTCCGACCTCCTGCACAGCGCAGGCCACAGAATCTCACCCACCCACTCCTATGAAAAACCTCACCCATGTCTGAGCTATTGAAGTCCTTAAATCATGGTTTAAAGACTTCAAGGAGCAGAGAAGCCTCCCTCAAGTCACCCATGCCCAATGCTACAGAGGAAGGCGAAAAACCTCCAGGGCCTCTCCAATCTGCCCTGGAGGAAAATTCCTTCCCGACCCCAAATATGGCAATCAGCTAAACCCTGAGCATATGGGCAAGATTCACCAACCAGATACTACAGAAAATTCTTTCCTGGGTAACTCAGATCCCATCCATCTAATATCCCATCTCAGGGGATTTGGCCTATTTACCCTGAATATTTAAAGATCAATTACTTACCAAAATCCCATTATCCCATCATACCATCTCCTGCATAAACTTATCAAGTAGAATCTTAAAACCAGATAGATCTTTTGCCCCCACTGCTTCCCTTGGAAGGCTATTCCAAAACTTCACTCCTCTGATGGTTAAAAACCTTCGTCTGATTTCAAGTCTAAACTTCCTGGTGGCCAGTTTATACCCATTAGTTCTTGTGTCCACATTGGTGCTGAGCTTAAATAATTCCTCTCCCTCTCCTGTATTTATCCCTCTGATATATTTATAGAGAGCAATCATATCTCCCCTTAACCTTCTTTTAGTTAGGCTAAACAAGCCAAGCTCCTTAAATCTCCTTTCATAAGACAAGTTTCAGAGTAGCAGCCGTGTTAGTCTGTATTCGCAAAAAGAAAAGGAGTACTTGTGGCACCTTAGAGACTAACAAATTTATTAGAGCATAAGCTTTCATGAGCTACAGCTCACTTCATCGGATGCATCCGATGAAGTGAGCTGTAGCTCACGAAAGCTTATGCTCTAATAAATTTATTAGTCTCTAAGGTGCCACAAGTACTCCGTTTCTTTTTTCATAAGACAAGTTTTCCATTCCTCGGATCATCCTAGTAGCCCTTCTCTGAACCTGCTCCAGTTTGAATTCATCCTTTTTAAACATGGGAGACCAGAACTGCACACAGTATTCTAGGTGAGGTCTCACCAGTGCCTTGTATAACAGTACTAAAACCTCCTTATCCCTACTAGAAATGCCTCTCCTGATGCATCCCAAAACCGCATTAGCTTTTTTCACAGCCATATCACATTGGCAGCTCATAGTCATCCTACGATCAACCAATACTCCAAGGTCCTTCTCCTTTTCCGTTACTTCTAATTGATGCGTCCCCAGCTTATAACTAAAATTCTTGTTATTAATCCCTAAATGCATAACCTTACACTTCTCACTATTAAATTTCATCCTATTACTATTACTCCAGTTTACAAGGTCATCCAGATCCTCCTGTATAATATCCTGATCCTTCTCCGAATTGGCAATACCTCCCAGCTTTGTATCATCTGCAAACTTTATTAGCACACTCCCACTTTTTGTGCTAAGGTCAGTAATAAAAAGATTAAATAAGATTGGTCCCAAAACCGATCCCTGAGGAACTCCACTGGTAACCTCCCTCCAACCTGACAGTTCGCCTTTCAGTAGGACCCATTGCAGTCTCCCCTTTAACCAATTCCTTATCCACCTTTTGATGTTCATATTGATCCCCATCTTCTCCAATTTAACTAATAATTCCCCATGTGGCACGGTATCAAATGCCTTACTGAAATCTAGGTAAATGAGATCCACTGCATTTCCTTTATCTAAAAAATCTGTTACCTTTTCAAAAAAGGAGATTAGGTTGGTTTGGCATGATCTACCTTTTGTAAAACCATGTTGTATTTTGTCCCATTTACCATTGACTTCAATGTCCTTAACTAATTTCTCCTTCAAATTTTTTTCCAGGACCTTGCATACTACAGATGTCAAACTAACTGGCCTGTAGTTACCCGGATCACTTTTTTTTCCTTTCTTAAAAATAGGAACTATATTAGCAATTCTCCAATCATTCAGTACTACTCCTGAGTTTACAGATTCATTAAAAATTCTTGCTAATGGGCTTGCTTTCAGGTGCCAATTCCTTTAATATTCTTGGATGAAGATTATCTGGGCCCCCCGATTTAGTCCCATTAAGCTGTTTCAGTTTCACTTCTACCTCAGATATGGTAATATCTACCTCTATATCCTCATTCCCATTTCTCATGCTACCATTATCCCTAAGATCCTCTTTAGCCTTATTAAAGACTGAGGCAAAAAGTTTACCAGTCTTTGCCCATCCCACCATAAAATGCTTTCTCACGGGCATACAAAATCTCTGCCCTGAGATTTATCCATCGGCAGCTGCATGGAATCTCAGCCTCATTCTTCGTGGTCTTATGAAACCTGCATTCGAACCCTTGGATACCTCATCTCTTCTTCTAATGTCCATGAAGGTAGCTTTCTTGGTTGTGATAACATCAGCAAGGAGAGTAGGGGAAGTAAGTGCCCTCATGGCCTATCCTCCCTACACAACCTTTTCTAAAGATAAAGTTACCCTGCAACCACACCCTAAATTTCTCCCAAGGTGGTGTCCACCTTCCACCTTAACCAACCAATATACTTACCTGCATTCTATCCCAAACCTCATGAGACTCCGCACGAGGCGATTCTGCATACCCTCGACGTCAGACAAGCAATTGCCTTCTATTTAGATAGGACTAAATCATTTTCTGAGTCCTCGTGACTATTTGTCTCTACTACCGCGGCTATCTCTAAGCAACACCTTTCAAAGTGTATCTCTGACTGCATCAGATCCTGTTACCACATTCAGAATGCTCAACCACCCGAAGGCATTAGAACTCATTCTACTCAAGCTATGTCAACATCTGTTGCCTTCCTCCATAATGTACCCATTCCTGATATCTGTAAGGCGGCCACATGGTCATCTGAACACACATTTACCAAATACTGTGCTATCACGCAGGACACCACGGCAGACACTATGGTGGGCCATACAGTACAGTCTACAGTACTAACTGCCGTAACTCCAAAATCCCACCAACCATAGTGAGTACTGCTCCACATTCACCCGGAGTGGAGCACCCACAGGGACAGCACTCAAAGAAGAAGAGAAAGTTACTCACCTTGCGGTAACTGAGGTTCTTCGAGATGTGTGTCCCTGTGGGTGCTCCACTCCCCGCCCTCCTCCCCTCTACTTTGGAGTAATATTCTGACTTCTCCAAGGTATAGAAGGAACTGAGGGGGGTGTGGAACACACGCGCTCAGGCAGACTCTAACGAGACCACGAGACAGCAGCTGAGCACATGCGTCCTGACTAGGCACTGCTACCGAAGATCTCTGATCAACGGCGCCAGGATGCACTCTCACCTGGAGTGGAGCACCCCTACAGGGACACACATCTCGAACAACTTCAGTTACTGCAAAGTGAGTAACTTTCTCATTTGTTCTTGACAAATCCATGCTGACTGTTACCTATCACCTCATTATATTCTAGATGTTTGCAAATTGATTGCTTAATTATTTGTTCCAGTATCTTTCTGGGTACAGAAGTTAAGCTGACTGGTCTGTAATTCCCTAGGTTGTCCTTATTTCCCTTTTTATAGATTGGCACTATATTTGCCGTTTTTCAGACTTCTGGAATCTCTCCTGTCTTCCATGACTTTTCAAAGATAATCGCTAATGGCTCAGATATCTCCTCAGTCAGCTCCTTGAGTATTCTAGGATCTATTTCATCAGGCCCTGGTGACTTGAAGATATCCAAGTAATTTTTAGCTTGTTCTTTCTCTATTTTAGCCTCTGATCCTATCTCATTTTTACTGGCATTCACTATGTTAGACTTCCAATCACCACCAACCTTGTTGATGAAAACAGAAACAAAGAAGTCATTAAGCATCTCTGCCATTTCAACATTTTTTGTTATTGTTCCCCCCGCCCGCCTCCCCATTGAGTAACAGGCCTACCCTTTGGTCTTCCTCTTGCTTCTAATGTATTTGTAGAATGTTTTCTTGTTACCCTTTATGTCTCTAGCTAGTTTGATCTTGTTTTGTGCCTTGGTCTTTCTAATTTTGTCCCTACTATTTGTGTTATTTGTATATATTCATCCTTTGTCATTAGAGCTAATTCAAATACTTATGAAGTATCTTTTTGAAGTATCTTCTTCCTTTATTTTTCAAAGAACCTTTCCTTTGTCATTTTTTGTTAAACGAAGTAAATAATGTTTTGTAATCTCTTTATTTTGTTTTAAAATTCTTGGATTTTTTTTCTTTCACATAGTGTTTTATAGCCAAATGTATAAAATCTCAAAATTTTACATTCTAGATTTCACATACTGTATTGTGTTAAAATAATATTTTATGAACACAATACCTTAAGCTACCAGCCCACTTTACATCCACTGCTGTTACAGGTTCTTGTATGGAGCCATTTGGGGCTCCATGCCAGTTACTCTGCCACATATCACAAACTGATGTTGTTTCACACTGCCTGCAGCTTCCTAGCTTAAGGGAGGTGGCAGGACTAAGTAGAAGGAAAAGACAGAGCATGTAAAGGGTTCAGATCAGGGGTGGGTCATGACACCTACAGGTGCTCAGAACTCAAAAGTAGTGAAATCACCATGCCCCTACTCCAAAGGAGGACAAAGCTATGGAGAAGCCACAGAGGAAGAATCTAAGTCTCCATCTTGAGATCTGCTTCACAATGCCTCACTATGCAGCATGTCAGAGGGGGGTAGGAATATGGTAGTTGCTCTGTGAGGGAATGACCATTTTTTCTTTGAGTAGCCTCTGCATATTCACATTTGTGGAATCAAGGCACCTGAATCATGAGCTTCTTCAACCTTCTGGAAAGCAGTGTCCTTTAGGGCCACACACTGCTCATCCCCCCTCTTGGATGGTTCTGAGGGTATAAAACAGCGAGTGGCCGCTATCACCCCTATTTCTTATCTTGGATTGCACAGTGTCCTTGATACTTTCCTTATTGGTTCTTTTCTTTTCTCTCTCTCTTCGTATGCCTTTTTTGAAGCACATTTTTGTTTATAGTTAGTTTTTTAGTTGCTCACATTTTTCTTTAAAAAGAAAAAAATGAGATACCTGTACTGCCTGGGTTCTATTGGGCAGGCTCAGACACACCTCCTGATAGAGGTGGCTCATGAGGCCCAGTCAACTAAGCTGGCATTGAATAATCCATTATCAGCTCCAGAATTTGTCCCACCGGACCAAATTTGTCTGTCTCTCAAGTCACAGTAGTGGTATCTCAGGGTGATTGTTTTATGGCCATTCCTTTCTGAGGGAGTGGCCAGTTTCTAATCTGTTTCACATATAGGTTCTCATTCACTAATGTAATGTTTGGGTTGCAATTTATATTTATTTTAAAGTATTCTATTAGAATTGAAATTGAAATATTTCTATTCCTATAACTATAGCTAAAATAAGTTTTTACAAAGCCTAAAATTTGCGTCATATTTGACCTGACAGTGTCCCTCTACTAGATTGGTTGATTCAATCAAGCAGTTCCATCAATCCCATGTTCAGGGGTTTCCAGATCTGAAAAGAATAATGCAGGTTTGAATTCAAAGCCATGGTACACTACGCTGTCAGACTGATCAGCTCAAAAAGGGACAAGGATACCTGAAAGTCTGTGTAACTAAGCTTGAGTTCTACACTGATGCATGCTGAGAACTAACATGACTTATTCTCTGCAGTGACTGCCAACCATGTAATTCTTAGATGATCTCCTGTTATTTGTTCTATGCAGCAGAACTGATATTGGTTCCAAAGTTGCTCTCTCCCCCTCTTGTGTAGAGTTAGAATGCAAAAATAGTGATTTTTCGGTATTGTGGAGAAATTAATATAAAAATGGACAGTGATGGAATATGAGGAGAAACAAAAATAAAAAGTCCATTGTTGCCTTCTAAAAACAAATTAAAGTCAGATAATCTTTTACAATCTCCTTTTCCCATGTGTCATTAGCTTTCCTTACATTAGCCTTACTTGTATATATGAGCTTTGAAAGTTCATATGCTGCAGGTCTGTCTATCTATACTATGGTGTTGCTAAATATAGCAATTCAGATACACATTATTGAGTTTGCTCTTCACCTTTCACAGGTTTGGCTGATTTTACTTTCTCTGGTTTGTTTTATGTTTTTGTAATTTTTGGTCTTTGATTATTGTGTTCTATTAAGATTGCAGTGTGCTTTGAAAAGTTCTGTCTTGATCCCTTCTTATGTCTTTGGTAGGTTTTTTCACAGATGGCAGCTATCAACTAAGAGCATTTTATCTCTGTTCTTGAGAGCTTCACACGGAATGCTGTTATATATATTGGCATAAAAAACACTGTCTCAGTGTTTAATGAATGGAGAAGTGGTCTCAGATATATTGTATCCATTAAAGGCTTTAAATATTATGACCAGGGTTTTGCATTGGCATTGGAAATAAAATTGGAGCCAGTGGAGAATGCAGGAACTGATGTGATATATTATTGATAGTTTTTCCTTCTGAAGAACCAAGCATCAGCATTCTATACAAGTTGGAGTGTTTATGTGGCATTGAGGGTGGAAGCAACATTGTCCACATTCTCCACTGGTTCCCCATTTACTTCCAATGCCAATAATAGCAGTAGTAATAGCGAGAAATTTCTTTTGCTCCTGCATCTGGCCACAGTGATCGGTCCTGTATAGAAGTGACTAATGCATTGATTACTGTGGCCAGAACCAGGACTAAAAGAAATGGTTATAATTTTCTGGAAAGATGGGCAACGGGATGGATCACTTGATGATTACCTGTTCTGTTCATCCCCTCTGAGATACCTGGTGTTGGGCACTGTCGGAAAATGGACGTTTGTTCTGACCCAGTATGACCATTCTTATGTTCTAAAGATGGAAGTTAAAGAAGGCATTTCTCACTATTGTTTCTACTTGTTATTCAGGATTGGTGATGAATATAGTAAGATCCTGAGACTTTGTATTTCCTTAATAAACATAGTGCATCTGTCTCAGGTGGTGAGAAAAGTTAGTGTCCTGCTTATCTTCTCAAACTATTCTTTTTCCACCATCATTACATCAGTTTTGCTTTGGTTCGGTTGAAGCCAGCTGCTTTTCATCCAGGTACTAATGTTGGTAATACAACAGCTTGGTGATGGCATCTGTTTAGAAGGTGATATAAAACAGGGTTCCATCAACAGTGGGGCCCCTTTATGTCTTATCCCTTCAAAGCAGTCACCAATAGAAATTGAAGAGGAGGGAGAACAGTACTGATACCTGCAGAACTTCATGTTAGAGCAGCTGCACATTACATGTTCAGGATACTATTTGAAAGAAATAATTGAGTCATCATAGTGCTGCACCATCCTCTCTGGCTAGGTCTCATATGTAGGTCAGCAACAGCTTGAGACTCACTATGGCTGTTGCTTAAAATAGATTGAATACTACAAGCACTGAGGTTTGATATCAGTCATTTTCCCTTTGGGAAGTCATCCATCAGTGGAACAGAGTCATCTCCATGTCCAGCCTTGGTCTGTGTGGGAAGCTTGAATGTGTGTGGGATTTGGGATGTTGGAAGATGCCACATGCTGGCAAAATTTGAAGAGATGGTGGAGGATAGGATAGTAGTAGGAGAGACAGTCCATATCAAATGTTGGTTTCTTAAGGAGAAAGTAGGCTGTCACAATCTTCAAGATGGCTGGTAAACTATCTTTGGTGAAGGAGGCATTGATAATTGCTTTCAGTTGTAGGCCTAATTGCTCTTTGCTGTTGTTCACTAGCCTGATGGGATAAGGATCTGCTTAGTAAACTGGCTGGAAAATGGACAAAAATGGCAAAATTTTTGTTTACATTTTTTGTTAAAATTTAATTTTTGACAAATTTTGCAGTGATCAGTGCTTTGGCCAGATGTTTGGGTTATACTGTCTGGGGTGATTAGGCAGTTGACTGCACTGAACAGTTCTATAAACTGTGATTTCACCACTGCTGGAGCAGAAGAAAATATGTTTGTTTTTTCACAACCTGTATAGAGGTGGCATGTTTCCACTACAAATGGCTGAATTTAGGGCCATAGTTTCTAAGCGGGGCATAATGAGTATGCCTGCAAAATTGTTCAGTTACCTAAGCTACTCGGTTTGTGTTCAGTGAGTGCAGACATTTTAACAGTGGCTTCTGTTTTGTTCTACTGAAAAATTGTCCCTTAATGTTTAAGCAGTAGACAAATTTTCCTGATTGTTAAACCAGAATTAAAGGAGGATCAAAATTGTTCCTGTGTGTGATATGAGACATCAGATCTTGAACTAATATGTCTGTATGCAGTGAAGTAGGATTATATTGTAAATTTTAAAGTACTTTTTACAGGTAAGACCTTGGAAAACGTGTTGCTATTATTTATTAATTACTTTATATTTGTGTTGCAGTCTTAATCAGATGAATTGTGCATTGTACAAGGAACTGTGCAAGTAAATGTGAACTTTCATAATGAAAACTGAGGAGAATAGGTGTAGTCTTCTTTTCAGCTATTATTTGTGTTTAGAAAAATGACTATATGCCCTTCCACCTTAAAGAGGAAAATTATAGAAAAGGATATCCAGGCATAATAGCTCTCTTTTCAAATCATCAGTGGGTGCTGTGAAATGATTCCTTTCCTAGTAAAAAGCTCAAGAGTTGTACTGGTTTCAGAGTAGCAGCCGTGTTAGTCTGTATTCGCAAAAAGAAAAGGAGTACTTGTGGCACCTTAGAGACTAACAAATTTATTAGAGCATAAGCTTTCGTGAGCTACAGCTCACTTCATCGGATGCATTTGATGAAGTGAGCTGTAGCTCACGAAAGCTTATGCTCTAATAAATTTGTTAGTCTCTAAGGTGCCACAAGTACTCCTTTTCTTTTTAAGAGTTGTACTGTAGACAAACAAAGTAACTGAAAAGAATTTAAAGTATTGTTGAACAAGATGTTAAGATCCTAACATTTATAGAAATCGGACTTGGCAAACCTCATGTAAGTGCAGATACATTGTATCGAGATAAATATATTAGAAATTTCATGGCAGTAAGTAGTGAGGGTTAAATTTATGTTTTATCAATTACCCTGGATAAAGAAGGTAGTCGTTCCGTTTCCAAAGTGTAAGACTTTTTCACATTCCTGGTGTTAAAAACGATGCCATGCCAAAGAATTATAAATAGAAATTCTGTGGTCTAAGAAAGTTTTTAGTTCTGTTAGGGAAGTAAACTGACTGAAGTTTTTCTCATTTAGTAGAAGAAAAATAAAGGCATCAAGCATGAGTACTGGCAGTACTTGTATCTCTTTAAATTCCTTCTACATCTCCAGTTGATTGACATACTCAACAAGCTGTTAATTGCCCACTTGGTGTGTTTTAAATGAGCCTTAAATTTTTAGGATTTCTGATGCAGATTTGTAAGAACTGGAAATTAAGTAAGTTTAATTGCATGTTGAGTATTTTTATTCACCATTCAGGGAAACAATACTCTAGGACATAGTAGCACTTAGTGTGGATTTTCAGTGGTCCTTTCCCCCTGATTTAAGCAGCATACATTTGTTTTCTTTAAATGAATAACTGTGTACTATTTATACAGAGATAGTACCTTTACACTAGTTCTACAATGAGCATATGCGTGCTGTACCAGTTATTCATAAAATAAAAAAATGTGTACGTAGATTGGTAGTGTTTTAGAATAGTAATTTAGAGGCCTTCTTAGATAAGAGTATAAGAGTGTTGGAAATCTAAGGTGACTCTAGTTGTCTTCACACAATGAATTGGAACTACCCTTTTTTAAGACTACTTGCTTTACTTTTACTTCAATAGTTTTGGTCCCTGGGGTGCAGAGCTGAGAAATATAGATTAAACTATGATGCCACATAAGCAGAATAGTTTAAGTGATGATACAAAATGAATTGTCTCTGGTAGTGAACAAGTAGAGACTGGTTTGGGTAAAAAAGTTTTTTACATTCTGACTGTGGTGGGCTATTCTCAACCCCAGTGATACCTGCTGAGGAACTGTTAAATTTAGTTGCATTATAGTAACATTTCTCTGAAGAAATGAATTATATACCTGTGGAGTAGTGATTGTTTGCATGCAGCACGGCTGTTATTGTGCACTCAACAAAATGTTGTCTTCAGATGTGAATATTTGGATTGGTGCCAGATGTGAATTAATCTGTGGTTGTGATATAACAGAGAATGTTGGCAAGGTTGGGATGTTTGGGATGGCAAAGTTCTCTTCTCAGTATCTAGACTTGATTGTCTTTATTGTGGTCAATAAATGCCATGTGATCTTTCATCATGAACCATAAATAAAAAAAATCAGAATATAAGATAATATTGAATACAAAGAACTGTCCAACTATCATACAGAACCCTCTAATATTGAACACTTACAGCATAGGGTACAAATCCTGATTACCCAAACTTTACCTCCTCAAGGAATACACTGTCACCTTTCAGTTGGCCTATAGGCTGCACCTAATTTGCATTAAATGGAGAAGATGTCGCCATAATTTTGAACATGGATGTATGGATCATGGAGTGTAGTTTACAGTGTTCCATCATGAGCTGTGCGGAAGGCTGCACTGCATGTTTGCATATGTAGTCTCTATTCATGATCAAGACAGCTGGTAGGCATCACTTCAGCCACCCTGCTCTGGAGATAGAAGAGTATGTCACTAACTGAGTTATACTGAAATACTATATCTGGTATAAAATAGCCACTGTGTTCTCTGTGACCTCATCCCTGCAAACCAGCTGCTAATAGGGGATATCTGTTGGGTGTTTCAATATCATCTCTTACAATTCCTGTCTCCACAACTTTCATCTGTCTTTATACCTATTGCATGCATAAAGTAAGGTGGGGGGGGTAGGTGGGGGGGGGGAAGGAGCTAACCTTTTCAGCTCGATTACAGAGAGAACAGTTTGTTTTTGTAATTAGAGCTCAGCAGTGATCTCTGTTTATTTCACTGTTATTCAGCTCGCTGTAAACAGAACTCAATTTTGACAACTGTTTAGCTCACGGCACAGATTTAAAGTATTAAAGGATAATGGAAGACTTATTAGATTAGCTTTTGCCATGATCTTTTAGTGTCCCAGATAATTATTATTTGTGATACAGCTGAATGGTTTATGCTTGTATTATTATTATGCATGCATTTCTGTGTAATACCTTATGTACTGTTGATAGGCACTAAAATATGCATTAGGAAGTATACATTTAGTCAGATTGCACTGATGTCAGTGGCGTTTTCAAGTGGTTCAAATTGCTCTTTTATGTGAACTGCTTTAGTTTCCATATTAAAAGAATGAAAAGGTTCTCAGGCTCCTGATTTTTTTCTTTTAAAGGCTCAGTCATCTTCATCATTATTATTACTCTTAATCATTTTTAGTAATGCTCATGTGATTCCACCGCACACCTTTGATCCAATCATTACATTACATTTCTCCTCAGGCTCTGGCATTTTTACTTTTAATACTCTCTCTCTCTCAATCTTTCTCAGTGTTCTTCCATATTTTTTCTTGCACTACTACCCTTCTTTTGTTTCTTGTTTAGTTCTTTATGATCACCCCTGCTAATAACATGCTGTTTTGTACTTTCTCATTTCATTCTTTTTCTGACTGCCTCTTAATACCAATTATTATGATACATTGCTTCTTTCTCTGATTTTATCATTGACTTTTTACCTTTTGATCACTTCCTGCCTATTGTACATAAAATCTGTCTTTTCAATCTTTCCCCCACTTTTCCCCACCTTCTGGGTCCCCAGTTTCTCTTTCTTTTAGCTAACCTTGTTCTGTTACTTTGTCTGTCTCTGATCAGAAACAATACCTCTAATCTTATTTTCTGTTTTTAGCATGAATTGTATACACTATTTTGCCTTTGTTTATAGCTTTGATATCCTATGTAGTCTTTCTCTTAAAAGACTTAACTCAAATGGCAACTGCCAGGCAATATTAATAGATTAGGTCACTGTGTTCAAAGAAGTTAACCTGATCATCTTGGGCACATTTTACAATTACTGGAATAAATAACTGAGAAAAACTTTAATATGGAGTTTTCACATTTGAGAGATTGCATTTACTCTTAATGTCCATTGAAAAAGAGCATATGTCAGTGATGAAGTGGATGCATTTAACAAAAAGATAGGGATTAGTTCATAAGTGAAACACATTTCATATTTTCTTCTCAACCCCAAGTGAACACTGGTGGCTTACTGGCTCACAATTTGCTTAGAGGAAAGAGAGCACACAGAGTCAAGGTCGATGGGCCCAAAATTGTGCCTAGTCTACAAAATTTTATGATTTTTTGAAATGTACTTTTCAAAAAAACAGTCTGATATGCATGGGTCACGGGTGAAGCTTCTCCTGGGGGAGGCTAGCTCCCTGTCCTGCCTCTCTCCCATGGCTCCACCCATATTCCACCCCCACTGTGCCCCAGACCCCACCATGGTCCACCCTTGCACCCCCCACCCCGCTCACCACATCCCTCCTCACCTCCAGCTCTCTATCCCGCTCGGCCCCCTCCGCCGTCACTCCCCACTTCCTTTCTCTCCTCCACCCCCTCTCTCACACGGACCCTACCGCCCACCACTCCCTCTATCCCTCCTCTTCTCCACACACCCCCTTCCCCCAAGACCCCCGCCGCTCATGCTAACCACATCCCTCCTCTTCTCCATCCCCCTCCCCCTCGAGGCCTCTGCCCGCCACTCACCAAATCTCTTCGGGGGAAGAGGGGCTGTGGAGGAGAGGGATTCAGTGGGCAGGAGGGACCTCATGGGTGGAGGAGAGGAGGGATGTGCCGATTGGCGGGCACCTCCAGAGAGGGGGGGTGGAATGGAGGAGAGGAGGGACTCAGCTAAGCAGAGTTGGGTGGATGCCTCAGGGAAGGGGTGCAGCAGGGACAGGAAGAGGCAGAGTGCAGGTGGGTCCCCAACAGCCCAGGCATCTGGCGGCGGGCATCTGGCAGCCACTGTACCAGGGGAAGCTAAGACTGCCTTGGCCTATTATACCCACTGCCTATGCTGATACGGAAACAAATACCAGCTTCTCCACAATGTGATCTTTCTCTCAATCTCTCTGTTATATATTAGTCTTTATACTGCACTCATGCTCGTGGTATCTGATCCACTACCATCAAACAAAACAATCTCAGTTTTTTGATAATTTTAATCATATGCAGATGTTACCCCTCCTTTTGCATGGTACTCTCTTTTTGTTCACTTAGGCAGGCAAGGTATTGAAACCTACAAGCACCCCAGTTTTACAGCAGTGTTTACTACCTGAGGCTGAGGGGCATATCCGTCTTTTGGGAACCAGACTGTTTATGTGGGCCGAAGATAAAGGAGTAGATAAATGTGATCACTTCGGCTCGGAAAAGCCATTTACTTTGCAAATTCACATGCACACATTGCAAACATGCTGCTGTGTCTATGGGAAAAGAAGCAGGTTGCTCTCTGAAAACCAGAATCCTCCTTCTCTATGCTTGTTTCTTGTGACCCTTAATGTAATTGATTGTAATTGCGTGTATACAAGATTGCAGGCTCAGCCAGCATCCCACAAGTCAAACTTTTTTTTGCCCCTGTTGCACAAATAAATACTGCTCTCCCAGCCCATATAGTCTGTGTATGAGTGAAGGAATTGGGAGAGGGCTCAGACCTCCCAGACAGAAGGAGATGAGGAATGGGGAGGTAAATCAGACAAAACATGTAGAAATATTATAAAGACTAAGGCCTTGTCTACACTATGGGGGGAGATCGATCTAAATTATGCAACTTCAGCTATGTGAATAACGTAGCTGAAGTCAACGTACTTAGATCTACTTACCATGGGGTCCACACTATGTTAGTTCCACTGGAGCTCTTCCGTCAACTCCCCTTGAGCTTCTTGTTCAGGTGGAGTACAGGAATCGACAGAAGAGTGATTGGCGGTCGATTAGTGGGTCTTCACTAGACCCACTAAATTCACTGCCAGTTCATCTATCAGTGTGCGTTGAACCCCTGTTAAATGTAGACAAGCCCTAAGAAAGGAAAATGGTGGAAGGAAGAGAATGGCAAGCAACAAAAGAGAAGACAGAAAAGGAAAAGAGTGAGAGAAAAGAAAGTTAGTGGTACTTGTGGCAGGAGGACATAGTGTGAGGGGCATGTTCAGTTGCCATCTGCTAATCCACAACAAATAGAGGCTTCAGCAAAAAAGCATGGAAACCACTGTCTTAGATTTTCTTAAACTTCTCACAAAAATGGAAAAGATCAGCAGGATGGCAATGTGCATGCATACTCACACATGCTGGTAGGTCTGATTTCAGGCTTATTGACTTGGTGATGTCATTTTTAAAAAAACAGCAAATTCTTTCCCTGCAAAAGAATGTGTGGTACTTTCATCTGACAGCTAACATATCTTGGTAGAACTCAGAAGGTGATGTTGCACTGTAGTGCATGTGTCCAAAATGCGTAGACATGAATAGCACTTACATTTTTCGGTGAAAGAAAAACTCCCACATATATTTTGATTAAATTTATATGTAAAATTTTCTTCTTTAACTCAGAAATAACTGTCCTCTGAATTCATATATAAAATCTGAGAAGAAAAGGTGATTAATCACAATCCAGTGTGTACTGTGAGTGTGCCATTTTATTTTAACACTGAAAGGAAAAGGTTTAAATTATTCCCCCCTTTTTTTGTAGCCATATTCAAAGATAATGATTATATATATATAGTTATGTCTTTTCTTTTCTTTTTTTTAAAGAAATGACATAAT
Organism: Dermochelys coriacea; assembly: GCF_009764565.3. Taxonomy (NCBI): domain Eukaryota; kingdom Metazoa; phylum Chordata; order Testudines; family Dermochelyidae; genus Dermochelys; species Dermochelys coriacea. The sequence goes on from NC_050068.2 coordinate 66,511,041, forward strand.
CTGCTCTGCAGAGTACTCGAATGTGCAACAGATAATATGTCCGTAACGCTATTGTATATCATTCTTCTTTTCTTTGATCATGATTCTGATAATAAAATAAAATAATAATAATAATAATAATAATTTAAAATATAATTCTGCATCTTTTTTCAGATCAACATAGTGGGTTATGGGCTAAATGTCATGAAAAATTAAATTAAATCACAACATAATTCCCTGTAGAAATCTGTTTAGTTCTGTAGAATTCCCACCAGGAAACAATGAAACCTAAGATATTTGTATTGTTTGGTGAAAAAAGTTGTTTGAAGCTAAGTGAGCAGGGTGTAATTTGCAGTGCTACAATACAGTATGCATTTCTTTTTCATCCACGCAAACTGTAATAATGTGGCAGAAAGACTTTCCTATAAACAATATCACAGTTGTAGCAATCTCATATAAAATAGTTTCTTGTATTTGTATTGAAAAATATTGTTGTGATTTTTTACACACTGTTAGGTTCAAAAGTCTTGCTGCAACTTACAACCTGGCTGGATCAGTTCCAAGATTCCCAATTTTCTGTGCACACACGAGTGCACAATAACTAACAATACACTGATATGTGGCAGTTAGTACAAACTAATCTTCCTTCACAGTCTTCTCAGGTAGTTGCAGGATGTGCCAGATGTGGGGTGTTGTCTTTTAGCTTCTTTCAACGTTTTGTGGCATTTTCTCTCCGTTTCTAAACTGCCTCTTCTGCTTTGATTCCTTTGTTGAGAGCAGGTGAGGATGGTTTGGAATAAAAGGGTTTTTTGTAACTCCAGTAAATTAAAAGCAAAATTGTAAAGAGATTTGTCTCAAGCATATGCAGAAGAACCTCTGCACCGAAATAGTATTTTTTTCCTTTCTTTTTTACAAAAGAAATTTCCATGTTAAATATGCACATATTTATGGCTAACTTTACAGCCAAATTTACAAAAACTACACACGTCATCTTTCATTATTAGAGCAGCTTCTAGAACTAGGTGCCATTTAAAAAAATCAAATGCATCTCATTACCTTATCACAGAAAGAGATTTAAAATCTGAGGTGTTTCATTTCAAAATGATTTTAACCTTTTGCTTGGTGGAAAAAAACAGAGGTCTTTCAGGAGAACAAAAAAAAAAGTGGAATAATCTGATAATCTGTAACTCTGTCTCCTACATGTAATTTTGCCCAAAGAAAAGATATTAAGATTTCTGAAATATTTTCTGTTCATATTTAGTTCAAAAGCATTCTTTTATTCATCTACATCTGACTCTGCTAGTGGAATATCATGATTTCTCTTTTACTGAAAAGCCTGAAGCTTAGGAGCTGCACACTATTTTATGACCTTCTTTAAAGAGCAGAAGCTAACTAGGAATACTAGGAAATTAAGTTTTGTCTCCAGCACTAAAAAACTAAAAGTAAAAAGTATAAGGTAATCTTTTGTGAGAAAACAGGCCTGCAAATGATATTCTATTCTATTAATACGGGATAGTATCTCTTCCCACTGTAACGCAAATTGTCAGTGGAACCCAACATAGAATAAAAATTGCACGCTGCAAAGCAAACCGGAAAAAGATTAAAATCAACATTTTGTATAACAGCCTGCCAAGAAATTTGGAGAGAATACACAAAGGTGTCCACAAATACTGTATAACAAACTGTGATAATATTAAAACAAAAACCATATTCCAACATAAAAAGCCTTTCTCAGTCCTGAGAGCACAAACTTGATGAACTATTAATTCATAACCTTGTGGATAAAATATTCTATTTTAAATTATTAAGAATGATTTGGATCCATCTTGTTTACAATAATTTAGTATTCACTGGATAATCTCAGTTGAGATATTTACTAAAACCTGAAGATAGGAGTATCGAATTGCTCTAGCACACATTTTTCCAGAATCTGCTGTGTTTTATGCACTTGTGATCCATCATATGTAAGATGAGATCCCTCCTAACAATTTCTATCTAATATCCTCTTTTGACTTCAGTGACTTCAATCGCTTCTTCATTGTTTTTACCCTTTTATTCTAATATGGATACAGTGAAGATTAATTAGACCATTTTGTTGTTTTTCTTAGTTAGCTCCTACTTTTTACAACATATTTTTCACTTGTACATTGGAATTAGGACCCCTTATTCATCCTAATAAATGATCTCTTTGAAAATTCATGGAAAACGGAGCATGTTATACCACTCTCTGTTTGCATGGAGGAGCTGTGTGTTTCAGAGGACCTTTTGGACAGAGCGAACACTTGTCAGTGTAACATTTTTCACCTTTTTTTAGGTTGAATGTCAAGTGCTCCTTACTGAAATGAAGTATTACAAAATGAGAAGTATTTATCAGAGAAGCATGACTACTTTTAAGATATATAGTGGTTTTATGTCGAATTTAGAAAGGCAAAAATAAGCCTGTTGGAGAAAAGAGAACATTTATGAATACTGAAAGACCTATATAAAGACTCTCTTTAAACGCTCTGGAAAACTCACTGGAGTATCAATTTGACTGTGGTAACAAGATGACTCATAGATTAATTGCTTTTGCTTCAACAAAACAAATAACATGCCTTTCACTCTGCTCTTTGATGTGCTGAATATCATAATAGGAGCCTTATAAACATGTGCATATCCCAGAATTACTTTCAGGTGCTTCCATATGTTGTGAGAGCACACTTTAAGAGCAGGATAGAAACATACACAAATTAAACAAGAAGCAGAAAGAAAGAAAGAAAGAAAGAAAGAAAGAAAGAAAGAAAGAAAGAAAGAAAGAAAGAAAGAAAGAAAGAAAGAAAGAAAGAAAAAGAAAACATCTGCAGGGCAACAGTGCAAAAAATGTTTAAGCTGCCTACTCAACCTGTTTTATGCTGGAATTCTGCATAATTATGTTACAGAGGAGGGGGAAACAACAGATGTTGAATAAAGATTGAAAGTAAGAAAATGAGATTGTTCAAAATAAAAAAAATTAAAAAGGAGCTACAGTTGCTCTCAGCTAGACAATTTTTTGGCAGGACTTTTAGACAGCAATCTATTTCTCAAATTCATTGCCCATTTCAGTAAGATTAATGTAAAAGTGTTTCTTTTTAAGTCTGATCATTTGAACAATTATACAGCTTCAGTAATCCCCAAGTCAATCTTTCAGAAAACAGCTGAATGTTTCCTCAAGCAATTTCATAAACTAGATTAACTGAATTAGATATCAGGTCAAAAAAACTGCAAGTACTTTGCATGAGTAGGTGTTTTTTTTCCCTATTAGCTTATGTAATTAATTGTTTTTACTTTCTGTACAAATATTTAAATAATCAATAGATTGAACAGTTGTTCCCAATCTTTGTGGGATAAATGCCATTAAACTATACTAAAACTTTTTATTTTTTTTAATGTCACCTTTCAGACATCCCCCCACACACCTCAGACATTAGAGCAAAGGCAATACTTTTACTTGAAAGAGAGTGGGTCCCATTTTTTCCTCTCATTAGTGGATAATTTCTGACTTTGACTATTAGCACATTGCTATCTTGAAGTTGCTGTCAATAGTGAGCCCGGTATAGCCAAAATGGAGTGCTGAATGATTCATACAGAGAAAACACACTATTATCTGAAACTATTTGAATCACCACTATGACACTCCCACTATCATTTGCACATAGAATAATTTACCCATTGACTTCAATGGGAGTTTTTCCTGAGTAGATCCGAGGCCTCATGCATTTCTGTGACACTGCTGCCCTACTCTTAGAGATGGTCATTCAAAAAGGTTGTTTTATACAAAAGCAGAGACCATTTGGGGAGCGGGATTCAGAATTGAAATGGACCCTTTTCCCAACATTTTATTTTTCTACTTGTTAACTAAAAATATTTTATTTTTCAAGCATTCCCGACTTTGCTTTCCTTTGCTATCCTCACCCTACACACCATCACAAGTAGACTTCAGTCTGTTGATCTGCTTCTGCCAGGTGAGCAAATACTTCATCTGCTAGCTGTCTTCTCTTGTGATCAGAATTTTACATGTAAGATTATGAATCTTCCTAGGTTTATTTTTTAAAGCTATGGCGCAGAACTTGATAAGACTGTATTATTTCTTAAAGGGCTTATAAGTAACATGATGAAGAAAGAGACTGCAGATTTGTATGCATTTTATATTCCAGAAGAGTTGAACCAAAATTTCATCTGAATAATATTCAAAGTTAAATCACTCTGCCTTATTATATTTGCATTAGTCCTGACAGAACTTTATAAAAGGTAGGATGCAATGCAGAGAGGGTAGAGGTATGAAAGAAATGAAAATGTATCTGTGTGTGTGTGTGTACGTTTTCTGGGCATGCTCTTACTGCAGACTTTCACTGAAATTTATCAGACGTGAATATCCATAGTTCAACACTGTAACACATTTAATACTGCAAGTCTACTACTACCACCAATCTCTGTAGAAATTGTATGGTTCACAAGCACCAGCATGTTGATGGATCTGTCTGTGAAATCAGGACAAATTTTTCTTATGATTCATTTTTGCCACAGATAAGTCGTAAAACTAAGGCAGCAGATTGATGGGGGTTTAGGTTTTCTGCACTTGTTTTAAACAGTAGATGTAGAACAGGTTCTTCTGTTTTATAGCCTGGAGCTAAACTGTCAACATAAAAGATGTTCGGACTTAATATCTGAGAGCCAGGCAGAAGAATTTCTTCCTACTTTTTTTAGAGCAGATTAACCGCCACACAATATAGCTCATTACTGCCTAGTGTAAATTTATTGAAAAGGCAGTTTTTGCTAAAGTACATGAAATACTTTATCTATTCATTATCTGCTTTATTGCAAGACGCAGAAATCAGCTGGAGAGGATTCTCCAGCAGCTCAGAGAAGAAAGATATTCACTCAAATCACTGTCTGTCTGAGAAGATTTCTGCATCTGTCCAAAACTTATTGGGCTTGAAACATTATTCTTCCATTTTGCGTGAAAGTGAGAGAGAGATCAAGAAAGAGATTGACATATATATACCCACTCACTGTCACACTTGATGTCACATGATGGTGGTTAGAAATCATTTTGATTTATTAAATCTGTAATTAAAGAAGAAAAGAGTTGAAATGATGATCACATGCAGAGTAACATAACTAAAGAAATAACTGTTCAGGTTTTGCCACGTTTGATGAATATTCTTCTGGTTTGTGAGTTTCTAGTAATTAATGAAAAGGGTGACCTCTATAGAAATCAGTATATCATTTTGTTATTATACCTATGTCATCTCACAAAAGCACATCACATCATTTTTTTCTGAGTTTGAAAATAGCCTGTGAAACAGTGGAATGAAAAAGAAAACAAAGTAAATGATTTTTAACAAATAACAGCATTTGTCATCATCAGCAGCTTATACCTAGTAGAAACTGCCTTCTTTTTTGTAGTTGTTTTCCATGTTCCTCATGTATATTTTTTTCTAGGCGTGCAGATGCCCAAGACAATAGAAGCCAAATCCTGCTCTCTTTACCCTTGCAAAACTCCCATTGAGCCAGTTCTTGAGAGGTGCAGAACAACTACAACTTTGAGGGGGTCTAAGAGAATTGTAGTTGCTCAGTACCTCTGAAAATTCAGCCCATTCATTTTCTCAAGGTAGATTTACTCCCAGTTTTATATGACAGAATTTAACATGAAGTGTTTGCTTTAATTCTTTAAAAGAAAAGGAGTACTTGTGGCACCTTAGAGACTAACAAATTTATTTGAGCATAAGCTTTCGTGAGCTACAGCTCACTTCATCGGATGCCTGCTGTAGCTCACGAAAGCTTATGCTCAAATAAATTTGTTAGTCTCTAAGGTGCCACAGGTACTCCTTTTCTTTTTGCGAATACAGACTAACACGGCTGCTACTCTGAAACCTTTAATTCTTTATTACTGATAAAGCTAAATGGAGAAAAATACTTGCTGGGTATTTTTGATAAAGCTAAATGGGGGGAAAGTTGTGCTTAAATGCTTTGTTGTTTAGCTTTCATTGGAAATGAAACATCCTTTGTTAGCTTTTGCATTGCATAGGATTTTCTTTTAATTTTGCTTGATGTCAGTTTTAAAAAATCCACCTGTGCTTAACCACAGCCCTTTATCAAAGCAATACGCTGATCTTGCAGGGATTTGTGATTGAACAGTGGGAAAGGCAGCAACTTACTCAAAAGGTGGATTGGGCATTTTCTGTAACCACTCAATGTTTGGGCGGAGTTGTTTTTAGTTTTTTTGCTCTTAAGTAAGGCAGGTATATGTCAGACATCCTATTTACTGCCTCTGTGTATTAGTCTGTGTATACTGTGTGTGCATGTGTAAAGGTTTTTGTCTTTATTTTTTCAGAATGACCTCTGAATAAATAATTTTTTTAGTGAATGGTGTTTTTCAATTTATGTAAAAAAAAAAGGCATAATTAAGGTTGTTAAGTATAAAGTTTGCCTTACCTTGACATTTGTCCCACATTGAAATTCTTACCTAAAGGGCTCCATTCATGAGTGTGCTTTCCTTTTTAAACAAATCATTTTTGCCACTTAAAATTATATTTTAAAAATAGCACCTAAATTACTGGAGAGCCAAAGTTTATGAACCAGTGGGTCTAGAGCAGGGGTCGGCAACCTCTGGCATGTGTGCCAAAGACGGCACGCGAGCCGATGTTTAATGGCATGCTGCTGCCTGCCGAGTCCAAGCCACCGGCCCCACTCAGCCCCCTGCTGAACCTAAGCCGGGACCCTGGCAGGCAGCAGCGAGTCATTAAAAATCCTGCCTGTCCCGGCTTGCTCTTCTCCGCGCCCTGCCCCCCGGCTGGCTGCTGCTGTAGGGCAGGCGAGCTTCCCCCTTCCCCGCCTCTTCCCCCAGCATGTAGCGTTCCTGCCCCTCCTCTTCTCCCTCCCTGCCGCCCATCAGCTGATGACCCTTGCAAGGGAGGGGGAGAAGTGGAGCCGCAGCGCGATCGCTGCTCCAGGGAGGAGGTGGGGACGGGGTCGTTGGGACGGTAGATGGAATCAGGGCATAAGCCCTGCAGCCCCATGCTGTGAACTGCTCTGGGTAGGGGGCTGGGAGCACCCCCACGATCCCAGCTCACACCCCCAGCCCTCTGCCCTGATCCCTGCACCCCCCTTACACACCCCCAGCCCTCTGCCCTGACCCCTGCACCCCCCACACACCCAGCCCTCTGCCCTGACCCCTGCACCTCCCACACACCCCAGCCTCCTGCCCTGACTCCTGCACCTCCCCATGACCCCAGCCATGACTCCAGTACCCCCCACACATACCCAACCCTCCTACACCCCCTGCCCTGACTCCTGCACCCCCCTCACATGCCCCAGCCCCCTGCCCTGACTCCTGCACCCCCCACACATACCCAGCCCCCTCCTACCCCATGTCCTGATTCTTGCATCTCTCACATTTGCACCCCCACCCTGAGCACAAAACGGGAGCTCTTGCACCCCCCCATCCCCCATATTCCCACCTGCACCCCTCACACCAAATAGGAGCTGCCTAGGTAAGCACTCCACACCCAAACCCCAATCCTGAGCCCCCTCCCTCATTCTAGCTCCTGGCCAGACCGTACACCCCAACCCCCAGCCTGCTCCTTTACCCCCAGCCCTGTGCTCAGTGCACTCCCCCCCTCAGCTCAGTGCAGAGAGAGAGAGAGAGAGGAAGAGAATGAGCTAAAGCCAAGGAGAAGGTAGGTACCCACTCTGTGTGGGCAGGGCCAGGATCCCAGATTGGCAGGGGGCCGACAGCCGGGACCCTGGCTGGCAGGAGTCGGCGGACTGAACCCCAGACCAGCAGCAGGCTGAGCCGCTCAGCCCACTGCCGGTCTGGGGTCCCAGCCGCCAGCCCCACTCAGCCCACTGCCGGTCTGGGGTTCTGGCTGCTAGCCCCTTGCCAGCCAGGTCACGGCCCCAGGCCCCACTCAGTCTGCTGCCAACCTAGGTGAACAGAACCCCAGGCTGGCAGCGGGCTGAATGGGCTGGTGGTGTAAGATCAGCATTTTAATTTAATTTTAAATGAAGCTTCTTAAACATTTTGAAAACCTTGTTTACTTCACATATGACAATAGTTTAGTTATATAATATATAGACTTATAGAGAGACCTTCTAAAAAAATGTTAAAATATATTTCTGGTACGCAAAACCTTAAATTAAAGTGAATAAATGAAGACTCGGCACACCACTTCTGAAAGGTTGCCGACCCCTTGTCTAGAGATTGTGGGTCTTGCATTCTAGAGAATGATGAGTCAGAATTTGCAGTCCAGGGGATTCAGACAAAACTCTCATTATTGTCAATGGTACTGTTGCCCAAATCAAGACTGTAGGATTGGGCCTTACGTGTATGCTCTGGTTTGTTTGCTGTAAGACCCATAGTATGTTGGGTATCTGTTTTTTAATAGCATTATGTTTTAAGTAGATGTAAGTACCTCAGACTCTTATGGCCAGCCCTGTCTTAGATTCTCTGTCAGCTCTTGCTGCTTTCTTGCCCTGTACCATTATGGATCAGAGATGGTTTGCTGTTCTCCACGTCTGGACAATGCCATTAGGGGCCCCATAGACCAATCTCTAGCATCAGTGATACTCTCTACCTTCATGTAGGATAGGATTATAAGCAAGTTTCTTTAAATTAACTCTTCTTTCCTGTCTACTTGGTGGATGCAAGGTGTTTCATTAACCATTTGCAAATTTCTTGCCGAGTGATTCAGCCCAGCTGAGCATGACAAGTTATAGCATGTCATCCAAGAAATTTAAAAACCGTGTTCCTGAAAACATGAGTGTGAGAAATAGCAGATATCACAAATAAAAACTCTTTTATATAAGATTTCATTATGAAAATAGGCTGAGTTCTATTTGCCACAGAAACAAAGACAATCCATTTGAATGTTTGGCTCTGCAGTTTTGCATATATTTGATAGCAGAATTGTCTGCAAAGGATATTTTCCCACTTTGCCATGAGAAGAGCTAAGAAGTCAGTATTTAGGATCTAAGTCCAAAACCTTCAAATGTTTGGATCTAAAGGTTCAAATCTATATCTATATTTAGGCACCTCAATCCACATTAGGTGCTTGAATACACACTTAGTTGACTAACCTTAGAAACCCATATTTGAACATTTTAGCCAATTTTGATTAGTTAGTTAGTTTATGGTAGCACTCATGATGGGCACTTTCCCAGGCATTCCAGAATGGAAAGTTCTTGCTCAAGCAGCTCCCAGTCTCAGGACAGATAGATAGGTTGACAGAGGTTAGGAAAAGAAGAGGAATAAAGAGGGAGATATATTATGGCCAGTCCTGTCTATCTATCTGTCCTGAGACTGTGAGCTGCTTGGGCAAGAACTTTCCATTCTTGAATGCCTGAGGAAATAATTACAAGGATTGATGGATAGATAGATAGATAGATATCCCTGTATATTATATATATACAATAACCCTGTATTTACTTGTATTTATATATGCAAGAGGGATATATATTGATATATATAGTCAACTAAGAATTGTAGACAGTATATTAGATGTAGGTCTTCAAAAGAGAATTAAATGTGGGAAGAGTAGTGGTCTTTCAGATGAGTTCAAGGAGGTCATGGGAGGGGGGCATGGAAGAAGGGAGAGGCATTTATGCAAGAAGCTGACAAAGGGGTGGTCAAGATTTGAAGGGAAGAGTGATGTGATCAAATCAAATTGCAAGCAAGACCACTAGTACTGCTGAATATGAGGGCCTGAATGCAAAATTTGGTTTGTGATCACTGAAAGAGTGTATATATATAATAAATGGGGCAGCGGGACTTTATTTTTTCTGTCCCAAACTCTTGATCCTTTCTGTGATTTTGGTGGGTAATTCCCAGGTAGATTTGCATTGAGAGGAGCATGCTAGAGAGAAATCGCTGCATACTCATTACCCTCTTCTGCTCATTACCTTCTCCACTCCTACCTGCATGCCACAGAATCATGGCTCTCACATTCCACTAAGAGGCCTCCCTTAAAGCAGAAGGAAAACACAGCAAATCCTATCAGAGGTTTAGAAACTCTTAAAGCAGATTTTGCTCCATGTAACAGAGAGTAAAAGCTGGTCCTCAAAGTATTTATTTGCTACTAAATTATCACTTTTATTCATGGTCTGTGTTCCTCACAATAGATGTTCTCCACTTTCCTTGTGCCACCTCATAGCTCCTTGTTAATTTATCCTCTGTCTATGATTCTTCAGTTGCTGTCATAGGGATCTCTAAAGCTGCTTGTTAAGAGAAAGCATTTTAACAGATGCCCTTGCACATTGGGATGAATGTATTATGGATACAGAATTGTCTTCACACTTCTTACAATCACCTTTTTCACCTGCTCAAGCAGTGAACACCTCTGGCTTGTTGTCAGTTCACTTGATTGCAGCTTGGGAGGTGTACAGGGTCAAAGCAAGTCTTGTATCTTATGTTCTGTCATGCAAGTCTTGTGAGCTTTATTCCCATACTCCCAATTTTGATATGGCTTCTTTGTGCTTTTAAAATTACAGTATAGGAATAGCATAATTAAATCTTTTTCATCCATTTGTAGGATAACGTTTTATCCCCATAATATATATCCTTAATATCCTTGTGAATTTAACATATACATATGTGAAGCTGATCTCAATATGATAAATTTCAGAGAGATGTGATAAATTGACTTTATTTTTTACCTTTACCTGCCTAACCTGCCCCCTGAAACTAGTCCCTTTCCCGGGGACTTATTCAAACTGTCCAGCCCTGCAAGCCTTTCTAACAGCCATCATTATTTTAAGTCTACCCATCAAACAGAAATTTCCTCCTTCCCAAAACTCACCTTTGCCCAAATTGTGATAGGCAAGATTCAACTCTCCACCAGTAACAACTTTTCTGTGTATAAAAATGTCATTAGCATAGGCCCCAATTCAGTAAGGTACTTAAGCACATGCCTACTTTTAAGCATATAAGTATTCTCAATGAATTCAAGATAGAAATTTGCTTCCCTTTTAAAGACTGTAAACGAGGAAAGACAAAAGTAAAATTCATGTGTTGCTGTACAACAAAGTCAAAGGGACTTGCTCAGAGAGCTCCCAGCATGGCTTGTGAGCATGAAAACATACACAATAAACGGCCAAGATGTTTATTGTCTTTCTTTGCTCTGACCCAAACACTTGATCCTTTCCGTGATTTTGGTGGATGGTCCTAAGTATTAGGCAGACCAAAAAAATTCTAAATGCTAGCTTGGCAAGTCAGGCATTTCAGCTCCTAGCCCATTACTGTATTTGAAGATCTTCTTGTGGCCTTTTAGAAGGATTTTAACTCTCTATATAAATCTATCCTCAAAGATCTCAGGTTCCCCACTGTAGCCCTTCGTGATTCAATTTATCTCTCAAAAATTGTCGCTTAGTAGTTGTTTTTTTATTTTAATTTATGGGTGTTATGGAGGGAGGAATAGAGAAAGTGAATAAGTTAACTTTAATGTTTTGACTTATGTAACCCAGAAAGTTACTTTTAATATGATTTTTTTTAGGTAGTGTAGCTCTACAGGTGATATCTACCAAATGGAACTTTGTACAAGGCATATCTGGAACTATAAATCTGATTAAAAGAAACATCTTTGCTCAAATTGCTTTCCACCCTTAAAAGAACGCTTCTTTAGATCCTTACAGTGATCTCCTTCTCTTGGACTCCTATCCATCTTGCTTAGTTTAACTTAACTGGCAATCTTAGCTCCCTCCATGGAATTGGTTCCATGAATATGATGAATAGTCTCAAGAGCAGAGAATGTCATTAAGCAAGCTGAATTTAACCCTTTCCTTTTAACACCGTCTTTTGGGACTCCCAAATCCTACTGGCAGGCACTGATTGCTGAATAATAAGCAGTAGGGGATTAGCTGCATCTGTATTGACTGTGTCTTTGGAGAATGCTACCAGTAACACCAATTCTGTTTGTCTACCACTAGGAAATGAACAAAGGAAATGTGTTAGAAGCAAAATATGAACAAGAGGATTTAGCATGGTAAACAGGTGCATATCCCTGTAGAAATCAGATAGCAAAGCAGAGAGAGAAATCCTAATAGGAAAATGTTTCTTACAGCTTATAACTGGTTGGATTTAATAGGCGTACTTTCCTTGACCTCCTGTACAGGATTACAGCTTTGCTAGAAGGAAGACTTGAATTTTAGATGTGTTCATCCATGTCATCAAAGATGCATGTTATCATCAGAGCTAGAGTTGACTAGCAGTGACACTGAAAGCATTTAGAAAACTCTATGCTTTCCCCTTCAAAATCAGAAAATACAAAGCAACAGAAATGCAAATACTGTAGTTAATAATCCTCTGTGTTTGAAATACTTTATTCTCCATTTTTGTCCTCATTAGATTTATAGTTTGGGATTGAAGAGGCCACTATACTCAAAGACGACATTTGCTGAATGTTTTATAAAAGATATGCTACCAATAAGAAAAATAAAATAAAAAATGATTTTGTATAACTTTCACTTATTAAATGCTACAGCTCAGATTTTCTTGGAAAAAAAGAGACTGAATATGAACAGTCTATACGAAATGAGTTTTGATTGCCTATTTCTATTAAATATTAGAGAAGACATTTTATATTTCATATATAATTTCCTCTCCCCTCTCTGTTTTCCATTTTGAAGTTCAGAATACCTAAAGTCACTTTTTCTACTGGAGAACAGTTAATTGGTTAAAGAGTTACCTTTTCTTTATTCATGTCTATTGGCCTTTTTCATATTTCTTTTCTTATGTCTTTTTACTTCAGCGCTTATCTTTTTTTAATTTTCGTTCCAGTTTCTCATTCTACAGGCTGCCAATACATAGCCCCGAAGATACTGTAGATGTTAGTTTCAATACTCTGTCCAGAGGGTCACTAAGCCTCTGAAACACTCCCTGAAGGTGTGCAGATGCATTGAACTGTGGCTGCAAATGTTGGAGGCAGATCTGAGCATCCAGCTGCCACTGAATTCACTTGAACATGATGTAGTGTCTGAAAGTATCCAAAGTAATATATCATAGGAACATTTTGTAATGCAGGTGCACTCTACAGGATTGCTGTCTCTGTTTACACTTGATTGTGTTTTAAGAAATTAGCTGCTAAATATGTGATGTCAACTCATCAGAAGGGCTGAGGCTTATGTATTACAGTGAGGATTATTGACAATGTGGAAACCTTTGTTTATCCCCAACTCTGGCTCCCTAAGAAGTACTCTTATTGAATCACATAGTTAAACTGCTAATTTATTTACATAAATGATATTTGAGTTTATGTTCGAAAGCCAAAGACCTAATGGAAAGAAAGAGGTCAGGCCTCTTGAGGCTTTGAAATAGGAATTTCTGGCTCAGAGTGCATTGCTAGCAATACCAAGAGGGGAACAGTGATATATCACAATGGATATTGCAGGTACATTGTTCTAGTCAAGTAACTTCTCTATTTTTCTGTTAGAAAAGAGAAAAGCTGCATATAACAGATCTCCCTCCTGCCCAGCTATTACTGGTGGTGAGCCCGGTTACTTAAAGTTGAAGTTTAAAATCCAAAGCTAGTGGTTATACAATACCAGGAGAGGCAGACAGTCATGGAAAAACCTGTAAATAAACATGGGTTAAGACTTACTTTATAAAAAACAAAAGTTAAATTGTATACTTCTGATAGTGTCTACCACAGTTCTGTAGGTAGATAGACAAGGAGGTGGAAAGCACCTTTATTTTTGTATGGAAATAACTATGTGGAAGAAAAGGTTAAATCTTGTTTTGATGAGTATGCTAAGTAAATATGACATAGAAGTCATATTGTGAATATGTATATGTACCACCAAGGTGTCATTTTACAGCGTGACTTTTTTTCCACCAGAACGAACACTTAAGAGCCTATAGACTTGTGGAGGAAAATGGATAATCATAAGCATTACAAAAATAAAGACCTTGAGCAGTTATAGTGTTTGTTGTTATGATTTATGAGGGATGTCAAATTTCTAGCATGTTACAGATTTTTGTGCTCCTTTGCAAGAAGAATTCATTTTTATTAAAGTTATACACAAATTTTTCATCTGGAATTAAGATAATTGCTAATGTCGCCATTTCCTCTGATGCAAACATTAGCACAGAGATTCAGATAATTTCAGATTAGGCATTCCTCTTGTTTGTGTGTTTTGCTTTAGTTTTAGTTTTGTACAATTGCATCAGTATTTTAATGGACCACTATTCTGCATGAACTACCAGACCAGAGGTCTGGACATGACATAGGCTTGGAATTTTTCAAAATGCTAAAAAATCTGAGATCAGGTGCTTTGCCTAGGTATTGCAGTCTTTTGCCAGTAGCGAGCTGAATATTACACTAAGCTGTAGAGTACCCGTGCAGCTCACCCGAAACCATTAATGGGCGTAACTTCAAAATGACTGCTCTCCTGCCTTGCCAGTCAGTTAGGTTCTAGGAAGGCTGATATGGGTGAAGAAGGGAGGAATGGAAATCAAAAAAGAAAAATGAGAACAAATGGGAAATGAAGTTCCAGTTCAAGCATTTCCTAATGGAAACAGCACTGAATTTGATTAAGCAGCTATGAGAAGTACCAAATATCATACTACAAAAAGACCACTGTTTCTATTTAGAAGGTAGAAATAATCTATTTTGTTGACAGCCATGATGCAGAGCAAATTCTGTCTGCAAACCCTGCCAGTAATGTAACAGTAATTCTCCAACATAACATTTGTCCTTTTACTTATATATTTTGTATTAAATATCCAGAGCAGAGATTTTCACATAATCATACTAGGGACAATTAAGTCTATTTTTACATAGAGATGGATGCCATGTGTATATGTGTAGCAGTTACACTGAAAGCATATGCATGATACCAGCTTTACAAATACTTGGGCTCCCTAGGCACTAGATAATTTTGAGCTAAGGGAGGGAATGTTTTTCATGATACAACGTTTTTTTCCTTGGTGGTAGCAAATTAATTGCTTTGTATGCATCTTCAGCTGGAACTGCATAGAGTCACTTGAAAACTTGACAAATAAGTTTAAAGCTCTGCCATTGTATCATTTCAGCTAAATTACATGCCTGAAACCTATGAAGCATGGTGTGTGATGTACCTGTACAGTAGCAGGTAGCACAAAGAAAAAAATTTAGAGTTCTCTTTCTCTTAAGAACAATTTTTTACTTCCTTAACTCCTTATGTGATTTTTCCTACTGAAGGACAAGTATAGTTACATGTGGTGCTACTTATCCATTTTGGCCCCTTAATAGTCAAAGCAACATTTTTCATTACAAGAAAAATAAAGCAAATCAATGTCTTATTCAGAAGTCCATTGGTCACTTTTAGAACCATCAGACAACGTTTGGGGATTAGTTGTTTCAGATCCCTGTTATATTTTATTCTAAGCTCCAAATGATTCAGACAGCTGAGCCAAAAAACCCCACAGAAGTCCCTCACCTTTTCTTTCCATGCACACAGAAAGACTAAGAGCAGAGGTCTAATATAAAACAAAAGCAAATTAAGGTTTAGTACAAATCATATATGAAGTTCTGTATTAATTATATCAAAGCAAAAGGCTTCAGGAAACCAAATTGGCTCTCTGAATAGCCCAAGATAGTTCATAATGTTTACATGTCTACAACTAGATTGGTCATCTTTCTAAATATTTGCACCCAGGTCTGCCTAAATGAAAGGCTCTATCATTAATGGAGTGGAGATTTTCTCCCAAGGAATCCATGGACAGACAGACATATTGTGTGATTTATCTTTAAGAGAAATGATGAGGCTTCCTCAGTAGTCTTAAGGGCAGCAGTAGCATCTACCTGCTTTGCCTGAGCTGTTTTTTTTAGACTGTGGAATGTCTTACTGTAGCTCCTCCTTAATAAAGCATGAGGATAAAGTAGTAGACAACGTCTCTCAGAACAATTGGGCTAACAGCATCTTCCATTTTGGTTGCGCCTGTGGATGCCCTTTGGCTTCTTGACCAGTTCTGTAGTATGTAATGCAGTTTCTTAAAGGAATATGATTCAAATTGTAGGAAGCTAATGGCCAGGCAAAGTAGCTTCTAACCAAATCCAGGGAGGTTTAGGAAACCTGTGGACAAGTAATGGCAAAATCTTTAGGGGAAAAAACCCATAGAGACTACAAGTCTTGCTGTAAAACAGAAAGCCATTTTGTTATGGCACAGTACTCAAACAGATCTCTGTAACAGATGAAGATGCAACAAGTTCAAAGGTGATGGGTACCAAGGTGACTCAGCTGCTTATTTCAACACATGCAAATCAGAGGAACAGAGAAAGTTCCTCAAACAGAGAATTTTAAGGTCTATATTCTATTCTAATTATGATCCTCAAAGTATTAAAAAACAGTACAATCTGGGACTTGAAGCTCTTGATCAGGCATCTGGAGAAATTAAAGTTCAACATGAAGACTCTAAAAGTCATCTTCAAACAGAATCTCTTAGTGATTTTTTAAAATTATTATTTGACTGTGAACCTGGAAAAAATCTAACTGCATCTCTCTGTGTTCCCAATAGTCTATGCCAAAATTCTCATAGTCACAGAGGCAGCTTTCAGACAAAGGGGCATCTTTGTTTATTCTCTCTTCAATTATCTTGTAATGGAGCATCACTCAGGCAGAAAGCCAAGGATGATATTTTTGTGACACTCAAAATCATAGAAGAATGTGGATTCCTCATAAATTGGGATAAGTGAGAACTCCATCCAGGAAATCTCTGACTTGAAGGCACTAATAATACAATAAAACATAAAGTCAGCAATTGGCAAAATCATAGTCGATGGTGCCATTTAGTCAAACAGTAATGTCCCCTGCTGGTTATCCTGACCTAGGTCAAATCCCAGATGAGGCATTTCCTACACCTTCCTACAAAAACATCTCTAAACACAGATCCAAAGTTAGGTTTCCTCAGAGATCTCAGCCTACTATGTAGCAAGGGAGAGGTTTGTGGTGATCTGATAGCTGAATCTTGGCAAGCAGAAGTAGCAATGATGGCCTTCAGGAGGAATGGAAAAACATTCAGCCTCCCACGAAGATTAAGGTGTATGACGACAGCATAATATTAACCTTTTGAAACAGAAAGTGATATTCAGTTGGTTTCCCCTATCAGTAGAGAACAGACATGATCTTTCCCTGGCAGAAAAAGAGTTTTTAAATGTAACATTAGTGCTTGATGGCAAAAATGTGAGAGAAATGGTAATTTTTTTCACATTTGGTAAGATGGTGGTCCAAAAGTGGCCAAAATTAGGATATATGTCCTGGATTCAGATTGTATTTGTGTCTATGTAAGGGTGCATGGCCAATTCTCTTTATCAATCTCTGAGGGAGGCCATGCCTCCTCAGTCACACCTTTGTTGCAGCACTCACTCAGAAGGGAATTAGCTGTCTTTAAAGCTGAGGCCACCTGACCTGGGCCAAGCAGCACCAAGTGTAGGTGCCCAGGCCCTTAGGCGGTTTGGGGCACCACCAAGTGAGGGGCTCTGGACAGCAGTCAGGGCAAGTGCAACCAAGTTTATAAGTCCAGGCCCTCTGGCAGGACGGGTCAGCAAACAAGTAGGAGGTTCTGACCTATAGTCAGGACAGAGAAGCAACAGTCAAGCATCCTGACTTTGGCAGACTGCAGACAAATGCAGTCCACGTGGTCTACAGTGTGGAGGCTGCTGCCCCAGGGTTGGGGTGGCAGGGGATGAGGGGACTGGGTCCCAGCCCAGGGCCCTAACAGTGGTGAAATGGTCCGCAACGAGGTGAGTGGGTCTCTTCCCGCAACACGCGGATCTAGTATCAGGCCAAAGCCCAACCGACTGTCATCTAGTTCTCATGGACTACTTCCTACTTTCCCATTGATGGATACCTCATTCCATGGGTGTCCTTCATCTCCTTGCAGTAGGTGACCAGTAGCATCCCCAGCAGCTCCTTGGTATCTTGGTTGACCGGCAGCTCTGGAAAGTCCTTGGTATGGCCCGGGTTCTCTTTGGGCTCCAGTAGGAAGCAGAATGCAGATATCTATCTCCCGCAGTGGCTCCAGCCCAACTGAGCTGCAGGACCTGCCTTTTATACTTCCACTTCTTGTCCCACCCCTCAGCTTCTGGCAGGGCAGGCATGACCTTCCTGGCTTTGCAACCCAAGGGGCGGCTTGTGGTCCCTCCTTGTCAATCTCTGAGGGAGGCCACACCTCCTCATCATAGTCTACCATGTATAAAGGATTGAGTATCTATTGACAAACTTTAAGGTATTGATCCTGCAATAGGCAAACCCATTCTCACAGAACCCTACTGACTTCAGTCTGTCACAACCAAAGAGAAGTGATGACGTACTCTGAACAGCAGGGCTGTTAAACAGGTATATAAATGAGAGAGAATCCTTCAGAAAGCCATCATGTCAACAGTGCCACATAGCAGTCAGACATGGCCTTTAAAAATATCTGCCATCCCCAAACTTTTAATATGGTGTATCTCAGCTTACAAAGCAAAAGGCTCCTCTTCTGGCTATAAATGTAAAGACTGTATGTTAAGCTAATTGATAGTTTATGAACAATAGTTCATGTGGTAATATAAAGCTAACCACTGGTGCTTCGTTATGTGTCAGTAAGGGATATAGCAACATTTATTTATTTTAAAAAAAATTGGTATGTTCAGAAAGGATCAAGAGTCTGATCATGTTTTCATTACCTTTGTCTGTCCTCCCTCATTCTTTGCTTTTATTTCTCATAGTCACTTGTTGCCTCTTCTCTCTAACTAAATTGTAAATTCTTTGGAGCAGGGACTGGCTATTACTATTTGTTTGTATGGTGTCCAGCACAATGGGGCCTTGATCTTGACTGGGCTTCTAAAGACTACCACAATAGATACGAACATAACTCAAAAGAGAATTTGAATTTTATCAATTATTCGTAAATAATTATACAAATTCAATAAAATTTCTGAACTAGAATAATCCCATCTCATTGAAATAATGTTGATAAAATCGCATTGTATGATTTATGGACCTGCCTTTGACAAAGAATAGAAAAATGTGTTAGTCTGAAAATGTCCTTCTAACAGATCCACAGATCTGTCCTATTAATTACTGCAGTCATATTTCTCTTCTTTTCCAGGAAGAAAATACCTTAAATACCTTAAAGTTTGTCACTATAGTTACAGTTTAAATGCTAATAGTTTATCAATTTAGGCCAACTGTTTAGGCAATGCAAACCACCAGCTAGTCTCTTGCTGGGGATTTTCTCAGCAAGCATAGAGCTGGAATAGCTGGCTCTTATATTTTCCTCCCTGCAGCCCTGGCTCAGGGAGTATTTTGGTGGAGATTTGGGGGACAGCCAGAGTGTGCTGTGTTCTGTCTATCCACAGCTGGCATTTGGTCCACTGGTGAGCAAATTAAAGCAGATTCTAGCCCCTCTCAGGGTTGGTTCAAAGGCAGAGAACTAGGGAGCCAAAACTGGTTGCTCGTTTTCTATTTCTTTTTTCCCCTTTCTTGAGTTGTCCTGTGTGAAGGAGGGGATATATCCTTTTCTAAACATTTCCCTAGGCTCAGACAGACCTCCTATCCTGCTCACTTGGGGCTCTGAAACACTGGTAGGGAAGCAGGTACCATGGACCATCCAGAAAGACTCTCTCTTCCCTTCCCTCTGATGCAGCAGGTGGCCAGCTATCAGAGCTGTTCCTGAGGATAAATGAGAAACTGATCCCCTTGCCCCCACTGCAGAATGGGAGGGCTGATTTAAGCTCTTCAACTGACAAATTACAGGATATGTCTCCGGGAACACATTATCAATTCACAGTCAAGTATAAATATTCTTATTAACGCCGTCACCCTCAAGGAAACACAGTTTAGAGTCTCAGGGGCCACTAGTGGTGCCAGGACCACATGTTTTACCCCCCCTCTGGTTTAGACAGTATTTTTTCTGCTGAGGAAGTGTTCACATTGGTGGGCTTTGGGGAAGTGGAGCCTATCTCTGTCTGTGACTCACAGATCTGGTTTGCCTCCAGAACAGCAAGGCAGAGGCCAAAGACCCATTGTTGGGATCTGTGGACCAGCCCGCTGTGAGGAAGGAAAATTTTCAGGTAACAAGTACATTTTCTTATATTTGCACTGCCTCTAAAAATATGTAAGACTGACACTAACTCTTTCACAGATTTCAAAGCATACTTTAATGTACTGTATGTAATCATCCTCTCAGCCCCACAATATTTTTGCAATGTTTATGGACTAACACAGCAGTGATGAACTAGGACTAAATATACAGGCCCACCACCTTTTAATTGCCTTTCTAACATTTTATGCCATATCAATGTTAGAAATATCCTTACCTTGTTTCCAGGAAAACCAGAGGGAAACTCTGTATAAGGGTAATAATCTTCAGGTGTTGATAGTTGTAATATCAGAAGAAAAGCCCACAAGAGTTAAGAGGTTTAAAAAAACAGGAATCCATTTTAGTTCTACTGTCAATCATCGTTCTAATCTAAGCAAATTGCTTTGCCTAAATTTAAAGGAAGCCTTTAAACAGACAAGCCAATATAAATATGCAGATTGCAAACAGCTCTGTTTAATAAATGCAAGCATGTGCAGAGAACTATTTGTTTACCTCTGCTTATCTATGTCAAAAGCAATTGTAATTAAACAGGAATCCAACCTCAGAAGTAGTACTTTAGTTGATTGTTCTCATCAGAAGTGTCATATAATCCTAGTGTTTAGGGCATTTCAGAGAAATCATTATTTTTTGTCTCTAATAGATGCCTACCAATAAATAGTTCTTTCAGGTTACAACATTTTTAAGTAAAGGTAATTGTCTCCCTCAAATCAAAAGTGAGACACAATTTCATATTAATTCTAGAAGGTTTTCTAATCCAATTACAGGAATTACTAGATGTAGTTCTTAAGAGAGAGTTATTGATATCTCTTTTGGGAAAATATATACAGTCAAGTGTTCAGCTATTTATATATATGTGTACATAAATATAGGCATTCAATATTTAATATGTATGTCAAAATGTTAAAATAGTGTATAAAAGTTAGTGCATTCCATTGGTCTAAAATAAATGCTGATTTTTCACTTTGCATAATTTTGTATGCAACAAGACTGAAAATATGTGATTTCAAGAGTCCTGTAGTTATTTCATTTTTGAATTCTATATATAACCATTTTCAGTAATGAATATACAAAACCAAGGGTCAAATGAGTTCAGCTTCTAGGAAAGTCCATGTGAACTTTGTGCATGCACCCAAAGACAAATCTTTCCCCCCTTAATATGTAATAAAGCTCAGAAAAAACATTGTTCACTATGTAATGCAGTAGAAAATAGGACATTTCACAAGCAAGAGGTGGACTGTAATAGCGTTATCTAAAGCCACATGCTTTAAGAACAGGTAGATATAAACTTTGGGCCCAGTTCTGTAAACCCTTTCTCATTTGAATAGCCCTGCTCACAAGAGCAGTATCATTGACTTCAGCTGGACTGTGCATACCATTAAGGATTTGTAGGATTGTACCTTTTTTTTAATCTTTAGCATTTATAAAGGTGAACAAGGTAAAACAGGTAGATTAGAATGTGGCAGCATCCAGAGAGGATAGGTAACGGGTGAAATCTTGGCTCTATGAAAGTCAATGGCAAAATTGGTTTCAGAGTAGCAGCCGTGTTAGTCTGTATTCGCAAAAAAGAAAAGGAGTACTTGTGGCACCTTAGAGACTAACAAATTTATTTGAGCATAAGCTTTCGTGAGCTACAGCTCACTTCATCGGATGCATTCGGTGGAAAATACAGTGGGGAGTTTTATATATACACACAGAGAACATGAAACATGAATGGGTTTTATCATACACACTATAAGGAGAGTGATCACTTAAGATGAGCTATTACCAGCAGGAAGGAGGGGGGAAAGGAGAAAAACCTTTTGTGGCGATAATCAAGGTGGGCCATTTCCAGCAGTTAACAAGAACGTCTGAGGAACAGTAGGGGGTCGGGTGGGGGGAGAAATAATATGGGAAAATAGTTTTACTTTATGTAATGACCCATCCACTCCCAGTCTCTATTCAAGCCTAAGTTAATTGTATCCAGTTTGTAAATTAATTCCAATTCAACAGTCTCTCGTTGGAGTCTGTTTTTGAAGTTTTTTGTTGAAGGATAGCCACTCTCAGGTCTGTAATCGTGTGACTGGAGAGATTGAAGTGTTCTCTGACTGTTTTTTGAATATTATAATTCTTGACATCTGATTTGTGTCCATTTATTCTTTTACATAGAGACTGTCCAGTTTGACCAATGTACATGGCAGAGGGGCATTGCTGGCACATGATGGCATATATCACATTGGTAGATGCGCAGGTGAACAAGCCTCTGATAGTGTGGCTGATGTGATTAGGTCTTATGATGGTGTCCCCTGAATAGATATGTGGACAGAGTTGGGCTTTGTTGCAAGGATAGGTTCCTGGGTTAGTGGTTCTGTTATGTGATGTGTGGTTGCTGGTGAGTATTTGCTTCAGGTTGGGGGGCTGTCTGTAAGCAAGGACTGGCCTGTCTCCCACGATCTCTGAGAGTGATGGGTCGTCCTTCAGGATAGGTTGTAGATCCTTGATGATGCGTTGGAGAGGTTTTAGTTGGAAGCTGAAGGTGATGGCTAGTGGCATTCTGTTATTTTCTTTGTTGGGCCTGTCCTGTAGTAGGTGACTTCTGGGTACTCTTCTGGCTCTGTCAATCTGTTTCTTCATTTCAGCAGGTGGGTATTGTAGTTGTAAAAATGCATGATAGAGATCTTGTAGGTGTTTGTCTCTGTCTGAGGGGTTGGAGCAAATGCGGTTATATCGTAGAGCTTGGCTGTAGACAATGGATCGTGTGGTGTGATCTGGATGAAAACTAGAGGCATGTAGGTAGGAATAGCGGTCAGTAGGTTTCCGATATAGGGTGGTGTTTATTTGACTTTGTCCTCACCCATAACTATTTCACATTTGGGGACAATGTATACCTTCAAATCAGCAGCACTGCAATGGGTACCCGCTTGGCCCCACAGTATGCCAACATTTTTATGGCTGACTTAGAACAATGCTTCCTCAGCTCTCGTCCCCTAATGCCCCTACTCTACTTGTGTTACATTGATGACATCTTCATCATCTGGAACCAAGGAAAAGAAGCCCTTGAGGAATTCCACCATGATTTCAACAATTTCCATCCCACCATCAATCTCAGCCTGGACCAGACCACACAAGAGATCCATTTCCTGGACACTATGGTGCTAATAAGCGATGGTCACATAAACACCACCCTATATCGGGAATTGTGGTTTGGTTTTGTTTGATTTTATATAATTTCTTATATGTAAGTGAAGTCAGCTTCCACACAAAAACACACAAACATGAACATATTACATTACATAATTTGACACAAACTGTAGTGACCTGGAGATTATAAACATAGCATATAAGTTGTTTCTTTGCAGTTGTATTTTTATGTTTGGTCTTTTATTTTTAAAGTAATTTAAAATAGAATCTAAGAGTCAATTAAAGTGAAGTAGTATTTGTGAAGTTAGGTTAGCTATACTGAATCATTGTTAGAAGCAAAAAACTTTAATTATATTAAATTCACCTTGAGATAATTAAGAAGACATTTAAGAGTTAATGAGTCAAATTATGATTTCCCTTTTTTTTGCCATATGAAAGAAGTCAGCAATATGAACCCACCAATTAGTTATCATGGTAGTGCAGTGTATTTGTGCTGTAAAGAGAACAGTGGCACCATTTTTATTTTATTCTGTTTTATGAGGACTGTGAGGAAAGAGTAAGGAATTAGAGAAAGAACCACAGAAATGCATCTTTCATTTTAAGATTAGATCAAATGACCATTTTTTGCATTGTTTTTTGTTGTAGATGTAGCATATTTTTGATCAAATATATATCTTGCATTGTACAGTCTACATTTTGCCAGCATGACTTCATCCTGGGCTATCTTAGCTCTCTTTCTGCTACAGATTTCCAATCTAGGTGACTGTCGTTTGCCAGGTAGCTTGTTTCCTTTTCTTTCAATGGTTGATAATTTAGCAGGTCTGTTTTAGGATTTGTTCTCCCTAACGTGCATAAAGCACTTCTGATAGTTTACCCATAAAGCTCCAGAGATTGAGGAAAGTCTCCAGGCTGCTGCTGTTTATTGTACACACTTGGACTGTTAAGGGTTTATTTTCAACAAGAGGTAGACAAGTAGAGATAAAGACCAACGGTGCATATCACCCTTCCAGTTCATCTTGCTGTACAAGTATGACCAATTTTATATATTTATTTTTACCTTTAAATTGATTCTGTTTTCTCATAAATACTAATTTGGCCCTTGGTGGTGATAGTTCACTTTGTGTTTATAGTTTCTGCTTCTAGTACAAAAGTGGCTGTTCGATTTTCTTCACTGTCTTCTAACAGCAGCAGTCAAAATTATAGGCTAATGGTGAGGTGAGCAGCTTATAATGTATGATAATCAATAGTCCAAATCTGCTTCCTATGATGCGACATAAAAGAGTGAAGTAAAAAGCTACAGATTTTCAGCAGTGCAAAAGCTCATGTACTGCTGGTGGTTTTCCCTTCAAGGTCAACTTGTATTTTTTTCCTCACAAAACTGTTCTCTCCTTTTTTTGCTTTATATTTAATTCAGTCAGTGCTAGGATGTCCAGAGAACAAAAATGGAAGACTAGTCAATACTGCAAATATGAATGCAAGTATAAAAGCAGCTTTAGCCAATTCAGGAAACTAGAGGGGAAAGATAAATATGATATATAAAGATAAGTATTCATTTTATTTAAAGGGATTGCCAAGTCTAATAGATCTTAGATTTTTCTTTGTGTATTTATTGGAACAACTAGTGTGTAATAGTTACATGCATATGTATGTAAACACTTATATGTATGCACACACATATATTCATAAAGGTTGACAATTTCAAAGCTGACTAGAGAACTTAGCCACATAAGTCATATTGAAGTTAATGGGAGTTATGTAAAGTCCTCTAGTCGGCTTTGAAAATCTCAACCATGTTTTTTTTTCTATACGTTACAGATAGAGCCCTATATGGATACAAAAGTTGTAGGGCCTTAGCTATAAAATTTGAATCCACACCTATCCCCAATCAGCAAAAATGGTTCGCATCTGCAAGTGTGAATATCTGCAGATATAAAGTGGATATCTGCGAATTTGCAGGGTTTTAGTTACAGACAGAGTGTATAGTGAGATCTATAGTTAACAGAATGCATAGTGAGACCTATAGTTAACATTGCATAAGTGCTCCATTTTATTTTCAGTCTTATTATATATTTGGTCTTTTATCTTTGAATGGTTTGTTCTCAGTCCAAGCACTACTGTTTTTGTTTAAAAAATAAGTAAAACTGGTTCAGCCATTTTTGAGAATGGGAGGCAATGAGAAAAAAAATACAACTTTCGTATTTGAAAATTTCCAATTCCCATTTTCAAAAATGGATGAAACATTATTACTTTTTTTTAAAAAGTAATCCTTAGAACAAAACAGCCGGATTTCAGCCCAAGAGTTAAAAGACCAAAAATATTATAAGACTGAAAATATTGTTTAGATTGGAACACTTATGGAATGTTAGGTATAGGTAAGGCTGTGAGGTTGTCATGGAGATCACGGAAGTCATGGATTCCGTGACTTTCTGTGACTTCCGTGACTTCTCCAGCGCCTGGTGTGGCTGACCCCAGGGCTGCCCAAGCAGCTGGGCCAGCCCCAGGGCCAGCCTCACCAACCACTGCTGGGGCAATCTTGGGCCACCACGCCTCCCAGCAGCAGCCGGAGTTTGAGTGTGGGAAGGGGCTCAGGGCTGGGATTTGGGGTGCGGTTAGGGGTGAGAGCTCTGGGAGGCGCTTACCTGGAGGGGCTCCCAGGAAGTGGCAACATCCCCCTGCCTCAGCTCCTAAGTGGAGGCGTGGCCAATGGGCTCTGCACACTACCTCCGCCTGCAAGTACCACCCCCACAGCTCATTGGCCGTGGTTCCCAGCTAATGGGAGATGTGGAGCCGGCACTCTGGGTGGAGGCAGCGCATAGAGCTGCCTGGCCACGCCTCCACCTAGGAGCTGAGGGAGGGGGATGTCGCCACTTCCGGGGAGGCACAGAGCCAGGTAAAGAGCCTGCCAGCTCTGCCAACTGTACCTTCCAACTGCACCCCCCAGCACCAGTGGGGGTCCCAGGCTGCATGCCACCCCCCACCCCCCACACCAGCGGGGGTCCAGGCCACTCCCCTCAGCACCAGTGGGGATCCCAGGCTGCCTCCCCATCACCACCTGCGGCGCCCCTGGGCTGCCAGCCCCACCAAGATTTAGTCAGGGATATATAGTACAAGTCGTGGACAGGTCACGGGCCCTGAATTTTTGTTTACTGTCCGTGACTTTTACCCTAAAAATACCCGTGACTAAAATGTAGCCTTAACTTTAGGTCTTGCTGTGAACATTTTAGTTGTTAAAAACTTGAAATTTAACAGAGTTATAATTTCTTCTTTGTAGATGTGCATTTTAGTAGTTTCAGAAAAGTTGGCAGTGATTTGTTAAAGTTATAAGTGTCTTAAAATAGTTGGCAAATATGCACTGATTTTTAAAATATGACCTACTATCAGTGTCTGCCAGTCTTCTATGGTCTCTGTGCACATATATCTATGTTAAGAAAGTTCAGAGAGAGAGCTGCCTTTTTCCATATGAATGAAAGTGTGTAAGAAGGGACATAGGGCCTACCTGCTTTGATAGAATGATTGCCCCACTTCTTCCCCACCCCCGAGCGCATCCCGTCCCTGCTTTTCCTCCCCATCTCTCCCTCAATTCCTCCCCCTCCCTCACAGCTGTTCAGCGGCATGCAAGAGGTCCTGAGAAGAAACAGAGATGGGGCATGCTGCGGGAGGGGGTGGAATTATGTCTGGGGCCACCGGCCCCACTGATCAGCTCCTCCTCCTCCCTCTCTAATTTCGTCTCTTCCCTCCCAGTGCCTCCTGTACGCCTGGGAACAGCTGTTCAGCGGTGTGCAGAAAGTGCTGGGAAGGAGAGGGAAGAGCGGGAGGAAGTGAATTCAGGGTAGGGGGTGGAATCATGTCCGGGGCCACTGTCCCCACTGCTCAACTCCTTCCCCACCCTCCCAGTGCATCCTGCACGCCTGGGAACAATTGTTGCCTGGCGTGCAGGAGGCGCTGAGAGAGAGGGGAAAGAGTTGAGGGGAAGAAGTTGATCAGTGGGGTCGGCGGACCACCTGGAGAACCCTCGCTGACCCCCAGGGGTCCGGGGACCCCAGTTTGAGAAACAATGCTCTAGCAGGTTGATGGAAGTTTTATTTTGTTTGGTTTGAGGTTTTTTGGTTTGGTTTGGTTTGAGATTTTTTCACTTTTTTTGGTCAGCCATTTATTTTTCATTTGGTTCTTTTGAAGCTGCTTTTGGGGTTGAAATTTTCAAGCAGTTCTAACAGAGATAGACTAATTGGTGAAATGCAGGTGTAAGAAAAATGTAATTTATCTGTGTGGCTCTGCATTTTTATCACCAGGCAATTGTCACTACATTTTTTATGTGTGTATGGACACGTGTGTATGGGCACCATCTTTACTTTGCCCCATTCCCCATACACTAAGAAGAGTGTCCAACTTCTTGTTCTCCAGAGAGCCTCTACTAATTTCTTCCATAAATCTTTCCTGCTATAGTCTATTCCTTAAGAATTTCTCCACACTCTCTTCCCCCATAGCAATTTACTCTGTCTCATATTTGTTTCTTTTGTCAGTTTTAGATTTTAAGCTCTTTGGGGTCAGGAACATGTGTAGAGCACTGCATGAATTCGCAGTACTCTGTAAATGATTATTAATAATATATCTAGGTTAACTCTCTCACCATGAATTAAATTACCTCACTATAAAGTGATGTAGCACAGCATTAATTAAACTTAGCTCAAGCTTCAGTCATATGTCTGATTTTTTTTTGAAGTGTAAATGATTAATGCTTTTTTATAGTATTTGATACTGCCTCTCTGTGTTTTTATCTGAGTGTGGATCTGTGTAGTTTGTGTATTTAATACATACAGATGTGTGTTCTAAAATTATTAAATAGTTATTGTCTGATCCTGATAGGTGCAGTTTACCTGTACTATACATTGATGTCAAGTCAGTAAAAGTTACAGGTGCTCAGCATTTTTCAGGATCAAGACCTTTTGTGTGTGTGTGTGTGTGTGTATGGGTGCATACATATATCAGAATCTCAATCTTTTTAGTTCAACTGGAATTCCAGATCTAAAAATTTTTATGGCTACCAAATTCTTAAAAAAAACATAATGATTTGGAGGCCTGTCTGCTACTTTAGTGGATGGAAATTTTTAGCAGCTGAGAAACAGTGTACAGAAAAGCCAGAACTCAAGACATCTGAGATTTACTTTCTCAGTATTGGTTGGAGAGTACTGAGAATATGGGCAGTAGAATCATAGAATATCAGGGTTGGAAGGGACCTCAGAAGGTCATCTAGTCCAACCCCCTGCTCAAAGCAGGACCAATCCCCAACGAAATCATCCCAGCCAGGGCTTTGTCAAGCCTGACCTTAAAAACTTCTAAGGAAGGAGATTCCACCACCTCCCTAGGTAACGTATTCCAGTGTTTCACCACCCTCCTAGTGAAAAAGTTTTTCCTAATATCCAACCTAAACCACCTCCTCTACAACTTGAGTAGTTCCCCTTACAATCAAGAATCCCTGAATAAGGAATCCAAAGGGTATTTCTGAAATTTTCTAGCCTCCTAACATAGAGCTGGAGTCATTCACACAGTGGAGTTCAGGCTGAAGAATGACAGTCCATAAATAATTGGTTTGGCTCAAGATGACCAGCCAAAATACATTTTTTTAAGCAGAGAGGGATAGGTTCTCCAGAGGATTTAGTGCTGTGGTACTCAACCTATTTTTCATGCAGCCCACAACGTGTTACCTGAGCTGCAGGTTGGGAACCACAGTGCTCCCTCGCCCCGAGCCTTCTCCTACAGACCCCTATGCCCAGTGCCTCCCACGTAGAGACACCTGCACAGAGTGGGGCCAGGAGCGGAGCCCTGGGCGGGGTACTGGGCAGCACAGAGGCAGCCTGGACCACAACCCCACTGCGCCTGGCAGCTGGGAACCCGGATCTGGCCACGCGGGCCTGGCAGTGTTTAGGACACAGCTGGATGCCTGATTTAGGGCCCAAGTCTGACATTTAATTGCCATTGAGATACTCAAAAACACCGCTCACCTGCCGCCCACCTATGTAGGTGCCTGAATTTCCATCATTACAGTCCCCTAGGGCACCTACATTTCTGCCAGGGAGCATGCACACAGCTGTCGCATTCTAGGCACATATCTCATGCCGAAGCCCCAGCAGGATGCTCAAACTAGGTGTTCCCCTGCTTATCTTGCCTGTGGAATCCAATCTAGTAGGCATTCTCAGAGAACACCTAAACCCACACAAACCTGCTGGTGGTGCCCTTTTAACTTTTCACCCACTGGTTAGAACACTCAGCTGGGATGTAGTAGATCTTTTCAATCAGTTCAATTCTTCATTCTGCCTTACGTGGAGAAGGGATTTCAACATAGTTCTTCCCTCTTCCAATAGAGTGCCCTAGCCACTGTGTTAGGGTGTAGTCTGAGGTAGGCTTCTCTCAATCTGTCCTGTTGAAGCTGTGCTGCTTTGTATAATTAACTAGGTGTTGGAGAACAGGGACTGGGTCTCCTACCTTCTAGGTGAGTGCCCTAACCACTGGACTGTAGTGTCATTCTCTCTCACTGTCTCTCCCAATGTGCATTTAAGTAATTATATACAACTCAACAGGAGAGACTGAAAGAAACCTGCCCCAGAATACATCATAGCACAGTGGTTAAGTGTCCCTGAGACAGGGAAGACCCAAGTTCCTTATTTGCATCAGGCAGTGAGGAAAATTGAATGTGGGTCTCTCACAATCTGGTTAAGTGCTCTAACCAGTGGGCTGAAAGATATAAGGGGACCACAACCAGCACCTATTTCTCTTTTACCTATGCACTGTACAGGGAGCCGAGGTGCCTAACTTGGGGCTGTGAATTCCTCTGAGCAGTAAGGTGCCTAAAAGTTAGGTGTGGTAACATGTTAGTCCTCCATTAATCTAGCTCAAAGTTCTTATGTATGTCTTTGAACTGAATTGTAGGACCAGAAATTTCCACATTTAGTCTTTAAAAATGCAGTGAACAAAAATGCTTTATTTAGCTTTTTTCCATTATCTCTTTCATAAAATAGAAATATAAAAATCCTGACTGAAAGCATTATCAATTCAAATAGTATGTCAAGGCTTATCGTTCTTCCAAATTGTATGTATTGAGCAAATCCATTTTCACATACTTTCACCAAAACAAAAAAGGAGGAAACTGATTACATGATCCATTCTCATGTCTAATAAAATAGCGGTATGCATTTTTGACAAGCTTATACTGAACCGTACAGATGGAAAATTCCAGTTCTCTATTCTCAGCAGGAAAAGTTGGCTTTTTAAGAAAATCTTTTTATTTCATGACTGTCACCCAGCATAGCAATTACAAACAAAATGGAGGTGACAAAAATGAAAACTCAGCTGTCTTAATTCTATGAAGTGTTTGTATTTCCATAGAGCCAGTCATTGCTCAGTTATTTGATTTGAAAAATTAATCCTGATAATGCCTTTCGAGTTCCTTAAGTACTGTTCACTGTTGTTCTAGGATGAGTTCTACAGAACAAAGACTAACAGATTTCTACAGCAGATTAGTTTACAGATGAAGCTCAATTCTACTGACAATGATTCTCTAACGACCCCTTTTTATTTCCTTTGGGCTATGTGAATGCTTTAATATTGAGAGAATAGAGTTAAGTAAATATATTGTCTCAACCGGTTAGTTTATGCAGTCCTCCTGAAATGTTTTAATTATTCCTTTTTTCCATAATTAAGAAATCAGAGGTCAGGAAAGCCAACTGAGAGCTGATCATAGCCCTCTGTATTAGTTTAAAGGAACCCCTAATAACATGAGTTGTTGTTTTTCTCATTTGCTTTACAGAACAAGAAAAGTGTGTTAATTGCACAGATGAATGCAGAGTGCTCGGTCATTCTGACAGGTGTTGGATGCCACAGTTCCCTACAACCAATCAGGCTGAAAATGCAGATTATCGCACAAATCTCTTTGTACCCACAGTTGAAGCTAACGTTGAGACTGAGACTTACGAAACTGTGAATCCCACCGGGAAAAAGACTTTTTGTACATTCGGGAAAGACAAGCGAGAGCACACTATTCTCATTGCCAATGTTAAACCTTATTTAAAAGCCAAACGTGCCCTGAGTCCTCTTCTTCAGGAGGTTCCCTCAGCATCGAGCAGCCCAACCAAGACATGCATTGAGCCTTGCACCTCAACAAAAGGACCACTGGATGGTTGTGAAGTGAAATCAGGAGCCTTGGCTGAAGCAAGCAGCCAGTACTTGTCAACTGACAGTCACTATCTATCACCTAGTAAACAGTCAAGAGACACTCCATTCATTGCATCAGATCAGATGGCTAGGGTCTTTGCAGATGTACATTCCCGAGTGAGTCGAGACTCAAGTGAGATGGACTCTGTTCTGGAGCAGTTAGACCGTTCAAATCGGGATCTAGGGAGAGAGTCAGTGGATGCAGAGGAAGTTGTGAGAGAAATTGACAAGCTTTTACAGGACTGTCGTGGAAGTGACCCTGTAGCTGTGAGGAAGTGAAAAAAAAAGTGTAGGCTGGCACTTACTTGCCTCTTCTGCTTGTTTGAAAAAGAAAAAAAAAAAGATCACCCCTGGTTATAACAATTTTACAGGGATGAAGGAAGACCAATGCTGCTTTAAGGCTTTTAGTGAACGTCTGAAGTGCCCACAAGTATGTTCTCTTCACTGCTCTTTCTTTTTCACATAAAATACTGGTTTCATTTTGACCAAACTTTCATTAGGACAGTGTGAAGTACATTAAGAACCAAGAGAAAAAAGGAAAGACAGTGCCATTTTGACAATCTGATAGGAAGGGATGAGAAATGAGGAATAAAACTACGTCTGATATTTTAAGACTGTCCTCAATAGTTGATGCTGACTTTACTGTTTACCTATAAACCCCATGAAAAGCAGGGTTGAATCACTCTGATCTGTGGTGGATTTCCAGCAGTCACCACAGACTTCTACTGAAAGTCCTAAAAAAGATTTTGTAGTAGTCCAAGCTACACCAAACATTAACATTCATTTGTGGTAAACATTTCTGTATAAAGTTATCTGCCACAAAAAGGAAACAAAAACAAACAAAAATCATTCCAGATCATTATTCAAGAAAACATATCCTGGTCATTAGTAACACAACTCATATCATATTAAAGTTAAATGTAAAATGATATAGTCCATTTTGTCCTGCACACACATAAGCTAATTCACTTGATAAAAAGGAAAAAAAGGTTTTAGTGCATATTTAGCATTTTAGTGTCCAACAAAAATATAAATAGTTAGCACTAAGTTAGAAACAAACCTGAGGTATAATAAAAGTTCGCAAAAATAGTTACCTTTGAAGGGTAATACGTGAAACAAAATAACATTATTAACACTTTTTTATTAATTTGTGGACACTAAAATAGCTCAGGAAAGTGAAAATGTCTTAGACATCTACACAAATCACATGACCATTTAAATGTGCAAATGTAAGAAGATTCAATGTGTTTACATCAAATGACATATTTTTATTGATTTATTGCAGATTCAGTGCATATGAGCCAAATTGTTGAGTGTATAAGAGCTATATTGTGTATTTTATTAAATTAATATATAGTTGTGTTGCAAAAATATTTGGGCTTATATTGTAAATGGCAAGTGTTGCCTCAGTAGCTGTCGAACTCTATGAGTTTTGTTTTCTCCTGCTTCCTTTTCCCCATGGAGTATGGGAAGCAGTGCCTCAGAGCAAAGTCTCTTGTTTAATGTATGGTCTACAAAGTACTTCAGTACATAATCTGTTCAGAATGTGTTTGAGTGAGCTGATGGAGCTAACTGAACGGCCTACAAATACAACTATCAGTCATGGTTATGTGCAAATCCTTCTATTGCAAACCTATGTTTAATAACAAAAATTACACTTGAACCAACACCTGAAATCTCCTTGTTTTTTTCCAAGCACATATGCAGACAGTCTGTTTAGGTAACACATTCTTGATTGAGGACACAACTGATCCTAATATTTAATGTTTTATGCTACAGTTAAGTTCATAGAGTATAAAAATGTGTCAGAGCCAGTGTTGTACAAGCGCTGTTTTTTCTGGTTTCTTGGAAAGTGCTATGGTTTACAGAGGTTCTGGGTGCAGGCTGCTTATTTTTTATTTGTTTTTTTAACTATTATTTTAAGTTACTTTGTTACTTGGAATAATTTGCAAGAGAATCTCTCTCTCTCTTCCTCTCCCCCACACTCCTCCCTTTTAACTTCAGCCCTTTACGGTGTTTGGCAAACTTCAAAATTGCTTCTAGATGAAAAGTTGAAAAAATACACATTTAAATATTTGCTTAAAATGAAACTAGCACAAGCACAAGAATCAGCAGAGAAAATGTTTAGACTAAAATTTTCCTCTGGGTATTTTGAATACTCTCTATAGCATAGCACCATGAAACACAGTGATAAAAAACTGTGGATCTGTATTACACTAAATTTAAACTGTCATATCTTTAAATGTATTTAAAAGAGTGAATTTAATTCAGGCTTGGCCATTTCAGATCCCACAAGGCCATACTTAAATAATATTCATCAGTTCAAGAAACAGAGTTGACCAACACCTGGCTGTGATGTTGTGTATTCCGTGATAAAGATGTTCTCATCTAGTCAGGCCTACAATGAATTGTCTTTGGTTCTTGAAAACCAGCCATTACAAAAGTTTGCTCTCAGCTTCCATTGTACAGAAAGTCTACAATCATATGTAAACAAAGGATATTGTACATGTTTTATCAAGCTACTCTCCATATTTTGGACAATTTGTGTATCTAAAATGTGTTGTTGTCTGTGTACTACAGTATTATTTTGCGAAGAGATTGAAAGTTGATTTTGCTTGATAGCTAAAATTCCAGAGAGGATCCCTTTTTGTTTTGTCTGTCTTTTATCCTTATTTCCATGGTGCCCATCACTTTAGTTTAGTTTATCACCAACCTTTTAGTTCAACCAGTGAGATCCATTATTCAGCTAAACCTAAATCAGTATGTAAATGTAGTCAAGTGATGGAGGCTTCTGTATTTTATAAACAATTTTAACACTCAGAAACCAATTGTACAATTCATTGTATGTGTCTGAAGACATAAAAACACAACATTCTGAGAAAGGGCTGTGCCAGTGTAAAAGAAATTTACCTTAAGGCTCTCTGTCACTAGTGATTTACTGTTGATTGAGCTGTTTAACACATTATATGTATTTAGTTGTTATTATTTATTTACCAGTCTGAGGTAATTCGGAATTCATGACTCACAACTTTAGAGTGAGTTTAGCAAATCTTGCTTTTATATAATTTGTCCAGCAACTGCTTTGTGTTGCAGATCTTTGGCATATTGCTTCCAATGAGGCTGTCCCAGAATATGATATCTGCTTTA
The DNA here is from genome assembly GCF_009764565.3 of Dermochelys coriacea. NCBI lineage: Eukaryota > Metazoa > Chordata > Testudines > Dermochelyidae > Dermochelys > Dermochelys coriacea. The sequence continues at coordinate 66,545,563 of NC_050068.2, forward strand.
TAATTTAGGAGTCACCTGTCACTGCTGTTGAGATATCATGATCAACTGATAAAGTTTACATGGGGGGGGGAGGTTTTGAGGGTTAAGTTAGCATCTGTGTGATTAAGTGAAGGAAATACCACACATGGGAGAAGTAAAATATAACTGTCTATCCTTCAGCCTCCCTGCAAACAACTGGAAACAACCCAGCAATTAAAACTAACGCCCATGGATTATTTCTTGCCTTTTTTACATACATAAGGCAGATTTTAAAAGTGACTTTTAATACTAAATGAAAACTTCCACCAGACAATTGTAAAAATAATTATTGTTACAAGGGGAAATCCATTAAGCAACTAATAAAGATGTGTGAAATATGAGTGGAGAGGAATGGATGTCTATGCCACTTGTACATTAACCAAAGCAAATAATAGAGTAATATTTCCTATGATTTCAGAAAATGTTGACCAACCAAATCAAACACAACTGAATTCAAAATGTTAGAAAATTCACTTTTTTCTAGGCCTGTCATACAGAAGAGAACTTCTCTTGAAATGTGATTTGCCATTAGAGCATACAGGAGATTGTCCATTTAGAAATATGACCATTAAAAAGTCATGCAGATGCTAGTGATGGAGCTCAATGCTTTATTCAAACTAGCTTTCCAGCTGTTTGTTGCCTAATGGAGTAGAAATGCTGAGGTCAACAAGTAGTCTGAAGTCTGGCATATTATACGCCCACTCATTATTGTCTAATTACATTCTTTTGACATCAGACAGCATTTATCAGTGCATTAATTCAAATGGGAGTTTTGGCTATCAAGATTTGTTGATTTGAAGTGTAATTGAATGAAACCTGATTAAGGTCTTGACTTCTCTGGCCCCATTGTTCCACAGGTTGGCAGTTCACATTTATCAACCCTTGTCTCCCCATATGGCTAAGAGCTGCACCAAGTGATTGGTGAACAACACTACAAAAACAAAGAAAAGCAGCATACATTGTATGGATTATCTCAACCGCTATTGTTTAATGGCTGTGTTTAATGTGACCTATCTGGAAAATGAGGACTACGAATAAAAAGCAATTACTAATAGTGGTGTTGCCTGCTCTTGCATTCATTAACAGAAAATAAATGTGTTAAACACTGCATACCACAGGGAGCCTGATGGTAATTACTTTGGAAAAGCAACTTGTGGCAATGTGGCTGTTACAGCTAGTTAACAGTTTGCCAAAAAAATGACAGTTCCTGCTTCATTTATTAGAAATGTGTAACTGTTTTCTCTCAACAGGAAAGTGGTGAAGACTTTTCATCAAGCTGGGTACAGTTATCTTTTAAGCAGCTGATGTGATGAAGCCCTACAGGCTATTATTACAACAGTATAGAGCTTCAGTAATAGGACTTTACTGTTTTACTATACTGAAGTGAACTCACTAGAAGTATTATAAATGAGGGTCTCAGTTCTCAAAGGCTGTCAGCCTAAGAAGAAAGATCAAATCACTGCTCAAGTGTACAAGTGGAAAATAATCCAAACGATGTAGGGTTTTTAGTAGTTTTTTTTTTTTAATCTTTCTCAATGTCCTGGGTATCAGAGGTAAATAATCTCTATTCCTAATCTGCTGTAAGTAACTTGACAAAGTAATGGGGAAAAATGCAACTAAGTATTAAGTCTGGCTGCTTGAGTTGTTGACAAAATATACAATCCTAACTAGCCTGTAACTTGTTCGGTTTTTACATCAAGAGGAATTCACCAAATGATGTCCAAGGGGCTTTTTTAAAGTGCTCTAATTTGAAGTCTTCTGTGGTTATCCATGTGGCATAATGATTATAGGTTGATATATGTGGAGCTGTGGGGAAGTTACTTCCACAAATTTTCAACCAACAAGAGAATAGTGTTTGCTTTTGACAGATTCATATTTAGATCATTCAGGATACTAGAATCATAGAATCATAGAATATCAGGGTTGGAAGGGACCCCAGAAGGTCATCTAGTCCAACCCCCTGCTCAAAGCAGGACCAAGTCCCAGTTAAATCATCCCAGCTAGGGCTTTGTCAAGCCTGACCTTAAAAACCTCTAAGGAAGGAGATTCTACCACCTCCCTAGGTAACGCATTCCAGTGTTTCACCACCCTCTTAGTGAAAAAGTTTTTCCTAATATCCAATCTAAACCTCCCCCATTGCAACTTGAGACCATTACTCCTCGTTCTGTCATCTGCTACCATTGAGAACAGTCTAGAGCCATCCTCTTTGAAACCCCCTTTCAGGTAGTACTGCAGGTATTAGGGAGATATTTGTAAATACCCAACTTGTAGCTCATGGTTAGTCTAACATAGTCTTTTGTCCTTTTCGGTTCTGTATTACCAGAGGCTGACCTTTACAGTCCTGCAGGCAAGATCGCTATTCACTCATCCCATATCTTCTATAGCTCTATTATGCAGAAACAAAACCATCCTGCATCTAATTAGCTGACTACCCCACACACAGAAAACCCCTATTGTTTTCTTCTCTGCTTTCTGCTGCATATGTTTGTCTTCCCAAAGGCTGCATTCCAAAATCCAGCAAGCTCTGTCTATGCAGAATCCTGCCAGAATGTACCTTCTACTCCTGAAGTCCTTGGTTGACGTCGGGATGTTGCTGTCTTGCTGTCATGAACTCTCCATAATTCAGAGCTTGTCTGGATACATAGTATTGGTAGAACAAAGAAGAATAAACCATCCCAGCTTCCCTTTACCGCAGAATACAGTGTCATTGATTTCTCATTTGCAAAGTGGCCAGTCTGTTGCATAAAGATTCTTAGATCTCCACTAGACCAATCACATATAGCTGCTTCACGGTGTTCACTCATGGGAAAAATATCCTGTTCTCAACCCTTATATGTCTGAGACAAGAAAGCAGCTGAAAGTATATTTCTTCACTTAGTTATATGTCCCTACAGGCAGAATTTCACTGACAGTAATGGGGAGATGGCCCTATGCAGTACATGTGTAGCCTGAATTGTAAAAGGTCAGCTTAGTATCAGTAGTGCACACAGAAATGGATCAGGAAGTTAATGAGCCATCTTTAAGCCTTTTGAGTCACATTTTCCAGGATGCTTGTGGTGTCAGAGGGATACACGGAGCACAATATCGCCCTTTGTTCATTTTTTATTATTACTAATATGACCCCACTCACAATATGTTAAATTCAAGATTAAGAGAAACATTTCCCGTAATGATTAGGAGACAGTGTTTTCTTTCTTTCTTAATAGATACTGGAATCAATCTATGGAGTCTATTTTAGTTTCAAAATAAAAGTACTGTTGATAGGTATGTATCTTTTCTACAGGTATTTTAGAGCAGATATGATTGGGGTGGTTTTTTATTCACACAAAAAAGTAATATGTCCCCAAAGACTTTTCTATTTTCCCTGATAAGGACAGGAACCACAGGTAGATCTTACAGCATGGCTTGGCAGTCAACAAATTTGGGCTCTGGCTAACCTGTGGAGAAAGGGAGCAGCCAAGGACCCTCACTATTTAACAAGGAGACTATCAACTAAAGTGCCTCTGCTGCCACTGTATCACAAGGAGAGTGGTAATCTGTGACTTATCCAAGACATTCAAGCTTTTTAGGTTAAAACCAGCAGCATAATTTGCCCCTGGAAATGAATTGGAAGCCAGTGCAGATGAAGCATGTTTTTAACATGCTTTCAAGAAGAAGCATTCCTTAACAAATCCAGTCATATTCTGTGCTAGCTGCAGTTTCTAAAGGCCTATCTACATGTCGCATTAGGGTGTAAACTCTAGGGCGCACTAGCATGTTGCGTACTAACTGGCCTATGTGGACCCTAGTGGCACATACCCATAATGTGTGTTAATGTAGTCCTGTTTGAAATGGAACTACATTAGCACACTAGGGAACTTTTATGGCACATCAGCAGGATACACAGGGGCAAGTTAGTGCTTGATACGCTAACACACTAGAATTTATAACTTTCTTTTGTGAACTAATGCACCATGTAGACAAGCCCTAAGTGGTCTTAAGAAATAGTCACATGTAGAATTCTTTGCAGCAGTCCAGTCTGAAAGTGACAAAGACATGGATCACTAGGCTGAGATCTGCATCCAAAAGAAAATGTCACACCTTTTGGGCCTCATGTAAAAAGACCTTTTGCCCACTCCTGCTATTAGGGTCCTCAACAGAGTTGCCAGTAGCCACTATTATTTGTAACAATGGTTTTCAGTGTAAGTTTACATTTAATGTTCATATAGTATAAGGAAACAGTTTCACAGAAGACAACTTCTACATCACATACTCATTTGCTCTCCAGCTCCTCCTTAGCAGCCCCATAGTGCTTCTCTCTTTTATTATAAATTTGGACTTAAAAATGTAAAACAAAGGATACATATAAAATACTTATATTTCATAAAATAGAAGATTTATCGTCATATCCATTATAAATTTCCTCCAGGAGTAAGCTTTTGGGGGCAGAGAACCCTTGTCCATCTTTAGGAGCCTAAAACACCTGTTGGCAAAAACTATTTGGTGTGCATGTTTTGTATAGTTTTTGTAGTTAATATATTTTATAACTACTCAATGTAGTATAGTTCATAGTTAAATAATGAACAGTGATAAATTACAATATCTCTGAAGTCCTATTTGAGTCTAAAATGACATAAATAAATATTTACCATGGGACTGTAGGGAGTGTAAGGTGGGAAACTGAGTCAGAAGTCCACCCATTTAGGCTTAATCAATTTTTGCCTTTATTTATACAATTTCAGACAGAAGTATTGTCTCTTATGGTATCTGAACATATGTTTATAACAGACGATAAACAAATAAGTTAGTATGGGGCACAAGTTACCATAATCTCAGGCACAGAGAAGTTCTCCTGTATGTCATGATGGCCATCACTGCCTCTGATCCCTGGTCTAATCCTTCAGTTTGTGGTCCCGTTCCTTCAGTTTGTGGACCAGGGTTTCTCTGATTTGGCCTTATTAACTTGGGTGTTTTAATTCATTTCCACATTACATATTAATTAACCTTTTTCCAATCAGTGTTTAGTATATTATGCATTTGTTTTATGTGACCCGTACAGTACGCATGCACAAGATTCCATTTACACAATTTTTGCTGTTTATACAATTTCCATGTCATTCTGTTTCTGTGTCACCCTGCTCCTGTGACTTCTTGTCATTACAAGTTTGTGTATTTTTTACCTAAAATCTTCCAGCACTTCACCTTTGTCCTGTCAGCAATAACATCATTTTAAGCAAATCAACAAATCTATGTAAAGGGAGAAGAACTGACAAAACCACAATCATGCCAGAAGGGCATTGACCTAAGAGTGACCTCGTCTAAATTCATTCATGTCTATTGTAAATTATCATGGCATAACTAACAAAGCTCTTAATCTTACTGTTTTGCAATTCTTCACTTTTATATTCCAGTATCATAATGCTGTATGTATATTATACCCCTTTAATCTTCTTTAACCATGGGTTTTCAAAGGCCCTTTTCACTCAAAGTCCACTTATATTTGTGAATCATTTACCCCCAAAAAAGTAACCTTTGCTAATTTTCCTTGTGTTGCATTTTGAGGGGTGTCTTGAGTTTTTGGCCTTAAAAATAAACGTTCCCCAACAGGACTGATTCTCTATTGCCTAACATCTTGTGCCAGCCAAGTGCACAGTGTGTGTAAACCACTACAATTCTCATTTGGTAGCATTTAGCACCCACTTGGCACAAGCTGCTAGGGTGTTGAGAATCAGGCCCCATATCATTTGATAAGGATTCATTGTAGTTCATCAAGAAAATAATAGAAATGTATAGAACAAGAATAGTCCAAATATGAAATTATTTGAATAACTTGTGTTATTCTTTTAACAAACTGTTTTATTAGGTGTTTAGAAGGCAGATAAAGTGTTAATAAATCTTTAACTTTGGCCACAAGATAAACTTCTGAAAAACATCTAAGCTTTCACTTACTATATATAAAACAAACAAAAGTTCTACAATATTGTGCTAAAGATTTTATATATCATTTTAGTTTCCAACTGAAACACCTTTCTTAAAAGACCCATTCCTTGACCCTTAAGCTTAAAAGCAACATCTACCAAACTGGTAAGTTTTAAAACCACTAAAAGGCTAAAAATCTTTGGGATTGGTATGTGTGGTGATGGTGGTGGTAAAGCAGGTGGTTTGGAAGTGGTGACGATGGCAGTTCCTTAACACCTCTGCAGAGGAAGTGAAATGCCAGGGACATGCCATACCACCGCAGTTAGAGGTGAGGCAGGAAGGCTAGAGGACATCTGAATTAGGCTCTCATGCTTGAAGAGCTTTGCTGGAGCCTTGCCAAGCTTAATGTGGGATCAGGAATGTAAAGCTGAGACAACTCTGCTGATAACTGGTGATTTTTTTAGTCCAAGGTGCTGTTCACATCACCTCTTGCCTGGATGAAATCCAAGCATTTACAGGCAATGACAAATCTAGGCAGCAAGGAGCCACCAGAGGCTGCAACTAAATCTTGAAACTAACTCGAGATCCTTCTGAAGTGTTTTACAGCAGTCCTCATTCATGTTTCTTTGTTTAATCTATCCTAATTATTTTTAAGGAATACCAGTAAGTACTAGGCTGCATTTCTAAACTTACAGAGGTAGACCAAAGAAAGACCAACCTTTGGACATGTGCATATTGTTTTGTGCCGCAGACACAGTTTCTGAATGCAGCAGTCAGTTAAAATTCACATTGGCTTGTATTTGAAAAGCCACCTGTTCGTTTGTTTGCCTGGGTTTGGGGAGGTGTTTAAAAAAATAATCCAGCATGACAGGCTTCTTTTGCTAAAAGCAGGCACAATTTAACTACAATATAAATATTAATCATAATCAGTAGTCCACATTGAGGATTTTAGTTGACATAACATGCACATATGCAACAGTTATGTAAAAGTGAAGTTATTATAAACAGTAATTAATACACTGTATTACCAGCAGACTAAAAGGACTTTGCTCAGCATTCACTGCTTTAAAGACTGAATCAAAGTAGCAGTAAAATGTTTACCAGATTTAGTAAAGCACATCATCAGCCTTAGGGTTGCTATTCCAGTGGTGACTCGCATTACCATCCACAACATGTGTTGCAAACTTGTTGGGTTTTATTTGTGCTGGAATCTTGCTATATAAAAAACAATATAATTGCTGATTTACCACCGCTGTTCAATCTAATTTACTTCTTAATGGTTCATTTGCATAGCAGAATTTGCATTTTATTTCACAAATAATGTTATGACTCCACCTGCCCTACTTCAGATAACATACCAGAATGGGAAGATGAAATGGCACCAGAAAAGAAGTTAGAAATTTGCTGCCCTTATCAAAGTCTCCCACAACTGGGTGGCGGGGGGAGAGGGGAGCAGGAGAGGAGAAGGGGGATAAGGCACAACCTATGTACCAAAAAAAAATAAGAAAGTGTTCATGCCCCCATTCTCAGCTTTATTTCGCTTTTGCAATTCAGAAGAAGTAATTTTCATGTGACGCTGTCACACGTCAACATCCCTGTAAAATCTTATTCATTTTGAAGAATGTGTCAGACAAGTGTGAAGATATACGCAGACATACATTGTTTTATCAAGCTGTAACGTCACTCCAGCACAACTACCTCCTTATTGACTTGGACCCTGTCTAAACACTGTAGATCACAGGTACATTACGAGGGATTCCTCAGTGCACTGTAAGGTGATCACAATAATAAAAAGTTAGGAGGGTTTTTGTTGCTTTGGTTTTGGTTAACAGTGCATATTTCCTTCATTGTATTTTTACTCCTGCTTCAAGGCTCAAACCCTGGGGTGACAGCTGTCATTTTAAAGATAACTCGTTACAGATTTTACAGAATCCTTTAACAGATGGGTAGGTCTTTGTTTCCCAGGGAACACTAACCGGTTAACAGGTTTCAGAGTAGCAGCCGTGTTAGTCTGTATTCGCAAAAAGAAAAGGAGTACTTGTGGCACCTTAGAGACTAACAAATTTATTAGAGCATAAGCTTTCGTGAGCTACAGCTCACTTCATCGGATGCATTTGGTGGAAAAAAAAAAAAAAAAGTTTTTTTTTTTCCACCAAATGCATCCGATGAAGTGAGCTGTAGCTCACGAAAGCTTATGCTCTAATAAATTTGTTAGTCTCTAAGGTGCCACAAGTACTCCTTTTCTTTTTCCTAACCGGTTAAGTTTTTCATAAGCTTTTAATCATGTGAACAAAACTTATATACATCTATCAATTATTTAGTAATGTTAATAACACAACAAGCTGAGGATAACAAAAGTGGGGGGTTTCCCCCATGAAACCACTGCTTTTCCATAGAAAGCAGAACAAAAATTCTTCAGAAGGAGTTCTTTTCCTCCCAAGCAATGATGGTAAGTGCCACTATTTGTAATAGCAGTGAATTTTATTTTTAAGGGGTCTGTCTGTGTAGCCTTCTTCAGCGCCTCACAACCAACATTAAAACCATAAATCATTAAAATGTACAGCAGATAAAACATGACAAGATAGAACCCTATGAATAATTAAAACCGAAGTCATTGTTTAGAACTGATAACTTTGCCCAGGTGCAAAATAGAGGTTTCTACTATGGCACTTTTTCAGGTCCTTTTGTTGAGTATTATACAGGCCTGGGACTTCGGAGGCCAAGATACCAGGAATATATACACCAATATATGGTCTTGGTCTGCTTCATAGTCTGCCTCATGCCCCAAACCCAGCTTCTTGTTATATTAGGGGCCGAGCCTGCAAACCCTTCCTCACACTACTAGTTTCATTGTAATGACATTTTATAATAATTACACTGAAATCATCCAACGTGAAAAGTGTAATTATACTTTGGTTTGATATCTGTTATTACCACTAACTAATATCACCAGCAGGCTAAGTGCTTAGGTAAAATACTTATTAATACCCACTTATTTTCATACTTAATGCATCACACTTCAATTACCTTGAACATTCTACTTTTTGATTCTAGTGCCTAGCACAAAAATCCCATAACAAGAAGGTAACTACAGGGGTTAGATATAATTGCAGCATCTAGTATTATAAAATGTACATCTCCTATTGCCTTTTACAGGTCTACTTGTGTGAGTAAGTCCCTTATTAGTTCTACTAGTAGTATTACAGTAGCACCCAACCAAGACCATTGTGTTAGGCACTGTACAAACATAGTAAAAGACATTCCCCGCCTTCACGAGCTTACAGAAGACATGTAGACAAAGGGTGGGAGAGAGGAAGTATTACTATCTCCATTTCATAGATGAAGAATTGAGGCACAGAGAAGCTGTTGCTTCCCGTTGCTCACACAGGAAATCTGTGATGGAGCTGGGCATAGATGTACAGAGGTTCAGTCCTATACCTATACCAAAACACCATCCTTCTGCTTAGCCTCAGAGGCTGAGATAGATTATGGGGCAAAAAAAAGAGTTCTAATATGTTTACTAGAATTTACCTGTACTCCATGAGCGTTTACCACTTTTCCAAGTGCTTATATATTTAGGTGCTTTTCCTTTCATCATTGTAGCATCAGCTTAGTCCTACTGCACAGAGTTTCCAGTATCTCAACAGGAATTTCTAAGGCCTCGACTTGTCTGTGTCCCAACTCATGGAAACAATGCATTCCGTGGTCAAATGCTATTCTGCAGAGTACGACAAGTGGCAGCTGGCACCATATAGTTCTGTTATAATGAAAACATGAGGTGGCTGCCATTTCACAGTCCTGCACTAATGAGAACAGTAGGAGGCTAGCATTACAATGGTCTAATGAAAACAGGAAATGGCTGGCATTCGATTGGTATAATGAAAACAGGAGGTGGCTGGCATTACTCTAGTACAATGAATAAATTAAAATTTCTGGCCTTACCAATCTCATCTACATTATATATGAAACTAGTGTGCACAATGTAGGCTCAGTCCACTCAAAGTGAAACCAACAATGAATGTAAACAGAATTCTCCTTTAATGCATTTCGAAGCAGGAGGCTTAATTTTGCTGCACCTTTTAATTCTTTTTAGTGAATGCGGGTGAAAGAAAATGAAATGATGGGATAAAAAGAAGGCACACCATTAGCACAGATCCTCTTTTTCCTTAAAAAAAATACTGTATGATTTCTCATGACTAACCTGTTAGAACTGAAGGTTAAAGTTGCTCAGCAAGAATGAAATCCAATACAACAGCTTTTAATTTAGTATCCTACTTTTTGTGGGGGAGGAGCACGGGGAGGTGGGGGAGGGGGACACAAGTATCCAATGGCTACTAAATGCTTTGTGGTATTGCATGTAACATAAAGAAAGAGAACAAGAGGAAAAATAAATGCTGAGAAGAAAAAAGAAGTTAAGCACAAAATCAATCATTCAACTAATGGGCTTTCTTCTCAGAACAAAAAGGTCAGGCGTTTTTGTTCCTTGCTTTTCAAGCTAACCTCTTTAGTTGACTTTTTTTTAATTATTACTGCAGAAGAGAGTCTTGTGTGTAGGTCTCTGACAATAAATATACAACCATCTTCTGTTTTATTGTGACTTTTACAACCATCAGAAACTGATTGATGCTCAGTCTCCCTAATCTGGCTGGATTCACCATCAAATTCCTGTAGTTCAAGGCCAGTTCATTAAGACATTGCATCAATCTACTTGTACAGTACCTTTCAATTCCTCAAACCCCTGGGTTTTTTTATCTCAAAAAATCAACCACATCTTTCTGGATATCTTCCATTTGAACCGATAGACAAGATCAAGCGAATATAATTTCCAAAGCAGCAATTAGTATGCTGGAAAGTTCCAGCATAAAATGTCATGCTTCCTGCTGCCTGTCAAGAGCCTCAGCTTCCCTGCTCAGGCTGCAATGAAAATATTCTAGGCAGATACTACTGAGTAAAACAGCAGTGTGATGCAAACAAGGTACAGATAATCAAATCAAACTTTCTAATCGAGTTTTGTTATGCCGACACTCTTATTTCTCTCTAGCCTGCAGTTTGCATGTTGTTTTACAATACTGCAGAATTACTTAAAGAATAAATACTTGTAAGTTTATGAAATCCTTTTATGGCCAACGTATATCTGAGAAAGTTAGAGGGTGAGGGAAATAATCTTCCTGTGATGCCTGTACTACTAATTTGATTTCTTTACATGTCAGCCTAACTTGCTCTTTTCTCTCTACTATGCTATACTTTTTGAATCACCAGATCCCCATTTGGGGGTAAGGCGTGTGGAGGGTTAAGAGTAAAATGAAGTAAAGGCAGACATTTTTCCCCATCTCCTTCAAAATGATTAAAGCTCTTGCATTTAGAGAAATGCATCTTTATACCTTCAGGATCAGATTTGAATCTCAGATGCACAGCAGTGGTATCACCGAGTGTTTCATAAAAACTACTGCTGTGCATTACTTGTGCTAGCCACAGATGTGGCTTAATCGAGATAGGAGGCAAATCATGCCATGCATCTGAGATTAGAAACAGGCCCTCAGCCATTAATGCTGGCATCCCAGGAACCAACTGAGTCCTCTGCCAAACTTCTGGGATTTGGATTCACAGAATCCAACTCATAACCTCTAATCCCCCACAAGCAGAATCTGTTTGAATTGTGGGGCCCATGAAACATCCAGGTGGCTGTAAAATTGTGGCATTGCCTGTATAAGCTCAAGGAATATCAAACTCAGTTTAGGAAACTAGGAGCTATTTTCCAGCCGTGAAGTTTTTCATTCATTGATTACTGTGGACTGTTTAGCTGTCTGAACTTCACCGATTGCTCCTTTTTAGCTTGTTTATCCATAAACATATTGTCTAATGCCCATGCCACCAGACTCCGTTGAAATATATGAGAGCTTATAAATATTGCATACTGTAAATTTGCTTGACAGGTGTCATCACTTTGTAAGCAATATTTTTCATTAGCCAACTTTGTAGTAAAATGGCATTTTGCCCTATTTTCAAACTAACAAATTCTGTCAGGGATGGCATCTTTATTGCATTATTAAATACATCAGTCAATACCACCTGGTGTAATTGAGTCTTGTTATGTGATTCAGATACTCGTTTAAACTATGGATTTTTCAAACTCAAATCATCTGGCAGAAAGAATATTGTTTTAATGGAATTTTAGATAAATGCTTACTGTATCACCGCAACCACTAGTCCTGATTTAAGATAATGAATTGACCTTTCCTCAGATGATACTCAAAATCATTTATAATTGTGTTGTACAGAAAAAGCTGCAATCAGCACTTGATTATGCTTGATTTCTGCTTTGTGCTACATATCAAAACCAGCACCTGATAGTTATAGCGAAATATGAATGAGTGTGACGGTGCAATTATTTTGGAGAAGACAGAAGGACTTAGCCAAGTCCTTTTTAAGTACTTTAAAATAATAGTAGAGATATATGGTCCTTTCTCTCTCTCTCTCAAGGTCTATGCAAAAGAAAAAAGGGCTATCATTAGCAAACTATATTGAATGTTCTCTAGTGGAATGTTAAAATGAATTTTTTAAAAGCCACCAGGGAAAAAATTATGGGAAAATAAGTGGATTAAAGATGAGCCAACGAATTCAGAATAACTATAATCTGATTCAAATGTATAAGTTTGAAGCTAAGGCATAATACCACTTTACCACAAAGGTGGCTACTGAAACATTTTTTTCATTTTCATGTGCCTCTGCCATTTCTATTTCTGGCTAGTTCCATTGAAAAAAGGAAACGTTGAAATAACATTAGAAAAACTTTATTGTGGTATTTCTTGCTAATTTTTTGAAAATTCAAGAGGTTCCTTTATAATCTGGATAAGCATTCAAATAATAGGTGCTTATCTTAACCAAACCTAAAATCTTGATTTAAACCAGCATTGCTCCGTGCCAATTCATTTTTCACATTACGTATTTCACTTAATCACAAGTTACTTTGGTCCAGGTCCACAAATGGATGCAGGCATCTAAAGCCCATGTTTAGGTGCCCAAGTCCCAGTTTTACTCACTATTGCAATCCACAAAATCCCTGCTCATCTACTGCCTAACCCTATAGGTGTCAAAACTCACTTGCTGCCTAAATTTTCACTGGAAGAGTTCACTAGGGACTAACTTTTTGCCCCTGGTCATGCATACTGCTGCCTCACTGTAGGCGTCTGCATGCCTATCTCCCACCTAAGCTCCAGCACAATCCACAAACCAGGCAAAAACATGTCTGAACTAAACAACTTGACTCCTAAATGCCTTTGTGGATCTAGGCCTTTGTCAATAACTTCCCTTCCATTTTCCAAAGGTATGTGAAATACAAGTTTTAAGCTACTGTATCTTCTTTGATGCTCAGTATCAAACGTTTAGAAACTATGCATGGCCTCGGTGTCCTGACACCCTTGATATGTCCTCATTAGATAGAATGGCCATTTTACTGCAGCTGTATTACCACAGCATGTTTTTGTGGCAGATCCAATAAGTTAAGCAGAGGTGGGCCTAGTCAAGCAAACTGGAGAAATGTGGTCTAGATGAAATTACTATAAGGTGGGCACACAACTGGTTGAAAGACTGTACTCAAAGAGTAGTTATCCAGGGTTCGCTGTCAAACTGGTGTATCTAGTTGGATCTTTCAGGGGTCAGTCATGGGTCTGGTACTAATCAATATTTTCATTAATGATTTGGATAATGGAGCAGAGAGTATGCATATAAAATTTGCAGATGCAACCAAGCTGGGAAGAATTGCAAGCACTTCAGAGGATAGGTTTAGAATTCAATATGACCTTGACAAATTGAAAATTGGTCTGTATGCAACAAATTCAATTCAATAAAGACAAGTGCAAAGTACTTCATTTAGGAAGAAAAATCAATTACACCAATACAAAATAGGGAATAACTGACTAGACAGTCATACTGCTGAAAAGGATCTGGGTCAACAATGTGATGCAGCTGTGACAAAGGCTAATATCATTCTGGGATGAATTACCAGGAGACTGTCATATGTAAGACACAGGAGGTAATTGTCCTCCTCTATTCAGCACTATTGTGTCCAAAGTTGGTGCCACATTTTAGGTGAGACTCCAGAGAAAAGCAACATAAATAATAAAAAAAAGTTTTAAAAACCTGTCCTATGAGGAAAGGTTAAAACACCTGGGCATGTTTAGTCTTGAGAAAAGAAGACTGAGAGGTAATAGTCAGAGGTAAGAAAAGAAGTAAAGGGCTTAATGTATAACCAGGGAGATTAGGTAAGATATTACAAAAAGCTTTCTAACCATAATGGTAATTAAACTCTTGAATTCCAAGGGAAGTTGTAGAATTCTCATAGTTGAAAATTTTTAAAAACAGGTTGGACAAACAACTGTCAGGAATGGTCAGGTTTATTTGGTGCTACCACAGTACAGGACCCTGGTCTTGATGACTTCTCAAGGTCCCTTCCAGCTTTACTTTCCATAATTCTATGAACTCTTGGAAGAGAGACCTCCAAGGAAAACACAAATTAGTCTAGTAAATGATCTTGATTATTTACTTAGATTAGATGATACTGTACTCTTCCTTCTTTCATCCAGATCATACCACGATCCATTGTCTACAGCCAAGCTCTAAGTTATAATCGCATTTGCTCCAACCCCTCAGACAGAGACAAACACCTACAAGATCTCCATCATGCATTCCTACAACTACAATACCCACCTGCTGAAGGGAAGAAACAGATTGACAGAGCCAGAAGAGTACCCAGAAGTCACCTACTACAGGACAGGCCCAACAAAGAAAATAACAGAACGCCACTAGCCATCACCTTCAGCCCCCAACTAAAACCTCTCCAACGCATCATCAAGGATCTATAACCTATCCTGAAGGACGACCCATCACTCGCACAGATCTTGGGAGACAGGCCAGTCCTTACTTACAGACAGCCCCCCAATCTGAAGCAAATACTCACCAGCAACCACACACCACACAACAGAACCACTAACCCAGGAACCTATCCTTGCAACAAAGCCCGTTGCCAACTCTGTCCACATATCTATTCAGGGGACACCATCATAGGGCCTAATCACATTAGCCACACTATCAGAGGCTCATTCACCTGCGCATCTACCAATGTGATATATGCCATCATGTGCCAGCAATGCCCCTCTGCCATGTACATTGGTCAAACTGGACAGTCTCTACGTAAAAGAATGAATGGACACAAATCAGATGTCAAGAATTATAGCATTCAAAAACCAGTCGGAGAACACTTCAATCTCTCCGGTCACTCGATTACAGACCTGAGGGTGGCTATCCTTCAACAAAAAAACTTCAAAAACAGACTCCAACGAGAGACTGCTGAATTGGAATTAATTTGCAAACTGGATACAATTAACTTAGGTTTGATTAGAGACTGGGAATGGATGAGTCATTACACAAAGTAAAACTATTTCCCCATGTTATTTCTCCCCCCCACCCCACCCCCCACTGTTCCTCTTGTTCTTGTTAACTGCTGGAAATAGCCTACCTTGCTTGTCACCATGAAAGGTTTTCCTCCTTTCCCCCCCCTGCTGCTGGTGATGGCTTATCTTAAGTGACCACTCTCCTTACAGTGTGTATGATAAAACCCATTGTTTCATGTTCTCTGTGTGTGTATATCAATCTCCCCTCTGTATTTTCCACCAAATGCATCCAATGAAGTGAGCTGTAGCTCATGAAAGCTTATGCTCAAATAACTTTGTTAGTCTCTAAGGTGCCACAAGTATTCCTTTTCTTCTTCCTTCTAAGTAAACCAAAGGCCAGTTAACCAAAGGCCAGCCTAGTGATAGGGGAAAGAGAGATAATGTGTTGTCATTAGTACTGGGTTTGGATGAGTTGTAAAACTGAGCTACTAAATACATGGTATCATTAACGACTCCATGGCACTTCCTGCGAGTTGATAGATTTTATCCCCGATAATGTCACGGCTATTGGCTGAACTTTGTGACTTTGTCCTCACCCATAACTATTTCATATTTTGGGGACAAATGTATACCTTCAAATCAGCGGCACTGCGATGGGTACCCGCATGGCGCCACAGAATGCCAACATTTTTATGGCTGACTTAGAACAACGCTTCCTCAGCTCTCGTCCCCTAATGCCCTTACTCTACTTGAGCTACATTGATGACATCTTCATCATCTGGACCCATGGAAAAGAAGCCCTTGAGGAATTCCACCATAATTTCAACAATTTCTATCCCACCATCAACCTCAGCCTGGACCAGTCCACACAAGAGATCCACTTCCTGGACACTATGGTGCTAATAAGCGATGGTCACATAAACACCACCCTATACCAGAAACCTACTGACCACTATTCCTACCTACATGCCTCCAGCTTTCATCCAGATCACACCACACGATCCATTGTCTACAGCCAAGCTCTACGATATAAACGCATTTCCTCCAACCCTTCAGACAGAGACAAACACCTACAAGATCTCTATCAAGCATTCTTACAACTACAATACTCACCTGCTGAAGTGAAGAAACAGATTGACAGAGCCAGAAGAGTACCTAGAAGTCACCTACTACAGGACAGGCTCAACAAAGAAAATAACAGAACGCCACTAGCCATCACCTTCAGCCCCCAACTAAAACCTCTCCAACGCAGCATCAAGGATCTACAACCTATCCTGAAGGATGACCCATAACTCTCACAGATCGTGGGAGACAGGCCATTCCTTGCTTACAGACAGCTCCCCAACCTGAAGCAAATACTCACCAGCAACAGAACCACTAATCCAGGAACCTATCCTTGCAACAAAACCTGTTGCCAACTCTGTCCACATATCTATTCAGGGGACACCATCATAGGGCCTAATTACATCAGCCACACTATCAGAGGCTCGTTCACCTGCACATCTAACAATGTGATATATGCCATCATGTGCCAGCAATGCCCCTCTGCCATGTACATTGGTCAAACTGGACAGTCTCTACGTAAAAGAATAAATGGACACAAATCAGATGTCAAGAATTATAGCATTCAAAAACCAGTCGGAGAACACTTCCATCTCTCTGGTCACTCGATTACAGACCAAAAAGTGGCAATTCTTCAACAAAAAAGCTTCAAAAACAGACTCCAATGAGAGACTGCTGAATTGGAATTAATTTGCAAACTGGATACAATTAACTTAGGCTTGAATAGAGACTGGAAATGGATGGGTCATTACACAAAGTAAAACTATTTCCCCATGTTTATTCCCCCCCACTGTTCCTCAGATGTTCTTATCAACTGCTGGAAATGGCCCACCTTGATTATCACTTCAAAAGGTTTTCTTTCTCTACCCCCCTCACCCCTGCTCTCCTGCTGGTAATAGCTAATTTTAAGTGATCGGTCTCCTTACAGTGTGTATGGTAACACCCATTGTTTCATGTTCCCTATGTATATAAATCTCCCCACTGTATTTTCCAGCTGTAGCTCACAAAAGCTTATGGTCAAATAAATTTGTTAGTCTCTAAGGTGCCACAAGTACTCCGTTTCTTTTTGCGAATACAGAGTAACACCGCTGCTACTCTGAAAACGGTTTTAACTCTGTTATTTTACCAAATTTCAGTTTGGAAAATTAAATTATTTTTGCTATATTCCCCATACATCTGCAGTAAAAAAAGTATAACAAGGCTCTTTTCCAGCAATGGTACAGTTGCACTGGTGCTAATAACAGTGTAAGTGCTAGTGTAGATACGGGTCAGATACTTTCAGCACAGAGTCATGAAGCAATGATGAAAATGCTTGTCCCTTATGTACCCAAGTACTGTCACCATGTTTATACTTGTGCTGTGCTGGAAAAAGAGATACAGAATATTCTAGTATAGACAAAGCCTCTGTCTGAAACTATTGTATGGTGTATTGTATCTTGTGGCATACATACTGGGACGGTGAAACATTGTCTCTATATTTTGGGATGAAAGGTGTTTCCAGATACCATGGTGATGGAAATAATATAATAAAATATGGAGTACTGTGAAATTTTATTTCCTTGCTCATCCTAGGTATGCAATTTTGCTATTGTTGTGATGGGTGAGTAAAATATTATTAGCTTTTTTTCATCATCAGTTATCATGTCAAAGGGAAAATGAGCGGATTTTGTACCTACAATGATAAATGTTAATGGCAATTTTGCAAGGCAGATATAAAATATAGTAATCATGTAATAACATAGATTGTATTGTTTGCGATGCAACTATTGTACGATACAGAACTGTTTGCATCTTGTTAATGTCAAGACAAACTTTTTCAGCTCCTTGAATTGTGTGTGAATGGGGAGAGGGAGTAGAAAGGGAGGGCTGATGGGGAAGAGATGCTGTCAAATAAGCAGATCACACTATGATGGTACGTCTAGCAAACCACAGTTAAAAACAACATTTTGTCTTATCTGAACTTCAAAGGCTACGAAGAAAGGTTAGAGTTGGCATCTTCTATGAACCTGCATGTTCTTCTAGTTTGGCAAAATTCCTAACAAGATGTAGGAAGAGGCATTGAAGTGCCTCATTCTCACCTTGATGAGCACTTAAAATGTAATTTACTGTTGCTCTCAATTACTGTAGATTCCACAAGTGTTTACTATTTTTGGCATCCTGCAACCTCACAGCCAAATGATGATGAATGAATATAGTGATTTGTTCTGTTTCAACAGAAATCTGGTGGTAGGGCAAAATAAGATATTTATACTAATCTGCATGAGTCTTGTTTGAAACTTTAATAAACTGTCAAGAAGATGTGCTAGCACTACGTTGAAAGAAATGCTCCAGGATGACAGACTTTTTCCACAGAATAAGTTATTTCTTTCAAAAAAGAGAAAGAGAAAGGACTTTTTCACAAATATGTTTTTATATTAATTATGAAGAAGGTCCTATTCAGTTGCACAGTTAAGCTCCCATCTAGAACCTAAGCAATGGGTTCAAGTTCTTAGGAGGATAAGAACTACAGTCTGTTTGCTTCATTTGCATCTAATTTTTTTTTCTCTAGGCATAAGTCACAAAGAACCTTCAGCAACTTGTCCTCAGCCTTTCAGATTTTTTGCTGGATTTTTTTTTAATCTTGTATTTTGCTCTCAACAGGAAGGTTTTCTTGATTTGGCTGTGGAGGAAGCAGAATATCCATCATGAAATAAAATGTCCACTTCCTCATCCCCATAGGATAAAGTTTTTCTTCTTTACAACTTACTAAGCCACCTCCAGACTGGGGACTGGACACAGAATATACCTCCTACAAGGCTCAACAACCTCACACAGGGTGAAATCCATCCCACTGAAAGGGGCCCATACAAGATCCGATGGACCATTTCAGATGAAGCTTAAGTACTGCATATGATCTAAATGACCCATCTGCATTGGGGTGAATTGCACCCTTCCTTCCTGTGATAATCCACCATAGAAAAAATTCACTGCAAACAAAACAGTAAATCAGTTACAACCATCAAATTTACATCCGTTTTCAATCTGGACCTCCAGCTAGCTAGTGGGTGTGTTATATATTTTTATATTATTTCACCTGATGGTTTGGGAGCCTAGCCCTGCTTTCATTGAAGTAAATAGAATTTTATCACAGGCTTCAATGAGAACTGAATCAGGCTCTTTGACTCTGATCCTCCAGTTCGATTCATGACTGCACCCCATGGCCATGGGAAGACCCACCCAGGCAGATCCTATTGCAAGATTGGTCCTTTAGGTTGTAAGGCTTTGTGACAGAGGCATCACAAAGATTTTCAAAAATAGCTAATGATTTGAATGGCTTAATTTTTGAGTGCCCAATTTGAGACATCTTATATACAGATTCATAGATTCCAAGGGGATCATTGTGATCATCTTGTCTGACCTGTGTAATATAGAACCCCCCCAAAATAATTCTTAGAGCATATCTTTTTAAAAAACATCCAATCTTGATATAAAAATTGTCTATGATGGAGAATCCACCACAACCCGTGGTAAATTGTTCCAGTGGTCAATTACTCTACCATGCCTGGGGTCCCAGCTGCTGCACCACGCCAGGGGTACTGGCTTTGATCCCAGCCTCAGCTCTAGGGGAAGAGAGTGAATAGGGGTAAGGGGGCTGGCTTTCAGGACCCGCACTATTAAAAATGTTCCAGCACCACTGTCTATTATTATAAGGCACATTTAATAACCTTTTAATCAATTTCCTGACTCTTCTCTGAACCCTCTCCAATTTATCAGCATCCTTCTTGAATTGTGGAACCTGAACTGGACACAGTATTCCAAAGGCCTTCACACCAGTGCCAAATACAGAGCTAAAATAATCTTTCTACTTCTACTCAAGATTCCCCAATTTATCCACCCCAGGATCACATTAATCGTCAGGAAAGCATATTTATGGGAGAGAGACAGGAATCACTGGGTAAAATTTTGTGGCTTGTGCTATGCAGGAGTTCAGACTAGATCACAGTCATACCATCTGGCCTTAAAATCTATGAAATTCTCCTACCTCAGGGTGAAGACTGCTTCTAAATGATGGGAGTTAGGAAGAAACTTCCCTTATGGGCAGGTTATGCCAGAATTCTCTACTTTGGGGTTTATTGCAACTTTTGCTGAAGCATCTGATCCTGGACGTGTCAGAGACAAGGTATTAATGTAGACAGATCTCTGATCTGATCCAGAAATTCCCATGTTCCTGTGTGAATATATTCAGGAAGCTAGATTATATTTTTCCTGAAGTCATTTTGTTTCTCACAAAGGTTCCACATGGAATTTCTTTTAGTCTCTTAATAAATATTCTCTAATTATATTTTCTTATACAACACAAATGCATCAATATTGAAATATTAATTCTTGGGGATTAGTTTGCATTGAGTGTGCTTTTTTATAGGACCATGTTTTTTGCATTATTTCATTTTTTGAATACTTGTTGTCTTCCACAACAAGGTTAAGGTTGTACAAAGTGTGTGTAAATATTCAGATGTCAAGGAAAATATTTAAACACCTGCATATAGTTTGCTTATTTGCTCCATTTTAGTGCTTTTAAAAGTTCACATTCAAAAAAACTACTGTTGTATTCTCCAGGAGCATACTGTAGCTTGTGAGGGCATGAGTAAAGCATTTGGGGCTAATGCCATTTAATACTGTGGGGGAGATTGTTCACCTACATACCCATGGTGAAGGACCCTTTTACCTGTGGATATCATCCTTCCCATTGCCTCTGCAGACCATTCCCTCATAGTTCCCTGCCTCAGACCACATAGAGTCTAGATGGGCCAGAGTTGTCTCTTGTCCCCTCCTCCAAACAGCCATCAGCAGCACTGCTGAAGAGGAAGTTCAATGCCATGCTGTTTCAGCCTTCCTGTGGTCCCTTGCAGTGCAATGAAATCCCATCTCTTTTATGGGGTCCCAGAAGCAGCCTCCATTTCAAGACGTCCTGACAACATGGTGTCTTTGGAGCTGTGCTGAAAGGGAAATAGAAAGAGTTGCAGGGTACCTAGCACACAGCCGCTGGTAAAGACCTGCAAGTTTTACCATGGGAGACAAAAACTGTTTTTCTGTGGCTTGCCAGACAAATAGCTTTTGAGACTGAAGAACCCTATTTATTTTACTCATGTTGTGTAGTACTTTATCCTATGGCATTCCTTTTGGAGCATGGTATTACTCAACTGGAGTAAGACTGCCACAGTCTTATCTTTAAAGAGCCAGGTGTTGCCCCTCACAGCTCAGCCAGTATTCCTCAAACCCATCCTAGAGGGTCCATTTTAGGAGGTGAAAAGGAAGTTCAGTGTCCATGCCAGTTCAGTGCTTGGCCTCTCAGCTGGAACTGTGTCTGCTCCATAGTTCCAACTGTGATCATGGTTTTTATGGTCACAGGTCCAGAAGAACCCGATTAAAACCATCAGTTAAATTTACATAGGTCACCATGTAGCCTGTAGATAGTAACAACTTTAGGTCACTCCCAATTTGAGCCAAATTTGACGCAGCAGCTTCTACAGGGGAAAGGCTAATTATACCGTTGTTAATCAGCTGAGTCACCTACTCTCCCACGAAGCTCATATAGAATGTTTGAATAAACATCTTGGCTTTTGTACTGCCATATTTCATGTGATGTACTGACAATCTTTAAATGTACTGTATTATGGTTATCTCAATTTTTGATTATGTGTAGCTCTCTGCATTACACTAGACCAAGTTCAGACATCCTCAACTCCATTGGGGATGTAGGGTGGTGACTCTTGTCAATGCCTTTCTTTAATGAGAAAGAAGATATCATGTAATACTCATCTAATGTTTTCTCAACATAATGCAGCAGGTTCCAAAGGATAACAATTAACACTCACTAACCCCATGCACAGCCCAAAATAACTGGGTTCAACCAATTACTTGGTTTAAGATCCACCCAGAAATAAGAAAGGAAGGAGCTTTCTCTCCAGGCTGCAGAACAGCTGTATCCATACTTGGATATATATAAATAATGTATGGGGAACAAATATTTAATAATGGGCTTTTCAGTGTAGCAGAGAAAAGTGTAACACGAGCCAATGGATGGAAGTTGAAGCCAGGCAAGTTCAGACTGGAAATAAGGCATAAATTTTTAATGGCAAGATTAATTAACCATTGGAACAATTTACCAAGGGTCATGGTGGATTCTCCATCGCTGACAATTATTAAATCAAGATTGGATGCTTTTCTCTAGGAATTATTATGGGAAAGTTCTATGGCCTGTGTTATACAGGAGATCAGATTAGATTATCACAATGGTCCCTTCTGGCCTTGGAATCTATGAATCTCACTTCTCTAACATCTGAGCTGGAATGGCCTCAAAAACTCTAATGCACCTTCTCTGCTGGGGATAATGGCTAGTAGATCTACAGAGGAGTGGATCCACAACCTAACCATGGTTTTCAGAGTAGCAGCCGTGTTAGTCTGTATTCGCAAAAAGAAAAGGAGGACTTGTGGCACCTTAGAGACTAACAAATTTATTTGAGCATAAGCTTTCGTGAGCTACAGCTCACTTCATCGGATGGAGCCCCCATTAAACTGAACTCTGGTTCTTAAAGATGTTTGCCTGTATACCTATATACTGTCTCCTGACTTCATGCTTCTGCTCCCTATTCAGCAGAACCTCTGCCTCTGGAAGCAGGATTTGGACCTAAACGTTGCAAGAATTTCTATTCAATCACTATTTATTTTTCCTTTAGAGTGTGCAAAAATTGTATTTGTAATAATTTAACCATGGCAGTGTGTATGTGTGTGTGTGTGCAGAAAACTCCTGTACAGAACCATGTTTCCAGCCAAGACACTGAATTTGTGGGAGCAAGAAATCTAACTGGTTTTAAAATGATAAGATTATGAACAGGATTATCTGACAAGGTTCTCTGTGATAGCAGAAGGTGGCGCTGGGTGGACCCAGGAGGTCCCTTTCTGTCCTGTTATTATTTCAAAGTTTTTACTTCTACACAATGTGGATCTGTAAATAAAAATTTCATCACTATGTGCTGTCATAAATTGAACAATTTATCCAGTCTGAGAGATAAGGTAAACCTCTCTTTATTCCACCACTGCAAAATTTGTAGTTGATTGTTCCTGTTTTTCACAACTAATGTCAACAGAAAAGTGAATCCAGTGCAGCCTATATAGCAAAGTTAAGGCTACTAGTTGCACACTGCCAGTTTGGTGATGCACTGAGAGATTCATTGCACATCCTGCACACTAATGAGCCCACACAGATGCAGCTTTTAACAGAAACAGACTTAACCTTAAAGTTTGCAATTAAGACTGTGGTTTCCACGGAGACAGCTGTGAAAGATGCAACAGAGTTGCAAAATAAACAAGGTCTAGAATGTCAGACACATAAGCTAGCTATAAAAGCAAAAGGAAAAGCAATGAGCAAACAAGGTATGACTTGTTTTTAGCATTGTAATTCCACACATATGAATGCCTTGCTTTAAATATAAGCAGTTCAGAAACAGCAACCATAAGGGTTGTATTTGCTGGATGTTTTGTTCTGCAATTAGGGATAAGGATTGAAAAGAAGAAAGGCACCCCCATGCATTGTGTGACAGATATTGGCAATGGCTGTGATTCAGATGTCAGATCATTTTTGCCACATCATAGCATGAAAGGAAAGGACATAAAATGCAAACTGGTTTATATCCCCTGTGGTGGAAATACAATTCAAAATCATATTAGATATTGGATCAAAAGTATATATTTTATATTATACACAAAATGAGATTAAAAGAATATTTTGAAGGTTGCAAAGTAAACACTAGATAATACCAGAATTTCTGCCCCCTTGTGTATATGCATTATGGTATAGCCTTAAATTTCATGATCCCTCACTATTTTTTCCCACAGGATCCTTGCATCATTCTAAGTACACAATATGGAGTTAATATTTTGTTTTTTCCTCATTCAGCAGGTGTTCCCAGGCCTCATTTACTGCACACTATTCAAACCCTGCTCTGAAGATAGAACTTTTAACTTCCTCGTATTTCAGGATGCTCACCACTACAGTATCTGAGTGCTTCACAAACATTAAAGAATTTATCTTCAGAACACCCCTGTGAGGTAAGGGGGTGATAGGGGAACAGATGGGGAACAGAGGACCAATCCACAACCTTATTTAGGTGCCCCATTCCCATTGATTTCCCCGTCTCCTTGCCCAGCAACTCCAAGTCTCATGTCTCTGGACTCCCAGTCTCATCCCCCCACTTCCAGTCCCAGTCTCTTGGCCCAGACAGTCTGAGTTCCACACCTCCCAGTTCCTAATCCAATCTGTCACTCCCCCACACTCTGGCCTCCAAATGACCCTCCACTCCCACCCACATTCCTCATTCCCACTGGTTCCCAGTCCAAATCTCCCTCCCTGAGCTCCTTGTCCAATCTCATGATTTCTCCCTGGCTCCTTGAACAAGTGTCTTTGCCCAGCCAGCCCCTGTCTCCCTCCCACTCCAATTTCCAATCTGTTTCCCTCTCCCCATTAGCCCCAGGCTTCTTGTACCAATCTATTTCTCTCATCCCCTCCTCCTCAGCAGGGCTGGCATGTGCCCACTTTGCATTCGAATTAGGCAGCTTCCCCCTCCATGCTGGTTTGGCCCTGCATGGAGGGGAACATCACTGAGGGCACAAGAGAGACAATCAGGTTCCTGGACCCAGAATGGCCTACAGCAGCCAGAGCTGAAATCAAAAGGAAAGTTCTGCTCAGCTCTGAGCTGGAGCATGCCCAGTGTAGACGGAATCTTTGGGGAAATAAGCTGCTAAAAGCTAAGACTGTTCTACTGAACTGTGATTTTTCAAAGACTTGTAAATTGGCCAGATTTGGCCAAATTTTCACAGGGATGGCAAAAGGCACATTCCTGGCATACAGCCCATCCCATTGCTGAATTATAAATCCCTGCTCCAATGCATGTCGCACTAGAGTATCTAAAAGAAAAGATCATCAGAAATTCTTAACATGGGCAAAACAATGAATATTTCCCTAGCCTCACTCTCACAAATGGCTGAACCATTTGGGCTGAAATTTTCCAAAACAAGTCAGCCTGAGGAATGGAAAATTTCAGCCCAAGTGGCAAAGTTATAAGCAATTGAAAAAGGAAATTTTGGGTAATCTTAATAATAGCAATTGCACCAGGCTTCACCTATAATTAGGACATGAAAACATAGACACTGCCATACTGGGCCAGACCCAAGGTACATGTAGTCACATATCCTTTCACTTAGAGAGTGACCAACACCACTGCTTCAAAGGGAGGTATTAGAACCACATAGGTAGGCAGATGTAGGATCCTCACATTAGGTCTCAATCTTATCTCTAATAGTTAGAGACTGGCTTCATCCTTGAAGCCTGAGATTTACTAGAATCCCTTCCAGAATTTCTGTCATCACTAATTATGAAAATTCTGGATATTCTTAATATCCATACAATCTTTTTAATCTTAAATTCTTGACTTCAATTACTTCCTGTGGCATTGAGTTCCACAGTTTAATCACACATTGTGTAAAAACAGTATTTTTTTAGTTGTTTTTAAATTTTCATTGAATGTTCCCTTGTTCCTGGATTATGAGGCAGGGAGAACAGAAGTTCCTGATCTACC
This sequence comes from Dermochelys coriacea, assembly GCF_009764565.3. NCBI lineage: Eukaryota > Metazoa > Chordata > Testudines > Dermochelyidae > Dermochelys > Dermochelys coriacea. The sequence goes on from NC_050068.2 coordinate 66,571,544, forward strand.
TTTCCAAGATAAATTATTATTTTCTATACTTTTTCATATCTCCTCTTATTCATCTCCTTTCTAAGCAACAAATCCTAATCCTTTCAACCTTGCTTCATATGAGACCTTTTTGTGTCCCTTCTGTGAGCCCCCTCTAGTTCTGCAATATCTTTTTTGAGAGGGGGTGAACAGTATTCTAGATGAGGCCACACCATTGACTTACTTAAAGGTATCATAATCTTTACATCATTCACCATTGTTTATGCAACTAAATATTTAGTTAGTTTTTTTATTGCAGCTACATATTGAGCAGAGGTTTACGTTACAATGGTGAATGATGTAAAGTTAAGTTCATGCCACACACACAGAGAAGTTGGATAAAAACATAAATACTCTTGCAGTGTACCACTACTTTATTTTGTAGAATTCAGAATGATTACACACAAGAACCTGAAAACAGGCTGCTCCCTAAGGCAGGAGGGCACAACTCATCCCCCTTGTTTTAAGATGGCTATTTCCATAACTGGACCTGATTGCATACTTTCCCACAGAGCTCCCAAGCCTGCAAGCAGGACCAGCAACCTCTCCACCCCCACTCTTAAAGCAATAGCTTGCAGTGTCAACGCAATCTTCAATATAACACAGAAACCAGGCTGATTAGATTCCATTGCATGATCTTTCACATGTTTTGCTATTCTGTTTTCACTGATCATTTCAATCAATTTAGCAGGTACAGATGTAAAGCTCTATAATTGCCAGATAACACCTAGAAGTGGATATTGATTTTAATAAAAAAAAATCAAGCTAAGAAGACCTACCCTGCTGATGACATGAAAAGAGGTAGCATAAGTGCAAGTGAAATAAAATACCATGTATAATAATCCTTTATTTATTAATCAGAATGCCTGAGTGCAATCAGATTGGACTATGGTTCAAAACAGAAAGGGAACAACACAGGAACAGCGTTGAGTGTGTTGGCAGTGTAGTCTAAGAAAGACTAGACTCCCCTAAAATACCCTAGACCAGATTGTCTCAAAAATCACATAACCATCACAGCAAATGTAGTAAAAGTCATGAGTTACCGCACTTACCATGACTTCTCCCTTATTGTTTATTTAAAAAGCTCTCCTCCTCACTAAGGGCTACCAACCACCTCCAGGAGCACCCTCCATCCACATCCCACAACCCTAATTCTGTCTGGGAGGAAGGGCGGCCGCAGGAATGGGGGGAGGGTTGAAGAGCAAGCCCACCCTGCACTTACTGCAGGCGGCAGCTCTTTTACCTCAGGCTGGGCTAGGCTTACCCTGCTCCGTGTTGTGCCCTGCTGTACAGGGTTGCAATGCTGATCAGAATTCATCACACACTCACCCTCGCTGCCCCCCTCATGCCAGGGAAGCAAGGGAGTGAAACCTGAGTGGCAGTGCATCAGACTCAATGCCCAGAGCGGGGATTCAGGCCCAGCCCCATGCTGCGGGGTGAGTGCAGGGCAAGGTCACTGTCCCTTCCTCCACGCCAGACTGGTGACACAGCCTCTGGGAAAATCATGGACAGGAAAAAAGGTCACAGACAAACAGAAACTCTAAAAGAAACATCATGGTATCTGTGACTCTTTTTCCTTCGGGACAAACCAGCAGCCCTACTCATGCTAAATAGTTTCCTGCTCTGCAAGTAGTCCCATTGTTCTCCTTTCCCCCACTCTCCGCCTCTTTGTCTGTTTTGTCTTTTTTTGACTGTCAACTCTTTAAGTCAAGTAGAATGCTGCCTTTTTTCTTTCTTTTGGCCCAGATTTTAAAGGTATCTAGGTGCCTAATAATGACAATATGCTTCTAGTAGTATTTTCTAAAGCACCTACCTCCCACTGATATCAACTGGAATTTTCAAAAATCCCACTAGGTGCCTATCTGCAAGAGTAGGCACTCAAATACGCATATGAATCTGGTCCCTTATGTCCTGCAATGCTGCGTGGAGCAACGTCTGAATAATTTTAACAATCTGGCCCTTAGTTCATAACACAAAGTGTTTTCTTCTGGAAACACAGAACAATAATAGTGAATGGAAAGACAGCTTTACACAACAAATAATTAACCTGTGGAGCTCACGGCCACAAGATATTATTATTATGGCTTACAGCTTAGTACAACAAAAAAGGATTAAACCTTAAAAAGAATATCCAATGTTGCAAAGCTAAAAGAAATACTTATAAGGGTATCAACCCTTATGATTCAGGGCATTTATTAAAATAGCCTCTATTTACCTGAGGTTAGTAAGAACATTTCCCCTGAAAGTATATTACTGCATAATTTTCCATCGGGGGAGGGGTTTATTATATCCTGTTCGATGATTTGGGGAATCTGTAGTAAAGTGCTCATCAAGGGGTTAGCTGGGTTATTCAGAGTATTATGGATTGGTGCTATGCTCCATCTCTCCATTATTTCCTGTTTAGTGAGGGTTCCCCATCACTCTGTTTATTATGGAGCTGAGTAAAGCAGCACATTCCCAGCCTACAGTACTGTTTTTTGTGCATTTGTGCAATTTATGAGTTCTGGCTAATATTATGAAGTTATTATGAAATTGTTGTATCATGGAGTGACTCTGTGGATATGAGTCAGTCAGGGCTGTAACCCATTCTTCCCAGACCAGGTACAATTGTTGGTTGTTAGACTTTAACTGGTCGCTTATACAGGAGGTAACACACTGGGCTAGAAGGATAGCTGAACATGGGAAAAGCTAGTTCTTTGCAGAGAGGGGGAAATGGAAAATCTCTAGGAGCAGAACAAAGAATCCAAGTGTGGGACATATAAACTCGAGGGACACAAAGAGATAGACAAAAAGAAAAGGAGTACTTGTGGCACCTTAGAGACTAACAAATTTATTAGACCATAAGCTTTCGTGAGCTACAGCTCACTTCATCGGATGCATTTGGTGGAAGCTTTAGGCAGGAGGGAGGAGTATGCTTTTGAAGCAAGGGTGTCCTCTGTAACTGTGTTATCAGCAAGAGCAAAGGAAAGCTAACTTACCTAGAGAGGCAGAAAGACTCCATGAATCTGAGAAGGATCTGGACACCACAGAGGACTCCTCCCAAGTCCTCAGGACTCTCCCAAGTGGTGAGGAACCTGAGGCAGGGAAATACATAGAGGTGTGATTATTATTTTGTCTAGATCTGTATATCTCTTGTCCTAAATAAAGATTAATGGTTAGGATCCTGTGCAAAGTCTATCTGTGTACATTTGCTTTCCCTATCACATGCCCCTGAAAATTAAAATGTAAATCCTGAGTACCTCTGAATTCTGCCAAAGGGTGTGCTTAAACTATGGGAAAGTCTGAGGGGTCAGCACTAGTCCTAGGGGATAAGCAGCTCTCAGAAAGGGGTGCTAGACAGAGGATCTGCACCTCAAAGAATATGTCTGGAGGTCCAGATCCTCAAAGGTTGAAAGCACTGGGAGTAAGGTGCCTAAATGCCTTTGAGAATCTGGGCTAGAGACCCCAAGCCAGGGCCGTTCCTGGACTCTGGTCAGACTTGGGAGGTTTAAAGGCCACATGGGCCCCACTGAGGTGGGCTCCAAACAGTTTCCAGCCAGAGAAGGAGCTCTACTAGTTCTGTGACACCTGTGAAATATCCAGATTAGATGGCTCACTAATCTGATCCCATATGGAAATTCCTGTGTTCCCTGTGGTAATTTGTTTTTCAAGCTACTACCTTATCTGGAGAAAGAAATAGAACCCCTTTTCCAGGTATCACCCTTCTGATCACTCACAAGAACAAAAATTCTAACAGAAAATAATTATCCTCTCATCTGTGAGAAACCGTTTGGCCTTCTTGCCTGACTCCTCTGAGTCCCAGAAAGAAAACATGAGCTAAAGAAATGACCCAACAGTGTTTATTCACTACCTAGCCACCCAAAAAGCCATGCTCCTGTTTTCAGTAATTGATTGCCACTCCTGGGTATGATAAACCTGCCCCACACAAACTTTTTGAGCTAGAAGGGTCCAAAATTGTTTTAGAGGCTATAGGCCAGATCTTCAGCTTGTGTGAATTGATTCATTTCCATTAAAGAAAATGGAGCTATGCCAATTTAAACTAGCTGAACATATGGCCTATATATCTAGGGCTAATTTCTGTCTACATTGAGACAGAGATCTCTGGGGTGGAGTATAGACACCATTCTTCTTCAACAGCACTTTTTTTTAAAGTGATTCCCTTCCTCAAAAAAGTAAAACTGTAGGAGAAATACTGACATCAGAGGTTGCTCAGAACATTAAATCTATCACCTTAGTTATGACATCTCTAATGACTGGAGGTGATCCTGACCTCAGTTTTATATCTTTTCCAAGATCTTTTCCAGCCACATAATGTAGCCTTAACACCTGCTTTGACTCAATACTTAACTGAAAAGGTAAAGTCATGAACAATATTTACTGAAGCCCCTGGGCCCATATAAACTCTTCTTACAACATATAAGTTGTATTTACACTTTAAATTTATGTGGGAAAGTATAGGAGTCATGTGAACTCGTCTAATAGAGTACTCTAAAGTTGCTACAAGTTTGCAGTATAATAGCTTAAAATAGAAACGCTTTAGGTAAAATATATATATAGGACCCTGGAGGAAGATGTATGACAGCTGCTGGTTCTGATTTGAACATATACTGTAGAATATGGAATGGCTTACCCCTAGTTCTTCACTACAGATGCATAATGGTGTTATAAATATTTCAGTACTAATATCAATCTGTCCTTTACTTTGTAGAATCAGTTTTGTATTCTACAACTTTCTAGAACAGCACCAGTTGCCCAGCTTTCCACTTCACAAACAAAAACAGTTCAATCCCTAGCAATTTTTCAGCTGATGCCATTCATAAGCAGCCAGAAAAACTAAATTTTGTTTTTTAATGTCACAATTTGCATCTAGCTGCAATCCAAACTATTTACATCAGAAGGAGGGGAGGGGTGAGTAACATGGAACTTTATGCAATCAATCTGAAAAGCCTCATGTTCAAGCCTCACCTTTTAATTATATTTCCCTTCCATATGTGCTGTTATAGTGAAGAAAAGAGATTCACCAGACTACATTGCTGAATAAAAAATTAGTGATGGCACCTTCTCTATAAGAAATGTACATAACTATGCTTTAATAGAAAAATGGAAATCAGATACTTGTTTTGCCAGGGAAACTTTAGTGCTGTATTTTACACAAATCACGGTTTTCTATGGCTAGTCATTGAGAATGTGATTGCCTGTTTATTGCTAGTTTAGGTCAATATTGCTATTTCACCTGACATCTGCTTTACCAATAAGGCAATTTCATACAATTAATTCTTTTTTTATTTTACACGTGCATCCAGCTGGAAATCTGCATAGCTGATAACTATAACCATCTTTAATAACTAGTGAAAAAGCCTCTCTGAATTAAAGATAGATTTTAATCAAATAATCTCATTGCATGCTTTCTTCCAGCAACACCTATCTTCTAAAGCAAGCAAAGAACTCAATCCAGCTACTAATTCTTCTAATCGCACTTTTGTGCTCTTTGGAGATTTAAGATTCTTGCTGTGATATATGAAGTTGGAAAAAAGACATTAAATGCCGGAAAGCCATAAACTGTTAAGACAGACTCTCATATCTAATTTCGGAGATTTGGCAAGTGCTGTATACATTGATTTTATAGTTATTTTCTGTCCTTTTTGTAAAGTTAAAAGGCCACATGGAGTGCTGTAAAGCATAACACAAGCTCTTACCCTTCTCTTATGTGGATATATTCTGCTTTTTTTGGACAGCATTTTACTGGCAATGCTTACAACTCTTGCTTAAAATGCTATTTGTGGTGCAATTGTCTTTTAAATGCAAACCCATATGTGCCATCTCTAGAGAAACTGGTAAATTTCACCAAATGTGCATCCCTAAATTACATGCCATCTGTAGCTAGTGAAGAAAGGACTGAACCCAGTCAGCTGTGATCTTGCACCAGTGTATCTATCATTTTGATTGGCTCTAGGGAAATCAACAGCTTTTGGCTTGAACTTTTTCAACCCCAACAGGTTATTGTGGACCAGTTAAGATGTACTGGCTAAAAGAATGTTTTAGTCCCATTTAGGCCCAAGGCCTGTTACTATTGATGTCAATGGCTAAACTTCTTTAGAATTCAACAGGAGTAGGATCAGTCCCTGAATTAGCACAGATTCAGCTTTCCTTTAACTTTTTTGTGCAGCCTTATTAAGGCATAAGGTCTGTTCAAGCTGTTATTAAGCTGAATAAAATTTAGATAGCATTACTATTGCCTATTTAGTTGTGCATTAACAGCAGTAAGAAAAACAATGAACTTTTCAGAAGAGAATGTTCACCTTCCAAGAGCATAATTGGTAAAGCAGGAATTACTGTATTATAACAGACTTAAATATCAAGGGAGGGGGATGGACATAGAAGATATTACAGTAGTGCTCCCTCATCAAGTATATATCCTTCCTAGAAACTAATTTATTTCATAAGCCTTCCACCAATACTTGCTGTCCCCTATATCCTTACCTCATATCATGTTCCTTGAAATTAGCCTACTTTACAATTAAGAATTATACTTTTAAAATGTAACTAAAGTTATTGCTTGGAATTAAGAAGACATGTCAAATATACTTCCCCAATCAGCATGTGCTTAATCCAGCTGCCAGTACTCAGTTTTAACTTAATCCCTGCCTATGCATAACTCAGAAATTAAACTCATAAATTTCAATGAGTAAAAATTGAGTAAAATCCTCAGAAATTGACCATATGGTAGAGGTGAGTATTCTTTTATCCTGTTTTATCTGTCAAGGATAATTCACTTAATCTTTCTTTGCTTGTTGGCTGAAGCTCAACCCAGATAAGAATGAGATAATGATAGAAGGTTGGAGGAAAAACCCCAAAACTGTGGATATTATATTAGCAATATTAACTGTGGAACAGGGGAAAATACGTACACCACTTATTTTAAAATTCTCAGCTTTGTGGTCTAGTTGGCTCCCAAACTGCTAAATAGCCAGGATAGTTAGTTTTATTATAAATTATTTTGTTTATTGCAGTAGTGTCCAAGATCATGAACCCACAAAGAGAACTGCATAGAACCCTCCTGAAGTTCTTTCTGCAGTATCAAGATCCCATTGTGCTAGGATTGTACAAACATGTATGTGTACAATCTAAAAAGTCAACAAATCAAAGACGTGTGAGTGAAAGTGATCCAACACGCAGATGAAGCAGTCAGAGTGATGGCAGGCACAAATTGTGCTCATTTCATGTTCTTTTATTTCAAATGTATTTGAGTGCAATAGTTTGTTGGGGGGGGGGGCATTTGGCGTTGAAGTGGACAAAGAGAAGGGATTATTGAAGTAAAAGTTTGGTAGGTAAAGAGAGAAATTGAGGGAGAGGGTGGTAGTGCAGGGAAGAGAATAAGAATGAAAAGCATAATGACAAAGAGATGGGTAGAAGAAGAGCAGGTTGAAGGGGAACCAACAACCAATGGTGAGATAGCAAATGAGGAAAGAAATCTAGAATTCAAGTTTCAGAGCTAAGTGAAGTACAGTGCCAGGAGGCTGGGAAGGATCTCCTCAGCTGCAACAAGATGCAAGTAACGTGGTCCACTTTTCAGTGGTATTTCAGGCAGACAGCACATTACACATCTATTATCTGATCTGCATTGACTTTCAGTCATTTTTCAGGTGAAGTTTAAAGGTGTTAATTGGGTCATGTCTGCTTGAAAGAATGTAGGGCTAGAGCAGGTGCAAGTATCCAAGGGACTCAAGAGAGCTCATGAAGATGTAGGCAATTGATAAGCTGAAGGAAACAAGGTAGACACTATGGCCAGCAGAATTAAGGACAATAAGAAGGAGTCTTTTAAATGTATTAGGAACAAAAGGAATCCTAACAATGGTATTGGTCCATTACTAGGTGGAAAGGATAGAATTATTAATAACAATGCAAAAAAGGAAGAAGTGTTAAATAAATATTTATGTTCTGTATTTGGGGAAAAAACGATGATAGTCTCATCATATGGTGATAACTCTCTCTCCATTCCTGCAGTATGTCTGGAGGATGTTAAACAGCAGCTACTGAAGTTAGACATTTTTAAATCAGCAGGCCCAGATAACCTGTATCCCAAAGTTTTAAATGTGATGGCCGAGGAGTTCTCTGCACCATGTTGACTTTGAATTGAGTTGAAGCACTGCGGAAGTTCAAGAAGGCTGGAGGAAAGCTAATGTGCCAATTTTTTAAAAGGGGAAATGGGATGACCCAGATTATTATAAACCTGTCAGCCTGACATCAATCCCAGGCAAGATAATGGAGTGGCTGATACAGGACTCTATTAATAAAGGATTTAAGGAGTGTAATGTAATTAATGCAAATCAACATGGGGTTATGGAAAATAGATCCTGTCAAATTAGGTATCTTTTGATCAGCTTACAAATTTAGTGAATACAGTTAACAGTGTTTGTAGTAATAGACTTCTGTAAGGTGTTTGACTTGGTACCAAGCAATATTTTGATTAAAAATTAGAATAATATATAATTAGCATGACACACATTGAATAGATTAAAAAGTAGCTAACTTGTAAATCTCAAAATGTAACTGTAAATGGGGACCCATCATTGAGCAAGCCTAATTCCAGTGGGGTGCTGCAGGGATCAGTTTTGGCCCTATGCTAGTTAGCATCTTTATCAATGACCTGCGAAAAAAATAATCACTAAGAAAGTTTGCCAAAACATTGATGAGCCAAACATTGTGGGAGTGGTAAATAATGAAGTGAACAGGTTACTGAGCAATCTGAATTGACTTGTAACCTGTGCACAAGAAAAAATGTGCATTTTAATATGGCTAAATGGAAGTGTGCAAAGTTAGGAATGATGTTAAGTCATACTTACATGATGGAGGGGACTCTATCCTGGGAAACAGTGACTCTGGGGGAAAAAAGCTTGGGGGTCTTCATGGGTAACTGGCTAAATCTGAGCTCCCAGTTTGACGCTGAGGCCTAAAATGCTAATGTGATCCTGGGATGCATAAATGGGAGAATCTTCAGTATGAGGACAGAGGTTATTTTACTTCTGTATTTGGCAATGGTGTTACCACTGCTGGAATACTGTGTCCAGGTCTGGTGTCCACAATTCAAGAAAGATATTGATAAATTGGACATAGTTCAGAGAAGAGGTATGAGACTGATTAAAGGATTAGAAAACCTGTCTTCAAGTGATAGACTCAAAGAGCTCCACCTATTTAGCTTAACAAAGAAGTTAAGGGGGTCACTTGATTAGTCAGCAAGTACCTACATGGGGAACCACTGTTTAACAATGGGCTCTTTAGTCTAGCAGAGAAAGGTATAACATAAACCAATGGCTAGAAGTTGAAGCAAGACAAATTCAGACTGGAAATAAGACACAAATTTTGAACAGTGAGAGTAATTAACTATTGGAACAATTTACTAAGTATCATGGTGGATTCTCCATCACCTACAATTTTTAAATCAAGACTGGATTTTTTTCCTAAAAGATATACTCTTGAAATTATGTTGGGAAAGTTCTAAGGCCGCTGTTGTACAGGAGGCCGGATTAGATTATCCGAATTGTCCCTTCAAGCTTTGGAATCTATGAGCAGCTTGCTGCTAGCTAGCAACAATACTTTCTCAGTGGAGGATGCTTAGTTCCAGAACTTGCTGTTCTCCTGGGTTCATCAGAGCCCAGATTCTGAGATTCAGGACATTCTGTGAGGTTGATCTGCTCTTCCAGAGGGAAATGAAGTGAGTGGGCCTGGGGTAGGGCTTGCAGATTTCTCAAGGCATTTTTTTTATCAAAAATCACAGAACAATCATGTTGAATTTAGTAAGAGTCATGGGTTTAGTGACTGCGCTGTGATTTTTTATTTAAAAATGCCATGACAAATGAGGAAGCACTGACCAACCACAACAGTACACTTTGCCCCAGCACTGTAAACCTAATCCTGACCCAGAGTAGATGGGAGGTGTGCGTGGGAGGTGACTCTGGTGAAGAAGCCCTCCCCTCACCCACCTTAGGCATGGGAAAGGCAGTGGGGTGGCTAAGCCAAACTGTCATGGTGCTGAAACCTTGCATGCCTGGTCACCACATCTGCACTGGGACTGGAGACACAGGAACTGCCATTGCGGAGTGAGTCATCAACACAAAATAAGTTGTGGACAAATGGGAAAATCACTATCCATTACTGTTTTCCTGCTGTGACAGATCTGCAGCCAGAAGCATCGAACACTAACATGGAGGCCAAGAGGGAGGTTATGACTGTTTGGGAATCTTAAATAGGGCTAGCCTTTAAAAGGGAAGAGTCATATTTTATAGTTCCTGTATGCAATCCAGTAGTTAGGTTACTAATCTAGAACTTGGATGGCCTGGATTCAAGTTCTGTACAACCTTGGTCAAGTCATTCAGCACTAGATACAAAAACGGGGCTCAGGCATTGTATTACCTAGCTCCTAGGCACCCTGACACCTAGAGGTATTCACAGATCTGATTTAGGTGCCCAGACCACCCAGGCATTGCCTAAAGAGAGTTAGAGGGCCAAAGAAAGATTTCTAGAAGCCAGCAAGCTGAGGAGGGAGCTGCCTAAAATACCCGGGGTGAAATGCTGAGTGCTTAGGGCTCAGATCCATAAAGGGACTTAGGAACATGACTGACAGCTGAAGGGAGACACCTGTCTCTGGCTGGAAGTCACAGTCATAAACCTCTTCCTACAAAAAACAACATCAGATAGGCAGGTACACTCTCCTTCTATAGCCAACAGTCTGTGGTTATGGGACACTGCAGGGACACAGAAAAGCAAGGTTCAAGTCCCTGTTTCAGTGAATATTTAATTATTTATTCAAAGGAGAACAGTTCCACCAGGAGAGAATATTACCCAATGTACCCAAGAGTCGAGTGGTTAGACCACTTAGCTGGAAGTTGAAACCTGGGTTCAAGTTAGGCAAAGGGGGGATTCAGACTTGACTCCCAGGTGAGTGCCCTAATCTCTGGGCTGTTGAGTATTCTGGACACTTGCTTGCTCAGCCTAGCTGTCTTTTGTGTGGGTTAGAGCATGCATACTGGATCAGGCCCCACAGGCATGATAGGCGGGGAAATGCCTAATTTGAGAATACTACCTGGGGTTTAGCCATGAACTAAGGCACAGAGTACCTTGGCAGCATTAGCACCTCAGTAGTTTTGTGCATGCCCACTGGTGGAAACATAGGCACCTAAGGGCTGTTTTGTCAGGAATTTAAGTTCCTAGGGACTTAGACACTTGTAGTCTTAGGCAGCAGCTAAACAGTGGTTTTGTGAAGGCCAGTGGCACTCAAATGGTGTCTAAGTAACTGTGAATCTGCACCTCAGTTCTTCATCTGTATAGTGATATAATAACACTGTCCTATCTCACATGAGTGTTAAGGGTGAATACATTGTAAGGCACTTGGTTAGTATAGGAATGGGGGCCATATGATCTCATATATGGTTTAAGATAAGCATATATGAAATAGATTTGGAAAGCAAAGGGAAGGAACACAGATGGCAGGGCTGTGGATGGGAGCAATGAAATGGAAGAGAAAAGGACTTGAAAACAGTCATTCTTTTTCTCATCTTCATTAATTTGCAGGTTTCCTGTCAATTTTGTTAAGGGCTTGGTGTTTATGGATTCTGCAATATGTTGGGCGCTCTTTCTGTTAGCACGTCCCACTGTGATCAGTACAAGTTCACACAATTGCTGAGCACTTTGCAGGATCAACCTCTACGTGATTAGTGGCTTGGATGCAGAGCCGGATTTAGGGATCCAGATGACCGCCTGGAATGCCAGGCTTGCGGGAGCGCAGGGCTCGCGGTGCTGTTTTTGTTGTTAGTGACAAAAGGGAAGATAGAATGTTTGGCTACAAAAGCAATAAAAAATAAGGTATTCAAAAGTTTAACAAATAGGAGGGAGGGGGATTGAAGATGCTCCTTGTCTGGTTCACCTAGGGCTGGATGTTATAACCCATGTAGTATTTCTGACAAGAACTAAATGAAATCTAAATCTTAAAAGAAACACCCCAGAAAGAAGAATATGTGTGATGCAGCTATGACATTCCAGCAAAATGCTAGGGTGCAATAGCTTTGGGAGTAAAGCTCTGGTAGACTGTAAAACTTAAAGACCATTTTAAAAATCTGAAAGAAAGCCATGGAAGAAAACAAAACTGAGTAGACAGCAAAGGTGGTAGGAGGCCAGGGATGTTTCAAGAGAGCAGCAACTCCTTCTGAGTGCCAAATACAGTGAATATTTTCTGTAAGTTCGTAAACCTGGCTTTGCAAACAAAAAAGACTTTTGGATTTTGAACAATTTACTGCAAAACAAGGTGGGTTTTTAATTATTATTCCCCCACTTGAAAGAGCCAAGGGACTGTCTTTGACTTCTCCAAGTTATGTCCTTTTTCTCTAAAGCATTGCTCTCTTAGATGTCTGCTGAGAGCGAGACCCTGGTATTGATTTTTAAAGATATGTTTTCCTTTATACATTCCTCAACCTTTCTCACAGGTTTGCACCATTACCTTTATTTATTGCATTTACCCAGAAATGTGTTCTCTTTGATGTGCAGAACCCCTGACTCTGAATAGTTGCTGTGCCTGGGTAAGGATGGTCATTGAATAAGGTCAACAAGAGGGGTTATGGAACCATTTTCTAAAGCAATAGAGGATAGAAGTTATATATAATCACAATTAATGCTTAAATCAGAGAGGTTTGGGAGATGGATACTAGAGATGTCAAATGATCCCCAGACTTTCTCTCTCAACAAAGAAGTTACACCATTGACTTCAATGGAGCCAGGATTTCACTCAGAATATCAGGTGGAGGGTATTTTAGTAATACTTTACTTTTTATGCAATGATTGTCACTTTGAAGCAGTTTACAAACTATGAGCATGATAGCATACATAAGGGTTACCCACATGAGAAAGGATTGAGTCCTAGTTACACAGAACATCACTGACATGCTTTTAGGGTGAAAGATAGCAGGCAACCAACAAACCACAGCTGATTGGCTAGAGCAGAAATTTGACCAAGAACACCCATCAGGACCCTTCCACTGTGAAACCTTACATGGAATCTTTAATGTCCATACAGAGCAGTCAGAAGTTTGGATTTTAAGGTCTCACCTGAAAGATTCTCACCCATAAACCACATGGAATTTCATTAATCTACCATCCTTGAGAAAGATGATATTGACCTTTTAAGGATTTGAACCATGACTTTGAGGAAGTCTAAATACGTTAAACCCTAGGCTTACAGCACTACCTCATTCCTTCTGACGTACAAACTTCACAATGCCTAGGGAAGGTATTTGCCATTCTGCATCTAGCAAAAAGCAATAAAACACTACTACCTGAAGGTGAACAATAGTAACTGCTGGGGAAGGTACTCTCAATGTGTTAAGGAGATGTGCTTCTTCAGAAACTGCTCCCTCTTTTATCCATGGGACCAAGATGGGCATTTTAGTCTGTCCCTGGATTCTTTTGGTATTTTGCTGGGACACATTAAACTGATTTTTTTTTGCTTTTATTTGTACTTATTGGTATTTTTGGAAGGGAGATATTGAGAGAGGAAAGCCTACCTGTGCAGCTGCCTGAGAGAAGGAATAAAACGGAAAATAAGGGGAACAACTTAAAAAAAAAAACGTAAGTGATTATTTTGTGTTCCTGAAAATTTGCAAAGACTAAGTGTGGGAGTAAAGACAAATAATATGAAGGATCATATGATAGTATGTGAAAAATGGGTATGAGATTCTGTTCTTTTTGTTTATCTTTTTGAGGTTTTTTTTCTTTCTGCAGGGGGCACATCAGGTAAAATCAAATGTGCATGCCATAGCATGTGCAGACATAAAAAATACATGCACAACCTGCAGCGGTCCTGCTGTTTGACACACTGCATCAGGGTTGCTCCTCTGAGACAGGCAAAACTTCCATTGTCTTTCCAGCTTAGTGTCAAAGAGGAGATCGTTATGCAAATACTATTGTATTCTGTTTTGTTTTGTTCTGTTTGGGATGCACAGGTAAGGGTCCTATTGATAAGACATAGAGTGTGGAAGCCCTTTAGAGCTCATCAGCATATATTAGATGGTGTGATATGGGCCTCTTACTGTGTGTCAGAAGGAGTCTTTTTAGAGTTTGCAAGCAGAGCAAAGACACTAACTTTAACCACATAATCAAAGGATTTCTTCTGATTGTTGTATTCTAAGAAGACTCTCTAAGGATGGGTGAACTAGTTCAGATAAAATAAGAACCATTCTAAACCTGCATTCATCCCTCATAACAAGCCAGAAGATGACATTGTTTAAAGTTTGAACAAGTCTGACCAACATTAATTTCTCATTTTTGTGTACCTTTATAGCTGCTCATTCCTCCTAAGATAATTCTGGGCTGATACAGGAAGTACCATTCTTAGCAGGAAGTCTCTTGTCACAGATGGGCTGTGTACACTATTGCAGCTCAGAGATTAGATAATTAGCAGCTTCCAGGTCAGGAGAACTACATTGCACTCCAGCATCTATGCACTAGGTTAAGAGGTGAATTTGGCTTTATGTGATTGAAGTGGATTTCAGCCATATAGCCCTTTATATCTGCAAAACACAGCACAAAGCAGTAAGGTCAATTGACTTCAATGGAAGCTGAAATGTACAGCATCTCTGAATCAGGCTATTTATTTAAGTATCCTAAAAACACATTTAGGTACCTAATCATAGACATTCAAGTTTGAATATATTGCAATGCTTATTAATCCCCAACTGCATGTTCTCTTAGTAAAAAAAGCTGATAGAAATGTAATGATTACAGGTCTGCAGAATTTTCGTAGGTCAACTTTTGGTTCTTGCACCAATCCCTGGTGAATAGGCTAGCAGGCTGATGATGGGCTATTTCTCAGAGTGGTAGAAGAGCAGCTCTATAATTGCAACTGAAGCCCACCTGCATCCTCTCTTCCCCCAGAAGAGATACAGAAATGTATTCAGCCATTGGATCTTCACGGGTACAGTTCACTAGCAACACCTCTCTCCTGTCTTCCCGCTTAATGTTCTTTTCTGCGGTGGCCCCACTAGGATGTAGATTCTCTGGAGGGCTTCTTACATTCTTCCTCCATCTTTACACACTCAAACCAGGATAATTCAATTGTTAGTTGTGACTTCTGCACTCACAAGCATGGAATGTGGCAGGATTTACTCCTTATTCAATAGATGCATTAGTTTATTCAGATTTCCCCAATTTCCAAAGATCCATCTGGAAATGTTTCCTGTTCCTTTTTGCCACTTCCTTTAGAATTCCTGGAGTTTTGGTAGTCTTCAGATGTTCTAGTTTCTTGATCACCTGTTCTGGCACGAAGCTTGCTTCCTTCTATATTTTTTTCTTGCTCTCCTGGGAAATTTGTCTGTTTGTCTGACATCTGTCCCCCAGCCTTCTATGTGAGCACAGAGGCAAAGAATTCATTTGATTATGTTTTAGCAATGTCTGTCTCTTCAGTCAGTAAATTACCCTGGCCATCTCTTAGAAATTCCACTGTCTCCTTCAATGACCTCTCGTTCCCTATGTACTTGAGAAAATGTATTATTATTTATCCTACCCTCTTCTGCAATTTTCCTTTAATTTTCCACTTTTACTGTTCTTAGCAGAAAGCTACACATTCTTCAGATGCATTCTATAATCTTTCCAGTTATCCTGATTTTTTAACACTTTGCATTAGCCTCTGTGTGAGCCTTCATTACCTTTTTGTTTTTTCTTGGTCCTCCATATTGATGTTTTTTGGTTTCTGTTAGCGTATTTTTGGTCAGATGGTGTTAAGAAAAGGTGGTGCATTCATTCATTCATTCATTCATTGATTCATTCATATTTTAAGGTTTTCTATCTTCCCAATATTGTTTCCCTCCATTGCTTTGTCCCAAGTGATTTCATGAAAACATTCTAGCAATCTTAAAGTTTGCACTATGAAAGTAGCAATATGTGTGTGCTCTAGTAGTTAGACTAAGAGTCAGGACTCCTGTGTCCTATTCCCAGCTCTGTCACTGACACACTGCATCACACTGTCTGACCTTGAGAAAATTACTTTAGATTGTGGCTAGCCTGAAATGAGTGACAAAGGGCCACAACGGTTTTGCTCCTTGAGCTTCTGTTACACAAGAGCCAGAGGTGTTTAGCACAGACAGTGGCAGTGAACTCCTCAGTAGGGGGCAGTCCATGCACTGCTTTTTGCTAGTTATGCCAGCCAAAGGAGCTGTGGTAGCAGAGAGGGAGTAAACATAGCACGCTTTGATAAAGCTATTGTTCTGGAAGGTGATTCCAAGCTCTCTTGAAGGTACTTTGGCTACTCAGCCCTAATACTGCAAGGAGCTGTCATGGACTTTAGTTGTAGAAACATACAAAGTTCTAATAATTAAAAATAATATTGTTTGGTAGGGCATTTAGGCTATTTATAGACACATAAAATAGACATGGTCCATGTCCCAAAGATCTCACAATATAACTGTGCATATGTTACGCTGAGTAAAAGCAACAAAGAGGCAGGAAATGGGAATAGGGGTTGCCCAGCCAGATTACATCGCCCATGATGCATTGCATCCAGGGATGCACCACAATGACTCTCCAAAAGGAGAAATCTTGGTGCACCATGGGCCAGGAATCCGGCTAGAATCCAGCTCATAGAGGAGAATGGGGGGGGGATGAGGTACCTAACCTTAAATTCCCATGAGGCACCATGATATTTCTGAATCAAATTTTTGTTTTAAACCTAATAATGTCAGCTAAAATTTCAGGTTTTTGCTAAAGAGTCAAGATTTTCCACAGACAAAACATTTTCAAACCAGCTTTAGTTGTGTGTATTAATTAATGTATGTTTGTAAAGTGCTTTCAGACTGAGTAGAAAGGCACCAGGAAAGTGTAAAATGTTAAGAAAAATCACTGTTTTGATTTCAGTGATTTGCCCTTCATTTACTATCTAACCACTACTTCATCTACAATAAAGTATGCTGCAGTATTCAAAATTAAATTAGATTATATATTAAAGTTCTCCCTTGTCATTAGTCATCCCAAACTCTATCTACAATCCTGCCTATGCAGAATCAAAGGTATTTAGATATTCTCCCCCTTACTGTAGTATCTGAGCACCTCATAGTCTTTAATGTATTGTAATTTTCCCCACTGCAGGGAGTTGCTATGAATACTTGTGGTACACCACTCCCCTAGATGGGTGTACCACACTCTGAGGTAAACAATTCCAGCGGTAGGTTTTTCTGACTTTAGATCTTGGTGAATTCCCATAAAGTCTCCCGGAGTCTGATGAATGACAAAGATTCATTTATTAGGGTTGCTAGGAATAAGCATGGCAAGTTACAAACAAAACATAAATCAACAGTTCCTAATTCAGCCCAGTGGTAGGGCTCCTCTAGTGTACTTCCAGGAATACTGACTCCAGACCACCCATCTCCCAGGAAAGCTTTGTGATAAGGTGGCCCCATTTGGGACACCCTCCAGTGGCAGAAAAGGTATGCCTGCCTCAGAGTCAAGTAATAACAACACTCTTGCCTAAAAAATACCCCTCCTAGAGGCTAGGTTTTTACAAAAACATGGTTCATATAATCCATAAAAGAAGTCCCAAAACATATTCCATTTCTAGTACCCAGTGCATATAGTGCTTAAAATCCCATATCCTGCAGTCCAGCAACATCTTAATTACCACTCCCTGGCATCTTCCACCCTCCAGCTTTTCTTCAATCCCTGTCCTTTTGCCAGGCAGCCACCCCAACCCATCCAGCTAGAGTGCAAACCTACTGTTCCCAGGGCCTCTCTGCTGAGAGTTCATCTTATCAGGGGAGCGCCCCTCAATCTCCCTTGCCCTCCACCCTCTCCAACCCTTTGGCTCCAGCAGTCCAGCATAAACCCTTCTGTTGCTTCCCTGCCTTCAGTGCTGTCCAGTTCTCAGCTTCAGCTCTCCAGATTCAAGTCAGCAGGCTGTGATGCTTTCTTCGGGCATTCAGAACTATAAGTCAATCTGTTACCCCTCTGCCTCAGCGAGTGAGCGAGATTTGCTGTTGTTGCTAAAGTGTGTCAGCTCTCTGTTAGCCAGCCCAGCAAAGACCCTCCTCAAGTCTCGGGCAAGCATGTAGCAGTGCCGGCCGATAGCTCCCCTGCCGCCAAGCGCAGCCCCTGCTGGTACCACTCTGTGTCTGCTTGAGGCTGTCCCCTGTCCCCCAAACTACACCCATGTTGGCCCTCCTGGCCATCCCCCACCTTGGTTTCAGCACTGTTGCTCCAGGGCCATCCACAGTACCCTGGTCTCTGGTAACTCCCACTTGTTCTTTCTCTCTTGCCAGGCTCTCCCATGTATATAGCCCAGGTACTTTTTCTTGGCCCTAACTGGGAAGCAGCTGATGAATCACAGATGCACTTCCTCCTTAAAGGGCCAGTGTCACCCTATGACAATGGCCAGAATATCCCATGGCCAAAGGTCAGTCATTTTGTTCAGATCTGTCACTTATTTGCAGCCACCTTCAAGAATCAGCCTATTGAAGATACCACTAGCCCCCTTGAGAGCAACAATCTGCTTTCCTGCCTGGCTGTTAGTGTTTCCTGAGGAACCCAATCACCTCGCCACAGCCAGCCCCCAAGTGGCTGCCTCTGGCCTGATGCTTTTCCTCCCACAGGCTTCCTCCTGAGTCACATTCCCATTAGCAGTTCTTCTCTTTCCTGTGCTAGAGGGATTTACAGAGCTCTCTGTTGACTGGATGTCACACTGGGGATTAACACTGTTCCAGCTAAAGAGGCAGCAGGGTTATTACACCATTTATCCTCACAACGTCCCTGAGAAGTAGCGAAGTATTACCATACCCATTTTACAGATGGGGAACTGAGCCACAAAGAGACCATGTGCCAGGTGGTTAAAGGTTTAGGGACCTAAATCCACCATGTAAGTGTCATTAAGGTTTTCAGAGCTGCAGCTCAGGCATTGCCTGAACCCCTTAGGCCTAAATTCTCGCTGTTCAGCATTTTAAATGTGGCAAAAGCGCTGCTACCATCCCACGGCTAATGAGCTATTTGGAGCCCCAGCTCAAGCCAAAGCCCTAGAAGCCCCAAAAGTGGGATTCTCAAACCAGGCAGAAGACTGCCTATCTTGCCAGCAGCTCCCGATCTCATAAACATACTCAAAGTGCAGTGCACATGAGAAGGGTGTGATTTTGAAAGCACGCCAATGTGTTGTTCACTAACTGGTCCATGTAAACTCTTTCTAGTGTGCACTAAAATTTCCTTGCTGTGTGTTAACTTTTTAGTATGTGCCAGTACATCTATACTGGCCCATGAGTGTGCAAAATCACATCCTGCTAAGCACATTGTCATGCCATGTAGTCAAGGCCTAAATCCAGGACAGGGTTCATATCTGAGGATCCTGAGCAAATCTTGAAGGAACTGTATATCTCTGACCTGTCAGGTCAGCCACCTAAACCCCTCCCCTCTTCCTGGCACTTCTCAGCTGGCTGGCTTCTGAAATCCCTTGTTTAGGCTCTTAACTATCCCCAGGAACTCTTTAGGGTCTGAGGTGGCACAGAACTGCCCAACACAGGGCTGAAAATTCCACTAGACTGCAGGCCACCTAGGAATTTTGGTGGTGTTCCCTTCAGCCAAGCAACACCTAAAATCCCTGTTAAAGTCTGGCCTTAAGAAACATGCTCAGCATAGCACAGGATGTCTATAGTGGAGTAGGGGATTGAACCCCAGTCTCCCAAGTCAGCACCCTAATTGCTGGACCATGCCATGCATTTACACTTACACCTTGATCCTACAAAGACTTACATTCACGCTTAACTTTAAATGTGTTTGTAGTCCCATTGAGTTCAGTAAGCCTGCTCACATAATGAAAGTTAAGCACGTGTAAATCTGGATCAGAGCTTTAACATGGATTCCAGTTAATGTTCAGGTGGCGGAACCAATCATTACTCCCATGTTCTTCTTTTCTGAAAACATGTTTGCTTTCTATCATAGTTTCATCATTTTAGCATGCCGATCTGTCTGATTAGTTGATCTATTGTGTGGTACAGTAAATCTATTTTCTCTTATGCTGTTTCCTTCATTCAGAGTTTCACATAATGCTTTGCCAGGATAATCAATAGCAAATGTTTAACATCAATTTGCTTCCTTTGTTATCTTCAGTTGTAATTATATTACTTTAAATCTAGATATACTTCTGCCAAGATCCTCTGTCTCATTTGTTTTCTATTTACACTTGGAGAAAATGCCAAACACCTGTTGTGCTGTCTAATAAAGCTATCTGACTGGTTCTTGTTGGGAAACAATAAGGAGACACTATCTAATAAAGCCATGAAAGGTAAAGGTAAAAGCAACAATATACACCATCTTTTTCATGATTAAATAAATTGGATAATAAACCAGTGTGCAAAAAAGGGAAATCATATGTTGTTGGTAGAAAACAGAAGCTGATATTTAAGCTCTGGAAAATCAAAATGGATGGCTCACAGCCACTTTCCTGCTGCCCCTTTAGATATAGTCTTGTACTATGTGATCAATCATTGGGCAATTTAGCTTACCTTGAGTGATTTTGAAGAGACAATATGTCAGGTGTTATAATGAAGTGAGGTTAAATGCATTTCAGTGTTAATAATTGGCCCTCAGTTTGTCTTCCACAATGTAATGTTCATTGGAAGTATTATAACCTACTGCCTTGTGATTGCATTTGAATAACTGCACCCCTTGAGTTCACCATCAAGCTACAGAATTTCCTGACAAAAGCTAAATTCGCTAATCTTACTCAGTGCTTCCTGATGACAGACTGAACATGTAGCACATATCAGCTGTCTGAGACTCACTCCCCACGCGTACTAGGAGGGTGTGGCCAGAATTAAGCGGGACAGAGATTACAATAAGTGCCCATTAACAGTGCTTGAGTATGTCAAGGGGGAAAACTTTACTGGTAACACTATGATGGTGAACATGATGCATCAACAATGTACTCAGCACTCCACAAGAGAGAGAATGGAGAGTCCCTGCCCCAGAGGTCTTACAGTCTTAAATGTGAATCAAAGAAGGAGCGCATTGAGAAGCCCAGAGAAAACACTCATTTTGAGATATGGGTTTTTCTCCACTTGTTCTGAGCATCATGGAATATATGAAAC
Organism: Dermochelys coriacea; assembly: GCF_009764565.3. Lineage (NCBI taxonomy): Eukaryota > Metazoa > Chordata > Testudines > Dermochelyidae > Dermochelys > Dermochelys coriacea. The sequence continues at coordinate 66,592,663 of NC_050068.2, forward strand.
TTCAGGAGGGCTTGAATGCAGAGAGGTTGGTGGCTTGGTGATCTAGAATTGATGGGACATGCATGGGGAGCAATGTGTAAAGAGGCTCAGATGGTGTGAAAGAAGGATATGAATTAAGGCTGGCATAACTGGAAAGGCAGAGAGAAAGGGGAGTGCAAGAAGACGCTCTCCCCATGAGTATGCATGCTACTATTGTTATTAGCATTGTTTTCTATTTGTATTCTCGTAGAGCAAGTGATATGTTTTGTGATGCCCTCATACACAGGGAAATATGGCTCCCATCCAAAGAGCTTAGTCCTGGATGCACAATAGGAGTTAAGCATGGTGACACTAACACTTAACTTCTATGAAATCACTGCAATTTGCGAAGCCCAAGTGATGCACCTATGGTCCTAAACAGTGAATGGGGAGAGACAGGTGCCTTAAATTGAGATTCACAAAAGCTAGTATGCTAGGTAAGAAGTTGCCTAAGCTAGAAAATAGAAGATGCTGACCAGAGGGGGCTACTAAGCCTCACCCACTCACAGAGCTAGGCACCTAAGTCCAAGCTGCAGGAAGATGCCTAGTTCTGCTAGCAATACTCAGCTGTGAACCTTCTCCTAGAATTAACCGCCTATGATCTTTTCCAGAAAGCCAGGGGAGGCAGACCACCTCCCTCCTAACTTTTAATATAGTGGTTAGAGTACTCAGCTGGGATGTGAAAGACCCTGGGTTCAAGTCCCTCCTCTACCTTAGGGGGGGAAATGAGGGAGTTAAATAAGTATATCTGCACTTCTCAAGTGAGTGCTCCAACGACTGGGTATGAAATATTCTGATGTGGGGCTTTTTAAGTTTCTACTGTTGAAACTTTTGCATGCTGGATAAATACTTGAAAAGTCATTAGGAAGAGACATGACATGAAAACACCTGTATTCACATTAAAACTATTACAAATATTATAAAATTACAATCTGTGTCACATTGTCTGGTGTGGCTCACAACTCTGAGTGCCAATGTCAGGACAGACTGTAAAAAAGCAGGGCACACACCCCAAACTGGTGATGTTCTATAATTAGATTTCACCAACCCAGTAACAAATGTGAACTGAAGCATGGTAACAGTCTTATCATGGAGTCACAGACAGTCCCCTTTTAGTCTATCTTGCCAGCTAGGCAAGCATTGAATTTAGTGATGAATGGTCACTTATATGAAAGATCACAAAATACGCAGGTTGCTCCCAGTCCTAAGAGGCCAGATACTTACCCCAGATCAATTTGTGCCTTACATCTCACACCAAATACAATGCCAGTAGCCAATCCTATAGAAAACTAACTATGGATTTACTGACTAAGAAAAGAAATAAGTTATGTACAGGTTAAAGCCGGCAATGTATATGCACAAATGAGTTACAGTCTATGGTTCCAAAAGGTGACAGAAATATAGTAAGCTGTCCACTGAATTTCTTCTAGGGCTAGCCCAGATTGACTTGGGAGATCTCTGCTTTTATTTCTTAGCTTCAGTCCTTGTGAGAGTCCAAACAGAAATAGTTCTCTCTTTGATTCTTATGAGTATCTTTATGTGTCCATCCCTCAGAGTTCAAACAGATGGGACCAGCACTCTTGCATGTAACTACTTCTTTGGTGGATGCGGGCACGCAACAAAGTTTTTTGTCCCAAAATGGCCCATTTATTTTTGATAGTTCTTCTTGGATGGAGGAACCTAAGTTCACAAGTTCAGAGCAGGTACTTCTACAGTTATAAAGCAAACTTACATTTACCTGGTAGCATGGGATACAGACACTAGAACAGGGATCGGCAAGCTTTGGCACGCGGCCCACCAGGGTAAGCCCCCTGGCAGGCCGGGCCGGTTTGTTTACCTGCCGCATCCGCAGGTTCGGCCGATCGCAGCTCCCACTGGCCGCAGTTTGCTGCTCCAGGCCAATGGGGGCTGTGGGAAGCAGCATGGGCTGAGGGATGTGCAGGCCAAGGGATGTGTTGGCTAAGGCTCTGGATAAAATCTTATTATTGAGCAGAGAAGGGAAATAGGTCTCCAATTCTGTAAGTCATGGAGATCTTCTTTCCTGTGCAGCAGGGTCATCACTGCCCTGCAGCAACTGTGGGCCAGTTCTTTCTCCTGGATACATTCCAGCATCACTAAAAAAATTCAGGACTAATAAGATGCCAGAAATCCTTGTAGAATTCAGATGGCAACCTGTTGATACCTGCAGTCTTGCCTTTAGAGAGCTACTGGACTATAACAGAGAGCTCCTGCAGGGATAGCAGGTTGTCCAGGCCCCGCTGTTCCTCACCAGTCAGACAGTACAATCCCTGGTGCAGCTCCTCCATTGCCAGCACATCACAGGCTTCAGGAGAATACTGTGTACTCTTTTTAAAAGCTGTTTTTTAGGTCTCAGGATCTCAGCAGGGTCAGAAAATCTGCCAATGGTCCATAGATGTTTTCTCCAACTCAAAGAAGAAACTTCTGAGAGTATCAGGTGCTCATGGTCTGACACAAGGACCTCATGGCAGCCTGGTTATACTGCTGGCAGAGCAACTAGATCTGGACCTTTCCGACAGCCCACCACTGTCTCCGTGACTCATATAGGAGCTTGTGCTGCTGCCAATACTCCCCCAAAATAGCAAACATCTGGGGGAAATTCAAGGCCTGTAATAATTTGGTATTAAAGCACCAGTGGGAAGCACAGGTATGAGGAGGGAGAGAGACACTGACAGAGACATAAAGATGATTAGACAAGTGAGTGGGAAACACGGAAGACCAAACAAACACATTCACACTGGCCTTCATGGAATAAAAGTGATCCAGTCTAGAGCCTGAGACTAAGTTGGGAGTAGCCTTCAGGCAAGAGTACTGCCTATCAGTGGGGTGAAAGTACCTCCAAACATCTGTTTGCAGGAGACAATACAGTGCCATGGCTGACTGAGGGTGTGGTTCCAGCCTAAAACAAAATCTACAGGTGCAATTGAAATCCCCTCCCACGACAATAGTAGTATCAGGGTCACAACCAAGGATACCATGGGCAAGTGACTGCAGAAAGGAGACATGATCTCACCCCAGAGTAGGGGCATACATAGTAAAAAGATTAAAAGCAATAGTGCTAATATATGCTGGGCCAGCTGGAAACACAGTTTCTGAGGAACTGTGCTCCTATACCCCAGGAAAAGAGAATAGCTACTCCTGCAGTGACATTGGAGCCATGTCAAGGGGAAGACCGCACCCCACTGGGTGTTCCAGGCATGGAGTTACCACCTAACACAATGCTATCCTCCTCCTCAGGGCACACAGCTCCATCACCCACTGCCAGCAGCTCAGGGGCCTCCAAAACCTCAGCCCTTTTAGAAATAGTCCCACATAAGTCTGTCTTGCTGGTGTGTTCTTCATCCTTGTTTCTACTTCCTTTGTTGGGAGATGCTCCTTCACTTCCAGGACTCATTTCTGTCCAGGCACAAGTGATGAGGTCACAACAGAGGGTTCCCCTGGGAGGGCTGCTCCCCTGGACAATGGCAGACACATACGGTGAAGGCGGGAAATAGAATCTGGCCGTGCTGATGCAGACTCTGTCTCCTGCTGGTCCTTTGACGTCCAAGGCTCCTCCCCAATATCCTAGGGGTGCCACATTCTTACCAAGGACCCCTAAGCCACCAATGCATGGGCAGGAACCCCTTAGATGACCAGGGTCACAACACAGCAAGCATTTCATGTTTTCAGAGGTACCAAAGACTGTATAATCTGCCCCATCTATGTGGTATTTAAAATCAGGTTCAAGGGCTGTTCCAGATTATTTAGAACTGCATAAAGCTGGTGCCGGAAACACATAACTTGCCTCACATCTAAGCTAGTGCAGCCTAAGGGAATCATCCTAACAGCAGAAACTACCTTTCCATAACAGTGATATCATAAAAACATAGAATCATAGGACTGGAAGAAACCTTGAGAGGTCATCTAGTTCAGTCCCCTGCTCTCATGGCAGGACTAAGTATTATCTGATTCTAGACCATTTCTGACAGGTGTTTGTCAAACAATAGTGTCTCATTGGGAAAGAAGGGGAGAAACTGGGGAGGTGGAGAGGGGAAGGGAGGAGGGAAATCTATGTTAGTAGTGGTGGTAAACAAGGGAAAAACTTAAACAAAAGCCTTCTTGACTCAGAGTCCCTCCTGTATCAAACAATTCACAAACTGCTCCTGGGCCAGGAAAATCACTATAGATTTGCTCATTCAAGAGACAGATTTTATATTAGCACAGCCAGTAACCTTCCCTACACTCAGCAACATGTCCTCCACAGTGCAGGAGAAAGCAGGAACACACCAAACCCAATGCTTGCAGGCCTAACTGCTAAGCCTGTCTGAAGTGGACCCCCACATCTTCCCAAAAAAAAAGGAAGGAAACAACAACACTCTTAAAACAAAATAATAGTAAGTAACGAAAGAAAAACAGACTCTGAGAAACACAGCTAGTGTGTACAGCATATAACAAACACAGATTCACTCTCAAACTCCTAAGAAAGAGAAAGCATGAGAGAGAGAGAGAGAGAGAGAGAGAGACTCTCTAGTCTGGTAATTAGAGCACTCCCCCAGAATGTGGGAGACTCAGGATACAGTCCCCCTGTTCTAATGCTGCTTTTGTTATTTAAGCACAGTAGAACAGCTTCAGCAGGAGAGACTGGGGGAGCCCCACACTGGAATATCCCGGTGGTTAGAGCGCTCACCTCAAAAGTGGCAGATCATTGATCAAATCCTTCCCCCTTCCCATATGGAGGGAGAACTTGAACTCTCACATCCCAGGTGAGTATCCTAACCACTGGGCTCAAAATATTAGGGAGGTCCTCCTTCTTCCTCACCAGCTATATGACCTCCCCTGAGAGGCCCGATCTGGCAGCTGTACTCAGAGGACACCTACTGGATCAGGCCCAGCAGGTGATTTAGGTGGCCGAATGTCTATCATCCCCATTGTGGCACGCTCTGGGGCTCAGAAGCTAGATAGGTGTCTAGACTCCCAGCGGGAGGCAGCAGTGCATATGCTCAGAGGCAGAAACTTAGGCACCTAAAGAACGTTTACTGCAAAAACTTAGGTGCTAAGTAAGTTTAGGCACCTACATGGTTCAGCATGAAGTTTGTGCATCACAGTGGTCTCAAAATTGGGACTTAGGTGCCTAAAACAGGAATTTAGGCCCCTAACTCCTTTTGTACAGCCCATATACTCTAAGCTGTTGTCAGCTGTTCACCCACAGTTCCCCATATTCAAACATTGCTCCTAATGTAACAGTAGGCCTCAACATACACTTGCAGAGACCAGCCCCAAATCAAATATGTCATCATTAATACTGTTTTATTTTCCTTATCTCATGAACAACACCTACTGGACTATGTTCTATGTATTTTCTGTGCTCATCTCTCAGCTTGATCACCTGAGAGTTCCCTATTGGGAGATCTGCAGTGTCCAGACTGGCATGGAAGCTCTGTATTCAATGGTGCCCTTTACAGGGGAGTCATCATCTGACTCTTCTTGGCATCATCCCCTATTAGACTATTTCTGAAAGGGCTGAGGTTTTGGAGGTCCCTGAGCTGCTGGCAGTGACTGATGGAGCTGTGTGCCCTGAGGAGGAGGATAGCATAGTGTTAGGTGGTAACTCCATGCCTGGAACGCCCAGTGGGGTGCGGTCTTCCCCTTGACATGGCTCCAATGTCACTGCAGGGGTAGCTGTTCTCTTTTCCTGGGGTATAGCGGCACAGTTCCTCAGCTTCATCATCTAGTGTTGGGCCTCTCCATCTTGGCACTGCATGGAGTTTAAAATGCAAGTGCCCATGAAGTATATCTTGCACCTTTCATCCATATACATATCATGTTTGATGAATCCAAGCAGCTGGGGCCTGATACACCTGTGGTGTATTGGTCATTATTGGTTAGGAGCAACATCCTCCTTTCTAATAAGTACCTTCATGGCTAGAAAAGATCACATGTTAAAGGGCTCATTAAGTTAGCACAGAAATGGATAGCAAGAACCAATGGCTGGAAGATAAAGCCTGGTAAATTCAAATGAGAAAAAAGACATTTTCAGTAGCAAGGACCTTTAACCATGGTAACAAACTACCAAGAGAAGTGGTAGATTCTCCATTTTTTTTTAATATCATCAGATAAGGACTGGATACCTTCCTGGAAGAGAGACTTTAGCCAAACACAATTTATTGGGCTTGACATGGCAGTAACTGGGTGAAATGCAATGGTCTGTATCATATAGCAGGTCAGACTAGGTGATGACTTCTGGCCTTAAAATCTATGACTGAATGTGTGAATCATAATAATCAGTCTCCATGTCTGTTCTTCCTATGGGAAAGAAGCACAGTTACCTGTGTTGCACAGAATACTGGAGTTGCAATAGACCATACAAGTGATGTCTTCGTGTTTTACTTATCTGTACTCCAAGACGGTATGCACTTAGGACACATATGGCTTGTAATTTCATGCAAGCTATTTGTGGACCTACCTGTGTGTTACATTACTGCATTTGGTAAGCAAGATTGTAGCTTCATGTGGGGCAATGCAGGAAGCAGTAGTCTTCACTGCTGGTTTGGAAATGTATAACATCCATGTCCTCAGTGCCTACTGCCAAATGGCACCCAAGGAAAAGCCTGGCCTAACTGATTGACCCTGTTGTGGCTCTGGAGCCCTGCCAGATGTACTAACCAGGTCTCACAACAATCACTAAAGGGACAGGTAGGTCTGGATTGTGTCTGGCCCCTGAGCAGTTGTGCTGGAGAGAGAGGGGAAAAGAGCCTGTCTGTAACCTTTCTGACCTCCCTACTGCATTTACATGCAGCAAGGGAAATCAGTATCTGGCCTGGAGACTATACACATTAAAATAAGCAATAGAAATAGCTGACAGGAGGGGGTTCTTAGTTTTATTGACCAATATGACAAACACATTAGACCAAAATCTGCTCTTACTTACGTCATTGAATCCTCCTTGACTTCAATGGAGATGCATGACTGTAACTGAGGACAGATTTTGGCCCATTAACTTCACCCTGACATATGCAATCTTATGATCATAGCCACTAAATAGATAATTCCCAGAACATGGGAATACATTATTCTGCCAAATGAGTGGGAAGGGCTACAAAGGGTCTGGTATACAGTGACTATGGAAAAGCGCTCCTCTTTTAATAAAAAATGATCAACAATTTATTGTTCCCTGGCTCCCCTTATATAATTAAATTAAATTAAACAGAGAAGAGCCATGTGAATACTGGAGGTCTTTCAGCATATACAAATACAAATGTAATTTTTGAATAGAGGTTTGTTGTTATGAGCACATCTGTAGTCATAAATACAGCCTTTGTGAGCATTCAATAGAGGGATTCTGCAAATATTGATCTCTGCATAATAGCTGCTTTAACATATTTTTTTGTTTGTTTCTTTAATTATCCATGAAATGTATTTATTATTCCTTTATAAGTTTTTTTCCTGAGTTCCTGGGACCTTTTCTGTTCGTATTAAATCTCTATTAGTAAGACCTATCTTGCAGTCATTGGGCAGTTTGCCTGAATAAGAAGTGCCAGACTCTGGTTCTTAAGTAAAATTATATACTGCTCCTATAGTACTTGCAGCTTATCATATGTAATGTTAACTCCTTTTAAGTGACGCAAAGTTGCAGGAATTCTTTTGTACCACCCTGCATTTCTTTCTTAGGACCCAGCTCTAATCTCACACATAACAGTGCTACCAGCTCTCATGATTTTATCGTGATTCTCATTATATTTAGGGTGCATATTTTAAAGCCCTAGCTTCTGGAATCAGGTTATTACCTTAGAATCTCAGCTTTTATCTAAATAAAATATTAAATTGCTTGCCTTCAAAGTTGTGGAAAAGAGCTTGAAAGCATAAAATCTACTCACTTCAGCCCCAAATGGGAAATAAAAAGACAAAACGAAAAGGTGTTATTTTAAAATCTCCTGATTTTCAAGCTAATCTCTCTATTTTCCAGGGTGTTGACAATGCTGTTGGCATTCCCTCTGAAGGTAATAGGCTCTGTGCCCATGTACCTGAATGCAGAAATTGACTCCTCATCAGTCAGGTCCTGCCTCCACATCTAAAATTCTTATAGAAAATGAGTTTTCCTTGAGTGAAGATGGCAGGTTTGGTCCTCCAATGCCCTTATTTCTCTGATAATATGAGGATGAGCACCATAAACACTACAAAGCAGTGGTCTAGAAACTGGTCCATAAAGTATTAGCACAGAGAGTTGGCTAGTAACATTCTCCCTCCCTACCTCAAATACAGGCATCCAGGCTGCTCATTGGAAAGAAATGGATGACTTTTCAAAAAGGAGGAAGAAGCAGGCCAGCCTCACTTCCTCCACTAGGGGGTGCTACCTAAAGAAAGTGAGAGAAGAAAGATGTTTAAGGAATTAGAGGGAAGAAATGGGACCAGGTAGAGCAGGGGGCACAAAGGAAGAGAAAAGAAAAGAACAGAAGAAAAGAAGAGATTAAATGATGAGCAAAACCCATCAGTATGATTAACTTTTTTCCATAAGGACAAAACACTTATTACACAAAAGAGAGCTAAATATCCATAAATACTTTCCTAATGTAATGACTTTTCTGTGTAAAAAATTGCTGTATATACCCCAGGATGTTATCCAATCAAAAACGGGAGGGGAAGAGTCCTTTAGACAATCTCTCTGTCAACATGTGGTCTACGCTATGGGAAAGTTTGAGACTGGTTGCTATAGGTAAAACAATTCGTTCAGATGTTATAGAGTGGTGATTGCTACAGAAATAGCTATAAATAAATAAAGGCACAGATGGCCTGTGTTGGAGAGAGGAAACTGTAACATTCCCCTTGTGGGGTTTCCTCTGAATCAATCTATTATGAGGATGGGCTAGATTGTCTTTATCCATCTCCCCTTTCAGCTCCTCATAACTCCTGCAAAGGGAAAAAAACTGACCAAGGCTTTGACTCACAAAATCCATGTTTGTAAAATCAACATTTGCCAATGAAGGTTCTGATGCTGTAGCTGAAGTCAACGGGGAGCTGTGTGGATGCAAATAGTCCACTTGTGCGCTATCAACTGCAAGATTGCAACCTTAGACCCTGGTCCTGCAACGTCCCACTAGCATCAATATAGCTGCTCACTTTGCATACAGTAAGCACAGGCTTACAAATTCGTATCCTACCATATTATGTTATCTATTATTACATGATCTTGTGATGAAAGTCCAATTAATACACTTGAAGGGATAGAACTAAAGTTGCTGTGGGAGCTTTAACTCAACATTTCTTGAGTTGTGGGTTTAAATCTCATCCGACATGTTGCAATCATGCATTCATCTGAGGCAGGGAAGAATAAATAGGGAGAAAGCAAAATAAGAGAGCAGAAGAAGAAAACAGTCTATTTTTGTCTCCAGTCAGAGCGGTTGGCCTCTTTAAAGGGAGATGTGTCCCAGCCCCATCTGTGATATGTCTAACTCACCTCCTAGGTGGAGAGAATGAGTAATACTACATGACAGGCAGGTGATGTGGTTAAAATCAGGTCTCTGGGGTATAGAAGAGAGAGGCCTTTGGAGCCCGGAGAGGGGAGAATGCCTGTCAAGTTCAGAGACCCAATATCAGCTAGAAAGGCTAGAGTGCAGAGAACAAGTAGTAGGAGGAAAAGTCTCACCTCTAAATTTTGTGTTTCCTTTTCAACTTCATATAAACCAGGCCACAAGAAGGAGTATTATTAAACACAAGAAAGCTTTTGTGGATTATTGAGGAGTTCAAGAGGGGAAATGGAGGCACTGGTGAGCATGAGCCTAGAGTATGTCTACACTTACTTGATCGATGCCGCCACGATTGATCCACCAGGGATCAATTTAGTGGGTTTAGTGAAGCCCCGCTAAATCAACCACAGATCACTCTCCCACTGACGTCAGTGTTCCACTGCAACGAGAAGCGCAAGGTAAGTCTCCCGTTGACCCAGCAGAATGTAGACACCGCAATAAGTTGACCTAAGCTACATCGACTCCAGCTACATGAATAATGTAGCTGGAGTCGACATAACTTAGGTCAACTTAATCCCATAGTGCTCCTAGAGTGGGTTGACGTGACCCAGCGACATCTCTACAGGTATGCTTGGGATTGATGTGTACATACGGAGCAGAGAGGAGACTTAGTGTAACTTTAGGGGCAAAGGTGATAGTGGCTTCAGCCTTTTCTAAGGGCTGGAAGCTTTTGTTGTTTTGTAACTGCTGCAACATCATTTAACACAGACCTCTGCATGTGAGCAGGGAGGAAAAAATTATATCATATTCTGCCCTTTGCAAATCTATGTCTGGCTGTGGGCAACATTTCTGTCATTATTCTGAGTTCTTTGAGGTCTCTGTGTCAAGCCAGTTAAAACCTCAGTTTCCTTTCATCCCTCTCAGAGTCCACGAAAGAGCACTGCTATTGATAGAACTCCCATACAAAGGTGCCTAAAATGCAGTTGATAAAAAGACAGGAGGAAAGATCCCTGCCATTACTGGGCCATTAATTTTTTTATATAGATAGTAACAACCACCCGCTCAAGCTAAAAAGTTTACCTCATGCTCCCTGCTGAATTTCCCTTTTTCTCAGTTTATTTTTTTAAAAAATATAATGTATTTTTTTCCATATTAGGAAATTTATATTATTTATCTACTGATTTCAAATGGAGCCATCACCGCAGTAGCACAGTGTCATGTGGAAGAGTTAGTAGCAGCATTATCACAGACCAGTTTCAACCATATTTTATGCCTCTCCCTAGGATATATTGGCTTTTTGCAGGATCACTTTTGATATTGATTTCAAAAGAGATGCTGTCAGATGGTTTTTATTATGTTCAGAAATATAAATATATAAAGGAATGTGCTTCATTACCAAATATATAAGGGGGAAAATGACGTAATAGAATCAAATCCCAGAGAACAAAACCTTGCCAGGTATTGCTTATTGTGTTTGTAAATTAGGGCTGGGGAAAGTAAACACTAAAGTCCAGATTCTCCTCTCACATTGATATTTTACTCCAATGTAACTCCATTGAAGTAAATGGAGTAACTCTTTCTTTACATCTGTGTAAGTAAGAGGAGATTCAGAACCATACTTTTATGGACCACTAAATATATATAATATATATGTATATTTCTGGTATTAGCCAGAGTCAAAAGTCTGAGATCACTTTGTTTGCTGACTGGTGCTTCAGGAAGAGGTAACAGGAACAAATGTGTGTGTGTGTATATATGTGTATTTAAATACACTGTGATTTTATTTCCATCCTGCCAATGTCACCTTAAGAGCTAGCAATGTTGGGGGCACGCTGCAAAGGTATATAAAGGGAAGTCTACTTTGATATTTCATTTTGGTGAGATGGCTAGAATTGTGTGGACCAGACTCTCCCTCTGGGTGTTTTTGTTCCACTGTTCCTTCCCCTCAGATGTCTTTCTTCTTCCTGTACCCCTACTTGTCCACTTGCTCCAGGTGCCTTTCTCCTTTATCATGAATTTTCTGAACCACAGCAAGAAAAAAAAATACGTTCCTCCATTTGATAATGCTCACTCTATTGTCTGTTCCATTTCTCCTGTTAAATCAACAAAGCACTATATAAAACTTTCTTTTTATCTGTGTGATATTATAGTTACAAGAAGCAGACATATTGTTGCCAACCCCAAACATTCACAATTCATGTGTCAGACCCCCCCAAAAACATGAGATTGTCTTAAGAATCACGAAAGTTATTTTTTTTTTTTAAAGATAATATATTTGGGGTTCTTTTCTTTTCAGCTTCTGAGCCTTTAGGGTGTACTTGGATCACATTTTCTAGATTTTTTTCTCCATCCCTCCTTGAAGGGAGAGGCACTGGAATAGTCCTATCACCCCGCTGTCTAAATCGTGGCAGTTCTCCGGCAGGGAGGGATGCGTGGCAGAAAGGTAAATGCCGAGATAGAGCAGCGACCCGCACTCCACCAGATGGCCAGAAGCACGTGTGAGAGGGACCTCGCCTGCCAGCCGTACCCAACCACCAGCCAGAGCTCTAGACCAAGTTGACCAGGGGGGAGGGAAGGAGCTGCCGAATAGATGGCCTGCAAGCCTCCACTTACGTCAAGTCGCCTGGGTCCTGGACCACAAGGAGCACGTCGTCGGCGTACACCGACAGGACCAGCCGCAACTCCGGCTCCCGTAGCACCAACCCTGTTAGCCTCCTACAGAGGAGACAGAGGAAGGGCTCAACTGCCAGAGTGTACAGCTGGCCCGAGAGGGGGCACCCCGCCGTACTCCTCGCCCGAAGCTGACCGGTTCGGTCAGGGTCCAGTTGAGCCTGACCAGACATTCTACAGAGGTGTACAGCACACAGAGAAAACCCACAAACTGGGGTCCGAAACCAAATGCTCGCAGAGTGCTCAGGAGATACCCATGATCCACCCTGTCAATCTCCTTCTCCTGATCCAAGGACAGGAGGGTGAACGACAGACTGTCCCCACACCCGAGTTCCAAGAGGTCCCGGACTGGATACAGGTTGTCAAGGATGCTGCAGCCTGGGACAGTGTAGGTCTGGTCTAGGTGGACCACATCCGCCTGCATGAAAGAGGGAAGACCCCGCTCTGCAAAGACTCGGCCCAGACGGTGACTAGGTCTGGGCCGAGGATGTCCCAGAACACGCAGTAGAACTTCATGGTCAGCCTGTCCATGCCCGGAGATTATTGGTGGGCATGCGACGGAGGGCTTCCAAGAACTCGGCCAGAGTGAGAGGCAGCTCTAGCCGGTCTCGGTTGCCTGTGCTGACCGTAGGGAGCTCCTCCCAGAGCACTCTGCAAGTGTTAGGATCGGTCAGATCTGGGGACAAAAGTTGTGCGTAGAAGGCCCTGGTCCTCCCGCACATCTCCGCTGGATCCGTGAGGGGGGTGCCATCATCTGCATGGAGACATGCTTCTTAGCCCCCCTCTTTTTTTCCAGGGCATAGAAGAAGCGGGAGCCACAATCCATCTCCTGAAGGAGGTGGATGCGGGATTGAACAAAGGCACCCCGGGCCTGGTGGCCCTCGAGGGCCCGGAGCTCCTCCCGCATCTCCCAGCATGCCCCGCAGAGGGATGGATCCTTGGGGCTGGCGGCCAGATGCCTCTCCAGCTCTAAGACCTCCCATTCCAACTGCCTTATTGCCGCATCCCTCCGTCGGCTGGCACCCCAGCTGTAGTCACGGCAGAAGAGCTAGGCGGGCGCACCTTCCCCAGGTCCCAGCACCGCCGCGCCGAGGGAAAGGCACGCCGCTGCCCTCGCCAGGCCAGCCAGAACTCCCGGAAGGACGCCACGAAGCCCACATCCTCCAACAAGCTGTTGTTAAAATGCCAATAAGCTGACCCCAGCCTCTCCGCGCAGAGAGACCCCGTCACGGTAGCTAGGTGGTGATTGGACAATGGGGCTGGCCGAATGCTGGAGGAGTGGGCCCATGAAAGGTGGAAATGCGATAAGTAGATGCGGTCCAACCAGGAGTGGCGTGACTGATGGACCTCCACCTGGACAAAGGTGAACGTTGACATGTTGTCCCGGTGGTGGTCACGCCAGACGTCCACCAGGGAGTGATGGTCGACTATCCCCTGGAGGACATCCGTGGCAGCCGGGCACTGCTCAATCCCCGAATGGTCCTACTCCTCGAGGGTCATATTAAAGTCCCCGCCCAGGATCAGGCGGTTGCGAGGATCCAAGGTGCTGAGGAAGGCGGACGCCTGCTGAAAGAAACGCAGCCGCTCCGGGCCCGATGTCAGGGCATAGACATTGACAAGATTAACCATGAGCCCCTCCATATGGACCCAGAGGTGCAGCAGGTGGCCCAGCACAGCCTCATCGACCCCCAGCACCTCGGGCCGAAGGTCGGGGGAGAACAGGGTCGCCACTCCAGCCGTATGAACTGTGAGATGGCTAAAGTAGACCCTGTCCCCCCAATCCAGCCGCCAGCTGTCTTCGGTGGCCGGAACCGTATGGGTCTCCTGCAGGAAAACCACAGAGTACCCCCACTCCCGAAGGAAGGAGAGCTGGAACCTGCAGAGACCCATCCTACAGCCGCGGGTGTTCAACGTTATGATGGTAAGAGTTGTCAGAAGGAGGGCTGGGGGGGGATCCTCGCTGTCAGGGACGCTCACGGCTCCTGACGGGCCGCGCAACAGTCTGTGACCTACCCCGTAGGTGAGTAAGGAGTCATGGAAGAGGTGGACCCACCGGTAGGCTACAGCGCCCTGCTTCCCGGTCCTTTTGCCCTCCCCCATGAGGGCCCTCGCAGCCCGCAGGATAAGATGGTTAAGAAAAATAATTTTTCTTATAAGATAAGAAAATTCTTTCCTGGGTATCTGGCTGGTGAATCTTGCCCATATGCTCAGGGTTTAGCTGATTGCCATATTTGGGGTCGGGAAGGAATTTTCCTCCAGGGCAGATTGGAGAGGCCCTGGAGGTTTTTCGCCTTCCTCTGTAGCATGGGGCATGGTTGACTGGAGGGAGGCTTCTCTGCTCCTTGAAGTTTTGAACCATGATTTGAGGACTTCAATAGCTCAGACATGGGTGAGGTTTTTCATAGGAGTGGTGGGTGACATTCTGTGGCCTGCGCTGTGCAGGAGGTCGGACTAGATGATCAGAGTGGTCCCTTCTGACCTTGGTATCTATGAATCTATGGAAATCCCCCCATCGCTGGAGAGCGAGCTGCACCTTGTCACGAGAGCCACGAACGTCCTCAAGAAACTCCTGCAGCTCCTCTCACAGCATATAGGGGGCCGGGGTCACTAGCCCCCAGCTTTGCTGTGGAGGGACCGCCGACACAGCCCCGTGGCCCACCGAGATGGGTAGGCAAGGGGCGGATCCCCGACGTGGACCCCCGACATGGCCCCCCTCAAACCCTAGCTCAATTGGGGTTGGTGGAGGGAAGATAGCAGCCCCTGGTGAGTTGGGACTGGGAGATACAGAGGCCGCTCCCTGATATCACGGGAGGTGGAGGGGACAGGGATGGGGTTGACAACAAGGGCAGGGCAGGGATCCAGAGTAGAAGCAGGACAGGGGTTGGAAGCAGAGTCAGGGTGAGGGGCAAAGGCAAGATCCTGGGCTTCAGGAGACACGCAGCTGGAGAGTGGCCCCCCTTGGTGGAGCTCAAGGGACTGGGGGGTGGGAAGGGGGCCCTCCACAATGCTGGGCTCTGGCACCATGGCTGGCGGAGTAGCCACAGCATCTCCAGTGGGGTCCCCGCCCGGGAAGGAGGTCAGTTGCCCCACGCCCACAAGGGGCAGCCCATGGGGTCCGGGTTCCAGCCACACAGCACCGGCCATCGCCTCAATGGGCTCGGCGGCCGACAGCAGGGTGCCACCCGCGGCTGGGCAGATGGAGGAGCCCAGGCAACCCTTGGGGGCGGGAGCAGAAGCAGCAGTTAGGGAGGAGGAGCATGGAGAAGGGGGGGCGGGGTGAGGTCGCTCAGATCGAGAACCGCTGGCAGAGGGTCGTCCTCCCCCTGGGTGACCGGGGTCAGACCCAGCGCCTCGATCTCCTCGTAAATGGAGGGGAGCTCCCCTTCCACCACCCCGGAGGTCTCCCTGCCAATGCCCGAAGTGACGCTCTCCTCGGGGCTCACAGGGGCTTCGGATGTTAACGGGGTAGGAGGGGCTCCATCGGGGGCGTTGAAGGGAAGGGGCTCCAATGGAGGGACGGTACTGCCCTCCCGTGCTGCCACGTCTTCCCCAGCTGGCACTGGGGGATGGAACGCGCCCGTGGGCAAGGCAGAGGGCTCGGCCTCGGTGCCCCCTTTTTTGGTCTTCCGGGGGGCTTCCACATCGGTGGAAGGGGGCAGAGCTCGAGCCTTCCGCTTGCCCCGCTTCCCCTGGACTAGGGCCCAGCCCGCCATGGCATCATCAGGGGGCCAGCTAACGGGTCGGGTCGGGAGGCAGGGGCGATGGCTCAGGGACTGTGGGAGGCAGCAGTGGAGCAGCATGAGGGAGGGAAAAATCCCCCTGGGGTGGGCCCTCTCCCACGGTCGGTGGTATCCCTGCCGCACCCTCCTCTAGATGCCCCGCCGGACTGTAGGCAGCAGAGGCGGGGCTCTCCCGCTCATCTGGGCGTGCTGCAGGGGTGCCCCTTGGGCCCGAGCAGGAGCAGTGGTGGACTGAGTGGGAGGAGGGGCGCTCCAAGTGTCGGGCAACCAGGGGTGCCGTGCTTCCTGGTCATGGTGGGAAAGGGGTCCCGGCCGCAATAGATGGTAGTGGAGGCGATGGGTGGGAGAGATGATGTAGCGGCAGGCGGGGGGGCTGCCGCCACCTGGGCGTACGCCCTGGGGGTTGAGGGAGGAACACCCACAGAGCTGGTGGAGGGAGCAGCAGGTAGGGACACCGCGGCCGGTGGCAGGGCCGCGGCAGTGGGGGCAGTCCCTGCCAGGGAGGGCCTGGTCTTTTTGGTGGGGCCCTTCCCCTTCTTCTTCCCCTGGCCCTTCCCGCCAGCTGGGGAGGCTCCCCCGGAATCCGAGGGGGCGAGAGGCATGGCAGCAGCAGAGGTCACCCCAGTGCCCGCCGCTGCCAGCGCCCCGGTGGGTGCAGGTGGTTTGGCAGCGGCAGGTGAGTTAGAGGCTTGGGGGGGTGAAGGAGGAGCAGGCGGGGGAAGGGTGTCTGGGGCTGCTGGAGGGGCCCCACCCTTCATGTCCCCCACCATAAGAAGTAGGGAGGGAGGGGAAAACTCCACAGAGAGTAGGGGAGAGGGGAGGCAGATCGACCACTCCGCCCCGCTAGGCTGCAGGGAGAGGAGGATGGTGCCAAAAAGGGGGGGGGGCTGGACAGGGGGTATCAAGGGCTCGTAGAGTCACCGACTGAGTCACTGAGTCACCGACTCAGGATAGGAATCTGGCTCCTCTAGCTGCACTAGGGGAGGGAGGTCACAAGAACATTAGGGGGGTGCAGTGAAATAGGGTCAAACTCAAACAGGGAAAGAGCACAAGCGCATGGGCGGGGGCATGGGCGCACTGGGTAAGGGGCCAATCAGGGAAGGGGTACCACATGGGGAGTGGGGAGAACCAGGCCGGAGGTAGGACAGGGAACCGAGGAGCTAGCTTCAGAGGCCAGGGCAGGGCAAACAAAGAGAAGCTGCAGAGGAAAAAGGGCGGGGCAGGCAAAACAAAACTGAAGCCAGCGAGGTGCTGGGGTAAAGGGGAGGGCAAAAAGACTGAAAGGGGCAAAATGGAGCAGGTAACGGGGGACAAAGCTGGGGCTCACTAAAGGGGTCCAGTCCAGGGGGATGTGGGAGGGGTGGCACGTGCAGCCACATGCGCTTGCAAAGAGTCAGTTTGGGCTGGCTGCTGCTTCAGGTGCTGGCTGATGATTCAGGCCCAAAAGGTGGTGAAAGGGTGCGGCAGGCCAAGCAAGCAGCGGAGTCCCGGGGCAGGACCTGAGGCAGATGGTATACAGCCAATGGGGGTGGTGAAGGGGGCAGCAGTTGTGGTATTGGTGGGGGGGACACACAGATAGATCGGGGGCAGCTCCACGCCACACCCCATGTCCCTAGAAACACACTCAAGACCCCCACCACAAGAGTACAGTTTGAAAGTTACTCTTTCAAGTCTTAAGGCCCTCTCCGCTGTGGTCTGCAAAGTCTCTAGGTGCTCCCCCACTGGTAGATGGTCCTCTCCTTTTCTTCCTCAGGGCTTCAGCAGCTCCAGGCAGCAAGCTCCGCAGCAGCAGCAGCTCCAGGAACTCCAGGTGGTGGTCCAGGCAGGCAGAAAGGACCCCTCTCAGGTGGTGATGTTGGTGGTGTCCACAGCAGCAACAGCTGGGGTCCCTCACTCCCCCCTTCTGGGGAGTGGGCCAGCAGGCCCCCCCAAAGTGGCTGCAGTTGGAGCAGTAGCAGCACCCAAGGGTGGGAGGTCCAACAGCTAGCCAGCAACCATGTAGCAGAGAAGAGGGGGATGGTGTCTGGCCCAGCCAGGGGAGCAGCTAGAACAGCAATAGCAGTAGGCAGGGCCTAGCAGCAGCCCTCTCCCTCCTTCTTCTTCTTCTTCTAGGCCAGAGGGCTATAGGAGAGTGATTGAAGAGAAGGGCTCTTTCCCTGCGTAAGGGACAGGGAAGGTTCTAGAACAATCAGGAACTTTCTGGAAACAATTAAGGCAAACAGGCTGATTAGAACACCTGCAGCTAGTCAAGAAGCTGCTAAAATCAATTAAGGCAGGCTAATCAGGGCACCTGGATTTAAAAAGGAGCTTACTTCAGTTTGTGGTGTATGAGGAAAAAGCTGAGAGTGAAAAGGTGTACTACTGAAAGACTGAGAAGTACAAGTATTATCAGACATCAGGGGAAAGGACCTGTGGTGAGAATAAAGAAGGTGTTGGGAGGTGGCCATGGGAAAGTAGCTCAGGGAATTCTAGCTGTCACATAGCTGTTACAGGAGTCACGGTAGACAGCTGCAACCCACAGGGCCCTGGTTTGTGACCCGGAGTAGAGGGTGGGCCTGGGTTCCCTCCATTTCTCCAGCCCCCCAACTCCCTATTTGATACCAGAGCAGTTGAACTGGACTGTGGGTTCCACCAGAGGGGAACCTGATCCACCAGGTAGATCAGCAGAGACTGTGGGGAATTGTCCTTCTTCCTTTTCCCCATGCTGGCCAGTGATGAGGCTAACTGAGTGAACAGCAGATTTGAGCCACAAAAGTGGCCCAACTGAGGACTGCCGTGAACATCTGGGGCAAGCAAATCAGCCCATAAGGGCAGGACCCACTGAGGCAGAGGGGGAACTTTGTCACAGTATGCAAAGATATCTTTCATTGCTGTATAGCAGTCTGAGCTAGTTCTGACTGCTGGTACTATAGTTTATCATAAATAGAGATGCACATATGTCTAAGCTGTTATTCATATGTTAAACCCAATTATAGGTTCAAGATTGACTAAATGAACATGTGCTCATTTAAATCTTTCTTAAATTAAGTTTATGCAGCTGAAAAAGAATTATATTTTATTATAAGTTGCAACACTGAAAATATTGCACTGTTACCAGGATTTAAATTCCCCCACACCCTCTGCCTGATATAGGGCTCCAAGCTTCAGCTACGAGACAGGAGGTCTCTGGCTTCAGCCCCACAGAGTGCACCAGGTCTCAGGGCTTCAGCCTCACCGGTTTGAAAATATTTACTAGAGCTCCATTCTGGATAGCTCTGGCTGAATTTAAGCCTTGGTAGCTACCATGTAAACCATTTCCAGAAAAGTGTTTTCCTTACTGGCTGCTAAGAGTGACATATATAGGCCCTCATATTTGGGGTTGTATTCGGTTTTAGTCCAAGTCTTCAGTTTTAGTTTCATGTTGGCTACAACATCCCTTTCCTAACGACTTGTCTACACCACTGAAACACTTCAGTGTAGACACTATCTATGCTGATGGGACAGGTTCTTCAGTTGGTGTTGGTAATCTACCTCCTGGACAGGCAGTAGTTAGGTCTTCTGTTGAGCTAGCACTGCCTAGACTGGGGGTTAGGTCATCTTAATTACAGCACTCAGGGGTGTGGATTTTTCACAACCCTGAGCAATGTAGTTAAACTGACTTAATTTTCTAGTGTAGACCAGGCCTGAGATTTTCATCCTCCCTTCCTGTAATGCCTCTGAGATGTCCATATGCCTCTACTCCTTTATCACACTGCGGCCTTCCGTACAATTAACATGATGGGGTGCTGGGAAGGATCTTGCTTCTGAAAGTATCTGTGAAGAGGTCCCTGGTGCGTCTCCATTCAAATCTTATGTTTCTCACTCTTTGAAGAGAACACATTTGACTGGAATAGCATCAGGGTGGATGGGAGAGAGCTAGAAACCACAAGTGTTTGTAGGGAGGGAGCCAGGATGAAGACAGGAAACAAGAGTGTCAGTAGCCATGTCATGGAGAAGACATGAGGAAGATCAACAGACGGTTGTAGAAGACCTGAGAGATGACAGGAAACCCAAGGAGGAGTCTCAAGGAGGGCAGGGAGAGGCAGTGTAAAAACCTGGGTACCTTTGACATTTGTAAAATTCAGTAATTATTGGTGAGGGGGTGTATAAACCTATTCGGGACCTGAATGGCTGAAGGAGTAGGTCTGGACCCAGGTGACTCTGCTCTCCCCACTCTTCCAAAGCCTGCTCCAGATGGAGGAGAAGTTTTAAAGTGAGCCAGGCAGCTCAAAAGGAGTCAGACAGGGTAGGAGGACAGACCAATCCTGAGGGCTCATGAACAAGGTTACTGTGGAAGCCTTTGCTGTCAGGGAGAGGCTACCAGTTGAGCCCCGCTGGTTTGAAGGTTTAGTTATTTTCTTTTGCCCTCTTATGGTGGAGTGTGAAACTTTGGGGGGAGGTGAATGATAGGAAATAGCCCAGGGAAGCAGCTTTGAGGCACTTCAGGGTGCTTGATATTGTTGCCTCTCACAGGGCCTTGGGTTGGAGCCCATTGGAGTGTGAGGGCCCAGGCTCCCCAACCAACCACCCTTGTTACAGAGGAGGCATAAGCCTCTTTTCCACAATCCCCATCTCAGACGTAAGGAGAGGGTAGAGACACTGAAATCCCTGAGGCAAGAGTGAGCTGTCTACAAAGGTCAGGAGGTAGACTTAAGGCCTCCCATGTTGTGAAGACATGGGGCTCTATATTTGTCTTTGAACTCAGTTCACCTCCCTTCTGGGGTAACAGAGTTGGTGACCCAGCTGGAGGGCCAAGTTGCTGACTACCCAGAGGTGGGCCTTCATGGTGTTGGAGGGATTGCTGGCAAGAGGTACTGGAGATGAGAGGGAGAGCAGAGGCCCAGTGACCTAACCATTAGGTAATGCCACTGATAAGCCCATTTCCTGTCACAGTAGGAATTCATTCCCTAGTTGCTAATGTCCAATGTACTCTTTGGCATGCTGCACTTCTCAGGCAGAGAAAGAAGTGCCATATTTTAATGCAAATCCCCAATTCTCTAGCTCCAAAAAGTGATACCCTCTTGGGCATCAGCACTAGCCAGTATTACTTACTGTCATTAATAGTACATCCATCTAATTTCATATAATCCCCACCCTCCAATTTAAAAACCTTATATTCTTTATACTAAAACAGCTACCAATGTGCAGGTGACAATACCTGACATCCTGCACCTGCTATTCTCCAAATGAAGTTAGACTGATGATTTCTCCAATCTGCTTAAGACTTTTCTGCCTGTTGAATTGCACCCCCCCACAAATGTTATATAATTTCAGTCAAATGATGGATGCCCTTATGCCTTGCTTAACACAGAGCTGAAATAATACTTAATGTACCAAAAAGAAAATGCCCTTTGACTTTAGAAAACTATCATCCAAAATGGACTGAAACCAAAATCATTCATCCCTTTGGGACACCGGGGGAATGGATGAAGGCTACTCTGCACAGCAGTTGGACGCATGAAGCATGGAAATATGACACAGTATTAATTGGAGGGACAATATCAACCAGTCAAAAGTATGACCACAGTCTTTTATGACTGGGTTGCTATCTTGTCTATTACTTTTAATTAACATTCTAAAATATTCAGGCTTTTATTTAAAAAAATGTCAAAAAGAATGCAAGAAATGCTTAAACACTTGCTTTGTGGAATGGAAGACCATGCCTCCATTCCAGCTCTGACATTCAGCCCTTAGGAATACATTAGTGCTGGATTTAGGTGCTGTTGTTAACATGGGTTGTAAACTAGTATATCGTTGTTACAGGGATGCAGACTATTTGTTGTGTAACATTTTTCTTGCAGGTGGTGAGCTAGAAATCATGCAATATTAATATTTTTCATATAGCATAAAAATGTGTAAACTGGTTGCACAACTACAAAGTATCAGCAGCACAGAGAGACATAAACTGGAACATTTTCTGCAGAAACACAGAAGGAGACCTTAAATGCCTCTGGTATTAGTGCACTGATAATGTATTTCTTTAGCAGGTAATAATTAATTAATTAGTGATCTTTAGAAAGCAACCTTCCCCCCCCCAGCCAAGCCCTTAGCCACTGTTCGTCCTCATAAAAACAATATAAAATACAACAAGAATGTTATAATAAAAAGTAAAATTCAAACAAATAAAACCAGTTTAGATGGGGGAGTGCAATAATAAAAAGAAATGGGGTCGAAGAAAGGTAAGAATATGGGGTGAACTAGTGATACAGGTCGTCCTTCAGGATAGTATGCCAACATTTTTATGGCTGACTTAGAACAACGCTTTCTCAGCTCTCGTCTCCTAATGCCCCTGCTCTACTTGCGCTACATTGATGACATCTTCATCATCTGGACCCATGGAAAAGAAGCCCTTGAGGAATTCCACCATGATTTCAACAATTTCCATCCCACCATCAACCTCAGCCTGGACTAGTCCACACAAGAGATCCACTTCCTGGACACTACGGTGCTAATAAGCAATGGTCACATAAACACCACCCTATATCGGAAATCTACTGACTGCTATTCCTACCTACATGCCTCTAGCTTTCATCCAGATCATACCACACGATCCATTGTCTACAGCCAAGCTCTACGATATAACCGCATTTGCTCCAACCCCTGAGACAGAGACAAACACCTACAAGATCTCTCAACCCAGAAGTCACCTACTACAAGACAGGCCCAACAAAGAAAATATCAGAACGCCATTAGCCATCACCTTCAGCCCCCAACTAAAACCTCTCCAACGCATCATCAAGGATCTACAACCTATCCTGAAGGACGACCCATCACTCTCACAGATCTTGGGAGACAGGCCAGTCCTTGCTTACAGACAGCCCCCCAATCTGAAGCAAATACTCACCAGCAACCACACACCACACAACAGAACCACCAACCCAGGAACCTATCCTTGCAACAAAGCCCGTTGCCAACTCTGTCCACATATCTATTCAGGGGACACCATCATAGGGCCTAATCACATCAGCCACACCATCAGAGGCTCGTTCACCTGCGCATCTACCAATGTGATATATGCCATCATGTGCCAGCAATGGCCCTCTGCCATGTACGTTGGCCAAACTGGACAGTCTCTACGTAAAAGAATGAATGGACACAAATCAGACGTCAAGAATTATAACATTCAAAAACCAGTCGGAGAATACTTCAATCTCTCTGGTCACTCGATCGCAGACCTAAGAGTGGCTATCCTTCAACAAAAAAGCTTCAAAAACAGACTCCAACGAGAGACTGCTGAATTGGAATTAATTTTCAAACTGGATACAATTAACTTAGGCTTGAATAGAGCCTGGGAATGGATGAGTCATTACATAAAGTAAAACTATTTCCCCATTTTATTTCTCCCCCCCACCCCACCCCACCCCCCACTGTTCCTCAGATATTCTTGTTAACTGCTGGAAATAGCCTACCTTGCTTGTCACCATGAAAGGTTTTCCTCCTTCCCCCCCCCCCCGCTGCTGGTGATGGCTTATCTTAAGTGATCACTCTCCTTACAGTGTGTATGATAAACCCTTTGTTTCATGTTCTCTGTGTGTGTATATCAATCTCCCCTCTGTTTTTTCCACCAAATGCATCCGATGAAGTAAGCTGTAGCTCACGAAAGCTTATGCTCTAATAAATTTGTTAGTCTCTAAGGTGCCACAAGTACTCCTTTTCTCTTATAACATGGGTTCAGATAATACCAGAGTTTAAGAATGGCACAGTATATAGGCTGGCTGCTCTTTTACTAGCCTTATCTTTTATTCCTATCAATGCTTTTTGCTTGCAAGCTACAGTGGCTCATGGAATTTCTAGAACCGTATGTCGCTTTCTATAAAGCCACAAGCTATCCAGCAAGTGACGGAACACCACAGTGTTTTGATTTTATAAAGCCAAAACTTTTGTTCAGCTAGATTAGTCTGCTCTTGCTCTTCATGGTATCTACATATATTTCACTTATCGTATATCAGTGAAATTCATGCAAGTGCACAGAGCCCATGCAAAGCTCTAAACATCCCTTACAGCCTACATTAGTCTTGTATTACTGCCTTATGTGGAGTGTCCATACAGACCCCAGAGTAGATATCACCAAGATAGCATAGTAATCATATCAGCTTGTTATGAATGTCATTGATATTCTGGTATTGATGCCCATTTAGGATCTGATTCTGCTGCCTTTATATAAATAATCTTCCTGGACTACTTGCATAAATAAGGTACCCAGAATTCCGTTATTAGTTAGCAGAAGTGGTTGTGGCAAAGAACATTTCTATCTTCACTGTATCAGGTCCTTCAACCTGAGTTCAAACAAGAACATCCGTTACAAGCAACAGATTCATTAGTGATGAAGTTATTATGGTGAGCAAATAGGAAATCAGTACTAAGACCCTCATAGGAACAGAAGGTCATCGGTGAGAAACTGAATACAGATTTTTATGCTTTATGTTGAGATTCTTCTGTGGTGTAATCCAGCATGACTGGCAATCACTGCTCAAGAGAAGAGGAGTTAGAATCAAGGGCTTTTAGAAATCAGGAGTAAGTCACGTTGGCAGGCTTGTGTTGGAAGATTACACAGTGCCTGCTTGCATTATATCTGACTTTAGCCTGAGCTGTTCATTCTGACATTTCAGCCTAAGTCCAACGACTATCCTTGGAGGAGTGAGCCAGCTGATCATAGAAAGCAACAGACTGAAGGGATTATTTTAACAACTGAGTACCGGTTGTTGATCTACGGGATCAATTTCTAATCTTTTCTTTTGCTGTGAACAGACAGCGAACCAGCATTCACGAAACATTGTGTAGACGAACACCTCTTCTTTGAGTAGTGATTCTGAGAACCAACCTCTTAGCTGGGAGGTGAACAATGAGAAGTCAGTTTCTCTGAATATTTTTTTTTCTATTTTCTGTGTGTGTGTGTGTGTGTGTGTGTCTCTCTCTCCAACACCATACTGACATACAGAAATTGCCACCTTGGATCTCATTAGGTGTCTGGATGACCTACAAAATTACTTTTTTAAATGGAAATTATGTGAGAGACTCTGGCTCTTATCATTGTGTGTCATGTTGGTAATTTATTACAGTGGGGAGCGCAGCAATATGGTGGAATTTCTTTTGAGAAATAGATTTTATAGTTCTCTAACTTTTTTAAAATAGAATTTTACAGTGATTGGCGCTGAAGAGGTGTTGTTTTTTTAATCTAATTGAGGAAAAGATACTAACCTTGTAATCAGCAATGCATAATTTAATGAAAGGAATCGGAAATCTTCAAGCAGTGTGATTTATCTGAGTCTGGGCCTGGGAGTCAGAACTTCTGGAGTCCAACCCTGGATCTATCACTAATCTGCTACATGACATCGGGCAAATTAATTAATGTCTCCATGTCTCAGTTTACTCATCTGTAAAATGGGCATAATTGTAATTCTTTACTTCACAGGGCTATCTTGGAAGGCTTAATTATTGTTTGTAATGCATTTTGAGCTCCTATATAAATTGCAGCATACTACAGTATGTATTTCTGTTTGTCTCTCTTTTTGAAGTCTTATGTTGTCCTTTACATTAACCGTATCCTTATGTGTGAAGCCGTTTTAGGCATATACTGTAACAGCTGTTTCCAAGAGCTATATTTTTTTATGTCACTAGATAGATTTAGGTCTATATTCTTGGAATAAACCCCACAGTTTTCTTTATAACAGAATAAGAATAGTGAACATTGTATTTTATTTCTGCAGGTGTGAGAAGCTGGCTGTAATAATTTTAGATATTTGTGGCATAGCCATATTTTCACAGAAATGGAAGAATGCAATGTACGGTATTCAGTTCAAGATAAAATACAATCTAGATATATCATTAAGGTAATTTTTACAAAATGACTTTTATGCTAAATATTATGAGAGCCAAAAATATGAAATCCCTATTCCTAATTATCTTGTCCAGCCATGGTGTAGATCTCAAAAGAGATGGTTAAATTGTGTTTATTATGCTCTGTTGGATATTACAAACAATTTTTTTTCTTTCTCAAGGGATGACTCATTTTTCATCCTTTTTCATGAATGAATCATCTTGCAAATCCTATGTATTTGTTCATCAGGAGATGCATTTAATGGGCATATGGGTGCAGTCAATTGCCTCTGTAACATTAGAACATTTAGCAATCTAAACAAATCATTTTCATGTGTTGCAGGTGCTGCCTATTAGAAGGAAAGATGTATTTTAATGTACTTTAATTAAAGTTTCAATTACTTTGGTTAGTATTCTGAAAAGAGACGAATGAGAAATGTTACTGGTTGTCATCCTCTGAGATCTAGAAAGTACCAATGGCCAGTAACCTCGACGGTGCCAATATTTTTCACATCAGCAAGTGCTGTACATCAGTGTAATGTTGTAAATCAAGCTGCAGATTTTACGAGGCTTAAGGCTTCCTCCTCACCACAGAATAGCCTGTTTGTCATGCTTTTCTTTCTTTTTCTTTCTTTCCTTCCCTTGTTGAGTCTGTCTTGCTTTGTGTATTATGAGCCATTTCAATAAATTGAAATGACCTCAATGAAAACAAGCTTAAATGGGATAAACATTTCCATAGAGAGCAACATCCTCATTTTTCTGCCCCCCTACTGCAAAATGAAAGAGGCATTCTCACACCACCTTGTCATGGGGCGAATACAATGACTTGTCATTTCACCACTAAAAATAAGCAGCGGGGCAACCTTCAGTGCAAGCGTGCACATTTATTGTATATTATTAAAAACTATTTTATGCTTGCTTCTAGCCAATTTGTACATTGCCTACTATATGAGGGCAAGGTAGAGATAAATGGCTTCATGGTTAGCACTGAAAAACTATTATAGTAAGGGCCCTTCAGCACCATGGCACTGGTGTTTCAATCGCGTTTCCATGCTGATTTTTATTTGCTGAAAAATCTAAAAGATGTATTTGTGAAGAGCACTAATACTTAGAGAAAATATTCATATCCAATAAAATATCAGTGTCAGTAAATAAGAAATAGGGGTCGATTCCTGGTCCTGTTAAAATCCATGGGAGTTTTGCCAGTGTCTTTATTATGTGTCTGATCAGGCTATAGGAAGCAAACCAGCTTGATTGTTTAGGTTTAAATAATATTTCAAAGGTGATTGTTATGGCTTAAATTAGGCCAGATTCCTGCAATCTAACAAAGTGGTGCTCTGTCAGTGTCTGCCATCTTGTGTTTCATAGTCTAAGCCTTGAGTTAAAAAATTATAAATCTCTAGCCCTTATGTTGCAAACAAAACCTTCCAGATTTGAACTAGGTGTAGCCGACGTGGTAATGTCTGCCTTAATCTAAAAGGAAAACTTTGTTGGGGTAAACTGTTGCCATTTACCTTAATAGAATGTTAACTCTGAAGCCTAATGACTGCCATTTAAATATCATTAAGTATTTAACTGGTGATCAAAGTATGCAAAGGAGAAAATTATATACTATATTATGAGAATGTGGCATCTTATTTTGGTGTCTCAGTTTATCATCACAAGTGAACAGAGTTTGCCACTTACATTTTCTGATCAAAACCTGTGGTGAATAACAATCCCTCTAGCTAGCTGCTTAAGTAAGTGGGAAGAGGAAACTAAGACTATTATTCCAGAATTCTGGAACATTTCACAAATTTTTGAAGTGAATTTGAAGGACCAGCTAATTAATTTTAGAGGAAAAATATGATTGCCTTGCAATAGTAAGTCTGTCTTTATTTTTAAATGTAACTCATGTTACCCCAATTTAATCCAGAGTAGCTCTGCATTTCTATCATTATGGTAATTATTATTTGGTTAATCTCAACAATATTTGGTTTATTGTAGAATTATGCAAAGAGATGAGGTCACCAGTTGCCTCTGATTTTTGTGAGGAAAAATCTCACACATTCATACTAAAGGATCTCCAGAAATTTTATGAAAATGCAGCACTAACTGAAATGTATTTTGAGCTGTCTCTCTGCACTGAGAGCCCATTATAATGATAATTTAACACCTGTATCACTGATTTCTGACAGTGCAACCCTGTAATCAGAGTTTGAAGCAATCACTATAGCAGTTATAATTTAGATTATCATTTAATATATAATAGCATTGGTTCTGAGGGGTTGGATCACAGAATTTAGCATCCCCACTAAACCATGATTGCAGTACTGGATGGTACATATCAGATCTTTTTTAGTCCTGAAAGGTAGCCAGGCTTGACGGAGTTCTGTGGATTCTCCATCCTTTGGCCGTATGACACTATACAGAGGTCTGTCATGCTGTGTTTGTCACAGTCTTTCTGGTAGTTTTGTTTAAAATGGGGCCCCTTAGACACTGTTAATTGTCCTCCAGGCCATATTTCTATATAATAGTCAGAATAATTCAGTAAATCTGGAAGTGTTACAGGAAGAAAGTTTATTAATGTGACATTCCAGGTATTTCTCATTGAGGAAATATTATAGCCAAGCACACTCTGTCAACACTAGTCTATTTGCCTTCCATTCTTACAATACCAAGTACAGCAACATTGGCCCCTGTTCAGAAAAGGTTTTTGGCTAAGGGGGGCGTTAAAGGGCTTTCCCTCAACCCTCCCACTTCCCTTGTTCTTGCCACACAGACAGAAAGCAACAGAAGACCAGAAGTCTGAAGCACAGACAATGCAATGTTTATTGGGGTTAGTTTCCAAGCAAGCATATTCCAAAGCCCTTCACACCAGTCGGACTTATCTCTATACACCAGTACAGTCTGTTCTGTTCCCAGCTCTAACACCGCAAAGCATTTACCCCGTTTCCTCCTTTCCAACTCTGACGCTGCAGAGCATTTACCCATGTTCCCCTTCCCAGCTCTGACACCGCAGAGCCTTGCCTGTGTCCCTGTTTCCCGTTTCCTATTCCCTGTTCCCGTACTACCTCCCCCTTAGCAAACATGATTCCAATTTCCTTTTCACTTCTTGTTTGACCCCAGTTTATATAGTAATATTCTCAGTGACACTTTAACCAATCATTGTACTGAAATTTAATTAACCAATCCTAACATATTGTAACAAAATTCTCTAACCAATTATATTCCACTACCCTAATTAACTTGCACCTAGCAAAATTAATTATACAGCAGACCGAAACAATTACAGAACCAGATAGATTAACAATAGAAAAGTGGGGGGCCTTAAAGGTAAAACAATACAGAAATGAGGGTTTCACAGCCACAACCATTGATAAGTGATTTATTGCCAGACAGGATGCTATCAAACTAAGTTTTCTTTAACCATCTTTATCTAGTGGTTATAGGCATTATCAGGACAGGATTGTATTCCTAACAGCCCAATAGCACCTTATTTCAATGAGATTGGTTTGGAATGTGAGGATGTGACCGTTCACTTCCCAGCTTATGGCTGCCTCTGCTGCTTAGTGAAAGGCCTTAGCCTAAGAACAAGGCCTAAGACTATCCTAGTGAGAGAAGGCCCATACACAGGTGGACTTGTGATTTTGATTCTTTGTTTTATACTTCTATAACTAGCTCAGTGTTAAAAATACACCTAAGTTCTTAAAGTATAGGCCTTTACAGGCAGGCCTGAATATCTGTGTTCTAACTGGAGGCAAGAAAGAATTGACACAGACCAGTTGCCTTGGGCACCATTCCGCCCTTGGCAATCTGGAGGTCTTGGGAATAGGGCAAAGGCACCTGTGGCTCTTAGCATATTTGTCCATTGCATTGGCCATGCTCTGTCAGTTCTTTGGGAGTTTGTTAGGGAAGGTCAAAATATGCAGTTCTTTTTGAAAGTGGATGGACCTGGCCCGTTCACTTTTTGGCAGGGGCCCCAACCCTCAACTTCCCCCGGAGGACCCGCCCCCCTGGCCAGGCTGGCAGTTGGAGCCCAGCTGGGGAGACTGGGCAACTGTCGGGTGCCCCGGACCCTCCACCTGCCTGGGGTGGGGGCGTCGAGAGTAGCCTCCGGCCTGTGTCCGCGCCCTTCAGCCCCCACTCTTACCTAGACCCAGCTCCAGCTGCGGGCCTGTGGCCTGGCCATGGGCCAGCTGTGGGGAGCCTACAGAGCGGGGACATGGGCCGGGGGCTGCTCTTGACCCCCTCACCCAGGGCGGGTGGACGGTTCGCAGCACGGCTCCCCACAGTTGCCTGTGCGGCTCTTACCATGGGTGGGCGGTGACTCCTCAGTTGGAGCCTGATCCAGGTGGGAGGCGGGAGCAGCTGTGTGGAGTTGCGGGCCCTCCTGTCCTGGGCGGGGGGCCTGTGGGGCAGGGACATGGGCTAGGAGCTGCTCTTGACACCCCAACCCCCCAGGCAGGTGGAGGGTCCACAGCTCCCACCCAGCTCTGGCGTCCAGCTTGGCTAGGATGTGTGGCCTCGGGCAGAGAGGAGGGGCGGGGGCCCTGACCCCTCCTCTTTTGGGCAGGCTCTGCCGCCTTTGCAAAGAGCGGCTACACTGCGTGCCTTGCAGCGGCAAGGCTTTAGTGGCATGCCTGTGGTGCTGTAAGCTGCGCAGTGTAAACATATTTCAGAGTAGCAGCTGTGTTAGTCTGTATTCACAAAAAGAAGGGGAGTACTTGTGGCACCTTAGAGACTAACAAATGGTGGGGGGTAATAGGAGCCTATATAAGAAAAAGACCCCAAAATCAGGACTGTCTCTATAAAATCGGGATATCTGGTCACCCTATCCCCAGATGAATTCATCACACAACGGTGCCCGGTTCTTTGCACACTAAATGAGGCAGGGGTCCTGTGGAAAAACATAACAGGTGACCACATAAAGATACTATCATAACTAGTGATACCCAAGAACAAATGGGTATAAACTGGCCACCAGGATGTTTAGACTTGAAATTAGATGAAGGTTTCTAAACATCAGAGGAGTGAAGTTTTGGAATAGCCTTCCAAGGGAAGCAGTGGGGGCAAAAGATCTATTTGGCTTTAAGATTCTACTGGATAAATTTATGGAGGAGATGGTATGATGGGATAATGTGATTTTGGTAATTAATTGATCTTTAAATATTCAGGGTAAATAGGCCTAATCCCCTGAGATTGGACATTAGATGGATGGGATCTGAGTTACCCAGGAAAGAATTTTCTGTAATATCTGGCTGGTGAATCTTGCCCATATGCTCAGGGTTTAGCTGATGGCCATATCAGGGGTCGGGAAGGAATTTTCCTCCAGGGCAGATTGGAAGAAGCCCTGGAGGTTTTTCGCCTTCCTCTGTAGCATGGGGCATGGGTCACTTGAGGGAGGATTCTCTGCTCCTTGAAGTCTTTAAACCATGATTTAAGGACTTCAATAGCTCAGACATAGGGGAGGTTTTTTGTAGGAGTAGGTGGGTGAGATTCTGTGGCCTGCGCTGTGCAGGAGGTCGGACTAGATGATCAGAATGGTCCCTTCTGACCTTAGTATCTATGAATCTATGAATCTATGTCCCCTTCAAGAGTTTTCCTTCAAAAGCGATGACTTTTCCCTTAGCTCATATCCTTAAGGCAAGTGTGGCTACTGCTAGAATTGTTCATACTATCATATTTTACAGAGTAATATTTATTTAGGTATTATTGAACTATTTCTGCCCTCCAATCTGCTGCACCCACAAGTCTATGCAGCTGGAAAGGTAGCAGAATCTGTTTGGTTCTGCTGAGCAGTGCTGAATGCAGGGTGCAGAAAACCTGTATGGGAAGTATGTTCCACTTTGTGCTGCCCCAGGAATTCCATTCCCCTTAATGGTGAGATAGGAGGCTGAGAGGAGGTGAGAAGTGTAGTCAGTGAATTCAAAGCTCCCCAAATTCAAAGCTCCCCAAATCCGCATGGGTAAAGGATTGAGCAGCTACCACAGTTCTGAAGATGTGGTAGTAGCTACAGAGCAGCTTCACTAAGGCCCAGATCCTCAAAGGTATTTAGGTGCTTTTTGAAAATACCACTATGTGCCAAATTCTATCTCGAGGTGTCTAAATACCTTTGAAAATCTGGCCCCAAGTGTGTAAAACAGCTTTGAAAATGGGACTTAAGATTTTTAAAAAATTTTATCCATAGTCATTACATAAAGACAAAGATCCATCATAAACAAACAGTAGACAAGCACAAAATTGCATTCTTTCCCATTTATATTTCAGAGTTTACATCCTGTCCAGTTTCTCAAATGGAGAACACAGACTGCAATGAATTGTTTCATAATTAAGGATCCTGTTATTTGTGGAGTTAGAAGATATTAATGTCTTATCCAATTAGAATAGAAACTACTTCTTTTGTAGTTTCTATTGATAAACAGCTTAGATTAGTCTTTGAGAAATGCAGGAAGGAACTGGCTTATATGTCACTTGCTCAATACTGCAGTAGCAAACGGAGCAAAAATTTGTTTTATTTTTCCAACTTCATGAGATCAATCCCAAAAATAAATATCTTGCAATCTGAAATCACTTCAACAAAGCTTTGAATGCATGGTAATAATAGATCACACTTGTGCTAGTTATTCCCAGCCGGGCCCTTAGCCATATTATTTGCATTTTGTCTTTGCTCACAACTAGCCTTATGTTCTTGTTAGAGCTATAACACTTGCTGTTGCAAAGAAAGGAGGCTATCTGTATTCTCAGCATTCTGGGACAGAATAAAGGAGCAAACACTTCTGCACAAAGCTCCTTTGAGCTATTTAATTTACTTTTTGACAAAAGGGAAGATGACATTGAGCACTCAACAAAGAACAAAAGTTATTTCTTAAAACAAGAAATACAGATGATAATTCAATCATTAGGAAGAAATTCTATTGTGTTCAGGAAAACTCCACTATTCCTTATTTATTACTGACTGTGAACGTCCCACCAGTAGGGGACTTCTGTAACTGTGATGCTGGGTTTTGTTTTTTAAGCAAGCATACTTATAAAAAATCTACTTTTAAAAAAGCAATAACATGTGAATTCCACTCATTCCTTCCATCTAATAAAAACTAACTTGGACCAGAAACAAATAAAAGAATTATCAGCAGGGGGAAAAAAATTGCTCTTCCCACTATATTGAACATTTGTATCTTACCTTCATCTTTATATCTTTCTATTCCCCTGACTTCCTTTTAATAAAGATTAGGTAGCATTGACGCAAAGCAGTTTAAGATAGATAGTGGCAACTAATGAAATCCCACTGTCTGGCTTGTCAGAGAGACACCTCAAATAGCAAATTTAGAGAAATAATAGTTACATCAGGTACCAGTACATTTAGAAGTGTTAGAAGCAGTGATGTTTCAGGAGCAATGTCTTAGTGTTGGCCAGTTAGTTTTGGGCTAAATTATAATGTCATGTTATCCCCAAAGGACCATTTCTAGTGACTGTACTTTTAGGAATCCCATCTGTCAAGTTATTGTTGGCCCCATTTTATCAAGATACTCTAGCACCTGCCTCACTTTCCCAGAGCTGAAGAAGAGCTCTTTGTAAGCTTGAAAGCTTGTCTCACTCACCAACAGAATTTGGTCCAATAAAAGATATTACCTCATTCACCTTGTCTCTTGCTTTAAGTATGTAAGTAGTCCCATAGTTAATGTGTGGAATGTATTGCGATGGACAATGGACAGAGGAATGGTGTCTACTTTGTTATACCTCTTTATGTCTTACCTTTTTGTAACACCCACAGTTTTGAAGGCTTTTTGGCATTGGTCCAAATAAATGGATTAGATTGTAAACTGTCTGGGTATGAATGTGTGCATACAGATCACAGGAAATTGGTGCCTCATCCTGACTGGGGCCTCTGGGCACTCCCATACTACAATAAAGAAAGAATAAACACTTCTTTGTTTGCTTGAAAGACATCTCTCCATCCTAGTTCAACTTGCCACTGAGGTGATCCATGGAAGCACCCTGAGGCTACATCTACACTACAGCCTGGAATGACGGTCTGAGATGGATCCACTGGCAGTCGATTTAACGGGTCTAGTGAAGACCTGCTAAATTGACAGCAGATACTCTCCTGTCAACTCCTGTACTCTACCTCTGATGAGAAGAGTAAGGTAAGTCAATGGGAGAGTTTCTCCCATCGACCACCCACGGTTTAGACCCCCCAGTAACTCGACCTAAGGTACGTTGACTCCAGTGACGTTATTCACATATCTGGAGTTGCGTAGCGCAGGTTGATTTACCACGGTAGTGTAGGCATAGCCTGAGATACTAGATGCCTAGGCATCAGAAGGAAATTGGATATGCTCACATGTGTAGGCTTGACATATCATATCCAGTAGAGGGCAGTAGTAAGGGAACAAGTCAGTAGTACATTACATAAGATAGACATTTGTATGATATTTATCACCTGTGGTAGATGAGCATCTTACAGATTCTAGAAATAAAGGATCTCTCTCTTTCTTTCTCTCTCTCTTGTTTGTTGGTAGGTTTTTGGTTTTTTTAATAAATACTGTGGCTGAAGGCGTGAGTTTATATGTATATAAATGAGTTTATATGTATATGTAATTCTGAAGGTAGTGAGGTTTGTGGTCACTCTCTCTAACTTGCAGCAATGAGTTCCAGAGCTAGGAGCCAGCCATTGAGGAAGCTCTATGTGATGTGCTCATGAGCCTCTCTTTTGTGGTTTGAGAGTTCTGTTTTTCCGTACGAATGTATCTATTGTGGGAGGTCGTGATCATGGAGACTACAGCAAAGTGTGAAACTGTGATCCAAGACTGCCTTCAGGAAGGCATAGATTCATAGATACTAAGGTCAGAAGGGACCATTCTGATCATCTAGTCTGACCTCCTACACAATGCAGGCCACAGAATCTCGTCCACCCACTACTACGAAAAACCTCACCTACGTCTGAGCTACTGAAGTCCTCAAATCATGGTTTAAAGATTTCAAGGAGCAGAGAATCCTCCCTCAAGTGACCCATGCTACAGAGGAAGGCGAAAAACCTCCAGGGCTTCTTCCAATCTGCCCTGGAGGAAAATTCCTTCCCGACCCCAAATATGGCGATCAGCAAAACCCTGAGCATATGGGCAAGATTCACCAGCCAGATACTACAGAAAATTCTTTCCTAGGTAACTCAGATCCCATCCATCTAATATCCCATCTCAGGGGATTTGGCCTATTTACCCTGAATATTTAAAGATCAATTAATTACCAAAATCACATTATCTCATCATACCATCTTCTCCATAAACTTATTGAGTTTAATCTTAAAGCCAGATAGCTCTTTTGCCCCCACTGCTTCCCTTGGAAGGCTTTCCAAAACTTCACTCCTCTGATGGTTAGAAACTTTTGTCTAATTTCAAGTCTAAACTTCCTGGTGGCGAGTTATACCCATTTGTTCTTGTGTCCACATTGGTACTGAGCTTAAATAATTCCTCTCCCTCTCCGGTATTTGTCCCTCTGATATATTTATAGAGAACAATCATATCTCCCCTCAACCTTCTTTTAGTTAGACTAAACAAGCCAAGCTCCTTGAGTCCCCTTTCATAAGACAAGTTTTCCATTCCTCGGATCATCCTAGTAGCCCTTCTCTGTACCCATTCCAGTTTGAATTCATCCTTTTTAAACATGGGAGACCAGAACTGCACACAGTATTCCAGGTGAGATCTCACTAGTGCCTTGTATAATGGTACTAAAACCTCCTTATTCCTACTGGAAATACCTCTCCTCATGCATCCCAAAATCACATTAGCTTTTTTCACAGCCATATCACATTGGCAGCTCATAGTCATCCTATGATCAACCAATACTCCAAGGTCCTTCTCTTCCTCCGTTACTTCTAATTGATGCGTCCCCAGCTTATAACTAAAATTCTTGTTATTAATCCCTAAATGCATAACCTTACACTTCTCACTATTAAATTTCATCCTATTACTATTACTCCAGTTTACAAGGTCATCCAGATCCTCCTGTATGATATCCTGGTCCTTCTCTGAATTGGCAATACCTCCCCGCCTTGTATCATCTGCAAACTTTATTAGAACGCTCCCACTATTTGTGCCGAGGTCAGTAATAAAAAGATTGGTCCCAAAACTGATCCCTGAGGAACTCCACTAGTAACCTCCCTCCAGCCTGACAGTTCACCTTTCAGCAGAACCCGTTGTAGTCTCCCCTTTAACCAATTCCTTATCCACCTTTTGATGTTCATATTGATCCCCATCTTTTCCAATTTAACTAAATTCTCCATGTGGCACAGTTTCAAGTGCCTTACTGAAATCGAGGTAAATTAGATCCACTGCATTTCCTTTGTCTAAAAAATCATCTGTTACTTTCTCAAAAAAGGAGATCAGGTTGGTTTGTCACAATCTACCTTTTGTAAAACCATGTTGTATTTTGTCCCATTTACCATTGACTTCAATGTCCTTAGCTGCTTTCTCCTTCAAAATTTTTTCCAGGACCTTGCATACTACAGATGTCAAACTAACAGGCCTGTAGTTACCTGGATCACTTTTTTTTCCTTTCTTAAAAATAGGAACTATATTAGCAATTCTCCAATCATATGGTACAATTCCTGAGTTTACAGATTCATTAAAAATTCTTGCTAATGGGCTTGCAATTTCAGGTGCCAATTCCTTTAATATTCTTGGATGAAGATTATCAGGGCCCTCCGATTTAGTCCCATTAAGCTATTTGAGTTTCGCTTTTACCTCAGATATGGTAATATCTACCTCTATGTCCTCATTCCATTTCTCATGCTACCATTATCCCTAAGATCCTCTTTAGCCTCAATTAAAGACTGAGGCAAAGTATTTATTTAGATATTGGGCCATGCCTAGATTATCCTTATCCTCCACTCCATCCTCAGTGTTCAGCGGCCCCACTTCTTCTTTCTTAGTTTTCTTCTTATTTATATGGCTATAAAACCTTTTTACTATTGGTTTTAATTCCCTTTGCAAGGTCCAACTCTACTTGACTTTTAGCCTGTCTCACTTTATCCCTACATTTTCTGACCTCAATAAGGTAGCTTTCCTTGATGATCCCTACCATCTTCCACTCCCTCTATGCTTTCTGCTTCTTCTTAATCACCTCTCTAAGATGCTTGCTCATCCAGCTTGGTCTACAACTCCTGCTTAATGAATTTTTTCCCCTTTCCTGGGATACAGGCTTCCGATAGCTTCTGCAGCTTGGATTTAAAGTAATCCTAGGCCTCCCCTACCTTTAGATCCATAAGTTCTTGAGTCCAATCCACTTCCCTAACTAATTTCCTTAATTTTTGAAAGTCAGCCCTTTTGAAATCAAAAACCCTAGTTGCAGATTTATTTTTGTTAATCCTTCCATTCAGTCTGAACGGAATTGGCTCATGATCACTTGAACCAAGATTATCCCCTACAACCATTTCTTCTATGAGGTCCTCACTACTCACCAAAACCAAATCTAAAATGGCATCCCCTCTAGTCGGTTGAGCAACTACTTGATGAAGGAATCCATCAGCTATCGCATCTAGGAAAATCTGAGCCCTATTATTATTACTAGCACTGGTCCTCCAGTCTATATCTGGGAAGTTAAAGTCTCCCATGATCACGCAGTTTCCATTAGTATTTACTTTATTAAAAACATTAAAAAGGGCTCTATCCATATTCAAATTAGATCCCGGAGGTCTATAGCACACCCCAAGCTCTATCGTAGGAGATGCTCTACTAGTTATCTTCCCCAATGTAACTTTTGCCCAGACGGACTCTGTCTTATCCATTGCATCGCTTCTTATTTCTTTACATTCTACCTCATCATTGATATACAATGCTACTCCACCACCTTTACCTTTATTTCTGTCTTTCCTAAACAGCACATACCCTTCAATACCTGTAGTCCAGTCATGACTACTATTCCACCATGTTTCTGTTATCCCTATAATATCAGGTTTCACTTCCTGCACCAATAGCCCTAGTTCCTCCATTTTGTTACCTAGGCTTCTCGCATTGGTGTACAAACATCTTAATTTTTGCTGTTTGGCCTCGCTCACATTTTTTACCCTATTAGGCACAGTCATTCTACAGCCAGTATAACCTATTAGACTAATATCCACACTGCCCTTCCTCCTTATATATATTCTCCTACCCACAGCTGTATCCTTTCTTACTTCGTCTTCTTCCCTCTCAATGCTAAAATCCGGCGTGGAGATTACCTGGACATCTCCCAACCGTCTTCCCCCAAATTCCTAGTTTAAAGCTCTCTTTATCAGTTGTGCCAGCCTCCATCCTAGAAGTCTGTTTCCTTCCCTACTCAGATGAAGTCCATCCCGAGAGAACTGTCCTCTGTCCGTGAATGCCTCCCAGTGGCCATACATCCCAAAGCCCTCCTTATAGCACCACTGCCTAAGCCATCTGTTGATAGTCATAATCTTGTCACACCTTTGTTGCCCTTCTCTAGGAACAGGCAGAATCCCACTGAAGATCACCTGAGCCTCGATTTCCTTAAGCGTCTTTCCCCAGCCTAGCATAGTCTCCCTTAATACTTTCCAGCGAGACTCTAGCCGTATCATTAGTTCCCACATGAAGGATAATTAGGGGAACAGCTCAATGCAATACAATCTCTACTTAATGGGCTGAAAAACAATAAAGACCCATTTTAAAACTACACGAATATAACATTTTATTTAAAAATGTTATAGTTCTCTTTGATTCTTCTAAGGAAATGTACTTGGGCAGCTGGATTAAATGACACTGCTCTGGTACTGCATACTCAGCAGTTGCTTTTCTGACATAACAGGCTACAGGATTTAAATAAATGTCATCTCTACATGCTTATAGCTAATACTCATCCACAAAGCATAAGATAAGTGTTTTAAATAATTTCCCTATTGAAAATCAATAATTTCATTCACTTATTATGAGCACAGTATGTGACACAGAAAATGGAATAAAATTTGCATTACATTTTCTTCAAGGACTCTTTAAGGAGCCACAAACAGTGCAGAGCCATTTTCTCCCCTAGATCTTTTATGAAAGATTTGAAAGACTTAAGTCTTTTAAAACCACTTCCGTATGCCATCTGCATGCATTTTTTATTTATCGTTAATGTAACAGCATGGGGAACAGTGTTGTGGACAATATGTGCTGTATGTGGAAATAAGCAAATAGAAGGTCTGTAACTGGGGAGATCAAACTGTAATTACTACTTTTTCGTTCCTTAATATAATATTTTGATTCCTTTTAATGCTCTACAAAGGGTGTTGTATCAGATTATTGCTAGCCTTTGAAAGGTCCATTTAGGGTCTATAATTAGGAAAAAGCAGGGAAGGCCACCACTTTCTTTTTATTTGAGTTGTGAGATTATAGTTAACCTTTTCAAATGTTGGATGCTATTTTGACTGTAACACTATAAATTATATACAGCCTGATGACGCTCAGAAGGATTTAATTTGAAAAGTTCAGCTTCATACTGCTTTGGAAGTCTTGTGATCAAACCAGATGTTATTTCCAAAATAAATGATCACTGTTGTCAAAACACAATGGGCTAGATCATGAGGTGGAGTAGGTGGCTGTGGGACTGCCTCTGGGAAAGCCAGTTTTGCAAAAGGGAACATCACACAGCCAGGTGTTCTACCTTGACTGCCCCCCTTCCACATCACAGTTTGTGGAAACAAACTTTCAGTCCCCTGTATGTCTTGGAGAGGAACTTCCACATTGTCCGGAGGCAAGGGATTTATGGCCCATTGTATCAACTTGGGCCAAATTCATCCTTAGAGTAACTACTGATGTTAATGGAGTTACACCAGGGGGGAATCTGGCACAATATGCACAGTATACTTCTGCTTAGCTACATTGCTTTTGCCAGTATTGTGAAGCTTAAGTTTACCATTTTCTATTAACAAAATGGCATTTTAAAATACTGTGGTCAAGATTCTCCATTGCCTTGCACCTTGGGTATCATTTACAGTTGTGCAAGGTGGGTGTGAAATGCTACCAAAGAAAAATGGAAGCCATTTTGACCCACTTTGCACAGATGTAAATTACCTCTGAAGGCAGAAGACGGTGGAAAATAAGGCCCTTTAAGTCTAAAAGAACGAGAGCTGTGCATTTTGGGAAAAGATGAGCTATGCATACAAAGGAAACATGGAGAACCATTTGGCAACAACCATTTCTTAAGAAAAGGCTATGTGAGTAGAAGGAAAATGGTAACTATTTAATGTTTTTTACTGAATAAAACATCATGAAGTTTCATTCCTCAATGGAATCAGCTTGTGTGTTGACAAAAACAGTACCACTACCTGCACCCCTATTGTTTACATTAGATTTTCATTTGCTGCTTCTGCACACTTGACTAAACTGACTTCATAGGTAACCTATGCATCTTCCTTTGTTCAGGCTCACTGAATGCAATTCAGCATTCATATAAAGGTCATCAGAAAACTGTGGAATTCCTATGGAATTTAATTTCTGTGGAAGAGTGCTGAGTATGAAGGTTCATAAATTGTTACGGAGAAGATCATGTGTAGTGGCGTTTGTTCTGAAGGTGACAGGGATGATACGTTGTTTACTGTAACACTGTTTAATGTGGTGGTTATTGCTTCCCCTAAACTATATATGGCCAAGATTTTCAAAAGTGACTAGTGATTTTGGGTGCCTTAATTTGTGGGTGCCCAATAGGAGATGCCATGAAGGGGTCTGATTTTCAGAGGGTGAGTGTTTAGCATTTTCTGAAAATCAGAATCCTTTAAAAATGCTTTGAGTTGATCACACAAAAAAGTGTCACCTCAAGTCATTAATTACTTTGAAAATCTAGGCCTCTTTGTGATTTAATAATTGACAATTTATCAGTGATGAAAGTTACATTAGAGGTATATATGCTGATTTCATCTGTCCATATAATAAATTTTAAAAAAAGAAAAACCATCACAAGTGCCATGGTTCTGAGCTAGCTCAGTACTTTTGTGAACAGACTGCTCAGAACCAAAGAATATTAAACACAATCCCTAGACACATGAGATTGTGTTAAGGATGGAATAAGAAGCCTTAACTCCGTAGTTCCTGGCTTTTGTTAGATTATTTTTACACAGCTTTTGTGTTTAAAGAGGATTATTGCACATATGGTCAATAAGATCACACAGTCTTTTCAGACCTTTGTACTACCTTGAGGTGCAACAAAATGAGTTCGAGGATGGACTGAAAAGCTGCATCTCTGAGTTTCTTGACTTTTGTAGGTTTAAATGAGAACCTGTTACAATTTTTAACAATGTTCTTCTCATTATTTTTAACATGAATGGAAAAAGAGGTGGGGAAAATCCCACAAAAAGAATAAAGAAAATCTGATATTGAAAGGCCCTGATCTGATTTCAATCATTCTTCAGTTCTTCCATGGTGATCAGAAGAGATCCTTCAGAGCTATTTTGATCTTGGTTGAAGTTCATGAGACACTGCCATTTAATTTCACTGAGATCTTAATGGAACCATTATGGTTCTTCCACTGTAATCATATTCATAAATTCTAAAGACATCATGGTATATTGTGCCAATACATACTACTAAGGAAATCCTTCATGCACAGATCATTGACATGATGGACTATAATGGCTTTCGGAGTGCTTCTATAGTCTATTGTATCAATGCCTACTGAGGCTGACTTTAATACACTGATCCAAGCACATAGGGTAATTCTACGTATTAAAAATCCTGATGAAGTTTTTGATGGTAAGCAATCATTTTGTATGCACTGTTCATTTTATTTATAGTGCAAAAGTGATTAATATAAACTAGGGACAGATACAACGGTCACATTTTCACTTAAAACAATTAAACTGTCTTTTTTGTACTAGACTGCAAAAACCATCTAAAACCAACATTTTTATTTTTTTCCATCCCTCCTCTAATTTAAAAACAGAAAGAATAGGAGAAAAATGGCGCTACCTCTTGTGGACACATCTCACTATTGTCTAATTTATATGTAGTATCTAGAAATTACAGTAATAGGCATTTTAAAATTGCAGATTAGATTAAATGGGACTAAATTAGAAACATAGGAATATCCATACCATCCATTGGGCTAACCCATCCAGTATCCCATCTCCTACTGTCATCAGCAGTAGAGGACTCAGTGGAACAAGAAAGAAACTCTGCAGCTGGCAATTATGGA
This sequence comes from Dermochelys coriacea, assembly GCF_009764565.3. NCBI lineage: Eukaryota > Metazoa > Chordata > Testudines > Dermochelyidae > Dermochelys > Dermochelys coriacea. Next base: position 66,634,526 of record NC_050068.2, read on the forward strand.
ATAATCTGCCTACAAGGAAATTTCTTCCTAACACCTATTAGTCAGTTGTTTTATCCCCTCAAACATAAAGGTCATTATCCCATCCAAACTTTTTTTCCCTTTATTTTTATGATAGGGTGGAACAGAACAAAGGGGGTGGCCATCGTGAGAAATTCCCTAGCTATCACCTGAGCTGGAACAAAGGCTGTACTGGGGAAAGGATTGTGCCCAGACTGGGAAGGTGACCAGTGTGTGAAATAAATGTATTGAAACATCTCTGAGGGTGAAGGGGATGTGCGAGCTGAGGGATGTGCTAGCCACTGCTTCCCACAGCCCCCATTGGCCTGGAATGGTGAACCATAGCCAGTGGGAGCTGCGATCGGCTGAACCTGTGGATGCTCTAGGTAAACAAATTGTCCTGGCCCACCAGCGGATTTTTCCTGATGGGCCACGTGCCAAAGGTTGCCGATCTCTGCACTATACCATTTAAAAAAAAAAATCAGCGTAGACAAGCCCTCAGGCAACATTTCCTCCTCTTGACCATTAATCTTAAAACATAGCAGCCAGGTGGGGAATAGTGGCAGTTGTGCACTCATGTCTATATTGCAGCTCCTGTGCAAGGATAGAAATGCAGCTTGTCTTCATAAAGGTTATGATCCTGATACACTGAAGTCAACTGGGTGTGTTGCTTTTTATTTCAGTGAGAGCAGGATCTGACCTATATAGCAATTCATGACTAGCTTCACTCAAATTTTGAGGCCCTGAACTAATCTCTAGATATTTAAATTAAATACTAAAAGGAAATTTCACACACACATACACACACCCCGCCCCAACCACAAAGCATGATTCCAGTCATGCAACTGTCGATGACTGAAACTCATGACTAATTGATTACCTAAAATTTACTTGCTAAAATTCCTTTGGAGATTCAGATTAGCAGACTGCATAAGTGTTTAGAGAGAGAAAAGAGAGAGAGTTACCATGGCAGTTTAAGACAATAAATATGAAAATATAAATGGTATAATCCACATTCATCTGTCTGGTGTATATGTAGACCAAACACTAACCCTCCCCCACAAAACAAAAAATCTTCAACAAATTAAACCAAAAAGCAAAATTAAACTTTAACAGAACTTGACCAAATGCTGAACAAAATAAATGTCTTGGCCTGTCCCTTGATGTGTTGCTAATTTTGGCTGTGGTAGATGCACGAAGGGGGAACAAATTTCAAAGGCCTCAGATGGAAAGTCCTGCTACCAGTTTTATCTTAGGAAGTTCCCTGCCTTGCCTCACAGAGTTTTACCTTGGGAATTGAGAACAAGAGCATTCCAGTGCTCTCAAGTGCTGTAACAAGCGCCTATATGGGTCCCAGACCATATTTGTTGACCATTTGGTGCTTTAAAAACACCGAACAACAAGAAGCTGAACTGCACCCAGAAATTAATAGAAAAACAGTACAGAAATTTATGTACCCATTCATGGTGTGTGTGAATGGTTGTCTGTTGCACTTTCTGATGTAGCCCTAAGCAAAGGATGAGCGTTGGCTTCCTGGAAGTGTTAAGAAGCATTATGAACTACCTCTGCTATGGGATGATCTAGGAGTACCAGTAGATCGAGTAGGAGCTCTGGGAACTTTTGGCTAAAGATGAACATACACCTTGAGAGAAATGTGTATAGCCATATAGTTCCAGATCAACACTGTCATCAATCAACAAGCAACACTCTGTCTTCTCAGTAAGTCGCATCCAGTTTGCTTTCATCCAGGTCACTGTCTCACCCAGATACTGTGAACATAATGAAACACTAGAACTGGAATATGTTGAAAAGAAAATGTAAGGCTGAGTATCTCAGCATGCTGATGATACTGTAGTGCCCAGCGTCTCAGTCTCGCACACATATTAAACACGACAGGTGACAAGATGGAAAGCTGCTAGACCCTGCGTGTAAGACTTCTTGGCTTAGATAATCAGTTGTCCTACACTACCCTCTGGGATGTCTCTGAACAGAGGGGGAAAGCAATAAGAACATGGAACAGAATAGCTCCACTTTCTCTGCTAAAAGCCAGAGGGAAAGCTCCCCCTTCCTTACTTGGGAGGAAAGGACTTGCAGGGGAATCTGATATGTGAGTAGCATCAAAATCTTGTGCCTGACTTGGAAGTTTCTGGCCCTTCTAATCTTCCCACCCACAGATTGAGAAGCAGCAGCTGATGATGGGAGATCAATAAACTAGGGGTTCTCTATATTCTTCTGAGGGAGGATATGTTAATCTATTAGCTCCTCCTTTCTCAGTCTTGTGTGACAGAGACCACAATGCCAGCTTTCCTTTTTTGTTGGGGGGAAAGACCAGAGCTATGCAACCAGATTTTCCACTGAAGATGGATTTTGGAATGTCTTTAAAGCTCCTGAAAATTCAACCTGAGAATTTAAAAATGTCCTGAGGAAGAACTGCTGGCTACTCCTACACATTTTCTTTGTTTTTTCATTACTTTACATTTCCCATTGAGCCTAAATAACAGCATTTATAAGAATGGGGATGCAGAGCACCAGGAATGTGCCCACTACCTAGCTCCTCAGGCTGTGCACAAATACATCCATACAGCACGCACGCACGTGCACACACACACATATATTTGTTTCACTGGCTTGCATGGGGACAGGACATTTTTTTAGATACATTTTATTCTTGTTTCTCCAGTCCCATTTTCACATAACATCAAGACCTCTGACAGACACCAAAATTGTCTCCTGCTCTGATTCTGATCTGCTTTAACCACTAGCTCTGAGACGAAGGAAGAACCCCTGTGCTTTCACCTCAAAGCTCCCATAAGAAGTCAGTAGTTTTCCATGGTCAACTCTATTAGGTCTAATAACACCAGCCTGGGAAATGTGTCTGGCTTCATTACTGGAGACCGTCAACAATCTGCATGAAGATAGCTTCAGCTCCATACCCAGGTTTACAACCAGATTGGCATCTCTGGCATCAAACTGTTGCTGAGCTACTCCATCACCACTGAGCTTACACAGCTGAGGAGGCAAGATGTCAGGGGCAATTGATCAGTAAGGATAGAATTGTCTTTGGTTTTACGACCTATCAGAGGAACAAGACCAAAAGCAATGACACAAAGATAATTGTGGAGGTTGGTAAGCAGTAGAGAGGGTTAAATACACAGGGGGCATACTTGCCTGTATTGAGGAAAAAAATTATATTATATAAATGCAGAGTTACTTTTCTAACAAGGATGTGGCCCATGTTTTTCATTCAGACACACATGTCCAACTCCCAGTGACAATAATTTTCATAGCACGATATCATTATTAATTATTATTTTATCTATTTTGTTGTTGCAGGAAACCTGTCAAGCATTGGGGGTAGGCACTTTACAAATAACAAGAGATGAAGAAGTCAATCCCCATCCTAGAGAACTTACAATCCACAGGTCAGACCAGAAACAATGTGGATGAAGCAGAGAAATGATACTTTTACAGAGTAAGGATAAGTGGCGCACCAAAAGTTTTAAATCCCAGACATATGGAGTATTCTGAGGCTGATTAAGGTGGAGCTTTCTAGCACAAGATATTGCCTGGATGCCTATATTAGCCTACAGACTACACCTTTTTCTAAATAATACATCAATAAAAGTATAGTAGGGGGCTCTTGTGAAATTGCCCTAGAACTTTGGGCTTGATTCTCCACTGTTTAGGAACACTATGGTAAGGTACTTTCATCTGAGGACATCAGTACATTACAAACAACAGTTGATTAACCCTCACAAACCCCCATGAAGTAAGAAAGTAATATCCTCCCTATATTGCAGCTGGAGAAACAGAGACTGAGTAATTTTGTGTGCCTCAGTTTTGGGGTGCTAAAATTCAAGGTCTGATTTTCAAAGGTGATGAACACCCACAGCTGTAACTGAAGATAACAATGAATCAGGAAGTTTGTGGCAGAACCAAGAATATGTTCCCTATTTTCTGTCAATATTGCAAGGGAGATTTTTTTTCAAAATACACTGCAATGCACTTTACATGTTTGAGATTAAAACTTGGCTTTTATAGTGAAAGATTCTTTTTAACATATTATGTTCTGTTTTTGATAGTTTTCTTTGTGCTGCCTGGAAGGAATTGCCAGCCTAAAAGTCTTTATTTACTAGTCTTTCACTAACAGCCTACTTTTTATGTCTTCTTTTCTAGTATGATTAATAATTTACATTTGAATTTTTTGGAGGCTTCAACCTATAGTCATGGCAACCCCTTTAACAATTCCCTTATACATCTCCTGACATTACATGCATATTTGTGTTTGATCAATTTCCCTTACGGCTGGTCAGTGGATATAACGTGTAGGTGTAGTTTCTCTTTATATTATACTGTCATTACTGGGTTCACATCTTTTGGGGGCATAGAAGCCTCTGCCTATCTAGCAGACTGAGTTAGACTCAATGGAAAGGAATATTTTCAGACTCCAGACCTAGGCATTCACTCAAATAACAAGAATTTTTAAAAAAGATATCCCTTTCTTTGGGCTTTTTATTAATACTTGTTCTGCCACCTGAGTATTATCGCTGATCTAATTGGCCCAACCATTGTTACACTGTTTTACAGATCATGGCTTTATTTTGACACTAAAAGAGCCGAGTATTGATGGCCTTCAGAGCTGGGACTCTTAGAAAAAAGCAGTGAGTCTTGAAAAACTGAAGTATTGGGGAAAAAAAACAACCCCTCAAATCCTTCCAGAGGCCACTCTAGCGATGAATTAGGCAGCTGCTTTGGGTGGCAGATTTGGCCCGGCCACCCCTCCATCATGATAGAGCAGGGGTTTCCAAACTTGGTTTGCGGCTTGCTCAGGGTAAGCCTCTGGCCAGTGGAGAGACGCTTTGTTTACTTGAGCGTCTTCAGGTATGGCCGCTTGCAGCTCCCAGTGGCTATGGTTCATCATTCCCGGCTAATGGGAGCTGAGGGAAGTGGTGGCCCAGCTTACCCTGAACAAGCCGCGAACCAAGCCCCTGGAGGGCCGCGAGACACTTTGTTTACTTGAGCATCCGCAGGAATCCGCTTGCAGCTCCCAGTGGCCACAGTTCGCCGTTTCTGGCCAATGGGAGTTGTGGGAAATGGCGTGGGCCGGACCACCACTTCTCTCAGCTCCCATTAGCCGGGAATGATGAACCATGGCCACTGGGAGCTGCAAGCAGCAGTACCTGAAGATGCTCAGATAAACAAAGCGTCTCTCCGCTGGCCTGAGGCTTACCCTGAATAAGCCGCGAACCAAGTTTGGGAACCCCTGTGATAGAGGGAGGCTAAGCCAGATCTGAGTGGCGGTGTGAACCAGTGCACTGGGTTGCAATGCCATTCTGTGAAATTTGGCCCAGGTGCCCTCCATCACAATAGAGGAGTGGCTGAGCCAAATTTGCTGCCCAGGCCTGTGAATAGGGGGTTGGCGTGATGATGTCATGCTTAAGGTAACAGATTGTCTCGAGCGGCCTCTGAATCCCTCCTATTCCAAACCCCATTGTATCAGCACAATTTACAGGTGTTTTCTCTTGCAAAATTGGACTGGAGTGGCCTGATGGCATTAGAGTTCAACTAAACATCAGCAATTGAGACTAAAGCTAATTGTTACATTTTGAATTTTGTTTATAAAAAGTATTTCAATACCTTTTATGTTCAGGCACTTTTGAAAATCTTATTAGGCGCCTATCTGCATCTTTAGGTGACTAAACACCTTTTAAAAATGTGGCCCCTGGGGCCCAGTGCCATTCTCCTTACTCATGTGACCACAACAGACTTTCTGATATTACAGTAAGAGGGCCAATATAATGGCTCAATCCAAAACCAATTATTATTGACTTCAGTGGGCTTTGGATCAAGGCCAAAAGACCTAAATAGATAGATAGTTGAGTCATTCCATTAATTTCAGTGGGATGACCGATATGAGTAAGAGCTGCAGGACTAGAACCCTAATTTGCACAGAAAATGTCTTTACTCTTTTTCTAAATAAGACAGTATTAGTAAAAGAATACAAAGACTTTTTTTTTTCATTTTGGATTTGCCTTAAAGACATGTTGACTGTAATAATAATAGCAGCACTAATCATGCTGTTATAATTAAAGGATTTATACATTATCCATAAATATTCACTGCAAGAAAAGTTGTCTTAAAGGGTCTTGTTAGTGATGGATTAATCTTTCCTGTTGTCCTGCACTGAGACTAAAAATATTTCCCCCCTATCTTGAACGACCTAAGGATTGGAATTTTTAAAATTGCCCCTATCTGCTGTAGGTTACCTATTGAAGCTAATAAAATTATTTTTATGAATAATTTATCCAATGAACTCAGCCCTTTTTTCTCTTCACAAACTATCTGAAAATAGGTTGAGATTTTCATTAATTTGTTGTACTTGTGGCACCTTAGAGACTAACAAATTTATTAGAGCATAAGCTTTCGTGAGCTACAGCTCACTTCATCGTGATTCATGGTGGAGCTGTAGCTCACGAAAGCTTATGCTCTAATAAATTTGTTAGTCTCTAAGGTGCCACAAGTACTCCTTTTCTTTTTGCGAATACAGACTAACACGGCTGCTACTCTGAAACCTGTCATTAATTTGTTGGTGTAAGGACTTAGGCAGCTTTGCACATGCATATGGGCAGAAATGTAGGCACCATGGGGATTGTTTGGTAGCAGCTGAGTGGTGGTTTTGTGAAAATGTTGAGCCTAAATGTTGGACTTAGGTGCCTAAAGTGGCAGTTAGGTGTCTGTGTCCGCTTGTGAATCAGCTTTGTGGCTTTAAGAAAAACAGTAACTAGTTTTAGATTATTGATTAAACCCATGAGAATGGACTACAAGATTCTGCTTTCTGCAAATATTCTTCCAAATAAAAATTTGCTCCCTTCGAGGTTTGTGACCAAAGCCTCGATCTTGCCAAGGATTATGCACATGCTCACATTTATATAATAAATCTTTAAATACCTTAAGAGGTTTTCCATGATCCCTTGTGGATGTTTATAAGGGGTCATGAAATTGTCAACAGTGCGCAGCACAATAGGTGTTCTCGGCTATTCCCTAGGCCAGGGATCGGCAAGCTTTGGCACACAGCCCGCCGTGGTAAGCCCCCTGGCAGTCCAAGATGGTTTGTTTACCTGCTGCATTCGCAGGTTCACCCGATCGCGGCTCCCACTGGCCAGTTTGCCACTCCAGGCCAATGGGAGCTATGGGAAGCAGTAGCCAGCACATCCCTTGGCCTGCGCCGTTTCCCGCAGCCCCCATTGGCCTGGAGTGGCGAACCATATCCAGTGAGAGCTGCGATCGGCTGAACCTGTGGACTCGGCAAGTAAACAAACCAGCCAACCTGCCAGGGGGCTTACCCTGGCAGGCCGTGTGCCAAAGCTTGCCAATCTCTGCCCTAGGCACTACTATAATAAATATGAAAAATAATAATAATGCACACACAGTGATGTCAAATGTACAATACAAATAAACCAGAAAATCCTGTTGTTTTCAGAGGTTCCTCCCCCCCCCCAGGGTTTGTTAACTACTTCCAGTTTTAGCCATCTGAAGTCTGGTGTTCCTTTGAACTAGAGGTAGTCAGGTAAATGGTTGGTTTGGTTTGTCTCGTTTTTTGTTTGGTTTTCCACAGAGTTTTGCTGGGTTTTTTTGTTTCATTTTTCAACAGCAATCAAAACCAAACATTTTTTTGCAATGAAAAATAGATTTTTTTTTTGAGGGAAGCAGATGCAGATGAAAAGCCAATTTTCCATTTAAAAAGAAAGTTTGATTGAATTTTTTGACCAGTCCTACTCTTAATTAGAGTAGGTTAAAAAAAATTCAGACAAAGTATAATTTTCAAATTAACGTGTCCTTTAAAATGTTTTCCTAACCTATTTTTTTATGTAATCAATTGCTGTAAAGGCAACAAGGCTGGTGTATAATCAGTAATATATTGGGTTCTGGTACATGAGACAAGCTTTTTTGGCAGATGTGGTCCAACCAATGAAAAGGTTTGAAAATTCCTAACGGAAAATGTTTCACTCACAGTGGGTCCCATCCAACATTCAGTATTCACCACTCTGCATTAATTGTGTTACTTTGGTATCTGCTGTTATAAACATAAGAAGCTATGTACCTGAGAAGTGAATGTTATATTTTTAATGATGCCATTTCTACAAAAGAAGGAAGTATGTTGTCTAGTAGGGAGTCTGGACTCTTGAATTTTATTCCTGGCTTTGCCATTGACTCACTGGTTTGATCTTGTTTAAACACTTGGACCTCAGTTAACCCAGATGCAAAAACTGATATTATAATGTATATACAGCATAGGTATGTTCTTGCGATTTAAGTTGTGAAGTGAATGGCTGCAAAAATTTTTGACTCCTAGATATGAGGAACTATACCTATAACGCCTGTGCTGTTTAAAAATGCTTGTGAGCCTTGATATAAAAATGTTTGGCAATCAACTGGCCTGGGATTATTTTTGAGTAATGAATTTTCGTGTGTGTGTATATGTATATATAGATATATAATATACTGGGGAAAAGGCCTTTAGAGAAAAGAACATAGCTCTAATGTAAGGTTTAAGAAATCCCTAATTGCAATGAGCCTTAAATATAATTTCCAAAGTACTTTAAGTATAAACATGTCAATATTGTGCATTTTTTTGTATATATGACATTTTTCATAGAGTACTAGGACATAGTCACTCTGTGGGTCAAAGGCTAATTGTTGTCTAGCTATTATTTACCATTGCTGCCATATCTGCTGAACTCTCCAGAGCAGCTCTGCCTTATAGTACTTTGTATTTTTATAAGGAGAGCATTCTGTGCAGAAAGGAGGAGATAGAAATGTTCTCTCTCCTTGGAAATTTGCATGTTTAATGTTAGCAGCAAAGAAAGTAAATGCACATTCACCGTGTGCACCGTTCATGAAGTGATGAGGACAATAAGAGCCTCAGAGGGAATGATTGTTTCTCAACAAGGAGCTCATGCATTTCAAATTGCGCAGCACCTGGGCTTGAAATAAGTCCGTGCTCCTGTTGGTTAATGCTGTTGCACTATAGTACTGGCAACAAGACTGACAGCTTGAAGGGTTATTCTCAAATATCATACAGCATGTTAAATTCTGAGAATGTGTTTTGTTTTTTTCTTCCTGGCAAGATTACGAGAAAAAAATTGCCCATATCTTTATAGACATACATCTGGCTGCATGGTACAACCTGGCTGGCAAGTTTATCAGAATTAATTTTTTTTTTTTTTTTTAGTTTTTACACTTTGCTTAAAGAAAAGGAGTACTTGTGGCACCTTAGAGACTAACAAATTTATTTGAGCATAAGCTTTCGTGAGCTACAGCTCACTTCATCGGATGCACCACAAAAGCTTATGCTCAAACAAATTTGTTAGTCTCTAAGGTGCCACAAGTACTCCTTTTCTTTTTGCAAATACAGACTAACACGGCTGCTACTCTGAAACCTGACACTTTGCTTAGGCTTCATAAACTTTTAATCTGATTATTGTCTAATATGTAACGACTTATGGTCCACATTAGACAGGGTGATGTAGATGTTGATAATGTTCCTGTAGTGTCCTTTGCTACTTTCAGCCAGTTTTGATGGAATTGTTAATATGAACTCTTCTGTGCATGTCATGAAAGCTTGTATGCTACATAGAGGACCAGAGCGGCTGCTGCACTGAGTTTCCACTTGACACAGGAGTCGGGTGGAGAGAGTTGTCAGGGATACAGATTTGACTCCTTGATTTTTCACCTAGCTGGTAACAATCCCAAGGGACTGTGAAGGCTGGATTGTCAGCTCTCTGGCCACGCCTCCTCCCTTAGAATATGTTTAACTACTTACACTAAACTATCTATTTGATCTTGTATTTAGCTGTGACATACTCAGTATCTTTCCCAGACCTGAGAAAGAGCTCTGCGTAGCTTGAAAGCTTGTCTTCCTCGACAACAAAAGATGGTCCAATAAAAGATCTTACCTCACCCACCGTGTTTCTCAGGTTACCTTCCTGACTAAAGAAGATTATTTTACCCAAAATCTTTTGCAGCTTTTCAGCTAAGGTTGGCTGAAAACTTACTGTGGCGTTCAAGAATTCAGCCGAGGATATGTTTTCAATCTATTACAGCTGGGCAGAACATTAGTTATAAGTATTTGCACAAAATTTACAATACATTTGCTTTGGCAATACTCATATCCTTTGTGTTTGCATGATGAGGGGTATCTTCTTTGGGGGGGGGGGTATCACATATCCCCAAAGTTCATTGTCTGTACTCAGAGAGAGAGAGAGGATAACCAGACATGCCTTTTTTTCCCCTGTGTGTTGCTTTCCTGTTGACTTCACATCTGTTTTTTACATTGTCTGTAAATGGGCATCCATTGTGTTAGCTTACAATGCTTAATTTGCATCCCAACAGACAGGTGTGAATAAACATTGTTTGGAGGTCAGAGAACCAGTTTCTTCACCTCTGCTGGTGACTCATACCTTGATACAAAGTTTAAGAAAATATTTTCAGTATATATACATAACTCCTTACATAATAGCTGTACATACATTTCACAATGATATTAATGTCCATTGTGACCCCAACTTCCATTTAAGACCTCCCAAGACATTATTTGGTGAACCAGAATGTATGCATCAAAATCAGGACATTCCTCTAATCCCCTTGACAGTTGGTATTAAGGTATTCTTGAGTCACAATTAGACAATCAGGTGTACCATCCGTATGTGGATGAAACAAATAGCACATCAAGTAGGGTACCTTCTAAATTATCTGTGCAACTCTCACTCACACACAGGTGTTATTTCACCCACTTGTGTATGTAGCTTCATAAATAACATTTAAGATACAAAGAGAGGACTCACAACTACAGCATTTTCAAATTCTAGGAGAAATGAAAGAGTAACAAGATGGACAGTCAGACAAATAATTATCAAGTAAAGAACAATCTATCTAATAGCAGTAATGTGTGTAGTCATACGAGCTGTGCTTCGCTCAGATTTGAGAGTCCTGAATCCTGAATTCTGTTCAGTGTACTCTGTCACTGACTTTGAGCGTGCCGCTTAATGTTTCTGTGCTTTGGCTACTCCCTTGGTAAAACAGAGAAAATAAATTTTCCCAAGTTTGTGAAACACTTTGAGATCTATAGATGAAAAGCATGATAGGAATAGAAAGCTTTTATATAATTTGTTTGTTTATTTATTATAAACAGCTAGCAGGTCCGACTAATGCTGCAGCATTATTTAATATTCATCACCATATTGTAAACATCTTTTCTTTCAACTATTTGTAGGTTTCATAAATAGTGTATTTTGTAGAATAGTGTCAATAACAGGCATAATGCTAAAAGTAGTACAATACTGTATTATCTCAAATTGTGATTAGAATGAAAGCTTTTTTTTTTAAAAAAAAAATCTTATTGTGAAGACATAACCCTTTGATTTCTCTCTTTGTTATCTTTGAGTGGGGGAGGGGGCGGGGGAGGGGGCAGGGAAGAGTCCTGTTTTTCTCGGTGCCTGAGCTAGATGAACTGTACTTTGGCAGATTATTGATAGCCATCTTGTCTTTGGTCTTTCAATTTTGAGGTCAGAGCATTAACACATTTGCATTATAGAAAGAAAGAAAACTTGTTGGGAATCCCAATATATATTTCATCTGGTTCAAAGCCTTAATCCTGGATTCTGAGTGCTGGGTGATTGTAAGAGTATTAATACAGATTTATATAAAATGGCTCCATGGTCCATGTGTCAGCACTTTCCACTGACATCAGAGAGTTAAATTAAAAAGGTAGATCAGGGTTAACAGAGTCTCACTGCTAGAGTCTTGGGATGACCAGATGGCTATCTGACACTCCTGTATTACTTTCTCAGTTGTTCTGGAGATGCTTTCATTTTTAATGATGAGGAGCTAAAGAAACGGTTTCAGAGTTTTAGAATATTTTTAATTATTTATTTCAGCAAATATTCATTGCAACCAGCCCATCCTCAACAGTGGCTACTATTCTTCCTTCCTCCTGAAGACAAACCTCTACTACATGCCTGTAAGAAATTAGGGGCAGCAGGGAATAGTAGGCACTTACTTTATTTATTCATTATAACAGAAACAATGGCAAAAGTGTGTGTGTGTGTATTTGATTGCATCCCTTTTCTCAGCCTTCAGATGAACAGTACTATTGTACTCAATAGGTCTGTTCATGCTCATAAATGTTTGGAAAAGCAAGGCCTTAATTCAAAGCTCTTTCAAGGCAAAGGTTGTGCTCTTCCTAAGTATCTGTACAGCACATGGAACAAAAGGGTGTGCTGGTGACGGATGCTACTGTGATAATATAATATAATATAAAAAAGACAAGGTGGGTGAGGTAATATCTTCTACTGAACCAACTTCTGTAATGTCAATAAAATATATTACCTCACGCACCTTGTCTCTCTTATGTCCGGGGACTAACATGGCTATAAGAGCACTGCAAACATAATATAAAAAGTTATTCAGAATATCATTGAGTTCTTGGTGATAATTTCTAACTGAAGAAATACATTTGAAAAAGGAGATTTTATTCTATTTTGATCGCAGCCCCTGTTGTAAACTCTGGCTGTCACTTGGGGAAAATACAATAATTCATGCCTCAGAAATCAATTTATTTGTATTGCTGAAAAAAGCCACTCACCTATTCCATCCCTGTGCCTACACCTGCAAAGACTTATTCACATGAGTAAAAGTTGCAGGATCTGGCCCCTTATTTGAACCATGTACTCAGTTAAAGTTCCATGCCAATCTAAGTGTCCACGAAACAAGATTTATCTTAAGTAAAATCCTGCAATATGCTGACCCTCACAATCATAATACAAGGATGTTTCTTCATTTTCAGCCCATTCTCTGTTCAGCTTATGTAGGAAGCCAGAATTGATCAAGTAGGTGTGATCACACAATAAAAATACATGCTGGAGATTTCACCAATTTCTCTTCTTCACATAAAAGTTTGGGTCCTAGGAACATAATGTAATTTACAGTCCTGAACTGTGATGCCATTACAAGGCTTCCACAGAGATTCTTTAAGAACAAACAGATGGGATCACTATACAATATTAAATGTTACCGTGTATAAAACATTAACCATACAATATTTTTTGTCGTTTTCTCGGTGGATCATATGGTGTCTAATCATTAATAAAGTCAATTTTAATGGTTGCCTATATGTTGCAGATCTTCACTTTATTAGCACAGGTGATTTCATTAATATTTTCATTAGGAAGGGCTGGATAATTTGTCTCAGGAGCCCAGCTTCACTTTATGTATAGCTAACAAGATACCACCCTTGAATACATATCTGTTGCCAAGTCCACATATAGATTATAAATTTGGTTTTAAGAAAGATGGGCCTTTAACTGCATTGCAGAGAAAAACTAAGATTTCCTGCCTCACAATCCAAGTATTTCACTCTATTGTTCTCATGAAAGGTCAGCCCTGGAATGTCACATCTGTTAGGAAGCTCATGACCTCTTTTAGCAAACACTGACTAGTAAGATGGAAGTGGAAAGACTAAAGAATGCCTTCCATGATTATCCAAAATAGATTTTTTTTAAAGTGCTCCAACTGCTGAGCTCCCTAAGGCATACATGTTAAATACACAGATATAAATAGAAGGCTTAGCATTTAGAAAATCTCAGGAAGTACTTCAAAATCAATCCCCAATGCTGCTGCTGCTTCTTTCCTTTTTTGTTGTGTTTTGTATGGTTTTATTTCTTTTCCTTTCATTCTTTGGAATCTTGCAGAAACAAAAGAAGAAGCATTTATGTGATTACCAGCAGCACCAGGACTCTCACTGACAAAATAAACTACGTTAAAGTTATCCCTCCAGAATTCTTTTAAGTGTTTGTTAATAATAATATGCTATGCTAAAGATGATTGAAAAATAGAGTTTCTACCCCATGGGGAATTCTGATATTTTGACATTTGCTTTGATCCTGAATTGGGATGAAAAGTCCAAATATTGAAATGTTTTGCAGAGCAAAAAGTTCAGAAGAATTTTGGCTGGAAATGTCAGACTATTTAGTTTTATATCAATGTCAGTCTCTGTGTCAGCCTACTGGCAGGTATAATTCAAGGTCCTTCATGCCCCCATCTCTTATGGGTCTTGCTCCTGGCCAGACTATGTCTCTCATGATGAACCATGGTCTCTCATTGTCTCAGGATGCACGGGAGCCATCGGGAGATTGCTTTACTAACACTAATTGATTAAGCCTCACATTAAACATCTGTGTGTGCGAGGTAGTGGCCAGTATTATTATTCCTATTTCACAGATGGGAACACTGAGGGACAAAGTGGCAGAGGGCAAAATACTTAAGCAGGTGTTAAACATTAAGCACATGATTAGTTACCTTCAAATTAAGCATGTGTTTAAGTGCTGTGCTGGACTGAGGCCAAAGTGACCTGTCAAAGATCCCCAACGAAGTCATTGTCTGAGCCCAGGATCTGAATACATATCTCCTGACTCGCAAGCTCATACAAGTTTATTTTAAGAGGATGAGGAGCACTTATGAGAGGAGCTGTGATTATAGGAGACAGGTCACGGAGTGGGAAAGACTGAACTCTTCTCCCACTATCACTGGAAAACTTGACTCAGAATTGAATAAGAATGTCCTTTTTCCTCCCACAAGGAATGGAAGTTAAGAAGACTGATTTTTACACAAGAGAATATTTATAAAAGAGCATCCAGAAGCAGAATTTCTTCCCCCTTCCTTAACCCCCCCCCCACCCGCATCTTAACATGAATCACAGAGCTGAAACTGTGTTTATTTCAGCTGGTTTCCCATTGTCAAAGTCAAAATCACAGACCCTGTTTTCGATGTCCAAAAGCTTTGTCAGGAAAACAACATCTCTTATGCTTGCCTTTCTTTAAAAGCATGAAAATATTTTGTCTGTAAATCAAGATAAAGGAGGTCTTATGATAAATTAAAAGTCTTTTGCATTTTACCAAAGAGTTCTGACAGTTACACATTATGAGTTCCACAGCTTGAATATGAGTTCCATAAATAAGAATGCATTGCTCTCCGAGGTGACAGAACCTGTCAAGGAGAAAGCCATTTACTGTATACTTGTCAAACTCCAATCTTGCAAAGTGGAACATGGTTTAAAATCCGATTCTTTGCTGATTTCTATGAGTTTTATATCAATTATACTTTTTATACATTTTAAGAGAGTAGCAGCACAGGTAGGTAGTACAAAAAGTCTCACAGAGCATCATTTTTTATTTCAACTAGACCCTAAATTTACTGAGCTGTTATCTGTTAAAGTGCTTTGAATTTTCACTTTTTGTTAAAACTATTCCCTTTACCATTATATTTGTTACTAATAAACAAAACATTTGACCCCAAGAAACTCACTGAAATTATTATTACTTATTGCTTAGTTCTGCCTTGAGTGCAGGGGACTAGACTAGATGACCTAGTGAGGTCCTTTCCAGTTCTACACTTCTGTGATTCTATGTCTTACAGATGCTTATTATTTCTGTTATCTTTAATTGCTTGTGTTGATTTGCTAGTACAGAATTCATGCTATACATGCTAATTTAGAAAATATGTTCTTTCTACATGCCTCTGTATCTTGAGAATGAAAACCCAGGTGCTTTTGTCAGCTCTAGACCCTTGATGTCATTGGAATATGTAGGAGAGATTTGCTGCTTACTGCAAAAATTGTAAGTGTACACACTTCAGTAGCATTCTTTCCTGAAAAAGAAGAGAAAATTATTGTAGAGACATACCTCCTTGCATATAATGCAGTTAAGATGATATGATTTGATGTAAGGCTTTGTGCTTAATGTATCTACCTTTATCTGTACTGGATTGTACTGTATTGCTGGAGCAATAACTTTGTCATATTAAATCCTTACAGAGGGAAAAGTTTCCTTTGGTTTAGCTGTATTAAATTTCAGGTTACAAATAAGACCTTTGCTCTAAACTATAATTTTTACTCTCAACACGATCCTATTGCAGTTTGAACAGTATATATCGGATTTCTGTTTCAGATGACATTGTGTATCTTTCACATAAAATGGCTTCTTTGTGACCGGAACCAGACTACATATCTTTTAATATTTTTATTGCATACATTGTTCACTAATCCAGCAAAGCTGAAAGAACTGAGCTAATTAACCTGGCTGTACCTAGCCCACATTTAACCTTAGATATCTGAGATGGAAGTAGTCTATGAAGTCATCTGTACATCTGTCAGGGAAGGATGGTTTTCTACAGTGTGTATGCAGTGTGTTGCTAAGTCTCCTCTCTTTTTCTACTTTCTAAGTAACATTAAAAGAGCATTAAAATACATTAACTATTTTTCTAATAAGCAACTGCTATCTTGGCTACAGGGCCATCATACAAATAGGACAGTAGGGTGTGTGTACATTAAAGTTGCTTAGTGATATGAAAAGTTAGATTTTTTGTTTAAAGCAATGGTACTCAAATGATCATTTTTTTAATAATCTGGACTACAATTTAATAGAGAGATTAGCTTTTGGCCAGCTAGATCCCTCCCATTCTTAATTGTATGGACCAACTTCCCTCCCACTTGTAATCACTTAATATCCGTAGGGCAACTACAACAAGTGCTGACATACAAAAGAAAGATTGTGAAAGAATTGCATATATGTTTAGCTTCTTTTACTGCTGTTTAGCTGGCAAAATCAAGGAAAAGAGGATCAAGGATCTCTACTGATCCACCACTAAGGGACATGCTGCCCATATGACACTCCTAATGGCTTGATGCCCATCTCATCTCGTGGAAACCAATCTGTGAGGTCCAGTTCCATAGAATCAAATGGGGGTGAAAAGAGAGGACAGTGTGGAGAGGTTTGCACAACTTTCTCCACTGCCCAAACTGGTGGAAGAGATCACCATGAGTGTATATAGCCTGAGGCTATAATAACTATCACCATTCTCCCTTCCACATTATAAAACGCCCTTTGGGATGAGTTTTGGGTCTTGCTGTGGTTGGTGGAAACCCTAAGAGTATAGTGCAGAAGTAGGGCTTTGCCAGAGCCAGCAGGAGACATGGAGCTGGAGCCATTTCCCTTCTGCATGAATCTGTGTTTTGAAGGAAAAGAATTCCCAGCTTATTCCCCAGGGAAGTGGCAACTCGGCCTCCATATATGGAAAGAGGGCTTACAGTTATCATTATAAAATTGCTACTCTTCTTCTATAGAAGAGAAAAAGAATAAGTATTCTAAGCCAGGAAAATAACAAAGCAAACAACAAAACAATTGAGGGATCCTTTCCCTCTTTTTTGAAATAAACACCTAACTTAAAGAAAAGGAGTACTTGTGGCACCTTAGAGACTAACAAATTTATTTGAGCATAAGCTTTCATTGGATGCATCTGATGAAGTGAGCTGTAGCTCACGAAAGCTTATGCTCAAATAAATTTGTTAGTCTCTAAGGTGCCACAAGTACTCCTTTTCTTTTTGCGAATACAAACTAACACGGCTGCTACTCTGAAACCTAGCTTAAAGAATCACTCTAATATTTTATTAAAATCTGCTTTCCTATGTGTGTAGGTTGTAGGTTGAGCTATGTAAGCATCAAGGGGCTGAGTCTGTGTATGACAATTTGGAGCTAAGAAAAGGGCTTTATTATAGAGCTTAAAACCTCTGACAATGGGAATTAATAAAGCAAGTGCTGACTGACTATTATCCAGTGCAATGTGAATGTGAAAATGCAGTGAAGTCAAACACCGTTACCCCATTTTTAGGAGCAGGTCTATTGTGGCCTGACTGCACTGAAAATAGTTGTTCAGAATACAAATAAAATACATTGAATGGTCTCAAAATGAGCTTGATTTTAGGAAGTGTAGACTAGAATAATTCATTAGTTACTAATGAAGTCACATTTCTTAAAGGATTTCCTCCAAGGAATTTCCCTTGAAATAATATTTTTATAGAGTTTTGTGGAGGTGAACATTGCTGGCTTGTCTGACTTGCAAATTTAGTGAGTTCCCTAGAGGAAAAGGAGAGGAAAACACACACATTGTTTCTCTGAATCACTGTGAATTTTTTAAAATTCTGACAAAGAACAATTTAAAAATGGAAACTATGAAAGTAGCATTATTTTGCTGGAAGAAAAAGCTGCTAAATTTACCATACAAAGTCAGTGAAAGTGGGTTTGCATTTTGTTTCTAAACAGGAAATGACATATGTAGGAATTTAGATAAGAAGGCCTGGTAAATTCATACTCAGTTCTGTTCCCTGCATCATAACCAAGTCCTGAAGTATGGATGGTGCCCATGTGATCTCCAGATGTCTGTCCCATGGTGGATTACAGACACCATCATTTTTGAAAACCTGATAGACAGAAAGAGCAGACTCCATTTACTGGGCTTGCTGAGCCTAGGTAATGAAGCAATTTTATATTATAGAATCATAGAAGATCAGGGTTGGAAGGGACCTCAGGAGATCATCTAGTCCAACCCCCTGCTCAAAGCAGGACCAATCCCCAATTTTTGCCCCGATCCCTAAATGGCCCCCTCCAGGATTGAACTCACAACCCTGGGTTTAGTAGGCCAATGCTCAAATCCTTGAGCTATCCCTCCCCTTTGATGTCAGCATATTACTCAAATTATAAGAGGCACAAGTCTGCAGATGGTTACCAGTGGATACAATTCCAGAGAAAGATGGTCTGGGACAGCCCATTAGGATATTCTGATTTTATGGAAACTTTGTGAAGATTCTAACTTATCTCATTGTGAGCTGTTGGATGCTCAGCATGTGTCTAATTATGGAATTAGGACCCTGTCTTTAGGCTCTTGATTTTGGAAAATCTTGGCCCCGTATGGCTTCAATGATACCCCTTATATTGATGACAGAAGGTAAATGTGTCAAGAAGCATGCAATTTTGTTGAAAGTTTTAAAATTCTTATTATGTATTGTTTTCATAGCTCCAACACTATGGTAAGTGCTTTGTGGTTTTTTTTTCTTTCTATTGTGGGACTGATCTTACAATGCACATTGAGGTCAAAGTTCAGTTGGCTTTAATGAGAGCTGGGATCAGTGGGATGGGAAAAGCCTGGCTTTGGGTCCTGTAATACAGATGGTTTCCTTTCCTCTCTTGTGCTTTTCTCCTAGCATCCTGAGATAAAAAGGGTATGAGTTGCTCAGTACTCTTGAAATTCAGGTGGGTGCCTAAATATAGATTTTTGGAATCTAACTTTAGGCTTCTGTTTTTGCAAACCTTAGCCAACAATTTTGATGTTGGTCTATGAATATGTAATACTGAGGCCCGGCTTTGCAGCTAGCATACCATTGCTTTGTTACTATTAGAGAGAAGAATGGAATTCAGGAGATGGACCATCTCTTCACTATATAAAAGGGAAATGACCGCAAACTCACACTCCCCTTTCCTGTAGCTTCATGCTGCATATTGCTATGGTGACTTATTCCTGTCTATCATAAGGCCCAATCTAGTAAACTGTTGAGCTCTTCTCTTCAACAGGAGCTGCGTGAGGGCACTCCACACCTCATAGCTCCCTACAGTAATGTGGGAGTCTGATGTTCTTATCTTTGACACTGAGAACCTCAGATGAGCAACATACTAAGCAAAATGTGAACTTTGAAGAGGGCAGACCAGAATCCATGGGATGGAAAGCAAAACACATCAACAGCACTCTACACTCTCAAAAGATTAGCAGTGAAGAAAATGAAACTAAGTTTCATGGCTATCTGCCATCATCTTTGATGGATAACACATGTTCTTGTAACACATGGTCATTGGGGTGCCATGGTTTACCATTTAAAATATAGTTTGTAAGAAACATAAATCACCTCTGTGCAACTGTGCATTCAACTTCATAAAACAAGCCAGAGAGGCAGCATGAGGTTAAACATATCTAAATATTAGTAAATTACACACACAATTAAAAACAGCTTTGACTTCAATTACCCTTGTTTTAATACTCAAAATGCTGAAGATGAATGCAATACTCAGAAATAGGAACACTGGAAAAAAAGTCAAAAGAAGGGAATTAGGGATTTTCAAGACCTTCTCCTTTAAAAGAGCCTTATTGGAGATTTTTATTTAGGTTATTGTACTACAAAGAGCGTAGAAATATAAGGATTTAAAGTCAGAAATGATTGCAAGAGGAAAAAAAAAGATAAAATGTTTCTGATCTTAATAAACTAGACTTGGTTCAAGGTGATATTCTTGCCAGTGACATTGCTGATCAAATGTGAGGTCAGGAACTGCTCCCAAAATCCATAGGCATTTTTTTTTGTCTCTTTTGGTGGAAAAGAGAACTGTATAGGGAGAAATAACTTGGGCGTTTTTTGCCCCTCTCTTTTATAGTTCAGTCACCCTTTGAAATGCATTTTCCTGAGGTTTGTCCTAACGCTTCTTCCAGCTGTGAGGAAGAAGAAATGCGGTCTCATTGTAAAAGAGTTTTCAATGCTGTTGTTTCCTAAAATGGAGATTTGTCTTGTCTCTCTCCTGCTGTCTTAACAACAAGAAGTTTTGATATAAGCTGGAGATTTACCAGTTGGAAGCGACAGAGGAGGAGAAAGACCTGGGTGTCACAGGATAAATATGAGCCATCAATGTGATGCAGTCATGAAAAGAACTAATGCAGTCCTACAATGCATCAAGCAAGGTATTTCCAGTAGAGACAGGGAAGAGTAATACTATTATACAAGGCACTGGTGAGACCTCATCTGGAATTCTGTTCACAATTCTGGTTTCCCATGTTTAAGAAAGATATTAATTCAAACTGGAACAGGTGCAGAGAAGGGCTACTAGGATGATCTTTAGGAAGGGAAAACCTACCTTATGAGAGGAGTCTCAAAGAACTTGGCTTGTTTAGCCTAACCAAAAGAAGGCTTAGGGGAGATATGATTGCTCTCTATACATACATCAGAGGGATAAATACCAGAAGGGAGAGGAGTTATTTATGTTAAGTGCCAATGTGGACAGAAGAACAAATAGATATAAACTGGCATCAACAAGTTTAGGCTGGAAATTAGGTGAAGGGAGAGAAGTTCTGGAGCAGTCTTCCAAGGGGAGTAGTGGGGGCAAAAAATCTACCTGGTTTCAAGACTGAATTTGATAAGTCTATGGAGGGGATGGTATGATGGGACTGCCTACAGTTGTATGTGGCCCATCGGCAAGTGCCAGTAGCAAAAATCCCCAATGGCTGGAGATGGGACACTACATGGGGAAGGCTCTGAGTTACTACAGAGAATTATTTCCCAGGTATCTGCCTGGTGTATTGTTGCCCACATGATCAGGGTCAAACTGAACACCATATTTGGGGTCAGGAAGGCGTTTTCCCCATGGTCAGATTGGCAGAGTCCCTGTGGGGGGTTTCACTTTCCTCTGCAGCATGGGGCACGGGTCACTTGCAGGTTAAAACTTGTGTAAATGGTGAATTCTCCATAACCTGAAGTCTTTAATGTCCTAGATGATCACAATGGTCCCTTCTGACCTTAACGTCTATGAGAAAGAGGCCTTTCTTCCTCTTCCCTTTGGGATTACTGAGGTTTCTTCTATTCCTGTCTGCACTGGTATGCTACCTGCTTTATTTATTTATTTTGTTCCTTTCTCCTTTTCTGAATCCATTGATTCTAGGACAAGTTTATGTATTTTCTTTTTTCTCTTCTTTGGTAATTTTTTTAAAAAATGAAATAATAATTGAACCTTATTAAATATTATTTTTGCTAATTAATTTTATGTAAACCCTGTTTGAGGACCAGATTCTGATAGCCTTACTGACATTGAATAGCTTACTCCATAAGCATTCTTCTGCTTTAAATGGGACTACTTTAAGAGCAGGATACAACTCAATATGAGTGTTTAGGGATCTGATCATTAGGTGCCTTATGGCTGTGGTAGGGCCAGATGATGAGACTCTTTCTCAAGCTGAATAGTACCCTGCACACTGACTCATCCAATTCCAGTTGATGAAACTGGAGTAAGATACTACTCAGTGTAAGTAAGGGTGTCATAGTCTGACCCTTAAGAATTGCTGGACTGGATCAGACCTGATGTCCTTCTTGTCCAATATCCTATATCTGTCAGTGGCCAGTACCAGCTGCTTCAAAGGAAGGTGCATGAACCCTTAAGTAGGCAGTGATAGAAACACCTGCCATAGGTTTAGTTTCTTCCTAACCCCCTAATTTAGAGGTTGATTTGTACCCAGAAGCATGAAGGTGAATAATACACATTTAATTTAATACATTTAGAATGACAAAGGTGCTGCCCTGACTGAAACTTCCAGAAGCTGGTTTTCCAGCAATTTATTTAACAAAAATACACAAAGCACAGCTTTGTAGGTTTAAAACTGTATTATGCTCTCCTCTTTTTGCACTATACCCTAAACTTACAGAAGATGCTGTTTTCCCTATAAATGTTGCTGACACAACAGAAAACAGTTGGAATTTTCAGTAAATATAAAACTCAGACAATTAACTCACATACAGCACATACGTCATCTTATTCAGTTGCCATTTTCATGGTGGCTTGTCCTTTCTGCATTTTATTATTCATTTATGATAGCTATTATAGGCCTTTCAGAGTCTATCTCGCTCTCCTGAGGAATATTTATGGCTATTATAGGGCTTTTATGAGAAGACCCAACAATAGTTATTGCGGAAACCCTGTGAAATGTTACATTAGTGCAGAGATATGCTGGTATTAAAATTCCTGAACTTCTTTCAAAGTCCCCCTTGATGAAGATTAAAAGGCAGCTTCTTCTGGTGAGGTTCTATCGCTCCTCTAACTCCCACACCTCAGAGAGCTGAATAGCTCTGACTGCGAGTTTAATGTGCATTGATTACAGCTGATGCTTGACAGGGAGATGCCTTGGAAAGCTTGCCATCAAAAAAAACAGGAAACATGTGGAAGCAGCAGATTTTTAAAGGTGAATGGCTGTAAAGTAACAGAGCTTATGTAGGGTGGGGAAACAAAGAATGAGGGTAAAAATAGACACAAGAAAAATGCTAAAATTACAGGGGCAAACACTGTACTGGGGGATTTGCCTTTAAAAACAAGACCTCCTCCTCACCCCATTTCATACCTCAAGGGGAAAGTGGGGATTGGGGATAAATCTCCTGGGAACCATGTACAGTTGTGGAAGGACTTTGTACTCACTTGCTTACCTGAATCAATAAACATGAAGCAGACTCTGTGCTGATCAATCCCCGACCATTACAACTTTACAGTTTTCAACGTTTGCATTCAGATTTTGACTCATCTATGTAAAAAACAATTGACCACTTACAATTTAGAGCTGCTTAAGTGTTTCTTGGCACGTGGACAGTTGGTATTAATGGACACTCACATTCTGCTCTAATAACAGAAGTGCTTTAAGGGAGTCCTCAATTGGATAAAGATTATTTATGGACTATGGTGGTCCAGAAGAGAAAAACATATACAAGTACATACAAATCAAAGATGACAGACACATGAAAAAATGAGAAGAATAAAATGAAAACAAACTTATATAGTATACAGATATAATAAATAGACTTTGCTACACCAGTTGCCCACTGCAATATGGATTTCCCACCATTTACAGCATAAATCCTATGATACATTTATGTAATGTGAATGCATGAAACAGAAATTCCAGAATGCAAAGACACAAGTTCTATGACACCCAAATAACACATATGTTTCATGACACATATAATTCAAGTTCCACAACATGCATAACATCAATTCAGAAAACAGATGCCTATTTCACTCTCTGTTGTAACCACCAGGTTATTTTTGTAAACAGGAAACGTTACTTTTATATTGCACTAATTGCATAATGTGTTTCAGGCTCACACTAAACTTGTTTGTGTGTAGACATTGAGTTTATATTGTGTTATGCTGCCTCAGCACACTCTGGGATATATGTTCTACAGTGTAATAGAGTGGACTGGCTCATTAAGGGAGGCTACAGTGCCCATCACACCCTGTTACATATAGACACATTTTTAAAAATTGTAAAAAATTACGTGTGGTGATATCAATCTCAACATAATATTCATTTCCAGCTGCTGAACTTGAGCCTTTTTTCATGCTTCCTATTATTCACAGGACCATCTCCTAATCCTGGTCCATTGCCCTTTCCTCATTCAAATCCCTCCTTTAAATCACTTCTTCCTTGATGGCCCCCGAAGTGAGTTGATATGAAACACCTAAGATCACTACGTTATTTCCTCTTTTTGGTACCCTTTCAATTGTAAGCCCTCTGGGGCAGGGACTTTTTTCTTTCTGTATCTTGTATAGGACTGTGCACACACTCAGTGTTTAATACACATCAGAGAGAACCAACAAGAAATGATTAAATCAATGTCATTACTGGAAGATAAGCCTATTTACACCAGCTGAGGATCTGGCCCCAAGTATTTATTGGGGGATTTATGGAGTACATGTGGGGGGAAAAATCAGTGTCCCATGGAGCATATGGTCATGTGGTTATTCTGCTTTTTGAATTTCTCATCTTTTGCTCTGCTGATCCTCTTTAACAGACAGCACGAAGCTTTTCAAACCTGGCCTTGATTTTCATTGAGAGAGAGAGAGAGAGAGAAAATGCCAGACCTTAACTGATAATTCATTACAAACATAGAGATACCTTACAGGAGGGAGAGGTAGCAGGAAAATATATTCATTCATATTTTAAATTAAGTGTTTCAAATAATGATTTAATTTAGAATTAATAAGCCAGTTATTGCAGGTTAATTAAATGCCACTTGATGATTAAAAACATATTATTTATTCAGATTAACAACTATTAGGCAGTACTGTAGCCCCACACCCTGCTGTGTCTTGCTGCTTGAAAGGACTCTGTCAAGATATTTCTCATTTTCAAAATCCTTTTTTAAAAAATCCTTACTGCTGTTTATATCAACCTTTACAAACTTGAAACAAAAATCTATTTGTATAACAATTCCCCCTGCCGCAGCATATACCAGTTTGTTTGTTATTGTTGGATTGCTCCTGAGTGTTGGGCTCCAGTATTTAAAAAAGAAAAACACAGACTTTAAAATATATTAGTTATAAAACTTACAAACATAGGAACAAAAATAAGGTAAGTCAAGTAATAGGCCTACTATCAGGCTCAAACAAACCTCTTTAATTTACATCCTGGGCTGGAGTAAGTGGGCACATTGTCTTCTGTAGAGTTGTGTTTGCTTCTGCCAAGCCTAAATTTGGCACATAATGTAATTCTAGTATCTTGTGATGCTCATTGATTCATAGATTCCAAGGCCCAAAGGAACCGCTGTGATTTCATCTAGTCCAATGGTGGGCAACCTGGGGCTTGCGGGACACATGTGGACCATCAGGGTAATCTGATTGTGGGCCACAAGACATTTTGCTGAAGTTGACTGTCGGCAGGCAAGGCCCCCCGCAGCTCCCAGTGGCCGCGGTTCACCATTCCCGTCGCTTCCCACAGCTCCCATTGTTTTTTCTTCTTTATCCAAATTTTCTTTTCTAAAAGGAAGATGGTATTTCAAATACTGTGATAGTGCTTCTGCTGTGCTGTGTTTGAGGCATTTTAGGATTGTGGTAGAAAAAAATATCATGCTAATGCAAACATTTTACTCGCTTCTCTTTACCTGGGGGATACCCACTCTTCCTGCATGTGTCGCCATAACTGGGCTCTCTGCAGCTATTGTGCAGGTAAGTTGGGAAGGCAAAATTCACCCCTCCAACATGGAGATGGGGCTGTAGCACAGACACCCTGATACTGCTACTCCAGTGGCAGCTCCTGTGCACCATTGATGTTAGGTGAGGGAGAAACCAAAGCCACATAAGTGCAGATCTCTAGGTCCCTCCATTAAAGAGTGTGCTCCTTGTCCCTGAAGGAAGTACCCCCGACCAAGAGATTATTATTATTATATTTTGTTGCTTGGTACCAAAGGATTCACAAACTAGCCTCCTCACTCCTCTTTCACAATGCCAGTTAATGTAATATCTGGCCTGTAGTGATAGCTTTGATAGTGTTCGCTGGCCTTTGTGATGGGAGTCCAATATTCCAACACGCACACACGCACTTACGCACGCGCACACACACACACACCGCACCTTTATCTGAGTACCTTGCGGGAGCATGACTTGATGGTAGGAATTTGTTCAGTGTTTACAAATTTGAGCACTAAGTCCCCTTTATGTATTTCAGACAAGGAAATAATCTTATTAATCTTGTGAGGTTTTAGAGACAGCTTGGCCTATGCCTGCAACTGAGGTGTAGTACTCCTTGAGTGAGCCTAGAAATACTGGGTGGCCTCTCCCTCATAGACAGGTCTTTGTTAAAGATGTCTCTGCTGGACAGAGCTAGAGGATTTGTTTTAACCAGGTTTCAGTGTAGCATCCGTGTTAGTCTGTATTCGCAAAAAGAAAAGGAGTACTTGTGGCACTTTAGAGACTAACAAATTTATTTGAGCATAAGCTTTCATGAGCTACAGCTCACTTCATCTTTTTCTTTCATCCTTTTCTTTTTGTTTTAACCAGAACACTCTTGCATACTCCTATCCAAACAAAGAGATATTAAAGAGAGTGTGCAAGGAGAATTGGGTTTTATTGCATTGTAATTCATAAAGTCTCCTCAGAGTGAGGAGAAGGTGTCTCTAAGCCATTGTAAAACTAACAGAAAAACGTTAAACAGGATTATACAGCAGTTTACTAAAATACACTGGAGCCCTGGTTCTCCAGTGCTGTGCACTATGTGAGGTCATTCATACCTATGTGAGTGCTAACGAGCAAAGTTTAGCACAGATGTTACCACTCTGATTTGGGAACCTTTTGCATCCAATTTACAAAGTGTAAACAGCTTCTCAAGGTGCAAGGAAATGGAGAATCAAACTCTGGGCCCAGTCTCAGTCTTCAGCAGCCCATCATCAGCACAGTTTTAAAGGGATAGAATTAGGTGCCAACATGTTTTTAAAGAGCACTTAACTAAAATTAGTAAGCCAAAACATTTAATAGAGACAGCTTTTTCCTAGTCTAGACAAGGCCTTAAGGAGTCTAAACTGGTGTGATTTACATTCTGCAGGGGTTGGGAAAAGGAGGGAGTTACAACTTAGATTTCCTTAGACTTACCTCTGAAATTGGTCCTCAGAATCCAGCACTAAAATATCAATAGCCTTATTATCACAGCATTCAGGCATACATCTTGTTATCTTCAAGAGGAAGGGGGGGGGATCTTTCCCAAGTGTAATGGGTACTTTCAGCAGCAGTGGCAATCATTCACTTAAGGCAGTGAACTGCAGTATTGAACAGAGGCAGGAATAACATCTTCAGGAGTGGAGTTAGAGTGTGGTTGCTGTACCACCCTTACATCTCTTCCCACCTTCCCAGACTCCCAGCAGGCAGGCTATTTGAGCAACTTTGCTAGCCTGCTGGAGTAGCCCATTGCACTTAGAGGGTTGATACCTAGGTACCAAAGTGGGTGGGTGGGTAAATGTACTTTGCCTTCTGTGTTCTCTCATTCAATGCTGAGCACAAGTGAACTTGGAATGCTCCTATTTTTGTCATTTGGTAACAGGAATATAAATTTGTTTGGATATATATATATAAATTTGAATATAAAATTTTATGACTGAAAATGTTATACAGTCAAGAAGATTCATTCTTGGGTGTATTTTGCTTTCAGATATACAGAGTCAAATACTTGGCTGGTGTAAATTGGTGTCACTCCATGTGATATACCTCAGCTGAGAATGTGACTCGTAGTATCTGTTTTTAGTTTTCAAGTCTTACTGCAAACCGGTGAGGTTGCAACCAGATTCCCAGCATGTTGGTACGCCTCAAAACTTCTTTTGCAAACCTCAGCTCATCCTAGAAATGCCACCGCATAGATTACAATGATGGAGCAATTAATACATAGATCACTGGTAAAATGCATCATGTGAATGTTATTAAGCTGTCAGTGGATTCAATGGGGATTGGATTGTTCAAAGGGTTGAGACTAAGATATACAGTACGTTTAACTTCTAAGCCATCAGTTCAAATCCATACCAGTAATGATTGAAGTCAGTGCCATCTGAAAGTTATTAGATTGTCTAAGCAAAATTAGTTTGTGGTCTTAAGGAAACATGGGTTTAAAATACACATAATTCAATATATAACAATAGTATTTTATATGAATAAAACTGCATAATATTTGTAAAGTTCACTTTTACCAGGTATGATGTCTTAACTTTTTGCATTTCATGTAGCTTTTGTTTTTAGTCAATTTTATTTTATGATTGCACTAATAAGATACTGAAATGTATCAGATTCAAACTCTGTAAGAAAATATTAAAATCTAAATCCCACAAACCATCTATTTGCTGTGAATTAAACAAACAAATAAACTTGAAAACTAGAGCTGGTCAAAAAAATGGGAAAACAATTTTGCAGAAAATGTTGAAATTGTGAAGTTGTTTTTGTTCTGTTGGGTTCAAAATAGAACTTTGTTTGTTTTTTTCAAAGTTCTTTACAAAATAAAGTTTTGAACTGTTAGATTTCCTACATTTTTTTCTTCTTTTCTCTTATTTTTTATCTTTTCTTACTCAAACTTCCCAAATTTCCTCAAGTTTTGAAAAGGGGCAAAATTGCAGTGGTTTTTTTCTTTTAGAACTTCATACATTTTCTTGAGTGGAGAAAATTTTTAAAAGTTAGAGAAGAGGAATAGGAAAAGGATTAAAAATGAAAAAGAAGAAGTGATTGCATCCTCCCCCCAAACCCAAACAAATAAAGAAAACACTAGACATTCACTCTGTTGCACTTTTTGGCAAAAAAAAGGAAAAAGGAGAGAAAGAGGGGGAAGATCTGCAATTTCAAAAATGTTTTAATTTTCAAAAAACAAAACAAAATGAAAATTTAATTCACAACT
The DNA here is from genome assembly GCF_009764565.3 of Dermochelys coriacea. NCBI lineage: Eukaryota > Metazoa > Chordata > Testudines > Dermochelyidae > Dermochelys > Dermochelys coriacea. The sequence continues at coordinate 66,663,344 of NC_050068.2, forward strand.
AAATTTCCTATCAAAATAATTAGCTGAAAATTAGATTTTCCTAAAAATAAATAGAATTTTTTTTATGAAACCCCACTTTTCAGTGGGAAAATTTTTCATTCCAGAAATTTGACCAGCTCTAATGAAAATCTTTCTATTAATTTTAGAGTTGTCAAATCTTTATTTAACCAAACCTAAGTTTGGGGACTAATTTAACTACCAATGTCCCTTTAAACTGATTTTTAAATAGATTATATTTGGACTATAGAGTCCACTAAATAAGGAAACAACCGCTGCATGTCAGCATTAGACTCCAATATTATTGATTTTTCTACCAAAAGATTTATGATGGCTGCTGTCCGCCCATAAACTTTAAGGCAAATTGCTAAAGTGGCTGACTGACCTTTCTTTCCAGGGTATAGATTGAGGAAAAACTGTTCAACCAAACAAAAAACGTCAGAAAGATGCAGCAATTCAAAATGGTTCATTCAAAAGGGCATAACTTCACCAATAATCTATTACAAAAAAAAACCCACTCGTGTCAGAATACTATATGTTTTGCAAGTATAGGCGGGAATAACTCTTTCCATGTGAACTGAATCCTTTGACCAGGCTGACTTCTTCCACTATAAATGTGACCTCTCCCCGACCTCCTCAGTTCTGCCATCTCTTCACTAAACAATTCTACTTCTCCAACTTAATTGAGTCTCATGCCTGTAATCTCAGCTACTTTTCTGCCACCTTTCGACTCACTTCTCAAATTGCCCCCTCCACCTCTCACTCTGTACAGGATGTCATCAATTTCCTGCAAGAGAAAATTGATAAAGTATGAAATGGCCTCCCCCCTCTTCTCAGCTCACCTTCTCTTCCCTTGCCCCTACAATGCTCTCCTGCTTCTTCCCTGTCACAGATACAGAACTTTCTCATTTGCTTTCCTCCTCTAATGCACATGCCCCAGAGACCTCCAGCCCATCTCCTGATCTCCCTTGGGCCCCTCTCCTCCTCTCCCTGACTCTTATCCTTAACCTCTTACTCTCCTCTGGCTCTTTCCTCTCAAATACAAGAATGCTTTAGTCTCTCCCATCTTAAAAAAACCCACACTTGACCCCACTTGTTTCTCCATCTACTGCCCCATCTCCCTTCTCCTGTTCATCTCAAAGCTAATTGAATGTGCTGTCTACAATTGCTGTCTGGAGTTTTTCACTTCCATTTCCATCCTAGACCCTCTCCAATGTGACTTTTGACCCCTTGCACTCTACTGAAACTGCTCTCACCAGTCTTTAATGACCTGTTCCCAGGAACTTCATCCTCCTCCTTGACTTGTCAGCTGCCTTCAACATAGTCGAACATACTATTCTTGAATTCAAGTGCTTGGCTTCCATGTCCTTCCTCTCCTGGTATTCTTCCTACCTCTCTAATAACTCCTTCACCATATCTTTGGCGGAACTCACTTGTCCCCTCGCTTCAGTTTTCTGTGGGGGTTCCATAGGGCTGTATTTTCGGTCCCTTTCTCTCTGTCCAGAGATTAAGTAGGAGAATCTCTTCTGCAAACACAAATCCAATTACCACTTCTATTCTTACAATTTACAGATCTTTCTGCACCAGATCTGTCTCCTGTCCAATCTAAAAGCTTGGCCTGTATTAGGATATAGATATTCAGGCCTGTCTGTAAAGGCCTATACTCTAATTTAGGTATATTCTTATCACTTAGCTAATTCTAGAGGTATAAAAGAAAGAATCAAAATCACCATTTGCCGGTGTAAGGGCCTTCTCTTACTGTGACAGTCTGAGGCCCTGTTCTTAGTCTAAGGTCTTTGGCTAAGCAGGAGAGCAGCCATAAGCTGGGAAGCGACCGGTCACCTCCTCATATTCCAAACTAGTCACATTGAAATAAGGTGCAATTGGGCCATTAGGAATACAATCCTGTCCTAATAATGCCTATCACCTCCAGAGAAAGGGAAGTGCCTAGAAAATGTAAAAGGAAACTTAGTTTGATAGCATCCTGTCTGGCAAGAACTTACTTATCAATAGCTGGGATGTGAAATCCTCACTTCTGTATCGTTTTGTCATTATAGTTCCCACTTTGCTATTGTTTATTTGCATGGTCTCTGTCTGGTTCTGTGATTGTTTCTGTCTGCTGTATAATTAATTTTGCTGGGTGTAAACTAATTAAGGTAATAAGATATAATTGGTTAAATAATCATGTTACAATATGTTAGAATTAGTTAGTTAAATTTCAGTAAAATAATTGGTTAAGGTATAGCTAAGCAAAACTCAAGTTTTACTATATTGTCTGCAGTCAAACATAAAGTAAGGAGCGGGAAAGGGAACAGGGAATGGGAGTGGGGAATTGAAATCATGTTTTGCTAAGAGGGGGAATGGGAACAGGGACCCAGGTAAGGCTCTGTGGTGTCAGAGCTGGGAAGGGGGACACTAAAGAAGGAAACTGGAATCATGCTTGCTGGAAGTTCACCCCAATAAACATCGAATTGATTGCACCTTTGGACTTCAGGTATTGTTACTCTCTGTTCATGTGAGAAGGACTAGGGAAGTAAGTGGGTGAAGGAATAAGCCCCTAACAGCCTGTCTCTGACATCTCCTTGTGGATGGCTAGCAGTCAGCTCAACATGGCTAAAACAGAACTTTTAATCTGTCCCCCATTACCTTTCCTGATCACTGTGGATAACATCGTACCTGTTAGTCATACCCATAACCTAGTTGTCATCTTTGACTTGAACATCTCTCTAAGTCCTCAGATACAGGCTATGACCAAATCTTGCAGATTCTTTGTGCATCACGTTTCTACACTTAGGTGTTTCCTATTCAGTCACACAACTAAAAGTCTCTTCCAGGCTCTCGTCATCTCACAGCTTGATTACTGCAACATCCTTCTCTCCGGCCTTGACAAATGCAATCTTGTCCCGCTTATACCCACTCATGTGCTGCTGCAAAGATCTTTCTCCTAGCCCATTGCTATGAATCCCTCTACTGGCTCCCCTTTTTCTAATGCATCAAACATAAGCTACTTATCTTCACTTTCTAGGCCCTTCACAGCTTATACTCACTCTACCCATCATTTCTCTTTCACTAGTGAGATGTCAACTGCCACTTCTCATTGGCCCATGATACCAGATGCTGTTGCCCATATCACATTTTCAAACAGGCACTTCTGTGCTTTCTCCCTTGCTGTCCCTCATGCCTATGAACATCTGCAAAACTAACTTATGTTACTCTTTCAAATCCCTCTTTAAAACTTTCCTTTGCTATAAATTTGACAACGGGTAGGCTGCTGGTGCAGTGATATCACTGCCTATCATGCCGACCAATACTGTCTCATTGTTTCCTCTAACTCTTCTGTCTGTCTGTATCTATCTACTGTCTCTTGGATTAGAGGTAAATTGTAAGCTCTTTGTGGTATGGACTGTCTTTTTGTTCTGTGTTTTACAATATCTAGCACAGTGGTCTCCAAACTTTTTGAATCACACACCCCTAGGGCCAGCTCTGGGGAAGAAAAAAAAAAAGAAGAGCTGCCGCTGGCGTGCCGCCAAAAACAGAGTGGGGAGAGCCGAGCTGCCGCCGGCGTGCCGCCAAAGAATCAAAAGTCCAGGAGCGCAGCTGCTGCTGTTGCCATGCCAGCAGCGCTCCTTCGGCGACGTTCCTCCTGCCACGCACCCCAAGTGATGGTCTTGCTCACCCCCTCACCACTTTGGATACCACTGATCTAGCACACTGGGGTCCTGGTCTATTAATAGATATCCTTGTCACTATGGTAATACTACTATTATTACTACAACAACTAATACTAATTTAAGTCAAAGGCATGATGGTAGAGTCCAAACAGGTGAGAGATTCTACTAAGACTTTTTCTAGAGATATGGTATAACTTTTCTTTAAAAAAGAAAAGGGGGGGGCATATCATGGGGATTGACATTCAAACTTTCATGGGCTAGAGCCCATTGTGTATTGTCTTTGTATCACATCGCTGGTGGATTCTTGCTTGAGAAGTTAATCCCCAGTGCCCCAGGGGATGCTCTATTCAGGCAGAGAGATATACATTGCTCATCTCCCTTCTGCTGGCCTAGGCAGCAAATAGAATAGCTGTCCTAATCCCTAATGGCCATGCTTTCTCTCATCTCAGTGATCTTCTCTTTTCTGTTTCACCCTCCTCACATTCTTCCTAAAGAAACAATGTTCAAAACATTCAAATAGATTTCTATAACAATACTGCCAACACAATAGAATGCAGTGCTGGATACTCACCACTGACATCCATAAAGGAGGAATGCAGTACCAATGGGTAACCTAAAAGTTCAACTATAGGATCTACTCTGCTAATGGCTGATAAAGAAAACAGGGCTACAGTGTGATACCATTATGACATGGCTTTGCAATCCATACTAACCAAAGCCATATTCCCACTGTAAGAGTGATGCCTTCCTATTTTCTCCCTCTCCTTTATTCTAGCCTTTTTCAGCTTTGTGGTGATGCACATCTTTTTAATGTCTGTCTTCCAGCTATTTAGATTTTTTTTTCAATTGATCTCATGCAGGCCTGACCTATTTTACCTTGTTACAGGTGATGGAGACTTTCCATGCCTGTTAAACTTTCACTTCCAAGATAACTGTGCTGAAAAGAGAATAGAAATATACCCTTACCACCAGTAGGTGTAAGCCAAAATATTATTTTACGATCAATACAGCTGTCCAGCAGTTCTATTTAGTGTTTGTTTAAAATAAAATATATCTGTTATAGCTATATAATATAGAATCACAAGGATCCTTGTGGGGGTGAAAAGGCTCACAGAAAGAGGAAGCCTCATTTCTTGTCTCCTTTTTCCACTTCCCCTGACTTGAGGAAAATATTCTTTAGGCAAGGAGACTATGGTTTTTTTGCAATTACTTTTAATTACTGAATGTTGGCCAATATGCTTACTTGATCTTTTCAGTGTATTAACTGTTGCTTTATCTGTGCTAACAGATGGAAGCTGATTTTGCACTACTTGAATTTCATAAATTGGTGCTGCCAAGACTGTTTTGCAAGTTCTATTGAACTTTTGCTGGATGCACTAAGTTAGATCTTTGTTAATTCTGTAGAATAATTAGGATTCCCTGTAAGTGCAAACCTTTGACGGGTACATGATGCTTGCAAGTACAAAAGCTGTTCATGAGTCATTATCATATCAATGCAACATATTGATACCATTGTAAAATAGAAATATGCTGGGCAACAGAACAGGCATAAAATAATCTGAGCACCTTCCAGCAAGCTACCCTCTGACCTGAGACTTTAGCAAGTATTTTCCAGTTAAATGCATGAAATCATCTTTCAGTGCAAAGATGTGTGTGAACCGCTTCTGTTACGTTCTTTACTCAAAAAAACAAAATTTAACAGGTGAAGGGGAGAAGTCTTTTGATTTATGTCACAGACTTATTGCTTATGTTGCCAGAAAACTTCTTCCTTTGGTAAACACATGTACTAAACATCTGTTTTATCTTTCCATTTGATCATCACATACAATAGCTCTGGCATTTTAATTTTTTTCCTCCTGCTTCAAATGTCCCGAGATTGCTTATGGAGAATCTAATAAAATCTGCAGTGGAATTATATTAAGAATGAATTTGGCCCACTATGCAAGACATAATTTTCTCAGTCATCACACCAGAGTTATTCTGGGAGATCTGGTTTCAGCACTTTCCACTGACTTAGCCCTAGTCTACACTACAAGTTTAGGTCGAATTTAGCAGTGTTAGATCGATTTAACCCTGCACCCGTCCACACGACAAAGCCATTTTTGCCAACTTAAAGGGCTCTTCAAATGTATTTCTGTACTCCTCCCCGACGAGGGGATTAGTGCTGAAATCAACATCGCCGGGTCGAATTTGGGGTAGTGTGGATGCAATTATATGGTATTGGCCTCTGGGAGCTATCCCAGTGTGCTCCATTGTGACCGCTCTGGACAGCACTTTTCAACTCAGATGCACTAGCCAGGTACACAGGAAAAGCACCAGGAACTTTTGAATTTAATTTTCTGTTTGGCCAGCATGGCGAGCTCATCTGCAGAGGTGACCATGCAGTCCCAGAATTGCAAAAGAGCTCTAGCATGGACCAAATGGGAGGTACTGGATCTGATCGCTGTATGGGGAGATGAATCTGTGCTATCAGAACTCCATTCCAAAATTGCCAATATATTTGAAAAAATCTCCAGGAGCATGATGGACAGAGGCTATAACAAGGACTTGCAGCAGTGCCGCATCAAAATTAAGGAGCTCAGGCAAGCCTACCAAAAAAACAAAGAGGCAAATGGCCACTCCAGGTCAGAGCCCCAGACGTGCCACTACTATGATGAGCTGCATGCAATTCTAGGGGGTTCCACTACCACTACCCCACCCCTGTTTGTGGACATCTGAGGGGGGAGTATCACACAACAGGGATGAGGATTTTGGGGACAAGGAAGAAGACAAGGAGGAGGAGGAGGAGGATAGCATACAACAGGGAAGTGGAGAAACTGTTCTCCCCGACAGCCAGGAGCTGTTTATCACCCTGGAGCCAATGCCCTCTCAACCCTCCCAAGGCGGGCTCCAGGACCATGAAGCCAGAGAAGGAACCTCTGGTGAGTGTACGTTTGTAAATATAATACATGGTTTAAAAGCAAGCATGTTTAATGATTAATTTGCCCTGAAGACTTGGGATGCATTCGTGGCCAGTACAGCTACTGGAAAAGTCTGTTAACGTGTTTGGAGATGGAGCAGAAATCTTCCAGGGACATTATTAAGGGGACATTCAGAGGTGGCCATTCCTGCTGGGCTGTTTGCCTTTGGCTGAAAAGAAATCATCCCTGCTTTTAGCCACATGGTGTGGGGAGGCCCCGTTCATGCTGAGCTGTTCGCATTTGGCTGGCAGGGATCTTCCCTGATACAAGTCATGCAGTGGGAGGAGGGGTGAAGCGATCATCCCAGAGAATTGGGTGGTAGTGGGGTTTAGGTGAGCTTGTGCTGCACGTTAACCCAAAAATCGCAGCCCCTCCTTTTAAATGGTCAACCCAATGGATGCTTGCTATGGGAAAGGAGGGCACTGCTGTTTGAAACCATTCTCCCATGTTATGAAGGTTGAAAAAGCTGAAAGACTGTGGCTTACCATGGCTGCTTGCAAGCCGAATTCTGTTGCCCGGCCCTACGTGTGTGATCTCTCACATCTAACCGGCAAGTCCTCCATATAAGAGGCAAAATGCGACATTGTACTGAAAGCACATGTGCTATGTAATGTTAACTGTTTGGTTCACCGTGAAAGAGTCTACCCATTGTTCTCTAAAATGTATCTTTTTAAATACTACTCTCCCTTTTTTCCCTCCTGCAGCTGCAAATGTTTCAACGCTCCCCCTATCATCTCCATCCCAGAGGCTAGCGCAGATAAGAAGGTGAAAAAAATGCACTTGTGATGAAATGTTCTCTGAGCTCATGCAGTCCTCCTGCACTGAAAGAGCTCAGCAGAATGTGTGGAGGCAAACAATGGCAGAGTTCAGGAAAGCAGAAAATGAATGCAAGGACAGGAGGGACGAGCAAGAGGAGAGGTGGTGGCAGCGTGATGAGAGGAGGCAGGATGCAATGCTGAGGCTACTGGGAGAACAAACTGATATGCTCTGGTGTCTGGTGGAGCTGCAGGAAAGGCAGCAGGAGCACAGACCACCAATGCAGCCCCTGTGTAATTGCCCGCCCTCCTCCCCAAGTTCCACAGCCTCCTCACCCAGATGCCCAAGAATGCGGGGAGCATGGGGCCATCTGGGCATCCAACCACACCACCCCAGAGGACTACCCAAGCAACAGAAGGTTGGCATTCAATAAGTTTTTTGAAATGCAATGTGGCCTTGTCCTTCCCTCTTCCCCTCATCCATCACCCCACCCAATGCTTCCTTCCTCCCTCACCCCTTCTGGGCTACCTTGGCAGTTATCCCCCTATTTGTGTGATGAATTAATAAAGAATGCATGATTTTGAAACAACAATGACTTTATTGCCTCTGCAAGCGGTGATTGAAGGGAGGAGGGTGGTTGGCTTACAGGGAAGTAGAGTGAACCAAGGGGGCGGGTTTTCATCAAGGAGAAACAAACAGAACTGTCACACCATAGCCAGTCATGAAACTGGTTTTCAAAGCTTCTTTGATGTGTAGCATGCCCTGCTGTGCTCTTCCAATCACCCTGGCATCTGGCTGCACATAATCAATGGCCAGGCGATTTGCCTCAACCTCCTACCCCACCATAAATGTCTCCCCCTTACTTCCACACATATTGTGGAGCACACAGCAAGCAGCAATAACAATGCGAATATTGGTTTCGCTGAGGTCTAACCAAGTCAATAAACTGCACCAGCGTGCTTTTAAATGTCCAAATGCACATTTTACCACCATTCTGCACTTTCTCAGCCTGTAGTTGAACAGCTCCTGACTACTGTCCAGAATTCCTGTGTATTGCTTTAAGGGATAGGCTGGGTCCCCAAGGATAATTATAGGCATTTCAACATCGCCAACAGTTATTTTCTGGTCTGGGAAGTAAGTCCCTTGTTGCAGCTGTTGAAACAGACCAGAGTTCCTGAAGATGTGAGTGTCATGTACCTTTCCTGGCCATCCCACATTGGTGTGGGTGAAACGTCTCTTGTGATCCACCAGTGCTTGCAGCACCATTGAAAAGTACCCCTTGTGGTTTACGTACTGGCTGCCAAGGTGGTCCGGTCCCAAGATAGGGATATGCATTCTGTCTATTGCCCCATCACAGTTAGGGAATCCCATTGCAGCAAAACCATCCACTATGACTTGCATATTTCCCAGAGTCACTACCCTTGATAGCAGCAGCTCAGTGATTGTGTTGGCTATTTGGATCACAGCAGCCCCCACAGTAGATTTGCCCTCTCCAAATTGATTCCCGACTGACCGGTAGCTGTCTGGCATTGCAAGCTTCCACAGGACTATTGCCACTCACTTGTGAACTGTGAGGGCTGCTCTCATCTTGATATTCTTACGCTTCAGGGCAGGGGAAAGCAAGTCACAAAGTTCCATGAATGTGCCCTTATGCATGCGAAAGTTTCGCAGCCACTGGGAATCATCCCAGACCTACAACACTATGTGGTCCCACCAGTCTGTGCTTATTTCCGGGGCCCAGATCAGCGTTCCACAGCATGAGCCTGCCCCATTGCCACCAGGATGTCCAAATCGCCAGGGCCCATGCTTTGAGAGAAATCTGTGTCCATGTCCTCATCACTCTCGTCAACGTGCTGCCACCGCCTCCTCACCTACTTTTGCAGGTTCTGGTTCTGCACATACTGCAGGATAATGTGCGAGGTGTTTACAATGCTCATAACTGCTGCGGTGATCTGAGTGGGCTCCATGCTTGCCATGGTATGGCGTCTGCAGGAGAGCAGAGTTGCAGCGGAAGCGGTGGATGACAACTGATGCCACAAGAATAGATATTTATGGAGAACGATGAGAGGACCTGAGAGGTGGATTCATGAGAGCAGGAGAGCAGAGTTGCAGCGGAAGCGGTGGAGGATGACCATTAGCACCATGAACATTTCCCGAGGAAGAACACACATACCCGGAAGCCCATGACAGACAACATGGAGATATTCACTATTGAGACAATAGCAGCGGAGCAGAGTTGCAGCAGAAATGGTATATGACGATGGTTAGCAGTCCTACTGCACCATCTGCTGAAAGCAGTATGGCGTCTGCATGGAAAAAAGGTGCGAAACGATTGTCTGCAGTTGCTTTCACGGAGGGAAGGGTGACTGACAACATGTATCCAAAACCACCCGTGACTATGTTTTTGCCCAATCAGGCACTGGGAGCTTAACCCAGAATTCCAATGGGCTGCGGAGACTGCGGGAACTGTGGGATAGCTATCCATGGTGCACCACGCTGTAAGTCGATGCTAGCCACTGTAGTGAGGATGCACTCCACCGACTTAATGCTCTTAGTGTGGACATACACAATCGACTGTATAAAATCGATTTCTAAAAATCGACTTCTATAATGTTAACCTAATTTCGTAGTGTAGACATACCCTTGCTCTGTTAAGTTGGGCAAATCACTTAACCACTCAATGTCTCTTTGTCTCTCGCTCTTTGTCTCAGTTCCCATTTGTAATATGGGGATGTTGTTATTTCCTTTCTTCTATCTTGTCTAATTAGACTGTAAATTCTTGTCTTATTGTTATGATGATTATTATTATTATTCACAGCACCTCAGAATCTGAACCCTGAATCACACTTAACCCCACCAAGCAGTAATATAATATAAACAATAAATAATAGTTGATTGTTACTAGACTTCTGTTGCAGCACAAAGAATTCCTCCCGAGTACACTACACTCAAGCAATTCAAATGGTAACAAAAGACAGATGTAATATACCATGTAAATAAACATTAGAGGAATCTCTATTCCACAAATAATAAGACATCTTGCAGTTTCTCTGTAGTATGGTCAAAGATGGATATATGGTTGCAGTAGTGAAAGTAACATAAAAGATTTACTGATACGGGATCCTGTCTCCAGGCCCCTGGAAGGGCGGGGCCTTAGGCAGAAGGATGGGGCTAGCAGTCAGCCTCCCTCAGCCAGCCCTTCTGTGCTGCCCAGTCTGTGCCAGCTGGGGCTCCAGCAGCAATTTGAAGGGCCAGGGGCTCTGCATCGGTGGCAGCCGGGAGCCCCAGGCCCTTTTAAATCGCTGGGCCCCGGGGCATCTGCCCCTTTTGTGCCTCCTTTCGGTGGCCCTGGTGGGGAGGAGCAAAAGGGGCAGTGACATTAAAGCACTGCCGCAGCAGAGCTTTAATGTCATCTGCATACGGGCCCATTCCGGTGTCCACTTCTTGCCAGTATTCCGTACCAGCTTGTACCAGCCCACTTTCACCTCTGTATGCTTGTCACAGTTGCCATAGATAACCCAGAAATATCTGATGGTGAAACCCAGTTGAAGCCATGCTAATGGTCTGGGTTTGGAATAGTGCATCACAACACAAGCCAATATAAATAAACAAGTATAAGGTCTGATAGATAGTATGTGCCAGAAAGTAATGCCGAAGTATTCTCACTGCCTTAGTTCTATCAGAGCAGTTCAAAGTGCATTCATCTCTACATTTTAAAGAGACATTAACATGAAATCAGAGTGGAAGTATGGTAATTTAGCAGTGTATATGCAAGTAAAAGAAAGAAAGTAAATGTAAGCCCTGTTCACCAAATTCAGAACCACGTGTGAATCTCAAACACCTCAGAATTCAGGGGTATTCAGAGGTGGGATTCTAGTTCAGCCTGTTAAAGAAATAGGGATCTGCATTGAAATTCTGATCCAGATCCAGCTGTGGATTAGGAACCTCCTGAAGTTTAGAAGTGGTTACATCTAAAGTTTTGATTCTGAACCCTTACTAGAGAAAAACAGTGCATGAAAAATAAGAACAGAATATAGCAGCTTTGCAAATGAAATATCCCAACTACCTAAAATGGAGGAAAAAGCAAACCAATCTACCTTTCATGGATGTATTTCTCATAATATCTCTTGGCGGGGAATTTTACTAAGGCAGCACAAAACCAATTCCTAAAAATGAAATGACATGGAAACCTGCTTCAAATGATCTCAACTTGGAATGTAAGGGGTCAAAATATCCAAGAGCTTGGTAAATTTTTTATACAGCAATATGAAAACTCCGGGGCTGCTGCCAGCTGATGAGCCAAGATTGATGTAATATGGTCACTCCGTTTTGTGCTGATTACAATCCAGGCAGCTGCATTCTACCCTAACTATCAGTTGTATGCCTAAGAAGGCTGTATAATTGTGGAGGAAAGAAAGATACTAATAAAATGGATTCAAATATATGCACCATGTGAATTAAGAATAAGGACAAATTCTGGAACTATTTATAAAGTGGTAAAACATCACAATAGAAGCAAAGGCCCCATATTTGGCAACACAAATATCATAACAGAGACCAAACTTTTTCATTTGGCAAAAATAATCTTGCTATATGTATAACCGCATCCATATGATATAACTACCAAACAGCAAAGAGTCTGAGTAGCTATAACAGGGTTTTTTTGTTTTTCTTTTGTGAGACGCCGAGTACTTTTTTGGCTGCATTACAAATAAACAATAATAAAATATAAACATATCAATAGCAGGAGTACAGAGTATTTTCCATAGCACTCAGCATCGGCCTAACTCTGCTCCCATTAAAGTCAACTGGCGCTTTACCTTTGACTTTAATGGGAGCAGAGTTAGGCCGATACTGAACACTTCTGAAAATTTCATCCTACCTGTGCAGTGTGTGCATCATCATTCCCGTGGACCTCCTTTCAGATTCAGCTACGTAATTTAGGTATCAATTTTGTAAAAGGCTCACAGCTTGCTAGAATTTACAGTAAATCCTAACCCATGATCTATGTAATGGGGTGGGGAAATGAGGCTGGGATTAATTCTCATCAATGCAAATGTAAAGAAGCAGAGTGCAACCCTGAGAACTTCTAGGTTAGAATTCTTTTAAACACTTTGCACTGTGTTCTTCCTTTAGTTCTTGTGCACATCTCTCCCATAGATAGCAACTTGCCACAGACTGATGACAAGATACATGACTCTTACTTAATCAATGCCCTATCATTACATTGGGAAGGGGCGGCGGAAGCTTCCTAACAGTGGGGGGGCACCAGTGCCTGAATTGTGGCCCCACCCTCCTTCACCACCTCTTCCCGTCCTCATGCTGCCCCTTCCCTGAGGCCCTGTCCGTTTCCCTGAGGTCCCACCCCTGCCTGCCCCTTCTCCCTGAGCCCTGCCCTCACACCATCCCTTCCCCCCCAAGGCTCCATCCTGTGCCACCCCTTTCCCTAAGGCCCCACTCCCACCCCTCCTCTTCCCCCAAAACCTCCTGCCCCTCTCCCCATCGCTCATCCTCAGGCATTTCTGCACCTTGGTCCCGCTTGTTCTCTGCCTGTAGCACTCAATAGTTTAGTGTCTTGAGGGTTGTAATGCTTTGTCCTAATTTTGGTTGTTGGGTTTGGTTTGGGGGTGGCTGGGTGGAGTTTAATGGCCTGAGACTTTTAGGAGGTTAGACTAGATGATGAGGTGATCCTTTCTGGCCTTAAACTCTATGATTCTTTGACCCTTCCATTGTGAGTTCTCTATGATGTAGTCCATTATTTTTGTCAATAATAATAATAAAAAACATAATGATAATAATAAGTAAATAAAAAGATTGTGGGGTCTGGAAGCATCTGGAAGTCCAGATTTGGCCCATGATCCGCCTATTGACTACCCTTGATGTAAGTAATATACCTTTTATTAACTAAATATAAATGATGTCAAGACTTGCAAGAGGTGAGGAACCTTTGGACTCAAGCATCTTTTTTTTTTAAGGAAAGAAAACACAATGTGTAGACACAGACGCAGATTAATAAACTAGGGAATGATTTTGTACTCTTGACTCTTGATCTCCTGCTGATTTCACTGAGTGTATTTCCCTGAGTTAGGAAATCAGGATCAGATGTCTGTTCTGGTCTATTATTATGTTCAGTGCCTGCAGTGTTAGGTCTGAACAAAGATAGATATTACAGAGCAAAAATCAGCACCGTTTACTTAGGCTTCCTTGCAAAGTTGAGGCAAGTCTTTCTTAAGACAAAACTCTCCACACTGATCTATCATATGTACACTGACAGACTGGGCACTTCTGTATCTTTCACTGTTCCAACAGTTTGACCAGTCCCACAGCACCAATAAGTATATGGTTTCCAGAGCCAGGTGACTAAGCTCACTTTCACTACAACCCTGCTGGACCCTGAATCCGCTTTTATCTAAAGTCTCCCTGCTAAAAAGAGAAGGCAGCTCACATCTTATAGCTCACCTTTTATTTTGTTCAGTGCTTCCTGCTGTTTCATGATTAAGGCTAGTCTGCATAACCATAGGGGTCCAGCACAGGTCTGATGACACTCATTAAACTGACAAAATGCCGCCTCCTTAAAGTCAATGTAAGTTGATTGCCTTTGCTGCTCACTAGTTCAGCCAAGTTCTCCTTCACAACATCTGCAATGCTGTTAACTCTTTGTAGAGAGATTATTTTCCATCTGGAATAGAATTTATTCCACTAAATTTTCCGGATTCTCAAATGATGTAGCTCAGGGTAGCTCCACTGAATCATAGAATCATAGAAGATTAGAGTTGAAAGAGACCTCAGGAGATCATCTAGTCCAATCCCCTACTCAAAGCAGGACCAACCCCAACTAAATCATCCCAGCTGGACCAACCCCAACTAAATCATCGCAGCCAGGGCTTTGTCAAGCTGGGCCTTAAATATCTCTCAGGATGGAGCTTCCACCACCTCCCTAGGTAACCCATTCCAGTGCTTCATCACTCTCCTAGTGAAACAGTTTCTCCTAATATCCAGCCTAGACCTCTCACACTGCAACTTGAGACCATTTCTCCTCGTTCTGTCATCTGCCACCACTGAGAAGAGCCTAGATTAGGGATTGGGAACCTTTTGCACGTGGTCCATCAGGGAAATCCGCCAGCCTGCCAGGATGGTTTGTTTATCTGCAGCGTCCTCAGGTTTGGCCAATCACAGCTCCCACTGGCCACGGTTCGCCATTCTAGGCCAATGGTTGGGCACTGCTTTCAGAGCTGGGTGCCTGGTCAGCAGAAGTAAGGGTGGCAACACCGCAACGCCCCCCCTCCCCACACACACAATAACCTTGCAAACTCCCCACTTCCCTGTTTTGGGTCGAGGCCTCCAGTTTGAGAAACGCTGGCCTTCCCTGTGAAATCTGTATAGTATAGAGTAAAAATACACAAAAGACCAGATTTCACGGGGGAGACAGTATTTCATGTCCGTGAATTTGATAGGGCCTTAATTATTCATCTGTGCTCTTCCATCCCATCCTAGATGCTCTTTCATCATTCTTGTGGAGGTGAATGATCTTTACCTTGAACCCTGTTTTTCTATTCCTGTTCTTGTGGTTAAAGCACAGGACTGGAAGTCAGGTGACCTAGGTACTGTTCCTTCAGCTATCTCAGATTTCTTATGTGATCTTGAGCCACCACTTAAGCCAAAGTGTTTAAACTTCGGTGCTTGAAGTTAAGCAATTTATTTAGGTGTGGGAGGTGCTGAAGACCCACAATATCCAATGAGGTCAATGGCAGTAGAGGACAGTTAGCACCTCCTATGAAGTTTTCAACCTTATGCTATATGTTAAAGAATACATGGAAAAAATTAGGGATGGAATGTGACCAAATCTTTTAGTTTAGATGGGTGGTGATAGGTGTGCTTCACATTGGTTCCAGGTTTCTATTATTATTTTATTTTATCTTTTGGTCGTTGGGAATTTTTGCATGTTCTCTTTGTCTATGGGAGGGCTAGAGGTTTACAAATTGTATTAAATATTAATATTAATATTAATATTAATATACATTTCACCTGACAATAACAATACTTCCCTGCATCATATCAGTGTTGCAAAGCCTTAACACATCTTTGTATAAAGTGCTTTGAGTTTTTTGGATGAAAGATGGTAGGAAAAATGCTTTCACTGATCGTTTGCCTTCAATGTCTTTGTATAGGCCTTGGCTAAAGTCAATGGGACTTAAGCACATGCTGCAAGTTAAGCACATTCCTAAGTGTATTGCTGAATTGTGGCCATAATTCCCATTGATGTCCCTGAATTGTGCATCAGTGTACAATATATAACCTTTATTGATGGCTAGTATTCTGGCTAGATCTTTACAGTGCCTTGATTAAATAATCCTAGACTGTTTTGTAAGCACTATTGACCTTTCTCTGCCTGATATTGGTTTTTCCATTGTTAATTCCATAAAATAATTTCTTTACATAATTGCAATCCTTGGGCAGGTGCTTTAGATGAAGATAGCAAATAAAGTTCTTGAGTCATTAGTCAGCTAACTGCACCACAACAATACTACTAAATATAGAAATATTCTGTGTAACTAACCAAGCATAAAATAATTTGGTCTGCATCAAGTGATCTACGTGCCTGACAAAGTATTCTGGATAAAACTGCAGTGGGCTGTTGATGATGTATTCACATTGGTGAGCAAGCTTCTCCAAGCTTGCTTGGAAAAGCTCAAATGCTCACTGCAGTTCAGCCAAGAACAGAGAGTGTCTGAAAAACAGTCAGTGATTATTAAAATAGTGCTCTTTGTGCTGCTACAATTAAGGATGTGAGAAATGAAGCAGACACTTGAGAAACTTAACACAAAACACTTTAAGATTCCCTGTAATCTTCTGCTTCCAAAAAAGTTTTCTGACATGGTGAAAATACAAAAAAGACTTTGCAAGTAGAAGAGGGAATGGAAGAATAGCTAGACAGATTTCAGGGGGAGCAAACAAAACTTGAAAAACAAAATGATGAAGAGAAGAGAATTGTAAACCACAAGCTGAAACCAAAATTCTTATGGCAAGAGAAAGGAAGTCAATCTAATCTCACAACATAATGATTATGACCTCATGATGTTTCAAAAATAAAAATTACGATGAATCATATACTTGGAGCACAAACCCCTTACTTTTTAGCTATTCTTTTAAAAATCATTAGTGAATGTTGTGTTTATGAAAACTGCCAGATTGACAGTGACTCACATCTTCTAGCATACACAGTATGCATGCAGTGGTATTTCAGTTTTACCCACACTGTTCTGCTTGTATGCCTGAACCATAATTCACTGATACCACCTCTGGGAGCCAGCAGGTAGTTCAGTGTTCATTCCCATTCACCCCTTGGCCTCTGTGCTGAGACTCTCAGCAAGGGGTCCGATTGTGCTAATTGTAGTGGTAGTTTTACAGTGTCCCCAACCCACAAATAATTCTTGAAAATGGAAATGAGTGTTTGAAAACTAAAGCACACACAGGCCTTGTCTTCATTGACAAAAAAGGTTTTTTTGTTTGTTTGTTTTTTACTGTGAAATAACTACCACAGGTTATCTATCCTGCGGTAAAAATGTAGCTTTAATTTGACTGTGAGGAAAAGTAGCTGAGGTCAACCACAGGTGTGGATGTTATAGGACAGACAAGTATCCTTTCTCCATTTAGGATTTTACAATGAGACAACTATCACATATTTGTTATCTCACTGTAAAGAATCACCTTTTTTTTTCAGCTGAGAAGACAAAAAACCTGAGGTTTGTCCTCCCTGCAGGGTTAGCTCAAGTTAACTCAACTGAAAGGAGTCATGCTTCCCAACAATACTCAAGCTGCACGGACTTTGGTATTTGCAGGACAGAGTAGCTGCATCCTTACCACATTACTAACTCCAGCATTAGCAGCACTCAAATTTCAACCCGTGCACCCTGATGGCCAGCTAACTCAAGATTAAACCACTATTTAACTGGACTGAGAGACTTTTTTTGTGTGGATGCGATTTGGTTTGGGATAACACTTGAGCTACACCTTGAGCTAACACTGCAGTGAAGACAAGCCCTTAGGAAGTAGCTTCCCTAACATATTTGGATAAGTAGAAGAATAGAAACCAGGAGTCAACTATAAGAACTTGAAACTTATCAGGGCAGTCTGTTCATTGCACTCTGGAGAGAGTTCTTTTTTTGTGGAAAAAAACTATTTTTATAAAGTAGAAAGAACCTACACATGCTTCTTTCTTAGCTTTGATACAGAAAAGTGCATAAGCAAGTGCTTAACTTTAAGCACTTGCTTAAATCCTTCACTACTCAGCAAAACATTTATATGGTGTACTTAAGTACATACCTTAGTTCTTCACTATTTAGCAAAGCATTTAAAGCAAAGCAAAAGCATGTGCCTAGGTCCAATTCAAAGTCAATGTGACTTGAGCACATGTTTAAAGTTAAGCATGAGTAAGTGTTTTTACTGAATTAGGGACTAATGTCCAAATTTGTACTGTGAAAACACGGGCCTATCTTGCATCCTCCCATGCATAGGAAGCTTAGTGTGGTGGTCTACATCTGGGAGCTGCCTGAAGTGGAAAGGGAGTGCATACACTGCACCACTGTTTAGGAGCATGGAACATTCCCAACAGTATGTGAGCAGCCAATGCAGGGGGGGTGAGGGGTGAGGAAGTTCCATGGCTAGAGGTGCTGGGAAGGGAGCAGTCCCTACACTCAGTGCAGGGGCTACAAATTTACCGTACATTTATGAACGGGACACAAATGGAGGGAGAGTATTTCTCTGTTTTTTTTCCTCAAGCAAGCTAAGTTATTAAAGCCCTCAGCATCTAGACTCGGACTTTGGCTCAGTTTTTTGGCCCTGTGTTGATTACAGCTGCTCAGCACAATAGCAGAGCATTCCTTCCCTCTGAGAGGAATCCATCCATTGACCGGATTTAAATTGCTCACCGCCCTCTGTTGGGGGAGGGAGAGGTGGGGACAAGGTAGTATGCAAAGTGCTCTGCTGATTCTGGGCCATCACAGCAGTTCATGTGTGACCTTTGCAGCTGGTAGAGCTTAGAACAGCCCCTGGCTGGCCCAGGGGAGTGGGAAGGTGGCACAGAACCATCTATACTTTCCTCTCCCATTCTCGTTAGCGGCATGACTCCACACTTGGCTGAGAATTTTTACCATGTATCACAACTGTGCAGTAGGATAAATAATATTGTGTCCCTCCAGCGTCCACCTTTCAAAATGTCTCATTTCAGCTCTTTGAGGGGTGGTCCAGAATTTGCATATAATGCTGCAATATAAATTATGTAAGGATGATGATTCATGGACTCTTGAAAGACTTTAAACCCCCTGCTGTCTGCAAGGCACACCTGTGCTTCTTTACTTATTAATATGCATTTCTTTGTTTCTGTGTTTATATTTAGAACACTGGAAAGGGCAGATTGGAAGAGCATATCTTTTGAAGACGCTAATAATAGAAGTCATGTAAAAAACTGTAGAAAATATGTAAAAGACTCAAACGAGGGAACAAAACTACAAAGTTGAAAGTTCAACCCTAGGACTACAACTAGTAGTAATAATCTATGAGCACAGCCCTCAAGAGGAAGTGAGATTGCAAAACCCATGATTCATGTGTAGCAAAAGTATAGTGCTTACAGTGAGGCTGTAAAATGAGATTCCTATACTTGAGTGGTTAGCAACAACTTGGCAAACAGCTCATAGATTATATTGATATTGGGAGTTAAAGTAGTCTTGGCTCAGAGCTTAGGAGTTTGTGTTAGCTTTTAATAAGAGCTAAATCTAGTCCCTGGTGAGGGATTACTGAAATAAGGGGTAGGGAATGTTTAAAAAGGGGAACACATTTCCTTTTGTACATATAGGGCTTGATCCTGCACAGAGCCGCGGCAGAGTGTTGCATGTATAAGTGTAAGGTAAAATGCAATGAGCGGGGAGCCTGACTCTGCACTAATGAGACTATTGGGTTGCTGAGTTATTCCTGCCTGTTGGTACTCTTCTGGGCACTGTCAAAATTATATATACAAACAGCCACAGGAGAGATACAGCAGAGGGGAATACTTATCTAGCCACTATATTAGCATAGTGTAGGAGAGCACGTTCTCATGGTTTGTCAGACACACCCATTCTCTTCCCAGAGTTCCCATTATCTAGTGGGCACACTTGTGGGTCAGGAAACAAGCTCTCAGGAGTTTTGAAATGCAATACTACTCAGTACAGTGAACAATCCCTAGGGCTAGGTTCATAAAAGGACTTAGGCACTAAGTGCCACTTTAGGTGCCTAAACCCCAGAATCAGGCCCCCTGGGATTCACAAAGACCCTCACTCATCTGCCTCCAAATGCCATTGGGGCCTAATTCACTTGGTGCCTAAATTTTTGCATTAAAATTTCCTAAATGCCTGTTTCTGCCTCTGAGCATGCATGCTACAGCCCCACACCCAGGCCCCATATTTGAATGCCTTAGCCCAAGTGTGATACACAAACCAGGGAAAAACAGGCTTTCCTCCACCTATCTTCCCTAAGATCCGGGAAATATGCTCAGACCTTGCCAATTGGATTTAACCCCTCTAGAGAAGCTTATACAAGACAGGATTGTGGCAGTCCACCTCCCTCCAAACTTTTAGCACAGTGGTTAGGGTACTCACTGGGGATGTGGGAGGCCCCAGGTCCAACTCTCCACTCCACCTGAAAGGGAGTGCGATCTGCTACTTCGATGGGATATTCTGAAGTGGGGCTCCTTCAGTATCTCCTCTTGAAGCTGTTTCATTGTGGATACATAATTTTTAAAAGGCACTGGAGCAGTGGGACTGGCTCCTGAGTCTACCAGGTGAGTGGTCTAGCCACCAGCCTACAGAGTCATTCTCACACAGGCTTGCTTGCTTTCTCTCTGTCCCAGTATTGTAACCATTCCACTGTGGCTAAATATTGAAAGAATCACTGGGTCAGAGAGAGAGAGAGAGAGAGCATTGAGCAAGCATGAAAATGAGTCTGTCACCCAGTGGTTAGTGCACTCAACTAAGAGATGGAAGATCATAGAATCATAGAATATTAGGACTGGAAATGACCTCAGGAGGTCATCTAGTTCAATCTCCTGATCAAAGCAGCAGCAACATCAACTAAATCATCCCAGATAAGGCTTTGTCAAGCCAGACCTTACAAACCTCTAAGGATGGGGATTCCACCTCCTCCCTAGGTAATCCATTCCAGTGCTTTCACCCTCCTAGTGCAGTGTTTCCCAAACTTGGGATGCCGCTTGTTCAGGGAAAGCCCCTGGCGGGCCAGGCCGGTTTGTTTACCTGCCGCATCCACAGGTTCGGCCAATCGTGGCTCCTGCTGACTGCGGTTCGCTGTGCCCAGTCAATGGGGGCTGCGGGAAGTGGCGGCCAGTATGTCCCTCAGCCCGTGCCACTTTCTGCAGCCCCCATTGGCAGGGCACAGCGAACCACGGCCAGTGGGAGCCGCGATTGGCCGAACCTGCGGATGCGGCAGGTAAACAAACCGGCCTGGCCCACCAGGGGCTTTCCCTGAACAAGCAGCACCCCAAGTTTGGGAAACACTGACCTAGTGAAATAGTGTTTTCTAATATCCAACATAGACCTCCCCCACGCAACTTGAGACCATTGCTCCTTGTTCTGTCATCTGCTACCACTGAGAACAGCTGAGCTTCATCCTCTTTGGAACCCCCCTTCAGGTAATTGAAGGCTGCAATCAAATCCCCCCTCACTCTTCTCTTCTGCAGACTAAATAACCCCAGTTCCCTCAGTCTTTTCTCATACATCATGTGCTCAAGCCCCCAAATCATTTTTGTTGCCCTCCGCTGGATTCTCTCCAATTTGTCCACATCCCTTCTGTAGTATGGAAGACACAGTACTCCAGGTGTGGCCTCACCAGTGCTGAATAGAGGGGAATAATCACTTCCCTTGATCTGCTGGCAATGCTCCTACTAATACAGCCCAATATGCCATTGGTCTTCTTGGCAACAAGGGCACACTGCTGACTCATATCCAGCTTCTCATCCACTGTAATTCCCAGGTCCTTTTCTGCAGAACTGCTGCTTAGCCAGTTGGTCCCCAGCCTGTAGTGGGGCATGGGATTCTTCCTTCTTAAGTGCAGAACTTTGCACTTGTCCTTGTTGAACCTCATCAGATTTCTTTTGGCCCATGATCCAGTCCTCCCAGCACCAGACACTTTTAAAAATTATTGTATTTTTAATCACAGTGGAACAGATTCAACAAGAGAGAATGAGGGTACCCCATGTCACAAAATCCAGTGGTTAGAGCACTCACTTCAAAGGTAGCAGATCACAGTCCAAATTCTTTCTGCTCCCTCAAAGGATGTAGAGGGGACTAGAACTGGGAGTCTCCAACATCCCAGGTGACTATCCTATTCACTAGGCTAAAAGTATAAAGAAAGGTCTCCTCCCCCCTGAAGGTGAGGGATATGTCTCCCTGTAGCATGGATTTAAGCACCTAACTATGAGAGAGGGGCAGGGCTTAGCACATATCTTTGTCTTGGTATTTCCCATTGTCTACCTTAAGCAGGGCACCACCTACCTTGCTGAGACACCCATCTCCAATCACTGAATAGGGTGCCTAGGTGCTGAATTCAGGCTCTGTGAATCCCAATGATAGTCTAGGCACCTAAGTTTCTTTGTGAATCTAGCCCGTGGTACTTAATCTGATGTGCACTAGGGAACTTTTAGATCATGCCAGCAGGGTCTATATGGACCAGTTAAGCATATAACATACTGATGTGCTTTAGAAATCATATCCCTCTATTGTGCTTTGCTGCTCTCTGTAGACAAGACCATACACAAGGGCAGACTCTCCCAGGAGGGCACAAGGTGCTTCATCACTTATGTGCCCTACACAAGGGCAACTCTAGTCTCTTTACTCAGGATATTGTAGAAACTAGTCCCTGGAATGCATATTGCCCCAAAGAGCACAAGGAGGAGGCAGTGTCATGGCTACACCCCCAAATTCAAACTATCTTAAGAACTTATAGGACTCCCATCACTATAGTTTATGAACTCCTCGCAACAGCCCTGTGAGGTCAGGCAGTGTTCCTATCCCCCTTTCACAGGTGGGCACCGAGGTGCAGAAAGTCTATATGACTTACTACAGGAAGTCTCAGGTAGAGCAGGGAAGTGAATCAGGATTTCTTAAGTCCCAGGCAAGCACTCTAAACACAGGAGATTCCTCTCCTCCTTCCTCTCACACTGTCCTGCTGAACAAGCCAGACGCAATGGAGCAGCAGGCTGTTGTGCTCTGAAGCATGGCACAGCCTGCACATGCCTCATTCTCCCAGGTTAGCTGAAGGTAGGGTTGTGTCTCTGTTTATAGGAGCATAGGTGGTTTCTACCAAGTTAAATGCAAGATTGTGCCTTATAGACACACTTGAGTCCTCTGCTTTTGCTCTATCCTTCCTCACTCAAAAAGTCAATGGAAGTATTCTTCAGGAAGAAAGTATTTTCCAGGAAGCAAAATGAATATAAACACCAGGATTTGCCATTATGTGTCTCCTTGTTTTTGGGTGATGTCTCCTTTTGTCTTTTTCCCCCTTAACTTATTCTGATTCCTGGTTCAGAAAATATAAAGGTAGATAAATGACTGTAAGCGTATATGTTTCTCCTGCCTTCTTTCTGCTTCTTGGCAGATGATCTAAAAAGTAAATGGTGCCTGAATTTGTTTGTTCTTTTTCTGATCTGAGCTCTTGAAGAACTGATAAATTAGCTACTTGGATTCACTTGGTAGGATTGTTTATTTAAGTATAAAGCTTGACAACTTGAAAAGACTTGTGGAAAAGGGCTGGTGTCAGGCCAAAATATTTATGGCCATGTCCTCAGCTGGTGGAAATGGGCATCCTTGCATTGACTTTGATAGAGCAATGCCAATTTACACCAGCTAAAGAGCTAGTCCCTTAGCTTTACATATGGGGTTACATTAATAGGTACATTACATATGGGGTTCCTTTGTCATGCTCATCAGTGTGGAGACTGCTGCACAGTGTTAAGGACGTGCTGCATGGTTAGATTAAATGTTAAACTGAGCCAGCTGCAGCCCATCACTAGTTACCAATGCAGGTGGAAATGAAAGATCCCACAAGAAGGATAATCCACCATTCCCTCTCTCAATAACAGGTTCTAATAGGTAGTGGTCTGCATGAACCATTGCTCATTTAGTGCCTATACAGTCACTGCACTACCAGTACCTCCAGTAATTCAAGCACTGTAAACTACTTTGGGGGGTAATTGGAGCTAATGAAGGGCGCAATGTAACACCAAATTCTCCTCTATTCAGTTTGTGAAACTATGAGTTATACTTGGCAGGATGGGAGAAAATATTTGTATATGGCTTCTGACTAACTCCTGTGAACAGTTTTTATGCTGTTTCAAAGTAATTTAACTCTGGGGAGGGAACAAACGCAATGATCATCTGTCCAGGATCAGAATTAATAGGGCCAGTATTGATCAGCCATAGCTCTTCACACAGAGTTCTGGCCAGAGTCAGAAATGTAACATTTCTTCACATCTGCCTTTGATTTTCTCCAGAGACTTTCATCTAAAGATGTGCCAGTTGCAGAAAGCTAGCCATCTAATTCTACCCATCAGTAGCAGCAAAGAAAAAAAACTACTTCCCCCTTTCCCCCTCCCCCCACAAAACCCCCAGATGGAACCAGTGTGGACGGAAAGGAAATATTTGTCTACATTTTACATTTCATAGTATGGAAAGGAAAGCTCCTAATTTCAACATGCAAAGTTCTTCCTTGGGATTTCTTAATTTCTGTTTATTAAAAATACATAATTTTTGTGAGGTAACATTTAAAATAAAGATGTAATGAAAGTGGAAAGGATGGAAAAAGGCCATTTATCCACAATGCTACTGGTAGTAATGTATAACTGCTGTGTCACTGGACTAAGAATTCTTAGACATTCACTATTGATGTATAAATAATAATAACAACGCAATAGTGATAAGTCATTCTAGTTGTCCTGAAAATGATAAAAGGGAATAGCATGGCTAATACAAGTGATAAGAGAAACTTGAAAGCTTGTTTGCACTTCCAGTGACTCAAGAGGAGTTTTCAGAGTAGCAGCCGTGTTAGTCTGTATTCGCAAAAAGAAAAGGAGTACTTGTGGCACCTTAGAGACTAACAAATTTATTAGAGCATAAGCTTTCGTGAGCTACAGCTCACTTCATCGGATGCATCCTGGTGTTTATATTCATTTTGCTTCCTGGAAAATACTTTCTTCCTGAAGAATACTTCCATTGACTTTTTGAGTGAGGAAGGATAGAGCAAAAGCAGAGGACTCAAGTGTGTCTATAAGGCACAATCTTGCATTTAACTTGGTAGAAACCACCTATGCTCCTATAAACAGACACAACCCAAAATTTTTTTTTGGACGCAAAAATTTTTTTTCCACCAAATGCATCCGATGAAGTGAGCTGTAGCTCACAAAAGCTTATGCTCTAATAAAAGAGGAGTTTTGTTATTGATTTCAATGGGAACAGTAGTTAGCCCTGAGTATATCACATCTCAGTCCTACTGAATTATCAAAACCATGAGCAAAGAGGGGCGAGGTTGTGCATAAGGTTTGTCATTTGTCTTGGAGCCCTGGATGAAATAATCAAGTCAGAACTGAAAACCAGTTTAGTGGGCTCATTTAAAATGTACATTTACAGCTCCCTGAAAGAATCATCACAATTCAGAATGATTTCAGCTTGGACTAATGAAGGACAGCAAGTCTGTGGCCTGGTTGGGATGACAGGGCATTGACAAGAGTTCATTTGGAGAAAACATGCACAGTTGCCCACTGCATGACTTGCACATTGTTTACTTGCATTTGAACATGATGAGTAAAAGAAAATGAACCAGATTCTCTGCTAAAGCTGAGACTCGCACACCACAAAATGGAGGTTGCAAAGGTGGTGTCAAGTTCATCACATTCCTCTGAGCCTCGAACAATTGTGAGCAGGGCTGGTCCTCAAGAATGAGTAAGAACAATTTAGGGGCTGCTCTAACAGCTACAAGGGGCTGAAACAGCAGGCAGGGACCAAGATATATTAGGGTGCTTCTGGTCACACCCCGTTTCCTCCACTCATACTCCATATACCACCAGCAAGGATGGGGATTGCATGCTGTAAAACAGAAGAGGATCCTTCTTCCACTGGGATATTCCTGGGGCCAGATATGCAGGCTTTGCAGCCAGAATCCACCAGCAATTCAGCAGAAAGCAGCTACACTACATTAGGGAACCTGATCCCATCTATGAAATTTGACTAATGCTGTGAATCAGCATACACATATCAATAAAGCTTGTGAGTGCTGCATGACCTCAGATTAGTGACTAGTTAAAGTAAATGGTGTCAACAACTGTATAAAGATAAATATGAGGAAAACAAATCATTATTTCAAGATCAGCGCAGTCTTTTCTGACATGCATCCTACGAAGTGGGTATTCACCCACGAAAGCTTATGTTCCAGTATGTCCATTAGTCTATAAGGTGCCACAGGACTCTTTGCCGCTTTCACAGGTCCAGACTACCTCTCTGATAGATAACACCTCTGTAGTTTTACTACTGTATGTAAGATGTTAAGGGGCTTGGACATTATTTAACAAATTTAACAAATTTACATGAACTGGATTCACACACTGTCAGTGGATGCCCCAAGAATGCAACAAAACTGCACACTGTTAGATCAAGAAGACAAAATGCTGCCCTTTCAACAATTCACTGGTTATCAAAATCAAACATTTCCAGGCAGGCAGAGTCATTTCCCCCCCATTACCTTCTGAGAAAGAGAGTGATTGTAACATCTTTAAAAGAAAAGGAGTACTTGTGGCACCTTAGAGACTAACAAATTTATTAGAGCATAAGCTTTCGTGAGCTACAGCTCACTTCATCGGATGCATTACACGAAAGCTTATGCTCTAATAAATTTGTTAGTCTCTAAGGTGCCACAAGTACTCCTTTTCTTTTTGCGAATACAGACTAACACGGCTGCTACTCTGAAACCTGTAACATCTTTAGCTCCATTATGGCTTGGTTCCGATTTTTTAGCTGAATTCCAAATGTCTAGTGAAATACACCCAAGCCTACTAATAACAATCACCAAGGATCCACAGAAATTTAACATAGTGTTTGCAAATCTGGGAGTAATGGTTGTCAGGATGAGCTAGTGGAGTTACAGTACAGTACTTCATTAGCTCATTTGGAAGAGCTGTGATTTTAGAACAGAAAGTCTCTAATTTGGATCTCAGCATCTAGTCTGTAAGCACCTCACAAATCTCTCCCTCGCCCTGCCTCCCGCCCTGAGGTACTATGAAAAGGTTTATTTTTAAAAGTAGCTTTTTCATGAAGATTAAGGGATTGGTGTTCGTTGGATTTTTTTAACTATCATTTTTGCTTTATATAACAGTCTTTATGGTCTGCTGAATATGCGTGGTATACAAAAGAAAAATATTCATCTATGTGTGCCTTGAAAACAATCTATCCATTTTTACACAGATAATCTGTTTATATATTTTAATATCGCTTTGCATTGATTGCAGTAGTAAGGAAGAACAGTTCAATTCTTCATATGATAATATTTTTTTAAAGAGAACGAGGGGACAGCACAGCAATTTTATAAAGCGCCATGTCTTTCTTTCACTCAGATTTTCACATTTTCTTTTTTCCACTCCCAAAATTCATTCCTGAGATGTGTCAGTTTGAGTTGTATTGGTCATGTAGTGTAGTGATATGCAGTTACAGAAGGTAATTTGGTGGAACACATCAACACGACATTGTAAAAAACAACTGCCCTTGGTAAGGGTCAGACCAGGTGTTTGCCACCTGAAGCTTTGCAGGCAATAAATAGACAGAACACCCTGTGACAGCCAGGGTGTTGCATGGGATTTTATTATATTTTTTTGCTGTTCAAAGCTAGGCAAAAAGAGTGCTAGAAGCAGATTAGGGCAACCAGATTTGATGCTCATTGAATAAGGATAGGGCAATTTTTTTTCCTCCACATCCATTAATCTAAGAAACAAATCTGCCAGAGATTCTTGACTGAGCAAGGATGCAGAAGGTATTGCCTCTGTGGTATCGCTCCTTCCTTCTCCTGAGCTCTGTGGAAGTCCCTAAATAAGGTTGAAGTTCTATGTGTAGCAGGAGCTGGTCTGGATGGCTTTGGCTGCTGGGGAATCACCATTCTCAGGGACAAAACCTTTACCCATTCCAGAGTTTGGGAACAAATCCCTCCCCACACCCATGGAAAGAGAAATAAAAAGGAAAATCTTTTTATGTGTGAGAGAAACATCTAATTCCCTAAACAGGGTTTTCCAGTGCAAACGATTATTGTAGTCCACAACATTCCAAATATGCATCATCATACAGGTCCTAATTTAAGAGCCTACGTGGTGAGGACACAAGAATGCATAGGTGTTTTTGCTTGTCACTTTTGATGCAGGATATAACTCATTACTGAAAAAGATACTTCTCTTTCCAATTCATATCATGCCCTTTCCCTAACCTTTACTAATTAATGCTAAGTAAATCTACAAATATTCAGTTTAGATAAAGCTCCAAAATGTCCAGATGCTTTTCCAAAGTGTATTAAACCCTTCTTTCAAACCCATCCATCTTCACCCATTAACATTCTCTTACCTATTTCCAGATTCTAACCTCTTTCCCCAGTAAAACAAGCTATCTGTGTGATCTCCCGAAAAAAGGCCTTAATTGAGTAGAATTCCATCTCCTGGATTTATTTTCACAATGACATAACCACCTAAGCACACAATAAGTTCATGGGGGAAATAAAACTCTGTGTTCTTGCAATTCAAGGTGATGAATTATGTCTTTACACCAAAGCATTTTCACTGTCCCGTGGTTCTTCCCATCGTCTAGCTCTCAGTATTACTGTACCATATCTCCTGTTTCATCATCCGTAGGATAAAACTATGTATCAAAGAGATTGCAAACTATTGCTTTCAAGTCTTGCTGTTCTGCTCATTTCCTGTGAGCCTGCTGATATAACCCATCCAGAGGCACTTTTCATTTGGAGCTATAGTAAGTCAGTTTGTTAACACATGATTTGAATTTTCACAGTAAATATTGGATTGGGCTACCTCCAAGCAGTGCAGGTAATGGTTTACAGGCAATCCAGAAGAGAAGATACATGGTTTGTGTCATGCTAAGATACCTGGTGACACATCTCACTCTGCTATATTACAATCTTTTTGTGTTAGCCATCTTGAGGCCACAAAAGAGATTAGGAATTAGAGGAAAATACTTTTCAATCTACTTCAGACACAGAGTTCAATATAGGTCTCACGAAAGCTTATGCTCAAATAAATTTGTTAGTCTCTAAGGTGCCACAAGTCCTCCTTTTCTTTTTATAGGTCCTTCAAGACACTCCTTTATTCAACTATCTTTGAGCTATTTTAAAAAATAAAGCAAAGCCTCTCTTTTCAGAAACCTTTTTGGACATTCTAGGTAAAGCAGATTGTGATAATGATAGACCAGATTTAAAAATTAGTGACCTGCAGAAGTGCTCCAGAAATTTTAACTGTGAGTTTGAAACAGAGATTTCAAAAATCTTCAAGGAAACCTCTGCCAAATGGCTTTTTGAAAGAGAGATGCTGAAATCTGCAGGAAAAAGTTGAAAAGAATTCCAGCACATTACTCCTATCTTTTCTTTAGACACTGCTAAAGTTGGTATCCCTATCTTGAGAGCTCCTATATTCTTTATTCATGGGACTGGTAATCCTGAAAAGTATTTGTGGATGGATTTCCATAAATAGAAAAACCACACTGTTTTCGAGAAAAGAAAAGGAGTACTTGTGGCACCTTAGAGACTAACAAATTTATTTGAGCATAAGCTTTCGTGAGCTACAGCTCACTTTATCGGATGCATTTGGTGGAAAAAACAGAGGGGAGATTGATATACACACACAGAGAACATGAAACAATGGGTTTATCATACACACTGTAAGGCGAGAGATCACTTAAGATAAGCCATCACCAGCAGCGAGGGGGGGGAAAGGAGGAAAACCTTTCATGGTGACAAGGAAGGTAGGCTATTTCCAGCAGTTAACAAGAATATCTGAGGAACAGTGGGGGGTGGGGTGGGGGGGAGAAATAACATGGGGAAATAGTTTTACTTTGTGTAATGACTCATCCATTCCCAGTCCCTTTTCAAGCCTAAGTTAATTGTATCCAGTTTGCAAATTAATTCCAATTCAGCAGTCTCTCGTTGGAGACTGTTTTTGAAGCTTTTTTGCTGAAGGATAGCCACTCTTAGGTCTGTAATCGAGTGACCAGAGAGATTGAAGTGTTCTCCAACTGGTTTTTGAATGTTATAATTCTTGACGTCTGATTTGTGTCCATTCATTCTTTTACGTAGAGACTGTCCAGTTTGGCCAATGTACATGGCAGAGGGGCATCGCTGGCACATGATGGCATATATCACATTGGTAAATGCGCAGGTGAACGAGCCTCTGATAGTGTGGCTGATGTGATTAGGCCCTATGATGGTATCCCCTGAATAGATATGTGGACAGAGTTGGCAACGGGCTTTGTTGCAAGGATAGGTTCCTGGGTCGGTGGTTCTGTTGTGTGGTGTGTGGTTACTGGTGAGTATTTGCTTCAGATTGGGGGGCTGTCTGTAAGCAAGGACTGGCCTGTCTCCCAAGATCTGTGAGAGCGATGGGTCGTCCTTCAGGATAGGTTGTAGATCCTTGATGATGTGTTGGAGAGGTTTTAGTTGGGGGCTGAAGGTGATGGTTAGTGGCGTTCTGTTATTTTCTTTGTTGGGCCTGTCCTTTAGTAGGTGACTTCTGGGTACTCTTCTGGCTCTGTCAATCTGTTTCTTCACTTCAGCAGGTGGGTACTGTAGTTGTAGGAATGCATGATAGAGATCTTGTAGGTGTTTGTCTCTGTCTGAGGGGTTGGAGCAAATGCGGTTATATTGTAGAGCTTGGCTGTAGACAATGGATCATGTGGTATGATGTGGATGAAAGCTAGAGGCATGTAGGTAGGAATAACGTTCAGTAGGTTTCCGATATAGGGTGGTGTTTATGTGACCATCGCTTATTAGCACCGTAGTGTCCAGGAAGTGGATCTCTTGTGTGGACTGGTCCAGGCTGAGGTTGATGGAATGGATGGAAATTGTTGAAATGATGGTGGAATTCCTCAAGGGCTTCTTTTCCATGGGTGCAGATGATGAAGATGTCATCAATGTAGTGCAAGTAGAGTAGGGGCATTAGGGGATGAGAGCTGAGGAAGCGTTGTTCTAAGTCAGCCATAAAAATGTTGGCATACTGTGGGGCCATGCGGGTACCCATCGCAGTGACGCTGATTTGAAGGTATACATTGTCCCCAAATGTGAAATAGTTATGGGTGAGGACAAAGTCACAAAGTTCAGCCACCAGGTTAGCCGAGACATTATCGGGGATACTGTTCCTGATGGCTTGTAGTCCATCTTTGTGTGGAATGTTGGTGTAGAGGGCTTCTACATCCATAGTGGCTAGGATGGTGTATTTAGGAAGATCACCAATGGACTGTAGTTTCCTCAGGAAGTCAGTGGTGTCTCGAAGATAGCTGGGAGTGCTGGTAACGTAGGGCCTGAGGAGGGAGCCTACATAGCCAGACAATCCTGCTGTCAGGGTACCAATGCCTGAGATGATGGGGCGTCCAGGATTTCCAGGATTATGGATCTTGGGTAGCAGATAGAATACCCCAGGTCGGAAGTTAAATTCAGATCTCGTCCACAAGGCCGTATTTTCCACTGCCCTGCATCTTGTATTATCATCCATGCCTGTACAAAGTGGGGTTAAAACCTATCAAATCAAAATGACAGTATTTTACACCCATTTTGCATCCAGTTTGCACTGTGTAAAAGACTGCTCAAGGTGCAGAGGAAGAGCTAATCGGCCCCTAAACATGTTCAAATCTTTGGGCTAGCTCTTTAGATGCTGTTAAGCTGGCATGGCTCCATTAGAAGTTCTTATATTTGGAGCCTATCCCATAACCCTTTTGAGGTGCTGAACAGGCACTAATAACATTATTTGCTTTCCAAATGTACTTAGTGCATACAATGTGTCCAGTTATATGGTGGTTCTCATTTAGCAAACTAAAGTAAGCTTTAAAGAGTCCTGTGGCACCTTATAGACTAACAGACATATTGGAGCATAAGCTTTAAAAGTAAGCTTTGAAGTTCTTTACAATGCATTACAAATTATTAAAATATTACCAGTTACCCTTCAGTAACGTCAGCTGCATTTATGGCACTGTAAACCTAATGATAAGTAAAACTGGTGCTTCTAGTATAACATCACAGAATTTCTTCTTTTTTCAGTAATCCTTTTTACGGGCTTAAAGAAAAAAGATAATATCAAGGTCTTTGGTGGCTCTAGGACACTGATTGCCAAACCAAACCATTCTTCCAAATATCAGTAAACTAGGAGCAGCAGAGTGCTATGAGCTATTTTTCAGCCAAAAGGTTTAGATTTGTTCCAATGGGTTGAGTTTAGCCAGTCATAGTTGTGACTTTGTGAGAAGAATGTGTGTTTCTGAGGGTGGAGGATGTCCCCTGCTGGGGAACTGAAACATGCAGCCCAGTCTCCTGTATGTAAATTCTTTCCTCTGTGTTAGTAGAGGGCCTTTTGTTGTGCTCCTGCCCGAGACAGCCCTGGAGGGAGTTGTCCCTGTGATCAAATCTCCAGGATAATTTCAATTAGTGCTTCATAATACCATTGCTTCTAGAGTCATGTAATGAGGCAGGTTAGGGCTTGGAAAGAGAAAAAAAAAGATGAAACATAACATCCTAAGCAGCTATTTGGTTTTATTATTTGTTTCAGAGACATACCAGTAAGAAATATCGTCTCTTAGAGACTCAGCCCTGTGGCCTGTCTGCAAAAGCACAGTAGAATGACCGTACAATAATTAAGGGGAAGTAACAAGCTGCACTTGTTAATGAATTCAATTTTGGTATATTTTCATAAAAGTACTGACATTGTTTATGTAAACAATACAAACTGCATCTGCTATTTAGCTTCGTGTGAGATTTTCCGTATCATTGAGATTTGGGGAATATCACTTAGGGAGAAAAGCAATTTTAAGGTTATCATCTGAGTGACAAAGACATTAATCTGACAAGATATGCTCAAGAGACCCAAGATGCAATTGTAGAATTCTTTTTGGCTCTCTCACCCATAATTTCATGGAGCTCAGTATAATTAACACACTTCATGGGATTTAAGTAACATTTGTTGCTTATCCATCAGAATGCAAATTTCAGAATGATATGGATCTGTACAGGAGACAGCAACAACTGTTTCCTAGGTAATAACTTGTGCACTGCTTCTCACTGCAAAAAAGGTGACAGATAAAGCATTACTCAGGTTTTATTAGGAAGTTAACATATGTTTTATAGCTGCTACAAATGCTAAGACTAGGTATGTCATCAAATTAACGAAAATTAAATGGTTTATTGCCAACTTGAAAATTTTAGGCTCCATTTTCTTAAAAGCAATATAAAATAATGGGACCCGCTGTCAGTGAGTGAGTGTATATAGGTAGATAAATGGGTGTTCAATCAGCTAAACAAAAAGAAATCAGAAGGTCAGCAGCATCTGTTAATTCTTAAACAAAAAGAAGGCATTCCAACCAAAGACAGGCAGTAATTATAGATGTGTGTGCCTGTTTGTTTGTAGGGAAATACATTCAAGTAACCCACCTCAACAATCCTTTTTCTTCAGGAACAGACTAGAAAAGCTGTTTACTCCCCTGTCCTACATTCACCTCAAAAGAGAAAATAATAAACCCACACAGTGTAAGGAGAGATCAGATGGCCTTAGTTACTTATCTTTTCTGTCAGGCAAAAATCTGCCAGAAAATAAATATAATAACAACATAAACAACAAATAAACAAACAAAAATCCATCACACACATGCCTACTAGAAAAAAAAGGGCAAATTATGCAAATAATTAATTAGCCACTGCTGCACTTCTTCAAAATAACCCTCTGATATGGGAAAAAGATTCCAGGTTTTGTACTTCTTTTACTAAATCATATTTCAATAAATATAAACAAAATGAATAAAATGTACAAATGCATGTACAAACACATAAACTAAGTGAATGAAGTGGGGCGTACTGTACATATTATTTTGGTTTATTAATGCTTCGGGTTTTTCTTGATGTCCTTCAGGCGTATTAAGCAACTGCTTTAAAAATGACCACATTTATCCTCATCTGCTTTCCTCCACACACAAAATAAATTAATAAATAGACTAGGACACATGTCCAAATTAAGTTTTTCTTAATGTGTTTGGCATTGGCAGGACACAAATCTGAGAGAAAACTCCTAAGATTTCATCCTCACAAAATGGGAGATACATTTAATTTATTTCATATGTCTCTTATTTTCATTCAACCACAGCTGAAGTATTTTAAGCTTGTAGGATCATTTTAGGATAATACTACTTTTTTATATTTGTAGTTCAAAATAAATGATAAGATAAGTGGAATAGCTAAGCTGGATAAAATTGCATAATGAATAAAATCAACATCTAATTATCAGACTATATATTTGTGTGTATGTGTGCGCATATATAGTATATATGAAATGATAGACCTCTGGAGTAGCATTCATGCTTCTGATTTCTAAAGTTTACTCTGCAGAACATATGTTAAAGTCAATTGAAAACTTGAAATGTCCTAGAAAGAATAAGAAATGAACTTTATATGTTTCAGGAAAGATTTCTTGTTGGTAAGCAGATAGAGGCATTCAGTTAAGTAGTGAAGCATTGCCACTGATGTGAGCACAGAAATAAAGAGGAGAGGCATGCTGAAAGAAACTCAGGATATGGGCATATCCAAATGGAAGAGATATGACACACACACACACGCTGTAAGTAAATATACTCTGGTCTCAATCCAGCCTGATTTGAAAATGTCCAAGCAATGAAACTAAAGAAAAACAATTCCAATGGCTGTTTGCTGGATCATTTGCTTATGTCTAAGTATTTTTTCCCCTGTTGTCCTTTTGTTGAGACCCTTTTCTCTTTCAGAATCTCATCTCTAAGCGAAATCATACCAAATTAATTCATTACACATTTAGTATAACCTATTGGCTATAGCTAGACTCATACACAGCATTTTCAATGTGATACTAAATGCCTTGTCTCTATTGGCTTCTCAGCGAAGGGTTGTATTATGCATTTATTTTGTGTATTAGTGCTAGGTGTGTGAAATCATCTAGTGCCCGGTAGTCAATGTAGTCAATTCTGAGGAAATGTATTTTAATTGTGAGACATTTATAAGATGATATCTAGAATTTAAAGCTAATCTATATCTTTCTAGCCTTTTGAAATCCACTCTGAACAGCTGAATTTTCATTTGCACATTTATTCTGCTTTCTGACACCTGCTGCCCAATAACTGATGCAATGAGAAATCCGTGCTTAATCTATGAAACTAAAGCAGTGATTTCTATATCTTTAGTTTGATATGCTGCTTTGTCAAAACAAAAATGTGCCATCTTTTCTAAGGAAGCTGAGAAATTACAATAATAATATCTTTAGGAAACAGGTATATCTTGGTAGTTTAAGGAATGAAAGCAACAGTTCATAAAAGATGCAATTTTGATATTTAATTTTTTGGGGTAGGGTTTTAATAATTTAATGACAACACTTTCTGTCTTTTAACAAATATGGTATTATTTTTATAAAAATGCTGTATTTCACTTCAACAACAACTTTTCTGATATTGTAACAATTCTTTGTTTTGAACATATTTTATTTTACCATTTTTAAAATGGGCATCCTCCATTAGTTTCTTTGGCTTTATATGTCCCAAGGTCAAAACAACATAACAATTAGTTTTAAAGAATGAATTATATAAAATCAAATTCACCCAAGCAAAGCAGAGAGCCTCAAAAATATAAAGATACCTTGTTTTATCCCATCAAAAAACACTTTATTAAGTAAGTAAGTGTGCCTTACTCTGTGTGACTCAGGAATCTCTTAGGGAAAACTGGCAAGGACCTTAGATTGGAGGAATCTCCTGAGTTTGGTGTGCTCGTTCTGGTTCACCAGAGAGTGTCATATGAGGTCTCAAATAAAAGTCAGTGTCACACTGGTCATCACTCTCATTACAAAACACATCTATGGATGTTATGTAAGGAGTTAGACAAATACACTGAAAAATATAATGTCTGTGTCTAGGGACTGGTCACCAGGAAAGGTGAAAAACACGTCTCCCCTCAGACAATAAATGTTTATCTGTCTGTCTGTTTACATGTAAATTAAGTATTGTGTAGTGCAGTTTTCAACTGGTTTTCCACAGAGTGCTGGGGGTCTGCAGACAATGTCTGAGATTTCCAAAGGGGTCCACACCTCCATTAGAAATCTTTTAGAGGTCCGCAAATGAAAAAAGGTTGAAAAGCAGTGGTGTAGTTCACAGTGGGTTTCCTTTTGCCAGTCTGAACTGAATGGTAATGAAGGATAGTGAAAACATCAAAGAAATAAACTAAGAGGTAGAGGAAAAACAGAAGGGGTGGGAAGAGAACCCTATCTTGATGTGCACATGAAAGATTTTCTCTACTGTAGTTAGGGGACAAAGACACCCAGCCAACCTTTACTATGGAAGGAAAAGGACAGCTATTTTGCTTCATGAAAAAGTGCTCTCAAACAGGCTTGACTGAAAATGCTGGAGAGAATATGGGATGAGATACACTGTTTTAGACAGAAGGTTAACCTATCAGTTAAGTTTAGTCTCTAGAAAGAGTGCTATGATTCTGTTGTATATGTAACCATTTGTTTCTAATCTTCTCACTCACTATCACTTGAATCTCTATACTTTCATGATAAACTTATCCTTGTTTTCACTATAGAGTCAAAGGACTGGAAGGGTTATAACCTCAAAAGGTTATTTAGTCCAGTCCCCTGCACTCAAGGCAGGACTATATTATCTTGTGCAGCCAACTGCTGATGGTTTCAGGGCGCTGATCCACAGCATGCACAGCTTCATGCTAAGGGCAGGTGGTGGTGAGGTGCCTCACAACCCTGGACATCCCTGGAGAGCATCACACTCTATGCTTTAGTTTTTAACAGTCATCGGTTATCAGACCAATGGAGAATTACATTCAAGTCAATAGTCTTTCATTTAGAACACCCTGACACCAACTCCTAGACATGCAAATCCACTTGTAAAAGCATGTCAACTAATTTCAGCTTTAAAGATCAATATAAACACTTTGAACTACACCCAAACATTAATAGAATGTGCAATGCAAGGTGCTCCCTATGTCCAAGTAAGCATGCTGGCACATTATGCACCAATTGAAGTCTCATAGGTATTGTAGTCCAATCTGTGAATCGCAAAGGCATGGATGACTGTGGCAAGGTCCATATCTGAGATAAATTCCTGTCCATGTTCTCTCCAACCAATGATTATCACCTTTATCTTATCCAGATGTTTCTAAGGAGCTTATCACTATGGTATCTAAATTCCATGCACAACAATTTAGGAAGCAAATTGTCCAAAAATATTGCTTAGGAGACCTCAACTCTCTTTTTAGTCCTTGTTTTCACCTTTTTATTATTTTTGTCAGTTTTCTCTTCTTCTTCCTTTTTTCCCCTTTATTCATCTCTTCTTCCTCATCACATGTATTGAACACTGGCCATGACAAAGGTGGCATTACTGGGAGAAGGATTTAACAAAAAAGTGCGTCTTGTATTTCGATATGAACACAGTTTGAGCTTCTTTTGTACAGCATTCCATAGCCAATGTCTTGCTTCCAAGAATGCTATGCACCCAGTGCATGAGAATCTTTTTCTTGTGATTTATGGATGTTGAGGTCCTGCAACAGTGAGATCCTAACCCATTGAGGACCTTATACTTTACTAATAGAACTTTCAATTTGATGCAGAAGTAGATAGGAAACCAGAAGAATGTGCAGAGCACCAATGTGATATGTTTGCACTACCCCTAAAAACTTAATAGATGGGGGCTGCTGCATGTTGTACTAGTTTCCAGTGGTGATTTTTCTAAAGCATTCGGCATTGTGCTATCTCTACTCCCCTTGAAGTCAATGGAAGTTTTACTACCGAGTAATTTTGAAAATCTTCGCAATAGTTTTTATTTGATGATCCATCATGTTTAATTTGAGACAATGAGTTGTAACAGAATAACCTGGAGGTAACTGACACATGATCCACAGTGTCAGAGTCTTTGTATGGATTGGAGTTTCCTGGCCGGCCAAAGACGGAGGAATCTCTTCATTGCAATCTGTGAATGTAGCAGCAGTGAGAAGTCCTGGATGACCTGGTAGCTATATACCACTTTAATGATTGGAAATTTTGTACTCTTGACTGCAGATGACAAGGTTAATATATTATTGAGCTTCTTAAAGTATTTCCTTCTTCCTACCATCATTTCTGGGAATATATATGCATACATTTCCCCTAAAAAGAAATCAAAGTAGAATGGAAGAAACTTTCCCCAACCAATCCCATTTGAACCCTAAACCAAAAAATTAGTTACTGTCCTCCCTTGCAGTTTTCCAGTTCCTCCCTCATGGACCTATCACATCTAGATGAAGGCTGCTTTAAACCTGAAGTCTGGTGGGCCACACTCCAAGAAAAGTCGATGGGAAAGTTTCAGTGCACCTGAAAAGTCTACCAGCAAAAAGTAATAACCTATGAAGGAAATCCTATTTGCATTCAAAGTTCCATCACTACCCTGTTTTCCATCTCAGAACATGCCCTTTAAATATGTTTCTGGTCTTCTTAAAAGTGCAGATGAATCAATGTTCTTTTTCCTTTAGCATTTTGAAAATAAATATGTGTTCTCACCAATATCAAACCAGCACTGCTTTGAAAGTGATGGGTACTATAAAGTTCTGGTTTTGCATTAATGTGCTTTACCATGGTAAAAAATTCTCATCTAATGCAAATGCATGATAAATTGTGTCCAATTGTCTCTAGGTATTTCAGCTGGGTTGACAGAATTGATTGTATTAAACTTACATTTATTTTCTAATTAAAATACACTTACATTGCCCGTAGCAACTGAAGCTTTAACATAGGTTTCATCAGGCAATTAAACTAAGGTAAGTAATTGTTTCTACAGGCTTATCTGTTTTAACTCAAGTTAAAACTTAGTGTTTCCTAGCTCATTGGCCTGAAAAGTAGTAATAATTGTCTTATTACCAAAGCGATATTTGTCAGCATTGATAGTAACTCTGCTTATGCACAGTTATTCTGTGACTACAGGCAGAAGCAGTGGTTTACCCATGCACCATGCGTGGTTTCATAATTATTATTGAATCATTCCTGTAGCTCTTTCCCACACTTGCTCAGCTCATGCTGTGATACATGCAAGACTGTCAGAAGTCCAAATGAAAAGCTTTGTAGTAAAAAATATGTGCTGCACAGGGGGAACCTGTGTCAGTTCCGCATATGGTGTAAACCAGCATAGTTCCACTGACTTTAATGGAGTTCTTTTAAACTAGCTGAAGAACTGGCCCCATGTATTTAAAAGGGATCATATATTTAAAAAATCCAATGTCTTCTTCTCAGATAATGTTCTTTGGCTAAGGGTAGTAATCTAGTTTAGTTTAGTGCACTGTAATATATAAGTTCTGGAACTAATCCGAAACTTCCTCCTCTTTTTTCAGGTAACCGTACAAGAGTATTCACTATTGAAAACATCTGTTAAGGCAAGAAACAGTGGAAAGGGGCAGGATCCATGGAATATCTGAATGGCTCCAGCTGCTGACCCTGGTGAGAAGAGAAGAAGGTGGGGCTGGAAGCACTCAGGGGCTTTGAAGAGACAACCAGGAGAGGCTTTGAGGACTATAGCCACAGCAAACCTCACACATTTAGAATCTCGGGACTCCTGAGTATTAAATAGTATACAGATCCCCTTCAAACCTGTTTGCACCTTCAGCATGGGCATAGAAACAATCTCTCCCATTTTTTCTGATAGCTTCCTTCCCCCCCTCAACATATCCTCTGCTTTCTGTAGGTTAAATCCCAGCCAGATAGCTCTCATCCATGCCTCAATTTCCATTATATGGTTGGTAAGTTTTTTTGTCTGAATGGTATCAGTTTGCGAAGATGGAAATTTGGAATATTATGCCTCTGGCCCTGTTGGAGAGCATCTGTATACTATTTGTTACAGGTCCACAGGATGTAGGTCTAGTTGCATCCCCTGCTGCTTCTTGATGTCCCCATGCAGTCGCAGCTGCTAAAAGTGTTCTTGTCACTTTCAAAACTTCATCCTTTTCCTTTGGGTGCAGATTATCCAACAGCTACCCAAGCATTTGTCACCTGGAGGTTGGACTGTGCTATGCAACTACGTGGGGGATGCACCATTTAGAAACTTCAAAGACCCATTAATAATGTGATGGGAGAGACCTCAATATTGTTGCAAAAATGATATTAATAAAATTAATGTAACTTGTTTGCACCTTTGTTGAATACTAAGATTTAGCTACAAGAATGTAATAGACAGGATTCTTGGAAACATAATGTAATAGACAGGATTCTTGGTAGTGATGGA
Organism: Dermochelys coriacea; assembly: GCF_009764565.3. Taxonomy (NCBI): domain Eukaryota; kingdom Metazoa; phylum Chordata; order Testudines; family Dermochelyidae; genus Dermochelys; species Dermochelys coriacea. Next base: position 66,703,268 of record NC_050068.2, read on the forward strand.
TTGCGGGGGACAGATAGCTCAATGGTTTGAGCATTGGCCTGCTAAATCCAGGGTTGTGAGCTCAATCCTTGAGGGAGCCATTTAGGTATCTGGGGCAAAAATTGGGGATTGGTACTGCAATGAGCAGGGGGTTGGACTAGATGACCTCCAGAAGTTCCTTCCAACCCTGATATTCTATGAAATAACAATACTTGTTTACCTAATTAAGTTAGAAAATGTTAAAGATGATCAAATAAATTCCAGGAAATTTCTGTATCTACCTTCCAAGGACAAGCAGAGATCAAGCAGACAAACCATATAAACACACTAAGGCAGAAACTTGATTTTGAAAGGAATACAGGGTTGTGTTATCAAAGCAATAAATGTAGAGGTAAAGTGGGCCAGTACTAACCTCATCCCCCTTTCTTTTAAAAAAAACCCCTGTGTTTAAACCTATACAAAAAATTCTAGAAATATCCCTATTAAAATGGATTTCATTTGTAAACACACTAAAGTTTTCTAAACACACTATATGGAACAAATATATGGTGGAAAATGTTTAATAGAAGATACTGGTTATTTTCAACTCAGTTTCCCACTTAAAGGATCTTTGTTATTTCATAAATGCTGAAGTTTGTTTAAGTTTCTTTTAATACATACATTTGTGAATATTTCATATCTAAATGCAAGCCTTCATATAACAACTGTTTGATATCATTGTTACATGAAAATTAAGGTGTTTTATACACAAATATAGCAAGGTAATTATGATGCTAGACTAATTACTAATATAGGAAGCCATTTAAGCCTAGAATATATTCACGGGGAAATAATTAATTAATTACTGGCAGGGCACAAGCAAACCCTCACCCAAACGCAGGCAGACAAGACTTCCTAATAGTTATTTAATTTTAAAGGAGTAGTGTGAGAACTAATATGACTTACATAGAGAATGGGAGTGTTTGAACTTTTGAAAACAGAATTTCATTTCCTGTCAAACTCTAAGAAAAATGTAAAACTTATCTCAGAAAATGGACTGAATAAAAAAAATTGTTTTAACTTTAAAAGTTATCTGAATCTTTCCTGCCACAAGAACAAAGGCAATTAAAGAAATGTTGACTATTCATTAAAAAAAAGTGTCATCTAAGTCAACTCCCATGGCATAGAGTTAATGAAAGACTGAAAGCAACCAACCTGAAAAAGGCATGAAAAAGATGTGTTTTCCTATAATTTCATGAAAATAAAAGAAGAGTATATAAGACTCTGAAGTGAGCACCCCACACTCTTGCACTCTGTTACTTTTCTTAGCCAGCAAGCACTATACAGCTCTTCCTGTCCATCTCTACAAGCAAGTGGCCAAAGACCTATATGAAAAATAGAGAAGACTCAGAAAGAAGCCAAGACAAGGAAACTTCCCCAAGACATTGACATGGATTGGTTAGTAGTGAAAGTTAACTAAAACACAGGCAAGGAATTAGATATAAAACTTTTCTAATGATTATATTGGGATATTTGGAATTCTGTTGTAACTTAAAAGACAAACAGTTTCTCCTGTTAATCAGCAAGTGGTTAGACTTACTCCTGGGGGCATTCTGCACCAAAAAAATAAAAATTCTGCCCACAATATTTTTAAATTCTGAAAATTTTATTTGTCAAAATAACACTATATAATCACACCAGTTTCCATTATTTTGGTAATTTATTTCAAAATACATGTCAGCAAGTATGTCTGTAACAATACAGACATACACAAAAATTTCCCCTGGAGTAGAGAATTAAAGAAACCCCTATGACAACCCAGTTCCTGTTTCTCTGCTCCTTCCCCCGCCACCCAGAGTCCAGCCTTGCCCCCTGCCCCGGGCCCAGTTACTTGTACCCCTTCCCCCCCAGAGCGCAGTCACAGCATCCCTCCTTGCCCAGATACCCGCACCTCTTCCCCCCAAGAGCTCAGCCGCAGACCCGCCCCGACACAAAATTTTTCCTAATGTCAACCTAAACCACCCTTTGCTTCTTGAAAACTGTTGTCATGTCCCCTCTCATGTACCCTCTCAGACTAAACAAACCCAATTTTTTCAATCTTCACTCATAGGTAATTTTTTCTAAACTTTTAATATTTTTTTTCTCTTCTCTGGACTTTCTCCATTTTGTCCACATCCTTCCTGAAATGTGGCACCGAGAACTGGATGCAGTACTCCAGTTCAGGCCTAATCAGCGCGGAGTAGAGCAGAAGAATTACTTCTTGTGTCTTGCTTACAACACTCCTGCTAATGCATCCCAGAATGATGTTTGCATTTTTTGCAGCAGTGTTCCACTGTTCACTCATATTTAGCTTGTGATCCACTATGACCCCCAGGTCTCTTTCTGCAATACTCCTTGCTAGGCAGTCATTTCCCATTTTGTATGTGTGCAACTGATTGTTCCTTCCTAAGAGCAGTACTTTGTATTTGTCCTTATTGAATTTTATCCTGTTTTCTTCAGACCATTCTTTAGTTTGTCCAGATCATTTTGAATTTTAATCCTACCTTCCAAAGCACTGGCAAGCCGTCCCGCTTGGTATTGTCCACAAACTTTATAAGGGTATTCTCTATGCCATTATTTAAATCATTGATGAAGATATTGAACAGAACCGGACCGAGAACCGAGCTTGACTGTGAACCACTGATAACTAGTTTCTGGGAACAGTTTTCCCACCAGTTATTCACCCACCTGATAGTAGCTCCATCTAGGTTGTATTTCCCTAGTTTGTTTATGAGAAGGTCAGATGAGACAGTATCTACCACTTCTCCCCCTCTATTCACAAGGCTTGTTACCCTGCCAAAGAAACTTATTACATTCATTTGACACAATTTATTCTTGACGAATCCATGCTGACTGTTACTTATAATCTTATTATCTTCTAGGTATTTGCAAATTGATTGCTTAATTATTTGCTCCATTATCTTTCCGGGTACTGAAGTTAAGCTGACTGGTCTGTAATTCCCTGGGTTGTCCTTCTTCCCTTTTTATAGATGGGAACTATTTTTGCCCTTTTCTAGTCCTCTGGAATCTCTTCCGTCTTCTATGACTTTTCAAAGATAATCGCTAATGGCTTAGAGATCTCCTCAGTCAGCTCCTTGAGTATTCTAGGATGTTTTTCATCAGGTTCTGGTGACTTGAAGGCACCTAACTTGTCTAAGTAATTTTTAACTTGTTCTTTCCTTATTTTAGCCTCTGATTCTACCTCATTTTCACTGGCATTCACTATGTTAGAAGTCCAATTGTTACTAAACTTTTTGGGGAAACCTGAAACAAAGAAGTGATTAAGCACCTCTGCCATTTCCACATTTTCTGTTAGTGTTTTTATCCCCTCATTGAGTAACAGGCCTATCCTGTCTTTGGTTTTCCTCTTGCTTATAATGTATTTGTAGAATGTTTTCTTGTTACCCTTTATGTCTCTAGTTAGTTTAATCTCATTTTGTACCACGTCTTTCTAATTTTGTTCCTACATACTTTTGGTATTTGTTTATATTCATCCTCTGTAATTTGACCTGGTTTCCACTTTTTGTAGGACTCTTTTTTTGAGTTTCAGATAATTGAAGATTCCTGGTTAAGCCAGGGTGGTCTCTTGCCATACTTCCTATCTTTCCTATGCAGTGGGATAGTTCGCTCTTGTGCCCTTAATAATGTCTCTTTAAAAAATGCCAACTCTCTTGAACATTCCCCCCCCCCTTAGACTTGTTTCAAAATAGCCATGGTTAACAACTGTGATTATTTTGCTTCATCTTGATCATGGTGCACCCTACATTACATAAAAGAACTAGAATCATAGAATATCAGGATTGGAAGGGACCTCAGGAGGTCATCTAGTCCAACCCCCTGCTCAAAGCAGGACCAATCCCCAACTAAATCACCCCAGTCAGGGCTTTGTCAAGCCTGACCTTAAAAACCTCTAAGGAAGGAGATTCCACCACCTCCCTAGGTAACCCATTCCAGTGCTTCACCATCATCCTAGTGAAATAGTTTTTCTTAATATCCAACCTAGACCTCCCCCACTACAATTTGAGACCATTGCTCCTTCTTCTGTCATCTGCCACCACTGAGAACAGCCTAGCTCCATCCTCTTTGGAACTGCGCTTCAGGTAGTTGAAGGCTGCTATCAAATCCCGCCTCACTCTTCTCTTCTGCAAACTAAATAAGCTCAGTTTCCTCAGCCTCTTCTCATAAGTCATGTGCTCCAGTCCCATAATCATTTTTGCTGCCTTCCACTGGACTCTTTCCAATTTTTCCACATCCTTCGTGTAGTGTGGGGCCCAAAAAAAAGACACATTACTCCAGATGAGGCCTCACCAATGCCGAATAGAGGGGAATGATCACGTCCCTCAATCTGCTGGCAATGCTCCTACTTATACAGCCCAAAATGCCATTAGCCAGCTTGGCAACAAGGGCACACTGTTGATCCAGCTTCTCATCCACTGTAATCCCTATGTCCTTTTCTTCAGAACTGCTAGCTAGCCGCTCGGTCCCCAGCCTCTAGCCAGGAATGGGATTATTCCGTCTTAAGTGCAGGACTCTGCACTTGTCCTTGTTGAACCTCATTATATTTCTTTTGGCCCAATCCTCTAATTTGTCTAGGTCCCTCTCTATCCTATCCCTACCCGCCAGCATATCTATCTCTTTTCCCAGTTTAGTGTCATCTGCAAACTTGCTGAGGGTGCAATCCACACCATTCTCCAGATCATTAATGAAGATATTGAACAAAACCGGCCCCAGGACCGACCCTGGGGGCACTCTGCTTGATACCAGCTGCCAACTAGACATGGAGCCATTTATCACTAACTGTTGAGTCCAATGATCTAGCCAGCTTTCTATCGACCTTATAGTCCTTTCATCCAGCCCATACTTCTTTAACTTGCTGGCAAGAATACTGTGGGGGACCATATCAAAAGCTTTGCTAAAGTCAAGGAAGAACACGTTCACTGCTTTCCCCTCAACCACAGAGCCAGTTATCTCGTCACAGAATGCAATTAGGTTAGTCATGCATGACTTCCTTTGGTGAATCCATGCTGACTGTTCTTGGTCACTTTTCTCTTCTCTAAGTGCTTCAAAATTAATTCCTTGAGGACCGATTCCATGATTTTTTCAGGGACTGAGGTGAGCTGCCTGGCTTGTAGTTCCCCAGATCCTCCTTCTTCCCTTTTTTTAAAGATGGAAACTATATTAGCCTTTTTCCAGTCATCCCCGATCACCATGAGTTTTCAAAGATAATAGCCAATGGTTCTGCAATCACATCCGCCAACTCCTTTAGCACCCTCGGATGTAGTGCACCCGGCCCCATGGACTTGCGCTTATCCACTTTTCTAAATAGTCCTGAACCACTTCTTTCTCCACAAAGGGCTGGTCACCTCTTCCCCATACTGTGCTGCCTAATGGAGTAGTCTGGGACTGACCTTGTTCGTGAAGACAGAGGCAAAAAAAGCATTGAGTACATTAGCTTTTTCCACATCCTCTGTCACTAGGTTGCCTCCCCTTTCCGTAAGGGGCCCACACTTTGTATGACCTTCTTCTTGTTGTTAACATACCTGAAGAACATACCTTCTTGTTACTCTTAACGTCCTTTGATAGTTGCAACTCCAAGTGTGATTTGGCCTTCCTGATTTCACTCCTGCATGCCTAAGCAATATTTTTATACTCTTCCCTGGTCATTTGTCCAATCTTCCACTTCTTGGAAGCTTCTTTTTTGTGTTTAAGATCAGCAAGGGTTTCACTGTTAAGCCAAGCTAGTCGCCTGCCATATATACTATTCTTTCCACACATTGGGATGGTTTGTTCCTGTAACCTCAATAAGGATTCTTTAAAATACAGCCAGCTCTCCTGGACTCCTTTCCCCCTCATTTTATTCTCCCAGGGGATCCTGCCTATCAGTTCCCTGAGGGAGTCTGCTTTTCTGAAGTCCAGAGTCCTGCAACTAAACAGTGTTTACCATCCTGAGTTGGTGGTAAGAGAAACAATATTGTTAGTAATTTTAAAAACAAAATTAGCTGGCATCCAACAAGGTAAAACTACCCCTTTCCACCTCACAGCACCAGTGTTTCTCATAGTGAAAATATTACATATGTGCCTCATGAGCTGCACTTGCATTCAACAGATTTTGTGGGTGAAGTTGAAGGTGCTGGTTTTGACCTAGAAATCCCTAAATGATTTAACTCGTGGTTACTTGAGAAACCAGCTCTCTCCTATTGTTTTTCCACAGCAGCTGCAACACGCTAGAGTGCTTGTGATAATGCACCCCTGGTTTAAATGATGGCATGGCACTTTTGGTGAGGAGCCCTTGACGCTGTGATTTTTTGACCTTCAGGGAACACTGTGAGATACATTTGTTTCCCTAAATATATCTTGAGGGTTAAGGCATGGATTGGGAGAGAGATGGTTGGGGCATAGGGATAAGTATAAGCAGAGTGGTTTACTGTGGGATTTGTGATGTGATTTTTTTTACAGCATCCAGAGCATTGGAAGGGCACTTTTAAAAATGTGAATAAATTAATACAATAAGAGAATAAGTAAACACAGGAAACAGAAAAATGCAGTTATTCTAGACATGGACTGGAAATGTGTTAATAAATTCCAGTACCAAATAATGGCCAAAAAATTCAGGTCAGGAAATGAACTTGAATTGAATTACCTCCCATGCACAGAGTTGGATGGAGTTAGGATAAGACAGAAGAAAAAATGAAATGAAATCTTTATTTTTTTAACACTGGGTGTTACCAAGTTGACAGCCCAGACTGCTTTTATGATTTTCTTTGGGAGGAGTGACTTAGCAAGACGGCACCCCAATGACATTGAACACAGCATGAGCAGAGGTATGGTAATAGTAGCTAACACATGCTTATCTACAGCTGCTTTACCCTTTTTGAATGTTACAAAACCTGTGTGAGCCACACATCTGTCTGCAGTCACTAATGTTTTATCATTTGCAAGTCTTTCTTTTCCTTTACTCTTGAGAATTTTTTTCCAGACCTATAACCTACTGTAGGTGAGCTAGAGAGATGAGTTTTTAATGAAATAGAACACATATGCAAAGATAAAGTGACACTGGCAATACAGTTCTCTTAGAAGCGTAAGAAAAATGAAAACTCTCTCCTTGGAGAGTACAGGCAATGCTATGGGCTAATGACACCACAGCTGAGCCTAAAGAGAGTTGAAGCCAGAAAAGCCCACCATCCCACCCACACCTGACTTCTATACTTTTCTTCACTTGTCAAATCTGTCTGTAACAAAGACCACTTCTAAGAGGGTAAAAATGTTTCTAAGTGAGTTATTATTAAAAGATTACACTGCCACCTTCCTCTTGCTGAGTTTGTATTAATGACTGAGGACACAGAGGAAACTCCAAAATCTCTCTTACATAGTTGTTAAAACATAGTCTGATATTGAGGGAAAGTAACTGTTAGGTTAATCATTCATCTTTTTTTACTGTATTCTCTTATTATCCAAGTTAATAAGTCACAATGATAGGGGCAAGTTAAACATAAATGCACCAATATAGAAAAATAGAACGGTGAGTATAATATCACACAAGAAAATTATATATTATGAAGGTTCCCTGGTAGAGACTCCATAGTTAAGGTTTCAGAGTAGCAGCCATGTTAGTCTGTATTCGCAAAAAGAAAAGGAGTACTTGTGGCACCTTAGAGACTAACAAATTTATTTGAGCATAAGCTTTCGTGAGCTACAGTTCACTTCATGGATGCATTCTAAAATGGGGCATAAATCCCTGTTTTTTCCAAAAAGGAAAGTAGCCTTTTGGTGTGAAATATCAAGGTTAGAACCTTTTAATCTTCGATGTAGTTTTGGTTTGGTTTATATTAATAATTTTTTATATATAGGAAAAGTTTGGAATTTGGCCTTGCCTGAAATTTTTCCTTGGCAGTTCAGTCATTCATTTTCAACTGATATCTCTTAAAACATTATGTATCTATGCAACATTTGGTAGAAAGGTATGTCCTTAATAAATCTGGTGCAATTTGTAATTTAATTTAAAAATATAGATTTCAGTTGACTTTTTGGCAGTTATTCATCATAAGCAAAACTTATTGCGCATAAACTTCCTCATGTGTACCTTATGCCCAGCTGATGGGGAGGAGAGATGCAGTCATGACAGTTAATGATGTGCTTGGCACTTCTGATGTGCTCCAGGCCAGACAACAATGAAGCTAAAGAATCTTTTCTTCATGCATATGAAGAAGGAACTTATTATGGTCTTTCCAGCTCATATATGAGAGCTAACCCCAATTAGTGCTGAACTGCTTGCCTGATTGCCCAGGAAATATCTTTGGAGCACCAGAAAAAATTCAGTCAGAGCTCCCTCTAACTTACCAGAAAAATGTGTCTATACATTATATTATTTATGATCATCAGTAGATTGAGATCTCTGGTGAAATTTTGTAGACTGCTACAAAATATCATTTGTATATTAAAAAAACCACAAATATTGTCGGTGAAACATGGCCCCTTTGAAATTAATTGTTTCATCATTGATTTTAATGTAATCAGGATTTCACTCTGTGTGTTTCTTCCCTTATTTTCTTTTATTTTGGCTCTGAACTTCAGTAATTTCTAGTTATTCTGTCTCCTTAGCTTTTGGCTTTTCTTCTCTTTCCTTGTTTTGTTCTTTCACTCACACATTTTTCTTTCTAAGATCCTGATATCTCTTTTCCCTTTTCTCTCAGTGAAGCTTAACTAATTTCTCCTTCTCTTCCCTCTTTGCTATCCTTCCTTTCTTTCCTTGCATTTCCTCAAATCCCTTCTTCTTCATGTTCTTTCATGAGAATCCTTTCTTCCCTTCAATTTATATTTTTCTCTCTTCTTTCCTTTTTTTTCTCCCTCTTTTTTCCTCCTTCTCCATCCCTAATTTTTAGTCCCCCTCCACTTAAATCTAACCCTCCTTCCTTCCATTCCTCTCAGTTCTCTCTCTCCTTCGCTGTCTTCTTTCTCCACTGCCATGGCACAACTGTCATTCTCTGCCATTAAAACACTCTTGTCCTCACTCAGACCAACCGCATTCTTGCACTTCACCCTAACCACATCCATTCCTGCAACTTTCCTGAACTCACAAACACACCATGCACCTTCATTTACCATTCCTGCCACATACCATGTATCCACTACAAACCCCAGCCCTTTGATGGATCCCTATCTTTCTCTCTCTTCCTCATCTCTCTTTCCGCCAGTAGCCAGTCCAGAGGAGAAATGCAGCTGAGGGACCTGAACATAAGAGCATAAGGACGGCCATACAGGGTCAGACCAAAGGTCCATCCAGCTCAATATCCTGTCTACCGACAGTGGCCAATGCCAGGTGCCCCAGAGGGAGTGAAACTAACAGGTAATGATCAAGTGATCTCTCTCCTGCCATCCATCTCCACCCTCTGACAAACAGAGGCTAGGGACACCATTCCATACCTATCCTGGCTAATTGCCATTAATGAACGTAACTTCCATGAATTTTTCCAGTTCTCTTTTAAACCCTGTTATAGTCCTAGCCTTCACAACCTCCTCAGACAAGGAGTTCCACAGGTTGATTGTGTGCTGAGTGAAGAAGAACTTCCTTTTATTTGTTTTAAACCTATTACCCATTAATTTCATTTGGTGGCCCCTAGTTCTTATATTATGGGAACAAGTAAATAACTTTTCCTTATTCACTTTCTCCACACCACTCATGATTTTATATACCTCTATCATATCCCCCCTTAGTCTCCTCTTTTCTGAGATGAAAATTCCTAGCCTCTTTAATCTCTCCTCATATGGGACCTGTTCTAAACCCCTAATCATTTTAGTTGCCCTTTTCTGAACCTTTTCTAATGCCAGTATATCTTTTTTGAGATGAGGGGACCACATCTGTACGTAGTATTCAAGATGTGGGCGTACCATGGATTTATATAAGGGCAATAAGATATTCTCTCTCTTATTCTGTATTCCTTTTTTAATGATTCCTAACATCCTGTTCGCTTTTTTGACTGCCTCTGCACACTGCATGGACGTCTTCAGAGAACTATCCACGATGACTCCAAGATCTTTCTCCTGATTAGTTGCAACTAAATTAGCCTCCATCATATTGTATGTATAGTTGGGGTTATTTTTTCCAGTGTGCATTACTTTACATTTATCCACATTAAATCTCATTTGCCATTTTGTTGCCCAATCACTTAGTTTTGTGAGATCTTTTTAAAGTTCTTCACAGTCTGCTTTGGTCTTAACTATCTTGAGCAGTTTAGTATCATCTTCAAACTTTGCCACTTCACTGTTTACCCCTTTCTCCAGAACATATATGAATAAGTTGAATAGGATTGGTCCTAGGACTGACCCTTGGGGAATACCACTAGTTACCCCTCTCCATTCTGAAAATTTACCGTTTATTCCTACCCTTTGTCCGCTGTCTTTTAACTAGTTCTCAATCCATGAAAGGATCTTCCTTCTTATCCCCTGGCAACTTAATTTACATATGAGCCTTTGGTGAGGGACCTTGTCAAAAGCTTTCTGGAAATCTAAGTACACTATGTCCACTGGATTCCCCTTGTCCACGTGTGTTGACCCCCTCAAAGAACTCTAATAGATTAGTAAGACATGACCTCCCTTTACAGAAACCATGTTGACTTTTGTGCAACAAATTATGTTCTTCTATGTGTCTGACAATTTTATTCTTTACTATTATTTCCACTAATTTGCCCAGTACTGACGTTAGACTTACCGGTCTGTAATTGCCATGATCGCCTCTAGATCCCTTCTTAAATATTGGCATTATATTAGCTATTTTCCAGTCATTGGGTACAGTAGTTGATTTAAAAGAAAGGTTACAAACCATAGTTAATAATTCCGCAATTTCACATTTCGGTTCTTTCAGAACTCTTGGGTGAATGCCATCTGGTTCCGGTGACTTGTTACTGTTCAGTTTTTCAATTAATTCCAAAACCTCCTCTAATGACACTTCAATTTGTGACAATTCCTCAGATTTGTCACCTACAAAAGACAGCTCAGGTTTGGGAATCTCTCTAACATCCTCAGCCTTGAAGACTGAAGCAAAGAATTCATTTCATTTTTCTGCCATGACTTTATTGTCTTTAAGTGCTCCTTTTGTATCTCAATTGTCCAGGGGTCTCACTGGTTGTTTAGCAGGCTTCCTGCTTCTGCTGTACTTAAAAAACATTTTGTTATTACCTTTAGAGTTTTTGGCTAGCTGTTCTTCAAACTCCTTTTTGGCTATTATTACATTTTTACATCTAATTTGGCAGTGGTTATGCTCCTTTCTATTTACCTCACTAGGATTTGACTTCCACTTTTAAAAAGATGCCTTTTTATCTCTCACTGCTTCTTTTACATGGTTGTTAAGTCACCATGGCTCTTTTTTAGTTCTTTTACTGTGTTTTTTAATTTGGAGTATACATTTAAGTTGAGCCTCCATTATGGTGTCTTTGAAAAGTGTCCTTGCAGCTTGCAGGGATTTCACTCTAGTCACTGTACTTCTGTTTAACTAACCTCCTAATTTTTGCATATTTCCCTTTCTGAAATTAAATGCCATGGTGTGGGGTTTAGAGGTGTTATGCCCACTCCAGGAATGTTAAATGTTATTATATTATGGTCTCTATTTCCAAGCTGTTCTGTTATAGTTACCTCTTGGACCAGATCCTGCAGTCCATTCAGGACTAGATCGAGAGTTGCCTCTCCCCTTGTGGGTTCCTATACCAGCTGCTCCAAGAAGCAGTCATTTAAAGTATGGAGAAATTTTTTCTCTGCATTTCATCCTGAGGTGACATGTACCCAGTTAATATGGGAATGATTGAAATCCCCCATTATTATTGAGTTTTTTATTTTAATAACCTCTCTAACATCCCTTAGCATTTCATCATCACAGAAGATGCAAACGTAGCTACTTCTCCTTATTCACAGCACCCTCTGCAGAGCAGGAAGTGCAATCAGAGCAGCATCAGTGTTTTCCCTCCTAAATGGAATTTGTGAGTATTCATTGCCTTGAAAGTCATGTGCTAAGAGGCCCAAAGTAAGCACCCAAAAATTAGTTGCCCCTTTTGAAATTTTGGGTTTTAACCTCAATCTGTCTCAGTGTGCCCATCTGTTCACTAAGAATAATATTGATTTCCTTAACTCACAGGATTTGTTGAAATGTGTGAAACACAAATTCTGTTATCCTTACTCACTCTCCCCTCAAGTACTCCCACTGAAATCAGTGGGACTACTCAAGGAATAAAATACCACTCAGTGTTAATCCAGCCCGCATACTGAAAATGTAAAGCACTGGTAAGTGCATATTATTATTGCCCTACCCATGAATATCATCAGTGACAGGAATTCCATCACCTTCATAGCCCTCTGCCTTGTTATTATGATAGTCAATGGGACAAAATCTTTTCTAAACTATGCTTTTGCAGCCCCACAGAGACTGTAATAGCAGTGCAGTTGTATGTGTGTAACTGAAGATCAGAACTTGATGCATTCTATTTTCCTTAATATTTTTTCTAAATTTTCCCTGATGCTTTTGCCCATTACTTTTTGTTCTATCTTCAGAGACTATTGAGAATAATTGGTCCCTTTTTTCCTAACATTCCTTTATGTATTTCTAGACACTACTTCTCTTGTGTCTTTTCACTTTCTTTTTCTCACGACTGAATATGCCCAGTTCTCTTAATCTTTCACATACAGCTTATTATCCAAACCTTTAATCATTCTTGTTGGTCTCCTCTGATCTTGACAATTTTCTCTCTTTTTTTAATATGGTACCCCAAACTGAATCTGATATTCCCACTGAAGCCTAATCAGAGTAGAGTAGAGCTGGATAATCATGTTGCTTGTTTCATATGTGATACTTTGTTCATGAAACTCAAAATAGTATTTGCATTTTTGTGGCAGTATCACATGGTTGATTCATGTTTAGTTTATCATGGACCAGGTTTTTCTCTGCATTATTACTGCCTACCCAACACTTCTCATTTTCTCTTGTTTATATGATTATTTTTTTCTATACAGGCATATTTAAATTTGTCTTTACTGATGTTAATGTTAGTGATTCCAACCCATTTTTCCAGCGTATCAAGATTGTATTTTAAATGTATCCACCCACCAGTATATTTTCAATTTGTCCCAACTTAGTGTGTCAGCATTTTCGATTAGTATCCTTTCCACTCCATCTTCCAAGTCCCTAATGAAAATTTTGAGTAGAATTGAACCATGACCCAGAAATCAGACCTCTGCAGAGCCACACTTGATACTTTCTCCTAACTTGACACTGAACCATTAATAATTGCTCTCTGTGTTAAATTGTTTTTAGCCAACTATGTACCCTTCTCACAGTAGTTGCATCTAATTTCTCTAGTTTCCCTATGAGAATGTCATGTGGAACTGTATCTAATGCTTTATTAAAATCAAGACATACTATGTCCACTGCATTTCCTTTATCCACTAAGCTTGTTATCCTATCAGAGAAAGAAATGAAGTTAGTTCAGCATGATTTGTTTTTGATGAGCCCATGTTGCCTAATATTTATCACTTATTTTCCTCTAGGTGCTTACAAATTATCTGCTTTATTAATTGTTCTAGTAATTTATCAAGTATTGAAGTTATACTTATCAGTGTGCTAGGTTTTAACAATGAAAAGAAAACTACCCATTTTGATCATGCTGGAAATACAGTTAAAAATGCTGAGAAATGCTCTGCTATATAACTTTCTACCTTAAGAGGGTCTTCTTTTCTTATAAAAATTGAGAGAGTTGATACAGAAAAAAAACAGTTTTCCATTATACAATATTGTAATAAAGTTGCATATATCACAGAAATACTAAACTAGGTCTCATTGTAATATCCCATCTCCATCGCACACAGAGTGCTACATAAGACTATCTCCTGCTATTTTACTGAGCTTGCCATTACCGTCTTTGCACCTCCCCTCACTTCTGACTTGCAGCAATTGCTCGTCAAGACCTTGGTCTTCCTCAAGCAGATCACGGAGATTTGTGCTAAATGATCTGGAGGTTTTAGTCCCATAAAGGGAAATATTATCTAGTGGGAAGAAAGCTGAGCCCACTCTTAACTTGCTTTTACTTGGGACTGACACTGGATTTGCATCCAGGTCTTCAGGTACCAAGCTAGTGCAGTAACCTGCTTCAGCACAACATCCCTACTTTCTCTGCTCTAAGCCTAATTGAGTGTTGCATAGTGCAGTACCATATAAATCCATGACATCCGGGAGTGACTTCAATCAGATCTGATAGGCAGTTAGCTTTGCAGCTGTGATTTCATCCTGATTTGATTCCAAAATGTAAGGAGCCCAGATGTGTAATGACAAGTTGCTTATCAGCCAACACAAAATATGCTGTAATTTCTGTCAGTAACAAGAAGTCATTATTATTAGAAAGAACTGGGACCATTCTCCTACCACTGCTTGCATAACCTTTAATTCTAAATCTAAGCAACAGCAGGAGAAATTTAGCCCTGGTGCCAGGAGGCAAAATGCTACCAACGTCAAGGGAACTATGCCAGCTTACACTAGTGGCGAATTTGGCTCAAATTGAATTTTCTTAACCTAGTGTATTCTGGAGCTCCTCTCATTCTAGTCTAATCTATGTAGGTTCTTACACCATTTTTATCACCATAGTATCTGAATGTTTTGGTAGTTTTGGGAGGATTTTTATATATGTTGGTATGCAGAGAGACAAAGTGAGTGAGGTAATAATCTTTTATTGGACCAACAGAAGTTGGTCAAATAGAAGTTGGTCCACTAAAATATTTATCTCACCCATTTTGTCTCTCTAATATCCTGGGACTGACATGGCTACAACAACACTGTATACATGTCACTATGTGTTTATGTTAGAGAAAGCAGATAAAAAAATGCACCTTGCAGTTGAAGGTGCTGAAATTTGTGATAGAATCATAGAACCATAGGGTTAGAAAGGATCACAAGGGTCATCTAATCTACCATCTGCCAAGATACAGGATTTGTAGTGTCTAAAGCAGCCAAGATAGATGGCTATCCAGCCTCTTTTTGAAAATCTTCAGTGAAGGAGATTCCATGACTTCCCTAGGCAGTCTGTTCCATTGTCCTACTGTTCTTACAGTTTTTCCTGAGATTTAATCTAAATCTGCTTTGCTGTAGTTTGAACTCATTGCCTCCTGTCCTGCCCTCTCTGGCAAGACAGAGCAACTTTTATCCATCTTTTTTATGGCAGCCTTTCAAGTATTTGAAGACCACTATCATGCCCCCCATCCTTAATCTCCTCTTTTCCTAACTAAACATACCCAATTCCTTCAGCCTTTGCTCATATGGCTTGCATTCCATTCGTTTGATCATCTTCGTCTCTGGATCCTTTCCAGTTTCTCTGTGTACTGTCATATACTGGTGACCAAAATTGGACACAGTACTCCATCTGAGGCCTAACCAACACCGAGTACAGCGGGTATTATCACCTCCAGTGACTTGTATACTATGCCTCTGTTAATGCAACCTAAAATTGCATTTGCTTTTTTTGCAACAGAATCTCATTGTGGACTCGTGTTGAGGTTCTGATCCACCACTACTCCCAGATCCTTTTCAGCAGTGCTGCTGCCAAGCCATCTATCCTCCATTCTGTATTTGTGCATTTGGTTTTTCTTCCCTAATTGTAGCCCCTTACATTTGTCTTTGTTGAATTTCATTTTTTTGTCTATACCCCACTTCTCCAATTTATGAAGATCCCTTTGAATTTTAGCTTTATCCTCCACGGTGTTTGTACACACTCCCCTTAACTTTGTGTAATCTATACATTTGATTAGTATGCTCTCTATTCACAGATCAAGGTCATTAATAAAGATGTTAAATAACACTGGACCCAAAATAGATCCCCGTGGAACCCTACTTGAGACCTCCTTCCAATCAGACATCATTCCATTAGTAGTTACTCTTTGCAGTTGTTTAACCAATTATGTATCCACTTAATGGTAGTTTTACTGAGCCTGCATTTCTCCAGCTTACTTATGTGAATGTCATGTGAGACTGTGTCAAAAACCTTGCTGAAGTCAAGGTATATTATGTCCACCACATTCTCCCTATCCTCCAAACCAGTTACCCTGTCAAAGGAGGAAATCAAGCTGGTTTGGTATGATTTTTTCTTGGTAAATCCATGATGGCTACTAGTGATTACTCCTTCATCCTCCAGGTATTCGCAAATTAAATGTTTTATACCTTGCTCTAGTTGCTCCCTGCATATCAAGGTCAGGCTGACTGGTCTATATATCCCTGAGCCCTCATTTTCCCCCTTTTTAAAGATGGGCACTACTTTAGCCTTCTACAATCTTCCAGGACCTCTCCTGTCATTCATGAGTTTGCAAATATTATTGCCAGTGTCTCCGAGATTTCTTCAGCTAATTCCTTAAGCACCCTGGGGTGAATAGCATCAGTCCCTGTTAACTTGAATTCATTCAAATTAGTAAGAAGATCTGTGACATGTTCTTTACTTATCCTGATCTGCAATACTTCCCCTTTATTGTCTAGGATAACTTTGCTCATCATCGGGTCACGTTATTTTTGTGATATCCTTAGTTCCTGGGGGAGTTCAAACTACAGTGTACAAATGAAAGAAAGTTTTGTCTCCTACACGGATGGGCTTTCTCTTTATTCTACAGAAAACCACTCTACCACAGGAGTGTGATTATCAGCCCTGATCTTCATCCCAGAACTCTAGGTAGTCTTTTAGATATACTGGACCCAGGCCACAGACCTCCTTGAAGGACCAA
Source organism: Dermochelys coriacea (assembly GCF_009764565.3). Taxonomy (NCBI): domain Eukaryota; kingdom Metazoa; phylum Chordata; order Testudines; family Dermochelyidae; genus Dermochelys; species Dermochelys coriacea. The sequence goes on from NC_050068.2 coordinate 66,719,999, forward strand.
GACCTTGAAATTGAGTCAAATAATAATAGTATGAGAAACCAGTGTAGAGAGCAGAGGACAGGTTTGATGTGCTTGCAGTAGCTTGTATTGCTGAGGAGATGCACTGCAGTGTTCTGTACTACCTGGAGTTTCCTAAGTGCTGAAGACTTAATGCCCATGTGCACTGCCAACACTAGTAGAAGTGTTCTGGTCCTTCTGGTTCTGAAAAATGGGTCAGGGAAGGTGGTCAAATTTCCTGCTCCCTGATGAAATCTTCTGGAAGATTTGAGGAACAAAAGCCTATCAAATAAATCAGATCTGGGAAGTAGTCGAGTCTCGGAAACAGAAAGTTGTCCTGTGAAGACTTTAGGAAGGAATGTGAATAAAAGGCCAATAAAAGGCCAGAGTCAATTGCAACCCCCCAAAATTGACTCTGGGTAACAGAAAGAGCATCGGGCCTCTAGGAAGAGGGATCTGGTAAGAAGGAGATAGAGTTTGTGGACCAATGGAGTCTCTGGTTCCAGGGGAGGAGTACTCAGAAAAAGTTCCACAGGATTTTTACCTGAGGAGATGGGTATATATCAGCACTAGGGAGAACACCTCTTTCAGGGTTTGATCCATAGCCCACTGAAGTTATAGCCCTACTGAGCCACTGTAGCCTTGTTATGTAACATGCCCAGTACAGAAAGAATTCTTCAAAAATTTAGCTGGCAAACTGTAACCAACCTTTACTGATCTAGGGTGAACTGAGATTTTTCAAAGTAATATAATTTGGCCAAATTTGGACAATTTTCCATGGGAAAAGCAAAAGGCACATCCCTGACATTAAGGCCTCCTGCCAATTTGAAATCTCTACACCAAAAACAAGGTGCTAGAGCTTCTCACCTAAAAAGCTGTAAGAATTTAACATTGGCAAACCCATATGGTTCCCCCCAATTTCATTCTCAGAAATGGCTGAAGCACTTTTGCTGAAAATTTCCAGAACAATTCAATCTCAGGCAGAGTCCTGTCATAGAAAATTTCAAGCCCAAATGGTTAAAATTTGGCACAGTTATAAGCAACTGAAAACAGGATTGTAAATGTTGGGCAACCTTAACTATATGAAGCACCACTTATGTCCCTTATAATACAGAGACAAACCTTGTGATTAAAGCATAGTACACGGAGACAGTGAATCTGGCTTCTGTTCTTGCCTCTGTCACAGATTTCCTGTGTGATCTTGGACTAGTCACAATGGAGTTGGTGCTTAATCTTTAGTTTTCCCCTGTGTGAAGTTTAATCCTTTAAAATTTGTAAAGTGTTTTGAGATCCTTCAGTGCAAGATGCTATTTAAACATTGCACACATACACATGCACAAACACGCACTCTTTAGTATGGCTCCAGCTTGCATAGGGTTAGGTTTAATAATCAAAAAGACAACATGAAACAATGGGAACAGACAAGAGCCAGTGAAGTTTCAGAACTGTACTGTAGACCTAATGGATATCACAGAACATATATCTCTTTCCAATAATAAAAACATAGCATTCAGAAATCAGATTGAGTTTCAACCAGCTGAGTTTAATACATCCCATCAGACAATATTTTTTTTTCAAAAATCCAATATAAAGTCTCTTGCTATTATTATTATTTTATTTATATTTCCAATATAATTTTTTCTTCACCATAAAAGAAATTTAGGCAGGAGACCTACATTCTCCTCTCAGAGAGCTAGTTTCAACTTGTTCTACTGCTGGCAGCATACTCAGTATGTATTCTGTGAACCTTTCTTGTAACTCTTGTAGTGAATGTGTCCATATATCTATGATTCAGGGCACTTTTTTCTCTTGTAGTGAGTTAAGTCATTTTTGGTATTTTAGGACAGTTTTATTGCAGATTGCCCGCTGCTTCTGTATGGAAAAAAATGAATACATGAGGAGTAAAATAGGAGGGAAGAAAAATAGATATGTGATAGAAAACTAAAGGGAATATGTTATCTCAACTGTTTTCATCAACAGTGGGCAAAGAAAACTGCTTTCAGGTTAGCTTCCCTTCTTTCTGTCTTCTCATTTCTCTGACTTCTCTTTCTTCCTGACTGTTGGGAAGAGAAAGAGCATGGCAGGCAGGCACAATTCCAACCAGCCCTTAAGCAGTGTCTTAACTGTGTCAAGTGCCAGCGCAGTCCCCAGCAAGCCTGGCACAGGGGAGACACAAAGGTGACATAAAGCTATCTTTACTTCCACTCAGTTTCTGTGGCAAGATTAGCTTCATCTCAGGGATGCATTTGGCCTCTGAAGTAGTCAAATACATAAAGTATAACAATGTATAAAATATACCTATAAATGGTAAGACCTTTTAATGTACACATTTCTCTTTCCACAATGATGCATATATCTTCTGTCCTTAGCTTATAATTTTGAAAGGAGAAATCATTTGGCATGAAGATTTGTCTTCTCCTAAACTCCACGGAGGAAAAAAATTGCTATTGAGGTGCTAGAAATTTGGAATATAGAGATGGGTGTAGAGAAAGGTCTACAGTCCTTATTCAGACAAAACTCGCATTGATTCCGACAGAAGTTATGCCTGAGTAAGGACTGCAGGTTGGGATCCAGATCACTGTAAGAGGTTTCTGATGGTAGCGTGGTGAATCCAGGAATAAATTTGAATGGTTATAGATGTTATTTTCAGGATGTCTGTAGAATGTAGCTTTATGGATAAAAACTAAAAACATACCTACAGAGGTTTATATTCTGTTAATATCTACTTTGGTAGGCTGGTTTGGTAGGCTTACAATTTTATTTCCACTAAAAGGAAAAATGCTATTTATTCTATTTTAATTCAATAAACATTTTTTTGCTACTAAACAGAGCCTTTTAAACCTTGCAGAAGTGGTAGCCATATTGGATGTCCTCCTTGGAAGCAAAGAGTCCCCATGGCCGTTTTTGAAGCATTAAAACTTCATTTTCACTGTGAAAAGCCTATTTGAGTATTTTTAATGCTCTAATAAGCTTTTCCCCACTGAAAGAGAAGCTTTTAAAGCTTACTAAAACATTCATGGTGGTTCCCTACTCAGGGTCTGGAGTCCATACTTCTTTAGTTTTAAGGGCCTGATTTTCCACTGCTTAACATCTTAAACCTGATTCTCACTTTATTTAAGCCCCAGTATTTCCAGGAATGGCCTGAGACCACTCCTTCTGCTGTGACCCCTCCCCCCCCACCGGCATGACCTCTCACACCTCATGCATGCGAGATCATGGTGACAGAGGTGGGGAAACAGCACGGTCTTCAAAATCACATTCCCCTATCCAATACCAGACAAAACCACCTCCAGTTTTGCCTCAATGCTGGGCAGGAAACAAACCACCCCAAAAAAGGTCTGTCCAGTTTAAAACTGGATGAATGGCCTGCCTAGTCATTAACATCTGTGCAAAGTTGGGGAAAATATTACCAATTCAAAATATTAAAATTTTTCACTCACTTTGCACAAGTTTAAATGACCACACATGATACAAGGCAGAGGAGGATCAGGCCCTAGGGTGTCATTCTCCTTTCTTGTACACCAGTTTTATGTCAATACACATTTATTTCAATAGAATTACTCCTAATCTACATAGCTGTGATTGAGAGGTAAATCAGCCCTTTTAATATAGCTTTCATCTGTGATACCACAAGCATATTTACTAAGCAAGGGCCAGATCCTCAGAAGGTGCAAATTGGGGTAGCTGCACTGAAGTCATTGAAACAATGCCAATTTACCCCAACTGAGGATCCAGTCTAAGGAGTTAACAAGTAAGAACAGGAACAGAGTCACATTACTAATGCTAGGGTTGGTATTCTTAGTGGTGTGCAGGCGCATACATGGAGGAAGGGACCATGTGGCTCAACAGCACATATCAATGCTCAATATTATTATGTAGGGCACCTCTGTGTGTTCATGACTAGTGTGATGCCAGCAGCGAATACTAGCAAATATCACGGGCCAGGTTCCCCCCACACAGGTAGAAAACTGCAGTAATGAAGTGGTGAAACAGGCCCAATGGTTTTTAGACTTGTTCTTCCACAACCCCCCTTTTTGGTTTAATAGTTTAAAATCATTGTTTGTGCTATGGCGGCTCACCAGATAGATTGTCTGAATAGAAGCCAGGAGGTTTAAATTCACTGTCTAGTTAAGTTATTATTCATTTGCTGTAACATTTAGGTTTCAAAGCACTGAGTAACAGACTAATGTTGCCTTCAAAAATAAATTTATCACATTGCACAGCTATAATGGCAGGTTTGCATAATTAAAGGGAAAAAAAACAGTTACACTCCAACCTACCATTAGGTCAAGTAGCTCATTTTTTTTAATTCTTCCCATCTAATTTATCTTTCTCACCAAAAGATATGAAGTTCCTTTATGAAGGCAGAGAAAAGCCATGAGGGAGTAAGCAATTGATCAGTAAAATAAAAATGACTTTCCCCCATTATATTATGATACTATTCAAACTACTTTAGAGCCCATTCTTGCCCTCACTGTAGCCAGTGGGAGAATTCATGTGGACTTCAGGGAGGCATGATTCAAAATTATAAAAAAAAGAAAGGCGGAAAGCATTCTTCTCTTCATTTGCATATATTGTTTTCCAGTGGAAGATGGCTTTGCTGTGCAAAGTTTTGAAATGGGCTTCTTTACTATAGTGACTCCGTGCATGCATATACCTGGTGATGCATAGGCAAAAGTATAGGCCTAACAGTAGACAGCTCTGATACAGTGGGCTTGATTCTTCATTCCATTACACTGATTTTTTTGCATAAGAAACTCTGCTGAAGTTAACAGAACTACCCTGGTTTAAATCTGATATAATAGAGCAGAGCCTCAGACTCTGGGATGCACTTTCTGCAGCCATTTACTCCAATGCAAAGGAGTTATAAAATACGATCATTGTGATTTGGTAGCATATTACCTCTACTTTGCATTGGTGTAAATGACTACACAAAGTGCAGGGCAAAGGAGAAGCAGGCAATTTTGGGCTAATGAGCAGCCTTCTCTGGCTTCATTCATTGTACACCTGGCTGCATATTGCTGCTTAGTGTTTACTGCATCATACAGTTAATGCACAAGCCAGGGCTTTTTATGGGTTATTGCTTACTCCCTCTAACAAATACTGCACGGAGGACAAATCAGTGCTCAGGGCTGCTTACTGGGCAGTAGTTACTCCTTAGCAGTTGCTGGTTAATACTTAGGCTTTGTCTACACTACACAGCTTTTACTGACACGACCAGGTCGCTAAAAATCAGGCAATGTAAACGCTGCTTGTCAGCACTTTTGCGGACAAAATACTTCCACCCCCTATGAGCGGGGTTCCCATTGTCAACAGGAGAGTGCTCCTGCTGACAACAAACCATTTACACTGCCACTTGCCATGGCAAAACGTTTGTCTTTCGGGGAGGGGGACCTTTTTTAAGCACCTGTGAATGACAAAAGTTTTGTCGTTCAATTGGCAGTATAGACAAAGCCTTATTGGTTATTTCACCTTACAGTTAATATGCAGTGAATTTGTCAGGGCTAATGGCTGGTTTTGAACAATTACATGTAGAAACAACCACATCATGCCATCTTTGCGTCCCTTGAATCCTTTGAACCTCCACACTGCATTAGTTGAATTTTATTGTTCTCATCTTCAAAGCCTCCCACTCCCCCACCTGTTATCTGCCTCCCTACTTATCAGACCTATTCTATTATTCTGTCAGTCACCCCCACATAGTTGCTGTGCTCCACCAGTAATGCTAGGTCATAATATACTGCTTGTCTGCTTCTCCCAAAGTGTCTTCAAGTTTTCTTCCATGGAATGTCCTCCCTGGTTTCATTCAGTTCCCTGCTTAAGACAGCCATTTCCTGCAAAGCCTTCAAGAAATTAGCCAGCGAAGGCAGTTATTTATTTTATAATCTTTTAAAAATACCTTCATTAATCCATCACGCCATGCTGTAACCCTAGTTGAGTAACTAAATTAGCTTACTGATGACACTCAAGCCTTCCTGCCCCAAACCTCTCCAATCAGCTTATTTACCTGTCATGATGTCAAATTTGAAGTTTGTTTGCAAGCTGCTCAGCCCACTCAATATGCCCTTCCAGCTGGACTGTGAACTACTCTTTGTGAATGGTTTTCCAACCAGTTATGCACTCACCTTATAGTAGCTCCATCTAGGTTGTATTTCCCTAGGCACATTTTGGAACACATCCCTAGACATATTTTAGACACATCCTTCATTTAAAAAGCTCTGAAGAGGTAGATATGGCTTTTTCTCTAAGTACAGGAAATATCTGGATGACAGTATAATGTGTTTGTGCAGAATATGTGAACAGAAATACATATCCCTATAAAGATCCAGCTCTCAAAATATCATTAGTATGATAGATTATTAATGACTTTCTGTTAGATAGATTTAGTATAAAACAGCCCCCTTTTTTTGCCAACTATGACAGGAACAGTAGCAGATGGAGTTATGATGTTGTAGGAACTTCTGCATAATCTCTTAGGTTTCAAAGAATGAACCCCCTCAGAGGAGTTTACAATGCTCTCTTGTAAGAAAAGTGGAGGGTTGCGAAAATACAGCTGAGAGATTAGATTGTGTTTCAGGCCTTCATCAGAACAAAATGATTTTAAGAAAGAATTAGGAGCATTTTCTCCAGTCATTTCCAGTTGAAAATGCATTCCAATAGCCAGGAACAAAGAAAAACACAGTTCAGTAATACCAACTATGCGAAAACTGTTGAAAAAATGATGAAAAACGGGAAAATAAAAAACATAATAGTCTCTTCATTATGAAATATCCATGAAAGCATTGAGATTTGAAGAGCATTATGACTATCAGAAATTGCTCAGTGCATTAAAATAATTTAAAAATCTGTCTCCACACGAGATTTCATCCATTTGACTGTTTATTACCGACTTTATATTTTTATATCTCATCTACTGCTCTTTTCCTTCTCACAATAACCCAGAGGAAGTGTCTTGAACAGAATAATGGTCTTTGAGGATTTCCTTTTTTCTTTATTCTAGTGGTTTTTAATTTGATGTTTTACTTTCTGTTTGTTCTCTAGGATGGTGACACACCATCAATTATTTCTAGTTTTGCTTTCTAAACAAGAAATACATTGATTTCTCAATCCTTTAGGAAAATTATACTCATAACACAGGACAAAGTATCTCTATTCCAAGGGTTTCTGTGACAGAATCACTTATGATAAATGAGTTTGGCTGTACATCCTAAAAATAGATCATCTTTTCTCACAAAACAATAGAGGAAATGAAATGCATGAAGAAATAGTTCTATTTAAAATCCCAATTCTATTTAAAGGAGGACAGCAATTCCATAACATAATAAGGCTTTTGTGTACTGTACCTTGTCTTCTAGAGTAATTCCTTTGTTAATTATTAGCCACTGAGGCCAAAACTTGTCTTGAGATGTATGTTTTTCCCACTGATGTCTATAGGAAATGCACGTGTATCTGATGGCAGAATTTGGCCCCAAGGAATAATTTACCACAATCCCCTTATTGCCTATTTGAGAGCTGGGACCCAGAGCAAGAAACTTTCGCTGAGCAATAAATAAGGTGGAAGAGCTGATGATATTTAAGTCTTCCAAAGATAACTCTGGTTGTCTTCAAAGTTATTGTTGAGTCTGCACACAGGAGAGGAAACCAAAATACTGAAAACTAGACAAGAATTGGTGAAATAGCCTTAAAGAAATAGATTTGATTTATTTTATCGGTTTTCAGAGGAGAGCAGAAAAATCTCACATATCCCTATTTGTGTCTCTCCTGGCCTATTTTTCTTTTCCCTATTTTGATACAGTGAGTTGGAGGGGAGAAGATTATAAACATAACAGGACTGTGAGGAGAATCCCCAAGTTAAATTAAACTCTCTCCTTACAGTCAGTTTCACCCTGATGTAACCAAGTTGGATTGAATGGAGTTTCATCTGCTTACACCTGCAGAGAACTTGCCCACAGAGTCTAGTTCCTTGACAAAATAAATCTTCTGACACAAGAATACAAACCACTTCAATAATCTATCTACAGTGTGCGGAGAAGAAGACTATCTTGACGAATAATGACAAACAGGACAGATAAGAATGCACCACTTTTTGCCCAATACATTATTACTGACTGGTTTGCAGCTAAAGCATATATAATGTGGGAATTGTGTCTCTTCTGGAGTTGTAGGCCAAGATTTTTAACAACAGAAGCCAAAAGTTAGGTTCCAAAAATTTAATGTGGGCTTCTTAAGGAAGGGGATTGATTTTCAAAAGTGCTAAGCAACTGGATCTAAAAGAGACTTAAAGTCAGTCGGTCTTCTGAAGGGGAGCAGAGGTCTGCCAGCATACATCTCATTTCAGGATCAAGGCATTATTTTGAAGAAATAGCCCTCCGCATATCACTGCCCTAATTAATGAAAAGGCTTCTATCATGTTTCATGTAGCTATCATATCCTGGTAACAAAATGAAAGGATTCCATACGTGTAAAACTAAATTGGGTCTTAAGAGAACTATTTATAGATATGCTGCAGCTATGGCTAGCATTCAAGCCATGTGCACACAAATTAACTTCCTGATGCCTTCTCCAAACTCTTCCCTCCTGCAACCAATACACCTTCCTCCAAGGAAGTTCTATGCAAGTTGCTACATCTTTCCTTTCAACAATTTTAGTTATTGTTGTGTCTATTGCTGCTGCCAGAGGTTACTAGTACATAGGCAACATGGCATTTAGCACTAATCCATTGTGGTGTGTGAAGCCCCATAGTCCTTCATGTCTTCTAATCTTCAAGCCAGTCTCCCACTTCTTGTTTGTGTTTTCATCATTTACGGGGGACATGCTTTCACCCTGTTGCTGTCTTCATTTTGTTGATTGGCTTCCTGTTGGTTCTCTGTATTGCTTATATACCTCATTTCTTCTGACGGGTCTATATTGGGTCATCTGAAGGCTGACATTCTTTTTAAGTCTCCCTGGTCCTTGCCTAGCCCTGTATGTCTTGGTCTGCTTGCTGTCTGCCACTACTCCACAGTGGTCTTTGGTTTTGTTTCCACTGCTATCCTGAATATGTAGATACCTCATATGCCCTCTATCCCACTGCAGCTTAGACTTTACCTTTTGCTGTTGCTATTTGTTTGGTGGATCTAGACCTGCTCATCAGCTGTCTAGGGGCCGCAAGTCTTTGAAACCTATGTTGAAGCAAGCTGCCTGCTTAACTTGGCAGTCTTTTAACTACTTCTTCTGTGAACTGTCCATTGTTCCTCAGCTAAACTGCAGCAGACTATATCTCCTAGGATCAGAGTCCTGGATGTTCAGCCCATCAATCTCCATGCTGGACAACTCTCTAGTCCCTGAGAGAGTCACTGTGATAGTTTAACATTGCCAGGTAGGGATCCCTTCCAATCTGTTTTGCCTTTGCTATCAGTCTGTTGGGTGTCTTTACTGCTGCCTCTGCCTTTCTGTTGCTTTGTGGGTACTCAGGGGAAAATGTTTTATGCTTGAATTCTCATTGGGCGCTGAAGGATTTAATTCTGCTGCAGTGTATTGTGGCCCATATTCTCAGAATAGCATGTTAGCTATATCATACTTTGCAAAATGCACCTTCAGTTCCCTGATCACAGCTCTTGCCTGAACATCCTCCAGAAAGTCCATCTTCCAGAAATTAGACCATGTAGATACTGTAGATACTGTGACCACGTAGATACCGCCATTAAAAGTGAAAAGATCTGTTCTGACCTTTTCACAGGGTCAGGTCGGAATTTCATGAGGCTGTGGAGTCTCCTTCTGTTGTGGATCATTACACTTGGAGCACAGCTCATGCTACTCCATGTATACTCTCAACTGGGAATTCATTCCTGGCCAGTAGATACACTCCCTGGCTCATCTTAGGCATCCTTCTGTTCCCAGGTATGAGACATGTATCGAGCTTATGATGTCAGCTCTGAAATCTGCTAGAATTACTATTCAGTCCCCTTTAAACAAAATCTCTTCTTGCACACATAGCTAGCATTTGTCTGATAGTAGAAGGCAACTTCTTGTGGCACTTACTCTGTGCAATCTGGCTAGTCCTGGAGTATGAATTATTTTACTGCCTGTAACACCCAATTCTGTTTGGTGCTTTGTTGGATTGCCTAGAGCCTCCTATTGGAGATGTGACAGTACTGTAGCAAGTTGGTAACATATCTCCTGTTTCACAGAGTCATCTGTGTTGTACTTTGTAAGGTATGGCCTGTTCAGTGTACCTGCCACCACTAGTGACTTTCCTAGTCAGTACCTTTAGCCTCACATCATAGTGCTAGAGTCTCAATAATATGTTGCAGTCACTTGGGTGCAAGTGACTTTTTCATGTTGCTTTCTAATGGCTTGTGATTCAACTACATGTCCACCTTGAGCCCTGATGGATTTTTTCTATTCCAGAGAGGATGGCCAGTAGCTCCTTTTCTGTCTGAGCATATCCCCTTTCTGTGTCTGTCAGGACTCAATTAGCAAGTGAGATGAGCTACTAGCTTGGCATCAGTGTTGCTCCTATGTCTCCTTCTGAGAATCACTCTATAGCTCTCCCTGCTTTGCAGGGCTGTAGTACTTTAGGACTGTTGCCTCTCTGAATTTCTTTATTCTTTAAAATGGCTGTTCAGAGGTCCCTGACCATTCCCACACTGCATCTCTGTGTATTAACTCTCTCAGTGGTTCATAGGCTTCTGATAGGTCTGTGCAGAAACTGGAAAGAAAGTTGGCCAGACCTATAAGTAACTGGATTTCCTTCACATCCTTTGGTCTGTGGATTTCCTTAATGACTCTCAGTATTTCAGAGATTGGCCAGAATCCATCAGAAGTCAACAGATGTCTAATGTAGGGGACCTCAGTTCTCTACAGCTGCAGTTTATCTGTATTCATTCTAATATTCTGGTCTCAGTACTTGTTTAGAAGTTGTCACAGTTTGGTATAATGGTCGTTTCTTCTTTGACATTTCTTCCTACTATAAGAATATCATCAGCTACAATCTTGATGCCTTTTCTGACCCTCTAGAAGTCACTTTGCACTGGGACACCTCTGGGGCCCATAGTCATTTGTATCCAGTGGTGCCTGCCAACAGGTGTGGCAAAGCTGTCAGGTAGCTGGATGGCTCATCAAGCTGAACATGCCAGAACCTATTCTTGATGTCATACCCATTCTTTTATGTCACTTTTGCATGGGATACATTGGGTAGTACGTCCTCAGTCATTGGTAATTTCTTTTCCATACTCTGGTAAGTGGTTGTGGGTCAATACAGAGCCTCGGTTTACTTGAAAGTTTTCTCACCACTACGAAGCTGCTGTGACAGTTTCAACAGGTGTAATAATTCTTCTTCATTGCAGGTTTGCCAATTCCTTCTTCATTGGCTCCCCCAGTGCTAATGGATTTCAGTAGTCTCAGAGGTTGCATATGCATATTCTAGCATTGATCTGCCCTCTAGGTGTTCATCTTCTTGAAATATGTCCTTATATTGTCATAGAATGCTGAATAAGGCCCACAGGGAATGTTCTCCCTCTGAGGATATTCTGGTGTTGTATTATGCCAAGCAGTGAGTGGTACTTGTGTGTGTCAATTACTATAAACTCCAAGCAATAACATTTCACTTCATGGGTGTCGTATGGCAAACAGTTGCCCGCTGGCCTTAGAATGGTTTTATTGTACATCACCAGCACTTAGTCACATTTCTCTAGTCTAATATTGCTGCTTATCAGTGTTGCTGGGATTACATTGCAGCTGGCTCCACAATCCATCTGGAATCGAATTAGTGGTTGATCTAAGAGCATATTTGCAAACATGGCAGTTGAATGGCTGACAGCCTTCTTCTGCAATGTGTGTGTATTGAAAGCCTTTGGTTTCGCTAAAGTCAGACTGCAGATATCCTCCTCTTAATGGAAAGTGTCTACTTCATCAATCAGGGATGACCCATAGTGGCTGATACTGTGGAGGGGAGGGCGGGGGGGGACAAGGGGTGGGCATGTTAATCACCCCACCTGTCACCTCTATGAGGAATCTTTCAGCCCTACCTCCCCGGGCCAGGGCAGCCAATCCCATCAGTTCCTGGGGAGCTGGGGCCACAGGAGCATATGCCTCTGGGTCAGGCCAGCGCTGGCCCCAGCCCAGGGAGACTCAGAGTACCAGTGTCTCCCCAGAGCTCCTGTGCTATTGCAGACATCTCAGCAGGGGGAGGGTCATGAGCAATGCCTGTAACTTGGGTTGAGCAGAGAGATCTGCTCTCGGTGCTTTCCCCAGTGACCTGCCCCCCATCCTGCACCCAACCTGAGGTCGCCACGCTCACACCTCCAGAGTTCCCTGCAGGGACAGGTGCTCTGTCCTTCTCCCACTGCACTTCCTCCTGGCATGTTTCTGGCACGCTCAGCCCCTCTCCCTAGCAGCTGGGCCTGTGCAGGGAACAGAGGGGGTGGGATGGAACAGCTTCTCCTGCTCAGTGAGGGTGGCTGCTGCTCTGTGCAGTGGCTGCGTGTGAGAGATCCTGCCTGGAAAGGAGGCAGCATCCCCACCTCCTCTGCTCCCTATCCAGGCCCAGCTGCTGGGAACAGGGTTTGAGTGAGCTGGAGCCCCCCATCCTCAGCACATTTCCAGCTCACTCAGCTCCTGTGCCGGGCAGCTGAGCCCGGGCAGGAAGAGGCCACCCTTTGAGAAGCGGACTCACCCACCCCCTCAGCTTTCCTCCCGAGCCCTGGCCCAGCTGCAGGAGGGAGGGACCAAATGAGATAGAAGTGCCAAGTGGAGGTGCACCAGGACTAAAACAGAGACCCCTGTCCGGCTGAGCAGAGCCAGCCCTGCAAGGGCAGCGCGGCACTCACTGAAATCTCAGGGGGAGCACTTGACCCTGCATGCCCCCCCATGCATCGCCTCTGTCATCAATCAGTGCATACACTGCTGCTTTTTCTTTGCTTGCTGGGGTGCCTGCCGCATTGGTTCTGTTTCCCACACACCTTGCCCCATTGCCGATAGGCTGAGCATTTTTCTTTCTGCTTTTCATGTTGCATTCCACAGTGCACCACGATGTCTGCATTCTTGGTCAGGCTGTCTCTGTTCTGTTTGCTGAGTTCCTGTATCTTGAGCTTGTATACTTTTGTGCACTGGTTGTTGTTATGAGTTTAATCCTTTCCCTGGTCAGTTCAGCTGCTCTTGCTATTTGGAAGCATTTTTCTAGGGTTAGAGCTGTTTCTCTCAACAGTGTCTCCTAGTTGCTAAAACCATGTGTCCCAAAACTATCCTGCCTTTAATTAGAGAAACTTTAATGTCTTCAGAGTTACAGGGGAATTCCAGAGTTCTTAGCTCTGTAATGTAAGTATCTATTCCCTCTTCTGCTTCTTGGTTTTGGGGTAAATCAAAAACCCAGTATCTCTCTACAGTCTCATTCTGTGAGAGATAATAGTACTTATCAAACCCCTTTATCAGCTGTTCCAGTGTTTCAGGCATTATTTCTGGCAATAGGATCTTATTCACTTCTTGTCTTTTTCCTCCCAAAATGAGAAAGTAAATTTTCTTATCTTTATCCCCAGTGGTGAGCACTGTATACAGAATCAATTCTTGCTTCTATGCTTGTGCAAGGTTTTTCATCTGGAAATCTAGCATTCCTGGCAGTCTGAGTCTGATCATCCTGCCAGCTTCTGCTATTACTAGGGGCTACCTTGTTTGCAGGTTACTCATACTCTCTTTCTTGTTGTGGGTCACACTAGATTGACCATTGCCACCAGGTTTCATGAATCATGTGCTAGGTAACAACATGACAGGACTTCATACTTGTAAAATTAAACTAACTCTTTATTACAAAAAACTATTTAAAGGAATGCTGCAACTGTGGCTAGCTTGAAAGTCATGGGCAGACAGATTGACTGCCTGGTGTCTCTTCCAGATTCTTTCCTCCTGCAACCTAAGCGCCCCTCCCTGAGTTTCATGCAGGTTGCTACCTTGCACACTTGAATCTAATATATGTGTTACATATATTGCAGGCATTGGAAGATGCTTTCCCAGGATAAGCAATGTTTTTCATGTTTCTTTTCTCTTTTAGTCTTTTTCATGCTAGAGCTTTGAAGTTCCCATGTTAGCTAATAGGAGTGAGAAGTAATCACTGTTCCTGAATAGAGCTGTAGTATGTGCCACTCTGGGCAGACAGGTAGTATAAGTAGAAAAGAAATGAACAAGAACTGATTATACATTAAGTAGACTATCTCACTACTGAAAAGAATATTTTTCTTTTGTTACTTTATGATAATCTAACTCATTCCATAAGACTTTATCTAGTTGTCCTATGGATTGAAGATTTGGGGATTTTTGAAAATGTTAATTTAATTTTAAATGTTTCTACCCATTTCCCCACAGTTCTCCCAAAAGTCATTCTGAAATATAAATTCCCAAATATACCTATACAGATATTTTTGTGCCCATGCTTGACTTCTAGCTTCTGTATTCCCATCCAACAAAATCAACACCCATGTTTTTCAGGCAGATCATTTTATACATCTTCAGCACTTTTAAAAGACAGTCTGAAACACAAATCCATTTTTCACCAATAAGACGATGTCCACGCTTTGTAGGACATCTCTGACTGACTTTTTAATTTACATGGGAAGGTTTGGGTTTTTTTAAATCCCTCATATCTCTTCTGACTGATGCTTGTCATGCACCCCAAACTGAGGAGTTCCGTATACCTGATGTAAGTCAAGCAGACACAAACAATCACCCCAACTCACAACTCACCCAAAGTGGCTGCCTCCCAACAACCATAATGTGTTCCAGTTCACAGATTTTGTAGAACATGAAGAGAAAACAGCTGCCATCTGCCATTACATCTAGGCAAGTTAAAGAAAAAATGTTCCAGAAAAAAAGGCTGTGCTCTCTTGGAACTGAGGCTATAATATTAAGGTTAAGTTGATATTACTCAAATATGTGGTGTTTGCGTGAGCTTGGATTCTTTCTGAACTATCTGCCCAGCTCTATTTAGTAAATTCAAAAACTCCTTTAAAAAAACAATATTCACTGAAGATAGCATGGCCTATTTCATTTTGTACAAGTCAAGGTCAGACAATTTACGTTTGTGAGGCCAAACAATATACTTTCTCATACAATACAGAAGATTGAGAGATGTTGAGGAAAACAAAAAGATTTTTTTTCCATCAAGGGTTGAGAATACCACCAATTTTCACTTTCTAGGGGTTTCCTTTTTAACATCCGTGCAAACATCAGATAGACAGTTTTCATAATTATCTTCTCTCAAGTCATTTCATACTACACTCTGTTTTAATACAATGTAGATGACCTGCAAGACATGAGGTCTTCCAGACCTTGCCTGTGGAGTGAGTGAGAGAATTTTCATGATTTCTATTTTGGAGTATAAGAATTGGATGGTAAGGAAGATAGCTTCTATTTATCTTGTTATTCTTCATCATATTTAATAGCCAGAAATGTGAATCCTCCCATGCAGAAGCTAGCTGGTAGGTAAGAAGCAGGTAGTTTGTATCATAGCATATTTCTAGTATTCTCTTTACTGACTGTCTTCCTCCCTATCAGTTCTGGGTTCTGAGGTCAGTGTATCTGCATTTCAGTGATTTAGCTGCAATGTGAGTTAAATATTATTTTTAGTTGAAAATCCAAATACCATACAAATAGTTGATTATTTTTCCATTCTAGGTGAGGGATTTTGAGTGGCAACAGTGGTGGTAGTACTCTTCACTCCTCAGACCTTTGAGCATGCTACTCAAGTGAAGCAGAAATGTCATGTCAACCTTGAGATCCAGCATAGCAACAACAAGAACAGAAACATCTACCCAAGAAGATGTCTAGATACTTTACCCCAGAACTGGTGAAGAAATTAGATCAGTGTTAGGGAAAGCAACTCTGTAAATAATGGTACAGATAAAAGTCTCTAATTTTTGACCATGCGAGATGAAGGCAATGGAAGTTGTGGAAGTTGAACTCCATTGGTTTCTGAGGGATGAGGATTTGACCCTTATTAAGTGCAATTATTGGCTCCACAAAGATCTAAAGTTCCCCTACAGAATCAGCAACTAAAAGCTCACCCACTATTTCCTTACATCAGACTGAAATGTAAAGCCAATTAAAAGCCTATCTGATTAAGATCTATACATGTGATACTTATATGGCCTCCATCACCGTAAAATCTGCATGCTGTACAGTTATGAATGAATTTGTCCTGATAACTGCACTAAGTGGAAGGGAAGTATTATTATCCCTAATTTTACAGATGGAGTCATAGATAAATTAAGAGACTTCACACAGAAAGTCTGTGGTAGATTTGAAAAGTGAACTCTGATTCCCTTGTCCCAGTTCAGCTTTAACCATAAGCTTATCTTTCCTCCAGTAATTGACACTCCTCCTTATCTGACAACGCAAAATGCAATTTTCAATCAGGCAACACAGAGATTGCCAGGCAGATAAGATTTGACAAAATGCATAAAAAGCTTGTGCATCATCCCCGTAATAGTGGAAACCCTAGTCATGCTGCTCACAAATAGTACTGCTTTAGCTTTCAAGTGTTGCAGGTAATTGTGTAGTGCCTTTGATCTGTGAGTGCACTTGAATTTGGATAAGCATAAATACTTGGAACAGCTGAAACTGCCCACCTAAAAACCCACTGTAATAATTTACTATAGTATGAAAAAGCAATTTACAGAGGCCACAGATATTTGGCAGGTAATAAAAAAAAAGATCCTTTCTCTTCGGTATTGGGATACTTCCTTAGCCACAGAACTGAGCACTGTTGTATACATAGAAGCCACCATACAGACTATGCACAACAAAACAATGGTCAAATCATTTCCTCCTAGACTTACTAGAAGGGATTTCCTTGTAATAGGTCTTCTACCAGAAATCTTTGTCCTCTCAGGATAAACCTGAGCTCACAATAGCATATTAATACTCCAGAGAAAGCTGTATTATGTTTCTAAAGAACCTAAAATAATCTCCTAGCTTCACAGCTCACACTGGCACATGGCACAGTGGAAACAATTAATTTCTTAATGTTATCCAAAGAAGAAGATGAAAATATCTGGGATACGTGTTAAGAATTAAGCCAGAGTGTCTGCCAGGGCAGGAATGCTATGGACAGCTGCAGAAAAACATGAAAAGGTCTGACTGAAAAAATCCCTCTGAGCAGCCCTTAAAGAAGGAAAACTTACGGGATTTAACAACAGAGAGAACATGCAAAGAGAAGCTTAGGATCGACGTCTGGTGGACGGTGGAGACTTTTTGTGCCCTAAGTGACATCTGACAGCATGGGAAGGATTCAGATTCACAATTTTGAGTGAAGTGATTCTTTAAAAATATTAGGTAAAATTTTCAAAAATATCTAAGGCCTACATTTGCAAGAGTGATTGGGTACCTCTATTTTAGAGAATCCTATTTGAGGACCTTAAAGGGGTTGTGGTTTTCAGAGGGCAGGTGCTCAGCACTTTCTGAAAATCAGGACCCTTTCATGTTTCTGAAGTTAATATAAGAATATAGGGAGTGGCCATACAGGGTCAGACCAAGGGTTAATCTAGCCCAATATCCTGTCTTCTGACAGTGGCCAGTGCTAGATGTTTCAGATTCTTCAGATGCTTCAGGGAATGAACAGAACAGGGCAATTTATTGAGTGAGCCATCCTCTGTTGTCCAGTGCCAGCTTCTGGCAGTCAGAGGTTTAGGGATACCCAGAACATGGGGTTGTGTTTCTGACCATCTTGGCTACTAGCCTTTGTGGACCTATCTTCCATGAACTTATCTAATTCTTTTTTTAACACGGTTATACTTATGGCCTTCACAACATCTCCTGGGAATAAGTTCCACAGGTTGCGTGTATGCTGTGTGGAGAAGTACTTTCTTATGATTGTTTTAAATCTATTGCCGATTCATTTCATTGGGTGACACCCTGGTTCTTGTGTAATGTGAAGGGTAAGTAACACTTCCTTATTCACTTCCTCCACACCATTCACGATTTTATAGAGCTCTGTCATATCTCCCCCTCAGTCATCTCTTTTCTAAGCTGTCCCAGTCCTTTTAATCTCTCCTTATAGGGGAGCTGTTTCATACCCCTAATCATTTTTGTTATAATTCAAAGTGTGGGCATACTATGGATTCATATAGTGGCATTATGATATTTTCTGTCTCATTAGCTGCCCCTTTCCTAATGGTTCTCAGCATTCTGCTAGGGCACCCAAACATGGAAGCATTCAAAATGACTAGTGATTTTAAAAATCTAGATGTGAGTGAATTAGGAGTATAAGGTCAAATTTATAGAATTTATAGAATACGGTTTTTTAGAAATCATTTTTATATAGTCGATTGTGTGTGTCCCCACACAAAATGCTCTAAGTGCATTAAGTGCATTAACTCAGCGGAGTGCTTCCACAGTACCGAGGCTAGCATCAACTTCCGGAGTGTTGCACTGTGGGTAGTTATCCCACAGTTCCTGCAGTCTCCGCCGCCCCTTGGAATTCTGGGTTGAGATCCCAATGCCTGATGGGGCAAAAAACATTGTCGCGGGTAGTTCTGGGTACATGTCATCAGGCCCTCCCTCCGTGAAAGCAGCAGCAGACAATCATTTCGCGCCTTTTTTCCTGAGTTACCTGAGCAGACGTCATACCACGGCAAGCATGGAGCCGGCTCAGCTCACTGTCACCATATGTCTCCTGGGTGCTGGCAGACGTGGTACTGCATTGCTACACAGCAGCAGCAACCCATTGTCTTGTGGCAGCAGATGGTGCAATAGGCCTGAAAACCATTGTCATTGTGTCAGATGTACTCCTGGCCACCTCGGTAAGGTCGGTCAAGAGCGCCTGGGCAGACATGGATGCAGGGACTAAATTAGGAGACAAGGTCATTCTCTTTAGTCCTGCAGGCAGTCCTATTGTACCGTCTTATGGTGAGCAGGCAGGAGATGAGGATGGCTAGCAGTCCTATTGCACCATCTTCTGCCGGGCAGGCAAGAGATGTGGATGGCTTGCAGTCCTACTGCACCGTCTGCTGCCAGCCAAAGATGTAAAAGATAGATGGAGTGGATCAAAACAAGAAATAGACCAGATTTTTTTTGTATTCATTTGCTTCCCCCCTCCCTCCATGAAATCAACGGCTGACAATCGTTTTGGTGAGGTCTGTCAGGGGCACCTTGAAAACTTTAATGGAGATTCAGTCCTGCCTGAAATAGCAGAGGGAGGGATAGCTTAGTGGGTTGAGCATTGGCCTGCTAAACACAGGGTTTTGAGATCAATCCTTGAGGGGAACATTCTGTGTGACAGTTGTTTTTGTTTCTTCTTGATGTAAAGCCACCGTCTTTGTTGATTTTAATTCCCTGTAAGCCAATCCTGTAAGACATGTCGTCAGTCGCCCCTCCCTCTGTCAGAGCAATGACAGACAATCATTCAGCACCTTTTTTCTGTGCAGACGCCATACCACGGCAAGCATGGAGCCCGCTCAGATCACTTTGGCAATTAGGAGCACATTATCCAGCAGTATATGGAGCACCAGAACCTGGCATAGTGAAACTGGGTGAGTAGGCAACATCAACGCAGTGACGAGAGTGATGAGGACATGGACAGAGACTTCTCTCAAAGCACGGGCCCTGGCAATGTGGGCATCATGGTGCTAATGGGGCAGGTTCATGCAGTGGAACGCCGATTCTGGGCCAGGAAACAAGCACAGACTGGTGGGACTGGATAGTGTTGCAGGTCTGGGATGATTCCCAGTGGCTGTAAAACTTCCATATGCGTAAGGGCACTTTCATGGAACTTTGTGACTTGCTTTCCCCTGTGCTGAGGCGCAAGAATACCAAGATGAGAGCAGCCCTCACAGTTGAGAAGCAAGTGGCAATAGCCCTGTGGAAGCTTGCAACACCAGACAGTTACCGGTCAGTCAGGAGTCAATTTGGAGTGGGCAAATCCACTGTGGGGGCTGCTGTGATGCAAGTAGCCAACGCAATCAAAGATCTGCTGATATCAAGGGTAGTGACCCTGGGAAATGTGCAGGTCATAGTGGATGGCTTTGCTGCAATGGGATTCCCTAACTGTGGTGGGGCCATAGATGGAACCCATATCCCTATCTTGGCACCGGAGCACCAAGCTGGCGCAAACATAAACCGCAAGGGGTACTTTTCAATAGTGCTGCAAGCACTGGTGGATCACAAGGGACATTTCACCAACATCAACATGCGATGGCCGGGAAAGGTACATGACGCTCGCATCTTCAGGAACTCTGGTCTGTTTCAAAAGCTGCAGGAAGGGACTTTATTCCAGACCAGAAAATAACTGTTGGGGATGTTGAAATGCCTATAGTTATCCTTGGAGACCCAACCTACCCCTTAATGCCATGGCTCATGAAGCCATACACCGGCAGCCTGGACAGTAGTCAGGAGCTGTTCAACTACAGGCTGAGCAAGTGCAGAATGGTGGTAGAATGTGCATTTGGATGTTTAAAAGCTCGCTGGCGCAGTTTACTGACTCAGTTAGAACTCAGCGAAACCAATATTTCCACTGTTATTACTGGTTGCTGTGCGCTTCACAATATCTGTGAGAGTAAGGGGGAGATGTTTGTGGTGGGGTGGGAGGTTGAGGCAAATCGCCTGTTGCTGGTTACGCACAGCCAGACACCAGGGCGGTTAGAAGAGCACAGGAAGGCACAGTGCGCATCAGAGAAGCTTTGAACACCAGTTTCATGATTAGCCAAGCTACGGTGTGAAAGTTCTGTTTGTTTCTCCTTGATGAAACCCCCCGCCCCTTGGTTCACTCTACTTCCGTGTAAGCTAACCACCCTCCCCTCCTTCCTTCGATCACCGCTTGCAGAGGCAATAAAGTCATTGTTGCTTCACATTCATGCATTCTTTATTAATTCATCACACAAATAGGGGGATAACTGCAAAGGTAGCCCTGGAGGGCTGGTGGAAGAGGGAAGGACAAGGCCACACAGCACTTTAAAAGTTTAAAACTTTAAAACTTATTGAATGCCAGTCTTCTGTTGCTTGGGCAATCCTCTGGGGTGGAGTGGCTGGGTGGCCAGAGGCCCCCCACTGCATTCTTGGGCATCTGGGTGAGGAGGCTGTGGAACTTGGGAAGGAGTGCAGTTGGTTACACAGGGACTGTATAGATGGTTTGTGCTCCAGCTGCCTTTCCTGCAGCTCAACCATATGCTGGAGCATATTAGTTTGATCCTCCAGCAGCCGCAGCATTGAATCCTGGCTCCTCTCAGCATGCTGCCACCACCTTTCAGCTTCAGCCCTCTCTTCAGCCTGCCACTTACTCTCTTCAGCCTGCCACCTCTCTTCCCAGTCATTTTGTGCTTTCCTGCACTCTGACATTGTCTGCCTCCACGCATTCATCTTTGCTCTGTCAGTGTGGGAGGAGAGCATGAGCTCAGAGAACATTTAATCGCGAGTGCATTTTTTTCGCCTTCTAATCTTCACTAGCCTCTGGGAAGGAGAAGATCCTGTGATCCTTGAAACACATGCAGTTGGTGGAGAAAAAAAAAGGGAGAGTGGTATTTAAAAAGACACATCTTATAGAACAATGGGTACACTCTTTCACGGTAAACCTTGCTGTTAACATTACATACAAAGCATATGTGCTTTCATTCCAAGGTCGCATTTTGCCTCCCCCAACCACGTGGCAACCCCTCCCCCCTCCCCGTGGCTAACAGCAGGGAGCATTTCTGTTCAGCCACAGGCAAACTGCCCAGCAGGAACGGGCACCTCTGAATTTCCCCTTAGGAAAAGCACCCTATTTCAACCAGGTGACCATGAATGATTTCACTTTTCTGAGGATAACACAGAGAGATAAAGAACAGATGTTGTTTGAACGCCAGCAAGCATACACTGCAATGCTTTGGTCTACCATGATTCCCGAGTACGTGCTACTGGCCTGGAGTGGTAAAGTTTCCTACTATGGTGGACGGAATAAGAAACCTTTTGCAAAGGCTTTGGGAGTACATCCAGGAGAGCCACTAACGCCAGGGAAAATTA
Organism: Dermochelys coriacea; assembly: GCF_009764565.3. Lineage (NCBI taxonomy): Eukaryota > Metazoa > Chordata > Testudines > Dermochelyidae > Dermochelys > Dermochelys coriacea. The sequence goes on from NC_050068.2 coordinate 66,741,953, forward strand.
ATCATTAAACCAGCTTGCGTTTAAATCATGTATTCTATTTTAAAATGTACACTCACCAGAGGTCCCTTCTCCACCTGGCGGGTCTGGAAGGCAGCCTCAGGTCTAGGATGCGAAACAGTTCCTGGCTGTCGGGAAAACCAGTTTCTCCGCTTGCTTGCTGTGAGCTATCTACAACCTCCTCATCGTCATCTTCCTCATCCCCAAAACCTGCTTCTGTGTTGCCTCCATCTCCATTAAAGGAGTCAAACAACACGGCTGGGGTAGTGGTGGCTGAACCCCCTAAAATGGCATGCAGCTCATCATAGAAGTGGCTTGTTTTGGGCTCTGACCTGGAGCGGCTGTTTGCCTCTCTGCTTTTCTGGGTAGGCTTGCCTCAACTCCTTAAGTGTCATGCAGCACTACTTCGGGTCCCTGTTATGGACTCTGTCCTTCATGCCCTGTGAGATTTTGACAAATGTTTTGGCATTTCAAAAACTGGAATGTAGTTCTGATAGCATGAATTCCTCTCCCCATACAGCAATCCGATCCCGAACCTTCCGTTTGGTCCATGCTGGAGCTCTTTTGCAATTCTGGGACTCCATCATGGTCACCTCTGCTGATGAGCTCTGCATGGTCACCTGCAGCTTGCCACGCTGGCCAAACAGGAAATTGAAATTCAAAAGTTCGCAGGCCTTTTCCTGTCTACCTGGCCAGTGCATCTGAGTTGAGAGTGCTGTCCAGAGCAGTCACAATGGAGCACTCTGGGATAGCTCCCGGAGGCCAATGCCGTCTAATTGCGTCCACAGTACCCCGATTTTGACATGGCAAGGCTGATTTCAGTGCTAATCCCCTTGTCAGGGGTGGAGTAAGGAAATCAATTTTAAGAGCCCTTTAAGTTGAAAAGAAGGGCTTTGTTGTATGGAGGGGTGCAGGGTTAAATCAATTTAATGCTGCTAAATTCGACCTCAACTCCTAGTGTAGACAAGGGTTAAGTGCCATTTACAAAAGTGACTTAGTCATGTGGAAAGCCTATGACGTGGGGACTTTCAGTGAGACTTAGACATTTTTGAAATAAATTTTTGAAAATGGAACTTAGGCTCCTAATTCACTTCAGTGCTTTTGAACATTTTATTGATCTAATTATTAATTTCAGCTTACAATATACAAACAAGAGGCATCTAGCTCTGACTTTAGGTGTCTTTGACAAAATTTAAAACATAGCTTCACTAAAAACCAGTGGGTAGCTCCCCAAAAACTCAGCTCCAACCAAAAAATTTTTCTCCAACAAAAACTAACTTTCCAAATCAACCTCATCCCCAACAGCATCTTCTTTCCCTAAAAGCCTGAAGAAGAAGAAGAAGAAGAAGAAGAAGAAGAAGAAGAAGAAGAAGATAGGTATTTCACCCACACAGTATTTCTTGATAGTCTTTACTTAAGTGCAGACTGACTGTCTGTTCCCGAAAAAATCCCTCTGAGTTTTGTATTTGTTCTCCAGATTCTTTTTATCACTTCACACAGATAGCACTACCACCTCAGAAACCAAGGAGGGGGAAAAATAAAAAGTAGAAAAGTAAAGCTGCAAAGCCAGCAAACACATTAAATTCAAACTCTAACTTTTGTGACAAGGTAAGGAAGCCGCTGAAAGAATTGTAATAAGGCAGAAACTTAAAAAGAGCAAAGATGTGGGAGTAGAAATGGAAACAAGACAAAGGAAATAAAGGGAAAAAGCCAAACAAAAAATGTAAATTATCATAATGAAACTAAAAGTCTCCCTTCATCTGTCTTAAAAATAGATACTAATATTTTGAGGATTAACTTTGGTTGTGTAATTATGGACTTCTGGAAAAATGAATGTTGGTGAACTAAACTGCTCACTTAGGGAGCATAGCATAACAGAAACAGCTGTCGCCCATTATGTTTGCTTTTTGATGATAAGTGGTGGAAAAGGTTGGGGAAAGGTGACCACTCAGCACTTTTCATTGTGAGGTAATGACTCCAGTGATGTTAGCAGAATTATTAAAAATACCAGCAGCTCTGTTCTCTCCAAAGATGCTTAGAGTTATCTTTCTGCTCCTATCCCCCTGAAATTTATTCACATGTAGTAGTGGCAGTGGGGGAGGAGTTAATACAGGAAAAATTGGAATTAAAGAAGATTTTATGCATATATATATTCAGCCTTAATCCAACTGTTCTCATACTATTTATTTAAATGGAAGCCATTACACTTGTCCTCAAGGATTAAGATTATCCCCTGAATAACTGAAGAAGCAAGCTCTGTTTTCAATAATGCCATTGGATGGAAGGTTTTGGTTTCATATTGTTTGCAATAAATATGTTATCTTATACAGGGATGTCCTCTACCTTATTTACCTCTTATCCCACCCCATAAGCAAATAGAACCCAATATGCCATACAGACACGATAATATTTTTACAATGAAGTCCTTTGATAAAAGAAAGATAATTTTAGTTTGCATTAAACTGTATCATCATAGAATCATAGAAGATTAGGGTTGGAAGAGACCTCAGGAGATCACTTAGTCCAACCCCCTGCTCAAAGCAGGACCAATACCAACTAAATCATCCCAGCCAGGGCTTTGTCAAGCCAGGTCTTAAAAACCTCTAAGGATAGAGATTCCACCACCTCCCTAGGTAAATCATTCCAGTGCTTCAACATATTCCTAGTGAAATAGTTTCTCCTGATATCCAGCCTAGACCTCCCCCACTGCAACTTGAGACCATTGCTTCTTGTTCTTTTATCTGCCACCATTGAGAACAGCCTAGCTCCATCCTCCTTCGAACTCCGTTTCAGGTAGTTGAAGGCTGCTATCAAATCCCCCCCTCACTCTTCTCCTCTGCTGACTAAATAAGCCCAGTTCCCTCAGCCTCTCCTTATAAATCATGTGCCTCAGCCCCCGATCATTTTCGTTGTCCTCTGCTGAACTTTCTCCAATTTGTCCACATTCTTTCTGCAGTGGGGGGCCCAAAACCAGATGCAATACTCCAGATGTGGCCTCACAAGTGCCAATTAGTGGGGGAATAATCACCCTTGATCTGCTGGCAATACTTCTATTAATGCAGCCCAATATGCCATTAGCCTTCTTGGCAATAAGGGCATACTGTAGACTCATATTCATCTTCTTGTCCACTATAATCCCCAGGTTCTTTTCTGCAGAACTGCCACTTAGCCAGTCAGTCCCAAGCCTGTAGCAGTGCATGGGATTCTTCCGTCCTAAGTGCAGGACTCTGCACTTGTACTTGTTGAACCTTATCAGATTTCTCTTGGCTCAATCCTCTAATTTGTCTAGGGCCCTCTGTATCCTATCCCTACCCTCCAGCGTATCTACCTCTCCCTCCAGCCTAACGTCATCCACAAACTTGCTGAGGGTGCAATCCATGCCATCAGTCAGATCATTAATGAAGATGTTGAACAAAACCGGCCCCAGGACTGACCCCAGGGGCATTCCGCTTGATACTGGCTGCCAGATAGACGTGGATGGTGAATCCATGGTGACTCTTCCTGATCAACTTCCTCTCCTCCAAGTGCTTCAAAATTGATTCTTTGAGGACCCATTCCATGATTTTTCCCGGGACTGAGGTGAGGCTGATCAGTTTGGAGTTCCCCAGATTCTCCTTCTTCCCTTTTTTAAAGGCACTATATTTGCCTTTTTCCAATCATCCAGGACCTCCCTTGATCACCACAAGTTTTCAAAGATAATGGCCAATGGTTCTGCAATCACATCAGCCAACTCCCTCATCACCTTCAGATGCATTAATCTGGACCCATGGACTTGTGCATGTCCAGCTTTTCTAAATAGTCCTTAACCTGTTCTTTCACCACTGAGGGCTGCTCACCTTCTCCCCATACTGTGTGACCAGTGCATCCATCTGGGAGCTGACCTTGTCTGTGAAGATTGAGGCAAAAAAAACATGGAGTACTTTAGCTTTTTCATCTGTCACTAGGTTGCCTCCCACATTCATTAAGGGTCTCACACTCTCCCTGACCTTCTTGCTGCTAATATACATGTAGAAACCCTTCTTGTTACCCTTCACATCCCTTGCTAGCTGCAACTCCAATTGTTCTTTGGCCTTCCTGATTACACCCCTGCATGATCAAGCAATATTTTTATACTCCTCCCTAGTCATCTGTCCAAGTTTCCACTTCTTGTAAGCTTCCTTTTTGTGTTTAAGCTCAGTGAAGATTTCTCTGTTAAGCCAAGCCGGGTGCCTGCCATATTTGCTATTCTTTCTGCACATCGGGATGGTTTGTTCCTGCACCCTCAGTAAGGCTTCTTTAATATACAGACAGCTCTTCTGGATTCGTTTCCCCCTCATATTAGCCTCTGAGGGGATCCTGCCCATCAGTTCCCCAAGGGAGTCAAAGTCTGCTTTTCTGAAGTCCAGGATCCATATTCTGCTGCTCTCCTTTCTTCCTTTTGTCAGGATCCTGAACTCAATCATCTCATGGTCACTGCTGCCCAAGTTGCTATCCACTTCTATTTCCCCTACCAATTCTTCTCTGTTATTGAGCAGCTGGTCAAGAGGAACAAGGCCCCTTGTTGGTTCCTCCAGCATTTGCACTAGGAAGTTGCCCTCAACACTCTCCAGAAACTTCCTGGATTGTCTGTGCATGGCTGTATTGCTCTCCCAGCAGATGTTGGGGTGATTGAAGACCCCATGAGAACCAGGGTCTGTGATCTGGAAACTTTTGTTAGTTGTCCAAAGAAAGCCTCATCTACCTCATCCTCCTGTTCTGCTAGTCTATAGAGATCCATGCTTTTATTTCTGATTTTTAGAGAATGTCTATGTGTTATTAGGGCTTCTTCTGTCACACAAAATTTTGTTATCTGGCTCCTGGAGTCAGATAGAAATCCACAGATATCTCCTGGGGTCAGGCTTCAACCAATAGCTATCACATATTAGTTGCTTAAATTAAATCCAGTGTATTGCTTCGGAGTCTTTTGTTTTCCTTCCCAGATGTCTTTCTTTCTTTCTTTCTTTCTTTCTTTCTTTCTTTCTTTCTTTCTTTAAAGCATCAGCTGGGGATGGGATACTGGATGGGGAGGGACAGTGCTCTGAGGTGGTACTGGGGATTCTCTTTCTCAGGTGCTTGCCTTGCTGGTTCTTACTCACATACTCAGAATCTAATGAATCGCCTTATGCACAATTGGGAAGGATTTTTTTCCACGTCAGATTGGCAGGGACCTTGGGATTTTTTACCTTCCTCTGCAGCGTAGGGCATAGATTGCCTGCCAGAATAACCTGTCATTGGTTCATCTTGGTCCCTCCCATTCTCTACCTGTAGTATACAATAGTTTTGTCTCCTGAGGGTTATATTACTTTGGTTTAACTTCAGTTATTGAGTTTAGTGTGTGTGTACTTGATGGTGTTAGTGACTTGTGATATACAGGAGGTCAGAATAGATGTGCTCTCTTCTGGTCTTAAAGCGCTATGATGCTGTGTTCTTGTTTACATGGATAAAAAAGGGCTCCTCACTGAATTCTATAGCCAGAATTATAAAGATCCTTTTCCTAACTTGTAATAGTATTTATTGATGCCCTTTTAGATTTCCGCTGAAAGTCAAGGCTCCCAAGAAAATTCTAAAAGTAAAAGATGCCAAGTCTAATCCTGCAGCTTTTCCTCACATGTATAGTCCCATTGACTTCTAGGATGAAACAATGGTATTGTAGTTAAGAACTGGACTCGGTATTTAGCTTTCTCCTTGCTCCCAAACACACAGCCATTAGGGTGGGATGGTCACTATAGTAAAGTGGTCACTAAGGGGTTAAGAGGGTTACTTAGAGTATTTTGGGTAAGAGCCTTGCTTCAAGTACTTCAAAGTACTTCAAAGTCTAACTATTATTTTTGGATTAAAAAGGTCCCATCAATAACATTATGGGAAGCCTATTACCATTCTGATAGATCTCAATCCATTTGAGGGACTCTTCAACGAAAACAAGGGTATGCCAGCCATGATAGTGTTAGGCTTTGATCTGAGCTGCTTATGAGTATAGGATGGTCTATAAGGCAAGGCATCTGCATGCCAGTGCAGATGCCTTCAGCTGATTGGGTCCAATGGAACATCCAAGAGAGATTGTTTTACTCATGGAATACCTCAAACAGACGCCATTAAAGGCTTCTTCCCAGATAAGGAAATGGACTACACAGAATCCTATCCTGCCCTAGATGAAGCAGCAAGTACTGTAAGGCTGGTCAAATCAGTATAAAGGGAAAGAGTTTCTCCCATTTAGGGCCAGTAGTGCAGAAGTGAGCTTAGAGACTGAATATCTATCGTGGGGCATAAGAGTCATTATTCCTCCACAAGGATGAGATAAAGTCCTGACACAGTCACATGAAGCACATGAAGTCACATGATGATGAAGATGTCATCAGTGTAGCACAAGTAGAGTACGGGCATTAGGGGACGAGAGCTGAGGAAGCATTGTTCTAAGTCAGCCATAAAATTGTTGGCATACTGTGGGGCCATGCGGGTACCCATCGCAGTGCCGCTGATTTGAAGGTATACATTGTCCCCAAATGTGAAATAGTCATGGGTGAGGACAAAGTCACAAAGTTCAGCCACCAGGTTAGCCGAGACATTATCGGGGATACTGTTCCTGATGGCTTGTAGTCCATCTTTGTGTGGAATGTTGGACTAGAGGGCTTCTACATCCATAGTGGCTAGGATGGTGTTTTTAGTAAGATCACCGATGGATTGTAGTTTCCTCAGGAAGTCAGTGCCGTCTCAAAGATAGCTGGGAGTGCTGGTAGCATAGGGCCTGAAGAGGGAGTCTACATAGCCAGACAATCCTGCTCTCAGGGTGCCAATGCCTGAGATGGTGGGGCGTCCAGGATTTCCAGGTTTATGGATCTTGGGTAGCAGATGAATACCCCAGGTCGGGGTTCCAGGGGTGTGTCTGTGCGGATTTGTTCTTGTGCTTTTTCAGGGAGTTTCTTGAGCAAATGCTGTAGTTTCTTTTGGTAACACTCAGTGGGATCTGAGGGTAATGGCTTGTAGAAAGTGGTGTTGGAGAGTTGCCTAATAGCTTCTTGTTCATATTCTGACCTATTCATGATGATGACAGCACCTCCTTTATCAGCCTTTTTGATTATGATGTCAGAGTTGTTTCTGAGGCTGTGGATGGCATTGTGTTCTGCACGGCTGAGGTTATGGGGCAAGCGATGCTGCTTTTCCACAATTTCAGCTCGTGCACGTCGGCGGAAGCACTCTATGTAGAAGTCCAGTCTGTTATTTCGACCTTCAGGAGGAGTCCACCCAGAATCCTTCTTTTTGTAGTGTTGGTAGGAAGGTCCCTGTGGGTTAATACGTTGGTTAGAGGTGTGTTGGAAATATTCCTTTAGTTGGAGACGTTGAAAATAGGATTCTAGGTCACCACAGAACTGTATCATGTTCGTGGGCATGGAGGGGCAAAAGGAGAGGCCCCGAGATAGGACAGATTCTTCTGCTGGGCTAAGAGTATAGTTGGACAGATTAACAATATTGCTGGGTGGGTTAAGGGAACCACTGTTGTGCCCCTTGTGGCATGTAATAGTTACGAGAGTTTAGTGTCCTTTTTCTTTTGTAGAGAAGCCAAGTGTGTGTTGTAGATGGCTTGTCTAGTTTTTGTAAAGTCCAGCCACGAGGAAGTTTGTGTGGAAGGTTGATTCTTTATGAGAGTATCCAGTTTTGAGAGCTCATTCTTAATCTTTCCCTGTTTGCTGTAGAGGATGTTGATCAGGTGGTTCCGCAGTTTCTTTGAGAGTGTGTGGCACAAGCTGTCAGCCCCATGAACACGATACAGTTCTGTGGTGACCTAGAATCCTATTTTCGACGTCTCAGACTCAAGGAATATTTCCAACACACCTCTAACCAACGTATTAACCCACAGGGACCTTCCTACCAACACTACAAAAAGAAGGATTCTGGGTGGACTCCTCCTGAAGGTCGGAAATAACAGACTGGACTTCTACATAGAGTGCTTCCGCCGACGTGCACGAGCTGAAATTGTGGAAAAGCAGCATCGCTTGCCCCATAACCTCAGCCGTGCAGAACACAATGCCATCCACAGCCTCAGAAACAACTCTGACATCATAATCAAAAAGGCTGATAAAGGAGGTGCTGTCATCATCATGAATAGGTCAGAATATGAACAAGAAGCTATTAGGCAACTCTCCAACACCACTTTCTACAAGCCATTACCCTCAGATCCCACTGAGTGTTACCAAAAGAAACTACAGCATTTGCTCAAGAAACTCCCTGAAAAAGCACAAGAACAAATCCGCACAGACACACTCCTGGAACCCCGACCTGGGGTATTCATCTGCTACCCAAGATTCATAAACCTGGAAATCCTGGACCCCCCACCATCTCAGGCATTGGCACACTGAGAGCAGGATTGTCTGGCTATGTAGACTCCCTCTTCAGGCCCTATGCTACCAGCACTCCCAGCTATCTTTGAGACAGCACTGACTTCCTGAGGAAACTACAATCCATCGGTGATCTTACTAAAAACACCATCCTAGCCACTATGGATGTAGAAGCCCTCTAGTCCAACATTCCACACAAAGATGGACTACAAGCCATCAGGAACAGTATCCCCGATAATGTCTCGGCTAACCTGGTGGCTGAACTTTGTGACTTTGTCCTCACCCATAACTATTTCACATTTGGGGACAATGTATACCTTCAAATCAGCGGCACTGCGATGGGTACCCGCATGGCCCCACAGTATGCCAACAATTTTATGGCTGACTTAGAACAATGCTTCCTCAACTCTCGTCCCCTAATGCCCCTACTCTACTTGTGCTACACTGATGACATCTTCATCATCTGGACCCATGGAAAAGAAGCCCTTGAGGAATTCCACCAGGATTTCAACAATTTCATCCCACCATCAACCTCAGCCTGGACCAGTCCACACAAGAGATCCACTTCCTGGACACTATGGTGCTAATAAGCGATGGTCACATAAACACCCCCCTATATCGGAAACTTACTGACCACTATTCCTACTACATGCCTCCAGCTTTCATCCAGACCACACGATCCATTGTCTACAGCCAAGCTCTATAATACAACCGCATTTGCTCCAACCCCTCAGACAGAGACAAACACATACAAGATCTCTATCAAGCATTCTTACAACTACAATACCCACCTGCTGAAGTGAAGAAACAGATTGACAGAGCCAGAAGAGTACCCAGAAGTCACCTACTACAGGACAGGCCCAAAAAAGAAAATAACAGAACGCCACTAGCCATCACCTTCAGCCCCCAACTAAAACCTCTCCAACACATCATCAAGGATCTACAACCTATCCTGAAGGACGACCCATCACTCTCACAGATCTTGGGAGACAGGCCAGTCCTTGCTTACAGACAGCCCCCCAACCTTAAGCAAATACTCACCAGCCGCCACACACCACACAACAGAACCACTGACCCAGGAACCTATCCTTGCAACAAAGCCCGTTGCCAACTCTGTCCACATATCTATTCAGGGGACACCATCATAGGGCTTAATCACATCAGCCACACTATCAGAGGCTCGTTCAGCTGTGCATCTACCAATGTGATATATGCCATCATGTGCCAGCAATGCCCCTCTGCCACGTACATTGGTCAAACTGGACAGTGTCTACGTAAAAGAATAAATGGACACAAATCAGATGTCAAGAATTATAAAATTCATAAACCAGTTGGAGAACATTTCAGTCTCTCTGATCACATGATTACACTCCTGAGAGTGGCTATCCTTCAACAAAATAACTTCAAAAACAGACTCCAATGAGAGACTGCTGAATTGGAATTAATTTGCAAACTGGATACAATTAACTTAGGCTTGAACAGAGACTGGGAGTGGATGGGTCATTACATAAAGTAAAACTATTTCCCCATGTTATTTCTCCCCCCACCCCACCACCTACTGTTCCTCAGACATTCTTGTTAACTGCTGGAAATGGCCCACCTTGATTATCACCACAAAAGGTTTTTCTCCTTTCCCCCCCTCCTTCCTGCTGGTAATAGCTCATCTTAAGTGATCACTCTCCTACAGTGTGTATGATAAAACCCATTGTTTCATGTTCTCTCTGTGTTTGTATAAATCTCCCCACTGTATTTTCCACCAAATGCATCCGATGAAGTGAGCTGTAGCTCACAAAAGCTTATGCTCAAATAAATTTGTTAGTCTCTAAGGTGCCACAAGTACTCCTTTTCTTTTTTGCATATACAGACTAACAAGGCTGCTACTCTGAAACCTGTTATTTTTTGTTAGCAAATTGATATACGCTCAGGTGGAAAAAAGGCTCTCTGTTGGCCCACACCAGACCAGACTGGTAAAAGTTAAACCACATCATGGGCCTAACTGGCATTTCAGAAAAGGACTTCATTTAGGACCCAATCCTGTTCCAACTGAAGTCAGCTACAGTGAGTCAGGAATGGGCTCATAAACAAGATCTTGGATGGAAAAATTTGCATTATTGGCCTATAATGCTGAACACATCCTTTTTTTTTTTGGCTGAACTAGCACAGAAGGCATATAGAGTTTCTTGTTTTGGCATGGTTCAGAAGCCTGATCTATGTTGTGAGTGTCTCAAGCCCCAAAACATCTTTCTTCAGTTACTTTTCAGATTCTAGAGGCTGTGGGTCTGCTTGCAATATTTTGCTCTTTGTTTGTATTCATGGGAAGCAACTTTGAGAACAAAAGAGAGTTTGGACCAGGGACCCCATGGTACTGACTGGCAGAGGGCAGAAGAGGTGGTTAGAGTTTTCCAGATATCCCCTTTGTTAAACATGCATAATAATTTACCCCAGGGTGGTATCTGAGGTCTCTACCAAGTTCAGTAGGCCACTGCACATCATAATCATTGGGAAATGCATATGTGAATAATATTTAAGGACTTATGTGTCTATACTAAAAATTATGTTCTTAAGTTCTTGGAGTTCAGGCAGGTCACCATGAGGTGACAAATCTCAAAGATGTTCTTTTCAGAGAGGAGGTAACTGACACTTTCCTTCCTGCCCTTTCGTGTTTTATGTTCAGTTGCATACTGATCCAAATGTGAATTGAGTGATTGTGAAATCTTAAAGAGAGGAAATCTATAGGAAGAAACAAACAGCCGGTGGTGTCCTGTTTATGAATAAAGACAAAGGGACACACTGGATGCTTCACCTAGGAGACAAAGTGAAAGCATGCTTGTCTCATGAAAGGAGGGTCACAGCCAGCGTGGCTGTAAACTGCTGCAAAGATTTTGGGCATGTGATGCTCTACAAGACATGAGAATATCTTGTTAATTAAGTCTAGGCTCTAGAATCTGCATTATGGTTATATTTTATATGTAAACATTTGTTTCCAGTATTTCTACTTGCTATTACTTGAATCTCTATGCTTTGTTAAATAAACTTAAACTTGATTTCACTATAAACACATCTAAGTGCCTTCTGTGTTAAGTGGAGCAGTAATCTGAAGTTGAACTGGTAAGCTGGGGTGTATTGTTTCTTTGGAGGCAGCAAATCTGTGAATACAGTGAGCATCCAGTGGACCAGGTGCTGGACATGCCAAGGGAGATGCTTAAAGGGCTTGAGTTTTGGGTTGTGCCAATTTCTAACCTGTAGAGTGACAGTGGGGCCTGTGAGGCCTAGAGGGGCGTACTTGTGTTGCCCGTGGCCAGTGGAGTTGGGGAGCTGACCTAGGGCAGGCTCAGAAGGGGCTTCATGCTAAGGGAAGGTGGTTGTGAGATGCTTCTCAATCCTGGGTACCTCAGGAAAGCATCTCAGGGAGAATATCTGCCCAGCTATCAGATTGTGAAAAGCCTTTCCTTCTGCTACTCATGTGGATTGTACATAACCTTTAAAGACATTGCTTTCTCTCCATAGGTAGGTAGTGTATATGGGCTATCATAGAGTCACTAAAGAAAAATTAGTTCCTGAATATACCAAATATATTTTATATGCCCTGGGGCAATGAAAGAAGTCAAAGATGTAACACAAGCAATTATGAAAATTGCTTGGTTGGAATGTGTCTGCATTACACACTCTAAAATAAGAATTAAAAAGAACCTAATGATACTATGCAAAATTGCCAAATTTTATCTTGTTTGTATTATTCAAATTTATGTACAATAAATCAATAATTATAAACTTGTTTACTGAGAAGTAGTTGTTGTAGACTCATTTTACAATTTATAACAGTCTTCGATTGCTTATTCCCCACAGGTAAAGAATTCTATTACTTTGTGGCAGCCTGAAAGAAAGTAAATAGGGTTTTCAAATAAACAATTTGGATTGGAAGTGGCTATTCTTCTGATATTAAATTTAGATTTGATAAATGTTTGAGGCAATTGAGAAACTGGTCTGCTGTAAATAAAAAATAAAAAAAATTAAGTACAACTGCATTGTGAGATTAAAGCTAATCCAAAATTCTTTACATCCAATTGTCCCCCACTTCTCTGTGAAGAATTGAACTGAATAACAACTATTTGAAAGGCTTACCATACAAGAGTCTGTACTTAGTCAAACAATAGCTGAATAGTTTCACATCATAAAACCAGTTACAAAGGTGGAAGCGAAAAACACATTCAAGTGCTTTTCTCCAACATTTTCACCATGATACCAATTGATACTGTCAAATGAAGAGAGAATCCTGTCCCTGATCATGAAACATTTTCTATCCATTTAGGACAAGTTACATAAGTTCAGCTATAATCCTGGAACTACAGCACTGTCCATATATAATTGCAGTAGACCTGGAATTTGATCCTTCTACCACAGATGTCAAGAGCAAAACTCCCTTTGACTGGTGGTGGATTGGCCCCTATGTGAATCTGACAATTTTCCCCACAGGCTTGTCTGTGGAGTCCTTCCCCATGAGTGAAGGTCATTCCAAATGACAAGAGATTTTCCACCTCTTACTTTCTGACCCTCTTCTCCACTCTTACCCAGTGCCAGGTTTAGTGTCAGCAATGCACAAGGTTAACACGATAGTTAACCATTAATAGTTCACATTAAAAAGTTGGCAAGTATAAATTGAATTTAAATACTTAGTACTGGTTACTGCTTTAAAATCCCTGTATCCATACATTCATGGAGAATATTAGTAGGCAAAAGTAGCTACTGACGTATAATCACACATAACCCTTGTGATGTATGAACATAACCATAGTGATACTTAGTCCTTTTGAATATAGGCATGGAGATTTCCACTGGTCACTCAAGCTCAGAGGCCTAGAATTTTAAAGGTATTGCTCAGCTTAGCACTGCAAAGCCTATATGATTTATACAACCAAGTCCCATTTTCAAAAGCAATATAGGCACTTCAAATCCTAATTATCATTGAAAATTAATGGGACATAGGCTCCTAAAGCACTTTTGAAAATGAGACATAGCCATCTAAATCACTTAGACCTTGCAGAATTGAGCAGAGCACCATCTAAATATCTTTAACATCTGGGACGGTTTCCCATCTACATTAATGGTCAATATTTGATCCTCTAACAGAAAGGAAAAAAGCAAAAACTAAGGAACCTAACCAATTCCCCAGCATTGAACAGAAGGAAATATTTGTTCCTGACCCCATTGAGATTATCTTATGACCTGAAATATGGCATTTGCTTATCTTTGTGTTACCACCTATAAAAAATGTCTAACTCCTTTTTAACTAGAGCCACATTATTTGACTTGATAACCTGCTAAGGAAGTCACTGCCACAATGTAATGGTGGTGAACTGCTCTGTGAAGTGGTATTTTCTTTTATTTGTTTTAAATTTACTTCTCATTCATTTGATGCAGAGTTGCTTTGTTCTTATATTATGTGACAGGGAAAAGAGTAAAACTGATCAATGTTAACTCTATACTGTAAAAAGAAAAGGAGAACTTGTGGCACCTTAGAGACTAACAAATTTATTTGAGCATAAGCTTTCGTGAGCTACAGCTTACTTCATCGGATGCATCCGATGAAGTGAGCTGTAGCTCACGAAAGCTTATGCTCAAATAAATTTGTTAGTCTCTAAGGTGCCACAAGTTCTCCTTTTCTTTTTGCAAATACAGACTAACACGGCTGCTACTCTGAAACTGTATACTGTGTAATTCTGAATGCTTGAATCAAGACCCTTTGGTCATACAGAGATAGGGCTCAATCTTATAATATACTGAGCACCTGGTAAGAGGCACTCGGTGCCTTCAATTTCAGCTAAAATCATTGTGTGGGCTTATTGTATAGGGAGGTTAGAATATAGTATGATTTGGCTAGGACGCTTCTTAGAAAAAATATCCCATGACATGCTGATCAAGGAAATCATACTAGAAAAAGCCTAGAAATAACCATTTCTGTACAAATCTTTTACCAGCAAAGGTTCAGCTGTAGGGTGGACAGTTAGTGTAGTGTGGACAGTTCCAGCTGCAGCGAAAAGCCGGTTTAGACGGTTTCATTTTCATAGCCACCAAGTTTTGTTCAGCTCCAAGCCATTTATTTAATTAGCCAGCTTGCCTATTCACAAACAGTTTGCATGTGGCCTTCCCTTTCTCCCATGTAATCCCTCATCACACTTCTCATTTTCCGCATAGCTTCTGTCACCCTCCCTCCTGCCCCCCAACAGTTCATCTTTCTCTCTTCTTTCCTCACAATTACTCGTAGTTCCTCTTCCAATTACTCCCATCCAATTACTCCTGGTTCCTCCCATCTCCCTTCTCCCCATCCTGCAGTAGCCACTCTTGGCTCCTGATCTAGCAGTGTTAGCTCTCGCTCTCTGTCTCTTTCTCCACTGAGCTCCACCTGTATGGGAGAAGCAGAAGGAGCAAACACCAGTCTGATTGGTAGACAGAGATGCCACCTGGCTGCTTCATCAGCAGGTTGCCACAGCAACCCCAAGTGGTGCCTAAGCGGAGCTACAGTCCAAACCTGCTTGCTTGCTTGAAGCCCAGTTGAATGCAGTGTTGTTGAGTTTCACAATATTTTGGCTTTTGATATGTTTCCTTAAAGCTCCAACTCCTGGAATCCAGTGATTATGTGATACTCTCAGTGTTCATAGGTTAATAAAAAATAAGTTTCAAGCCCTTTTTTGTTGCAAACCAAAGCACAAAAAGATGACCAGAGTGCACACCCAGGCAAAAAAAATTACCCAAATAAAAATCTCGTGATTTTTAAGACATTCTTATTATATTTTCAGTTTTGACTCATTTTTGAACCCTTGTGGTTGGCAATACTATGAATGTGTGACATTCAGCCTGGGCTGCGGGAATGTATGAGTGGTGATTTGCATGTGTGGGTGTCATGCAAGGTGTGTGGCACTTGACAGAACTGCACTTTCAATCTATTTCAGCCTTATTACTTTCTTCCTTGTTTTCAGAAAAAAATTCTTTTTTCTTACTATCTGTTTCTAGAAAGCTCAATAGCACTTTTTAGACTCTGGGTCCCTGTGTTGGGAACAGTGTGGATGCTCAGTGCCCGAGGGAAATTATTAGAATCACTGGCTGAGATTCCTGGCACACAATCATGGTGATGTAGTTATGCTGTTTGGCTACTAGGTTTCTGTGTGTTCCATTTGGGATAGCAGAAAAGGGAGTAATTTCTAGCAACTAAGTCAGAAGACGGAGTCCATTTTGTTTTCATTGTATCTTGTTGCTGTACTCCCTAATGCCTCATGATTAGGGAGGACTGTAGCTCCATATACCATGACACATGGGGAGTGGGCTTGCTGCCACCATAGGTGCACCTTACACCCCATGTGTACCCAGGCTGATAAGCTGGATCTGAGCAAGGAGGGAGGCAAGATCATAGCTCCACTTCTACCTTTCCTTCCCGCTTTGGGATGTCCTGCACCCAAGGGAGAACCAGATGGGTGCAGTTACTGTTTTTGAGGGTTCACATGGACCACAACTTTACATGGCTACTATGAAGGGACACAAAAGAGAGACTTTATGCACACTTCCCTCCCTCTGCATATTCTCTGGAGTAGCTCAGCCCAATGTGGTCCAGAAATAGAGTTTGACAGTCCACAAATGACAGTCTTCCACTCTTTCTTTTGTACATTTTTTTCATATCTCCCACTCTCTTACCCCATATATTTTGTAACTTTGTTTATTTTCAAATGGAGTCTTATTTCAAATGGAGTCTTCATTTAAAATATCTTTCCACTCTTGCCAGCTCTTACTATTTTATCCTGAGTCTCACAATATTTTATAAAAAGAAAAGGAGTACTTGTGGCACCTTAGAGACTAACAAATTTATTTGAGCATAAGCTTTTGTGAGCTACAGCTCACTTCATTGGATTGTAGCTCACGAAAGCTTATGCTCAAATAAATTTGTTAGTCTCTAAGGTGCCACAAGTACTCCTTTTTTTTTTGTGAATACAGACTAACATGGCTGCTACTCTGAAACCTGACAATATTTTATGTTTTTCTTAAAGCTTCAGCTCCTGGAGGCAGATGATTACGTGGGAATTTCAGCTTTTATTGTTATTTATTTATTTATTTATTTATTTAAAGTCAGCTGTTAGCCATCAGGGATGCAGAGAAAAGCTTGAAAGGTGAATCCTAATGATAAAGATAAATAAAATAACCCAACAATTATTATTTTCAAAATCTCATGATTTTTAAGCCAATCTGCTGATTTTGGGGAGGCTGACTCTTGATTTTTTATTATTGGGAGTTGGCACAGAGACAGCCAGTGGTGCTTGTTCCTGTTGCTTTTCTTTGTCCTTAATATGTACATGACTTGTCAGATTGAACAGGAACATTTGGTACACTGTGGTGTGAGGTCTTAAGTTTTAGAGGCCTGTATGTGCTAAAATTCAGTTTTGTGTGTGGAAATGGTCTATAGAAGCAGCACATAGTGAAGAAAGCAAGAAAGGGTTTTCTGTTGAGATTTACTGTTTGTTAAAAAAAATGCAAATAACACAGTCATATGGACATACACACATACACATAAACCAGGCCCTGTACAATCTGTCTCAGCTAGTACATACCATGAAATGATGTATCCTGCATTTCTCTGTCTATCTTTATATGACACACACCCATACCCTTATTTCTTTTCTCTATTATTTCCATTGGAACCTTTAGATCTGCTTCACCAGAAGAGAAAACAGTCTGCCTCACTGCTGTAATTAGCTCTGCTTCCTATCTTATGGTGTATAGCTCCTACAGAGACAAAAGAAGAATTAAACACCTTTGTTATAATGTTTAAAAGCCAATTAAAGAAAATTAAAAATAGTATAAACAAATATAAGTTTATGCGAAAGAAAATACTCAAGGCCAGACTAACAGATGCCCAATAATCCTGTTTTACAGATAATATATAAATGCTAAAGGTAATATTGGCTCAGAGAACATAGATGTTTATCCCCAGGCCACCAGCAATAAAGCTGGCTTCATGTAGCATGATAAGTAAATGCAGATATATATTAAAGGTATTATTGGTTTACTACCTTCCTATTACTATTTCCTTCACATTGCAGGCAAAAGCTTCCATCTGTTGTACAACATTAAGTTCCCATGTTTAATCTCCTTATTGTTTAATTTTATTTGATTATTCAAGGTCCAATCATTTTTTTTGTTACCGTAACTGTATTTTGCCAGTACTGTCTATGTTATTTTCCTACACCTACATTATCTTGAGCTCTCAGTGGCCAACCTAAGGGAGGCAGCAAGAGAACAAGATGTAAAGAAAAACTGATGTGAGTGGGGTTAATTCTCATAGACTCATGGACTTTAAGGTCAGAAGGGACCATTGTGATCATCTAGTCCGAATTCCTGCATGTTGCAGGCCACAGAACCTCACCCACCCACTCCTGAAATAGACCCTAACCCCTGGCTGAGTTACTGAAGTCCTCAAACCATGATTTAAAGACTTAAAATTACAGAGAATTCATTATTTACACTAGTTTAAACCTGCAAGTGACCCAAGCCCCTTGCTGCAGAGGAAGGTGAAAAAATCCTATGGTCTCTGCCAATCTAACTTGCGGGAAAATTCCTTCCTGACCCCAAACTGATGATCAGTTAAACCAGGGGTTGGCAACCTTCAGCCCGCAGCCCGCTCTTTGCTGTTCCCAGCCACTGGGAGCTGTGGGGGGGGCGCGGGGTGTGGCATGCCTGTGGATGGTCAATATAAACAAAATGTCTCATGGCCCGCCAGCAGATTATCCTGATGGGCCACATGCCGAAGGTTGCCGACCACTGAGTTACATCTTGAGCATGTGGGCAAGATCCACTAGGCAGATACCTGGGAAAGAATTCTCTGTAGTAAGTCAGAGCCCTCCCCATCTAGTGTCCTGTCTACAGCCGTTGGTGATTTTGGGAACTGGCACTTGCCAATGGCCACATGTGATTGTAGGCAGTCCTGTCATACCATCCCCTCCATTAATTTATCAAGCTCAGTCTTGAAGACAGGTAGTTTTTTTGCCCACTGCTACCGTTGGAAGGCTGCTCCACAACTTACTCCTCTGATGCTTAGAAACCTTCCCCTAATTTCAAGCCTAAACTTGTTGATGGCCAGTTCATATCCATTAATTTTTGTGTCCACATTGGTGATTAACTTAAGTAACTCCTCTCCAACCCTGGTATTTATCTCTCAGATTAATTATACAGAGAAATCATATCTCCCCTCAGCCTTCTTTTGATTAGGCTAAACAAGCCAAGATCTTTGAGTCTTCTCTCATATGTAGGTTTTCCATTCCTCGGATCATCCTAGTAGCCCTTCTCTGCACCTTTTTCTGTCTGAATTTATCTTTATTAAACATAGTACACCAGAATTGCACATAATATTCCAGATGATGTCTCACCAGTGTCTTGTATAATGGTACTAACAATTCCCTGTCTCCACTGGAAATACCTTGTGTGATCCATCATAGGACAGCATTCGCCTTTTTCATGGCTGCATCACATTGACGGCTCATAGTCATCATCTGATCAACCAATACACCCAGGTCTTTCTCCTCCACTATCACTTCCCAACTAATAAATCCCCAGTTTACAGCAAAAATTCTTGTTAGTACCTAAATGCATGACCTTTCACTTTGCACTATTAAATTTCATCCCATTTCTATTTCTCCAGTTTACAAGGTCATCTAGATTTTCTTGTATGATATTCTGGTCCTCCTCTGTATTGGCTATACCTCTCAACTTTGTGACATCCACAGATTTTATTCGCACACTCTCCCTTTTTGTGCCAAGATCAGTAATAAAAATATTAAATAAGATTGGTCCCAAAGCCGATCCCTGAAGAACTCCACTAGTAACCTCCCTCTGCCTGACAGTTGTTGGGTGGTTAAAGGGAGGCAAGAGACTAACAAGGCAGGTTACGTCGGTATAACTACATCGCTCAGGGGTGTGGATTTTTCACACCCCTGAGTGACAGAGTTATACCGATGTAGATCTGTAGTGTAGACCAGACCTATATCTGACCTATCAGTCCTCATCCTCAAAGGAAACCTTTACAACACTTTCAAAAGACAAGACTTGGAGTTTAAATTCATAACTTTGCTAGACACTAAAAATCATGTTCTTCATAAAGACACTGGATTTATGGCTTATTACAGCAATCTGTAATCATTTTTCCCTATGATACAAGGTTGTTAACACACCACTTCACCTTGAATAGTTTCTTAGAATATGTGCTAACTATTTATGCTAAACTATCTGTTTGACCTTGTATTTTGCTGTGACACTCTGAATATCTTTCCCAGACCTGTGGAAGAGCTCTGTGTAACTCAAAAACTAATCATTCTCACCAACAGAAGTTGGTCCAATAAAAGAGATTACCTCACACATCTTGTCTCAACAATACTTAGGTATTTTTCTCTGCTGAATGACATTGCTTTGTGACTGTCAATACCTGAATAATAAATAAGCGTAGCCTTAACCCGAGAAGAATGGCTACATGGGCTCCTTTCTATGAGAAACTAAGTAAATCTCTACACACCCGTAAACATAAAGATGTTTATGAAGAAAGACTTTGAAAGCATTCTAGGTAGTGGAAGGTGATGCTACCTTAGTTCCCTCCACAAACCAATTTTGCCTATTTTTACAGTTTCCATCCTATCAGTGCAATGCAAAGTAGGGATTAACATGGGCCTAAAGTTAAGTGTGACCGCTATCAGGACTTTGCCAGTGTCAAATCATGGTCCCATAGAAGTTTATGATGTCTCTGATCAGAGAGAGATATTCTGAATTAAATAGAGCATCTAGTCAACATCTTGGATGCAAAATCCATGATTGTTAAAAAAAAAGGGGGGGGAGGGGTAGGTCTTTCCTGTTACCAAGAGAATACAATTAATGATCCCTTGATTGTTTCATTGACTTCAGTTGGACTGTTTGTATGAGTGATAATTAAAGTGACCAAATATTGAACAATCAGGCCTTAGTATTGGTCTACCTCATACTACATATGGAGCAGTCCCAGGAGCATTTATCGTACATTCACACATTATTGGGGAAAACCCTTTTTCTAAAGCCAAAATAAATCCAGATTATGCCCAGAGATAATTGTCTAGGTGCCTCAGTTTAAAGTGTGTTGGTTTTGAACAGAACTGATCAGACACAGTATATGGGCACTAGAGGGCAAATCCTAGTCCCATTGATATCACCTGTGGCAGAAGTCCCACTGATTTCAATGAGACCAGGATTTGACTTAAGGGAAGGGTCAGTGACACTGGTAGAGTCAATGAAATACCAGGAGGAGATTTTATAGAAAACAGGCTTCTCAAACACACCAACAATATGGACAAAATAAATTACAAAATCAGAAGTTGAATAGTAAGCAGGTTGAATTTCACTATAAAAGGTTTCAGAGTAGCAGCCGTGTTAGTCAGTATTCGCAAAAAGAAAAGGAGTACTTGTGGCACCTTAGAGACTAACAAATTTATTAGAGCATAAGCTTTCGTGAGCTACAGCTCACTTCATCGGATGCATTTGGTGGAAAAAACAGAGGGGAGATTGATATACACACACCGAGAACATGAAACAATGGGTTTATCATACACACTGTAAGGAGAGTGATCACTTAAGATAAATCCTTGCTTACAGACAGCCCCCCAATCTGAAGCAAATACTCACCAGCAACCACACACCACACAACAGAACCACTAACCCAGGAACCTATCCTTGCAACAAAGCCCATTGCCAACTCTGTCCACATATCTATTCAGGGGATACCATCATAGGGCTTAATCACATCAGCCACACTATCAGAGGCTCGTTCATCTGCGCATCTACCAATGTGATATGTGCCATCATGTGCCAGCAATGCCCCTCTGCCATGTACATTGGCCAAACTGGACAGTCTCTACGTAAAAGAATGAATGGACACAAATCAGACGTCAAGAATTATAACATTCAAAAACCAGTCGGAGAACACTTCAATCTCTCTGGTCACTCGATTACAGACCTAAGAGTGGCTATCCTTCAACAAAAAAGCTTCAAAAACAGACTCCAACGAAAGACTGCTGAATTGGAATTAATTTGCAAACTGGATACAATTAACTTAGTCTTGACTAGAGCCTGGGAATGGATGAGTCATTACACAAAGTAAAAGTATTTCCCCATGTTATTTCTCCCCCCCACCCCACCCCCCACTGTTCCTCAGATATTCTTGTTAACTGCTGGAAATAGCCTACCTTGCTTGTCACCATGAAAGGTTTTCCTCCTTTCCCCCCCCTGCTGCTGGTGATGGCTTATCTTAAGTGATCACTCTCCTTACAGTGTGTATGATAAACCCATTGTTTCATGTTCTCTGTGTGTGTATATCAATCTCCCCTCTGTTTTTTCCACCAAATGCATCCGATGAAGTGAGCTGTAGCTCACGAAAGCTTATGCTCTAATAAATGTTTTAGTCTCTAAGGTACTATAAAAGGTGTTATACATATAAAGGGAAGGGTAACAACCTTTATATGTGCAGTAACATCAAATCCCTCCTGGCAAGAGGTAAGAATCCCTTACCTGTAAGGGGTTAACCAGTTCCATTAACCTAGTTGGCACCTGACCAGAAGGACCAATGGGGAAAGAAGATACTTTCAAATCTGTGGGGAGAGGGAGGTTTTGTTTGTGCTCTCTTTGTTGTGCTGTCTCGTGACAGAGAGAGGGACCAGGCAGGAAAAAAAGAATGGTTTTCTTGAAACCCCCTGGTTTTCAATCAGCCAAAAGAAAAAATATTTTTAAAGTCCTGAGGTCTGTGCTTCTGGTTCAAAATGATCCCACCGTGCTGCCACCATGTCAGGGTTCCTTCCCCACTCTGACCCCAGTTGGATCAACCCCCTACAGGCCAAAGTGAATGCTATCCAAAAGTGGCCGTCCCAAAGTCCAAGTAACAGGTCCAATCCCACTTACAGACCTGACCAAAAAGAAACAGCCAAATGCAGTGCAGTGTACTGAAGAGTGTCAGAAGGCCTTTAACCAGTTTAAAGTGACACTCATGTCTGACCCTGTGTTAAGGGCCCCAGACTTTGACAAACCTTTCCTTTTAACAACAGATGCATCCAAGCGTGCTGTGGGAGCAGTTTTAATGCAGGAAGGACCAGATCAATAATTCCATCCTGTCGTGTTTCTCAGCAAAAAACTGTCTGAGAGGGAAAGTCACTGGTCAATTACTGAAAAGGAATGTTACACCACTGTGTATGCTCTGGAAAAGCTATGCCCATACATTTGGGGACGGCGTTTCCACCTGCAAACCGACCATGCTGCGCTGAAGTGGCTTCATATCATCAAGGACAATAACAGAAAACTTCTTCGCTGGAGTTAAGCTCACCAAGATTTTGATTTTGAAATACAACACATTTCAGGAACTTCTAACAAAGTGGCTGATGCACTCTCCTGGAAAGTTTCCCAGAATCAACTGGTTAAAATCATCCTTGAAATGTGGGAAATATTGTTAGTTTTTATATAATCAGTAGTATATCTAAAGGTGCATGTGTCTTATTAACTCTGTTTTCTCCTAGAGCTCCAGGAAGAAATCACAGCCTGTCTGGAACAGGCTGTCCAGCACCATCTGTGATTTGGGGGGGCATGCCATATATATAAAGGGAAGGGTAACAACCTTTATATATGTAGTAACATCAAATACCTCCTGGCAAGAGGTACAAAATCACTTACATGTAAGAGTTAATCAGTTCCATTAACTTAGTTGGCACCTGACCAATGGGGAAAGAAGATATTTTCAAATCGGGGGGGGGAGGTTTTGTTTGTGCTCTCTTTGTTGTGCTCTCTCGAGACAAAGAGAGAGACCAAACAAGTAATCCAGCTTTTACTGAAATGTTACATCTAAAATACAGAAAATGTAAGTAATTAGCAAGGAAATTCATTAGATTATCTTTTGTTTTAGTTTGTGAATTTTCCCTATGCTAAGAAGGAGGTTTATTCCTGTTTTTTTAGTAACTTTAGAGTTTTGCCTAGAGGGGAATCTTCTGTGTTTTAAATCTTATTACTCTGTAAAATTACCTTCCATCCTGATTTTACAGAAGTGCTTCTTGTACTTTTTTTCTTTATAATAAAGTTCTGTTTTTAAGAATCAGATTTGTTTTTAGTATCCTAAAAACCCAAGGGTCTGAGCTGCGCCTTGGTTACCTATTTGGTTGGTATATTATTCTCAAGCTTCCCCAGGAAAGGGGGTGAAGAGGCTTGGGGGGATATTTTGGGGAAACAGGAACTCCAACTGGTCCTTTTCCTGAATCTTTGTCTAGCTCACTTGGTGGTGGCAGCAGTACCATCCAAGGACAAGAAAGGATTTGTGCTTTGGGAAAGTTTTTAACCTAAGCTGGTAGAAATAAGCTTAGGGGTTCTTTCTTGCAGGTCCCCACATCTGTACCCCAGAGTTCAGAATGGGGAAGGAACCCTGACAAAAGGGTTGTGTTTTCATATTTGTATAACTAAAGCTTGGCATCTAAATGGAGATTTAGGTGCCCAAATATTATTTTAGGTATCTAAATTTAGGCACCCACATTCAGAAACTGGGACTAAAGAGTGTAAGGTATTTTAAAGGGCATATTAGAGGACCAAAGGATTTAGCTAGGTACCATAAAGGAAATAAAACTATAAGCACTGTAACTGAAATTAAACTTTCCCATCCCATCACAGCAAATGCTGCTATGAGACTATTAATATCAACAATATTTTTAAATAACTTGCCAGGATAATATATATTTCTGAATCCACTGTAAAGTCTAATTTCTAAATAGTGTGACATAGCTCCGACCTTGTCTCAGTGGGTCCTGCGCTTCCTGGCGGATTACGCTAGCCTCAGAGGCTCACTGTGACCCTCCACATAGCCCTTCTCTCTCTCTCGAGACAAGGGTCACAGCCTACTGAGCCATTTTCATCATAAGCCAGCAAGGGAGGTGAGCAGACGCTATCCTCCCTCGCACAGTCTCTGTTGTCTTCTAGTCTCAATGATTAGTCGGGGTGGGGAGGGGGGATCCCAGGCCTGCCCTCTACTCCAGGCTCCAGCCCAGGGACCCAGGTAGTAACAGCTCTTGGTAGCTGACTGTTTGGAAACAGGACAAGTACGATTCCCTGGGCCACTTCCCCACAGGAGCCCCCCACTTCCTCAATATCTACGTCACCCTTATCTCAGGACCTCCTTTCTTGTGCCTGATAAGGTTTGTACTGCTCTGTTTCTCCAGCCGCGCGGCTCCCTTCTACAGCTCCTGAGACACCCCCCCACACACACACACCTGACTAAGTAGGAGACTTTTAACTAGTTTCAGACAGCCCCTGATTGGCTTCAGGTGTCCCAATCAACCCAGCTGTCTCCATTGCTTTCCGGAAGGATCTTAATTGGCCCCAGGTGACTTGATTAACCTGGGGCAATGGCCATTTGGTTACCATGGTAACCAGGATTTGTTTAGCCTGGGGCTAACATACCCCTGTTTCTCACTGCTTTCCTATAGCCATCTGGCCTTGCCCCCTCACAACAGATAGATGTGTAATCTCCTTCAGCAAGGCAATAACATTAGTATCTTCTAGCTAATGAGATAATACTCACTTAGATATTTTTAAATCCCTCGTTAATAGACAAACACTGCTCATAATGAAGAGTACCTGGAGGCAGAGCTATTAAAAATGTACCAGGCAGAGATGACACATTAGTGGTGGTATGCAGCAGGATTCAGGGCAGGGCATATAAATCCTGCTAGAAATATAGGGGATGGGGTTGTGATTTCATGTGCCCTCCCCCACACAACCTCTGATACTAGGAGCTATAAAACAAAGGCAAAACCATCAGATACATGATGAGGACTTGACTCACAAAACCAGGAAGGCTAATAGAGAGATCATAAATTATCAACTGCTATTACTTAGCAACTTGATCAGGGAAATCTTTTAGAAACTGTAAATCAATAAACCTTTAGAGGATGAAAACTAAAATAATATTGGTCTGGTCAAGGTGGTTTTATCAAAAATATATTGGCTGCAAGTATTTTGAAAAGGTTTATGTCATATAATCATTCACGCCACATGTGTGCAGAATCCTAGGGCAGCCTTTGGAGAGGATTTGGCAAACATTTTTGATAAGGTGTGATTGTTATACATGCTACAGAAATGGAGGTTCAGCCAGACCATTTTGTCCATTGCTGTCATTACGGCAGTGGTAGTATACAGCAGAGTGACCTCACCACCTTTTGGCTGGAGTGCACCCTCCACCTTGTTCACCCTTTGCATTAAGGAGATTCACAAAGAAGACAACATCTCCATTCAAGATATTACATCACACAAAGATTATTACTGGTAGAAAGACACTCTTGGTCATTAACAATCTGTCACAATTGAATTGTTTATGTATCAATATTAATGAATGACTGCTAAGAGATGATGGGTTCAATTCTGCCTTCCTTACACCTATGAAACAACACTGACTTCACAATTCCTCAGGCCTTATTGTCTACTGCCTTGCTTTTTGCACTATCACTTTCAACTGTGCAGAGGGGAGGGAAAATGTTACCAAATTGGAAAGTGAGCACTCACTCTAACTCACTTTTTGCACAGATGTAAAGAACTGGATGGGTGTGGACATTCATGCCTCTATATGACTGAGGAGTCGTTTTCTGCAAAATCTGCACTACATGTTTCATTTGCTTAGCCGTTATTAGGGAGCTTTCTCTTGGCACCACAGCACCTTTATATAGAACCAGATTAATGGCTTTTGGTATGGCCATAATATGGAGGAGCTGGGTTCCCCAGCTGGCACAGAGTTAATACAACCCATTCCAGGCCACCCGCTCCTACCCCACCTGGTGTATGGGATGAGTCTGAGGGGGCTGGAGGTGTAATAGTGCTTTGTGCTGTGTAATCTTTGGCTTCATAACAGTCCCTAGAAGCTGTAACCAGCCAGAATTAAGTTACAGCAGCATTGAAGCTGCTCTGACTTTAACAAGGGGCTGAACTAACCATAATATCTCCAGAACTGTGTAGCACAAAGATGAACTGCCACACCTTATGTATAAATGAATGCTAAATCAGCATCTGATAAACTGAATGAAAGCAAGAAGGAGAGAAGGAAAAGAAAGAACATTCTTGGCTTGGCTTGTTTTAAAGAAACAAAGCTCATTGGCATCATATCTGAGTGAGATAAGTGTCATGCAGATTTTTTGGACTTTGGTGGCATGGCATGGGTGCAACTAAGGGCAGGTTTTGGCTGTACACCTCATAACATTTTCCCCAGTAGTTCAGATTTTTTGTAATATTTGGTTTACTCTCTTTCTCACAATGAGTTTTATTGACTTGAAGATACTGCAAAGAAACACATATGGAAGAGTATACATTATTCAGAAACATAAGGAAAAACTGTACAGCATGCCTCCATTTGGGAGTTCTCTATTTTTATAAAGGTCAGAGGGCTGGAAACTACTAAAAAGATAATGGGTCTGGATTCATCCCTGGTGCAATGATGTTGCTCCATTGTCTTCCTTGGAGTTGAACCTGGGATGAATCTGACTCAGTAGCTCCAGGAACATTTTTAATGGTCAATTCCTCATTGTAAAGAAGCCTTACATTCTGGAAAATAATGACTTTGTCAGCTGTCTCAGCACAGGACAAAGGACTTTAAAGGCACAGAGATTCCCTCTCACTTCAAGGGTGGGTCACTTGAGGTCAAGACCGAGGCACATTGGCAGGAAGTTGGAAATGTGGTGCCTGAACCTGTTCTGTGGATACATAGCCCTTCTGTCTCCAGTATTGTCACTCTGCAATATAATAATATACAATATTTTTAAACTGGCTTCATAACTGCATATATCTATAGCATGCAGGATAATGCGGTGTGGCAAAAGTGTTTTATCAATATGCTATGTTTCTCACCAGTACTGAAGCCAGAGAGAGTTACAGTATGTAGGTCAACCAAATCCTTGTGAATAATACTTTTTAACCACATCCACATTGTCATGTATTGCTACTGAAAAGTTATTTGAGAACCATTTTAGTGAGTTTTTAAAAAATATCATTGGTGTTGTTTTCTTTTTTTATCCCTCCCTCTCTAAAATCTTGTCCTTGGTTATCCTAAATCCAACTGTACAAGGCTCAGGAGAGCCATAATTTATTTTTAAAAGTCATCTAAAATACCATTTGTATGCAAACAATGTCAGAAGCAAGAGCTCTGAATATCATTTAGAAGGTAGGTAACTTCTCTTTTTTTCAATGGCATGTTTCAACTCCTGATGCAAGAGATCAGTCCTTAAATTTGTCACTCGTCTAGGTTTAACTATTATGCACCCTAGGCTCCCTCAAAAGAGAGGAAGAATTCTGCAGTTAGGGGAAACAAGGAAACATTTCCCTGGGAGGCTATTAAAAAAAAAAGCAGATGAAGGAAATTATTGAGGTGTTTGGTATGTCACAGGTAATCCCAGAGGAGATGGATTAGGAGGCAGAAGAAAACGTGTATGATAAATTGTGGAACTGTGTGATAAACTTTACTAATCAGACGGGTTATTACATAGATGTTGCTACCACACTTGGTGTATACCTGGTATGCATCTATATACCACATGCTACTAGATCAGGATAGATTGTTTTTCTCCAAAGTACAGTCCAATACTCTATAAACATTTCTTTCGGCTTTATTAAAATAATGGAACAAATATTAAAAAAAAAATCAGTAATGGCTCAATTCTAGCTTTTAAGACTGTGGGCCCTGCTGAGGTGAGACAGGGAGGAAGCATAATCCTTGAGTGGAGTGCCTGGAGGCATTATACCTTTGAAAGCAACTTCTTCAGCATGCAGCAGAATTATTTCATGGAATTCAGGTCAACATGTCACCATAGGATGCCAGATATGGATAAAAGTCTTATAGGCAAGCCTTTCCATCACATTTCTGCACTGATGCCAGCTAATCCTTTATTAGAAAAACACACACACACCAACTTGTAGAGCCAGAAAACAACAGCTTTTTTGCTAGAACCATTGATAGAAGGCCCTAGCTACAATGGACTGACAACTGTACAGCCTGCTT
The DNA here is from genome assembly GCF_009764565.3 of Dermochelys coriacea. Taxonomy (NCBI): domain Eukaryota; kingdom Metazoa; phylum Chordata; order Testudines; family Dermochelyidae; genus Dermochelys; species Dermochelys coriacea. The sequence continues at coordinate 66,770,354 of NC_050068.2, forward strand.
GTTAAAAAAGGCCTTCACTTTCAGTGATACAATTAATTATGGGCTCATGCCAGCAGCTATTATTATTTATGTTGAGTCATAAATATAAGTATACAAAGAGACACCAGTTTAAAATCCTACATGCTTTTGACACACATTTAGACAAATAAACTAAAACCAACAACTAAGGCCACTGACAACCCCAACAAACTTTCTGCCCTGCACCCAAAGCCAAACAAATAAATAACCCTTATAGAGTACTCTAATGCTCAAAAGATCTGGGCTAATTTAGATCATTTAGGTGTCTAATTATCCAACTGTGCTTACAAATCAGGCAATTAGAAACCTAAACTAGGGCTTTTTACCTACAATTAATTGCAGGCACAGAACTACACACACACACACACACACACACACAAGAGGCTGGGGTTAAAGCCCCTTTAAAAATATGTCTCTGTACTGCATGTCTGTAATGCCAATCAAATGCAATATGAGTACCTATTTCTAAGTTGTGCCTATCAAAAGCACTTCTCCAAAAGCCAAAAGGGTTCATTAACCTGTTCCACCCTAGCCCCCCCAAAAAATATCTAGGGGAAGAATGCAGAGAAAAATGTCAAGAGGGCTAGGCAGTGTCCTCTTTCCTCCATCTCTGGCAATGGTGTGGTGCAGGACCCCATCCTATTCTACTTCCAGGTAATGTCTCTCTCTCTCTTTCTTTCTATTTTAATCTGAGCTGTTCAGCTGGGAGAGGGCCATTTTTTTGAGAAAGGATTTCACAGCCCAATTGACTTTAATGTCAGGATATTTGTATAGATATTCAACCAAAATTTCTCTCTTGTCTATTTCATCCTACTACTCCTTGAATCACCCTAAATAATTTTTCACCATACTTGAATTTTACACCCTTTAGCCACATATAGACTGTAATCTTATCCGCTACAAGTGACAAGTCTCATTCTGCATGTCTTTCTGAGGCAAATTTTCTATTGCCTTCAGTGGATAAGCACTGCAGGCTTTGGACCATAGTACTTTCTAAAGTGTTTGGTTTCAGAGTAGCAGCCTTGTTAGTCTGTATTCGCAAAAAGAAAAGGAGTACTTGCGGCACCTTAGAGACTAACAAATTTATTTGAGCATAAGCTTTCATGAGCTACAGCTCACTTCATCGGATGCATTCAGTGGAAAATACAATGGGGAGATTTATATACATAGAGAACATGAAACAAGGGTGTTACCATACACATTGTAACCAGAGTGATCATTTAAGGTGAGCTATTACCAGCAGGAGAGCGGGGGCGGGGGGAAACCTTTTGTAATGATAATCAAGGTGGGCCATTTCCAGCAGTTGACAAGAATGTCTGAGGAACAGTGAGGAGTGGAGGGGTGATAAACATGGGGAAATAGTTTTACTTTGTGTAATGACCCATCCACTCCCAGTCCCTATTCAAGCCTAAGTTAATTGTATCCAGTTTGCAAATTAATTACAATTCAGCAGTCTCTCCTTGGAGTCTGTTTTTGAAGCTTTTTTGTTGAAGTATTGCCACTTTTAGGTCTGTAATTGAGTGACCAGAGAGATTGAAGTGTTTTTGAATGTTATAATTCTTGATGTCTGATTTGTGCCCATTTATTCTTTTACATAGAGACTGTCCAGTTTGACCAAAGTACATGGCAGAGGGGCATTGCTGGCACATGACGGCATATATCACATTGGTAGATGTGCATGTGAACGAGCCTCTGATGGTGTGGCTGATGTGATTAGGTGGGCAGTTAGTGTGGGCACAGTTGGCAAAGGGCTTTGTTGCAAGGATAGGTTCCTGGGTTACTGGTTCTTTTACGTGATGTGTGGTAGCTGGTGAGTATTTGCTTCAGGTTCGGGGGCGATCTGTAGGCAAGGACTGGCCTGTCTCCCAAGATCTGTGAGAGTGATGGATCATTCTTCAGGATAGGTTGTAGATCCTTGATGATGCGTTGGAGAGGTTTTAGTTGGGGCTGAAGGTGATGGCTAGTGGTGTTCTGTTATTTTCTTTGTTGGGCCTGTCCTGTAGTAGGTAACTTCTGGGTACTCTTCTGGCTCTGTCAATCTGTTTCTTCATTTCAGCAGGTGGGTATTGTAGTTGTAAGAATGCTTGATAGAGATCTTGTAGGTGTTTGTCTCTGTCTGAGGGGTTGGAGCAAATGTGGTTGTATCATAGAGCTTGGCTGTAGGCTATGGATCGTGTGGTGTGGTCTGGATGAAAGCTGGAGGTATGTAGGTAGGAATAGCGGTCAGTAAGTTTTCGGTATAGGATGGTGTTTATGTGACCATCGCTTATTAGCACCATAGTGTCCAGGAAGTGGATCGCTTGGGTGGACTGGTCCAGGCTGAGGTTGATGGTTGGATGGAAATTGTTGAAATCCTGGTGGAATTCCTCAAGGGCTTCTTTTCCATGGGTCCAGATGATGAAGATGTCATCAATGTAGCACAAGTAGAGTAGGGGCATTAAGGGACGAGAGCTGAGGAAGCGTTATCCTAAGTCAGTCATAAAAATGTTGGCATACTGTACCCATAGCAATGCTGCTGATTTGAAGGTATACTTTGTCCCCAAATGTGAAATAGTTATGGGTGAGGACAAAGTCACAAAGTTCAGTTACCAGGTTTGCCATGACATTATCGGGGATACTGTTCCTGACAGCTTGTAGTCCATCTTTGTATGTAAAGTACATTGGGATTCTTTGGAATGACAGTTGCATATAAATGTATATATCTATTAATGATGATGTTGCCTGGTACTGTAGCCTTAATAGATCCAAAATTTCTATTGAGTGTCATGTGAATTTTACCTGCATTAGGACTGCAGGCATAGGCCAATTATTCTTATTAGTGTTGCTACTTCAGGATCATTGGGGAGATTTTGTGAGATATATTTTTACATTCCAAGTTTTTATCAGCTGAAGATCAATAAGGAAGGAGTTGTTGCTTTGAAATTGCACAACAGCTGTGGACAAAAAGAAATGGAAAAATTATGTATTCTTAAATAAACTCAAATCACTAGGAAATAGCAATTTTAAAATTCAGCACAGAAACCCAAACTATTGTGCAGAAAAAAACAGAATCTCTTGGACAATATTAAATATCGAAATGTAAATGAACCAGTCTTAATATGTAATTGTATTAATTAACAATAATGCTGTCTTTTTATTTACACAATGCTGTTTTGTTGCTATTATAATGATAACTGGAAAACATGAAAGGAAATTGAGCATTACGGCAGCTGAGTTCATATTAAGTTCACTATGAGATACCACATCCTTCTGAAGATGCAGGGCTGGAACCAGCAACCACTGGGGAGTCTCAGCTACATTGGCCTGATATGAAAATGTTTAGAACAATTTAGTATTTTCTATCTTATGGCCTGCCCCTAGCCATATTATTTGTTGAGACCTGTGATCAGATTACTGAAAGATTACACTTTAACCTACATTTAATCTAAACTAAACAGATCTCAGAAGCTGTTATGAAATTCAATTTCACTGCTTTCAAGAGTGGGGCAAAGAGTGGTTTTTATTATTTTTTTTTTGGTATATTAAATGCTGCTGAGCATTAGTAACATGTTTCCATGGGGGTTTAACACCAATGGAGTGAAAATGTAACTTGTCCTCTCATATCAAGGAGGATATGTTGTATGCAATTACTTCTACAGACATCAATAATATGATGGGCGCAAGGTCAGGAGGAATTACACCAAAATGTATGTCGGGGTAAATCTCAGTGGAAAACATACTGCTTTTATGAAACATTTCAAATACAAGCCATGGAAATTTAAAATCTGTCTCTGTATATTTATTTTTAGTAGTAAAGTACAGCCTGTCATTCTTCAATCCTTTTCAATTAGTGTTCTTTTTATTGGGCTTCTTTGAGTCCAGTAACTTTACAATCCCTTTTAAACTCATCTTTAATAAGCATTTACAGTTGACTAGACTAGGCTTATACTGTGTTTATTAGTTTCAGACTCCATTAGGGTTTAGACAATTTTATCCTCCTGTTCTTATATGCTATATAATGATAAAGCAGCAAATAAAGGACTTTGTGATGACAGGGTTTTTTTTTTTTCAATTTTGTGCATGAGTCACTTTACTTGTATAGATGACAAATGCTCTCTTTAATTTGACTTGCATATCATTTAGACATTACTTAAAGGGTTAGATGTTACTTGCTTATTAACGGTTACAGGAGGTCTTTTGGGTCTACAGTAGTGAACCAGACACTTTATTTAGGGTGAGATGTTGTCAAGTCTTACCCAAGTAACCAAAACTCTGCAGTGTCTCTTTTTCTGCCCCCAGTGCTTATTAGATACCTCAAGAAAATGCAAATAAAATCAATTCTGCTTTTTTTCATTAACATAAATGCAACAGAAGGGTGAATGTTATAACCTTAAGTGGAAAATCTATTCAGTTTTGGCTGGTAGCAAAATTTGTTTTTTCCTAAGTGAAAGAGAATAAAGTAATATATTAATTTACTCCATAAAGAATGTGTCCTTCTAGTTCATTCTAGTAGCTACTTAAACAATTTCTGTTTAATAGAGTCACAGTGTGTAAGGCCAGAAGGAACCTTTAGCCCATCTAATCTGGCCTCCTGTATATCACAGGGCATTAAATTTCACCCCTTTACCCCTGCATGGAGTGCAATAACTTGCAGTTGACTAAAGCATATCTTCCAGAAAGGCATCTAGTCATGATCTGCAGACCAAGAGAGGAAGACTCCACCACTTCCCTTGGTAATTTGTTTCAGTATTTAATCACCTTCACCACTAAAATTTTGTGCCTAATTTCTAATTTAAATCTGTCTGTCTTCAGCTTCTGGCTATTGGTTCTTGTTATACCTTCTCTGCTAAATTAAAGAGTCCTTTATTACCTGATATTTTCTCCCTGGTAAGGTACTTATACACAATCATCAAATCACTTCTCAATTTTCTTTTTGATAAGTTAACTGACTGAGCTCTCAGATGCTCACTTTAAGGCATTTTTTCCCTAGTCCTCGAATAATTTTTGTGGCTGTTTTCTGTACTCTCTCACATTTTTCAACACCCTTTTTGAAATGTGGACACCAGCACTGGATGCAGTATTCCAGTATCAGGCTCACCAATGCCATATTCACCTCCCCATTCCTACTCATGACTCCCTGTTTATATATCCAACGTTCATATTAGCCCTCTTTGCCACAACATCATCCTGGGAGCTCATGGTCAGCTGATTGTCCACAACTAGGTCCCCTAAATCCTTTGCAGTCACTTCTTTGCTGCCGAACCCTACTAGTAACAACCCATGCAATGATGATTTCTTATTGAAAATACTTTTTCAGATCTATCAGTTAGCCAGTTGTTAATCCATTTAATGTGTACTTTATTGATATAATATAGTGCTAATTTTTCATGTGCCTAATTTTTCTTTGTGTGGGGGGGAAAGGGGTAATTTTTAAAGGCATAAAAACTGCCTTTCTTTATTTGGTTGTTGTCATATTAATTTTCAATTTGTTTCATACTCTTCCTGTTCTCACCTCTTGCTGTTCCTGCTTGCCTTTTGGCAGCCAATTCAGGGCTACATTTCTTGAGAGTATATAAACCTAACATTGTTATGTGGTTCTACTGATAGAAGGAGTGCTCGTGCAAAGCAAGATGAATGGGATGTCAGTTTTCTCTATCAGTGGATCTCTATATAGTGACTCAGATGAGAACTGAGAGAACTTGACACAGAGGCAAGATAGAACCAGATATGGATTTAAATGCAACTCCAAATCTCATATAGTTTTGAAGTTACTGCTAGAGTAAAAAATTTGTCATAAAAGACTTGTCAGTGCAGAGTTCATTAAAGTAACGGATGATAGTGTTTTATCTGGATACTACTGAGCCCTCCTGTGGTAGGTCTAAGTTCTAGTTACAGCACTGAAAGAGAGGAAAAATGATTTCACAATGTTTTCCTCCAGGTTTACCTTGGTTTGACTCTCTGTGGAGTAGCTTCTCCTAGTATGTAAGTATTTCTTTTCCTTATTTCTCCTTTTTACCTTCTTTGTTAAACTCAGAGGTGTGTTTGTGATGTCAATTCAAAGTCACTTGAAACTTGGCTGAGACTTGAGGTGAGGTGTTAAACCTCACAAGGCTGAATTGAAACACTTAAGGTGAGAGACAGGGCTTTAATCATTTGCACTGTGGCTGCCACACTAGAAACTTTGTGACCTTGCTTGAGTTTTCTTTTCCTCAAAGTCCAGAATCAATAAAGGTATTCATGACTGGGGGAATGACTTGTGTTTAACTCTGGCCTAAAAGTTGGGTAGGCATCAAAAGGGCTTATTTATCAGATGTGGAGAATTTACAAACTGTGTCTCTGAAGTTCTAAATTTCACTATTTTGATTTTCAGGTTTGTAAATAATTCAAAGCAGCAGCACTATCCCCGATAGAACATTTAATCCTCTGGCTTCACGTTCATATTTTCTTCACATTTGCTGCACATCACAGAGCTTTGATCTTTTTTTTAGTTTACTGATGCACCTCAACACTTGCTGGCAGAGGAAGAAATTGTCTGTGTTATTACTACAAAATTTCAGTTTCTGGGATTTGAGTGGATTACTTATACTACCCAAAGATCATATTTTAAAACATGTTTTTGCTGACACTAATGACCTAGATTGATAAATAATTTTTTTTGTAAATGCTGAAGAGCAAACTCATCCCAGTTTACTGCTTTATAACAAGTCTAACAAAGCCGAAGTCCTGTTTTTTTGCCAGTATGGATACAACACTTTGCAATACAGTACCAAACACATGTTAATATGGTATTAAAAACCCAGTGTGGCTATTTTAAAAAAAAAGGAGGGCTGCATTAAGAAGTCCTATATAAACTCGGGACAGTTCTCTCCATATATGGTGGGTATCTAGGTGAAAGTTAAAATGGCATCCCAATAAAATAGATTTAATGGCCAGTGTTGTGTATGAAGAAAGTCTCCAGAACTATGCAGGAGATCAGACTGATATTATACTCCAGTAATCTCCAGATGAATGAGGCAGGGATATCCCTACCCCTTTAGCCATTATGTGTATGCAAATCTGTTAAAGTTTTTGAAGTTGGGAGGGATGAGAGTGTGGCTGGCCATAAATACCCGACCCCAGACTGAGTCCCTAGCTCTACAATTACATCTTATCTTTTGTCGCAGTTGAGGTGTTTATGGATTGAAACTTAAGGTTGTCAGATCCGCGAGGAAGGTTCTTCTCTCTTGGTTGCTCTGTAAAGTGCTATACAAATATATGGCATTGCATGAAGAAACACTGCTTAGTCTTTTCTTCTTAACCATTCCCAAAATATGACATCAAGATATGACTAATTGAAATTATCAGATTTCAGGACTATGGAACTCACAGCTTTAGAAGGTTACGGAGGTATGTCTACACTGCACAAATGGTATGTTTTTAACTTGGGTTAGCAAACTTGGGTTAAAATAGCAGTGAAGACATGGCAATTTGGCTTTTAACTTGGGTTAGCGGTTCAAATTAAAGTGTACAGAGCAACACGGGGTTGGACTCAACCTTCTAGCCTGAGTAGAAAGCAGAGTTGCCATGTCTTCACTGCTATTTTAATCTGAGTTAGCTAACACAGGTTAGCTACCCTGAATTAAGAGCCCATCTTTTATTTGCAAAAAGAAAAGGAGTACTTGTGGCACCTTAGAGACTAACAAATTTATTAGAGCATAAGCTTTTGTGAGCTACAGCTCACTTCATCGGATGCATTTGGTGGAAAAAACAGAGGAGAGATTTATATACACACACACAGAGAACATGAAACAATGGGTTTATCATACACACTGTAAGGAGAGTGATCACTTAAGATAAGCCATCACCAACTGCGGGGGGGGGGGGGAAGGAGGAAAACCTTTCATGGTGACAAGCAGGTAGGCTAATTCCAGCAGTTAACAAGAATATCAGAGGAACAGTGGGGGGTGGGGTGGGAGGGAGAAATACCATGGGGAAATAGTTTTACTTTGTGTAATGACTCATCCATTCCCAGTCTCTATTCAAGCCTAAGTCCTTGCTTACAGACAGCCCCCCAATCTGAAGCAAATACTCACCAGCAACCACACACCACACAACAGAACCACTAACCCAGGAACCTATCCGTGCAACAAAGCCCGTTGCCAACTCTGTCCACATATCTATTCAGGGGATACCATCATAGGGCCTAATCACATCAGCCACACTATCAGAGGCTCGTTCACCTGCGCATCTACCAATGTGATATATGCCATCATGTGCCAGCAATGCCCCTCTGCCATGTACATTGGCCAAACTGGACAGTCTCTACGTAAAAGAATGAATGGACACAAATCAGACGTCAAGAATTATAACATTCAAAAACCAGTTGGAGAACACTTCAATCTCTCTGGTCACTCGATCACAGACCTAAGAGTGGCTATACTTCAACAAAAAAGCTTCAAAAACAGACTCCAACGAGAGACTGCTGAATTGGAATTAATTTGCAAACTGGATACAATTAACTTAGGCTTGAATAGAGACTGGGAATGGATGAGTCATTACACAAAGTAAAACTATTTCCCCATGGTAGTGAGCTGTAGCTCACGAAAGCTTATGCTCTAATAAATTTGTTAGTCTCTAAGGTGCCACAAGTACTCCTTTTCTTTTTGCGAATACAGACTAACACGGCTGCTACTCTGAAACCATCTTTTATTTGTAGATATTCCCTGAGCCAAGTAACCAACAACTCCATACGTTTGACAATTTGATGGCATTTATAGGTTTTGGATGTAGACATACCTATAATCAAATGCGGTCAGTCAAGATATAAACTGTTCACCCAAAGAGGTCAGAAATGAATGTTCTCCCTATAGAGCATTCAACAATATTATGGTATGGGCAATTTCTTTTTCCTCAGACTGATCTACAACCAAAGAACATAGGATACCAGTCTTGATTGTTTGATCCAGGATAGCAAGTGTTATGTTCCTATGTAGGATAAGAAATTGGAAGAATAATATCTCATTCAGATTTTTAGCTAGAGATAAAAGAAATTCTTACTTCAAAGGACTCTTGAATGTAAAAAAAAAATCATTTCATGTTGATTGGAAAGCAAGCTTTATGTTTTCTTTGATACAAAATGAGATTTGCTTTCCAAGAGTCTCATAATCAGGGAAACTGAATTTCCGCACATTAATTTGTTTTGGGCCTTCATTTAATTTATTTATATATTTACATTTAATGTTAATAATGTGGAATTGTTTAATCTCTGAAGAGCAGAAGCCCCAGCACAAACCACCTGCAGTGTCTTTTAATGAGCACCAAAGAAGTTCTCTTTCACCTAGCTTGTAGATATAGTATATGATCCGTTTTCAAAATAAGTGCAAACATTAATCCTCCAGGAAGATTGAGTATGACTGTTGAAAGTATTTATCTCACTTGTACAAATTACTGATCATGCCAGAAGAGGAACAAATGCCAGGGTGGGCCTCCTGACTGCCCCTCTAGTGTTACTGTTTTTGTCTCTCTAAAAGCTGGAATGACTACATAGGATAATAGTTTTTGTCATCAGAAATGCCACTGGTAATTGATGATTTAAACAATTGTGCTTTATTTACTGAATAGAATTGGAATAGATCCGGACAGGTAATGTTTTTGATCTAATGTTTGGACATTTACAGCAAGTGAGGGTATTTTCCAAATCGTGTCCTTAATTAAACTTTCTTTAAAATTATGTCACCGGAGAAGACAAGATATGGCAAGATCTCAGGGTTTTAACAGTGGGCTGAACAACCTAAAAGCTTTTGCTTCTGATTGTTAAAAAGTGGGCTGTCCACTTGAGGATTTGAATATTGGTCTGTACAACGGTCACAGATCCTAGCAAGTGCCCATTTGTGATCATCTACTAGGACTGCTGGGAGGGGAATCTTTCTAAAATATATCTTATAGTTCAAACAGAAGTTATGGGCTGGATGCAGGATTGACAGGCAGAGGTTTAATGGCCGGTGTTATGCTAGAGCCTGGCAACCTGATCCAAACCCAGTGGGACTCCACTACAAGTGTCAGGTTCAGGTTAGGACAGGTCAGAAAACAACCTGATCCTCTCAGGCTCAGGCAGTGTCCTCTCCAATCACCTGCTCCTGCTTGTGGGGACATCGGGTCATTGTCTGCATGCCCTGCTCCTTCTGGCTGCTGCCACCTCACTGCACTGTGTGTGTTGCAGAGTAAGTGTGTTAATGAGTCTTTGTGCCTTTGTAGGCCAAGCCCCAAGGATGAAGTGGTGGCAGTGCTGACACAAGTTCGGGGCGAAGTGTTGGATCTGGGTCAAGTCTGATAAGGACTCTATGCTCTCAGGTTGGGTGTGGGTCTGGTGTACCTGGATCAGGCTCAGATCCAGGTCTGGTTTTAAAATTAGAGACCTGAGAAGATCTCTAATCCAAGCCTGTGTGCTCTGAATCCCCAGGGGTGTGTAAAGCTTTTGAAGCCTCAGCAGGCTTCAGCACTGATTCTTCCCCTGGCCTCTCTGGCACATTTTCTGGCCTGGAATCTCAGTCTGTTTCCCCTTCTCAAAAGTGTGGTTTCTGAACCCCCCTGTCCTAGGTGCCGAGACCAGCAGTGACCCCCAAGATGCCCTAGTTACTTAAACCCACCCTTATCTCAGAACTCAACCCCAAATGTGTAAAGCTTCTGGTTTACAATGTAACTCTCTCAGAGGCATACAGCAGTTAACCCCACACACTTTGCACAGTCTAACACTTTTATATTTAGTCAGGTAAAGCTCAGGTGAGTATACATCATTCAAAACAATAAACACTAAACACATGTCCCTGCCTCAGTTTCCTCACCATTCAAGAACACTCTTTATGCCAAGGTCTAAGTCCCTTGGGTTGCCCAGAGTCCTGGGGGATTATCCAGGCACAGAAAATCAGACAGTGACCCTTGCCACATGACGCTGCTACATGCTGGTGATCTCTTCCTCGAAGAGACCCTTACCCAACTTCTGTGACCTTTTTCTCTCTTTCTCCATGCTTCCTGTTCCAGTCTGACTCCTGTTCCTATGTATGTCTTTATGTAAACTTCTTCTGGTCACTTGGTCTCTTTTGTTCTACTCCTTCTAAATTTTCACTGCTCCAAGTCCTGAACTGCTTTTTAGCATAATCTTTGTGCAATCTATGTACCTTCCTTAACTGAAGCATTTAACTTTGTATCTGCCTGATATGTACATTTTATAGGGCCTGTCAGCAATGGTGAATCCACATACATATAGGTATTCATGATATAACAATTATTTACAATACAACTTCATAATATCAGTCAGAATTCATAAGTTGTACAGTCTCAGGTCATCACAACAACTTGTGTATACTAGTTGATATTGTGCAGTTATGAAATTGCTGTATTTTTGAATGCCTCTACATATATGCAAAAAGAAAAGGAGTACTTGTGGCACCTTAGAGACTAACAAATTTATTTGAGCATAAGCTTTCGTGAGCTACAGCTCACTTCATCGGATGCATTTGGTGGAAAATACAGAGGGGAGATTTATATACCATTGGGACACCATCATAAGGCCTAATCACATCAGCCACACTATCAGAGGCTCGTTCATCTGCGCATCTACCAATGTGATATATGCCATCATGTGCCAGCAATGCCCCTCTGCCATGTACATTGGTCAAACTGGACAGTCTCTACGTAAAAGAATAAATGGACACAAATCAGACGTCAAGAATTATAACATTCAAAAACCAGTCGGAGAACACTTCAATCTCTCTGGTCACTCGATTACAGACCTGAGGGTGGCTATCCTTCAACAAAAAAGCTTCAAAAACAGACTCCAACGAGAGACTGCTGAATTGGAATTAATTTGCAAACTGGATACAATTAACTTAGTCTTGACTAGAGCCTGGGAATGGATGAGTCATTACACAAAGTAAAAGTATTTCCCCATGTTATTTCTCCCCCACACCCCACCCCCACTGTTCCTCAGATGTTCTTGTTAACTGCTGGAAATAGCCTACCTTGCTTGTCACCATGAAAGGTTTTCCTCTCCCCCCTGCTGCTGGTGATGACTCATCTTAAGTGATCACTCTCCTTACACTATGACAGGTTTCAGAGTAGCAGCCTTGTTAGTCTGTATTCGCAAAAAGAAAAGGAGTACTTGTGGCACCTTAGAGACTAACAAATTTATTAGAGCATAAGCTTTCGTGAGCTACAGCTCACTTCTGTAGCTCACGAAAGCTTATGCTCTAATATATTTGTTAGTCTCTAAGGTGCCACAAGTACTCCTTTTCTTTTTTCTCCTTACACTGTGTATGATAAAATCCATTGTTTCATGTTCTCTCTGTGTGTATATCAATCTCCCCTCTGTATTTTCCACCAAATGCATCCAATGAAGTGAGCTGTAGCTCACGAAAGGTTATGCTCAAATAAATTTGTTAGTATGTAAGGTGCCACAAGTACTCCTTTTCTTTTTGCGAATACAGACTAACACGGCTGCTACTCTGAAATCTACATATATGTGAAGTCTTCCATGGCTAACAAGCCTAATAGCATATCCTCCCCTGAATAGGCACAATGGGGAGTACTTGACTTGTATGACTGGTCAATAATTATGCTAAAGAGTAACTGCATCTTATGGGAAACCAGTTTTACCTTACTTCTCTAAGGGGAGGGGGAAGTAGAAAGTGGAAAGTTGCCAAACAGAACAAAGAAGCTAAGGTGTTGGTAGGGGCTATATAAACAGAATCAAAGAGCCATACAGGAAAGCTTGGACTGAGACACAGGAAGTTTGGGCAAAGGCAAGAAAGGGCTCAGACCAAAGCCAGAGGAGGAGAGCTGGGGAAGAGGGCTCTGTATTTCAGAACCCAAGCCATGCTCTGCAGCAGAATGACCTGGAGACCCCCAGAAGATTTCAACTGAGAATAGAAGAGTGTGCTGTCTTCTAGGTGCTAAGATATGGGATTGAGGTTGAAAAGGATCCTAAAGGAAGCGGGAAAGAATCCCCTAATTATCCTTCATGTGGGAACAAATGATACGGCTAGATTCTCACTGGAAAGTATTAAGGGAGACTATGCTAGGCTGGGGAAGACGCTTAAGGAAATCGAGGCTCAGGTGCTCTTTAGTGGGATTCAGCCTGTTCCTAGAGAAGAGCAACAAAGGTGTGACAAGATTATGACTATCAACAGATGGCTTAGGCAGTGGTGCTATAAGGAGGGCTTTGGGATGTATGGCCACTGGGAGGCATTCATGGACAGAGGACAGTTCTCTCGGGATGGACTTCATCTGAGTAGGGAAGGAAATAGACTTCTAGGATGGAGGCTGGCACAACTGATTAAGAGAGCTTTAAACTAGGAATTTGGGGGAGATGGTTGGGAGATGTCCAGGTAATCTCCACGCCGGATTTTAGCATTGAGAGGGAAGAAGATGAAGTAAGAAAGATACAGCCGTGGGTAGGAGAATATATGTAAGGAGGAAGGGCAGTGTGGATACCAGTCTAATAGGTTATACTGGCTGTAGAATGACTGTGCCTAATAGGGTACAAAATGTGAGCGAGGTCAAACAGCAAAAATTAAGATGTTGTACACCAATGCGAGAAGCCTAGGTAACAAAATGGAGGAACTAGAGCTACTGGTGCAGGAAGTGAAACCAGATATTATAGGGATAACAGAAACATGGTGGAATAGTAGTCATGACTGGACTACAGGTATTGAAGGGTATGTGCTGTTTAGAAAAGAGAGAAATAAAGGTAAACATGGTGGAGTTGCATTATATATCAATTATGAGGTAGAATGTAAAGAAATAAGAAGCGATGCAATGGATAAGACAGAGTCCATCTGGGCAAAAATTACATTGGGGAAGAAAACTAGTAGAGTCTCCCCTACGATAGTGCTTGGGGTGTGCTATCGACCGCCAGGATCTAATTTGGATATGGATAGAGCCCTTTTTAATGTTTTTAATAAAGTAAATACTAATGGAAACTGTGTGATCATGGGAGACTTTAACTTCCCAGATATAGACTGGAGGACCAATGCTAGTAATAATAATAGGGCTCAGATTTTCCTAGATGCGATAGCTGATGGATTCCTTCATCAAGTAGTTGCTCAACCGACTAGAGGGGATGCCATTTTAGATTTGGTTTTGATGAGTAGTGAGGACCTCATAGAAGAAATGGTTGTAGGGGATAATCTTGGTTCAAGTGATCATGAGCTAATTCAATTCAAACTGAACGGAAGGATTAACAAAAATAAATCTGCAACTAGGGTTTTTGATTTCAAAACAGCTGACTTTCAAAAATTAAGGAAATTAGTTAGGGAAGTGGATTGGACTGAAGAATTTATGGATCTAAAGGTAGAGGAGGCCTGGGATTACTTTAAATCAAAGCTGCACAAGCTATCGGAAGCCTGTATCCCAAGAAAGGGGAAAAAATTCATAGGAAGGAGTTGTAGACCAAGCTGGATGAGCAAGCATCTTAGAGAAGTGATTAAGAAGAAGCAGAAAGCATAGAGGGAGTGGAAGATGGTAGGGATCATCAAGGAAAGCTACTTTATTGAGGTCAGAACATGTAGGGATAAAGTGAGACAGGCTAAAAGTCAAGTAGAGTTGCACCTTGCAAAGGGAATTAAAACCAATAGAAAAAAGGTTTTATAGCCATATAAATAAGAAGAAAACTAAGAAAGAAGAAGTGGAGCCGCTGAACACTGAGGATGGAGTGGAGGATAAGGGTAATCTAGGCATGGCCCAATATCTAAACAAATACTTTGCCTCAGTCTTTAATTGAGGCTAAAGAGGATCTTAGGGATAATGGTAGCATGAGAAATGGGAATGAGGACATAGAGGTAGATATTAACCATATCTGAGGTAAAAGCGAAACTCAAATAGCTTAATGGGACTAAATCGGGGGGCCCTGATAATCTTCATCCAAGAATATTAAAGGAATTGGCACCTGAAATTGCAAGCCCATTAGCAAGAATTTTTAATGAATCTGTAAACTCAGGAATTGTACCGTAAGATTGGAGAATTGCTAATATAGTTCCTATTTTTAAGAAAGGAAAAAAAAGTGACCCAGGTAACTACAGGCCTGTTAGTTTGACATCTGTAGTATGCAAGGTCCTGGAAAAAAATTTGAAGGAGAAAGTAGTTAAGGACATTGAAGTCAATGGTAAATGGGACAAAATATAACATGGTTTTACAAAAGGTAAATCGTGCCAAACCAACCTGATCTCCTTTTTTGAGAAAGTAACAGATTTTTTAGACAAAGGAAAAGCAGTGGATCTAATTTATCTAGATTTCAGTAAGGCATTTGATACCTTGCCACATGGGGAATTATTAATTAAATTGGAAAAGATGGGGATCAATATGAACATCAAAAGGTGGATAAGGAATTGGTTAAAGGGGAGACTACAACGGGTCCTACTTAAAGGCGAACTGTCAGGCTGGAGGGAGGTTACTAGTGGAGTTCCTCAGGGATCAGTTTTGGGACCAATCTTATTTAATCTTTTTATTACTGACCTTAGCACAAAATGTGGGAGTGTGCAAATAAAGTCTGCAGATGATACAAAGCTGGGAGGTATTGCCAATTTAGAGAAGGATCGGGATATTATACAGGAGGATCTGGATGACCTTGTAAACTGGACTAATAGTAATAGGATGAAATTTAATAGTGAAAAGTGTAAGGTTATGCATTTAGGAATTAATAACAAGAATATTAGTTATAAGCTGGGGACGCATCAATTAGAAGTAACGGAAGAGGAGAAGGACCTTGTAGTATTGGTTGATCATAGGATGATTCTGAGCTGCCATTGTGATATGGCTGTGAAAAAAGCTAATGCGGTTTTGGGATGCATCAGGAGAGGTATTTCCAGTAGGGATAAGGAGGTTTTAGTACCATTATACAAGGCACTGATGAGACTTCACCTGGAATACTGTGTGCAGTTCTGGTCTCCCATGTTTAAAAAGGATGAATTCAAACTGGAGCAGGTACAGAGAAGAGCTACTAGGATGATCCAAGGAATGGAAAATTTGTCTTATGAAAGGAGACTTAAGGAGCTTGGCTTGTTTAGCCTAACTAAAAGAAGGTTGAGGGGAGATATGATTGCTCTCTATAAATATATCAGAGGGATAAATACAAGAGAGGGAGAGGAATTATTTCAGCTCAGCACCAATGTGGACACAAGAACAAATGGGTATAAACTGATCACCAGGAAGTTTAGACTTGAAATTAGATGAAGGTTTCTAACCATCAGAGGAGTGAAGTTTTGGAATAGTATTCCAAGGGAAGCAGTGGGGCAAAAGATCTATTTGGCTTTAAGATTAAACTTGATAAGTTTATGGAGGTGATAGTATGATGGGATAACATGATTTTGGTAATTAATTGATCTTTAAATATTCATGGTAAATGGGCCTAATGGCCTGTGATGGGATGTTAGATGGGGTGGGATCTGAGTTACTACAGAAAATTCTTTCCTGGGTATCTGGCTCGTGAATCTTGCCCATATGCTCAGGTTTTAGCTGATCGCCATATTTGGGGTCAGGAAGGAATTTTCCTCCAGGGCAGATTGGAAAAGGCCCTGGAGGTTTTTCGCCTTCCTCTGTAGCATTGGGCACAGGTCACTTGAGGGAGGATTCTCTGCTCCTTGAAGTCTTTAAACCATGATTTGAGGACTTCAATAGTTCAGACATAGGTGAGGTTTTTCGTAGGAGTAGGAGTGGGTGGGTGAGATTCTGTGGTCTGCGTTGTGCAGGAGGTCGGACTAGATGATCAGAATGGTCCCTTCTGACCTTAGTATCTATGAATCTATAAACCCCAGACCAAAGAATGCTTTGGAGTAGTGGTGGGCAACATACAGCCCACAGGCCACACGTGGCTCATCAGGGTAATCCACCGACAGGCCGCAAGACAGTGTTTACATTGACTGTTTGCAGGCATGGCCACCTGCAGTTCCCAGCCACTGGGAACCATGGCCACTGGGAGCTGTGGGTGGCCATGCCTGCGGACGGTCAATGTAAACACTGCCTCACACACCACCACCGCAGGTTGCCCACCACTGCTCTGGAGGGTTTATTATTTTGTATGGATCTCTGTATGTCTCATGTTATTAAAGAATAATAATGTGCTACCACTGGGGCAAAGTGTCGATGTATGTTCATATGTGTCACAACTACCACATGCCCCTGGATAGCTAAACTGTAATCCAGAGGGCCTGTGCCTTTAGTGTGAATCTGCAAGAGCATGTGTTTAAGATACCGGGCTATCTTGGGGCTCAGTGCTATTCCTGGGGACCTTAGGCATGCTCAGGGGCTATGTTTCCCTGAAGGGGTAACAGACTGATAGTCAAGGCCCAGGAAATGTGCCAGAGAGACAAAGGGATAATCAAGTGCTGCAGCTTGCTGAGATCCAGGAAAACTTAAAACAGCTGGGGATCCAGAAATTGAGATTAGCAAGTGTGAAAAATTGGGATGCGGGTGGGGCATAATAGGTGCTTATATAAGACAAAGCCCCTAATATAGGGACTGTTCCTATAAAATCAGGACATCTGGTCACCCTGTTTGAGATTCCCCTCACAGTAGTCTAGTGAGTGACCCTGCAGGAACTTCCAAAAGGAGCTGTTCCGAGGGGGAACATGCAATGGACATACCCATATTCTGGTAGGACTTTCTAGACACAAACAAATAGCTTCGCTGCACTTAAATCTTATCACTTATACATATCTTCTCTCCTGTTTATGTTAATTATAATTTAACACATTATAAGGGTCTGAATTTCCAAGGATACAACTGGAAACATTATCTAGTCTGTTTGAGGACCAGGCTAGGTAGATTTGACAGGATACACAATCATTATGAAAAGACAACTTCAAATAAAGAAAGCAATCACACGTGAATAATCTAAGTGACAGAGCTGTGAAACAAGTAAAGATTTGCTTGATACAAAAGAATTATCTCAAATTCTTACATCAATGAAGAATAAGCAGCCAAGAAAAAATGGCCTGGCTCTTATGACAGAAGTCTGAGAATAGAGTGTCGGAACTGGGAGAGGTGGTTCAAGAGATCTGCACAAATGCCATATTAATCCACCAGTGAGTTCATGCTAGAGTTTTCTCTCTTTGTGCCAATCTTCACAGGATATGAATTGTAACAGCACCAGCTAAACTACTGCACCTATTTCACACAAGCTGTAGCAGTTCATGTTTTAGCTCTGGAGATACCAGTACACTCCCAGTTGTATTAGCCAACATGGCAGCTGTCACACCAATGGGCAGGGAAACAGGAACTATCCAGTTGCCTTCCAAAAGCATAGATCTTTACTTATTTTATTTTAATATTGATTTAATTGCTTTATTAGGGTGGGATAGAAGTTAAGCTGAGAAATGGAAATTGCCAGGATCACTTTTTTTATATCTTGAAAATCAAGATGCCATTTTATTATTATTTATTATTATTATTTATTATTATTAATTATTATTATTCTTCAATCTTCTAGTGCCTCACAGTTTGTCCATCTTTAAATTCATGGATACATAGATTTTAAGGCCCAAAAGAACCAATATGAATATCTGTTTTGACCCCTAGCATCACACGGGCCATTAAACCTCTGCCTGTAATTCCTGCATACAGCCCATAACTTCTGTTTGAGCTATAAGATATATTTTAGAAAGATATCCAGTCCTGATTTAAAGTCTTGATACTCCCCGATTGGTGTTTATACCTTTCCAGTACCATGTATCTATTTTAAAGTGTGGTTATATTCTGAAAAGTGGCATTGAGGGATTCAATATTCTCTCTCAAACTTTCTCAGTGAAAAACTGACTTTTTCAATTGCCGGGTTTGCAAACCTTACCTGGCATCTGTAAATCAAGCTATGTTCTTTCTGGCTGTCTAATACAGATTCAGTAATCAGAATGTAGTAACAAATTTGCTTCTCAGACAGAAGAGACTTTAACTAACATTTCCAGAGCTGCACTGATTCTGCAGGCCTAACTGTAGCAGTAAAAATGTATTATGGTAAAGCAAAGTAGCAGATATGACTTTGAGGAACACACAGAGCACGATACATTTCAGAGTAGCAGTGTTAGACTGTATTCACAAAAAAGAAAAGGAGTACTTGTGGCAACTTAGAGACTGACAAATTTATTTGAGCATAAGCTTTCGTGAGCTACAGCTCACTTCATCGGATGCATCCAATGAAGTGAGCTGTAGCTCACGAAAGCTTATTCTCAAATAAATTTGTTAGTCTCTAAGGTGCCACAAGTACTCCTTTTCTTTTAGCAGATACATTGAGTATGAAGGGCCCATTATAGTCACAATTAGAATTATAACCTGACTTTTATATTAGCAAAGCAGATTGTCCTCTCAACCCATCAAATTGCTATTTAAGAAATTCATTTAAAATAGTTCTCACCTCTCATATTCAAAATTTAATCAATTTTAATGGAAGATAAAAGGGCAAACAAGTAAAATAAGGGTACAGTTCTTAGTATTTATTTATTTCTATTTTAATTTCCTACCTGCTCTAGTGGCCTCTCCGTAACTAATATGCATATGAAGAATTATTCTCTCTGATTAGTTTGTCAAACGTTTGGAAAGCATTTCTGGTTATCTTTAACAATGAACTAGAAATAGATCAAGATAATTGATAACTATAACAGGTGGTAAATTTTTCAGTGGAACAGTTTTGCATCAGAAAACACTGTTACATCTAAATCATAGTTGCAGGAAATTGTCAATTTTGAAAATGTTTAAAGGAAAATTTTTGAAATGATTCAAAATCAAAATGGCTTGTTTCGTTTAATCTTTCTTGTTTCATTTCATACGAACTTCCTTGTTTTGACTTTTATATGATTATATATATAGCATATTTTATATTACAATTCTTAACATTATCAAAACAAAATATGTTCAAATCAAAACATTTCAAAATTTTCATTTCACAAAATATTTTGAGATTTCTACTTTTTGTCCTAATTTGGGACTAAAACAAGTTTTGAAATGCAGCCAATTCATGCAGGATGGAAAGTTCATTTTCTGACCAGCTCTACTAATAATTAAATACCTATCTATCGTTCCATTTTCTATAATACTATTATGAGATGGGTAAAGCCTGTTGTGGCATTGAGGTTGGTAGGTGTGAATTGACCTTCCAGTTAACATACCTATAAGCATAAATCCCTCCTAAGAAAAATAAAAGAAGTATGTGAACCCTCCCAGGAGTTTTTGCTGAGTACTGTTTTGTATAGGTATGTGGGGGGGAGGCTGTTACAATGTTTGGGGAGTAATCCAGACCAGCAAGGGGTCATGTCACCACTTGCCTGAAACCCTGGTTGCCTTACAATGCTTCTGTAGTTCCCAGCCTGGGACACACACAACCAGTTTACAAGCATGCAGGCCACACCCTGAAGTGTCTGTGTGCTAGACAGCCAGGTTTAGCTGCCGGTCTACAGCCCTGCAGCCCCATTCTGGTTTCCACCAGCCTTGGTTAGTACCACACTCCCAGTCCTGAATTTTCCCCCAACTGTGTGCTTTCTAATTTCCAGCCCTCTCCTGGACAGTTCAGAGAAATAATAAAGGCACAAAACCCACCAGCTTGTCACATTAATTGGAGTTAACATTCACTCTAATTCAAACACATCAGTGGTGGTTTAGATTAATAGTAAAACAAATTTATTAACAGAAGAAGACAGGATTTTAAGTGAGTTCAAGTATGAGAGATAAAGTTAGACCAGTTTATAAGAAAATAAAAGTGAAAACATGCATCTAAAAGTCTAAAAGTTAATCTAGCAAGGTGTGGGCTTTGTTCAAGATGGATTCTCACCTATATTCAGATGTCAACCCCCACTTTCCCTGCCTAATGGCCCCATCTTTCTCAGCTTACAGAAGCTCTGTTCTCATGGGTCTGTCTAGTGATGAATGCTAAAGATGTCTTCTATCCTGGTTTATATCCTTCCAAAGTTCAATTACTTCGTTCCAAGAGGCAGGATGACCTCATGCCGTTCTCCCCTTCTGGTGGGCTTCCCATCCTCCTGTATATAAATGAGGCTTCCATTGTTTTGATTCCACTATGTTTAATTTACATAGGATATTGGCATATAGCTGTCTTCTCTCAGGTCTGGGAGAGAACCTATTTTTCTCTGTTTTTTCACAGACTTTAAAGCATAATATCATTAAGTATCCATATTTCCACATATACTGTTAATACATACATTTCACAATGATATTAATCATCAGCATGTCATTAGCTTTTAGGAAAGACCTTGTTCTATACATTCTTAAATAATACAGTAAATATGCATAGAATCAGTTGAAGTTTAGACCTTGTCTTATAGACCAGTAAACCTTTCAAATGAATTCCTCAGAGGCTTACCCCTCAAAGTAAAGTTTATTCAAGCTGTGAGGAAGGTGACATGGAGTCTGGTGGTGAAGGAAGCTCCATGATCTTTTTTTCCCCTGCTGGTTTTTGCTGAAACGCAAATTGTTCTGTTTCCTGCCATCTCCTCCCTCCTGCTGTCTTGATGGTCCTGTTCACAGCTTAAATGTAAATATGGACCTTCACTGTCTTTGCCTGAAGATTAGAATGGTCAGAGTATCAAATACAGACTTCTTTTTGTCAAAGGCAGATCTGTTTACCAACTCCCCTGACATGCTTGGTTTAAACACATTTAGTTGCAATTCTACGATAGATCCATAACTCTCAATAGCCATCATGTACATACATCACTCAAAAATATTAATGATCAATCAGTTATTAGTTTTCAAATGATACTGCAAAAGACATATTTTGTACAAAGATTATTACAATAATATATATGGTATGAAGACAAGGTTGCTTAGTGTCATGGGGTGGAGTGGAGGCAGAGAAGGCAAAACACAAAGAAATTGAGAACAGACAACAAAGAGTAGAATGAAAAGTGTGAATACAGACTAACACGGTTGCTACTCTGAAAAGAGTAGAATGAGAGAGACGACGCAAAGGAGCAGCTGAAAGCATGGGGGCTGACACTGGGAGAGGAAGAGGTTTTTGGATCAGAGAGGAAGGCTGAAATGAATACTCTTGGTCTGTGAGCAAAGGAAGCTGTTTCCTGTTATCTGATTCTTTCTGCACACAGAAACACAGGACTATATATTCTTATAAAGAAATACCTGACTGTCACCAATTTCTACTTCCAACTGGAACACCCACAGTGCCTCAAATGTTGACTAGCTAGTCGGATTAAAAAGGGCAAAAATACTTATCATTACAATATATAAACCCTTCCCAGGACAATATGCATGTAATTGATAAGAGGAGGTTATTTATCTGTAACTGGAGGTTCTTCAAGAATGTGTGGTCCCTATCTGTATTTACATCAATGCCTACACTTGGAAAAACAGAGATATGCTTTTTATGTGATCACTCAAGAGATAAAGGAAATATTATTGGCTTAACAGAGGTGATCTTCTAATAAAGATGGAAAGAAACTTTAGACCACTTATCTGAGAATACTCTGAAGACTGGAAGCTGCCTAATAAATATGCTTTCTTTTACAGTTTTATTGTATACTACAGTAAGCTTCACATCATAATGTATGGCACTGGATCAAATCTATTTCCCACCCCAAAGAGAGACACATATAGCCTGAGTAAATTATAGGCACAGTGGAAAAAAATCAGTGGATGTTGATAAAGACAGAGTCTTGCCACCATTGGCTAGTCCCTTCACCCTGGAAACTGCTGCATTCTCACTTAATTCATGGTCAGGGTGGAAACCTACCTTATACTCTTAAGTATAGTGAGTTCCCATACACTACAGATCTATGATGCACAAGAGACATGGCACCCCCTCCCCGCCCCCAGGTTTCCTGCATTCCAAGCTGAACTACAGTGGTTCCACTGTATTTATAGCTTTTCATAACCCTTATTTGGCCTGGAAGACTTAGCCTTTGGTTGACAGAATTGTTCTGCAATCAGTTTAAATTCCTAGTTTTCCCCATTCTGAGGACCATATAATGCCCACAGAGGAGACATGGAACTACCATTCACATCTGTGGAAATTCAGCATACAGCCAAACATAACATATACTCCTAGGAATAATGAAGCCAGCCTTCCCAATTTGCTACAAATTGTAGCAATTGTAATATGACTAATCCATAGAAGAAACGATGCTTCCCACAGCTCCCACTGGCCAGGAACAGAGAACAGTGGCCACAGCTGGGGGAGGGGGACAGTGCCTGCAGATGATCAATGTCAGCAAAATGCCTTGCGGCCTTCAATCAGATTACCCAGATGGGCTGTATGCGGCCCACAGGCCGCAGGTTGCCCACCACTAATGTAGATCCTTGGAGAACTGAAGATTCCCAGGACTGAAATCCAGAAAAAAAAAAAAACTTGTAGAATGTCAGCTGCTTTCATTTGTACAATTTGATTCACAAAATGTAGTACTGCAGTACAAAAGTTAGTTATGCACATTTCATAGAATCATAGAATCATAGACTTTAAGGTCAGAAGGGACCATTATGATCATCTAGTCTGACCTGCACAATGCAGGCCACGGAATCTCACTCACCAACTCCTGTAACAAACCCCTCACTTATGTCTGAGCAACTGAAGTCCTCAAATAGTGGTTTAAAGACTTCAAGGTGCAGAGAATCCTCCAGCAAGTGACCAGTGCCCCACACTGCAGAGGAAGGCGAAAAACCCCCAGGGCCTCTGCCAATCTGCCCTGTGGGGAAATTCCTTCCTGACCCCAAATATGGCGATCAGCTAAACCCTGAGCATGTGGACAAGACTCACCAGCCAGACACCCAGGAAAGAATTCTTTGTAGTAACTCAGATCCCACCCCATCTAACATCTCATCACAGGCCATTGGGCATATCTACTGCTAATAGTCAAAGATCAATTAATTGCCAAAATTAGGCTACCCCATCATATCATCTCCTCCATATCCACATTTATTCTAGTACTATGGGCATGGATCAGTGTTTACATCACACTCCCCCTCAGTACACTGCCTGGGCCGGGAAAACTAATGATCCAACCAGCAGACCAAATTCAGTGATGAATCCTGGTTATGTGTCACCTGAGGCATGTTGCGCATATGCTAGGAAGATTCTAGTGCTCTTTAAAGACAATTTTTCAGTGTTAAACAGTGCCATTAACGGGCAAATTCTGGCCTTTATGAGGGATAGCGTGACCTAAAAAGCTGCAGAATTCTTATGGTTTCACTGTGCAGGAAGAGCAGGCAAGAAGAAGCCACAAGAAGGATGCTGCAACCCATGTGTATGCACTAGTCCTTTCTGGATTGGAACTGGTTGAGGAGGGCAGAGGAGATGTGGGGATGAGGCCAGTATTCCAGGAAACACTTTGTAAGTTTCTTTGCAGGAGTGCATAGTGGGCCATAATACTACTACAGCAGCAGCTCTGGAGTTCACAAGGCTGTTGGTCCCAAGAGCACTGCATATTACTCCTCACCATACCTCATTAAAGGAAGCCATCAGTTCTGAAATTGACTCATAACAGACATACATTCATAACAAATTAGAGAAGGGAAGACAAAGAAAAAAGTCTTTATATAAAGTTTTTTTTTCATCAAATCTCCCTCCAGAAATGAGAGACCTTCATGGATTTTCTGTTTCATGTAACAAGGCACAGATCTGATGTCAAATGAATCAAAATCATACACAGAAGGAGGAAAAAACCCTCATAATGCTGTTTCTGTGTTTTTCACAAAGCCATATCCATCACATATGACATTTTGTGTCATTGCCCACTGACATAAAGGCAGGCCAAATCCAAATCTAGAGGCTTCATAAAGTAATGCTCAATCACCCAAGATGTTTCGGTTTGGCATTCAGATAAATCTGTACACACAGTATGGCTAAAATAGCATGAGAAATGATTTTCTTGCATTATTTCTCTGTTCTGTGCTTTTCATGCGTGATGCTATTTGGATTTTTTCCAAACCATTTACTCAGACCTAGTTCTTTATAACTATGTACTTTTAATACCTCTGAAATGAGTTTTTCATGGAAAAACTGAAACTGCAGTGGAGAAGTAGAGAATGTTCTTAGCAAAAGATTCTGTAATTGTAGATGGAACACACCAATATGAGAAAACTCACATGATTAAAACATCTATTAAAAATAAATTGTACTCTAAAGTAAGCTACAGCTCACATTAATATTATGTAGAAAGCGCAGGCAGGAACATTCTAAGAGCACTTATCCTTAAATCTATTTGACCGACAAAAGGAACACTTCTGTACCTTGTCAGCAGTGGAATCTATTTTCCCCCGTTTAGATGCACTTACTTTCCCTCCTTGCTCCAATTCAGGGAAAAAAAGGGAATTTATTTCAATAATAAGGTAATAATATCGTATTAAACTAAATTTCACTGAAATGCAGACCAGTATGTATCCTCCTGCAGAGATACCCACAGGGGAGGACTCAGGAAATTCCACAAGGTTCACCTTGCAATGTTTCCTTCACATTGTTCCTTCCTAGTAAGGGCTTGGGGGTCCAAAAAGGAGGCTGGGGGTGGAGGAGATCTACCTAGGCTCTCAAAACCCCAAATTTGTGGAAAAGGAAACCTCTCTCAACTCATTTGGAAGGTTGGCCCCTTCATGCTCTGCCCCACCTCACCCTTGCCCCCGACCAAGAAAAAATGCTTCTAAAAGAGCTATGCTGCCATTGGCTAAGCATCCCATCCTTTCTGAGAGATTTTCAGGCATGTACCCTGACTTAAGGCAGCTTAAAGCAGTGTTATTTTAAGTAGGGCTATCAGCACGGAAGGAAACATAAATGCTGCAGAAAATGGCTTGTCACCCTTCTTGTACTTATTCTCTGAAAAGCCAAAACAAAGATGATTCCATGAGTTCAAAGAACACAGTAATGAGGTCAGAGGTGGTGGGTACTCCTAATTTTGTGGGACCATCAAAGAAGATCCAGTAGACCTTAGTCATCTCCACTTGAAAAATCAGTGGGGACGCCTTTGACTTTATGACTTATAAATCCTGGCTGCCTAAAGAAAGGCATCTAGTTCCATGCTTGAGCACCTAGATAAAAGTGGCCTTGTTTTCAGAAATGTTGTGCACCTGTGGCTCTATTGGTATTTGTAGGTGAGCAGCATTTCTGAATGTCAAGTTGCTTTATTGAGGAGCCTAACTTTAGGCACCCACATTTAAATATAATGGCCATAATAGAATTCTAAAGCTGGTCAAAATTTTTCAAACAAAAAGGCTTTAGTAAAAAAATGGCCTTTTTTAAAAGACATTTTTTTTATTTTCATGAACATTTTGCCCCTTTATCCCTGATTTTTCCCCCTCAATTTGTATTGAAAACGTTACAGTGTTATTGAAAAGATTATAGACACTTTTTATTAACCAAAAACTAGGTTTTTGGGAAATGAAAAATGCTGTTAACCATTTTTTAGGTATCAGAAGGGTAGCCGTGTTAGTCTGGATCTGTAAAAGCAGCAAAGAGTCCTGTGGCACATTATAGACTAACGGACGTATGGGAGCACAAGCTTTCATGGGTGAATACCCACTTCATTGGATGCATGTAGTAGAAATTTCCAAAGGCAAGTATAAATATGCATTTTTAGGGCTGTCAAGTGATTAAAAAAAATTAATCACAATTAATGGTGCGATTAAAAAAATTAACTGTGATTAATAGCACTGTTAAACAATAAAATAGTTCAAAAATATTTTTGGATGTTTTCTACATTTTCAAGTATATTTATTTCAATTACAACACAGAATACAAAGTTTATAGTGCTCACTTTACTTTTTTATTATTACAAGTATTTGCACTGTATAAAAACAAAAGAAATAATATTTTTCAATTCACCTAATACAAGTACTGTAGTGCAATCTCTTTATCATGAAAGTTGAACTTATAAAATGCACAATTATGTACAAAAAACCTGCATTCAAAAATAAAATAATGTAAAATTTTAGAGCCTGCAAGTCCACTCAGTCCTACTTCTTGTTCAGCCAATCACTCAGAAAAACAAGTTTGTTTACATTTGCAGAAGATAATGCTGCCTGCTTCTTGTTCACAGCATCACCTGAAAGTGAGAATAGGTGTTCTCATAGCACTGTTATAGCCAGAGTCGCAGTATATTTATGTGCCAGATTCAGTATAGATTCATATGTCCCTTCATGTTTTAACCACCATTCCAGGGGACATGCGTCCATGCTGATAGTTCTACTAGATAACAATCCAAAGCAGTGCAGACCGACGCATGTTTATTTTCATTATCTGAGTCAGATACCACAAGTAAAAGGTTGATTTTCTTTTTTAGAGGTTCGGGGTCTGTAGTTTTCACATCGGAGTGTTGCTCTTTTAAGACTTCTGAAAGCATGCTCCATATCTCGTCCCTTTCAGATTTTGGAAGGCATTTCAGATTCTTAAATCTTGGGTCGAGTGCTGTAGCTATCTTTAGAAATCTCACATTGGTACCTTCTTTGTGCTTTGTCAAATCAGCAGTAAAAGTGTTCTTAAAATGTGCAACATGTGCTGGGTCATCATCCAAGACTGCTATAATATAAAATATATGGCAGAATGCTTGTAAAACAGAACAGGGGACATATAATTCTCCCTTAAGGAGTTCAGTCACAAATTTAATTAACACCTTACTTTTTTAACAAGTGTCATCAGCATGAAAGCATGTCCTCTGGAATGGTGGCCGAAGCATGAAGGGGCCTATGAATGTTTAGCGTACCTATCACATAAATACCTTGCAAGGCCGGCTACAAAAGTGCCATGCAAATGCCTGTTCTCGCTTTCTGGTGACATTGTAAATAAGAAGGGGGCAGCATTATCTCCTGTAAATGTAAACACACTTGTTTGTCTCAGTGATTGGTTGAACAAGAAATGGGACTGAGTGGACTTGTAGGCTCTGAAGTTTTACATTGTTTTGTTTTTGAGTGCAGTTATGTAACACAAAAAAAGTTTGTAAATTGCATTGTCACAACAAAGAGATTGCACTACAGTACTTGTATAAGGTGAATTGAAAAATACTATGTCTTTTGTTTATCATTTTTACAGTGCAAATATTTATAAAAAATATTTATTTTTGCAGTGCAAATATATATTATCAAAAATTATATACACTTTGATTTCAATTACAACACAGAAAAACATCAAAAATATATAATAAATTTCAATTGGTATTCTATTGTCCAACAGTACAATTAAAATTGTGATTGTTTGCAATTAATTTTTTGAGTTAATCATGTGAGTTAACTGTGATTAATCAACAACCATACCATTTTTATAACCTTTTTAACTTCACATTTTCAAGTACAGAAATAGGATATTATTTTTCAATCTGCTGTCTAAAATCTTTCATGGATTTAAACCGGAGTTTTCCCTGCATCAGGACTTCAGGATTGAGGTCATAAATTTGAGAGGTGGTTTTTGGTTTTGCTACTGCAAAAACAAAAATATAAAAACTGTCCAAAGTAATCAGTTTAATGACAGTGAAATGTGATGCGCGTGAAGAACAATGTGTTCACAAATTATCATACAGAATTAAACATTATCATTATACTTAGTAATTATGTTGGAAAATAATTAATTAAGTTAATTTATAATTATAAATAATTATAATTAAGCATTATGATGATATGTATGTATTAAAAGTAATTATGCCCCCTCCCAAACAATATTTCATGATAATTCATTTAAAAACAAGGAAATTCATAAAACAAAAACTATACTGAAGTGCTATTTAAAGTTTTTAAGACTGAGAAAAGAGTGTCAAATCAAGGAATTACTAAACTTCCAATACCTGGAGAAAGATCACAAAGAGAAGTGGAGCAGTTTAAATAAAATGCAAATCTGATATACTGATGGCTATGGAAAGGAGAATTTATTTGAATCTACTCTACTATTGTGGGTTCTACATTCAGCAACAGAGTAGAATTTGTTAAGTCTTGTGGGGTTTTTCCCCACCCCTTCTTTTTTTGTCTCCATAGCAGAGCTTCCATCTGCCCTTGCACCTGCCCTTGCAGTCACAGAATTTGTGAATTAGTTTTCTGCTTCCACCTTATCAACCTAACATTGCTGTGTTCCAGAATGCTCCACTCCTGACTACTGCAACGTAAGACTAGCTGCCACAAAACACTGTTCACCCTGTAGTAAGTGGGAGAAAAGTATTCTGGGTATTGTAGGCAGCAGGACAGCCACCATCAGGAAACAAACTCAGGAGTTTGGTAATGAAGATGACACACTGATGAGACAGGTTGATAATGAGGATCATGGATAACTGAATTGCATAGGGAAAGCAGATTACATTTGCAGCTGGGAGAACCAGAAATGCTGTGTATCAAGAAAGAAGATCAAGGGGTATTTCTATGGGCTGGTTACACAGACACTCAGATTCTACAGTGATGAGCACAATATTAATGAATAGTCAGACAGATCTCTGTGTTAGGGGGAAAGGCAATACTATAGGGGGAAGGACTGAATTGCAGGGTTGAAAATAGAAGCTGAGGGGTTTGGCTGAGCCATTATGATACTAGATGTGAGAAGTTTTCATCTTTTGTTAGGTAGCTGAAACTTTGCATATGGCCAATGTCATTTGGATGGACTGGGCAATACTACTGAGGAGACATTGTACCAGTATGGGTGTGCCATATGCCATACATTTATAGCACTCCCTTGGGGTGGTGAAGGGTGCCTGTCTTGTTCCCCAACATCATTCTCAGGCTGCAGGGGTTGCTAGGGAGTCAGTTGGAAGTGTGTCCATGCCCCATCAGCTCATGGTTGCATTGTTGAAGCAGAAAATGAGCCATTGAGATCCCATAAAATATACCTTTTCCCATCTAAAATTAATGTTGGTCTTACAAATCTTCAGACTAAAATAGACGGATACAATAAGTAGAAGATATTAGTACATGGGATGGGGTCATTTTTCAGAAAAGAAGACAATGGAAAGAAGAGTTAAAAAGCAAAGTTTAAAAATAATAAGCTCAAACAGGAAAGAAACAGATGTTGATTGGTGAAAACAATCTGCCTTGCTATGTACAAGAACATTAGGAAGCAGCCAGAGAGATGTCCTGCAAGACATCTAGATTCCAAACATGTAAGGATGATGACAAATAATGTCTTTATCTGCATTAGAATACTAGTTACTCTAGCTACAATACTTATATCTTCAGTCACAGGCGAGATGCTTAACAAGGCTTGACAAATGCACCCGCCCACTCACCAGTGATGAGAGCAACCATTCCCTGGCATGTTGGGACTTACCCATCATTTTCTGCAGAATTTAAAGTTGTGTTTAAAAATCAAACAAAGACACAAGTACACAGAAAGCAGAAGCAGAAGAAAGGCTTACATTTCTAGCCTTTATTTTAATGAAGAAAACCTTCCTAATGTGTACGATGCAGTACTAGCTTCCGGAATCTGAGACAGCCTGAAACAGTAAGACAATGTGAATTGCCTAAAATGTGATGTACATCACCCTTTGTATCTTTGTCATATTAGTTTTACTTCTCAAAAGTGGTAAGCACCCAGAACTTCTGGGAAATTTCAAACATTCCTGACTTTCCCCCAATTTGTCATGCACTTTGAGCACTCTCGGCAACACAGAGATATTTTTTGGGTGGTAGCATATTGGATGATTTGTAAAGGATTTCTCTGACCACTGGGTTTCATATACATCTAGTCCCTCTTTAAATCCTCCACATAGCATCAACTAATAAGAATCCCATGAACACTATATATATATACACACTCAGAGATTAAAATAAAACTATGAAGATGAAGTTAAGACCTAAATTGTTTTTATATATATAAACAATTTAGGTCCCGATTCAGCAAAGCACTTAAGCACATGCTTAAGTCCCACTGAAGTCAGGTTAAGGAGCAGGAAGGGATTGTAGCAGGTAAGAGTTGCTACTGAGAGAAATGCAGAGTGGGAGCACTGCCTTCTCCTCAGTAGTTCCTATGAAAACCTCCAGCAGAGATGGAGGCAGTGATCTTTCCGCCCACTTGGGAGCTGTGACTAACAGCTTTCTAGAACCGAAGCAATGGACAAAGTTTTAGAGCGAGCTGTAGCTCATGGGCTCTGGGGTCAGCTTTTAGAAGAGAGAGTCCATGTCATGTTGAACTAACTGAGCTATACTAACCTCTTCCTCCTCCACATTGTCATCATTACAATAATGACCCCCTGCACTTTGAAGGATGTGTCCCCTGTCCCTACGGAAATCTGTAGAAGAGGTCTGCTTCAGGTAAAGTGGATTCTGCTGACTACTCCACTTGGCAATCTGGTTTACTTCCCTTCCCTTCTTGGGATTCATGGTGCAGAGCTTCCACAACAGCTATATCACTGAGCAAATCCAGGCCTCAACAGCTGGTCACTCTTTTTCTCAGCCTAAATTGCTCCATAGCAGAATGCTACTTCCTCATAGCCTGAAGCTGGAATCTGTCAGTTCCACTAGCACAGTTCTCATTTGGGGCTGACTGAGGGACGGTGCAACACTGCTTGTAGTTAGAGCAACGTGGGAGCCGATAACTGCTGGGTCTGACCTAAATACCTTTCACTTCCTCTTTGCATCTTTGCAATCGTGATCAGACAATGATTATTCCTTGCCTCACAGTAGGACCCAGAAGCTGTGGGGTCAGAAAGAGAGACACAGTACTTGGCAACTTCTGCTCCCTTTTGCCAAAGATGCAGGTTCACAGTCACTCAACCATAGCACTTGATCCCAAGACTGAGCTTGGCCACTGACCAAGAGCTGCTGCTCACACTGAAACTTCCTATGAGAAAACTGAAACAGGGTGCATTCGTCCAATAGAAGAACGCATGAGTCATGTAACAGAACAAGCACAGTACACACTACACTGAAATGAAATGCTTAGACCGTGATGCTGGCAAACCAGGTGCCAGCTCATGACAAGGTCCCCATGCCTCGTTGTGTGTTATTACTGTTAAGATAGACCTGAGAGCTATAAAATGTGTTTAGTCTTTAAACTTTATTGAATGCTTGTGGGTTACTTCATGCATTAATCTCACTTATAACATCTATATCCCATATTCATAGAATCATAGAAGATTAGGGTTGGAAGAGACCTCAGGAGGTCATCTATTCCAACCTCCTGCTCAAAGCAGGACCAACCCCAACTAAATCATCCCAGCCAGGGCTTTGTCAAGCTGCATCTTTAAAACCTCTAAAGATGGAGATTCCACCACCTCCCTAGGTAACCTATTCCAGTGCTTCATCACCCTCCTGGTGAAATAGTTTTTCCTAATATCCAACCTAGACCTCCCCCACTGCAACTTGAGACCATTACTCCTTTTTCTGTCATCTGCCACCATTGAGAACAGCCTAGCTCCATCCTCTTTGGAACTCCACTTCAGGTAGTTGAAGGCTGCTATCAGATCTCCCCTCATTCTTCTCTTTTGCAGACTAAATGAGCCCAGCTCCCTCAGCCTCTCCTCAAAAGTCATGTGCCCCAGCGCCCTAATAATTTTTGTTTTCCTCTGGGTTAGGATATAGATATTCAGGCCTGTCTGTAAAGGCCTATACACTAAGAATTTAGGTGTATTCTTATCACTTGGCTAGTTATAGAGGTATAAAAGAAAGAATCAAAATCACTGTCTGCCTGTGTAAGGTCCTTCTCTTACTGTGACAGTCTGAGGCCCTGTTCTTAGCTAAGGCCTTTGGCTAAGCAGCAGAGGCAGCCATAAGCTGGGAATCGACCGGTCACCTCCTCACATTCCAAACTAGTCACATTGAAATAAGGTGCTATTGGGCTGCAGGAATACAATCCTGTCCTGATAGTGCCTATCGCCTCCAGAGAAAGGGAAGTGCCTAGAAGATGTAAAAGGAAACTTAGTTTGATAGCATCCTGTCTGGCAAGAACTCACTTATCAGTAGATGTAGTTGTGAAATCCTCACTTCTGTATTGTTTTGTCATTATAGTTCCCACTTTGCTATTGATTGTCTGTATAATCTCTGTCTGGTTCTGTGATTGTTCCTGTCTGGTGTATAATTAATTTTGCTGGGTGTAAACTAATTAAAGTGGTGGGATATAATTTGTTACATAATCATGTTACAATATGTTAGGATTGGTTAGTTAAATCTCAGGAAAATGATTGGTTAAGGTATAACTAAGCAGAACTCAAGTTTTACTAAATAGTCTGCAGTCAATCAGGAAGTGGGTGGGTGTGAGATTGGGTGGTGTTGGGGAAATTGGAATCATGTTTTGCTAAGGGGGGAAATGGGAACAGGGACACAGGTGTAAAGCTCTGTGGTGTCAGAGCTAGGAAGGGGGACACTAAGGATGGACACTGGAAACATGCTTGCTGGAAGTTCACCCCAATAAACATCGAATTGTTTGCACCTTTGGACTTTGGGTATTGTTGCTCTCTGTTCATGTGAGAAGGACCAGGGAAGTAAGTGGGTGAAGGAATAAGCCCCCTAACACTCTGCTGAACTCTCTCCAATTTGTCCACATCCTTTCTCTAGTTGGGGGCCCAAAACCAGATGCAATACTCCAGATGTGGCCTCACCAGTGCCGAATAGAAGGGGAATAATGACTTCCCTTGATCTGCTGGATCCTACTAATGTTCCTACTAATGCAGCCCAATATGCCGTTAGCCTTCTTGACAACAAGGGCACACTGGTGACTTATATCCAGCTTCTCATCCACTGTAATCCTCGGGTCCTTTTCTGCAGAACTGCTGCTTAGCTAGTCAGTCCCCAGCCTGAAGCGGTGCATGGGATTCTTCCACCCTAAGTGCAGGACTCTGCACTTTTCCTTGTTGAACCTCATCAGATTTCTTTTGGCCCAATCTTCCAATTTGTCTAGGTCACTCTGGACCCTATCCCTACCCTCCAGTGTATCTACCTCTCCCCCCAGCTTAGTGTCATGCACAAACTTGCTGAGGGTGCAATCCAGTGCATCGTTCAGATAATTAATGAAGATGTGGAACAAAACCGGCCCCAGGACCAACTCCTGGGGCACTTTGCTTGATACTGGCTGCTAACTAGACATCGAGTCATTGATCAGTACCCATTGAGCCTGATAATCTAGCCAGATTTCTATCCACCTTATAGTCCATTCATCCAAACCATATTTCTTTAACCTGCTGGCAAGAATACTGTGGGAGACCGTATCAAAGGCTTTGCTAAAGTCAAGGTATATACGTCCACCGTTTTCCCCATATCCACAGAGCCAGTTATCTCATCATAAAGGCAATCAGGTTGGTCAGGCATGACTTACTCTTGGTGAATCCATGTTGACTGTTCTTCATCACCTTCCTCTCCTCCAAGTGCTTCAAAATGGATTCCTTGATGACTTGTTCCATGATTTATTGCAAGGTAATATCTGAACATTTGCACTGTAAATCTCTGTAACTGTGCAAATCACCAGACAGGAGAGAGACATTAACTAATGTGTAATGCTGGCCTCTAACAAAAGTTATGTCCTGCCTCACAAGGAGGTTTCCATTGACACCAGATGAACTATTGTGGGTAATCAAAGAGGACAAAAGACTTTGCTAATTGCTCGCCTTTCACAATGAAAAGGAGATGTGCAAGTGAATTCCTCACATCAGGTGAATTTGCAATTTGAAGCAGAAGGTGGAAGGGATAAAAACCCTTATAAGAAGAAAATGTATCTTTATGCTGCTTGGACTGTGAGGGACAAGGATTACTAAGTATAAGAAAAAGATCTCCAGTATTTAGCATGGGTTAGCCCTAAAGGTTGTATTGAGCTTGCTTATTATAGAAGCTTCTATTATTTTTTTAAACTTAAGATTGGAACTCATTTGTGTGTATATATGTTTACCTGCTTTAAGCTTGTAAATAAATTCTCACTTCCTTTTCCGGTATAATAAATCTTTATATAGTTTATTATGGGGTTGCCTATAAGCATTGTCTTTGAAGATCTAAGTGCAATTGACCTAGGATAAGTGACTGGCCCTTTGGGACTGTCCGTAATCTAAATATTGCTGTGATCCATAGTATAAGGGAGCATCTATCACAAAGGTAAGCTTACCTGGGTGGCAAGACTGTCAGAGTACCAAGCAGGCTGCACTATTTACACTTTATATCTGGTTGTTGAAATCTAAGTATAAAACTCACTACCAATTTGGGGTTTGCTCCCTGTTTCCTAACAGTTTGTTCTGAGGCTGCTACCCACATTGTTGAACCATTGAATGGCAGATTGACACCCATATCAAGTCAAAGTGAATGAGGAAGCTCAAATAACATTAAAAGATGAGAAAGTGGAAAACAAATGATGATCAGCACGAAATGAGACAAGGAAGTTGAAACAAAATAAGCAAGTGAAAACAAAATATTTCATTTTTATTTTTAATAATTTCAAAATTGACACATTCCTGAAAAACATTTGTTTCAATGAAATGGTATTTTCTGACAGAAAATTGTTGAATCAAAAATATGGCTAATAAAAACATAAGCAAATAAAAAACCCAGAATAGCAGAAAAGTTGAAAGAAAGGAGGTGATAATTCATGACTGAAAATCTGCATATATTTTCATATCTGGAAGTAGACTGCATAAACATTAAAATGGGAAAGGCACGGCGACACTATCTTCATTAGAATGAACAGACTCCACTAGCTCAACTGTAATATGGGAAAAAATATTTAGATCAATTTAAATAGAATTGGCTGCAATCAATATAGATCAAACAACAGCAATAAAAATGTTTCCTATTATATTTAGCAGGCCCAAACTGTGATTTCTACACAAACATTCCATTAAATGATACAATAATATGACAAGTACAGGCAGGCACAGAATTAATATTTTTATTCCAGAACAGGTGCAGAATATGAAAACTTTAAATGAGAAATGCAAAGCAAAACACAGGAGAAAACATAGATGACCATATCACAAGACTGAGAAAATTGGAAAGAACATGCAACTTTAGAGAGGTAGGTGCTGAACTAAACACCAAATTATAATTTCATGTACACGTGGACAACTAAGGAGAAAAGCCTTAAGATCTAAGATGAACTGAAGAGCTATTGATAATGGCTAGAGGACTTGAATAGTCAGAAATTGAGCCTAAAGAAATTGACTGCAACATGAGTGATTTACAAATGTGCAGCAAGAGAGAAAAAAGAAATTTTTTCAAAAGAAAAATTCACAGAACAACAACAACAACAAAAGCTGTTATTGATGTGGAGATGGATATCCTCACAAGGATAGATGTCCAGAGTTTGGGAAAACAATGACGTGTAGTAAAAATAAATCACTTTTCTACAGTAAGTTGAGACATTCAGTCATCTCCAGGCATGAGGCACAGAAGAGTCCAGCATGAGCAATACCAACAAAGAGAATTTTTACACCATATTAGAAATAGAAGGGAACATGAAGCACAGAGAATAAGACACCTGTCTGAAATGCAAGATGAAGCTATTGAACAAGACAGCAATAGTAAAACAGATTTTGTTCTCTTTATATACTATGCAAGTAGAATTGGTACCCAAAAAAACACTTTAGATTTAGCACAAACTAAAACTGATAACATAGTAGACTCAGGAGCATCAATAGCTATAAGAGATTACCCCAATTTCAAGAAAATAGCTAACAGAATCACATTAAGGCCTGCAGATATCAGATTTTATCCACATGGTGCAAAAAGTCTGCTAGATGAGAAAGTCTTATTGCAATCTATGACTTCAGGAAAAGATAAAAAAAAACACAAAAATTGATGTTGAAACGTTAGCTTAGGAATATAATAGTCTTTTTCGAGGAGTTGTTGAGCTGAAAGACAGTGCTGCACATAGATAAAACAGTCCAGTAGAACAAAAACAGAGGAGAATACAATTTAATAGGCAATCATAAGGAGAAAAGGAATTACTGTAGCACAAGAAGAAAAACAAGACATTAGTTAAAAAGAGGTATCAGGATTTGCTCATACTGGCTGTACCAAACACACATCACTGGTAAATTCAGGATATGTGTGACCAATGACAAAGATGTACAGCATTTGCATGGATTATATCCTATATAAGCTAAATGGAGCCAAATTTATTTTTAATATTTGATCTTAACAAAGGTTATTATCTGCTAAACCAAGGAGAGAATTCCAGATCAATAATTACCTGGGGGCCTGGGTCACTTGCAGATTTAAACTACAGTAAATGGTGGATTCTCAGTAACTTGAAGTCTTTAAAGCACAATTTGAGGACTTCAGTAACTCAGCCAAAAGTTATGGGTCTATTACAGGAGTGGGTGGGTGACGTTCTCTGGGCTGCAATGTGCAGGAGGTCAGACTAGATTATCACAATGGTCCCTTTTTGCCTTAAAGTCTATGAGTCTACACCCAGAGGGGATATGAAAAATTATCAGATAGAATTTCTAGATGAAATTCTATAAAATAACTATTAGTCTGGTAACACAATTTATAGCAAATGCATATAATTTCAACTGTTATATTCTGATATCTGAAAGGCAATATAAAAACAAAAGAGACTCGGCAAAAAGTATTGGAACGTTAAAAAAAATCAAAGCCTAAATCAACAAGGAAAAATGTGATTTTGTGGGGGGAAAATTGCATTCCTTGGACATACATTTTTCTGAATTAGTCCCAGCCCTATGAAAGTGCATGAAGTTAAAGCTGCAGAAAGGCCTTTTTCTGAGGTGCAGCCATTCTAGCCATGGCAAGTTACTGTGCTAGATTTATTGAGAACTATTCCAGCCAAAGTTCACCTTTGAGAAATTTGACTAAACAAGACAGTATTTCAGTGGACTAAAGAATGTGAGACAGCACTTCAGAATTCAGCTGAATGAACCTGCAACTGTGTCCTACCTTATTTTAACCCAGCAGCATAAACAATAATTATAGATCTCTACAAGCTGCTAGTTCAGAGGGGCTAGAGAAGCAGTTTTTACAATAGCAGAAAGAACAAAAATGTTTCATATGCAGGTTGCATTTTGACTAAGGAGGAGCAGAAATATTCACAAGCAGAGAAAAATGTACTGACTTGAATCTGAGGATACAAGCACTTTCAAATTTACATCACTAGAGCTCATTTTTGAGTACAGTTACGATTGCAGACTACCAAGCTTTGACTTCATCATTTGGAAATCAGAAAATAAAATAGCAAGCAAGAATAGAAAGGTAGGACCTGAGATTGCAAGATTATGATTCAGAGATAGTACTCAAACCTGACAAGGACAAGAACCAAGCAGATTGTTTGTCTAGACAATGACTACACAATGTGACATGCAAACTTTCCAGAGCAGTGGAATATTCCAGCAGTAGTATATATAATTAATAAGATAAATTAACAAATATAATTAAAGTTACAAAACATTATTTTTTATAAAGCCCTTCCAAACTGCTGCTTTTCCAGTGTCTCTTTTGATGGTTCTTAATCCTTTCCACTTCCCCTCTCTGCTGGTGTTTCACAGGATTCTTTTTGGCCCATCTTTTTTTTTCTAGACACCTTATCTCTGTTGACTTTATCTGCTTGCAAGGGCTTACTGATCATCTCTGCACCAATGACTCTCAAGTAAACTTTCCCACTCCTGACGAATCTCCTGTGCTTCAACTTGACATATCTGTCCCAAACATCTCATCTTGGATGACTCACCAACATCTCAATTTCATCATGACCAAAACCAGGCTCATAATCTTTCTTCCTAAACCTTGCCCCCTACTTTCATTTTCTAGAACAGTTCATAATACCACCATGCTTCCAGTCACCCAGAACCACAATGAAGTCACCTTTTGACTGACCCCTCTCCTTCTCCTCCCACAGCCAAGCCCCAGCCAAATCTTTTTGCTTCTTCCTCCACAACATTTTGAAAATCCACTCTTCTTTTCTGTCTCG
This sequence comes from Dermochelys coriacea, assembly GCF_009764565.3. NCBI lineage: Eukaryota > Metazoa > Chordata > Testudines > Dermochelyidae > Dermochelys > Dermochelys coriacea. The sequence goes on from NC_050068.2 coordinate 66,809,127, forward strand.
TTTACCCCTTTTGCTTGTAACATTCTTCTGAAATCTGTTCACTGAATCACCTAATTTGCATCATTCCCAAAACACCACTTCTACAGTATTTCCTATAAGATTGAGTCTGTTTACACTACGTTTATATACATGTACATTATGGGCCAGATCTTTAACTTGTATATTTTGTCATACCTCAGCTGTAGTCAGGGAAGCTATGACAATTTACACCAGCTGAGGATCTGACCCCATATCTATATCTAGCCCTGAGCACCTGCATAATTATATATCTGTAACTCACATTCTTCCTTGCTCCTTCCCCTCCCCGAAGAACATTATATCATCACTTGTCTCATATCTGTTATTTAGAAAGGCCCTGCCTTTTCTTTGAAGCTCCTAGCATACTTGTAGATACTATAGAATAAAAATGATCTATTTATTATTATTACATTTTATATTATTAATGTTAAGTTGTTATTTGCAGAATAACAAATTTGCAGAATGGAAGGAAAGAAGGAAATAATATTACCTACATATGGGGGGAGGTGTTTTGGGGTTTTGAATGCTCAAGTTATCTAAGCTAATTTAGACAAAGAAATAGTGGAATTTGTGAAGCTGTGTCCATTATGCCTACAGATTGAATCACAAATAAGAGCACACCCTTTCATATATCAACATTTTTAATTGCCAAGTAGGATGAATATACCAGAAACTTTTATGGGCCACTACAGAGTGTTCAGTACTTGCTAGAAATTATTCATTGTGCATTACAGATTAAATGGCTTAAAGACTGGCTAACTGATAGGACTCAAAATGTAATTGTAGGGAATGTAGGGATTCGTAAGGATGACAGGGACTCATCATTGAACTGATTGTTTCTACTGGGATCCTGCAAGGATTGGTTCTTGGCCCTACATTATTTAACATTTTTTATCAATGACCTAGAAGAAAATAAAAATCATCACTGATAAAGTTTGCAGATGGTACAAATATTGAGGGAGCAACAAATAATGAAAAGGGCAGGTCGCTGTCAGAGAGCAATCTAGATCACTTTGTAAGCTGGGTGCAAGCAAACAATATGCATTTTATTATGACTAAATATAAATGTATGTATTTAGGAACAAGGAATGTAGGCCATACTTAAAATATAGGGGACTCTCTCCTGGGAAGCAGTAGCGATAAAAAAGATTTGGGAGTCATGGTGGATAATTAGCTGACCATAAGCTCTCAGTGCAATGCCATGGCCAAAATGGCTAATGCTGTCCTTGGATGTATAAACAGATGAATCATAAATGGGAGTAGAGAGATTACTTTACTGATATATGGGGCACTGGTGTGATCGCTTCTGGCATATTATGTCCAGTTCTGGTGTCCACAGTTCAAGAAGGATGTTGCTAAATGGGAGACGGTTCAGAGCAGAGCCACAAGAATGTTTAAAGGATTAGACAACATGCCTTATAGTGATAGATTCCAGGAACTCACTCTATTTAGCTTACCCAAGAGGAAGTTAAGAGGTGACTTGATTACAATCTATAACAGTGGTTCCCAAATTCGGAGGTTTGGCTGATCGCGGCTCCCAGTGGCTGCGGTTCACCAGTCCAGGCCAATGAGAACTGCTGGAAGCAGCCCAGGGCGAGGGACATAGTGGCCGCCACTCCCAGCTGCTCCCATTGGCCTGGAGCAGCGAACCACGGCCACTGGGAGCCGCGACTGGCTGAACCTGCAGGCGCGGCAGGTAAACAAACCGGCCTGGCCCGCCAGGGGCTTTTCCTGCACAAGTGGTGGAACAAGTTTGGGAACCACTGCTCTAGTCATTATTTGTGGGCAAGTTCTATGGTATGTGTTATACAGGACATCAGACTAGATGATAACCATGATCCCTTCTGGCCTTGGAACCTATGAATCTATGAATTATTTACTCAGATCTAATCTCTAATCATGGAACAGAAGAACATAAGGATGGCCATACTGGATCAGAACAATGGACCCTCTGGCCCAGTATTCTGTCTTCTGATGGAGGACAGTGCCAGATGGTTTAGATCAGTAGTGGGCAACCTGCGGCCTCTGGGCAACATGCTGCCCATCAGGTATCCCTGTTGGGCCGCCAGACAGTTTGTTTACATTTGCATGGCCGCTGACAGCTCCCAGTGGCCAAGGTTCACTGTTCCTGACCAATAGGAGCTGCAGGAAGTGGTGCAGGCTGCAGGGACCTATTCTCCATGAACGTATCTAATTCTTTTCTGAACCCAGTTATAATTTTGGCCTTCACAATATCCCCAGGCAATGAGTTCCACAAGTTGACTGTGCTTGTGTAAAGACTGTGCTTGTGTTCCTTATGTTTGTTTTAAACGTTCTGCCTATTAATTTCATTTGGCGACCATTGGTTCTTCCATTATGTGAAGGTATAAATAACCCTTCTGTATTCACTTTCTCCACACCATTCATGATTTTATATACATTTATCATATCTCCCCTCAGTCACCTCTTTTCCAAACTCAACAGTCCCAGTGTTTTTAATTGGTCCTAATATGGAAGCTATTCCATACCCCTAATCATTTTTGTTGCCTTTTTTCTGTACTTTCTCTTATTCTGATATATCTTTTTTGATATGAGGTGACCAGAATGTATGCAGTATTGAAGATGTGGGTGTACCGTAGATTTCTACAGTGGCATTATGATATTTTCTGTCTTATTATCTATCCGTTTCCTAATGGTTCCTAACATTCTGTTAGTTTTTTTTTGACTGCTGCTGTATATTAAGCAGATATTTTCAGAGAACTATCCTTGATGACTCCAAGATCTCTTTCTTGAGTCTAATTTAGACCCCATCATTTTGGAACAAAACAGACATCCTTATTTCTCTTTGACAGCAAACAATAAAATGTTCTTCATTATAACTTGTATGAACTCTCTATTGATATTTTTAATGTGCTAAACCACAACTTAAAAAAAAAGAGCTACATTTTTCTTAACTCTCATCTTATATATCTTGTCTCATTTGCCTAATATTTTGGAAGGTGAAAAACATCACTTTTGGTTATATCACATATATGATATTTCATGAGGATTGATTTAATTTTGGTGACATTAGAGAGAAAACATACATCAAAATCTATTTTATATGGGAATGCTAACCTCAACCTTAATAGCTACATGGAGAGATTAGAATCTCCACTATTATCTGGAAAATACCCATATTTGGAGGTAAACAGAAATTAAATAGCACTAAATGGTATAATTATCCATTTTAATCTTTACAAATAACTAAAATCTTCTCTTCCTCCTAAAACAGATCAAATTAATAATAATAGCTGTTTTGGATACAACCCTATCAGTATGTGTATGATGCCCCATTACTGTAAATGGGATCTGGCTTTCTGCCAGATTCTGATGTGATCGCTGCCTGCTTCAAGTACCAGCAGATACTGAATCATAGTCAATCTAAATATGTACAATCTATCACCATTGTGGCAGTATATATAGTATTAGAGTGAGGCGCTGCACTTGAATTAACTCTAGCATGTGATGCAATGTATCACCTAGAGACTAAATCCACAAAAGGGATTTTAGACACCTAACTGCTGCTTTGGATATCTAAATCCAAAATTTAGATCCTCAAAACTCCCACTCAGTTGCCTCCTAATCTTGTAGGTGTCTAAATTTTCTAGGCATCTAAGGGCAACTCTATACTACAAAATTAAGTCGATCTAAGTTACATTGATTTATAGCTGCTGCAGTAATTAACTGCATTTGCATGTCAACACTAGGAGCTCTTGCACTGATTTAACTGTCAGTGTGGGGCATTGTGGGACAGCTTCTGAAAGGCAGTAATAGTCAATATAAGCAATGCAGTATTTACCTTTGACACTACATCGACTTATGCACTACGCCTCTTAAGAGGTGGAGTTATTAAATCGATATAATAGGTGAGCTACATCGGTGGGAGATGCATTTTAGTGTAGACACTTACAGAGTTAAGTCGATGTAAGCTGCTTTACATTGACATAACTCTGTAGTGTAAACCAGGGCTAAGTACCCACCAATAAAGTCCCTTAGGCCCCTAAAAATCTGTCATGCACAGAGCCACAATGCCTACCCCCAAACGGGCTCCTCAGAATAGATGTCCCCCTACCCTATCTCATCTGTGGGACCTGATCCAGTGGGTGTGCTCAAAGACCACCTAATATTGTGGGCTTGACAGGAGGAGGTGCCACTCCTTTATAACCTTTAGCCCAGTTTTGAAGACATTCCACTTTGTATAACCAAATAGTAATTGGACCAGAAAAAACAGGAGAATGACTTCATAGCCCAGTGATTAGGGTACTCACCTGAGATGGGGTGGGGGGAGAACCCAAGTTCAAGACCCTGCTCCCATGACTATTTCATTATTTATATACAGTAGAATAGTTTCAACAGGAGAGATTGAAAAAGCCCCTTCCAGACTATCCGTTTGGTTAGGGTACTCTCTAGAGACATGGGTTCAAATCCTTATTCCACATCAAACAGAGGGAGGAACTGATTCTGGGTCACCCACAGCCCAGGTGAGTGTTCTAACCACTGGATTATCGGGATTGAGATGGGGTAGGGGGATGGGGGAAGATAGCACCCAGTTCAAGGAGAGGGGTCACAAGCAATGATAGATGCTTCCCTTTGTCCAAACTTAGGCATCTAACTCCCCTTGGGGGTGGGACTTAGGTGACACCCCTCCCCTTGACATTTCCTACTGGCTAATTTAGCTATATCCCTATTCAGTGTGCTGGCTTTTGTGAATTCCTTTCTGAGCTGCCTAACTCTCCCCATGCATTGTACTGGGAGCCTGAGCACCTAACTCAGGGCTATGGATTCCACAAGACACACAGCTGCTGCCCATGTGGCATCCTCAGGGCCATACAGGAAGTATATATTATTCCTGGGGGGATTCTGTGCTACTGCACAATGCAGAATTTTGCAGAAATTAATGTTTTATGCATAGAATTTCCTTTCCCTCACAGAAATGGGCTGCAGTGCTGCTGGCTGCCACTGGGGGATGCGGAACATGGCAGAGCCAAGCTTTTTGGCCTGAGGGCCACATCGAGGTGCAAAACTGTATGGAGGGCCAGATAGGGAAGGCTGTGCATCCCCAAACGGCCTGGCCCCCACTCCCTATTTGACCCGTCCAGCTCTAACTGCCCTCCTCAGAACTTCTTACCCATCTAACACCCCCCCACACTTGTCCCCTGACTGCCCCCTCCTGGGACACCCGCCCCTAACCACCCACTGGGACCCTCACCTCCTATCTAATCCCCCCTGTTCCTCATCCCCTGCCCCCCAAACCTCTGCGCTATCCAACCGCCCTCTGTTCCCTGTCCCCTGACTGTCCCCGGGACCTCCTGCCCCTTATCCAACCCCCCCACACACACACTCCCGTAACTTGCCAGAGAGCATGTCTGACAGCCGCGCCGCCCTGGCTCTGGAGCCAGACACGCTGCCGTGCTGCCCTGCATGAGCGCACAACCCCGCTGCCCAGAGCACTGGCGACATGGCTGCAGGGAAGGGGGGATGGTGGGGGAGGGGCTGGGAGCAAGCCTCCCAGGCCAGGAGCTCAGGGGCCAGGCAGGACGGTCCCGTGGGCCGGATGTGGCCCGCGGGCCGTAGTTTGCCCACTTCTGTTTTAGAGTTTGCCAGTAGGGTCTACACAGGGCATTTACAGTGCAGCACATGCTATATCTTCACTGTACTGCTGCAGCTGAGCTGCTGTGAGGTATCCTGTGTAGCCGCTCTATGCTGGCAGGAGAGAGCTCTCCTATCAGCATCATTAAACCATCCCCAGTGACTAGCGGTAGCTATGTTGGCAGGAAATACTCTCCCACCTACATAGCGCTGTCCACATGGGCACTTTTGTCAGTGAAATTTATGTCAGTCACGGGGTGTGTTTTCATACCCCTGACCAACAAAAGTGTTAGCGTAAACAAAGCCTTACTGTGCTTTACAACTCACACCCTTCAGGTAGACAAACCTTAAGGAGCTTAAGTAACATTTGAAAATGGGAATTAGAGTCCTAATTCACTTTGGTCATTTTGAATATATTACCTGAAGTCTTTTTTACTTTAAACTTAAAGTAGGCTGGGAGCTGGAGGAGAAGAGAACTTTGAAGAGTGCTGTATTCTGGACATATGTTTGACTTCAGAGATCTGTGATTAGGGAAAATGCTTTGAAGAGGGCTGTGCTTTGAGAAAGCTGTGAGGTCTGTGCTTGTGGGAGAAAGCTTTCATTGGTTCTGCTTTCTCAGAGTGCTCTTTATTTTTCTTGATTTTATTTTATAAGGGAAATTTTGTGGTTGGCTTTTCTTTCTGCTTGAGTGTTTTTTAGCTCATTCTCATTTAGATGGGCTTCTTCGCCTGAATTTGCCATTGGAAAATCTGAGAGGACAAATTTAAGATGGTGCCAACAACAGGTGGGCATGTATGATGGAGTATAAGTTATTAGTACCAACAAACAGCCCTTTGCACTGTTCTTGACCTGCAAGAACCATGTAGCTCAGGATGCAATGAAACCTTCAACTGCAATTTGTGATGCTACTGGAATGTGAATGATGAGGGCACATTTTGTGGTCAGTTACCATAGTTATAAATTTTTCAGTCTGCATGGGTTAAAAACAGATTTTAGTGCATGAAAGAAGAATGTGGTTTTAAATATATGTGTGGGAAAATTAGTGATTACTTCAATAGCAAGCAAATTTGTACAAAAATTTAATCCACAGTATACTGCTTTTGGAAATTTCTAGATAGGATATCAGAGTATTAATTACTTACTGTTTACTGAACTTTTTGGGGAGTTTTTGTTATGACCTTGTGCCACAATCTGGCCCAGTCCTCCTTTCTGGATGACACCAGTCTGTCATTATTGGATCCACTGACTCTTCTATGCTTCTAAACCTTCTGCGTTTGTGTAGTGATTCATCACTGTTCCTATCTCTGGATCTGTCAGGTGCACTTTCAGGTCCAGACCCTTCTTGGGTAGAAAGACACTGCAGTCCAGCTGACTAGACCCTGGAACCAGTTCCTGAGCCCCCAGTTATTTAGTCAAGTTCCACCCAGCCCACAAACAGAGTGTACTCCTGGGGGAGCTCGGGTTTCCTACCCACAACCTGCAGAGACAAAGTGGGAGTAAAGCAAGAAAATACAGGCTTAGCAAAGGAATTTCTTATCCACAAACTCTTTTCTCTTAAAAAAGCACAAGAGTTACTGATCTGTGGAAAACAACACACTTTCCTCTGGTGTTGATGTCCCCTGGGTTTGGTCTAAATCAGGGGTCTCAAACTCAAATGACCATGAGAGCCACATGAGGACTAGTACATTGGCCCGAGGGCCACACCACTGATCACCCCCCACCATCACTGCCCCGGCCCTGCCCCAACTCCATCCCTTCCATGAGGCCCCACCCCTGCCCACCCCTTCCCTGCCCCCATTCCAACCCCTTCCCTGAAATCCCCACACCAACTCCACCTTCTCTCTGCCCCCAGGGGGTGCTGGAGGGGTGCAGGGTACAGCGGGGGGTTGGGTTGCAGGAGGAGTGCGGGGTGCATCGGGGGCTCAGGGCAGGGGTCAGGGTGCAGGAGGGGTGCGGCACAGGGCTTAAGGCAGGGGGTCAGGTGCAGGAAGGGTTCGGGGGGTGAGAGTCTGTTTTTGAAGTTTTTTTGTTGAAGAATTGCCATTTTTAGTTCTGTAATCGAGTGACCAAAGAGATTGAAGTGTTCTCTGACTGGTTTTTGAATGTTATAATTCTTGACGTCTGATTTGTGTCCATTTATTCTTTTATGTAGAGCCTGTCCAATTTGGCCAATGCACATGGCAGATAGCATATATCACATTGGTAGATGTGCAGATGAACGAGCCTCTGATAGTGTGGCTGAGGTGATTAGGCCCTGTGATGGTGTCCCCTGAAAATAAACCTGGAAATCCTGGACTCTCCATCATCTCAAGCATTGACACCCTGACAGCAGGATTGTCTGGCTATGTAGACTCCCTCCTCAGGCCCTACGCTATCAGCACTCCCAGCTATCTTCGAGACACCACTGACTTCCTGAGAAAACTACAATCCATCAGTGATCTTCCTGAAAACAACATCCTAGCCACTATGGATGTAGAAGCCCTCTACACCAACATTCCACACAAAGATGGACTGCAAGCCGTCAGGAACAGTATCCACGGTAATGTCAGTGCAAACCTGGTGGCTGAACTTCATTACTTTGTCCTCACCCATAACTATTTCACATTTGGGGACAATGTATACTTTCAAATCAGTGGCACTGCGATGGGTACCCGCATGGCCCCACAGTATGCCAACATTTTTATGGCTGACTTAGAACAACGCTTCCTCAGCTCTTGTCCCCTAATGCCCCTACTCTGCTTACGCTACATTGATGACATCTTCATCATCTGGACCCATGGAAAAGAAGCCCTTGAGGAATTCTACCATGATTTCAACAATTTCCATCCCACCATCAACCTCAGCCTGGACCAGTCCACACAAGAGATCCACTTCCTGAACACTACGGTGCTAATAAGCGATGGTCACATAAACACCACCCTATACCAGAAACCTACTGACTGCTATGCTTACCTACATGCCTCCAGCTTTCATCCAGACCACACCACACAATCCATTGTCTACAGCCAAGCTCTACGATACAACTGCATTTGTTCCAACCCCTCAGACAGAGACAAATACCTACAAGATCTCTATCAAGCATTTTTACAACTACATTATCCGCCTGCTGAAGTGAAGAAACAGATTGACAGAGCCAGAAGAGTACCCAGAAGTCACCTACTAAAGGACAGGCCCAACAAAGAATATAACAGAACGCCACTAACCATCACCTTCAGCCCCCAACTAAAACCTCTCCAACACATCATCAAGGATCTACAACCTATCCTGAAGGACGACCCATCACTCTCACAAATCTTGGGAGACAGGCCAGTCCTTGCTTACAGACAACCCCCCAACCTGAAGCAAATACTCACCAGCAACCACACACCACATAACAAAAACACTAACCCAGGAACCTATCCTTGCAACAAAGCCCGTTGCCAACTCTGTCCACATATCTATTCAGGGGATACCATCATTGGGCCTAATCACATCAGCCACACTATCAGAGGCTCGTTCACCTGCGCATCTACCAATGTGATATATGCCATCATGTGCCAGCAATGCCCCTCTACTATGTACATTGATCAAACTGGACAGTCTCTACGTAAAAGAATAAATGGACACAAATCAGACGTCAAGAATTATAACATTCAAAAACCAGTTGGAGAACACTTCAATCTCTTTGGTCACTCGATTACAGACCTAAAAGTGGCAATTCTTCAACAAAAAAACTTCAAGAACAGACTCCAACGAGAGACTACTGAATTGGAATTAATTTGCAAACTGGATACAATTAACTTAGGCTTGAATAGAGACTGGGAGTGGATGTGTCATTACACAAAGTAAAACTATTTCCCCATGTTTATTCTCCCCCCCTTACTGTTCCTCACACGTCTTGTCAACTGCTGGAAATGGCTCACCTAGATTATCACTACAAAAGGTCCCCTCGCCCTGCTCTCCTGCTGGTAATAGCTCACCTTACCTGATCACTCTTGTTACAGTGTGTATAGTAACACCCATTGTTTCATGTTCTCTGTGTATATAAAATCTCCCCACTGTATTTTCCACTGAATGCATCTGATGAAGTAAGCTGTAGCTCACAAAAGCTTATGTTCAAATAAATTTGTTAGTCTCTAAGGTGCCACAAGTACTCCTGTTCTTTTTGCGGATACAGACTAACACGGTTGCTACTCTGAAACCTGCTTTAAAACTGACTCTGCTTCCTGTTTCCCCATGTGCTTCAAGCTGGCAGGGAGATTAAGTCTCCAGTTCCCTCCCCCGCATATCCTCTATGCAGATAATTGTTCAAGGTTAATAACCCTTATCAAGGTTCCTTCCCCATTTTGAACTCTAGGGTACAGATGTGGGGACCTGCATGAAAAACCCCCTAAGCTTATTTTTACCAGCTCAGGTTAAAACTTCCCCAAGGTACAAACTATTTTACCTTTTGCCCCTGGACTTTATTGCTGCCACCACCAAGCATCTAACAAATATATAACAGGGAAACATAGAGAATCCCTCTAGGCAAAACCTTAAGTTACAAAAAGACACAAAACCAGGAATATACATTCCATTCAGCACAATTTATTTTATCAGCCATTTAAACAAAACAGAATCTAACACATATCTAACTAGATTGCTTATTAACCCTTTACAGGAGTTCTGACCTGCATTCCTGCTCTGGTCCCAGCAAAAGAAACACACAGACAGAGAGAACCCTTTGTTTCTCCCCCACCTCCAGCTTTGAAAGTATCTTGTCTCCTCGTTTGTCATTTTGGTCAGGTGCCAGCGAGGTTATCTTTAGCTTCTTAACCCTTTACAGGTGAAATGTTTTTTTTTCTTCTGGCCAGGAGGGATTTAAAGGTGGTTAGCCTTCCGTTTATATTTATGACAAGTGCCAAAGGTGAAATCTCTACAAGTTGTATGGAAACTTTTTAAAGACACCATTATAGAGGCTCAGCTTAAATGTATACCTCAAATTTAAAAACACAGTAAGTGCCACCGGGGCTAAACAACAAAGTAAAAGAAGTAGTGAGAAGCAAAAAGGTATCTTTTAAAAAATGGAAGTTAAATCCTGGTGAGGAAAATAGAAATGAGCATAAACTCTGGCAAGTGAAGTGTCAAAATATAATTAGGAAGTCCAAAAAAGAATTTGAAGAATAGCTAGCCAAAGACTCAAAAATTAATAGCACATTTTCTTTTAAGTACATCAGAAGTAAGAAGCTTGCTAAACAACCAATGAGGCCGCTAGATGATCAAGATGCTAAAGGAGCACTCAAGGAAGATAAGGCCATTGCAGAGAAACCTAAATGAATTATTTCCATCTGTCTTTATTGCTGAGGATGTGAGGAAGATTCCCAAACCCAAGCCATTCTTTTTAGGTGAAAAATCGGAGGAACTGTCCTAGATTGAGGTGTCATTAGAGGAGGTTTTGGAACAAATTGATAAATTAAACAGAAATAAGTCACCAGGACCAGATGATATTCACCCAAGAGTTCTAAAGGAACTCAAATGTAAAATTGCAGAACTATTAACTGTGGTTTGTAATCATTTAAATCAGCTTCTGTACCAAATGACTGGAGGATAGTTAATGTGATGCCATTTGTTAAAAAGGGCTCCAGAGGTGATCCTGGCAATTACAGGCCGATAAGCCTGACTTCAGTACCAGGCAAACTGGTTGAAACTATAGTGAAGAACAGAATTGTCAGACACATAGATGAACATAATCTGTTGGGGAAGAATCAACATGGTTTTTGTAAAGGGAAATTATGCCTCCCCAAGCAACTAGAATTCTTTGAGGGGGTCAACAGGCATGTGGACAAGGGGGATCCAATGGATATAGTGTACTTAGATTTTCAGAAAGCCTTTGACAAGGTCCCTCACCAAAGGCTCTTAAGCAAAGTAAGCTATCATGGTAAAAGAGGGAAGGTCATCTGATGGATTGGTAACTGATTAAAAGATAGGAAACAAAGGGTAGGAATAAATGGTCAGTTTCAGAGTGGCGAAAGGTAAATACTGGTGTCCCCCAGAGGTCTGTACTGGGACCAATTCTATTCAACATATTCATAAATGATCTGGGAAAAGGGATAAACAGTGAGGTTGAAAAATTTGCAGATGATACAAAACTACTCAAAATAGTTAAGTCCAAAACAGACTGTGAAGAGCTGCAATGGGATCTCACAAAACTGGGTGACTGGCAGATGAAATTCAATATAGATAAATGCAAAGTAATGCACATTGGACAACATTAGCCAAACTATACATACAAAATGATGGGGTCTAATTTAGCTGTTATCACTCAAGAAAGAGATCTTAAAATCATTGTAGATAGTTCTCTGAAAACATCCACTCTGTGCACATCAGTAGTCAAAAAAGCTAACAGAATGTTGGGATTCATTAAGAAGGGGATAGATAATATGACAGAAAATATCATATTGCCTCTATATAAATCTATGGTACGTCCATATCTTGAATACTGCATACAGATGTGGTCGCCCCATCTCAAAAAGATATATTTGAATTGGAAAAGGTTCAGAAAGGGCAACAAAAATTATTAGGAGTATGGAACGATTTCCATATGAGGGAAGAGAGCCTGAGAGCCTGAGAGACAAGCTCTTGTATCAGAAGCCTGGTATGAGGACCTGCTCATGGAATCTGCCAAGAACAGGGCTCATATTGCAGAAATACAAATTCCTAAGAAGTGCTAGTCACAGAGTACTCACTCAAACACATCCAAATACCAAGTGATACCAGAACATCCCAACATCAAGAATGGTACAAAAACATTCCCCAAGGAACAGTAATACACTGACCCCTCCCAAAAAAAAGGGTCAGGATGACTGTATGTAATAGAGATGTTTTGAATGAACCAACATGTACAAAGTGATGGGTGATAACTAGCCACATCAGGAGGCAGTAACTAACTATGTCAGAGGGGCAGTACTAACTTGTTTGTGTTGGGGTATAAAGATGTATCTCAGAGGGAGTATCTTTGTCTGGCATAGGGAGGAACGGAAAGTCCTGCCATTCACTGAGCTGGCCCATTGTTATGGGCATACATGTATTAGTGGTCCGGTAGAGTCTGCGGGATACTAGTAAAGTGCTTCGTCGACAGTAAACCTGGCTGGGTGCCTTCATTCCTTAATGGATCTTGTGGTCATTAAGGTCTTGAGTTCACTTGCAGGGCTGGAGTGGCACACAGAGGGAACACACACAGACAAACATCTATCAACATATAACCACAACTGGGACTTTTCAGCTTGGAAAAGAGATGACTAAGGAGAAAGTAAAGAAGGAAGTGTTATTTACTCCTTCTCATAACATAAAAACTAGGGTTCACCAATTAAATTAATAGGCAACAGGTTTAACACAAACAAAAGGAAGAATTTCTTCACACAACACACTGTTAACCTGTGGAATTCTTTGCCAGAGGATGTTATGAAGGCCAAAACTATAACGGGTTAAAAAAAGAACTAGATAAATTCATGGAAGATAGGTCCCTCAATGGCTATTAGCCAGGATGGGCAGGAATGGTGTCCTTAGCCTCTGTTTGCCAGAACCTGGGAATGGCGATCGGGGATTGGATCACTTGATGATTGCCTGTTCTATTCATTCTCTCTGGGACACTTGGCATTGGCCACCATCGGAAGACAGGGTATTGGCTAGATGGACCTTTGGTCTGACCCAGTATGGCCGTTCTTATGTTTATGTTCTTAAGGTGAAGTGGCCTGTTAACACCCCTGTAGTCATAGGACAAAAAGGGGGGGCGAGTTAGTGGGTTACAAATTGTTGTAATAAGCAATAAATCCAGTGTCTTTGTTAAGACACTGATTTTTAGTGTCTATCAAAATTACAAATTTAGTCTTCCAGGCTCAGCTTTTGAAAGTGCTGTGCCAGTTTCCTTTGAGGATGAGGACTGATAGGTCAGATATAGGGTGACTGCTTTGTGATCAGGTGATGTCGTGTTTTTGTCTTTTATCATTTTCCTGTGTGAGTTCATTTAAGAGCATAGTGATTGCCTGGTTTCACCCACATAGTGTTATTGAGGCATTTAGTGCACTGAATGAAGTACACCCTATGTTGTGATAGGCATGTCTTAGGACAGCCTCGGTGGAGATTTCCCAAAAGTGGGGGGAGGCAGGGGCCATGGCTCCCACCCCCTATGTGCCCTTCCTCTGCCCCCACTCCTTCCACCCAAGACCCTGCCCCCCCCAGCCAAGTCAGAAGCCGGAGTGGGCCAGGAGCCACGGACCCTCCATCTGTCCAGTGTGGGGGGCCGAAAGCAGCCCCCAGCATATGTTTCCGCCCTGTGGGCCCCCCGCCCAGGGCAGGTGGAGGGTTCCGGATCCTCACAGCTGCCCGGGTGGCTCTTACCCTGATCCGGCTCTGGCTGGGGGACAAGTGGAAGGGCCTTGGAGCCACAGCCTGGCCATGGTAAGAGCCGCACGTCCAGGCAGCTGTGAGGAGCCACCGACCCACCACCTTCCCTGTGAAGGGGGCTTCGGTGTATGTGGGGGGGTACATGGGCCAGGGGCTGCTCTTGGCCATCCCCCCAGGCAGGTGGAGTGTCTGCAGCGTGGCGTTCCTTGCTACCCAGGCTCCCTTGCCGGGCTCTAGCTGCCAGCCTGGCTGTGGTGTGGGGCTGGGGCCTTGGAGGGAAGAGGAGGGGGCTGGGCGTCACTCATGGCAAAAAGTGGATGGGCTAGGCCAGTCCACTTTCAAAAATTGGGAGGGCCATTGTCTCCTGGTCCCCACTATTCAAGCAGTGATAGGGTAGGACCCATGGATCTTGAAAGGTGTGTGGTGGGAGGTGTTGATCATTGCAGCAGATATGTCTGCAGGTTTTGCATCTGTTGCTCAGACAGGATCTGGTGCCGCTTTGAGTTGGTGGTTCCTGGTCTGTGCAGCTTGCTGCAGATGATGAGCTTGAAGGAGTTGGGGGGTTGTTTGAGGCCATAAGTGGGGGTTCAGGAAAGATTTATTTCAGGATGGGTTCCCCATTAAGTACGGGTTGTAATTGTCTGATGATACCCCATATGGATTCCAGTGTGAGATAGTTACAAAAAATTTACAAGTCTGATGTATTCTTCCTGGATCTTGATGTGCTGCTGTGACGCTGCTGGTGTGGTACTCACCCAGGATGTGTTTGGACTCTGACAGAATCTGTTCTCCACCCTCAGTTCTGGCCTTCTGTCAGGCCACATCTCCCTCTGGGTCTGGCACTTAATGCCTAGGCAACAGATTTTGGGAAAGTGGTCGTGTCTCCTTAAAGCAGTGCAAACAACACTGCTGCAAGAGATGCACCCCACTACTATTGGTCCAATGCTTCTGCAGCTCTGGCTCTGGCTCACTGACTGCAGGCTGCTGCTCTGACCCCTCTGGTTCTGGCCTCCTGCTCTTTCCCCACCTCAGCTCTAGGAAACTGCACTCTCCCAGGCTCTATTTTATTCTGCCCTGGCTGCTCCAGTTCACATGAGGACAAGCCTTGGGCAGTCAGAATTCAGTCCATAGTGTAATATTCTAGCTAGTCTGTGTATTATTGCCCCCTTCTAGATAGTGAAGTGCTAGGAGGAATTTAAATAGTACTATTAAATATTCATAACACCCAGGTAAGATAGATTAGCTTCACAGTGACTTAGCATTTTCCAGATGAGAGAAGTGAGGCACAGAGGTAAAGTAACTAGCCCAAGGATTATGACTGAGGCAGGATTGGAATGTAGAAACTCTTTACTCATAATCCTGCACTCAGACCACATTTCTCTCAGTGAAACATAAGACTTATTCAGATGTATGTGATTCTGATGCCCCCTCATGGATACCATGCAAGGAATATAAACTCTCCTGTGGTGGAAAAAATAATAAGATAAAATAAAAGGGAAAAAGTATAAATACAGTAGATGTTAAACTACCAAGATGTGCACATAAGGCTGTGTGGTTACTTGCACTACTTATTACTGTAACCTTCATCCTCCCATTACTCTACTTCCCCTATATTGTTTATTGCTTTCACTTGTGTCATATCATATTTAGATTGCAAGCTCTCCTTGGCAAAGACCGTGCTTTTATGAAATGTCTAGCATATTTTTGGATGCTGTGAAATAATTAATCATAATAAATGTTAGAGGCTGGCTTTTTAAACCAGAAAGTCCTGAGTTCTATTTCCTATGCCATTTGGCTAGAATTTAACTGGGAGCTTCAGCATTTGCTATCTGAAGCCAATGATTCAGCTAATATAGGGCACAGGTATGAAGAATCTAGTTTTATACACCAATTACTATCAATTTTATTTGAGCTTGGAGATACTAACATCTAATTTTCACCTTGTTTTTGAGATGAAACTACTGGTTACATTGTTTAAATGAGTCTGATTTTTGCATGCTATAAATACACACCAAAATTCAATATTGAATGTAGCACTTACAAGGATTTAAATCAAAGTGCCAATGATCTGAATTACACCATCTGTGGTGACAAAAAGGAAAAACATACAAGAACCTTGATATGCATTTGCAGATCTGTTGATTTCATGGTATGTGTACTATTAGACTCAAGTGACTTGACGAAATATAAATCCAAGAACACAGATTAAATAGTGGGTGGTTTAGCAGGTTACAAATTGACACCACAGGTTTTTTGTCACTACTTATATTGAACACGGCATACCTTTTTGTGAGTTTATTCATTTCTATAGTATAATGAATTTGTAGAATCGCAATTTACACATTGCATCTTTTTCAAATAGTTAAGCTAAAAATGATTCAGTATATTCCTGTGTTAGAGTCCAACAAACATGGAGATTAAAATGAGCCTTCACTTGTGAAGCAGATAGTGGGACAGAACTCAGGCCAAAATGCTCAGACCTAGGTGCTTAAAGGCCCCTGGATACATAGTTAGGCAACTAAATAAGTGGTCTAATTTTCAGACTTTCCAAGTATTTGCGTCTCTCATTGATTATTTTTTCCCCGAAAAAAGAAGCTGTTGTTGCATCAGAGCTAATGTCAGTTTTGCTCCATCACTAGGTGATGCATCATGTCCTCTTCACATTCATTGGCCCCGGGTGTCCTAATATGAAGAGACAATAGCCACGTCCTCAAAATAAAAGTTGGGTAAAAGACTGAAAAATGGCTGCCAATTTCTAGATCAGGTTTTAAATCCTGCATATGAAAAAATAGTTCTACATTCAGTTCTTTTAATATGCTTCATACTATACAACATATTTTTGTATGCAGTGGTGTTGTAGCTGTCCCAGGATATTAGAGAGACAAGGTGTATGAAGTAATATCTTTTATTGGACCAGCTTCTGTTGGTGAGAGAGACACTGGATTTATAGTATATTACAACAATCTGTAATCCATTAACAACCCTATCTTCCACAGTTTCTTTCTCTCCCATCTCCTTCATTCCTCCTTATGACTGGGGGGGGGGTGTTAATAGCCCACTTTACCTTGAATGGTCCCTTGAAATATGTGTTTCCGACTTTTGCTAAACAATCTGTTCAAACCTTGTATTTAGCAATGATACTTTGAGTTAGGCTATATCTACACTACTGCCTATGTCAGCAAAACTTATGTTGCTCAGGGGTGTGGAAATTCTACCCCCCGAATGACATAAATTACACTAACATAAGTGCTAGTGTGCACAGCATGGGGGTGGGGCTTTTATGTCCACAGAAGAAGTCTCTCCTGTTGCCATACAGCATCTTCACCAGATGTGCTGCCCCAGTGCAACTGTATCGGTACAGCGGCACCACTACAGTGCTGTACATGTAGACATAGCTTTAGTTTCCCAGACCTGAAGAAGAACTCTGGGTGAGCTTCAAAGTTTGTCTCTCTCACCAACAGAAGTTGGTCCAGTAAAAGTCACCCACCTTGTCTCTCTAACGGTCTATGTTTGGAATTTTAAAAATGATGCATATCTCAGTTTCACAAAGTCACTGAAGACTATCAGCAGCGAATTACAAAATCATAGATGTATACAATCTAACATTGAATAGGGTATGAAAGTAGAAGATAAATTGTGAATTCCACTTTCCTTTGTGAACACCATTTGCGATTGTAACTCTCCTTGTGGATTAGAGCATCCATTTTGTAGCAGAGACTTCATGCCTAGTGGACAGACTATGTCCCAGAATCTGTGCCAGAGCATTCAGAGGCCATCAACACTGAATGACTCTCCTCTGTTGGAATAATGAAGTTGCTATTACTAGGAGTGTCATAAATATAAAGGGAAGGGTAAACACCTTTAAATCCCTCCTGGCCAGAGGAAAAGCCCTTTCACCTGTAAAGGGTTAAAAAGCTAGGATAACCTCGCTGGCACCTGACCAAAATGACCAATGAGGAGATAAGATACTTTCAAAGCTGGAGGGGGTGAGAAACAAAGGTTCTCTCTGTCTGTGTGTTGTTTTTGCCGGGACTAGAGCAGGAATACAGGTCAGAACTCCTGTAAAGGGTTAATAAGTAATCTAGTTAAATATGCGTTAGATTCTGTTTTGTTTAAATGGCTGATAAAATAAGTTGTGCTGAATGAAATGTATATTCCTGTTTTTGTGTCTTTTTGTAACTTAAGGTTTTGCCTAGAGGGATTTTATATGTTTTGAATCTGATTATCCTGTAAGGTATTTACCATCCTGATTTTATTTTACAGAGGTGATTCTTTTACTTTTTCTTCAATTAAAATTATTCTTTTAAGAACCTGATTGCTTTTTCCTTGTTCTTAAGATCCAAGGGTTGGGTCTGTGTTCACCTATGCAAATTGGAGAGGATTTTAATCAAGCCTTCCCTAGGAAAGGGGGTGTAGGGCTTGGGAGGATTTTGGGGGGAAAGCCGTTTCCAAGCGGGCTCATTCCCTGTTATATTTGTTAGACACTTGGTGGTGGCAGCAATAAGGTCCAGGGACAAAAGGTAAAATAGTTTGTACCTTGGAGAAATTTTAACCTAAGCTGGTAAAAATAAGCTTAGGGAGGTTTTCATGCAGGTCCCCACATCTATACCCTCAAATTCAGAGAGGGGAAGGAACCTTAACATGGTTGCAGAGCGGTGGGATTAACTTGAAATCATTTTGAGATTTTTTGAACCAGAAGCACAGATTTTAAAAGGAATTTTTTTTTCTTTTGGGCTGCTGGAAAGCAGATTTTAAGCTGAAATCAATTAGAGTTTTTTTGTCTCTGCTTGGGGGCCAGAGCAGAGACAAAAGGGAATTGTCTTTTGTGAACTGGAGTTTTCTCTACCTAAAGGCAGGCTAGTTAACCTCCTGCAGGAAAATTCACAAGTCTTCACAGACCTGAAGTTTTTTTTTTTTAACCTAAGAGCAACTAGAGGAGTTTTCTGTCTATTTGCCTGGAGACAAAGGTGTTAGGTTTTTTTAAGGACTTTTCTGTAGGCTGACAATCACTATCAGAGAACATAGGAATCTGGTTACAGCACAACCTATATATATATATTGACAAGCCAAGTTTTTTGTTTGTTTGTTTTATTTCTAACTCTGGTGTGTAAAGTTAGTTAAAACTAGAGAGGCTAACATGACAGAAACCAAGGCACAAAATAAATTAGAGTTAACCAGACTGGAGAGAGTGAAAGAGGCAGAAAAAGCCCTAGAGGCTGCCCACAGGAGAGCTATGGAGGCAACGGAAAAAGAAATGGAGGCAAGGGAAAAAGAACTGGAGGAGAAGGAAAAAGAGAGGAAGCATGCACCGGAGATGGAGAAGGTAAGGGCTGAGCAGAATCTACAGGATAACCCTAACAATCCTTCCCCACCAATCCACAAATGGGAGTGAATATGTCCACAGTATGATGAATCCAGTGATATTGCTGAATATTTTCTCACCTCTGAAAGACTGTGCACGCTCCATAAAATTCCTGAAGCTCACAAGATGACCACATTGGTCGCAAAATTAACTGGAAGAGCTCTGGACATATTCAATAAGATGCCTATTGATGAGGCTTCTGACTATAATAAGTTCAAGGATTTGGTTTTAAAGCAATTTCAAATTACATCTGAAACATACAGAGTAAAATTTTGAACCCTTAAGAGAGGGCCTGGACTAAATAATGTGGCTTATCTAAACCAGATGAAGGAGCTGTTAGTTGAATGGGGCCAAGGAAGGAGTGTCACTAGCTTTAACGGAATGTGTGACTTGATAGCTCAGGAGCAATTCCTGAATATGTCCAAGGAGGAAATAAAACAGTGTTTATGGGATAAAGAAATGGACTCAGCAGAAAGTCTTTCTTCTTATGCTGATCGATACGAGCAGTCCCAGACCACCAAAGAGGCGGGGCAAGCTGGAACAAAACAGGTGGAGGGAGGAGAGAGGAACAACCCTGGTCTCATTTGGAGCAGATACCAGAAGGGACACCCTCAGACCACACCCTACTACCGGGGGCAGCCGAAGGCCCCAACTACACTCCAAGGAATACTCCAGACACCTTATTGTCTTACCACACCATTCTCCAGCAACCCACCTCACCCCAGTGACCCGTCAGCTGAACGATGTTTTAAATATAATGAGCCAGGGCAATGTGAAGGCCAACTGCCCCAAGAACCCTAACAGATTACAGTTCATTGCACCAGAATCACACCAGAGGTCCTCAGGCCCAGATACCTCCCAGATACCCTTGGAGCGGAAGGAAACTGTGAGTGTGGGCAGGAAGAAGGTCTCCGCATGAAGGGACACTGGAGCACAAGTGTCGATCATCCATGATTCCTTAGTGGACCCCAATTTAATTGACCCAGAGATCCAAATGACAATTCAACCCTTCAAGCCCAACTCTTTCAATTTGCGTACAGCCAAGTTGCCTGTCCAGTACAAGGGCTGGTCAGGAATGAGGACTTTTGCAGTATATGATGATTATCCCGTCCCCATGCTGTTGGGGGAAGACATGGCCAATCATGTGAAACTAGCCAAGAGGATGGAAATGGTCACCCGCAGTCAGGCTAAACAAGCCATCACGTCTAGCTCTGTTCCGGAAACTTCTACCAGGGCCCGGTCAGAGGTGATGGACCCGAATCCCATGCCAACATCTGCAACAGCAGTAGTGTATCCAGTCCCAGAGACCCAGACAGAGCCAGTCCCAGAACCAGAACCAGCAGAACAACCAGCACCAGACCCATTGCCAGCACTGAATCTAATACTTGCAATCCCAATACCAGAGGGCCCCACTGAACCTGAACGGGTAGTAGCCGATAACCTTACACAAGAGGCTCAGCCGGAGCCTGAACCGCAACCTAGTGCACCAGCGGAGAGCGGTTCACAGTCAGTGGAAACAGCCCCATCCCCTACATCGCTTCCAGAGGGACCAAGCATAGGTCCACAATCCAATGAGGAATTGATGTCTCCAGCATCAAGGGAACAGTTTGAGACTGAACAGGAAGCGGATGAAAGCCTCCAGAGAGATTGTACGGCGGCACGAAGCAACCCACCGCCTCTCAACTCTTCTAATCAATCCCGGTTTGTTGTAGAAAGAGGACTTTTATACAATGAAACTCTTTCTTGTGGACACCAGGATGACTGGCATCCTCAGAGACAGTTGGTAGTTCCAACTAAGTACCAGGTCAAGCTCTTGAACTTAGCCCACGGTCATCCTAGTGGCCATGCTGGGGTGAACAGGACCAAAGACCGTTTGGGGAGGTCCTTCCACTCGGAGGGAATGGGTAAGGACATTTCTACTTATGTCTGGTCTTGTGAGGTGTGCCAAAGACTGAGAAAACCCCAAGATCAGGTCAAAGCCCCTCTCCAGCCATTCCCCATCATTGAAGTTCCATTTCAGCGAGTAGCTGTGGATATTCTGGGTTCTTTTCTGAAAAAGACACCCAGAGGAAAGCAGTACATACTGACTTTCATGGATTTTGCCACCCGATGGCTGGAAGCAGTAGCTCTAAGCCACACCAAGGCTAAAAGTGTGTGCCAGACACTAGCAGACATTTTTGCCAGGGTAGGAAGGCCCTCCGACATCCTCACGGATGCAGGAACTAATTTCCTGGCAGGAACTATGGAAAATCTTTGGGAAGCTCATGGGGTGAATCACTTGGTTGCCACCCCTTACCATCATCAAACAAATGGCCTAGTGGAGAAATGTAATGGGACTTTGTGGGCCATGATACGTAAATTCATAAATGAGCACTCCAATGACTGGGACCTAGTGTTGCAGCAGTTTCTCTTTGCTTACAGAGCTGTACTATATCCCAATTTAGGGTTTTCACCATTTGAACTTGTACATGGCCGTGACGTTAAGGGGCTATTACAGTTGGTGAAGCAGCAATGGGAGGGGTTTACACCTTCCCCAGGAACTAACATTCTGGACTTTATAACCAACCTAAAAAACACCCTCCGAACCTCTTTAGCCCTTGCTAAAGAAAACCTAAAGAATGCTCAAAAAGAGCAAAAAGCCTGGTATGATAAACATGCCAGAGAGCATTAAATAGAGGACCAGGACATGGTCTTAAAGGCGCTCCAGGCCCATAAAATGGAAGCATCGTGGGAAGGGCCATTCACAGTCGAGGAGCACCTGGGAGCTGTTAATTATCTCATAGCATTCCCCACCTCCAACTGAAAGCCTAAGGTGTACCATATTAATTCTCTAAAGCCCTTTTATTCCAGAGAATTAAAGGTTTGTCAGTTTACAGCCCAGGGAGGAGATGACGCTGAGTGGCCTGAAGGTGTCTATGAAGGGAAAAGTGCTTGTGGTGTGGAAGAGGTGAACCTCTCCATGACCCTTGGGCGTATGCAGCAAAAGCAGATCAAGGAGCTGTGCACTAGCTACACGCCGATGTTCTCAGCCACCTGAGGACTGACTGAATGGGCATACCACTCCACTGACACAGGTAATGCTCACCCAATTAAAATCCAACCTTATCCGGTGTCTCCTCAAGCTAAAACTATAGAACAGGAGATCTTGGATATGCTACAGATGGATGTAATCCGCCCCTCTGGCAGTGCATGGGTATCTCCAGTGGTTCTAGTTCCCAAACCAGATGGGGAGATACATTTTTGCGTGGACTATCATAAGCTAAATGCTGTAACTCACCCAGACAACTATTCAATGCCATGCAGAGATGAACTATTAGAGAAACTGGGATGGGCCCAGTTCATCTCTACCTTGGACTTAACCAAGGGGTACTGGCAGGTACCGCTAGATGAATCCGCCAAGGAAAGGTCAGCCTTCACCATACATGTCGGGCTGTATGAATTTAATGTACTCCCTTTCGGGCTGTGGAATGCACCTGCCACCTTCCAAAGACTTGTATATGGTCTCCTAGTGGGATTGGGAGAATATGCAGTCACCTACCTTGACGATGTGGTCATATTTTCGGATTCCTGGGCCGAACGCCTGGAACATCTACAAAAAGTCTTTGAGCGCATAAGGGAGGCAGAACTAACTGTTAATGCTAAGAAGTGTCAAATAGGCCTAAAAAGAGTGACTTACCTTGGACACCAGGCAGGTCAAGGAACTATCAGCCCCTACAGGCCAAAGTGGATGTTATCCAAAAGTGGCCTGTCCCAAAGTCAAAGAAACAGGTGCAATCCTTCTTAGGCTTGGCTGGATATTACAGGCGATTTGTACCGCAATACAGCCAAATCGCTGCCCCAGTGACAGACCTAACCAAAAAGAAACAGTCAAATGCCATTCAGTGGACTGAAGAGTGTCAGAAGGCCTTTAGCCAGCTTAAAGCGACACTCATGTCTGACCCTGTGCTAAGGGCCCCAGACTTTGACAAACCGTTCATAGTAACCACAGATGCATCTGAGCGTGGTGTGGGAGCAGTTTTAATGCAGAAAGGACCCGATCAAGAATTCCACCCTGTAGTGTTTCTCAGCAAGCAGCTATCTGAGAGGGAAAGCAACTGGTCAGTCAGTGAAAAAGCATGTTACGTTATTGTCTATGCTCTGGAAAAGTTACGCCCATTTGTTGGGGGACGGCGATTCCACCTGCAAACCGACCATGCTGCGCTACAGTGGCTTCATACCGCCACGGGAAATAACAAAAACGTAATCGGTGGAGTTTAGCTCTACAAGATTTTGATTTCAACATACAACACATCTCAGGAGCTTCTAACAAAGTGACTGATGCACTCTCCTGTGAAAGTTTCCCAGAAAGTTTCCCTGGTTAAAATCATTCTTGAGATGTGAAAAATATTGTTAATCTTTATATACTTGGTAGTATATTTAGAGATGTTTGTGTCTTGTTAACTCTGTTTTCTCCTAGAGCTCCAGGAAGAAATCACAGGCAGTGTTTCACCCTATCTGTGATTTGGGAGGCGTGTCATAAATATAAAGGGCAGGCTAACCACCTTTAAATCCTCCTGGCCAGAGGAAAAAACCCTTTCACCTCTAAAGGGTTAAGAAGATAAAGATAACCTCGCTGGCACCTGACCAACATGACCAATGAGGAGACAAGATACTTTCAAAGCTGGAGTGGGGGGGGGGACAAAGGATTCTCTCTGTCTGTGTGTTTCTTTTGCCGGGACCAGAACAGGAATGCAGGTCAGAACTCCTGTAAAGGGTTAATAAGCAATCTAGTTAGATATGTGTTAGATTCTGTTTTGTTTAAATGGCTGATAAAATAAGTTGTGCTGAATGGAATGTACATTCCGGTTTTTGCGTCTTTTTGTAACTTAAGGTTTTGCCTAGAGGGATTCTCTATGTTTTGAATCTGATTACCCTGTAAGGTGTTTATCATCCTGATTTTACAGAGGTGAATCTTTTACTTTTTCTTCAATTAAAATTATTATTTTAAGTACCTGATTGGGTTTTTCCTTGTTCTTAAGATCCAAGGGTTTGGGTCTGTGTTCACCTATACAAATTGGTGAGGATTTTTATCAAACCTTCCCCAGGAAAGGGGGTGTAGTGGTTGGGGGGATTTTGGGGGGAAAGACATTTCCAAGTGGGCTTTTTTCCTGTTATATTTGTTAGATGCTTGGTGACGGCAGTAATAAGGTCCAGGAACAAAAGGTAAAATAGTTTGTACCTTGGGGAAGTTTTCATGCAGGTCCCTACATCTGTACCCTAGAGTTCAGAGTGGGGAAGGAACCTTAACAGCACTGTACCTTTTAATTTCTGTTTAAGTAACCTCCTCTTTTTTGTGTAGTCCCGCTTTCTTAAAATTAAGATTAAATTAAATGCTACAGTGTTGGGCTGCTGTGGTGTTTTTCCTGCCACAGGGATGTTAAATTGAATTATATTATGGTCACTATTACCAAGTGGTCCAACTATCTTCACCTCTTGGACCAGATCCTGTGTTCCACTTAGGACTAAATCAAGAATTTCCTCTCCTCTTGTGGGTTCCAGTACTAGCTGCTCCAAGAAGCAGTTATTTAAGGTGTCAAGAAACTTTATCTCTGCATCCTGTCCTGAGGTGACATATGTCAATATGGGATAGTTGAAATCCCCCATTATTAATGAGTTTTTTTATTTTTATAAAAAGAAAAGGAGTACTTGTGGCACCTTAGAGACTAACAAATTTATTAGAGCATAAGCTTTTGTGAGCTACAGCTCACTTCATCGGACGCATTTGGTGGAAAAAACAAAGGAGAGATTTATATACACACACAGAGAACATGAAACAATGGGTTTATCATACACACTGTAAGGAGAGTGATCACTTAAGGTAAGCCATCACCAGCAGCAGGGGGGGGAAAGGAGGAAAACCTTTCATGGTGACAAGCAAGGTAGGCTAATTCCAGCAGTTAACAAGAATATCAGAGGAACAGTGGGGGGTGGGGTGGGGGGGAGAAATACCATGGGGAAATAGTTTTACTTTGTGTAATGACTCATCCATTCCCAGTCTCTATTCAAGCCTAAGTTAATTGTATCCAGTTTGCAAATTAATTCCAATTCAGCAGTCTCTCGTTGGAGTCTGTTTTTGAAGCTTTTTTGTTGAAGGATAGCCACTCTTAGGTCTGTGATCGAGTGACCAGAGAGATTGAAGTGTTCTCCAACTGGTTTTTGAATGTTATAATTCTTGACGTCTTATTTGTGTCCATTCATTCTTTTACGTAGCGACTGACCAGTTTGGCCAATGTACATGGCAGAGGGGCATTGCTGGCACATGATGGCATATATCACATTGGTAGATGCGCAGGTGAACGAGCCTCTGATAGTGTGGCTGATGTGATTAGGCCCTATGATGGTATCCCCTGAATAGATATGTGGACAGAGTTGGCAACGGGCTTTGTTGCAAGGATAGGTTCCTGGGTTAGTGGTTCTGTTGTGTGATGTGTGGTTGCTGGTGAGTATTTGCTTCAGGTTGGGGGGCTGTCTGTAAACAAGGACTGGCCTGTCTCCCAAGATCTGTGAGAGTGATGGGTCATCCTTCAGGATAGGTTGTAGATCCTTGATGATGCGTTGGAGAGGTTTTAGTTGGGGGCTGAAGGTGATGGCTAGTGGCGTTCTGTTAGTTTCTTTGTTGGGCCTGTCCTGTAGTAGGTGACTTCTGGGTACTCTTCTGGTTCTGTCAATCTGTTTCTTCACTTCAGCAGGTGGGTATTGTAGTTGTAGGAATGCATGATAGAGATCTTGAAGGTGTTTGTCTCTGTCTGAGGGGTTGGAGCAAATGCGGTTATATCGTAGAGCTTGGCTGTAGACAATGGATCGAGTGGTATGATCTGGATGAAAGCTAGAGGCATGTAGGTAGGAATAGTGGTCAGTAGGTTTCCGATATAGGGTGGTGTTTATGTGACCATTGCTTAGTAGCACCGTAGTGTCCAGGAAGTGGATCTTTTGTGTGGACTGGTCCAGGCTGAGGTTGATGGTGGGATGGAAATTGTTGAAATCATGGTGGAATTCCTCAAGAGCTTCTTTTCCATGGGTCCAGATGATGAAGATGTCATCAATGTAGCGCAAGTAGAGTAGGGGCATTAGGGGACGAGAGCTGAGGAAGTGTTGTTCTAAGTCAGCCATAAAAATGTTGGCATACTGTGGGGCCATGTGGGTACCCATCGCAGTGCCGCTGATTTGAAGGTATACATTGTCACCAGACGTGAAATAGTTATGGGTGAGGACAAAGTCACAAAGTTCAGCCACCAGGTTAGCCGTGACAGTATCGGGGATACTGTTCCTGGGGCTTGTAGTCCATCTCTGTGTGGAATGTTGGTGTAGAGGGCTTCTACATCCATAGTGGCTAGGATGGTGTTTTTAGGAAGATCACCAATGGACTGTAGTTTCCTCAGGAAGTCGGTGGTGTCTCGAAGATAGCTGGGAGTGCTGGTAACGAAGGGCCTGAAGAGGGAGTCTACATAGCCAGACAATCCTGCTCTCAGGGTGCCAATGCCTGAGATGATGGGGCGTCCAGGATTTCCAGGTTTATGGATCTTGGGTAGCAGATAGAATACCCCAGGTCAGGGTTTTAGGGGTGTGTCTGTGCGGATTTGTTCTTGTGCTTTTTCAGGGAGTATCTTGAGCGAATGCTGTCGTTTCTTTTGGTAACTCTCAGTGGGATCAGAGGGTAATGGCTTGTAGAAAGTGGTGTTGGAGAGCTGCCTAGTAGCCTCTTGTTCATACTCCGACCTATTCATGATGACGACAGCACCTCCTTTGTCAGCCTTTTTGATTATGATGTCAGAGTTGTTTCTGAGGCTGTGGATGGCACTGTTCTGCATGGCTGAGGTTATGGGGTAAGCGATGCTGCTTTTCCACAATTTCAGCTCGTGCACGTCGGCGGAAGCACTCTATGTAGAAATCCAGGCTGCTGTTTCGACCTTCAGGAGGAGTCCACCCAGAATCCTTCTTTTTGTAGTGTTGGCAGGAAGGTCTCTGTGGGTCAGTATGTTGGTCAGAGGCGTGATGGAAATATTCCTTGAGTCTGAGACGTCGAAAATAGGATTCTAGGTCACCACAGAACTGTATCATGTTCATGGGGGTGGAGGGGCAAAAGGAGAGGCCCCGAGATAGGACAGATTCTTCTGCTGGGCTAAGAGTATAGTTGGATAGATTAACAATATTGCTGGGTGGGTTACGGGAACCATTGTTGTGGCCCCTTGTGGCATATAGTAGTTTAGGTAGCTTAGTGTCCTTTTTCTTTTGTAGAGAAGCAAAGTGTGTTTTGTAAATGGCTTGTCTAGTTTTTGTAAAGTCCAGCCACGAGGAAGTTTGTGTGGAAGGTTGATTCTTTATGAGAGTATCCAGTTTTGAGAGCTCATTCTTAATCTTTCCCTGTTTGCTGTTGAGGATGTTGATTCGGTGGTTCCACAGTTTCTTTGAGAGTGTGTGGCACAAGCTGTCAGCGTAGTCTGTGTGGTATGTAGATTGTAATGGATTTTTTACCTTCAGTCCTTTCGGTATGATGTTCATCTGTTTGCATTTGGAGAGGAAGATGATGTCCGTCTGTATCTGTGTGAGTTTTTTCATGAAGTTGACAGTTTTCCACTCTATACGGCTAAATTCAGTGCCTTGCATAATGACAGGTTTCAGAGTAGCAGCCGTGTTAGTCTGTATTCGCAAAAAGAAAAGGAGTACTTGTGGCACCTTAGAGACTAACAAATTTATTAGAGCATAAGCTTTCGTGAGCTACAGCTCACTTCATCGGATGCATTTGGTGGAAAAAACAGAGGAGAGATTTATATACACACACAGAGAACATGAAACAATGGGTTTATCATACACACTATAAGGAGAGTGATCACTTAAGATAAGCCATCACCAGCAGCAGGGGGGGGGGAGGAAGAAAACCTTTCATGGTGACAAGCAAGGTAGGCTAATTCCAGCAGTTAACAAGAATATCAGAGACTGGGAATGGATGAGTCATTACACAAAGTAAAACTATTTCCCCATGGTATTTCTCCCTCCCCACCCCACCCCCCACTGTTCCTCTGATATTCTTGTTAACTGCTGGAATTAGCCTACCTTGCTTGTCACCATGAAAGGTTTTCCTCCTTCCCCCCCCCCCCCCCCCGCTGCTAGTGATGGCTTATCTTAAGTATCACTCTCCTTACAGTGTGTATGATAAACCCATTGTTTCATGTTCTCTGTGTGTGTGTATATAAATCTCTCCTCTGTTTTTTCCACCAAATGCATTCGATGAAGTGAGCTGTAGTTCACGAAAGCTTATGCTCTAATAAATTTGTTAGTCTCTAAGGTGCCACAAGTACTCCTTTTCTTTTTGCGAATACAGACTAACACGGCTGCTACTCTGAAACCTTTATTTTTATAGCCTCTCTAATCCCCTTGAGCATTTCACGGTCATTATCACCATCCTTGTCAGGTGGTCGTTAATATGTCCCTACTTCTATTCAAGCCTGGAATACTCTATTATTATTCAAGCATGGAATCACTATATAGAGAGATTCTATGGTACAGTTTGGTTCATTTAAGATTTTTACTTCATTTGATTCTATGCTTTCTTTCACATATAGTGCCACTCCCCCACCAGTATGACCTGTTCTGTCCTTGTGATATATTTTGTACTCTTGTATTACTGTGTCCCATTTGACAATGTTTCTGTGATGCCTATTATATCAATATCCTCATTTAATACAAGGCACTCTAGTTCATCCATCTTATTCTTTAGACTACTAGCATTTGTGTATGAGCACTTTTAAAAAGTCACTTTTTAGCTGTCTGCCATTGCATGATATAATTGAATGGGACACTTTTTCATTTGACTGTTTCTCATCAGATCCCAACTGTATTTTATTATCTTCTATCCTCTCCTCCTTACTAGGACATAGAGAATCTCCATTAATAGATCCTCCCCTAAAGGATGTCTCTGTCTGAACCACGTGCTCCTCCACACCTGTCAGTTTGAATGGTCCCTTAGAATATGTTCTAACTATTTATGCTAATCTCTCTCTTTGGTCTTGTATTTAGCTCTGACATGCTGAGTACCTTTCCCAGACTTGAGCTTCTGTGTAGGGTGGAAATACGTCCAGTTTGGGCCAGGAAGTCCCTTTTTTAAGCCTTGTCCCGGTCATCCCACCTTTTTTTTAGCACAAGTGATCATTTGTCCCATTTGCTCTTGACAATTGATCAGGATAAATGCCCATTTTTGTCAAAAAGTGGGGTGCACAGGAAGGTGCGGGGGGGGCAATGATGCCATCCCCACACGGGTGGGAGGCATGTGGGGCTTGAGTGAGCAGCGATGCCAGCCCCAACCTCCTGGGAGGGAAGGCAGTCAGGGATCAGGCAAGCAGCGATGCCAGCCCCAGCAGAGTAGCAGGGGGCAGGCAGGGCTTGTCAAGCAGTGACGCCAGCCCCGCTCAAGGAGGGCGGCCCGGGCCAGCCCTGTGCGGGGTGGGATGGGGCTCAGGCTAGTTCCATGCAGTGTCCCATTTTCCCTTTGGAAAATATGGTCACCCTGGTTCTGTGTAGTTTGAAAGCTTGTCTCTTTTGCCAACAGAAGTTGGTCCAATAAAAGATATTACCTCCACCCGCCTTGTCTCTCTCTGTAACTGTAAAGTTTATTGCACATTAGAGAGTGCTGCATTGAATTTTACCCAAGCCATTACTTCACAGTGTGTATGCTATGAATTGTTCTTTAATGTCCAAAGAAACAGTTTTGGTGTAAATAAATTGTATATATGTTTAAGTGAATTGCAGTGAATACAGGTTAAAAGTGAGTTAGGAGTATCCTGGAGCAGGTCACCCTCATCCCTGCCCAGAATTTCCCACGGACAGACTGAAGTAAATACCAGGAACCCCTGAGCTCAGTCCTCCCTGTACAGTGTCAGTCCCGCTCATGCAGGACTGGGAAGGAAAGTCAAGGTGAGCAGGTACTGGGATGAAGTGAATCAGTGTGGGGACTCAGATTCTTTTGTCACTTGGATCAGCCAAGGTATTGTGGACATAGAAAAATTCCCCTATTACAGTGGGACAAATTCCCAACTTACATATGGTAAGAAGCAATATGGATAAAAGGATTGTTCATATACTCCAAAGGATTATTTTTCTAGTGATATACAAATAATGTGTTTCAAGGTAAAATGAAAGTATTTTTTTCTTATCCAGTAGTAGAAGCTGCTCATTATAACAATATAGGCAGCATTTTCCATTTGCAATTTCTTTGTGATGTACTGTACAGAACAAATCTGCAAGTCAAGGGGATTAAAAAGTTCCAAGGAAAGTGAGATAACTGTAAAAAGGATCCCCCCCCCACCATGAATAGGCCTTTAAACTTTTTTTTAAAATGTGATTGTCTGATAATTTAATTTTAAAGAGTCTTCCTGGGCTTACCAATTTGCTGAACTTTACTGCCGGTAGAGTTTTCCTCCTTTGGATATACATTTATAGCACATTTCCTATAAAACTAAAGCAGACTTGCAGGGCCCTGACATCCTGGCAATGTAGACCCCATGAAATCCTCTTCACTATAATTTGGCTCCTATTCTGGGTTCACTTCTGTATCTATTTCCATTTTAAGTACCACATCACCATTATCATCCACATATTAATTCACTTGACTGGAGCTCAAGAAATCTGGGCTCAACTTCTGCTTTTGTCACTGACGTCCTGTATCATCTTGGGCAAATTATGTAATCTCTTTGTGTCTCAATCCCCCATGTATTAAATGGGATTAATAATACATCCTTTCTTCTAGCCTTTGTCTACTGCATCTATTTTGCCATTTGAGGCAGGTATCAGCTCTTGTGATGTATTTGTACAATGCCTAGCATAATGGCAACTCAATGGGACATGTAGGCACTGTGGCCCAGATCCACAAAAGGACTGAGGTGCCTAACTCCCACTTTAGATACTGTTATGTTCACAAAAGAAGTTAGATAAATACTCTAGGTGGAAGGTTGCAATACAACGCTACTTTATTTCTTAGAATGTAGAATGATTACATACAAGAACCCCAAAAGAGAGAGGAAGAAAACAGGCTGCTCCCTGAGACAGCCAGACATAAGTTACCCCACCTTGCATTAGGCTGATTCTTTTCAGTCTGACTCAGACTGCATGCTTTTCTATAGAGCCCTACTCCTAGTAGTACAAGTAGGAGTAGAGACAGATTTCAATACACCACACTCCTTCCCTGTAAATTCCTTAATTAATAAACACATTAAAAAACCCACAAGCTTAATCTTATGGGAAAGTTGCAATTTCACTGCAACCAGTGGCACCTGCCAGGAAGAGAAAGTGACATCCGAGTTTTGTCCTGTTTGG
Source organism: Dermochelys coriacea (assembly GCF_009764565.3). Classification (NCBI taxonomy): domain Eukaryota; kingdom Metazoa; phylum Chordata; order Testudines; family Dermochelyidae; genus Dermochelys; species Dermochelys coriacea. Next base: position 66,840,823 of record NC_050068.2, read on the forward strand.
ATCATGTCAAGCAGGAGCACTCTCCCTCTCTTTCAGCCACCATTTTATAGAACCATCTCCTCCTCTGGCGAAGAAAACGTACATTCATCTTTATTAACTTCAGAAGTAACATTCCAAAACTGTATAGAGTTTTATCTGGTAACAGTTGTTCAGTGTAACTCTTCATATCTTCCCTTTTACTTCTACCAGATATGTCATTGGTCCCAATATCTGCTTTATAATACTTTTCACCCCACTTCATCCCTCCCCTGTAATTTTGAACCAACACTGTCTGCCTTAGGCAGAAAAACCTATGATGTTTATGTTGTGGGTTTTTTATTGTTTGTTTTTCCACAGTCTCTTTCAGAGCATATGGAACAGCTTTGTATTTTAATTTCAGTTCCCCCACTCTGACTGGCTTGTGGTGTACCATACTCCAGTCCAATTTAAGCCTGTATAGCCAGTTTCTTCTCATTCATAGGGGGCCATTTCCTTCCATTACAATTAACTCTCGTGGTTAGCACATATGTTTAACTATATACATAAGTTATAGTGACAGGGAGACTGTCTACTACTCTTATCTCCCTTTTATTCTAATTCTGTTAAAACACATTTGTTTCCCTTAAGTTTTTCCCAGAACATATTTGTTTGGAACCTGCCCCCCCTCAGAAATAACAGACATTGCTGCTGTTATCTTCATTGCTTCTGTATATATTTCCATTTTCAATATCACATCACCATTATCATTAACATAATAAGGGGGAAAATATAACTGTTCATTTTCTATCACATGCAGTTCGGTGAAATGGTACATCACACACATCTTTTAATCTGGGGGACAACCTATTTCTGAGCCCAATCCTCCACAGTGACATAACTAGTTCAATTGCTTCTACTTGTAGGCACTGATCGCTTCCTCTTGGCATAACTTTCAGGCTGCTATGGTGCACTATAGCAGCTCAGATGGCATGTCTCCTCTTACCTCACTTCTTTCACTGCAGTTTTTTAGAGAAACACGGTTCTTCCAGTGTGATGCCCCTAAACAGCAGAGACATGACTCCCTCTGTTTTCTTTGGATCCTGTAAGAAGTGCTGAGCAGAATCATAGAAGATTAGGGTTGGAAGAGCCATTAGGAGGTCATCTAGTCCAACCCCCCGCTCAAAGCAAGATCAACACCAACTAAATCATCCCAGCCAGAGCTTTGTCAAACAGGGTCTTAAAAATCTCTAAGGATGGAGATTCCACCACTGCCCTAGGTAACCTATTCCAGTGCTTCACCACTCTTCTAGTGAAATAGTTTTTTCCTAATATCCAACCTAAACCTCCCCCACTGCAACATGAGACCATTGCTCCTTCTTCTGTCATCTGCCACCACTGAGAATAGCCAAGCTTCATTCTATTTGGAACCCCTTCAGGTAGTTGAAGGCTGCTATCAAATCCCACCCCACCCCCCACACACACTTCTTCTCTTCTGCAGATTAAATAAGCCCAGTTCCCTCAGCCTTGCCTAATAAGTCATGTGCCCCAGCCTCCTAATCATTTCCCTTGCCCTCCACTGGACTCTCTCCAATTTGTCTACATCCTTTCTGTAGTGGGGGGCCCAATTTTGGATGCAATACTCCAGATGTGGCCTCACCAGTGCCGAATAGAGGGGAATGATAATTTCCCTTGATCTGCTGGCAATGCTCCTACTAATGCAACCCAATATGCCATTAGCCTTCTTGGCAACAAGGGCACACGGCTGAGTCATATCCAGCTTCTCCTCCACTGTAACCCCCAGGTCCTTTCATCTTCTTCACCTTCTACTGAGGCTATTCTTCCCTGGCCGAGCATGATGGCGCCAATTTATTTTCAATTTTTTAAACAAATTGATCTCTTACCAAAATGGTAAGTTGCAGACAGTTTTTTCAAGTTTACCAAAACAATCAGTGACAATTTCACCTTCTATTTTGTTTCTTAGATGAAATGTATATCACTCTGTTAAAAAATGTGTGGTAGGCACATAATGCGACTTTAGAATCTGTATTATGTCCTTTATATTCCAGCTCACTAGATTTTTGTAGAAAACATACATTTTTAAGTCGTGCAAATGTTTTACACACCAACGTTAGAAAAATAGCCCTTCAGCAATATCTTCTATTACATCTATTACACCCTCTGGCCAGGTAGGAGCCTAAAAGTTGAGAGTTATGAACATAGAATCATAAAAGATTAGGGTTAGGAGAGACCTCAGGAGGTCATCTAGTCCAACCCCCTGCTCAAAGCAGGACCAACCCCAACTAAATCATCCCAGCCAGGGCTTTGTCAAGCCGGGCCTTAAAAACCTTTTTTTAATCATACTTAAGTAGTTGTTATGTTAAGGGAGGGGGAATACGTCCGTGAGGAGAATGTTGCTCTAAACCCAGGATCTTATTGCTCAAATCTGAAATACACCACACAGGTCAAATTCCATAGCAGTCCCTCATTGCAACATTCTGATTCTAATCCCTACATGTTTGTACCAGAAGGGAGTGCCAGTCTGAACTCCTCAGTTGATCTCAGCTGTTCCACCGTCTTCTGCAATTTATACTATTTATTGTCACTGTCCTGCATCATTTCAATGAGTAAAACTTTATGGGATAGAGTTTGTGTGAATGACGCTACACAAAATAAAGCTGTACCATGCTTAAATGGCATATCAGCATTACCTGTAAATCTATTCACAGTGGTCAACACGTGTGAATTGGTTCTATGCTAGCAAAAATTCCCTACTGGTGGCCCCTCCTTCACTTCATGCTGCTTCCCTGCTTTGCTATATCTGCAGAAAACAATTGATTTTGCCTTAATAGGCTTTTTTAATGTTTAATGTTTTCTACAATTCTTATTTATACAGCAGTTCACAAAATGAAAATATACAATTACCATCACCACATTCCCATTAATATCTCACAATCCTGAACACACTTCCTTTTTTACTGGAATATATTGTGGGTTCCTAACACTTAAATCAAAACCAACCACCCAAAACCCTAATAACTGAAAAAACCTAGCTGCACATCTCCAAAAGACACTGGATTGCAGGAATGTAAATGGTTTCTTGTTTTTACTGCACAGTAAAATGGAAGCCTGTACATTTAAGGCCAAGAAGAAGGAAAAGATTCAGTTCCAAATCTTCAGTGCTGGGGAACTCATGATCAGAGTAGCTAGGGAGGGAGGAAAGGAAGCTGACTCTAAACGACTTGTCCACCTGTCCCAAATTTGGTGCCATTGGTAGGGACATCATGACCCCAGGCATAATTTTGCAATATAAGGGAAGTAGGGAAGGGCCTGCCCCAATGCTCTGCCCCACAAAATCCCCTTGTACATCCCATCATAGACCTTATAACATTCAAGGATGGAGTGCCCTCTCATCTGTACCTCTGAAAGTCCACAAGAGAATTGCTCCATTCATTTGGATCACAGAACATGTATAAGAGTTGGATTTCATTCCTGAAGACCTTGCTAAATCAGTAGGAAGATGAGAAAACCCCATTCCGGTTCCATGTTTAAAAACAAAGGAAATTCCCAAACAGAAAAAATTATTGAGGTGAAATCAAGGTTGAGAGCACGTTAGAAACTTACAGGTAAAAATCCTTACAAGAACACTGTATGTTAGGGGGGATAAAAACAATAACAAAAATTCAGAGTTAAGATCAAATCTACAAAAAGCTAAACAGTTGGAAAAATGGAAATTCACAGTCAGTCTCCCTCTAAAGATTCACTGTCCTTCCTTCTTGGCAGGTAGAGTATCAAAACTGCTAACTAAAGATCATTGTTTTTTTTTTAACACAAATGTCTGATACTAGCGCATCAAATTTGCTTTTATTTTCTTTTCATGTAGGTCCTATAATTTCATTATCTCAGTTGAAGAAACTTGTGTATGGAGACATACTAATGACAATTAGATAATGGCTGATATATGGAATCACAAATCCAAATCCTGTGAGATGCTGAAGGTGCCCAAGATTTTTGTCTGGGAATTGAAACTGTCTCCTGCATGTCAGAGCACTAGTCAGAGGTCACCAGGTTGGCCTCCAGCTATTGTTCTCATTTTATAAAGGAATCCAATTAACTCTATAATTAAATAGGGAATCAGGCACCATAGCTATCTTAGGATATGATGAGGAGTCTTAGGGCCATTCTGTAAGTCTCTGCTGCTTATAACTTGCATGGGCCTCACAATAAAACTTAGAACAGTTTTGCTATGAAAAATGGATTTAATTACTATGATGAAATTTGTTTATCGCACTAGGGAATAGCATTAATGTAATTAAAGATTTTCTGTGGGGTATAGAATAAGTGATGGTAACTATTAAATTGTTACAATATTTACCTGTCACTTATCAAAACTGAATTAACCATTCTCAATATTTCTTCCCTTTTGATCCTCTAAAGACAGTGTTAAACATCCAACTCCCCATATACCTTTTTATCAGTAGGTAAATATGTAAAGAAGACAATGCAAGAGAAGAACTTAGAGTCCAATGCTGCTAAGTGCTGAGACCACTCAGCTTCCATCAAAGACAAAGCAAACTGAGTGTGATTGACGTCTCACAGGAAGCACTCAGCGCCTTTTAGGATGAAGCTCTTAGAGGTCAATTTTATTTGTTCCTTCTGTGTATATAGGGACATTTTCTTCAGGGGGAATATTTGCTGAGAGTTTTATATTATTATTATTTATTTGTATCATCCTATCACCTAGTAGCCTCCATCATGGTTTAGGACCCCATTGTTCTAGGTTCTGTACAAACATAGAACATGTTTTGAAAATGTGCAAATCACTTTTACACTAATGTAGAAGTGATTTTCAGTTATGTTTCTTATGGTAGTGCCTAGGGACTTCCACCAAGAACAGGGCCCCATTTTGGTAGGCATTGTACAAACATGAGTGGAAGAAAGCACTTCCCCTGAAGTGCTGACAATATAAACAGCCAAAACAAGCAGAAAGAGACAGACAAAAATATTGTTAAAATGTTATAGTATAGTTCCTCCTTCCTTGCTACTCACATACCAATCCTTTCCCCCTCCTCCCTTCTGTTTCTCTGCCTCTCAATCCACTTCACAGCACTGATTAACCCCAAGTATCCTCCTTCCATTCATAGACATGCAGCTTCACTAGGTCTGTAGGGGGTTTATAACAATAAAACCTGCCAACATTGTCCAAAGGTATAGTCCCAGCCACCCCCATCCCCCGAGGTCCTTACTGCTCCTCCTACAGTATATTCTCTATATCATAAGTGCTTGCTCAGAGAAAACCATCAATTGTATTATTATTCTGCAGGAATGGTAAGCCTACAGACCATCTGGTCCCAGTATGTTTTGCTATAAAAATGATTTATTAAATATGGACTATCCCCTTCTATTCACTACTTCATATTTAAGCTGTGAAGCAATCCTTGAAGGGGAAGAGAAACTAGTACTTTGCAAGAACTGGGTCTGCTTCAGTGAACATTGGTATTACCTGAGATAGTCTGGAAGTCCAACAATAAGCACATAGGTCAGGCAATACCAGTCCTCCGTCAAATGGGAGAATGGACCATCTTAGGCATTACCTTTCAGTGAAAGTGCTAGTGTCACCTTGCTCAAATGACTGGAAAAGGAGGGTGGAAGGGAAGGGGAAAAAAGTAGAGATAGGCAAAGATATGGCAAAACACAATCTTTTAAATCTCTGTGGACCTGACTAATTACAGAAAGGAAGAGACTGCTGTCTACAGTTTATCACTTGTAATTTTCTGCATTAAGAAAAATACCTGACTTCATATAGATGTGATAAAGATTTAAGATCACAAGTGTCTAAGCACAATGTGAGATATACTGTAAAGTCAGCTTAAATGGTAAATGCAGTTAAGAAAAAACTCCCTTCTGCATTTAATAGACAATAAATGAGATTCCACCAAGTTAACCTTTCACCTGTGGATTTCAGGGAAATGGCAAGGCTGTTTCAGAAGACTGAAACAAAGGAGGGGTAAGACTGGAAGAACTGCAGTTTAAATTATTCTGGAAGATATGATATGCATATAATGAAATACTGTAGAGTGTTCTAATTCCACCATGCACATAGTGTGCCCAGCACAGAAGGAAAGGCCAAGGGTCTTTTAAAATGAGTAGGAAGGAAAGGAAAGATTAAATAGGCAGTCTTGATGTGAGTCCCTGCCAATGATAATTCATCTGATATATTTTTAATTCTGATTGATACCATAAGTACATTTTGTAAAGTTAAGAGATTCAGAAATGTACAGTCACTGCTAATAAATTAATTGAATCATTGAGAAAGTTGTCTACAGTAGATGGTAAATTATACTAAGAGGAATTATGAGCTTCACTATGGAGGCAGGTAGGTTGAATCCTAACTAGTGTCTGTCATATCTGAAGCTCTTTCTGAAAGTATTTGAAAGCTCAAGCTCTACTATCATGAATATTTTTAAAACTGACTTCTTAAAAAGTAAAATATTCAATGAAGGTGAATTTCAAATCTTCTATTTAAAAATGACTGCAATATCCACTGGGTTGGTTGTTCTATTTGTCATCTAGTCAGGGAGCAGAAATGATTCCACATAATATATGGAATTTATCACTACAGCACAAATTGTGAATATTCACAATTCAAAGTTTGAAAACTACACCAAGAATGAATCAATGGACAAATTCTCAAACTGTTTTAAATAGTGAATACATAGGACGGCTTCACAGTTTGTTCCCGAACAATTTAGGAACAGAGTCACCTATTGCATTTCACCTATTTTTGAGTATTTCTTATAGAAAGCACATTACACTTGTGCTCCATGATCTGCACTTGGCTGCCCATTCAAATCCAGGTGCAATTTAAGACTTAATTTTAACTGATAAAGCTCTAAATGGTTTGGGGCCTTCCTACCTTAGAGATTGCCTCTTGTCTTGAGTGACACCATGATAGTGCACTATGGAGTTCAAATAGGATGCTCATCAAGCTGGCTGTGGTCCACAGTCCACAGTTTGAAAACTGCTTTCTGATATGATTTCTTGAATGGCCCAAGAGTTTGGAAGCAACACACCACATTGGCCATAAGAGATATCAGGTTTGGGCATATCATATCATTGGAGGAGATTGAGAAAATCATGTATGTGACATGTATCTAATATTGAGCAAAGGTGATTAGAAAGGAATATATATATATATATATATATATATAATCTAAAGTTACATAATCTATGTGCTACATAGGATACTATATGATTTGCTTTTTAAAATAAAATTATATGGGAAGGGGAAGGTTGCTATGAGTGTAAAATATATTCAAACAAGCCAAGCATCACCCGTAGTATTGTTAATTCTGTAGCTGTTTCTGATACTAAGGAGACTCTAAAGCACATGAATGCGATACCGTGAGTGAATTTCTTAATCCTTAGTGATGCAGAGGAAGTTCAATCTTGGCAGCACCAGCGATATCACAGTTTTTCAGAAGCACTGCATGCACCAGTGCAACCCTTCAAGGTACTAATTCCTCTTCTTCCCCATTCTCCAAGAAGCATGATGTGCAGTGACAATAACATCATTTGCTAAAAAGCAACTCACCTGTATAAAGCTATAATACGGTTTCATTCAAAGTTTCATTCAAGTCCTGTAATGCTATATAATGGGTGAAATATCTTCTTACTGATTAACCATAATGGTAGGGTAAGGATGTGAACCCAATTTCAGGAGAGTCAGAATGAGCCTGATTAAATGATAAAGGACACATACAAATGGAGCTCTAATCCTTATTTCACAAATCACACTTCAATACTTGTATTCATTGTAACCACTTACTTCTATAACTCTGCTGCAGTCAATTTACTTGCATTATCAATAATCTGGTTTAGCCACTTATCACTCTGTTGCATTCCCTTTAAAGTCTATTAATCTAAATTAGCAGCCTCATCTTGTCAATACTCCCCACAACACAGCTTTCAAGATCCATGGGTCCTACACATGCCTATCACAACATGTGGTGTACCTCATACAGTGCACTAAATGCCCCAGTAACAACTATGTGGGCGAAACCACGCAATCACTACACTCTCAGATGAACTCACACAGAAAAATGATGAGACAAAAACACTGTATCATCTGTGGGTGAACATTTTATATAAAGTGATTGTTCCATATCTGTCAGGCCTCATCCTCAAAGGAAACCTGTACTCAGCTCCAAAAGATGAGCCTAAGCTTACATTCATAACTTTGATAGACACTACAAATTGTGGACTCAAGAGACACTGGATTTATGGCTTATTACAACAATCTGTAACCCACTAATCTCCCTTTTTGTCCTATGACTACTGGGGTGTTAACTGGCCACTTCACCTTGAACAGTCTCTTTCAACATGTGTTAAGTCCTTACGCCAAACAATCTGTTCCACCTCATATTTAGGTGTTATACTCTGAGTACCTTTCCCAGACCTGAGGAAGAGCTCTGTGTAGCTCAAAAGCGTCTCTCTCAACAACAGAAGTTGGTCCAACAAAAAATATTATCTCACCTACCTTAGCAGCCTTTAGCAATTCAATTTAAGGGTTTATATCACACTTGTACTTATCAATACAATATTAAGATGATGTACTTCCAAAGACAGACTCCCCTCCATATAATCTCTGCCCCTGGTAGCCTCAAACCAATATGATGAGCTTCTGATCTGAATTTCACCTTGCCTTATGGATCAATGTCCTAACAAATAAAGCAAAGATGTAGTGCTGTTTGCTACAGACCACCAAATCACACTAGGTCTCAGGATGACCTCTTCTTTATGCACGTATCTACAAAGTGTGTGTGTGTTTGGGAAACTGTGAGATCATGGGGGACTTCAATTTGAGTGCCATATGCTGGAAGTCTCATGCTGCCAGTATTAAAACATCCTTGGAATCTCTAAACAGTATAGATGACAATTTCCTAACTAAAGAAGTGTTGCAGACAACATAAGGGTGTGACACTGCGCCCCATATTCTTCACGGTGGCATCTGAGAATCTTCCATATAAATAAATAGCAATAGCAAAGTGTACTCTGGCATTTCTCCCTTTTTGGGCAAGGGTTTGGGGACATAAAATTTGGGAATAGAAGTAGTGTTCATACTGTACTTTCATACAGTGTTCATACTGGCAGAAAGGATATCTCAAAGAGAAAAGTAGAAAATGCTATAAATGTTATTAAGCCATAGTTATGGACTTGCTGGACTCTATAACAGTTGGCTACTGATTTATGAAAACATCTATTAATCATGTATTAACTATTAACAATTTGCACCCTATTATCAACATATGAACATTTAAAAAGTAAGTTCTTGAAAGGCCTTCCTCATCCCCAAACTGTGCCGCTGTAGTGCTGTATGTGAAGACAAGCCCTCACTACTGGTCTACACTTGGGGAAATTCTCCGCAAAATTCTATACAGATTCAAAACCTAGCTGGTAGCATAAACTAGGCTATAGACTACCTGAAAATTTTTTTACTGAATATTCCCTATTATAATTCAGGCTTAAATGAGTTCGCACAAAGAAATTAATGCTACTGGCTAAACAAACCATTTAAACCTTCTCACAAGTGCTAACTTGGATAAATATGAAACTTATAATTGATAGAGGTATTACATTTATATCTTTAACCCAATATATCCATTGCTATATCCAAATCCAAATATATATATTAATTGCAGAACTATGTGATAAACTGCAGAACCACGTAAATAAATTAATATATCATGCATCTTTGACTGCATCATCTGCCCTCCTACCAATGCACCACTCACCCCAAGATTTATTCTAACACTCCTATTCCTTGAGCAGCTTCAACCTGATGCCATTTTTAAAAAATTGCCACAAAAATGTTTTCTCCTTCTCCCCATAAATTTGGTTTCTATCCCAAAATTCATTGGGCTTCAAGGCAAAGCTGTTTAAGAGTCAGTCCTGGATCGGTAGCAAGATTTGTAAACATAAATATGCTGTGACTTCAAAATTTATTATCTCAAGGTCTTGCAGAGCTAGAAATGGGAGCATCATAGCCTTGGAAGTGAGAGATTCTGTTTTCCAATGGGGTGCACAACCCTTGCATCTAGTCCTAGAGAGGCCCAAGAAAACAGATATTAAAATTATGACATTTATATCAGGAATATCTATTTTTGTCCTTATTAGAACTGGTTGGAAAATATTTTGTTTTGTTTTTCTGCACCCCCCCAAAAAAAATAAAAAATTGAACTATCTCAGCTAGAAATCTAAATAATTCATCTTAACACTTGCATAATTTGATTCTAAAATGTCACATAAATGTCTTATAAGAGTTATAGTTCAAATAACTCATGCTCCCTTTCTCCGCAATAGACAGGACACCCTAATCAGACTATATCTCCCATGATGCACCACATCATGGCAGTCACAATGTCATATTGCATCAACGGAGATTAAGTCTGTCTGGGGAACCAGACAGAGGAGAATGGACTGCAACTCCCACAAGGCACCCAGAGGCCAAAATATTTCCGTTTTCAATGTTTAGTTTTTGGATGAAAAAAAAAATCACATTTTTTTTGCAGAAAACAGATATGTTTTTACCAAAAAAATTAATTTAGCCAAATGTGGTTAGATGTTCGGCTGTGTGTATGTGTTCTTTCTGTGTTCTCCCTGAGCGTGGCCCCAGCTCTGCACAGACAGCCTGTACAGCAAACCACAAGTGAACCACCAAATGACCACAAGATCCATCAAGGTACGAAGGTACCAGGCCAGGTTTATTGTCGACGAAGCATGGTACTCATATCCCACAGGCTCTACCGGACCACTAATACATGTATGACCATAACAATGGACCAGCTCAGTGAATGGCGGGACTTTCCATTCCTCCCTAGGCTAGACAAAGACACACCTCGTGAGAGACATCTTTATAGCCTGGTAAAAACAAGTTATGTACTGCCACTCTGACATATCTAGTTATTGCCCCCTGACGTGGCTAGTTGTCACCCATCACCTTGTACATGTTGGTTAGGTCAAAATATCTTTATTACATACTTCATTCTGACCTTATCTTTTAGGAAGGGTCAGTGTGTTCCTGTTATCCTTGTGGAATGTTTTTGAACCATCCTTAATAGCAGAATGTTCTGGTAGAGGTACCACTTGACAATGGGATGTGTTTGCGTGAGTACTCTGTGCCTAGCACTTCTTAGGAATGCGTATTTCTGCAATATCAGCCCTATTCTTGACAGATTCTGTGAGCAGGTCCTGCCTTTTGCTCACAGCTTGTCTTTGCTTTATATCAGTAAAGCTCTGACTACTACTTTATGCCAGGCCTCAGGCCTCATACCAGGCCTCTGATACAAGGGCTTATATCTCAGACTCTCTTCCGACTACATGAAAAACCCAATTTTCCACTAAAAAATCAGTTTAAGTAGAAAAACTGTGGCTATTCCTACTCATTATTCTATTCTTTCTTCCATTGTTAATGAAAATGAGTGTTGCCAGACTAAACCTTTTTTTCTGATATTTCCTGATGTTTGAGTGCTTTTATCTCACAATCTGAACTTTGTCTTACTACTAGCAATTTGCATTTGTATATCTACTGCATGCAAAATAATTAAACAAATACATCAATAATAATTTAGGCTGCACAGGTAAAAATAAAACATATGCACAAGATATGCAAAAGTTAAGGTTGCTGCAGCAACAGTAACATGGCCATATTGCACAAATATAGTATTTTATATTCTTGTTTTTCTTGGAAAATGTTCATGGAACTATCCACCAACTCCTCAGAAATAAGAAAAAGAGAAAGCAAGGGGAAAAATACATACAAGGAGCTGTCTACTTATTAGATGAAAGGAATGCAGCAGCCAAAAGCAAAAGGACCACCTTTAGGCCTTTCAACTGGAAGATTTAAAGGCTGATTATAAGGAGTAGATGTTCAGAAAGACTCCTATAAAATAATAAACCAAACATATGGAGTTCAGTGATGGCCAGGAATTTAGGAAAAGGGAGAAAATTCTCACCTCTTGGAGCACCAGGAAACAGAATGAAAGATAGCCTGATATTTCCAGAACAGGCTCCAGATGAGCTATGTATGTGAGCAAGTTACCATTTCGTTTGTTTTGCTATGACTAAATAAATATCCAGATGTCTTTTGGACAACAGTTGCTTTTGAGTTACCATCACAGTGTAGCTTAACATATATTTCTGTTTATGTTGTTTAATGTATGCTTTAAAACATAAAGGATTTTCAGTGTAGCTTCAGGAAACATGTTTTTTTTTTCCTGACTTTTTCATCTTGGCTATCCTGTTTTAAATCACATTAACATAGGTTTCATGTTTAAAATCCTTTTGGAAAAGGCTGAATGGAAAGAAGGAAAAATTTCCCATGTTTAATAATGGTATTAACATTTAAATTGCCCCAATAATCTTTGATATTCATACCCAGTTAAAAGCAAAGGGTGTGGGATGGAGGCACTGAGTACACTCCATTGAGGTGAATGGTGTGGCAGAGGGCTGAGTTTGGGTCGTTAGGGGCCAGTTTGGCAAAGCATGTGCTCATGTCTGTATTTGTTCAGCAAATCACTTAAGACATGCTGCACTTTAAAGCACACATTGTAGTCAATGTAATTTCATCACCTGCTGGATAGAGATGAACGGTTGAATTGGGGCCTCACTGCTGCTATTGTTGGACTTCAGACAGTTATTGGCAAGGCTCGATTAACAGGAGACCAGTACACTTTTTTTTATATTTGGGTGGATATATCTTGGCTTAGATGTTGAAAAAATAAGTACATTTTACATTAAGAAAAAAAAAAAAAAACTAGCTTTAAAAGACCCCAGATGTTATGGATCCATAAGTCGTATTTAACTCGGACCTTTATGTGCATTTTTGTTTATATTTATCCTTAGCAATTTCTATTTCTTTTTCGTAATTATTTTGAACCCTTTTCAGCCAACTCCCACTGAAAGTCACAGATTCTCCCATTGTCTTCAGCGACAGTTGTAGGTGCTCAGTACCTTTGAAAACCAGGTCACATCTAATGAGTTTCCTAATGGATTTAGGAGCCTAAATGGGCAGAAAGGTATGAATTTTGGCTTCTGCTCCTTAATGCATACTCTATGTCTTCCTGTCACCCTAGTCCAATGATTTACGTCGGCCACAACTCTCAGTTTCAATAAGATTTTTAAGTTCCAATGGGCATACATGAGATGAATAGATGTGAGGCACATATGTCATACTCTCAGGCTATCAGTACATCCGAATGAGTGTCCGGGATCACCTCCTTTCCCCCAAACCCCTTTCATCTTGTCCATACAGCCTCTATAATAAGGGCATTACACAGAGGAATCGTCCTTTGTACATTCTACGGGGGTAGTTAATTATTTTTTGTCAAGGTCCAAATTTCTTGTCAAGATACAGTCTAGGTCCACACTTCAGAGAAAATAATAAAAAATAAGAACAATAATGATAATAATAAGTAAATAAAAAGATTTGAGAGGCAGTCCAGATTTGGCCCACAGTCTGCCTATTCACTAACACTGTTACCCTGTCATCTTAACTTCTAGAATTACCTGAGCCATTGGTTCTAAATTCTATGCCATTTGTATAGGAGAAAATAGACAAATGAAGGCCCAGCTGGCACCCCTCTTCACATTCCAAATAGACAGAGAGCTCAGTTAAACGCTTAGCAGTTAATACTACTTCTAACTCTGAGATATGGTTCAAGGCCAAATTTCCTGCAACTAATTGTAATCTTTCAGAAAAGCTTACCTTCTGGAAGCCATTTTTCTTTAGCTGGAGTGGCTAAATAAATACAATCTGTATGATTTGGCTTCCCAGACTAAATTATCTCTTTTGGATGCTTTGGATACTGAATCAAACCAGCCTTTTAAAAGAAAATAAACAGGACAGTGCACACTTGTTTGGGCAGAGAAAAGGGTTCACATTAAAATGAGAACGATGGAAAAGCCAGTGATAAAGGAGGCCTTCATGCTATCTGATTTTTATTTATATTACTTGGCAGCTTATTTGAGAACAGAGCTGTCTGGAGACATTGCCACTGGGTGGCCATGGACAGAGAAGAAATGAGATTAAGAAACTTTTGTTATAGTTATAGAAAAAGGAGACACATGAAGAAAGGGATGTTCTAATCTCATTTCACATTTCACTATTGCTCTCTTCTCAGTTTGATTTTGCTTTTGGCCCCACACTTTGATTTGGCAGAGTGGATCCTTTTCTCTGCTTCTAATATGGGGAACTAGGGAGCTAGATTGTGTATTGTGGGCTTAAACTATTGGGGACAGCCAGGAGGGCAAGTAGGGTGGTACACTCCAGTACACAGTACCGGCAAGAGATTTTTAGTGAGTATAGGGTACCAGAAAGACGTGGGGAGGCTAGCATCCGCCCCTCGGGGCGTCGGGTGGGGTGGAACTGCACTCTACTCCTTAAAGAGCATAACACAGCTAGGGAGGGCATTCATTCTTTATATGGGTTTATCAGCACAATACATATGCTAACAAATTTAAACAAAGATTTTGGTTAAGCTTGTTAGCATATGTAGTGTTCTGTTAAGTTAGTCAGGAGTCCTCAAGAGGGGAGGGGTGGGGGGGGATGGAAGGTATTTAAACAGTATTTTTTATTCCTGCTCCAGCCTCTGGACTAAGAGCATATACTGACTGGAGCATTCTAACCAAGGGACTGAGAACTTTAAGGTAATCTGGAGCCTTCACATTTTTTTGATTCTTTGCAGATGGACTTACGAGTTGGATATGGTACAAAGACTGTTCTAGTCTCATTGATTTCTGATTTCCCCCTTACAATGGACAAAGATCAGATGTCTGCTGACTTTCACACATGAGTCAGCAGCCTCTGATACCTGTGGTTGAGTGGTTGAGCCCTTGCTTGAGTGGTTTTGTTCTTTCCTCTCCAAATATCAAAGCCTGTTCCCATTGAACTCAGTAGCAAAACTTTTGATTTCAATGGGAACAGCATTTGGCCCCAAGAGATCAGAGAATGTGATTTTGATAAATTGCTCATCTGTCCAGAGACAAAAAGAAAAGGAGTACCGGTGGCACCTTAGAGACTAACAAATTTATTAGAGCATAAGCTTTCGTGAGCTACAGCTCACTTCATCGGATGCATTTGGTGGAAAAAACAGAGGAGAGATTTATATACACACACACAGAGAACATGAAACAATGGGTTTATCATACACACTGTAAGGAGAGTGATCACTTAAGATAAGCCATCACCAGCAGCAGGGGGGGGAAAGGAGGAAAACCTTTCATGGTGACAAGCAAGGCAGGCCAACCCCAGCAGTCAACAAGAACATCAGAGGAACAGTGGGGGGCGGGGTGGGAGGGAGAAATACCATGGGGAAATAGTCTCACCCTGTGCAATGACTCATCCACTCCCAGTCTCCACTCAAGCCTAAGTCAATTGTATCCAGTCTGCAAATCAATTCCAATTCAGCAGTCTCTCGTTGGAGTCTGTTTTTGAAGCTTTTTTGTTGAAGTATAGCCACTCTAAGATCTGTGATCGAGTGACCAGAGAGACCGAAGTGCCCTCCAACTGGTTTTCGAATGTTATAATTCTTGACGTCTGATTTATGTCCATTCATTCTTTTACGTAGAGACTGTCCAGTTTGGCCAATGTACATGGCAGAGGGGCATTGCTGGCACATGATGGCATATATCACATTGGTAGATGCGCAGGTGAACGAGCCTCTGACAGTGTGGCTGATGTGACTAGGCCCTATGATGGTATCCCCTGAATAGATATGTGGACAGAGTTGGCAACGGGCTTTGTTGCAAGGATAGGTTCCTGGGTTAGTGGTTCCGTTGTGTGGTGTGTGGTTGCTGGTGAGTATTTGCCTCAGATTGGGGGGCTGTCTGTAAGCAAGGACTGGTCTGTCTCCCAAGATCTGTGAGAGTGATGGCTCGTCCTTCAGGATAGGTTGTAGATCCTTGATGATGCGTTGGAGAGGTTTTAGTTGGGGGCTGAAGGTGATGGCCAGTGGGCCATTGCCCTCTGATCCCACTGAGAGTTGCCGGGGGAAACTACAGCGTTTTCTCGGGAAACTCCCTGGAGGAGCGCGGGGTCAGGTCCGCACAGACACACCCCTGGAGCCCCGACCTGGGGTATTCTGTCTGCTGCCCGGGATCCATGGACCTGGATGTCCTGGGCGCCCCATCGTCTCGGGCGTTGGCACCCTGGCAGCGGGATTGTCTGGCTGTGTGGACTCCCTCCTCGGGCCCTTCGTTGCCAGCGCTCCCAGCTGTCTTCGGGGCACCGCCGATTTCCTGAGGAGGCTGCGGTCCATTGGTGATCTTCCTAGGGACACCATCCTGGCCACTGTGGGTGTGGAGGCCCTCTGCACCAACATTCCACACGGGGATGGACTGCGAGCCGTCAGGAATAGTGTCCCCGATACTGTCACGGCTGACCTGGTGGCTGAACTTTGTGACTTTGTCCTGACCCATAACTATTTCACATTTGGTGACGATGTGTACCTTCGGGTCGGCGGCGCTGCGGTGGGTGCCCGCGTGGCCCCACAGAGTGCCAACATTTTTGTGGCTGGCTTGGAGCGGCGCTTCCTCGGCTCTCGTCCCCTGATGCCCCTGCTCTGCTTGCGCTGCATTGATGACATCTTCATCGTCTGGACCCATGGAAAAGAGGCTCTTGAGGAGTTCCACCATGATTTCAGCAATTTCCGTCCCACCATCGGCCTCGGCCTGGACCGGTCCGCACAGGAGGTCCACTTCCTGGACACTACGGTGCTAATAAGCGATGGTCACATAACCACCACCCTATATCGGAAACCTACTGACCGCTATTCCTACCTACATGCCTCTAGCTTTCATCCAGATCATGCCGCTCGATCCATTGTCTGCAGCCAAGTGCTACGATATGACCGCGTTTGCTCCGGCCCCTCAGACGGAGACGGACACCTGCGGGATCTCTGTCATGCATTCCTGCAACTACAATACCCACCTGCTGAAGTGGAGAGGCAGGTTGGCAGAGCCAGAGGAGTACCCTGAAGTCACCTACTACAGGACAGGCCCAACAAAGAAAACAACAGAACGCCACTGGCCATCACCTTCAGCCCCCAACTAAAACCTCTCCAACGCATCATCAAGGATCTACAACCTATCCTGAAGGACGAGCCATCACTCTCACAGATCTTGGGAGACAGACCAGTCCTTGCTTACAGACAGCCCCCCAATCTGAGGCAAATACTCACCAGCAACCACACACCACACAACGGAACCACTAACCCAGGAACCTATCCTTGCAACAAAGCCCGTTGCCAACTCTGTCCACATATCTATTCAGGGGATACCATCATAGGGCCTAGTCACATCAGCCACACTGTCAGAGGCTCGTTCACCTGCGCATCTACCAATGTGATATATGCCATCATGTGCCAGCAATGCCCCTCTGCCATGTACATTGGCCAAACTGGACAGTCTCTACGTAAAAGAATGAATGGACATAAATCAGACGTCAAGAATTATAACATTCGAAAACCAGTTGGAGGGCACTTCGGTCTCTCTGGTCACTCGATCACAGATCTTAGAGTGGCTATACTTCAACAAAAAAGCTTCAAAAACAGACTCCAACGAGAGACTGCTGAATTGGAATTGATTTGCAGACTGGATACAATTGACTTAGGCTTGAGTGGAGACTGGGAGTGGATGAGTCATTGCACAGGGTGAGACTATTTCCCCATGGTATTTCTCCCTCCCACCCCGCCCCCCACTGTTCCTCTGATGTTCTTGTTGACTGCTGGGGTTGGCCTGCCTTGCTTGTCACCATGAAAGGTTTTCCTCCTTTCCCCCCCCTGCTGCTGGTGATGGCTTATCTTAAGTGATCACTCTCCTTACAGTGTGTATGATAAACCCATTGTTTCATGTTCTCTGTGTGTGTGTATATAAATCTCTCCTCTGTTTTTTCCACCAAATGCATCCGATGAAGTGAGCTGTAGCTCACGAAAGCTTATGCTCTAATAAATTTGTTAGTCTCTAAGGTGCCACCGGTACTCCTTTTCTTTTTGCGAATACAGACTAACACGGCTGCTACTCTGAAACCTGTCCAGAGACAGTTCTCATGCACGGTCTGCCAGGCTGATTTTGATTGTCCCTCCTATATGTCATGCTGAAGAAAATAATAAAACAATTTGGGCTGTAGTTCTATCAAGATGCACATGGCACACACTGTTCTATGCCTCTTTTCCATCAAACCCAGATGGCGCAGCATCTTCCCTTTCCTGGTGCCTGGCGAAGAGCAATACTTAGGTCTTGTCTACACTGCCACTTTACAGCACTGAAACTTTTGCTCTCAGGGGTGTGAAAAAACACCCCCGTGAGTGATGGACACTGGTAGCTACTTCCCTCATGGGGGTAGGTTTTTTACAGCACTGGGAGAGCTCTTTCCAAGCACTGGTGCCGGGACTATACAACCAGGTTAAAGTGCTGCTGCGACAGCACTTTAACATTACTAGTGAAGACATAAGAACAGCCCTACTGAGTCAGACCAAAGGCCTATCTAGCCCAGTATCCTGTCTTCTGACAGTGGCCAGTGCTGGGTGCCCCAGAGGGAATGAACAGAAAAGGTAATCATCAAGTGATCCATCCCGTCGCTCATTCCCAGCTTCTGGCAAACAGAGGCTAGGGATACCATTCCTGCCCACCCTGGCTAATAGCCATTGATGAACCTATCCTCCAGGAACTTATCTAGTTATTTTTTGAACCCTGTTATGTTCCTGTTCTTTGTTCCTGTTATGGTCTTGGCCTTCACAACATCCTCTGACAAGGAGTTCCACAGGCTGACTCTGCATTGTGTGAAGAAATACTTCCTTTTATTTGTTTTAAACCTGCTGCCTATTAATTTCATTTGGTGACCCCTAGTTCTTGAGTTATGAGAAGTAGTAAACAACACTTCCTTATCTACTTTCTCTATACCAGTTATGATTTTATAGACCTCTATCAAATCTCCCCTTGGCTGTCGTTTTCCAAGCTGAAAAGACCTAGTCTTATTAATCTCTCTTCATATGGAAGCCATTCCATAACCCTAATAAATTTTGTTGCCCTTTTCTGACCTTTTCCAATTTCAATATATCTTTTTTGAGATGTGGTGACCACTTCTGCCCACAGTATTCAAGATGTGGGCGTACCTTGAATTTATATAGAGGCAACATGATATTTTCTGTCCCATTATCTGTCCCTTTCTTAATTATTCCTATTCCTGTTTAACAGATGCAGTTGTAAAATTTTAGACAGGTAAGGGGGGGTGTTGGAGGGGACGGGGAGAGCATGGGGGCCCCACGCTGGGGCCGGGGTGGGGAGGAGTTACATGGAGGGTCATGTGTGGAGGTCATGTGCCACCCCTTATGTCCCTCCCATGAGTGCAGTACCCGCAAGAAATGATTTCTACATGCACCACTGGGGACAGCTATTCATGGGAGAGAATTTTCTGTCATTGTTCTCTTCAGGTTCTTATACTGCAACCATCACTGCAGTATCCAAATGCCTGTTACACATGAAAAATAACATTAATGCTCCTGAATTTCTTTTTTATTTGTATTTTTCAGTTTCACCTCTTTGCAATTCACAAAGGATCAAGTTCTCTCTCATTAAGGGAAAAGAACTTGCTAGCTGATAATATTACAGTCATATACATCTTTCACATGACCAACATAATGTATGAATACCTCCTTGTCATTCTCCCATGACCTTTCTGGCAAATTGGGCGCTTGCATAGGGAAGCATAATGTCTTGTTTCAAATCCTTTTATTCTTCTCTACATATGTTAGAGCTGTTTATGTGACCCTTGAATGACTGAGTGTTCTGTTCCCTAAGGATTTGACTCAGTGCTGGATGAGATGTGAAAGCAAGCATATTCTCTGAAGATGTCCAGCATTGTTATAATTTTGGAAAAAAGTCACTGGAAATAATAGAATGCATAACACATCTTTGGATACCCTTATCTCAAATAACACATTTCTTGGAAGACAACACAAACATCCATGTCAAGATAAACTTTAGTGGCTCCTCTGCTCTTGTCTGGCATGATGGCTACTATCAGACTGTGGCAAAGCAAAGACCCATAAGCTGTTATGGAGTGACTTAGAAAGACCTGTATCCTTGCAGGCTTATACAAGTACTGTACCAGGGAAGACAAGGCAACAAAGCAACCTGTATTATGAAGCACCTTCACATGGTATTCCTGTGACAGATGTGAGACCTAGGAAGTGCAAAGAGTTCAAATGACTGGACTGAAATATGCTAGACAAGCAAGGACTTCTGAGACAATATGTGTGAAATGGTTTTCCTGGGGAATCCCTGGAGGATGGGTAATACCACAACACCAGTTATGCAAAAAAAAAAAAAACAAAAAAAACGTTCAGCCATTTGAAGCAGCACCCTGGGGAGAGAGCCATCAACTGGTGATTACCTTTTCCTGTATACTGGAGATCAAAGGCCCAGGCTATATAAAGAATTGACTGATCTCCCCATCCTGGGTACTGGTTCCTGATCTAAAAACTGATATGAATTTGTAACCACAGGGAAAACCCAGTTGTGGAGTTTGAAGGACTGCCAGAGCCCTATGTTGGAGTTGGGGTTGATCTCTGGTAAGATTTTTAGCATGTGTGTATGTTCTTTTATTGTTTTTATATGCTTTCCCTGTAATGCTTTACCTTAAGAACAAATGTGGTTGCTTAACAGGGGCTGGGTGGTAACTTGTAACTGCTAGCAATACACTGTTCATAGCCCTCAGAGAGAAAGAAAAGCAAGGGCTTTTGGGCAGAGCGGCTTGCTGGAGATATTGCAGTCTATGGCAGGGAGCTGTGCAGCTTTAAATCACTGATCAGAAGGGAGTGAGATGCAGGTCTCCACTCATGAGAGGTGACCATAGGAAACCAGAAAACTTTAGGTGGGTGCCCTTGAGGGACCACAGTGGGGAAATACAGTTGAAGTTACCCTGAAAGGGTGACACTTTGGTCTTCCAGGGACTGATCTTGCTAAATCAATACTTTCTTCTTTTGGCATTCTTCTGCCCTTTCTTTTTCTCTTTGAGCCAAATTCTATCTTGATTTACACTTGTGCAGCATTGTGAAGTCAACGGAATTGCATAAGTAGAGATGAAGGAAGAAATCGGTCTTTTTTATACTAATGCATGGTCATGGTCTGACACTTTGTTTTAGATTACTCCGTGGATTGCCACTAGGGACAAGGAAGGAAGGAGAAAAGACTACTGTTGTTTTTTGGGAATTGGGAATCCTTGAACTCAGGCAGACAGTGCAGAGCTAGTACCACTGTCAGTACTAGGCAGTAAAGAGCACAAAAGAGGCAGCATAAGGGTGGTCCAGTCCAGCCAATCCCTGCACCAGTCAGAAGAGCTGGATAGCTCTAAAGGAAAGCACATTTCTAAATGAAGTGTACGGGGGAAGACTCTTCTGCCCCCATTATTTGCTGAGACACTAAAGAAAAGAGTGGATATACTCCATAATGGGTGTGAGATGCTTATGACAACAGTGGCATACATTCAACACAGGTATGTACTGGGCCTGAACTTTTAATTCCTGTGTACTCAAACCTCCTGGGATGTACGGGAGAGGTAGTACCTTTGAGTGATTCAAACTGCCGCACTCCTTGAGTGGTTCTTTTCCTCTCTGGTCCTCACTGTACACCCAGCTCTCATCTGTGGCTCCAAGTAGCTGTAAGTAGCAACAGCGACCACACCAGTAAGCTGCCTTGGCAGGCGGGCTAAACTTGGTGAGGATAACTGGAAATGTGGAAACTGACAGTGATTTAGGGATTGCCCTCCCAAGCATACAAAGACTAGTCTGGTAGCCAAGGCGAAAGAGATCATACATTGATCCAAGGCTTGAAAAGCAGTGCAGCAACGTATTGTGGAAGGTGAAAGGCATGATGGGGCACTACAGGAGTCACGGCTATCCACTGCAGCTAAAGGAGCCTCCTGTTGTAACAGTCTTTGTGCCATTGGGCCAAACTTCAGCAGCCAAGAGAATAGGATTGTCCCAGTGCAACGACTCTTTAATGAACTTCACACACACGTCACTCATGCACATCTCTCTTCAAAAGTCCTGTGGCGATGGGGGAATGGCAAAGCGACAGGTGAAGATGATTACTTGCAGTCATAGCCACAAGCCCGCACACAGGCGGCCTGGGACATTGGTTGCCCATCCCTGACCCTAGGGCTGCAGGGAAACTCAGCAACAGGAGACAAAGTATCCCATACTGATGGTTGCACTTCGTAAGGGAAGGGGCTAGAAAAGATGCCTCAAACATTGCCTGCCCAAACCTCCTACTCAAGTCAATGGGACTTTTGGATTCTCAAGGAATGCAGGATTGGACTCACGGGTTCATTCGTTTTCTAATTATTCAAAACGAGCCCCTGTTCAGACATGATCACTGTTTTCATCTCAGATGCATCAAAAGTTAATTTCTAAAAACAAATGGTCACTAGAAAAAACTGCATTTGGAAAGATATCAACATTTTGTTCTTTCAGACCCTTTTATCATGGTTGCTGTCTCTAGAGGATTCTTTGCACCTTGAAGTCTTTAAACCACGATTTGAGGACTTCAGTAGCTCAGACATAAGGTAGGGGTTTGTTACAGGAGTTGGTGGGTGAGATTCTGTGGCCTGCGTTGTGCAGGAAGTCAGATTAGATGATCATAATGGTCCCTTCTGACCTTAAAGTCTAAGATTCTTTATTAGAATAATCAGGGGACGCAATCTCCCCCACCAATAGCCAAATAGGTGGTTGTTTTATTAATTTTTATTTAATGCATATTCTGTTTTTCCACGACATTCTTAATATGTAAATAAAGGCATTTAGTGCACAGAGACAAGATTCAATGACAAGTACAAAAAGATTAACAACAGTAAAACTCCTGTTTATAACAAGCCAAAGAAACCACTCATAGCATAAGGTCCACACTGATGTCAGCTTCAAAACATCCTCCATTCTGATGAGGAAAGAGGCAATTAGACAAGTTATCCCAAAGTGATGTCAAAAGTGTACAAATTGAAGTGGCTATAAAACTCAATCCCTCCAGACTCCTACAAACATGTAAATTAAAGCCATAGAAAAGCAATGTAATCTGGTGTCATTTATCTGAATAATATCAGCTAAGACACAACAGAGATCTATGCATATCAAAGACCATTTGTGTAATGAGGTAATAACCACCATTTGAGCAATTAATCATGCTAAACAAAGTCAGCTATTTAAATAGCCCTACAGGTAAGCTTGGAAATCAAAAACCACAAAGACCCTGAATCTGCTGTATTTGCTCAGGCTAAACTCCATTGGGTTAGTTAGGAGTGCAGATGGATCTATAGAGCAAAGAGCTATTTTTCCAAAATATCACAGATTTTAAATCACATCAAAGTTTGCCTCAGTCTCGGAGTTTTCAGAAATTTTCTTTATTATTTGCTCTAAAAGTTTCTCCACCATATGCTTACAGAATAACGCTCGACATGGGCCCAATCCTGCATGGCACTGAATACCCTCACAGCATTTGTAGTCAATGGGGAATGAAACCAATCAGGAGGTGCTCAGCATCTTTCCACACCCACTCATATTCATTAGCTGAATTAGATAGATGTGTGCCAATTCAAGTGTTTCTCCCCTGAACTTTTGGTGGGTGCCATGTTATGAGTGCTAGATTCTGACTAGTAATGAAGCAGGATACATTTTGTTGAATGAATAAATGCAAGCAGGGTCTGAACAGTCTGAATCTTTCCTAGAGCTCTCTTTTTGAGCCCCCACTCCTCCACCTGGTGTCCTGTTTACAGCTTTCTGACTAGGCCTCAAGAAGACAACACCATATTGCTGCAAAAGTATGTTGGCCAACGCTGTCAAGCAACTCAGTGAAGAGTTGAAAGGTGACATCAGTAATTCCAGGCTCTACTCAGTCCCCTAGGCTATGCTGCCTCTCTTGTATGTGCATGACATATTAATCCAATCTTTCACTTTAAATTATCCAGAAAATATTTTCCAAAGCAAGCATCTGGATCTGGATTTTTCCTCCCAGGGAAATAAAAATCCTTTGGTGTTAAGGATATAGGGCCAAACTTTGAGATACAGCAGTGCAAAGGTAGAGTAGAGCCTTGTATATCCAGGGTGATTTCTTTCTTAACAGA
Organism: Dermochelys coriacea; assembly: GCF_009764565.3. NCBI lineage: Eukaryota > Metazoa > Chordata > Testudines > Dermochelyidae > Dermochelys > Dermochelys coriacea. Next base: position 66,864,947 of record NC_050068.2, read on the forward strand.
GTGTTAGCTAAGAGATCTGGGCCAACTTCTACTGCTGTTTGCTTCCGTGTCCATGGTTTCCCCCCTCCCCAGATAATTATCCAACCTGCCCAAGTTATTCATCCTCTCTAGCCAGTTGATAAACTGTGTGCTTTGAAAATGGTAGTGACAATCATGATCATGTGATATCTGTATTTTCTGTCCTGGACTCACAGGTTTACTCTTTAGGGTGGTTGCCTTATTAATTTATTTGATTTTAGTCTTAAGCATTGTCACAAATACTTTTTGAGAACAGTGAAGAGGTGGGACATACATTTCCAAAAATAGTTTAGAAAAAGACAGAACCTTGTTGACAGGTCATAATTACTCACAGTCAGCGCTCTCAGTCTCTGGAGGAAATAGGTTCTTTGAATTTCTTCATAGTGATCTTTCTGCCCAACTGCAAATAAATGTTGACAAGTTCTAAGCTACACTGTGCCTCTTTGGCACAGTCCTGACTAGAGGGCAGTACCGAGCAGCACCAACTCAAGGGGAACCTGGGGAAGGATTGTAGCCCAGGGAGTTGCACTCTTTCTCTGTGCTCCCAGTTATGCAGATTACATCATCCTTATGGATAGTGCAGCCCGCTTCTATTGGTACATCAGGCCAACTCACCCTCCCCTTTGTTATCTGGGCCAGGTGCAGGCTTGAGGATTTACAAAAACAAAAGAACCCCAAGAAAAGTCTCTGAATAAGGGACCCCTCGGGGCAAGAGACAATAATCTTTAACTGTAAAAGAAAGAGGGGAGGGGAGGAAAGGGAACAAAATTTGATCCATCATGGAAGAGACATTCTGTCAGTGGCGCCATCTCAGAAAAGGGGGCTCCCAGCTTTCTGGTGTGGCCAAGCTCTGTAAGAACTAACCATTGGGTGAGAAATACCTTATTAAGCAGGGAAGTTACTTGTTTATAAGTATAGACTATAGATTATGGTTTAGGTTTTTCTTTTACTTGTAACTTTTTTGGCTGGCCTTATTGGCAGACCACCTGGGTGACCACCCAGGGGTGCCATAGTCAAGGGGGCATCCTGCAGCAGCACAGAGGTGCGCACTGTTGATGTAGAGTCAGAAACTGCTCCCGGCTGATAGGGGAGTGCTGCTTGGGGGGGCACCCAGATTTCTCCCTGCTTCCTCCTGTTGGAGGAACATGTGGGGGAGGGGTGAGTTGTGAGACACAGACAGTTTCCCCCCACAATGTTCCTCCGCCCCTCTAGGGGGCTGTAAGGGGTGGAAGCGAGGAACAACACCAAGCACTCCATGCATCCAGGTCACTTTTCCCACTTGGGCTGTGCTGTGAGGTGAGCATCAGGAGCTGCTGCTCTCTGTCCTCCTCTTACACATCCCAGGTGGGGAAACTGACCTGGATGTAGGGAACCCTGACATTGCTCCTTTCTCCCCCCATCACAACCCCCTAGGGGTGCACAGGTGAGCAGCTATGCCAGCGGCTCTGTGCATCCAGGTCAGTTTCCCCACATGGGTGTCCCTGGGTGGTCACCCAAGTGGCCCACCAATACAGTCAGGAAGAAGATTGCAGGAGTTAGGGGCACAGGAGGGGTGGGGAGCCCACAGGGACCAGAGGCCAGGGCAATGGGGGGCACTGTGCCCATGGGGGCCAGGGGCAGCAAAATACAAGTTTGCCCAGGCACCATTTTCCCTAAGGCCAGCCCTTAACCTTATGTTTCCAAATCTTTATACTTACTTTTATTTGAAGCTCTATCTTAAGTTCTGTTATATAAACTCCAATTTGGTTTTACTATAGACCAGGGATCAGCAACCTTTGGCACGTGGTCCATCAGGAAAAGCCGCTTGCAGGCTGGGACGATTTGTTTACCTGCAGTGTCTGCAGGTTGGGACGATTGTAGCTCCCACTGGCTGCGGTTTGCCGCTCCAGGCCAATGGGGGCTGTAGGAAGCAGCGGCCAGCACATCCCTCGGCCCGCGCCACTTCCAGCGGCCCCCATTGGCCTGGAACGGCGAACCACGGCCAGTAGGAGCTGCAATTGGCCAAACCTGCGGACGCTGCAAGTAAACAAAACGTCCCGGCCTGCCAGCAGATTTCCCTGACAGGCCACGTGTCAAAGATTGCCGATCCCTGCTCTAGACACATATAAATTCCTTGTGCTAGGGAGACTGATGAACTGAGATGAAGCCAGTAAACTGGAGTGCACAGCTTCTGTGAACGCAGCGTATCAGTGTACATTGCAGGTGCCCTGAGGACAAGGGACTGGACACTCAAGTGTAACAAAGTGGGTGTGTAAATAGTTAGCCTGCAGAGGAAAAGATGGGGCTTGCAGAGCCCAGGGCAGGGTGCAGGTGTTGACAGCAGCTGGTTGCTGGGGAGAGCTTCCTTTGGCGGGCACAAACAGGGCTCTCTGCCTCTGTGAGCAGATTCGCCGCGACACCTCGGGTTACCCTGAAAAGTGTCACACACCCCTGGGCACAAGAGTTTACAGTCTTATTCCAATTCTTTTTAATGACAATGTTAACTGTTTATATCCTTCAATCAGCTTTCACAGTCCTTTTAATTGCATTGAAGGCTAAATTCTCTAAGAATCAAAGATAGGTTTCCAACCGCAGAAACCAACTAGGTTTTAAATTTCTGTACCCATTGCTGCAGGCATGTAATCCCATTCCACATATCTGAAGGTCTCCAAGTCAACAAAAAAGGCACTATTTGGAGGGGTTTTATAAAGAAAGCACTGCAAAAATCTATGCCCTGTGTTAGCTGGTGAATACTCTAGGCTATATGTCCTCTAGTAAAGCCAGTTTTTATGGATGAATTAGACCCTCTCTTTGTAGTCTGGTATTTAAAATTTTGCTCATTGGGGCATCCTCATTTGGTTTCTTTTCCAAAATGTGAAGATCCATATTCAGTAACAAAATATTTATGAACCAGATATCAGAAAATGCCATTTTTCATTAATAAAGAAAGAACAGCAGTTCTTAGCCAGTTTGGAAGAGATTTGTTTTCAAGCACTCAGTAAGATAAGATATAAGATGTGTCTTTAAATATCTTATATTTAGTTGAGAACCCATCTGATCTTTTTGCCTGCCTTAAGCTTAAAGATGTGATTTCTTCCATTTCTGATATCAAAATGTCTGCATCTAGTCTCTGTACTTTCAGTTCTAAGAGTGTGTGTGTGTGAGAGAGAGAAAGAGAATTTAAAGGCATAGTGTATCTAATACTCCAAGATCTAAATCACTTCTTGACTCCTTTTCCCATTAACATGGGGTCAGAAGTGTCACAATTCTTCGCTACTTCTTCCAGTCCATGGCATGGGTTTATAGGTCCTTTTCTGTTTAAACTTCTTGTGCCAGAATCTTTAGATCTTATTCTCGGTCTTCCGTGTCCTTCCTTGCTGTCCTCTTCCTCCCAGGCTTTCTTTGCTGTTTGTTCTTTTCCCAGTCTTATCATATGTCCAGCCTAGTTCAAATGTGTACTCTCAAGCCTATCAATCACTGAGCATGTCAAACTCATCTTCTTCTTAAATTCTTCCATGTGCACTCTGTGTACCCTCTGCTTGCCTGCCATTCTCCACATTATATTATTTTCTACTATCTGCATCTTCTTTTCTTCCATCTCCAAAAGACCCAGTTTTTCTAAACCATAAATCAGGTAGGGACAAACACATGCAGCATACACTTTTCACTAACTGGAGGTCGCACAATACTCCTGACACCTTTTTACTGCCACCCAGACACATTGGGTTCTTCTTTTCAGTTATCTAGATCTCTCTGTAATGGCTCTGAGTTTACTTATCAAGTACAAAAATTCTTTCTTCTGTTTCAGCTTCTCTCCTGAAAATTTAATCAATAGATCTTTTTCTACCTTCCCTACTTGCATAACTTCAGTTTTCTTTGTGTTTACCTGTAAACCATGGTCTCCAAGCACAGATGCCCACTCTGATACCACATTTAACAATTCCTCTTTGCTGTCATCAGTATATGTTAGCTTTCTCTATGAATGGTTTATATGTTGTTGTGGGCCAGGATTGTATGCAACTGCTCCAGAACAGGAGAGGAGATGTAAACTTGGGACATGCTATGAATTTCAAAGGAGCAATGGACCAGACAAGAATGGACGTTCTGAATATACGATAGGACGTTTTCCTGGGAATCCCTAGAAGAGGTGAATGAAAATAGTCCCTCCTCCGCTTATGCCAAACCCCAGTCTTTTCAAGTTATGTCCTGAGGAGAAAAACATTGTCTGCGGATTACCTGTGCTGGGAATCTAAAGTCAAAGGCCAAAGCTGTATAAAGGGAAGACTGAACTGTTGCTTAGAAAGGTATATGGTTTTTCAAGATTTATAAATTCTACACAGTAGCTGTGCTCTCAATTTATCATGCTTTCAAACTTCTGACTCACTGCAGATATTGTGTCTATTAGTACTCTTTCCTTTCCTAAAGCCACGTTTTTCCGTTCTTTATTTTCCTCCACTTTGTATCTTAACCTTGCCTTCAAGTCTCAAAGGACTTTGAGAGGCTACATTAAAAGGGTGATGCCCTGTGTTTGGATCATTTCCATCATCCTTACCCTTCCAAAGAGGCACAATCAATCCCGTTCTCCAGTTATATGGTATTCTCACTTAATCCCAGTAAACACATGTATGAAGCCACTGGCTTGATCATATCAGCAGTTATCTCATCTTCATCAGCTGCTTTACCATTCTTCATCTTGTTCAGCTTTAGTAAAATTTTGATTTGAAGGATCAGAAATGTTCAGCTCACATTCATAATGATTCATTTTTCTCAATCTGTGCCTCCCTATGAGAGATGGATGGTTTGACATTTTGTGGTATGTAGTGATTATTCCCCCTGTCCTAGCCAAATTTGCTACTGGAAAAATCATTCTTGCTGTAATTTATAATGCAACTGTTGAATTAAAAAAGTGAATTTATAAGAGAGTTTATAACACTGAGCGATAATGTACAGATCATTTTGATTTGTGTGCTGTACTAATTTTTAGTGTGTCCTTCAGTTAGATGTTTCCCCCAAACTCATAAGTTAAGAGACATGCTTCTCTCTTTACCTCCCACTGCTTCTTTTTTCACTCAGATGACTTACTCCTCATTAAATTTATCTATTCTCGAACCATGGGTGCTCAACCCCTGCAGTGCAACAAACATCTTTCTGACCTTTGAGTCAAGAAAACAGATGATCCTCAATTTTGTGAGGCAATGGAGAAACGTAGAGGATCCTGCTAATGTCTCTTCAAGCTCTACTTTCGAATGGTTTAATAGCTTATATTTCTCTCTGAAGAAATGTTTCTTATTGTTATAAATGAGTAAGTCAATCAAGCCACCTCCTTAACAACAGTTTTTTAAAACTGAAAGTATGTTGTACCATATATAGTTGTTGTAGATGAGCACAGCCGGAGATACATGGTCACAGTGATAGCCATGGACTCAGACAAGCAATATTAGAAATCTGTCAGGCAAGATACCAATAAGATGAGCACTTTTTACAGATAACCAGTTTACATAGTCAGAAATCCTTTGGTAGTTGTAAACCAGGGATCTTCTTTATTATTGCTAAAACAATGAAAAATACTTATGGCACCTTATTATCATCTCAGTGTGCATGATGCACACAGATAGCAGAAACATGGAATGAAATCTTGGCTACATTGAAGTCAACAGGAATTTTGTCTTCAGTAGGGCCAGGATTTCACCCATAGTGCCTCTCTGAAAGAGATTACAATATATGTTGAATGTGTCAAGCCAGGGTGCTGGGGGAAATTACATCAGAAAAGTGGAGATGGGGGGAGGAATATACAAAAGCAGGTTATGGCATTATGTTTTTAGCACAGCACACACATCATAGACTCACCGAAGGGACCATTAGATCATCTTGTCTGACCTCCTGTATATCACAGGACATTAAATTTCAGCTAGTTACCCCTGTACTGAGCCCAATAATGAGTTTCACTAAAGCATCTATTCCAGAAAGGGATCTAGTCTTGATATGAAGACATCAAGGAATGGAGAATACATTACTTCCTTTGGTAGTTTGTTCCAATGGTTAATCACTCTCACTGTTAAAAGTTGGTGCCTAATTGCTAATTAGAATTTGTTTGACTTCAGCTTCCAGCCATTGGTTCTTGTTATGCCTTTTTCTATTAGATTCTATTAGAGCCCTTTAGTACTCAGTAAAAAGAAAAGGAGTACTTGTGGCACCTTAGAGACTAACAAATTTATTAGAGCATAAGCTTTCGTGAGCTACAGCTCACTTCATCGGATGCATTTAGTACTCAGTAGTTTGTCACCATTAAGCTACTTATACATCATAATCAAGTCACTTTTTAATTTTCTTTTTGATAAGATAAACCGACCAAATTCTTTAAGCTTCTTACTGCAAGACATATTCTTCAGCACTTGGATCATTTTTATGGTTCTTTTTTAAACCCTTCCAGTTCTCAACATCCTTTTGAAAATGTAGATACCAGAACTGGACACAGTATTCCAGTACTAGTCACACCAGTGCTGTTTATAGAGGTAAAATCAGCTCCCTCCTTCTACTCATGACTCCCACATTTATATATATCCCAGGATCGCAATAGCCTTTTTTGCCACAGTTTCACATTGGGTACTCAAGTTCAGTTGCTTCTCACTTATGACCTCTAAGTCCTTTTCAGAGTCACTGCTTCCAGGATACAATCTCCCATTCTGTAGGTATGACTTTGCATTCCTTGTTCCTCGATATATGACCTGCATCACTCCAGATCATCTTAGTTCCTTTCCCCCAACCCTATTTAGTAGAGGGGCATGGTTTATTGCAGAGGGAATGAAAGAAAAGATGGGGTTTGAAAGAGAGGGAGATTGTGTAGCGTGCAGGATCAGGGAGCATATTACAAGCACATGTGGCAGCAAGTTGTTGGATTGCTTTCTTGTTTTCTTCCACTTGAATTGCTAATGTATTTGGCTTTGGCAATTTATGTTCTTTGCCAGTGGTGAGATCTTTAGTTTCCCCTTCATTCAAAACAGATTGAATTGCATTTCTTTGTCAAGACCTCAGTTGCCCCAATTCTCTTAATTTTTGCTGGTGTTCAATTTCAGTGCTACAGGCAGTATTCAATTTTTTCAACCAAAATTGATCAGCTTCGTTTAAGTCCTGTAAGCACCATCTTAGGTCAGAGGTAATATTCTCCTTGTCCAATCCAGTCAAAATAGACTGTAGAAATGACTTTGGCCCAGTTCAGTCACTGTCTTCTCTGATGCAAAGATAATTTTGTTTCATAAAGCTCCATTGCGTATACCAGTAACTCCAGTGGAGTCTCTTGGGGTTCTTGAACTGCTTTAGTTAATTGCTAATAATCAGTGGCAACTTTTTCAGATCAACATGTTCGTAAGTTCTGTCTTAGTCTGAGCAAGAGGCTGTCCATAAATTACATTATGTTATGGGGGGGCATGGATCGGTCCTTAATTTTATGTGTTTGTTTCATTGTTACAAGGGTCACCAAAAAGTGTTATGTAATTTATGAACAGCCCTCAATATAAGATCACTCTTGCCCTCCAGATAATTTTGGAGTTTAAACCCTGGGCTGACTGCACTAATCACATCTATAATTTCTGGCTCTGGATAACCCTTCTTTCATCCAGTTTCAGAGTACTAAAACTTAAGTTATCATTTTATGTGGAATCACTAATCTGCCCTATAATTCTGAAATCTTTCCTAAATACTGCTAGCAGGTTTTGATGGCTCTAAGGCTGTGTTCCTTATTACTTTCAAGTTTAATAGGCTGCACTGATTCAGTTTTCATCAGCTTAGCTCCAAGCTGCTGTTGTCTTTGTTGCTGCAGCACTAGCTGTTCCACGTTCTCACAAACTAGTAAAACTTCTTTCCATTTCCAAGTCTTTTTTTTTAATCTGGTTCTCCCGTCCCTTTCTGAATCAGATGGCAGAGGGGCCATCAGGGGCTCATTCACCTGCACATCTACCAATGTGATATTTGCCATCATGTGCTAGCAATGCCCCTCTGCCATGTATATTGGCCAAACCAGACAGTCTCTACGCAAAAGAATAAATGGACACAAATCTGACATCAGGAATCATAACATTCAAAAACCAGTAGGAGAACACTTCAACCTTTCTGGTCACTCAGTAACAGACTTAAAAGTGGCAATTCTGAAACAAAAAAACTTCAAAAACAGACTCCAATGAGAAACTGCTGAACTGGAATTAATTTGCAAACTAGATACCATTAACTTAGGCTTGAATAAAGACTGGGAGTGACTGGGTCATTACACAAATTGAATCTATTTCCCCATGTTAAGTATCTCCCTACTGTTACTCACACCTTCTTGTCAACTGTCTGAAATGGGCCATCTTGATTATTACTACAAAAGTTTTTTTTCTCCTGCTGGTAATAGCTCGTCTTAATTAATTAGCCTCTTAGAGCTGGTATGGCAACTTCCAACTTTTCACATTCTCTGTATTTATATATATCTTCCTACTGTATGTTCCATTCTGTGGATCTGATGAAGTGGGCTGAGGCTTACGAAAGCTTAAGCTCAAATAAATTTGTTAGTCTCTAAGGTGCCACAAGTACTCCTTGTTTTTTTTTTTACACTTTAAATGCTGCATCAACCCTCGGAGGCTTTTTTTTTGCCCCTTATATTTGTTTGATCATCCTCTGCGATTTGCAGCCATTTAGTCATGGCAAGGAGCTCCTGCTCTACTAAGAGACACAGACAGGGTTCAGTCTCCAGCAGCAAGTTTTCAGTCGCCACTATTTTGTGGCCTGCACAGCTGTACTCTTTCAAAAGGGCCCAAGAATAAAATAATCCGACCGGAGCATCCAAATTTGTTACAGCCTTAATCACAAGACTCAGCTTTTCACAGAGAACATTGTTGATTCTGGGATTCAAACATTTTGCTTTAGAAGCTTCTTGCAGGCCAAGCCCTGCTCAGCCTCCTCTTGCAGCATTAGCAGCAGATGCTCTGAGCACACTAGCCACTGGAGAAGCTCACCTATTCTGAAAGGGATAGCTTCCTCTTCTCTTTAATACATACAGTAATAGACAAATAGTCAAATTATTACTAAAAATAAACATAGGAATCTGTTTTAAATATCCACTCCAGGGACCTCACATGAGATGACACAAAGGTACTTCTTGTGGGTGGGGTCTTTCTTTTCTGAAAAGCAATGGATTGGGTTTATAATTGAATCTTGAGATTCAAAAGCCATTCTAATGCTTCTGGGGTAGCTAGGTGGATCCCCATTGTGCCACCACTGTAAGTGTGAATGGGGCAGTTGTCTGTGATGTGTCGCATGGTTTCTACATCATCACAGTCACAATTTGGCTTTGGTTTTCCATTTGTGGAGGAGATAGTCACATCTTCCAAGTGCTGGCCTAATGCACTTGAGTGCAATCCACTGCCTACAGGGAAGGCAGAATCCTGGGCCTTCTTTCATTGATCTTCAATCAGGTTTTGTTTTGGAGGTCACAAGTGGCCCACGACTTGAGCCAGGAAGTCTTGGCATCCTTTCCATTGCCCTGTAGCATTGACACAAGGATCCAGAAAGGCTTTCTGAATACAGGTTGGGAGAGCGATAGTGAATTGAGGTCTAGATATATTGGCAGGTTTGGAGCAGCAAGGATCTTGTTGTAGTCCCACACCACAGCAGAATCTTGCCTGATGTTGGCTGGCGTAATGCCTGCCCAAAGTGGGAACCTCAGTATTGGCATTGATTTGAGAAAGCCATTAACAATCCTGAACACAGCATTAATCTCAGTGTCTAGGTAGAGATGAGTGTTTCTGAAGCTTTGGGTTTCAGTCGGCACATGAGAGCTGGCAATGCAATCACCAAACTTTGCAGTATGTTTCAAGGGTTTGGAGGTTATTGTTCACCTTTTCTGTGGCCATTAGAGAGGATGCTCTGTGTTGCTAGAACAATGTCATCTGCAAGAGTCAATTTTCAGGATGATAAGACCAGAATGTTGCTGATATAGAGACTGAACAGTGCAGGTGCTAAGATGGATCTCTGTGATTTGATGGCAGATTCACTAAGGTGTACAGTGAATCATCTGTTACTCAACATCTCAGTGATGAGTCTGATTGTTGACTGGCATAGGAAAACGAATGATAACTTCATCAGGAAACCTATGCACAATACAATATCTTAGGTAGAAAAAGGTCAATGAATTCTGCTGTTGTTTTTAATTATTGCTGGTAGCCAGATTCTATGTAGCTGGTTAAGGCCAGCACCTGGTCACAGCAGTTATGAACAGTTCTAAATCCAGCCTGCTCCTTGGGAACTAGTTCCTCCAGTAGTGGCTGTATCCTTTGAAGTAGGAGCATCTCCAGCAGTTTGTAGCAACTGCTAAGGAGGGAAATGGGCTTGCAGTCTTTGGGGTGTGACAGGGTCGGGCCAGATGGCTACAGGAGAGTGATAGAAGGCAGATATATTAGCCCCAGGTTAAGTAGGTCCCTTTTCACTGGTTAAGGTAATCGTATTGGGATTTGGGAAGTGGGCGGGTGAAGCCCATCCACTGCTAAAGAATCCCCCCCAGCCTAAAAGGGGGATCCACAGGACCTAGATGCCAAAAAATTCCGAGGGACAACTAATGAAATAACAGGGACAGGAGTGTGGTCAAAGGGTCAAATGAAGGGAACTGGATGGGGACACCGAGCAGAGAATCCCGGAAAGTGCCCACTGCTCCTCAAAGGTGTCAAGGGAGTCAGAGGACGCCGCCCAGAGGAACTCTGCCCGGATATGTGAACAGACCGAGGATTGGAAATAGGCCCCACAATCAGAGGAGACTCCATCGGCCAACCTCCTCACTCTGGTTTTATAGAGGGCAATTTTAGCTAGGGCCAGGAGAAGGTTGACCAGGAGATCCCGTGATTTTGTGGGGCCATGGATAGGGAGTGCATAGATAAGAAGGTGAGGAGAAAAGTGCAACCAAAAGCATAATAAAATATTGGTGGGGAGCCAGAATAGGGGCTGCGGCCTGGCACACTCCAGGTATGTGTGTGCCAGGGTTTCCCTCATGCCGTAAAAGGGGTAGGTGTCTGGGATAGAGGTGAACTGCACCAAGTACATGCCCGAGCTCACGGCTCCATGAAAGAGCCGCCAACTGACATCCCCGGCGGGCCTCGGGACTAAGGTGGAATATAGGCTGGCCCACCGGGGCTCCTCACCCTCCAAAGGTGGCAGGAGGTCCCACCATTTTGTATCGGGGCGGGACAGGAGGGTGAGGGCGTGAAGGGTGTGGCGCATGAGCGTGTATAGATGTTTTCTTGGCGCGGTTTGAAAGCAGACCAGCTGCATCTCGTGCAGTCGGCTTACAGTGAAGGGGTCGGTTGGGTCCATGGGGCAGGAGTCCAATTAAAAGGCCCGGCGGGCCTGGGGTAGAGGATGAGTGGGGCGTGCCCTTGTGCAGGACCCGTCGAGATAAACCCAAGCAGCGGGCGGCAAAGAGGCCTTCACCTCCCGAAGTATGCGCCGGGGAGTACAAAGTCTGGAGAGCCCCATGCGCTGAGCGAGCATCAGGGGATCTAGCCAGGCTCCCGGGTCATAGTCCAGGAGGTCTCCGACTCTTCTGACTTCTGCCAGGACCAACCTTGGGCACACAGAGCGGGACTCTGCCACCTGCACACGGAGCTAGGGGTTGTGTAGCAGGGGCTCCGCGAGGAGATCTCGGACCTGGTCATTGAAAAGAGTTTCCAGGTCCGGAGGAGGTCCTGGTAGAAGACCGGCAGCCCGGAGAGGTCTCACGGAAGACCTCTCGGATGGAGATAAAGGAGCTGACGGTTGTATTGGAGCCCTCGGAAGCAGCGCAGGAAGGCGTGCGCCAGTATGCTCCACGCCGGACTACCTGCACCATAAAGGAGCCTCTGCAGGGCCTGGAGGCGGAAGATATGGACCTGAGTAAGCAGACATTTCAGGCCCTGCCCTCTCTTCTCCAGGGGTAGGTGGAGAACCCCTACAGGGACCCAGTGCAGTCCTGACCAAAAGAACTCCAGAATCGATGTCCGGAGGTTGGCCAGGAAACCTGGGGCCGGGACCAGGGTGTTGAGCCGGTACCAGAGCATGGACAGGACTAGTTGATTAAGCATCAGTGCTCTCCCTCGAAGGGAGAGGCACTGGAGTAGTCCTGTCCATTTCCGAAGCCGAAGGAGACGGATGCGGGATCAAACAAAGGCACCCTGGGCCCGATGGTCCTTGAGGGCCCGGAGCTCCTCCCACTTCTCCCGGCACGCTCCGCAGAGGGGCGGATACTCGGGGCTGGCAGCCAGATGCCTCTCCAGCTCTAAGACCTCCTGTTCCAACTGCTCTATCGCCGCATCCCTCCATCGGCTGGTGCCCCGGGTGTAGTCACGGCAGAAGAGCCGGGCGCGCACCTTCCCTAGGTGCCACCACCGCCGCGCCGAGGGAAAGGCACGCCGCTGCCCTCGCTAGGCCAGCTAGAACTCCTGGAAGGACGCCACGAAGCCTGCATCCTCCAGCAAGCTGTTGTTGAAATTCCAATAGGCCGGCCCCGGCCTCTCCGCGCAGAGGGAGGCCATCACGGTGGCTAAATGATGGTCAGAAAATGGGGCCGGCTGGATGCTGGAGGAGTGGACTCGTGAAAGATGGAAGCGTGATAAATAAATGCGGTCCAACTGGGAGTGGCTCGACCGATGGGCCTCTACCCGGACAAAGGTGAACGTGGAAGTGTCGCGCCAGACGTCCACCAGGGAGTGGTGTTCGACTATCTCCTGGAGGACGGCTGTGGTGGCCAGGCTTTGCTCGGTCTCCGAGCGGTCCCGCTCCTCAAGGGTGATATTAAAGTCCCCTCCCAGGACCAGGCACTCATGAGGATCCAAGGTGCCGAGGAAGGCGGATGCCTGCTGATAGAATTGCAGCCGCTCCGGGCTCGCTGCCGGGGCATAGATGTTAACGAGGTTGACTACGAGCCCCTCCATGTGGACCCGGAGGTGCAGCAGGCGGCCCAGCACTGCCTCGGCAACCCCCAACACCTCGGGCCGTAAGTCGGGGGAGAACAGGGTCGCCACTCCAGCTGTACGAACTGTGAGATGGCTAAAGTAGACCCTCTCCCCCCAATCCAGCCGCCAGCTGTCTTTGGCGTTTGAATCCGTATGGGTCTCCTGCAGGAAAACCACAGAGTATCCCCGTCCTGAAGGAAGGAGAGCACCTGGGACCTGTGGACACCCATCCTACAGCAACGGGTGTTCAATGTTGCAATGGTAAGAGGTGCCATGAGGAGGGCTGGGGGGGAATCCTCACTGGCAGGGATGCTCGTGGCTCCCGTCGGGCCGCGCAGAAGTCCATGACCTACCCCATAGGTGAATAAGGAGTCATGGAAGAGGCGGACCTGCTGGTAGGCCGCAGCACCCTGCCTCCTTGTCCTTTTACCGTCCCCCATGAGGGCCCTTGTGGCCCGGAGGATTTGATGAAAGTCCCCCCATCGCTGGAGAGCAAGCTGTACTTTGTTGCGGGAGCCACGGACATCTTCTAAAAATTCCCGCAACTCCTCTTGCAGCACATGGGGGGCTGGGGTTACAGTCTCCTGGTTACTTCCCGACGAGGCCCTTGGTACAGCCCCGTGGCCCATTGAGACGGGCAAATAGGGTATGGACCCCCGCCGGGTCTCCTGATGGGTTGGCACCACTAGGCCCGCCTTGAACCCTGGGGCAATAGGGGGCGGTGGAGGGAGGATAGCAGGCCCTGGTGGGTCGGGACGAGTAAACACAAAGGCCGCTCCCTGGGGGTAATCGATTGGAAAAGGGAAGGAGACAGCCCCGGGGTGGCAATAACATCTTGGGAGGTGGACAGGATAGGGACAGGGGCAGGGGGAGGGGCAGGGTTAGAGGCGAGTTTCTGGGCGGGGAGAGGGCTCTCAGTGATGCCAGGCACAGGCTCTATGGTGGATTTGGCAGCCATAGCATCAGGAGGTGGACTCTCTTCTGTAGGGCCCCCTCCCGGGAAGGAGGTCAAATGCGCCTCACCAACGAGTGGTGCCCGTGGTGGCTCGGGTCCCAGCCACGTGGCACTGGCCATCACCTCAACAGGCTCGGCGGCTCTCAGCGGGGTGCCATCTGCTGCCGGGTTGATGGAGGAGTCCAGGGCCTCCTCAGAGGTGGGAGCAGAAGCAACAGTTAGGGGGAGGGAGCATAGGGAGAGGGGGGCTGGAGTGAAGTCACCCAGATCGAGGCCCGCTGGCATGGGGTCATCCTCCCCTTTGGTGACCGGGGTCAGACCCAGGGCCTCGATCTCCTCATATATGGACGGGAAATCATTTTCCGCCACCCTGGGATTCTCCCCGCCGACACCTGACGCACCGGTTGCCTCGGAGCACACTGAGGTTTCAGATGGCGCCAGGGCAGAGGGGGCTCCTTCGGGGTCCTCGGAGGGAAGGGACTCCCGTGGAGGGGAGATACTGCCTTCCAGTGCTGCCACGTCTTCCCCAGCTGGCACCAGTGGATGGAACACACCTGTGGGTAAAGTGGAAGGCTCGGCATCGGTGCCCCCCTTTCTGGTCTTCCGGGGGGCCTCTGCATCAGATGAAAGGAGCGGAGCTCTAGCCTTCCACTTGCCCCACATCCCCTGGACTAGGGCCAGCTCTCCGGGGGCTGGCTAGCAGGGATTGTGTCGGGGGCAGAGGCGATGGCTCAGGGACTCAAGGGGATAATGGTGGGGCAGCACAAGGGAGGGAAGATTCCCCTTGGGGCGGGCCCTCTCCCATGCCCAGCGGTGTCCCTGCCGCACCCTCCTCCACAGGCCCCGCCAGATTGCAAGCAGCGGGGGTGGGGCTCTTCCACTCATCTGGGCGTGCTGGGGGGAGCGCCCCTTGGGCCTGAGCAGGAGCAGTGGTGGACTGAGTCGGAGGAGGGGCGGCTCCGGGTGCCGGGCAACCTGGGACGCCGGCAGTCCCTCCGGACGTGCCCCATCTCCCGTCTGAGGTAGCACCGTGCCTCCCCCATAGAATAGTGCACCCGGTAATGGGCCCCCTGGTAGGGGACCAAAAAGTACCCCTCAAGCGCCTCTCCATCACGCACCGCTGGCGGCAGTTGAAGCTGCACTTGCCGGCGGAACGAGAGTATGTGACGGAGGGCGGGGTCCTTGCAGCCCAGTGAGAGAGGGCTCAGAACGGAAAGGGGCTTCCCCAGGGTCAAGAGGGCAGGTAACAGGGTGGCACTGGGAAGGAAGGGAGGGAGGGACTGAGGTCAGGACAAGGCGGACGCCCAGGTCCTCTAGCGGCTCCAAGGGGACGAACACTCCCCCTACTGCCAGGCCCTTCTCCACCGCCTCCTGGGTGGCGGCCTCCGATGTTAAGAAGAAGACGACCTTCCCGTACATTTTGGAGGCCGTCACAATGGCCGTGGGCCCCACCACCCTCGCCAACACCCGCACATAGGTCTCCACGTGGGGCGAGGCGGGCACCAGGAGGCAATGGACGCCATGCTTCCTGGTCATGGTGGGAAAGGGGCCCCAGCCACTATAGATGATAGGGAGGTGGTGGGCGGGAGAGACGATGTAGCAGCAGGCGGGCGGGCTGCCACCACCTGGGCGTACGCCCTGGGGGCCGAGGGAGGGACACCCGCAGAGCTGGTGGAGGGAACAGCAGGGAGGGATGCCCCAGTTGGTGGTGGGGCCAGGGCAGTGGGGGCAGTCCCTGCCCTGGAGAGCCTGGTCTTTTTAGCGGGGTCTTTCCCCTTCTTCTTACCCTGGCCCTTCCCACTGGCTGGGGGGGCTCCCCCAGAATCTGAGGGGGGGGAAGGACGTAGCAGCAGTGGAGGTCATCTCGGTGCCCGTCGCTGCTGGTGGCCCAGCAGGAGCGGTGGCAGATGGTTCGGCAGCGGCAGCGGAGGTAGAAGCTTGGGGGGGTAACGGAGGGGCAGGCAGGGGAGGGGGAGCTCGGGCTGCTGGAAGGGACCCAGTCGTCTCATCCCCGCCATCATGAGCAGGGAGGGTAGGGGAGACACCAGAAGGAGGAGGGGAAAGGGGAAGCATGTCGACCGCTCCTCCCCGCTAGGCTGCAGACAGGGGAGGAAGGCGCCAAAAGGGGTGGGTTGGACGGGGGGCAATCAGGGTAGGGGTCAGTTACTGACACAGGGTGGAATTCCGGCTCCTCTAGCTGCACTAGGGGAGGGGGGAATACAACAACATCAGGGGTGCAGTGAAGAGGGTTGAAACTAAAATGGGGAATGGCACAAGCGCATGGGAGGGGACATGGGTGCATGGAGCAAGGGACTAAGCGGGCTGGAGTTAGGGCAGGAAAACCAAGAGGCTAGCCTTAGAGGCTGGGGCGGGGCAAACAAACAAAGGCTGTAGAGGGAAATGGGTGGGGCAGGCAAACAAACTGAAGCTAGTAAGCGGGGGCTGGGGCAGAAGGAGGGCAAAAGCTGCAAGTGGCAAATGGGGCAGGTTACAAGGGCAAAGCTGTGGGGTGGGCAGTCCCGGGGGGGAGGCCACGTGCGGCAGCACAATGTCTGTTTAGTCTGGTTGCTACTTCTGGGTCAAAGAGTGGAATCAGGGCCAGAAATCCAAGCAAGCAGCTGAGTCCAGAGGCAGGAGCTGAGGCAGATGGTACACAGCCAGTGGGGGTGGTGGAGGGGGCAGCGGTGGTGGTAGTAGTAGTGGGGGTTGGGGGGCAGCTCCATGCCATGCCCCGTGTCCCTACAAACACAGTCAGGACCCCCACCACAAGAGCACAGTTTGAAAGTTACTCAGTCTTAAGGCCCCCTCCAAGGTGATCTGCAAAATCTCTAGGTGTTCCCCCACTTGTAGATGGTCCTCTTCTTCTCCTCCTCGGGGCTTCAGCAGCTCCAGGCAGCAGACTCCACAGCAGCAGCTCCAGGAACTCCAGGTGGTGGTCCAGGCAGGCAGAAAGGACCCCTCTCAGGTGGTGGTGGTGTCCACAGCAGCAACAGCTGGGGCTGGGGTCCCTCACTCCTCCCTTCTGGGCAGCAGGCCAGCAGGCCCCCCCAAGGGGCTGCAGTTGGAGCAGTAGCAGCACCCAAGGGTGGGGAGTCCATCAGCCAGCCAGCACCAGGTAGCAGAGAAGGGGTGTGGGTGGTATCTGGCCTAGTCAGGGGAGCAGCTAGAGCAGTAGCCGCAGGAAGAGCCGAGAGCCCAGGGCCCAGGGCTCAGGGCCCAGCAGCAGCAGCAGCAGCAGCCGCCACTTCCTCCGCCGCCGCCGCCGCCCTCTCCCTCCTTCTTCCTCCAGACCAGAGGGTTGCAGGAGTGAAATAGAAGGGAGAGATGTTGGTCCCAAGTCAAGCAGGTCCCTTTTCCCTGGGTACGAGAACAGGGAAGATTCCAGAACAGTCAGGAACTTTCTGGAAACAATTAAGGCAGACAGGCTGATTAGAACACCTGCAGCCAATCAAGAAGCTGCTCGAATCAATTAAGGCAGGCTAATCAGGGCATCTGGGTTTAAAAAGGAACTCACTTCAGTTTGTGGTGTGTGTGTGTAAGGAGCTGGGAGTAAGAGGTGCTAGGAGCTGAGAGTGAGAACGCATGCTATTGGAAGACTGAGGAGTACAAGCATTATCAGACACCAGGAGGAAGGTCCTATAGTGAGGATAAAGAAGATGTTGGCAGGAGGCCATGGGGAAGTAGCCCAGGGAGTTGTAGCTGTCCCAGAGCTGTTCCAGGAGGCACACTAGACAACTGCATTCCACAGGGCCCTGGGCTGGAACCCAGAGTAGAGGGCAGGCCTAGGTTTACCTCAAACCTCCCAACTCCTGATCAGATACAGAAGAAATTGACCTGGACTGTAGGTTCACAAAAACGGCCAAACTGAGGGCTGCTGTGAATCTCTGGGGCGAGCAAATCTGCCAATAAGCACAAGACCCACCAAGGTAGAGGAGGAACTTTGTCACAGGGGTCAATAGCTTCTTTTTCAGGCTTCAAAATGGCTAAGAACTTTACTACCTTCCACTCTTTTGGTATTATGCCAGAAAAGTTGATGTTGCTGAAAAAGTCTGCCAGCCACCTCCCTGCCTTTGGACCAACACTCTTCAGGAATTTTGGATATGTTCTGTCCAGTCCTGCTGCTTTCCCATACTTAGTCTTGGAGAGACCCTTGTCCACTTCATCTATTGTGTAGGGGACTGAAAGGGATGAAGTCAACTGGCATTGGTTTAGTGCACAGCAAAGTTGTTTGTGGACTGGCTGCCTGATGTTTTTATCCATAGGCACATGGGAGCTGGCAATTAACTGTGCAGAGATGGTATCTCCACTTATTTGAGGTAGTTTGAAGGCTGCTGGAGCTGCACTGCCTAAAAAGACAAAGGAATATCCAGGCTTTGCAACTTGATCTTGTGAATTCAAGCACTTTCATGATTTTAAACCATCTTTTTCTTCTTGCTAAATTGAAAGACTCAGGCAGCGCCATTGTAGTTTTGGGGCTTTTAATAGTTTGATATTGCTGGAGGAGGGTCTCGATCTCTTCTGTCCAGCAAGGTGGCTGAATCCCTTTGCAATGCTCAATTTGGTGGCTGATATTAGTAGGCCTACAAAGTGGTGGTAATGAGCAGGTGTGACACAGGCAGACCAGCCAACCTATGTGTGACCCATAATAACTTAACAAGAGGCATTGCATTTGTAATCAAGACAATCCACTTATGGAGAGATATCAAATACATTTTAATTAGCCATCCCCAATTCATTCACTTTGTATTGATAAGAATCAAACAATAGTTGCTAAGTGTATTTACAACTGTGTTTACCTGTATCTTGTTAGAAGTAGAGCTGTCAAGCGATTAAAAAATTAATGATTAATAGCATGCCTAATTGCTCTGTTAAACATTAATAGAATACCATTTATTTAAATATTTTTGGATGTTTTCTACATTTTCAAATATACTGATTTCAATTACATCATAGAATACAAAGTGTACAGTGCTCACTTTATATTTATTTTTAATACAAATATTTGCACTGTAAAAAACAAAAGAAATAGTATATTTCAATTCACCTAATACAAGTACTGTAGTGCAATCTCTTTATCATGAAAGTTGAACTTTAAAATGTCAAATTATGTACAAAAATAAGTGCATTCAAAAATAAAACAATGTAAAACTTTAGAGCTTACAAAATCAACGAGGAGTCTGGTGGCACCTTAAAGACCAACAGATTTATTTTGGCATAAGCTTTCATGGGTAATTTCATGTCTTAATTGTTTTACGTTATGTATGCAATGGGGTTCAGTTAACCTTCAGATCAAAGATGTGAGATACTACAGGAAACTAATACTATTATCTTCATTGTCTTCAGATTAACTATCTCTGTTACAATGAATGCCCAGCTGTTGTCTTATAGTGTAACTAGTTTACCAGTGCATGTATCGGAAATAGAAGATTAACTT
This sequence comes from Dermochelys coriacea, assembly GCF_009764565.3. Lineage (NCBI taxonomy): Eukaryota > Metazoa > Chordata > Testudines > Dermochelyidae > Dermochelys > Dermochelys coriacea. Next base: position 66,884,283 of record NC_050068.2, read on the forward strand.
CAAAGCAAAGGTCCATATACTGTCTACATTGTCTATTCTTCTCCAGAGAAAAGCTCTGCTGAGACAATTTCTGTGTGGAGGCTTGTCAACTGAAAGAGTTATAATAAAGAAACCTCAGGCCGGATCCTTTCATCTCAGGTCTGCTTAATCTTTAACAGAGAAGGTCTAAGCAATAGGACCGAGATCCCCAAGTAGTCATGGAAAAACTCTAACAGTCTCCACACCTGAACTGCCTATTGTACTTTAGTCCTTTGAATTGATTCCAGAGAGTTTTTTGCAAACCAGCAGCTATAACATCACTGCTATTATCCTGATCTAAGAACACTGAAAATCAAATGTGTATATATATATAACGGATAAGGAATCATATATATATATATATATATATGATTGTAGACCTATGCATATATATATGATCCTTATCTGTTAATAACTCTCTTCTTTTATTAATACATTTTTAGTTAGTTTACTAAGAATTGACTGACCATGATATTTTGGTAAGTGTCTGATTCTTTGGGATTGGTAGAATTTTAAATATGGTGAATAGAGTTTTCAGTAACCCCTCACAATATTAGACATTGTTGTCTAGGTGGGAATCAAGGGCTGGAATGCCTAAAGGGAACTGTCAAGGTTCCTTCCCCACTCTGAACTCTAGGGTACAGATGTGGGGACCTGCATGAAAACCTCCTAAGCTTACTTTTACTAGCTTAGGTTAAAACTTCCCCAAGGTACAAACTATTTTACCCTTTGCCCTTGGACTTCCATTGCCACCACCAAACGTCTAGGTTTATTTTTGAGAAAGCGTTGTTTGGAAACATCTTTCCCCCCCAAATCCTCACCAAAACCTTGCACCCCCTTGCCTGGGAAGGCTTGATAAAAATCCTCACCAATTTGCATAGGTGAACACAGACCCAAACCCTTGGATCTTAAGAACAATGAAAAAATTCAATTTCTTACAAGAAGAATTTTAATATAAGAAAAGGTAAAAAGAATCACCTCTGTAAAATCAGGATGGTAGAGAACATAGAGAATTCAAAACATAGAGAATCCCTCTAGGCAAAACCTTAAGTTACAAGAAAGACACAAAGACAAGAATATTCATTCTATATTCTATTCAGCACAGTCTAATTTCTCAGCCATTTAAAGAATCTAACGCATATCTAGCTAGATTACTTACCAAGTTCTAAGATTCCATTCCTGTTCTGTCCCCGGCAAAAGCATCACACAGATAGACCCTTTGTTTCTCCCTCCCTCCAGCTTTGAAAGTATCTTGTCTCCTCATTGATCATTGTGGTCAGGTGCCAGCGAGGTTATCCTAGCTTCTTAACCCTTTACAGGTGAAAGGATTTTTCCTCTGGCCAGGAGGGATTTTAAAGGTGTTTACCCTTCCCTTTATATTTATGACAGGAACTGTGTATGGGTTCTTGTTAAACAATGTGGTACTAAAGAAGCTCTTCTGTTATTGGCTTGGTGAATCTAATAAACCACCATTTCTGGAATTGTCTGCCCTATTTCTTGCAGTCTGTCCTGAGTGTGGCATTCTCAGTGTGGCTCATCCAAGCACAGTGGAATATAGTGGAAACTGCTTTATTGAGCCCTATACATTCACCATACAGCATGACCAGTCAGCAGACTGAGATTACAACATGGCTTGGGAAGGGATAGAATGAGTGGAACTTGTAGACCTCAAATCATGACTGGGAGGTGATAGCTATTGGGAAAGTCATAGAGAACTGGGCTTGTGGATGGTATTTGGGTGGCTACTGATGTCATGTGGCACAAAACAAAGGTCAGGAATGTAGCACTTCCTCCATTGGGATGACCTGAACGTGCCATGGTCTTTGGCATCATAGAGGAGGTGCTGGTCTTCAGTGAATGCCCAGGATGTCCATCGTTTGCCATCACAGTCATTCTTGTTATAGTCCCATAGGCAATAGTAGTTATTGAAATCACCAGCATGGATGGTAGGATGGCTTAGTGTAGGTAATGTTGGACATGGCCATTCCATTGACAGTGGCTTGTACATGTTGATGACTTTCAGATCACAGATCCTGATGGCAATTGAATATGGGCTCGTGATAGGCAGGACCTGGATAGAATCCTTAAGGTCATGTTTTATGTACAAGTCCGTATTTAGAATGATGGCTTTCAGATAGGAGGACATATCTGTTGATCTTTGATCAATATCCTTCACTCTCCAGATATGTTTCTTATAGCGCAAGAACATCAATGTTTTGAGCCCACAGGATCATTGTGATGTAATCACACTTGGCATTGGATAAGTCCTCAGTGTTGAGCTGCATAATTAAGAGTGATGGCCTACTGAAGGAAGATTTGGTCCTGAGATGAGCTGTTATTGCCATTGCTTTTCTGAGTGGGAGGTTTGATTGCTGGTTTGATGACATTTGTTGTGCTTTCACATGCAACAGGGATGACTGGGTGAAGGTTGTCATCTCCTCCTCCTGTGGGTGGGGTGAAGACTGCAGAAGTTGATATTGTGGATATGTGGGTGCACATGTACTGGGGAGATGGGAATGCTCAGGCAATATTCTGTATATCTATATAGTCCCCTTCTTTCCGCATCTCAGCTTAACTCTTTGCTGAAGCACAAACCAGAGGTCTGTCTTTTAACTCTTAACAGAGTTAAACCTTAGGGCTATCATATGTAAAACCCTGATAAATAGATGTTATTAATTCCCACTCAATTTTTAAAGGAAGAGTAACATGCACTTTCTTAATAAAACAAACATACACATAAAACACATTGTAAGTAGTATAAAACATTGTAAATAGTACTGGGAATACTATGAATAACTTTTAAAGCTATTAGACAGTAGATTTAATGGTGTTCCTTAAACAAACTTCCCATTTTTCTTCTATTACAAACATTCAAATATAAGGTTTCAACATAACATTCTATATTTTAGCACACACATCAAGACATGTTCCCTTCTGATCTTCTCTCAGAGATGATTTCTCACTGTGCACAGTGTGACCATGGGATATAGTGTATATCACCTGGACTCTTCCAAGCTTCAGAAATGGCGGCATCTCACTCCATAAAAAAACCTTCAGAACCCCATCAGCAAATTAAGTAGTCTGAGGATCACCACAGCTAACAGCATTCCAGCCTTTTCGTCAATAGCAGACTGGTCCTCCCAGTTGCTGGTGAAACAGAAGTATGTAGTCTATATTCAAAGTGGTATAAGGATTGGGATCAGCGTATAAAATATACATATCCTGGATCTCTATAAGGCTCTCACTTTATAGAGCACCATCTTCTCCATATAAGCCCAACTAAACCAGGCAAAAAAAAATCACAAACTTCACCTCGCTCTCATTCTCTCTCTTTAAGTGAAACATAATCCCATTTTAGAGCACTTATCTGATAACTACATGTAAATTTCATAGGTAACAAATGCCCCCTCCCAACTCTCCCTCTACGTCCATAAAACATACTATGGTGGACCAAACATTATCCTAACGGAGGGCTCAATGGGTAGTTGAGCAATGGCTCCATGTCTAGTTGTCAGCCGGTATCAAGTGGAGTGCCCCAAGGGTCGGTCCTGAGGCCAGTTTTGTTCAATATCTTCATTAATGATCTGGAGGATGGTGTGGATTGCACCCTCAGCAAGTTTGCAGATGACACTAAACAGGGAGGAATGGTAGATACCTTGGAAGGTGGGAATAGGATACAGAGGGACCTAGACAAATTGGAGGATTGGGCCAAAGGAAATCTGATGAGGTTCAACAAGAACAAGTGCAGAGTCCTGCATTTAGGACGGAAGAATCCCATGCACTGCTACAGACTAGGGACCGAGCGGCTAGGCAGCAGTTCTGCAGAAAAGGACCTAGGGGTTACAGTGGACAAGAAGCTGGATATGAGTGCCCTTCTTGCCAAGAAGGCTAATGGCATTTTGGGCTATATAAGTAGGAGCATTGCCAGCAGATTGAGGGATGTGATCATTCCCTCTATTCGGCATTGGTGAGGCCTCATCTGGAGTACTGTGTCCAGTTTTGGGCCCCACACTACAGGAAGGATGTGAAAAATTTGAAAGAGTCCAGCAAAGGGCAAAAAAAATGATTAGGGGGCTGGAGCACATGACTTATGGGGAGAGGCTGAGGGAACTGGGATTATTTAGTCTGAAGAAGAGAAGAATGAGGTGGGATTTGATAGCTGCTTTCAACTATCTGAAAGGGGGTTCCAAAGAGGATGGATCTAGACTGTTCTCAGTGGTACCAGATGACAGAACAAGGAGTAATGGTCTCAAGTTACAGTGGGGGAGGTCTAGGTTGGATATTAGGAAAAACTTTTTCACTAGAAGGTTGGTGAAGCACTGGAATGGGTTACCTAGGGAGGTGGTGGAATTTCCTTCCTTCAAGGTTTTTAAGGTCAGGTTTGACAAAGCCCTGGCTGGGATGATTTAGTAGAGGATCGGTCCTGCTTTGAGCAGGGGGTTGGACTAGATGACCTCCTGAGGTCCCTTCCAACCCTGATATTCTATGATTCTAAATAAAGCTAGAATAGTACTGACCTGTATGCAAAGTGGTAGAGGGATTGGGGCCCAGACCTCACAGCAGACCCATCTCTTGGTCCTGTGTTGATCAGTCGCTAAGTTCACATGGATGTGCTTATCTCCTGTATCTATAACTTTTGCCATTGCATTCTGAGTGGCTCAGCTTTCAGAGCATGACTGAGGAGTCACCTGCCAGTTCGGTTGCCCATAATGAAAATTTCCATTACAGCATCAGGCCATGTCTAAACTGTAGCTACTGTAATAGCACAGCTAGGCACTGCTTTTGTAGTGCCATAATGTAGGCACTTCCTTCATCAAGGGATTTTTCCATCGATGTTGTTAATCCATCTCTCCAAGAGACAGTAGCTAGGTTGATAGAAGAATCTTCCTGTTGACTTAGGCATGTCTGTACCAGAGGTTAGGTATTAGAATGCTCTAGGCAAAAAATTTTTCACAATCCTCAGCGACATAGCTAGGTTGACCTAAATTTTAAGGGTAAACCAGGCCTCAGAAACAGTTACTGAGCATTTGAGGTAACTGCCAAACTCTGTTTTGGAAGTTTCTGGGTCCTTCTATCTGAGTTACCCTGCCCTACACAGAATATCCAGCTACAATCCATGTCTTCTCAACTGAGGAAACAAAGCCAAATGCTGCACTATTAAGCTTGTGTATGTGGCAGTGCTGCACACTGGCAGCTGTTGATGTTCATGGAAATGGGTTGATTTTTGAAGGGAAGTGGGGACTGGATACTAATGGACTTGTGAGAGAGAAGTTGTGTATCTGGTGTGCAGGCATTAACAGCTGGGGCAAAGGGCACTATGACAAATGTGGATGTAAAGAAAAGAGATGGGTAAGTGGAAAAGAGAAGTAAGTTGTATGGTGTCTCCATTTATTTATTGTTTTTGAGGAGGCATGGAAAAATCCACATGCCCTGCTATGGGCAAGTTCTAGATGCAGGGAGGGAAAGGAAAGTATAGATTTTTAGAGATGTAGGGGAAAGAAAAACTAGATTATATATCTGTATCGAAGCAGCCTCTGGTGGGACACTACTGAGTATCAATTTACGAGAAATTGCTTAGAGCAGGGCAGTTACAGCCCAAAGCTGGAGTTCCTTTACTATTAAGGTATGCCAAAAAAGACAAATAGAGAGGACTTCGGTTCTACCCCACTGGCTAACCAGGAGTCATACAAGCAATTCCCTCAGACACTCCAGTTTCCCATTATCACCACCAGGGTGACTCCTTATGGGGATGAATGGTTATGAAAACCAATACTCCAGTAAAAGAAAAAAGGTTCTCCCGATCCCAAAAGACCAAGCCCCAGACCCAGGTCAATATACAAGTCAGATCTGACCCACATATCACGCTGGTGCCAATCCTTTAGAATCTAAAATCTAAAGGTTTATTCATAAAAAGAAAGAAACAGAGATGAGAGCTAAAACTTGTTAAATGGAATCAATTACATACAGTAATGGCAAAGTTCTTGGTTCAGGCTTGTAGCAGTGATGGAATAAACTGCAGGTTCAAATCAAGTGTCTGGAGTACATCCACAGCTTGGATGGGTCATTAGGCCTTTGTTCAGAGCTTCAGTTTGTAGCAAAGTTCCTCTAGAGGTAAGAAGCAGGATTGAAGACAAAATGGAGATGCTGCTGCTCCCTTTTATAGTCCTTTTGCCATGTGGCTTGTGCTTCCTTTGTTCCAAACACAAGTTACAGAGCACATGGCAAGGAAAAACCTTAGACTTCTATACATAAGAATGTCCCTGAATGCCTTGCTGATTCACAGGATTTATCTGCCTTCTTTCAATAGGTCAGTTGTATAGCTGATGGTCCTTAATGGGCCATCAAGCAGGCTGGGCAGTGCTGATGCCAAACTGTCTGGGGTGACACCCAGAAGCATAGCACAAGTTTGAAATATAGATAGTATAGAGCCAATATTTATAACTTTAAATTCAAAAATGATACATACATACAGACAGCATAATCATAACCAGAAAATCATAACCTTTTCATAGAAACCTCACTTGACCTCTTTTGTACAAATTTGGTGCCACTATAGGACCTTGGTTGCAACAATGATCTATACGGTCACAGTTCATATTAATATCACAACATCAAACAGCATATAAATGATACAGGAGAATGACGAATCAAGAGCACACTAATTTTGCAGACTTGGGGAATAGGAATGATTTGGGAATCTTCACATAGGTTTGCCTTATCAGTACTTCACTTCTGGGGTTTCCACTTTCTTGAAAGCACTTTAACCTTAACTCCATAAAGGACTCCATAAAGGACTTTGTGTACACAGCAGCTCCCAAGCATGGCACATGGTACAGACTGGGGTAAAGATATCAGCATTGCTCTGCACAGGATAAGCAGCAGGAATGTGATTCCCTGGTAATGTTTTGAGTTTCATGAAACCTTTACATCTTTTTTTGGTTTATTACAAAGTTTTGAATTTAACAAAACTATTGGGAGTTCCATAAGACCTGCCCCTCCCCCCCAATTTAAACAGTTGATTTTTTCAAGGGAATTCTAATAAAAATGTGCATTTCTAACTACGTGAAAGCCTGTGCTATGCAAATAATAATGATTCTACCTTTAAAGTAATTCTTGCCCTGCTTCTAGGGCTACCATGGGAATAAAGCTTAAACAGAATTCAAACAGTTCAAACATAGCAGCCCAGAACTCATGTTTTGATAAGAATCAGATGGAACTCGCAACTCAAAAGTTTCAGGTTCTGTTCTAAGTCTAGGTCTATTGCAGGCTGAATAATAAAATACAATATATATATTTTACTATTCAACCATCAGAAGTCCAAGAGTATCAAAAGAATAGTAATATTCACTAATATATTTGCTGAGTTTGGTTTGCTGTGATTTGTGGGTTCATTTAGTTATTTGTGGGTGAGGGATCCCAATAGCTGTTATACCAAGACAGCTGCCAGTTATAATCCCCTACCAGCTTTATGAATTTCGTGATGAATGGTTATTTATCTGAAAGTCAATACTGTAAATTTGTTGTTCACTATTCATTATTCACTATTCTCTTGTTTAGGCTGATTCAGTCATTCAGTGAGTAAAAACTTACACCATGAGACCTACTTGACACAGCAAATTGTCAAAAGGAACAGATTGCAAACAATTCATAGCCAGAAAACTATTCATCCAAAGTAGCCAACAAATATTTACAAATAAAAATATATTAAAAAATCAAGATCAGTTCATGAACAATTGACTAACTTTACAAAAAGGCCAAGTTTGTACTAAATATTATTCATGACAATTATATCCCGTTCAGTTTGTGGCCACAATGCTATCTGAGACTCTATTCTGATTAGCTATTTCTGGAATTTGTGATTTTGTGGTTGGGTTCTAACTTTGAATGAGCTCTTTCATCTACAATAAGCAGCGTGTTTGAAAATACCAGTTGGCTGAAAGAGAACGTTCTGGAAGTCTCCTTCCCCTAGGTTGCCTCTCATCTTGCCAAAGGAGTCAATTATTCTGTGTTCTACCTCTGAAGAAACATGCATCATGGAAAGCAGTTTTTTCTCTCTCTTTTCTCCCCTTCCCACCATTTGGAAAGAAAAGCTGACACAGCGGGCTGCTCAGAACCCCACTACTGTAGCGGACTTCAGCGGGCTAGAGGAACATAATTTGCAGTAGGTATTCTGTTCTGTGTCTTTCCCTTGTCATCTTTTCTCCTCTTCTGCCTCTCTCTATAGCGCAGAATTTTTCAGAGAGCAAGGGTTGGGCTGGCAGAACTGCTTTGAATGTTTTCTGAGAGCCTTTAATTTGTGTAATGGTTCCTGTTAAAATAAATAATCAATTGCATAATTACCAATAATCCATAATAATGAACTACATAAATAAAATGTTATTTGGCTGGCACTCAGACCACTCTAAGGCATTCACCTTCTTCATACAGCCTACCCATATTTAAAACCTTCTAGAAAACAGCACTTTTTAATGCACAAAGCAAGTATGAGAAGGGATAAATTATTGGTTGGTTGGCCAGCCTTGACCCTAAACTTTTGTATATCACACAAAGCAAAGGGAAAACCAAATGGTCTTTACTGGTTTATGCTCCTCCCATACCAAAAACAACGATATGCAGTATCGCTGTCCTTAGACCCTGATCTAAGCAATTGTGTCCCTGAATCCAGGAATCCACAAAAATAAGCAAGCAGGGCTGAACTTTATTTCAGAAAGGCAATCAGTAGAATCCACCATTGTCCAGGGAACTGATCAGTTCTTGGCTTCTGAAATAAAAGTAGTTTAGCCCCATCTTTAAGAAAAAGTACATAGTAGGATGCTGAGTCTTAAATAGAGCACTTCAATTCAAACATACTGATTGCTGTGACAAGCTCTTCTCCAAAGTATAATAAAAAAAAGAAAAAATACAGACATCTTGAGTACCTGTCAGTGGTAGATGTAGTACATCGAACATCAACTTATGATAGGACTTCATAGTTTAAAGGCCTGGGCTTTAAACCCCTGTCATCATTGTCCATTTCTGACTGTGGAAGAATCAACATTCCTGTCTTCCTTTCAGATAAAGAGAACCGCAGTGCCTCCCATCCCCCTCTTTCTTTAAATATCACATCCTCATGGCACATCATTTTCCCAGTGCAGAGGCGATGTCCTGTCTCATTTTCTGCATCTAATCTTCTGAAAAGCTCGTGATTTTCAGCTTTGTCCAAGCATTTTCTGAAAGTGTCTAATTTAGTCTTGATGGAAATGTAATTTCTTAGTTCACTAATACAACCATTCACTTATCCAATCCTCCTCTAATTTTAAAGATTATGTCTTCTTCTGATCTCATTATTATTACACTTGTCATTCAAAATGAGAGGAGGAGGAAAAGAATTGGAATTATGGCTCCCTGATGAATTCCATCTGTGCTTATAGAAATCAGGGGTGTGAGGTTCATTTTGAAGTGGCATCACAGCAAGTCAAGTCAGGAACACTAAACCATACAGATTAATGAAGTAAACACAGGTTGGAAAGACAGCTCAGTGGCAATGTGCTACATTATTTCTGTGGTGCCTAAGAGCCCTAGTCTTGGACCAGGCATAGGGGGAAATGTCTACTGGTTCCTACTTCTTGCCCCTTTCAAATAACCATATCCATCTAAAATAATCAGTACAGGTAGGTCTTTTCCAAAGTGTAACATCTTATAAAGTTCCCATCTGTATCCCAGACCAGGATTTTCAGAACAAATGAAGTATTCACGGAGAACTAGAATGTACACAAAAAGAGCACGTGACGGGATACAGACAGTTTTTAATTAGTTATTTCTGTGAGTGGAATTCAGTAAACCGTTTCCATACCTTCTTTTTTTAAAAAAATCTTTTTATATAAAATGTAAATGCAATGAAATGAAACATATATAAACACACACACAAGATGGAAATAGCATATAACTAACAAAATTCAATGTTCATTATTTGCAAAACCTGGAAAAAAAACAAACCAAACCTACCAATTAGGGTGATCAGATAGCCAATAATCAGAAAAAATCAGGATGGAGGTGGGGGATAATAATCGCCTATATAAGACAAAGCCCTGAATATTGGTATGTCCCTATAAAATCGGGACATCTGATCATTCTACAACCAACCAACAAAACCCCTGAACCTGCAGGGCATCAATTGTTAAAGTGACTAAATAAGTTAGAACATAATCTCTGAGTATCAGGGACTGACATATACTAAACTTTAAAAGTAGGCAATAGTTTCATGTGTGACCAGACATCCTCGTATTTTTTCTATTAGTCAGAGTCATTTTTTTCTACTAACGCGGTAGTAGAGAACTCGCTAATGCAGTCTGTGTTTCAGGGAGGAATTGCCGATTGCCATTTCCTCAAAATAACTCTTTTGGGCAATACAATTACTGCAATCCATTTCTTAATGTTAACTGGAAATACCAACTCATCCATCAACCTTAAAATACACAAGCTTAGAGAAGGAAGATAGTGACACAAAGTTTTTAAGAATATGGTGTTACAGAACAAATGTATTTTTGACAGGTATAGAAGATGTGTGAAAGGTTGGCATGTGGCTGCTTGCATCTCCAACATTCACTGTCTGTTGCCAATCTAGCCTTAAACAAACATTCTGGAGTCCAACAGTATCTGTTTAATAGCTTGTTCTGGAAGAATCACAAGGATAAAAACACATTAAGTCAGATAGCCTCCCAGGTTTCTGTTGCGATATTAAGGACACATTATTTTCCCCATTTTTCATTGAAATTGCGATTGATAGGGTAATGCGGCTGCATTTAGCCACCTATAAGTAATTCCTACAACTCATAAAACAATAGAATAGAAACAGAACAACTGTCTACATAGACAATAGAATAGAAACAGAACAATTGTCCCCTAGCCTTGCATGAAGCTTTGAGCATAACCACTGAAAGAAGGAAATGTGAGACAGCAGTAGCTGATATTTGTTACACATTATAACTGAAGGAGACCACTCTATTATCTTTTTAATGTTTGTTAATCCTTTTTTCTTTCCAAATTGTCTTAAACAAGGAGTTGGCCTTGATCTTGAGGCACAAGTTATCCCATAGTGGTATGAAAAGAGAATTAGTAAATTGGATGCTGTAATTATCTTAATTTGATTTTTTCTTAAGGGTGTGGGTAGGCTCTACGATATATAGAAGAAGAGAGGGAACCAAATGGCATAGCTCAGCTTTTTTTTATTTCAAATCAGGCCAAAACAGAGCCACTGGAGAGGAGCCACCTTACAGTAGGATGCATTTGGAATTCTAGATAATATAGATACAAATCTGGCAACTCCAATAAGGATTTTTTAAAAGTCTTGTGTGACAAGCAAGGCTGGTTTTTTTTATCCCATATAAGTTGCATGATAAGCTTATTTATTCAAGCAAAGAGCAAGGGAGAGACCTGGAAAGGCAAAAGGCTAATGAGATAAGTCAATCTTGGGCAGATATTCATTTTGGCTATTTCTCTTCTCCCCAGTAAGGACAGAAAGAGGAGATGCTAGTTTTTTATTTTCCATACCTTTTGAGTTATGAAGTTGTATCTGACTACTAATCCAGATTCTCTGTCCAATATCTGAGCACCCACAGCAGGTTCCGTCACTAACCAATCCATTTTAGATTCTCCAGTGAGGGAGCATTTTGGATTTCTAGAGTAAGTTAATTCTTCATCAGGAGAGAAATGACTCAGGAAAGCCTTGCCTAGTCTACTTACAGTTGAACAAATATCAATTAACAGCAAATTCAGCAGGAAAGCTTACACACATACAGTCCCACAGCTGTTTGTTTAAATTCACCAGCCAAACTGCTTCTCTGTCCATTACTTCTTCCACCTGGTGTTTCCAAGTGTGAGTCTCTGTGTCTTCACTCTACTCCCAAACATATTTTAAAAAATACACCTTGTCTTAAGGGTGCCACTAAAAATTGCCCCCTCAGTGACATCAGAACTGATGTCCATCGGGAGTAATTTTGTTCAGTATCCTACTTCAGTGTAGCACTCAGGGAAAGGTCCACTGTCATGAGACATTGGGCAGAGCAACCTGACAATGGATGTGTCTGGTGATACTGGACTGGTGGAACTGCAGAAGCTGTTAGCCCAGTTTCTGATGCCAGGTCTAATATTCTATTCCAGTGAAGCTGTTAGCTTGGCTTCTTTATCATCTGTACCACAACATTATTTAATACTTAGCTTTGCTGTCCAATCCTGTAAAATAGAGCAGCAGTCCAAATAAAGTGGTTTATAGTAAGCTATGATGAAGCGTAGTAGACAAGACAATAGTAGGTTCTAAGTGCTTCAGTGCAACGTAATTTATGTAGTAGGGCCACTGCCAGCTACTGCAACAGTACAGGAAAATCGATAACATGGCCTGTTACTCCTTTCCAATGTGTATTATGGGCTATATGAATCTGTCTTGCTCAGACCCACTGGCTACATCACCATTAGTGGCAACATATCTATTCTCCTTCACCCATGTTTCCCTGTGGAGACATGCACCATGCTGCACAGGGGATTAGAGAGTCTCCACATGAAGAATTTCCACTGCTTGGGCCACTAGCGTAGTGAAAACTCATAATTTTTATTGTGTTGGGCCCTACATGAACATGGAAGGCCATTGAGGACATGCCCCTTAGTCACATTTTAAACACACAGAGACTCAGCAGTTGGAAGCAGCTGATGGAAAAGCCATTTTGGAAAAGAAAATGTATTTTTAAAGAGCTCCTTCTCCATGTTACCAACACCTTAAAATATTAAAACTGAAAAGATGTTACTTATGCTGCTTTCTGCATTTCTCTCTTCATCGACAATGAAAATAGATTACTTAATTACAATTTTGTTTACAGTCACTTGAGTTGCACCTATGAGGATGCAATGAGTCACTAAACTGTGTCACATCTCTTCTATTTCTTTGAGTAGATGCAGGCATGTATTCCACTTAGGTGTGAGCATCCCCAGAGCACCGGAGTGAAGAACTTTGCCTAGGAGTATCCACAGAGGGGCAGGGCTCAGGCCCTGTGGCTGTAGACCTTCCCCTTGCCATATGAAGAGGCTCTCCCCTGACCCCCACTCTGTTACTTCTTACCGCCTGTGGTGGAGTCAGAGCTTTGTGTGGTTTTAATCTCACAATCCTTCTAATTTTAATGATTTTTCTGGTTGTATATCATTAATTAGTACTCTTAACATAGTGTTAGTTAGGTTTGGTGTTAGTTAGCTGTAGTTTAAGTGTTTCCCTGGTGATGCCGTTGTCAGGGTTTAAACATTGTCTGTTGTGGGGGGAGTGATCTCCAACAACCCTCCCAATATGCGGTGCTTGCTGTACCGAAGCTAAACCCACGTCAAGAAGCGGCGTTCAATTTGCAGATCCTTCACCAAAAGACAAGTGGCAAGGGAGCAACACCTGCTCAAACAGGCAATATGGCCTGCTTTGGCACCAACACCCTCATCAGATAGGAGGTCGCCCTCAAGTTCTGAAGGTGCTACTGGATAGGGCCACTCCAGGTCCTATGAGGACTCATCTCCCTCCTCCAGGAGGAGCGCAGATTGTCACAAGGTGAATGCCACTGTGTGGGATGGAGCAGGTCCTGTCAGCCACTCCCTGGTACCACGCAAGGAGGTCAGACACCATGTACCATTGACTCTGGTTCTGGCCAGGCCTGTCCACTGAGTTCAGTACTGATAACGGCACTGACTGTTTCTGTGTTGGCATCGTATCAGCAGTCAACAGACCTCCTCTGCCTTTCTGTCCTGACCTCACCCTTGGTCTAGGACTTTCCCAGGGCTGAATCTTTTATAGCTCTGTTGGTTGGGTGGGCTGCTGAACCTGTGTGTCTTTCAGCACCATACCCAGAGATCTCCCTTTCACAGATAGTGGAAATGTGGCTGAGGCCGGGCTCAGAGCAAGGGGCCTCCCCAGTACTGGGAATGTCCTCGGTATCCCTATGACTGGTGCTGCCGATGTTACCATGGCAGCACTCACTGCCCTCCACTTTTGCATCTTCAGTTACTTCAGTACAGCTTTTGACTTCAGGGTCAACACCACTTGTGGCACCAGAGACAATGGAGATATACTCAGTGCTTCTGATACCGTCTCCACTGTTGACACCAGCTCCATTCATCATTCAGTTATGGACAAGTCAGACTGGTTGCTCACACCCTTAGGACTGGCTCCACCTCTATCCCCTGAAGCCCAGGACTCTTCAGTGTCTGGGTCAGGATCTTCCTCCTCTCACTCTCCATCAACTGAACCACATTGGGGACTATTCATGGAATGTTATGGGCACCAGGATTGGCACTCATCTCATGGTTGGGATGGAGGTCCCTGGCTAGGTGCCTATTGGTCACCAATGCCTTAGCCATACCAGTGGCCTTCACAGAATCCATGGGAAACTCTTTGGTTGTGGAGGTCCCACTCCTTGTCTCAGTTGATGGTGAGATCACTGATCAGGTCTGTGGTGGTGACCTTCAATCCACCACAGTACCAGGCACTGGTGACAGAGTCATCCCATCCACACCCATCAGTCCTGGAGCAGAATCCAGCTCTGATAAAGTTAACAGCTTCAGCTTCATCCCTGGATAATTACATGGTGCTGGGCTTTTCCTCTTCTTCAATACCAGAGGATTTCAAGGTGTACCAAGACCTTTTTCAGTATGTTGCTGCTTCCCTAGGTATCCAAGTGGAGTTCCTGCAGGAAAACACCTACAAGTTAATGGATATCCTACTGCCACCTGCCCCTGAGAGAGTCACCCTCCCTATTAATCTTCTCCGCTGCTCCCAAAGCCAGTAAACAGTGCACTCTTATGAGAGGGATTCCTGAAGAGGGATGGAGAGGGAGAATGGGGGCAGAGGGGGAGAAGAACTGGATGGTATAGCCTGATCTGACAGTGCTTAAGACCCAGCTGTCGGTGGTGATCAAACCCCAAGTATTGTGGAAGCAGTCCAACCTGTTCACAAATGGAAGAGATACAGAGAAAGGAGTGCTGCCTAGAACACTGCTCTGGACCAAAAAGTCAAAATGGGTGCTTGGGAGATGCTGTGGAGGTGTGTGGACTGGTCAAACCCCAGACCTGACTGCTTCCTCCTATGGAATCTATGCCATTTTCTGAAGTAGTCCCATTGTCTTGCAGGAGGGAAAGTCTGCCCAAATTTTCTGGTGACCAAATCCAAGGGAGGGGTAAAATCCACTCTCAACCTTCACAGCTGCAACAAATATATCAGATACATAAGGTTCTGAATGCTCACTTTATGAACTATCTTCTTCATGTTGTCTCAGAACGACTGGTTTGCTGCTCTGAACCTTCAGGATGCCTACTTTCCTGTAGTGATTTTGCCAGACCAGAGAAAATTCCTTTGATTTGTTATGGCAGAACTGACCAGCTCTTTTCAGGCAACACACTTTTTCTCACTCTGCAGTCTCAGACTTCCACAACAGTTTGGAGGTGCCTGAGGCTCTTGGGCCATATGTCCACTTGCATTCAGCTGGTCAAGTATGCAAGGTTGCACCTTGACCCCCTCAAAATTGGCTCAGGATGGCTGCTCATCCAACTTTTCATCCCCTGGACAGACTGGTCCATCTTCCTTAACTGGCCCTGGACTCTCTCAGTGCATTCAGAGAACATTTGCCAGAGCATACCCTTTGTTCAACCCTCACCAACTAGGTATTTTGTCACCGATGCCTCCGTGGTGGGTTGGGGAGCACACCTGGGTTCCTAAAAGTCCAAAGTCTGTGGTCAGAGTAGGAGACCTCACTGCATATCAGTGTGCTGCAGCTTACGGAAAAAAGACTTACTGCACACATTCAGAGCTGGATGGCCAGAGAGTGGTGGCTGCTGGCTGAGCACCCAGCTCTGAAGGCAGTGCCACCACCAGTAGCAGCAGAGAAGTTAGGGTGGCATGGTAAGGTATTGTCACCCTTACTTCTGCTGGCAGCAGCACTGCCTTCAGAGCTGGGCAGCCAGAGAGTGGCAGCTGCTAGCTGGGTGTCAGGGTGAGCATAAACTAATATAGACACAAAGAAGGAGGATGTGATCATGTAAGTTTGAGAACTACTTCCCTAGATTAATGAGATAGCGTATCACACACATTTATATGCCACTAAATATCATTGTGTAAGGCTACATCTACATTTGGAGCTGGGGTGTGAATCTCAGCTCACATAGGCATACTCGTAATAGCTGTCATCGAGCTAGCCCACTAGTGTAGCTGTGGTAACATAGGCAGAAGCAAGCTGTGGCAGGATAAGCTAGCTGCCTTGAGTACATACCCAGTGGGTTCAGGCTGGATTGGCACAATTAGTCTATGCCATGTCTGCTGCTGTCCATGGTACTGTGGCCACTCTCCTCTCTCTTTTAATGGGCTAGCTCAATGAGAGGTAGCACGAGTATGTCTATGTAAGCTGGGAATCTCAAGCCTAGCTCCAAGTGTAGAGGTAGCCTTAGCTATGAACTACATTATGCCATTGGACTAGTGAATGCAGAAAAATGCAGATTTAAATAAAATTGCTCTAATCTTGTTTTTAATCTTTAAAAACATCACCTTATTCATTTGCACAATATTTATTATGTGTGGGAAGGGAGTACATTAAACTACTCCTGGTATAACAATCCTGGTTGTGAAGAGCTTTAGTTAAAATGTGTTTATCAGCTTGCACGATTGCCTTCACATCTGTAGTTTTTGTCTGGTTGAAACTTGCTACAATTTGGATCCAGGGCACCTGATTCACAGAAAGGGGAAAGCCCTGACATCTTGACTGGTGCAGAGTGCCATGATGAAAAATAGGAAATGGCAAGGGGATTAGGGAAAGGAAATACACATATAAAGGAAAGGAAATACACATATCAAACCCCAAACTATTATTTTAGGGCCGGCTTCAGGGAAAGTACTTTAGCATGTGCTTCAATTTAAGCATATGCTTGAATTTCATTGACTTCAATAAGACTTAAGTACATCTTAAATTTAATAAGTACTTGGGTATAAGCCATTCCTGAATAGGGTTGCTTTCCTCCAATAGGGATTTAGATTAGAAAAACAACTGTGTAAACATATATCCTTCATACTGAACAGATCGCCTCCCTCTATATATTTGGAGCAAGTGTGCACTTCAAGTACCAGCATGTCTGGAGTCCCAGTTATGGATTTTCCTTGACACAGTTAAAACAAGCTTGCACCCTAGATCTCAACCACATGCACAAACCATGCTAAGGCTTTTGAAAGGTTCAGCAAAAAAAACAGACTTTACTCCTGTTAGCTTTGGGGAATTAATGCAGACTCGGGACAACGGACTGGATTCTAGTCCCGCTTGTACATAATCAGCTGTTAGCTATTTAACAGCTTCTGATGGCATGGAGGTAATGCAGAGCACCCGCTTTTGGTTTGGCATGATGGGTGGGCTCTACCTCAATTCCCTTTAGCTGGGTTACAAGCAAGTCCAGGCAGACTTTCTTTAATAAAGAGCCCTCTTTTCCAAGGGCCTTATTTATTAAAAATGATCATAAACATAAGTAAGGGGCTGGGTTCAATTAATCAAGTTCTTTAGTCCTGCTTCAAGCAGGAAGTCCCCCTCAGTTCTCTTCCTTGAGCTGGGAAGGGTGGGGTTTGTGACTTAAGTCAGCTGTAAGTCTTTTCTCAGCTTCTTTCAGCTGAGCATTCTTTCCACGTAGGCTCCCAGCATGGAGAATTCAGTAACACAACCTTCCCCTGCTAGTGTCTGCCATGTTCTAAGAGAGGAGGTAATCTTTATGCTAGTTTCCTTCTCCCAATTCATCCCTTATTGATTGGGAAGAGGGAACTCAGCCATGCCCTCCCTTCCAGTCTCCTGATCCCAGGTCCTTAAAGAAACAGTGTCTGACTCTTTCCCCACCTCTGCTTCTTCTTGGGACCTCTTCCTCTCTGTCTCTGTCCCCCTTTAGGTCTTCATATATTTCTACTAGAACTGTCAGATCCTTAAAGGGCCATACCAAGTGGTGGGGTGGGCTGACCACTAGGCCCTAGTGACTTTAAGAGCAGACTACTCCATCACACAGCTACTTAGACAAATTCTTCTCTATGGACTGAATATTCATACCAATAATGATAATTAAAGATGTTGTATTTAGGACCCAAAGTGAAATAACAAAGAAAACACGAATGGTACAGTGCTGTACCAAATCTTTCTATGCAACCATCATTTTAAAGCTTTGAATTAAAATGTTAATGCATTGAACAGTTAGACAACTTTCCATATGTAGCATTTGAAAAACATTAACTGGAAAGCTTTTTAAAGTGAAGAAAAATGTTACTGGGTCAATTACAATTGCACAAGCTTCCACACAATGTGGACTTTAGTGTAAAAGCCTCTCTTCTTTGAATAGCACACTTCAACGCTTAGGATTCCATTCAGTGAACTTTATACTGCTCTTATTCTTCTCTTTCTCTCTTTTCACCTTGGAAACATTTGTGGGCAGTTTTACAATAAGTAATTAATGATTATTAATACCATTAGTATTCACTGTAATAACTTCAATGTGACTGGTAAAATGTAATTATACAAAGATACCTGTGTAATTTAGCTTTAAATAATGTTCTTTAAATGATTAACATTGAAATGGCCTGATTTACACCAGTTCAACTACCATCCCATCAATTATGTACCACACATGTACATATTATAAAATGGAGATGGAGCCAGCCGAAAAGAAGTATTTCTGGCATTTGCAAGCTTGTACGATACTTAACTCTGTCTCAGTGTCTCATTATAGCATTAAGAATATAATCTTGTGGTTCTCCTAAAAAGCTGTAACAGACCCCTGCTTTATCTTAATACTTTTCTCCGTGTAAACTTTTGTTCCCTTGATATGTATAATAATGTTGAGTTTCACAAATGCTGCTAAAGATATGGAACAATCTCATTTTTGAACACTGATTTTTTCTCAAAGTAAAATTTATGAGTTCACAAAGAAAACATACAGTATAGTGAAAGAGTAGCTAAAATTACTTATCCCAGAGAGTTTGAAACACATAGTAACAGTGTGCAATTCAAAAACCTGCTTCACCATTAAAGTAATAGTATTATAATAAAAATAAGCATTCATCCAATTCTGCATAATAAGGCTGTTACACCATCAAGGGTCCTGGGGGTACTATAAATCAGGAAAGCAAATAATAAGTGATTTAATACTGGAGCATCTATAGATCTGGAGACATGGATGCAAAAGTGGGTGGTGTCCATTCTAGCATTCCCACAGAGCCAGGCACCTCTATCATATCAGGTAAATAAAGTGTCAGAAGTTCAACAACATACTTTATGATAAGACAGAAATAGATGAAGTTTCTATTTTGAAACAAATGGTATAATGTATTGGTATATTATATGGGCTCTGGTTGATGACCCATTAAAATTTGCTCTGAGGATATGCTTTACTTGATGGTGTATGGTATAGTGCACAAGAATGAAGTCTTCAAGCATAAAGCTTCCTGCATCTGGAGGTACAGCAGGAAAGGGTTGCCCGCACTGAAAAATACTCAAACCTAAAGTAAGATCCCTAAACCATAATGTGTTAAGTGATAAAATTCTACTCTTTAAAGCCATGAACCTGCAGATAATTATGTACCATGCGTAACTGTGACTTCAGTGGATAAAGCTAGGCATGCACATAAGTTTGTAGATATGGGGCCCAATTGTCTAGCATATCTTTGGACCATACCATAATATCCTATAATATTGTATGCGCTCCAATAAGGAATTTTAGGCTAATGATGCTGTGAACAGAGGTCAGTCAGTAGTGGGAACTGCAGAATCTAACATTCTTTTGGATCCTCTTTAGATTTTCCAAAGTTACAATTCTGGAATGAATTTTTGTATTAATGTATAGGGTTTTTTTATAGCGCTCATCACCACCGTATCTGAGCACTTCATAATCATGAATGAATTTATCTTCCGAATAATCCCTGAGTTAGGGAAGCGTTATTCGTAATAAAGACAGAAAACTAACACACGGAGAGATTAAGGCCAATATTTTCCAAAGTGATCAGTGATTTGGGCTTTCCCAGTTTTGGCGTAAGTGGCTTGCCATGGTATTATAGGAAATTTGTGGCACTGCCAGGAACAGAAACTAAGTCCTTGGAGTCTCAGTTCAGCATCTTAACCACAAATTCATTCTTCCAAAAGGAAGCACCTCCCAGCAGATAGAAACTCGGTGCCTACATCCCAGGCCTC
Organism: Dermochelys coriacea; assembly: GCF_009764565.3. NCBI lineage: Eukaryota > Metazoa > Chordata > Testudines > Dermochelyidae > Dermochelys > Dermochelys coriacea. Next base: position 66,904,496 of record NC_050068.2, read on the forward strand.
ACAACCCTCTTAGGGATGGCCCTGGCTGCAGGAAGAAACTCTGACTAGTTTGTCATTTAAAATTGGCCTTAATCTACAGACAAAAATCTGACATCATGCTTTAGTATTTATTATTCAACTTTATTTTTTTTATATGCAGTGGTGGTGTAGCTGTGTCAGTTCCAGCATATTAGAGACACAAGGTGGGTGAGGTAGTACCTTTTATTGGACCAACTTTGGTTGGCACGAGAGACAGTCTTTTGAGTTACACAGAGCTCTTCCACCGGTCTAGGAAAAGTTCTCAGAATGTCACAGCTAAATACAAGATCAAATAAATAGAATATGTGCTAACTACATACGCTTAACTAAGGGACCATTCCAGGTGAAGTGGCCAATTAACACCCTTGTAGTCATAGGACAGCAAGGGGGGTAAACTGAGTTACAGATTATTATAATAAGATGCAAGTCGAGTGTCTTTATTAAGACCATGAATTTCAGTATCAAGCAAAGTTATGAATTTAAGCTCTCAGGCTCACCTTTGAAAGGTGTTGTGCAGAGGATGAGGACTGATATGTCAGATATAGAGTGATGGCTTTGCGGAATCTTTTTGTCTTTTATCATTTTCTTGTATGAGTTCATTTGAGAGTGTAGTGATTGTCTGGTTTCACCCACATTATTGTTATTGGGACAGTTAGTGCACTGGCAACAACAGATGCAAAACCCATAGACATCTTCAGTGCCACAGTACACCTTCCAAGACCCATGGGTCCTGTACATGGCTATCATAACATGTATACCTCATCCAGTGCACTAAATGTCCCAATATCAACTATGCCACAGGTGTTTTACTGAAGTGTAAACATACCCTCTGAATATATTTCCCAGATCTGAAGAAGAGCTCTGCATAAGCATAACATCCTGCACAGCATCCTACCTGAGTGCCTTTATATGTTTTTTGGGGGCATAATTGAACCATCTTTTTAGTCTCCAGCAATCCCCTTCCCCTTTTTTCCACACCTGGGGTTCCTGTTAATGATGGGCTGTTATAATGAAAATTCAATAAATGCTCACTATAAATTCCAACCACATATAAATAAACCAATTCAATCCATAAATCAACATATTATAAAGATTGTGTATGCAGCATGCTAGTTTCTAGTTCATAAGGAAAGTGCACTGTAGGATATTTTGGAACAACCTACTCAATAGTGTTCATGTTCAAGATTAAAATTAAAACAATAAACTTGACTCTGGATGTGTCTTCATTACTAAAGCACTGGATCATTTACTTTAACAATGTCAACCTGCTCTCACTATTACATTCAATTTAATTAGGAAAGGAAGTAATATGCAAGAGCACACCTCATGGTATTCCATTACCTTGGAGTAATGTGTGATCAACTCCTAAAAATAAAAGGTACCCTTCCCCTCTTTCTCCCCCCATGTTGTACCAGCTACACCATGGAAGAGTGAGAGGGAAACTATTACATGATAGAAAAAAAAACTGATGCAAAAAATAAAGTATCTGGCAAATTCAGAGGGGAAAAGAAGCAGCATAGCACTTGATCCTGCCCTCTTTGGAGTCAATGAGAGTTTTGACGTTTATTCCAGTGTGAATAGGATTGGGCCCATTATGCACTAAGGAATCTTTTCTAATAGATGGGAGATACGGAAGAAGGGAAAGATGAATGCTTTGGATCTGACTGGTCATGCATTGGCATTGATGCATCCTGTGTTTTCATCTGGACAGAAGAGCTGCCATACTTTTATGATGTATTCTCCAAAACAGCTGTACAAGGAGCCAAAAGTCACATCACTGCCAACAAAATCTAGCTAGTGATTTTTTAAAAAGTTTATTTCTTTATATTCTTAAACCACTGGTTGCTTTTGGAGAGTATAATTGACATCACTTGCAACTGGTTTAGCTGATCCAACATAGAGCTTTTTTGAAAGAAAGAAAGAAAGAAAGAAAGAAAGAAAGAAAGAAAGAAAGAAAAAGAAACCCACAGTTTTCCAAATGATTTTCCTTTATAAGCGGTTTCCATTATGAAGACATTTAAAAAATTGCAGATCTTTCCCCCATACAAAAATAATAATCCTTCACTCTATATGAGCCCACATTGGAAGTCCTTACCGAGTCCTTATTCAAGGAACACTTCCACTGACTCCCATAAAGAATGAGGAAAAACTGTGTCACGATTTAGCTCCATAAGACGGAAGATGATATAGCTATTTCCCAGCTTGGAGGCTAACAGTACAATAGAAAATTCTCTACACCTCCCAGATTAGGAAGATAATGAGTACTTCTCACAGCATTTGTCATGCCTGGTTTCTCTTTGGCATTAAACTATAATATATACTTTGGGATAGAGAAGGTTCATGAACATACACTCGTTTAAATGCTTGGGTAAGCTCAGGAAGGGCTGTGTGCAAAGGTGCCCTCCTCAACGCTCAATTGCTCTAAAATATGCCAAATGCCAATGGCCACCAGGAGCTGTTCTGGCAGCTAGAGATCACAGGAGTGTGAGGACATCCTGTTCTTATTCCCTGCACTGGAGTTGGTAAGAGTGACACATGCGCTACTACAGCAGCTCTAAGCCATCCAAAGATCACCCTAAGAAGGCAGAACATAGCTAGAACTGCCATCCTGGATAAGAACCCAGGTCTAACATGTCTCTGACAGTGGCCAGAACAAGATGCATGAGAAGGTGTAAGTCGATGTGAAATAATCTGCCCCCACATAGGTCACATCTTGGAATCTAAATTGAATGGAAGATGGGAAGTGGAATCCTTGAGTGGATGGGCAGGCTAGTTTTAGGTCAGTTGTGCACTACAGAGCACAGTAAAGCTGCCATAGCATAGCCAAGAATTTGGCCCAGATAGTAGAAAATTGGATACATACTGGTCACATTTAACTCATCAGTTTCCTATGGAAAATCAGGCTGTGTCTCTCACAGTGGAATTAATTAGGGCTGTGTGAAAGAACCTTGAACCCAAACAAAATCAGATTTTGCTTTTGCTCTAGCCAATCCTGTGAGCCACCAGCTGAGGCCCACTACCCCCATTGTATCGAGGATGATACTATTTATACCACCAAACTCTTAGGGTATGTTTACGCTGCAGCTCGGAGCGAGCTTCCCAGCCCAAGTACAGAGACTTGAGCTGGCTCAGCTTGCAGAAGTGACCTAAAAATAGCCGCATGGACATTGTGGCATGGGCAGCAGCTCATGCTTTCAAGTCCACCTTGGGTCTGAGCTTAAGTGGCTAGCTTGAATCTGTGCTGCAAGGTCCACACTGCAATTTTTAGCATGCAACTCCAGCAAAGTTAGCATGAGTCTATCTACCTGGGGAGGGAGGCTTGCTCCCAGCTGCAGTACAGACATACCCTTAGACACTTACAGCTCAGATCCCTTTCTACCTGATCCCTGAAGATGTCACCAACTTATCTTTGATACCGTTAGGGCATCACAGGTGACCTGACTCCCCTGCCGCATGCACTCACTGCTATAGTCTGGTGCTCATTCCCCAAAGTCTCTTGGGAGCAGCAACAAGCCACACTCCCATCTTCATTTTGTCACCACAATACAGATAAGACCTGGGGTTGCCAGGTGTCTGGTTTTCAACTGGAACACCCGGTTGAAAAGGGCCCCCAACTAACCCAGTGAAAATGAGCAAGTGAGTGAGGGTGAGGGAAAGCGAGCGATGGAGGGAGGGGGGATGGAGTGAGCAGGGTGGGCCTCGGAGAATGGGCGAGGAAAGGATGTTCAGTTTTGTGTGATTAGAAAGTTGGCAGACATAAAGTTTAGAAAACTAGCTGGGATTTTCTAGCAACTAGCAATGCAAATGAATCAAGCCCAGGAAGGTGAACTATCAGTGGACAGTCTAGTGTCAACCTCTACAAATGTACCCTGTTGGGTTAATCTCATTTAACCCATGAATTTTGTTCCACTCTAGAATTAATCATACCATAAAAGCTGACTGGGCTAGGACCAGGAATGATCTCCTTAGCATTTAACACCACTGCCATAAAATGGATGAGAAGGAACAGAAACGGGGGGAGGAGAGAGAAAAGGAAAGAAGTGAAAAGAGAAAAATGATTTTTCAGCACTGTACTATTGGCCTTTGATGGATTCCAATTGTCAAGCTACTGTAATTTGTAAAGATCAATGGTTTTAGTTAAACTCTAGTCCCTGTTGCCTCATCTTCTAATTCATCTACTCGGCAGATGTTTTTCCTTTTGTAAAGGAAAGTGCACAAGGTTGTTCTCAGGCATTTTTATAGGTGTTTTTTTTTCGTCTGTAAAGCTCAAATGAATTGTAAAACTCAAATCCTTAATGGGCATTTTAGCCAATATTTTTGTCTGTAAAGCAAAATGTGTCTGATAATAATTCTTGTGTCAGTAGTCCCCATTAAACATCAGCACTTACCAACAGTTGCTGCCAGTATAGGATATTCCAGTGGGCCCCAAAACACAAATTCAGCATTTCCCCATGTCCCATACACACACACACAGCTTTCAAGTCCCCTCTTCTCATGCCCTGACCCCTTTGTCTCAGCCCCAAAGTTTCCATCCCAACACATGCTATCCCACGACCTCTGGTGGCTTTACCCTTCTCACTACCACTCTCCCAACACCTGGGAGTTCTGCCTCTCGCTTCTACTCCCACTGAATCCCACTTTCTCTGGCCCTGTTCTCCCCAGTAACTCTGCCCTCTTGCCACTAGTGTTGTGCCAGAGAGGTTTCCATTGCCTGCAGTTCCCATGGATGGGCAAGTGATGGCTTCCCCACCAGTGTGGCTCAAATGACCAGCTACTTCAGGAACTATGGAAGGTGCAGTGGGCAAATGGATAGTCGAGTGGTCTGAAAGCAACTTCCAGGAACTTTTATTTCCTCTATGAGGGCATCAAACCCTCCACAGAATTCTCCTTTCATACTAAAATTTTCTGATGTGTTGCCACTGTCCAGTATTGATATTCAAGTCATTTGCACCAAGTCATTTTTGAGTTATGACCCACACTGGGTCCTTTTCTGACCACCATTTCATAATACTGATATTAATAACTCACAAGGACTGAACCTTGGAAGTTCAAACCCAGCCTGAAATGATTGCTGTAGTGCCTTTTGTAAGGTTTGAAGCATTCTGCTGTTGCATTAGAGCTATGACGGTTTCAAATAGGGTGACCAGATGTCCCGATTTTATAGGGATAGTCCTGATTTTTGGGTCATTTTCTTATATAGGCTCCTATTACCCACCACCCCCGTCCCAATTTTTTTTACACTTGCAGTCTGGTCACCCTAGTTTCAAAATGCTGCTTAGCACCCGTGCAATATAAAGAGATTCTTAAATCAGGAAGTGTGCATGTCTACATTAGCAGGCATGGCTAAGTGTGTATTACACACATGGGCACACCTATGTAACTGGGTGGTTTTCCACAATAATGAAGTAGCAGCAGCTGGCCCTTGGCTAGTGAACTGGATATTTGCTTTTCCATTCTATTTTAACTGAGGATGGCAAAGACTTTAACAAATTCTGCCTACAAATGGCAGTTTGGTGAGCCTGAGGGAACACCCTTCTTTGAACACATTTTCTGCTGATGGAAATTAATTGACCCACATTCCTAGGGAGCTCTTACCTTAAATTAAAATTTATAGATTCGCTGTAGAAAGTACATTTTAACACAAACGCTGCCTGTGCTATCCTTTTACCCTTTGTCATACTGACTTCACGTGCTACATTTACTTGTCTGAACCCTGTTTAATCCATTTGTTTTACTTGTAGTGATTATTTTATTGTCAGCCGCTTGTCTATGAGACTTCTATCATGTCCTTTTATGGTAATTATATAATTACATACAACTTTCTTTTCTTCCTCCTCCAGGAGTCAAATGCTTTCCAGAAAAAAATTATTAGCTATAAATATTACATGTATATACTTTCATAATATGTGTTGGTCAGACACCACTCTCTCTGCTCTTCGGCTCTGCTTTCATTTGCCCTAATTGTTGGTGACCTCAGTGTCACCTTTGATCCTCTCCTTTTTTCCCTTCTGTTTCTTGTCTGACTACCACAACCACCTCAGTAATATTGGCTGTGTGTGATACTTGAATAAGCCAAATTCTTTTACCATATCTATTGCAAATCCCTCCTCTGTGACCTTTCCCTGACTCCAGAATTAATGGAATGATCCTGCCAACCTACTCATGCATACTACGAAATGTGACTATCTCATCTGCACCCTCATTCTTCTCCATTTGCTGCCCATTCATTCTTAACATCTCATTCAAAATCACCATCCTTAGTGGCCTGTGTAATGGATCCTCCCTCTCAACAACTATCCTCACAGCTGCCTCCTCTCATCTAGTGCCAGCCTCCTTTCTGCTCACTACCAGTCTCCTCACTACTGGTGTTAGCTCAGCCCATTTGAGCCATTTTCCTGTACCTCTCACCATCATTGATTCTCCATCTCTTTTTATATCTTGGCCAAGATCCTCAGCTGTTTCAAATTGGTGCAGCTTTATTGACTCAGTTCTCTCATCTTTTTACTGTCTTTAATTAAAACTTGATGAGCATGACACTGGATGTAGAGAGGCTCTCGGAGGTGAGACATAAACAATGCTCACTTTTCAGAAAGATGAGATTCTTTCAACTATTAAGATGACTGTATGTTTTATGATTGGAGTTTTATGCATGAAATGTGATTCATCCCCTTAGAAAAAGGCATTTAAAATAGACTTTGGTGTTGTATACATTTCGTATTAGTGCCATGGAGTAGTGCAGCATAATGCATTACAACTCACACTAGGCTCCCCAGGGCTGCAGCTTCAATAAATTGGCTGATGTGCATACAGTCAACACTTCTTGGTAAATTCCTGACTGGAGGGATTAGTAAAACTTGTATCTGGCATTGCTGCCTACAGTGTTTTAATTTCATCACACTATTTGCAAGAGTAGGGGGTTTAGCCCAGATAGGCTAGCCAAATTTTGACAGAAGAGTTGTATTTTGTACACCTTCTTGCCCCTGCAGATTCAATTTGATAGCCCTTTCACCTTAATCTGTTGTCATCTGCTGCCATGTATTGTTAAATAACTGGCACGTTCCCCCTGAGAAGATTTCAGTAGTGGGTAAGCAGAGAGAGAGAGAGAGAGAGAGAGAGAGAAGGGGTGTGTTGGCAGGTATAAAGCTATTGAGGTCCCAAAGGGCCCCTCACATCTCTGGTGTACCACTTGCCCTAGTTTCTCTAGGATAATAAGGTGGCACCAGCCTAGATCTTAGAACAGGAGGGCTCTGAAGGAAGAATATGGGCAGGGTGCAGATGGACAATAGAAACATCTGATAGATAATGAGTTAAAATGCATTTTTCACCATATTAACCAGATACTATCATGCAAGGCAGGAGTAACCTGGTGTCCATGCAGGACTGGACTCCCCTCCATATGCTGTCTGATTCATTACTTTATATTCACACATGCAACACTGCAAGTCTGAATTGCAGAATCAAACCCTATCTAACTAAGGTCCTTAGATTGCCCCCATCAAAGCAGAATGTGAGCACCTCACAATCTTTAATAGATTTCTCCTCTTGACACTGCTGTGAGGTAGGGAATAAGAATACTTCCCATTTTATAGATGGGAAACTGAGGAAAAGAAAGGCTAATGGCCAGATTTTTAAAGGTATTTAGGTACCTAATTCCCATTGACTTCAGTGGAAATCAATAGAATAGAGTTAGGTACCTAAATAGTTTTTAAAAATCTGACCCTAAGAGACTTTCTCAAGTTCACGTAGGAAGTCTGTTACTTTGTAGGGAATTGAATCATTGAATCCAAGACTTAGATTAGCACCCTAAAACTATACCATCCTTTTTCTTTCAATCTCATTCAAGATACACTTCAATGGATTTATTCAGGAGTTATACTAATGAATCTGACAGCAGAATTTCCCTGAATCCCAGTGATCTACTGGTGGTAATTTAGGGCTCTTAATCAGTGGTATAAGATAATCAGACACACACAAGAAACATTGAAACCAACCTCAGTCTATTTTAGTCAGTGAGAATGAATTTATATAATTTGCAGGTTAAATATAACTGTGGCAGACTGACACAGGCACAATATAATAACTGAAAGTACTAATAATTAGTATTATGGACAGGGGACCCTTCAGAAGCTCTAAGCATTAAATTACTTTGAAAAATTAATGACTTAATGTTCCTTAAGGACTTTTAAAACTTTTGGAAAAAAAATAGTATTTTAATGCATCATTACTCAAATGCACTCAAAACACTTCCTCCTCCCTCCAAAAAAAGGTAGATTTTACATCATGCAAAATGAAATAATGGAAATAAAGAAAGAGGCTAATAACTCTTCTGGCTACATCTCTTTACAAAGATCCCTTGAAAACAATACAGGAAGAGAACATTTGGAACACACAAAACCAGAGACACATGCCTCACTAAAGGTATTTTAAATTATATAAGTTGTAAATGACAGGTTCTCAATATGTTTGCTGCAAATGGAGAAAGCTGGGTAGATCTCTGAGAGTATGTGCATGGAGTCCTGGTATGGAAAAGGTTGAGTACCACAGCTGTAAACATTCCCCTACACCAATGGTCTGTTTTTAATAACTAGGTCTACATGCTTAACAATCTATATTCTTTATTCCCACATCTGTCACCATCTCCCTTTTATCACTGAAGCATAGAAAGTATTGTAAACAGGAAAGGAGACTGTGGCAATGATGAGTAAGGTGCAGCCGTAAACTACTTCCAGTTATCTGTACTTCATTAGATCCCTGACTTTATGGATTAGGGCAGCCCCTCCCTTCAGACGGGTTTGAATGCACTTCATTTCTATACTGAGCACAAATCCCTCAAGATTTGGCTGTGGCTGGAAATTTCAATCTCACAAATTCTAAGTGCATCTGAGATTACCTGAACTAAATTTGCCTATCCCTAATTAGTATGCCAAGAGCCAAATAGATTAGTTTTATATACAGAGATATTGAAGTAAAATAGTAGTGTTTCATAATGAAATTGCATTTCTTTGATCCTTAGCTTTAGTGAACAACTAAGCAGCTCTTTTTTCTGCCTCAGACTTTAATGGCAATTAGACTGAATGGGTGGGAGGACATATTATCCTTTAGTAAACCTTCAAGTCCATTAAAGAATATTTTAAATTAGAAAATTCTATTGATTAGGTGAACCAATAACAGTCTTCATGTAACAATTCAAATCCATTTTCTGAGATAGTACATCCTCTCAATATTTACTTACCAGGATTATCAGGAGTCTTGAAGAAATGAAGGTTTGTTAAAGGGCTGTTATTAATTCAGTCTGATTAGCATTGAATCTTATATTCAGCCTCATATTTTAGCAGGAATAACATGCCATTTCAGAGCATCATACACCTCTATCATCATCATCATCATCAATCCAAGCTGCAAGTTCCTTATTAAACAGTACAATTTGATTTAAATGTATCTTATAATATGTGAATTTTTAATTTCAGTGTTCTTGCTACTTTGACTTTCCAACAAACTTTCATTTGGAGAATTTATAGAGATTGGAAACAGAGAGGAACTCTCATAGTGGCAAAATATGTGTGTGATAAGAAGCTCTGTGATTTAGCTATTGTGTGGTTTGTTGATGTTTCTTTCTCCTTTCAAGCGATGTTACATATCAGATTACTGGGTTTAAATGTATAGCTTTCATAGGATAACATATTAAAGCTACTGTACATCTTTAAGAGGCTGTTAGACACTGATTTCCCACAGACCACAATCACCTCTTTGAAATTGTAGTGTTTGTGACAGAATAAACTCCATTAACTTGTTTTATTAGTACTGTATGCAGTCAGAAGGATCAATGCTGCAGAACATGATGAAACCACTAACAGTCTTCATCAGTATACAGCAGAATGTTTTCTCCTTACACAGAATATATAATTACTGCTCATACAAACAGGTAGAATTTTTTATCGTATTTCTCAGGTAATACTTGGAAATCTAAGGCTTATATTCATGGGAGGAATACAAAATAATTAAGCTTCTCTCCACCCCCAACCCCACTCTTCAGTCTAATTTGTTGCCTGCTGCTGCTGTGATTTTTGTTTACATTATAGAGAATTATCCATCAAACAAAACACAGTTCTAATTCAATTGGTTAATATAATGACCAAACAGCTCAACAAAGCCGAACGAGCTTCAGAAAGGAAAGATTTACTGACCAGCTGACTCCCAAAGACCCATTAGTCACAGTTTGACAGCAGTACACTAGGTGAGCTGCAAAGCAGAGTAAAGAAAGCAGAATGAATCCAGCGGAACAAAGTATATTTTACCATATATAAGTAAACCTGCAACAGATATCACACCATTAAAAAATAAGATCAGCCGTATATTTCAGAAGCAGGTATCTTATACTGCAGATGGCACAGCTGCCAGTACTTATCTGAAGAGAGAGGTATTCTCTTCCAGAGCAAGTCTTACAACATTAGCTACTTCAGAAATATAAATGGCTTTTTTTCTTCTCTTTGGTCTCCATTTTCTGCTGCCTTTTTGCTTTGCCCATTTAAGATGAAAGCAAGGTTCTGAACCAGCTAGCTTCATGGGATTTCCAATATAAACTTCGAGCACATTACATTTTAGCCTAACAAAATATAGGAAACATGAAGGTGAGCAATCACAAAGGAAATGATTGGATGATTGAAAAGAAGACTCAGTACAGATGTAGAATGATGAGAATCATGAAAAAAAATTCTAATCCTATCTACTTTTTGCTAGGAAGAACGAGTTTATGATTTGCAGATTGAATATAACTAAGGAGAAAGGTATTTTTCATAACAATGATTTATATATTCAACCTTCTACTGGATAAGGGTTCTTTTTACATTATAGCAGCGTCTGCTCTTCCTATTATAGTTAAGGGGTTGTCAGCATTTCTATTATATAAATCCCTAAATTCTGGGGTTTGTAATTTGGCTGTAAAAAAATCACGCTGGCTGAAACTTGAAATGTGATTTTAGAGTGAGAGTGATTTTTTTAAATACATTCTGAAAAATGTGTCTAATTTTAAATGAATAGGATTGTAAAAAATGTCTAAATTTACTGGTTACAGATTTTGTTTAGGTGGCTGTAACTTGAACATTGTTTCAGATTTAGTACGCAATGTTTCATTTACTAGAGACTACCAATTGTAACAGAAGAACCACAGGGCCAAATTTTGCTTTGTTACTTATATTCCACCCAACCTACTTAAATGGTATTGCACATGCTTAAGTGATGTAGGAATCTCGCCAGTGATTTAAAAAAGCAAGTATTGCACATGCTCAGTCGCTCCTTTTGTATTCTGATGTTGCCTAGACATCTGACATTGTGGATCCATAATATGCATATAGGTACTAATGTGAACAGACATTCATAGCCAATGGTGTAATGGCTCTAAGTGGAGTGTGAGTTAAACCCTCAAAGGTCAGAAATTAAGTATGATGGCTGAAACTCTCTCCTTAAAGGACAGCAGAATCATTTTAATCAATGCAATAATGTGAAAGTTCACAAGGTAAAAAGTCTTTATCACTATGCATAAACTGTAAAAAGGCATTTGAAAACAAAGTTTCCAGAGTGCCACTGTTGGAAGAGGTCTTCTTTCTGAGAAGTGACATCCTTTGTAATACCACCAATGTGGATGAAGGTCCAGAATATCAGCAGTTAACCTATTTTCTATCCTACTTAATAATCAGAGCACTAAGGATGAGAACACCTAGCCTGAAGAATTTAAAGTAAACTTCTCTCTTATACCTTTGCTCCTCTTCTTTCTCTTCCCATCAAAAACAGTCTTGCTTCCTTCCCCACCCCAGTTTGCTCCCTCTCTCTCCTCTGAGGAAAATAAGATCCTCTTCATCTGTTTAATTCTCCCTTAAGCCTTCTTAAAGTGCCCAAACATGCCCCTACTCACAGCCATATTTCTCCCTGCTTCTTTTGCCAAAGATTGCTCCCTTCTAGTTCTTCCCCACTGGCAGCTGCCTTTCTGCTCCCTCCTGTACCTGAAATTACAATCCTACCAACTGCACCCTTACTGGACCCTAGCAACACTCAGTAATATTGTCTGTAACAGCACTGAAAATAGTTTTGTCCCATGTGTGCTAGCAGTTAAACTATATTCGGCATCTATTCCAAGTGATCTATCGCTGATGACTTTTTTCAGCAATGGGTCAGTTAAGTGAAGCCAGGACTGTTGATGCTGAATGTTTTGGGTCATTGTTTGGAAAAGTACAAAGAAGAGACACTTGTGTAACTTATCAGTATGAAATGGTGCAAATCATTCTTGGTTTAAAAATCATATTCTCTCCCCCTAATTGAGTTAGCCACCTTGAAAAAAATGTGTGAGTACTGATGAAAAAAAAGAAAAGGAGTACTTGTGGCACCTTACAGACTAACAAATATATTTGACCATATTCTTGCTGGAAATACACCCAATTTTATGATCTGTGAAGGAACAAACATAAATGGGAAACAGTTACATTATGAAGTAAGATCACAGTGACAGTTACACTAATATTGAGATCCTGGTGCATACCTTCAAAAATCAAAATTAGATATTTTGCTCTCCTGGACATAGCATGTCAAATATGAACAGTAATGAGATGGTTAGTCCTGGGTGACTCCTAAACCCATACTCTTCTTTAATATACATTACTGCCTCTCACTTCAACCGGAGTTTGGGCTTGGTGTGGCTGAAGCCTTGAACCCTATATTTACACCTTTTCCCCCCTTCTTGTGAGTCCTACCTTTCAACCTTAACTCATCCTCAAATCCGATTGGCTTCACCAGGAATTCCCATTGGGTTTGGCTGCAGCCTCAACCCTTCAATTTGTGAGTTTTTCTGGGTTTGCAAGCATGTTCTCTTGTGCTTTTTTTAGGGCTAAACTCTACTTGCACCCCTCTGCACCAGGGCATTTAGTTGTAGTATCTCCAGATTGTGGAACCATTACTCACAGGAAGTCCTATTTCCAAAGTGTTATATTCTCAAAGGACTCTACAAACTATAACCACTCATAATTCCCTGAAGTCTTGCTATGTAAATCTTCAGTGTAGTGACTGCTAGTGTGCACAATTAATGTAAGTTCAGTTCTGCACCAATCTTGACCCTTCTGCAATAAATAGCAGAGAATAGTTCCAAATTGTAAAATAAGGAAACAGACCAACTGGTGCAGCCTTCTGTGTAAAGGTTCCTGGAACAGAATGTCAGACCTCAGTTTAGAGGACACTTTGTCCTAGCTCTACACAGAGAAACACTGCAGCTGAAATTAATATAAGAAATAGGTGTGTCTCATACCCTTTGTTATAATATTTATATACAATTTGCTCAACATTTTTTAAATACAGTTATAGTCTGCTGCAAGGTTACATAATGCAATACAGTTAGAATGTATCTACCACTTTTCTTACTCAAGGTACCTTAAAGTGTTTTACCAAAGTATTATATATACTTGCCTAGAAAACACTATCAGTTTTATCAGTATAAATGCATCCGATGAATTGAGCTGTAGCTCACGAAAGCTTATGCTCTAATAAATTTGTTAGTCTCTAAAGTGCCACAAGTACTCTTTTTCTTTTTGCGAATACAGACTAACACGGCTGCTACTCTGAAAACTATCAGTTTTGCAGAGTGAAATGCAGCAGCCAAAATACAATACTTTTGTGCTATTAAATAATACAGTGGGTTAATGCAATCCTATCTGACTGACTGACTGTGCAGATGTCTTGTTACCATGTTGTTTCTGTAGCCAGCCATATGATGCCATCTGAAGCTTTAAGCAATATACAAGATAGTATATTCCATGAAAGAGCTAGGGGCTCTCCATTGAGCTCTCTCCCTCTACCTCACAAGGCACACTAGGATCTCTTAGCCAGAAGACCTGGCTGAACAAAACTACCACACCAATGTACAGAGTCCGTGGCAGTACTGAGGTAACTGTGCCAGAGCCCATAAAATGCTTTGTAGACATGTATCAGGAACTGCACAGATATCAGCAGAGAGTATAAAAAACATGTGTGATCCATTTTTATCAGTCTGTCCTGCTTAGGTGGTGAGCCATTGCCTTCTGCACCAGCTGGGATTTCAAGGTAGCCTTCACAGTCAGCCCTAAGTTCAGCACAGTACAGTAGTCCAGTTTAACCTTATTAAAGAGTGGGTCTAAGTCCTCATCTGATAGCAAAAAGCAGAATCTCCTGCTCTGCATAGATGGCAAGAAACATTTTTGGCTACTGCTGGCATCTAAGGATCCAGAAACACAGGCAAATCGAATAGGACATCAAGGTTTCACAACACCTTGACAAGGGAAAGGATAGATGTTCATAGAGTCTCTCAGTTCCTTGGCCTGTTTTTTCTGTGGATCAACATTCACTTTGCTTTATGCAGGTTAAGGTCTGAGGCAGCCACTATTCATCCAGGTCCCTTTTTTGTCCAAGACACAGGATGAAAAAGATAGACAAAGTGCACTAATTAAAGGAATGGACTAATTGGATGGAAATTACCGTAGGACTTGAAGTTCCTCAAATTCAGGTGCTGACCTGCTACAACAGAGACAAGTTCCAAAAGTTGGAATCTTCATCTGAAATCTCCATGCTGTCAGTCTCAGAAAGTGTCAGATGAGGCTTGATGGGATTGCGCAGGGGAGGAGTTGTTTCTTGGGTTCTAGTCTATTTAGAATTTTGAATATAATTAACATAAAATACATTGTATTGAACCAGAAGTGAATAAGTAGCCAACCAAGAGTGAAGAAATTGGTTGTTCCAGATGTCTGGCACCTCACTCTACTTAGGAGAAGGGCAGCTGCATTCCATACCCATGGGAGTGTCTGGGTGGTCTCCCATAATAGCCCTAATGATAGCATATTGCAATAATTTCAGCTGTCTGAAATTATTGAGATAAGACATTGTTAATCTTGTCATCTCTCCCCATGATAACAGAGCAATTACTGAGTGTCATCATTGTAACAACTAGCAGGTTGTGCTGGTTGTAGCAATGGCATTTTGAACATCTTCTCTCTACAAGGTGATGTAGTACAGTAAAGTTAATTATACTCACCCATTTTAGGAAACAAGAATTAAAATAGTTTGGCCAGATCTTCAGCTGGTGAATATCAATATAACACCATTGATTTAATCTGATTCACATTAGCTGAGGCCTTCACACTCAAAAGTTTGCAATAGTGAGCACACGATGTATTCTCATATTCCTAATACAATCAACCAAACCCAACGCCAATGATAACTCCTCACCTGTTTAAAGATTTTTAAGGGATTAAGTATTACAGACTAATTTGAAAAGGTCATTCATTTAAGCAAATTTGCTATTACACATGCCTGCCCCAGTTCTGGCTCCTTACTTTCCAATTATAAACTTCACTTCTACAGTAAAAGAGAATTTGACTTATAAACTATAGTAACTTATGTGATGAAAACAATTCAAATAAGTGGAATTGAAGGCCTGATCTTGCTGCCCATTTATCTTGGTAGGTAGTATTTTACTCCATGAGTAATCCAGTTGAAACCGAAGAGAGTAAGTTTTTACTCACTTGAGCATATTTGGAAGAATCAGTCCTTAAGTTATTACTTGGGTAAACTGTTTTGAGCTGTGGATACTACTAATGCAGTATAATTGCAGGCAAATGCAGTTTCCATTAGTGGCTTGACAATGATTCATACAGCTTTGCATAATAGAACTGGTCTTACTAACGCTGATTAGGATACACAGGGGCTGATATTCATATTTTATATTTTGTTTTAGACATTTCTTGTCTACAGTTAGGATAGGAATATGACTGAACATGAAATTTTACTTGTGAGGATTGCTCCCCCTCTTGTGTAACCCTTCTGCCCATCAGAGTTGGCAGCAACAAGGGCCGGGTTCAGTATCTTGGGGTTTCATTCCAACAACACAATGCAAAACTGGCTTGAGCCCCACCCAGTGGCCTGGGACAAAATATAGCACCCCACAGGGCACCTCCAAGAGGCAATACTTCCCCTCTCACAAGCACAGAGTCTGAGTGTAGCAAAAGCCTTTTAATAACAGAGAGAAACAATGTGCCATTATCGTGGGGAAACACCACCAACAGGATTCATAACACAACCCATGAGCAAAAAAAACCCATCCCAAGCAAACTGGGGCATGACCTTTCCCTTGGGTTCTTGAGCCCAGCAACCTAAAGTCCCAAAGTCCAATAACCCAAAAGTCTCTGTCCCTGCTCAGTTCAGCACCAGAGTTTGAAAGTTTATCTGCAGAGTTTTACCTCCCAACCTGGGTGGAGATGGGGGGAGGGGTTAAGTGGCACCTTACATGGTCCAAAGCAGATTGCCCCCACCTCTCCATGGGGCTCCACTCTGCCAGCCATCCCAGGAGCTGCTCCAGCCATACCGCAAACTGCTCTGCTCTGCCAGCCATCCCGCAAACTGCTCCGCAATATATCTTCAGGCTCCCCCATTACTTAACAAAACACTCAGTGATTTCAGCTCTTAGTAGGCTTAGCTCTTTTGTGATTTCAGTCTGTAGTAGGGGAGCCTCAGTACTGGTGCACCATTGACCCAAAGTGAATTCAGCTCAGCAGCCTGTAACTAGACTCCTAATAGAATCAAAATTAGCTCTGCTATTCCGCAGTGGAGAGAGGAGGAAATGTAATTAGCATGTGAGGCCCTACCACCAGGTATTAAATCTATTCCCAACCTGTCAATTCACTGAGTTTTGGAACCCATGTCCCTTGCTTAGCGAGTGCTACTTACTTGATGGCGAGTCCCCCCCATCATAACAAAAGGCCAAATACAGTTCCACTGTCCTTGATTCACATAATCAAGATAATAACAATTTATTCTTCCTGCCCCAATAACACTGGGGATCCCACACCAGCCAAAGTGACCATTTGGGCAGCTATGAGCTCATGCTAGGCGGGATGGGAGTTCCTATGCAAATGAGATCAGCCCCTGAAGTTCTTTTCCACAGTTTGCCACAACTCACCACCAGATGTCAGGGTGGAGCTCATCCTGACTCTGCTTACACTTGTTTAACTTAAAAATTAATCAAGGCTTTGATCCGTCTTTGCAATTTCAATACCAAAGTCTTAAATGTCTGGCAGCAGTTCACATCCCACCAAGCAACATAAGTTATACCTAGAAAGCCCCCAAATTTCCTTATGTCTAATAAAAAAATTTTTAAAAAAACTTCTGCAGAATTTGTACATCAAGGAGGCTTGTGACAACTTCCAGGTCCAGGCTTCTCATCTGGGGAGTTTATGTAGAAAAAATGGAAGAACGTGGAAGGTGATAATAATAAATATAAATGAGAAGGGATCATAGAAAACTGTTAAGGGAAGCAAAAGGACTCAAGAAGGCCTCTATTACCAGCAGAATTAAGAAAAATTAAGGAGTTTGGTAAGTATATTAGGAACAAAAAGAATTCTAATGACGATATTGGTCCATCACTAGTTGGAAATGATAAAATTGCCAATAAGAATGCAAAAAAGACAGAAGTGTTCTTCATCTGGGGAAAAGCCAGATGACGTAGTGATATCATATGATGACAATGAAACATTTTCCATTCCAATAGTAACTCAGGAGGATATTAAACAGCAGCTACTAAAGTTAGCTATTTTTAAATAAGCAGGTCTGGATAACTAGCATTCAAGAGTTTTAAAAAAGTTGGCAGAGGAATTTGCTTGTACCAGTAATGTTGATTTTCAATAACTCTTGGAAGACCGGGGAAGTTCACAAAGACTGAAGAAAGCTAATGTTCAGTCAATATTTTAAAAGCATAAATGGGATTACTTTGGCTTTGTTCCTGTACATACAGGATGGGGGATTCTATCCTGATAAGTAGTGACTCTGAAAAAGCCTTGGAGATCATGGTGGATAATCAGCTGAGCAAGAGTTCCCACTGAAATGCTGTGACCAAAAGGGCTAAATGGGATCTTTTGTTTTACAAGGGAATCTCAAATAGCAGTAGGAAAGTTATATTACCTCTATATTTGGCACTATTACATCCACTAATGTAAAACTGTGTTCAGTTCTGGTGTCCATCGTTCAGGAAGGATGTTAAGAGATGGTTCAGAGAAAAGCCACAATAATGATTAAAGGATTATAAAATATGTCTTATTGCATGTAACTGTCCTCACTCAGGGGTTGGTGGGGAAGCATGGCCTAATGATCAGGACTATGACACATGACCAGCAGGGGGGGTGTTGGTAGGGGAGCCTATTCCACCAGGCTCCAACCCAGAACCCTTTGGGGCTACCAGTGATCTGGTAACTGAGGCTGCTCAAGGCTGCTTTTCCTGAACCACTTCCTATCTCTCTATCTCCCCCTGGGCCAACTCAGTCCAAAGCTTTCCCCTGCTGGGGTAGTCCACACCAAGAAAGTAAAAAAAGATTACCAATGTTCAGAGTCCATATGCAGGGAAGAGGGGAAGCCTTTCCTCTCTAACTGTGTTTGGGGTGGGTCCTCCCTTCCCTTAGGGAGGACCCTTTGGGTCAGTTATCTTAGAGATTTCAGCCTTCCCTCTGCTATGTACTGCTGGAGCTACAGATTGTAGGTTTGCTCTGTTCTAGGACAGGGATTGGCAACTTTTTGGCACGCGGCCCATCAGGGAAATCTGCTGGCAGGCCGGGATGGTTTGTTTACATGCAGCGGTTTGTTTACATGCGGGAAGTGGTGACCAGCACATCCCTCAGCCCACACTGCTTTCCACAGCCCCCATTGGCTGAGAACAGCGAACCGCTGCCAGTGGGAGCTGCGATCGGCCGAACCTCTGGACGCTGCTTTCCTGTCTTGATTTGAGCTTTTAAATTTAATTGAGCTTTTAAAATGAGCTGTTTCCCTGTCTTTTAATTCCTCCACCAGATGGAGCTTTTGCTGCAGATGTGGCAGGGCGGGGCTGGCTGGGGCCCAAAGTAATTCCATCACCCTTTGTTGCCCAGTGTGGGGTCTGTACACTCCATCACATTGTGTTAGGAGCGCAATCTGTTTAGTTTAACAAAGAGAAGGTTAAGGGGTGATTTGATCACAGTTTATAAGCACCTACATGGGGAACAAAACTTTGATAATGGGCTCTTAAATCTAGCAGACAAAGGTACAACAAGACCCAATAACTGGAAGTTGAAACTAGACAAATTCAGATAAAAAATAAGGTGTAGTTTTTAATAGTGATAGTTATTTACCATTGGAACAATTTACCAAGGGTTGTGGTGGATTTGCCATCACTGGCAATTTTTAAATGAAGATTGGATTTTTTTTTAAAGATGTGCTCAAGACAAGCAGAAATTAATTTATGGAAGTCCTGTGGCCACTGTTATATACGAGGTCAGTGTAGATGATCAGAGCCTCATAATCTATGAATCTATGTAGTTCCCTGGAAGCCTCATAGAGAGACCCTGACTAAATGTCTAGGAGACATTAAAATCAAAGCGTGCTAAAGAGGCTGATTTCTACATCAAATCACCACATTTAAAAAAGCATTACCATGGGAAAACTGCTTTTCTTCTTAATATAGAGGTCATATTCAGATTTAATTCCATTTAGATTTGGGGCCAGCAAAGAATGGCTGTGATATGCATTTCCATGAATATCTGATAGCAGTAAGAACAAATTGGGGTCATTTGCACCAATACTCAATTATGAAACACAGCCATATTGTACAAAAGATATTAAATTTTTGAAGGATTCTGCAATTTCTAATCTGATATATTTGTTATTGGCATTTATGGATATGAAAAAAATGAATACAACTGC
This sequence comes from Dermochelys coriacea, assembly GCF_009764565.3. Classification (NCBI taxonomy): domain Eukaryota; kingdom Metazoa; phylum Chordata; order Testudines; family Dermochelyidae; genus Dermochelys; species Dermochelys coriacea. Next base: position 66,924,245 of record NC_050068.2, read on the forward strand.
ATGTATTTGATTTTCTATAAGGTTCCCGTGTATTTTGAAAAGAAAAAAATATTCACACCTTCTGTTGAGTATGCACACAGTATTGCAGAAGTTAAAGTTCAGTTATTCCCTTCATCAAAACTGCAAAGATGTTTACTTCAGCTGTTGCCAACACCATAAAATTAAAGCAAACAAGTAATATTCATGCAATGGCAAACAAAATAAATGAGACAGGTAATTATAAAAAGAACACTGACCTATTAAAAATTGGTCTGATCTTTAAGAAATTTCAGCATAGCAGTACTAATGTTATTAAAAATAGCAGAATCATGAGAAGTATCCATTAGCATTTGCATATGTGAATGAGAATGCACTTAATTACAAATTACATTCTGCAAATTTTTTAGAAGCTGTAAATCAATGCAACAAAGATGAAAGATTTAGAGAGTAAGGTATTTGAAGAATTTTCTAACGCTTAATGTTCTTAACAACAACAGATTGAAAATGCTGCAAGATCTTCCCCAACTCAAATGGTTTAAAAGAACAAATATGATTTGGAAATGCTAATGTCTGACTTATAGGCATTTTACTATAGGTAACATGGAACATTATCTCAATTAGATTAGAATAGATTTTTATATGTAAAGTACATGTGTTAAAATATTATTTTGCTGTGAGCCAAAGTAGCATATGCAAATGAAGAAGGCAAATGGCAAACTGCAGGTGTAATAAATTTTATGGATGGTGTAATTTTATGCCCATTTTTTTCAGCAGCCGTCAGCACTATTGTTTAAATGTTTGTGCAAAGCAGCCCCTCCCCTACTGTGCTGTATCAGCATTTTGGAATGTTCCACCTCAGAACTAATCCAAATGGGTTAGGAGTGCAGTAGCTAATTTCAATCAAACTGCAGTTGAGAAGAGGGAAGCAAGTGGAAGATGAAGAGTAAATGGGAAACTGGAAGGCGGCACAGTGGTAAATAGAGAGAACAAGAGCAAGGGTAGGATGAAGGGCTTGGAAGAGAGAGGAAAGAAAAGAAGAGAAAAGAAAAGAAGTTGAGCCTTCTAAGCATCTCACTGGAAGTACTCAGCACTTCCCAGGATCAAGCAGGAGGTCCATGGAATGCACAGAATACTAGAAGAGGAAGGAAGCAGAGGCAGAAGGGGTGAATGGAAAGAGGAGGAGTGGGAAATGGATAACATAACAAAGTCTGGAAGAAAAAGCACTTAAAGAGAAAAAAAGTGAGAAAATAACAATCCTTAATGGGAAAAAAAGGGAAAGTATTAACTTTGGCATAAAAAGAGTTCAAAATGGAAGAGTGCACTCATTTGGGGGGTTTATAATCTTAGCAAAAAAACTCCAAAACAGCCTGTTCCATTTGTTTGTCCGACTGCATTGTGTTATCCTAGAGTGCAGTTCTTTACTTATCACCCTGTGATTCCTCTATTTATCCATTATATTGTTTTTGCATTACACCATCACTGAGTGCCTTCCAAGTAAAATAGATTGGTAAGAGCAACATCTCTAGTAGACTTCATGGAGTCTCTGACTTATCTCCTTTTTTGGGTTGATGAAAGCTTTACATGGGGTCAGGTCTCTTTTGTTATTGTTTGGCAAAGGGGTTGGAAAAAAGGAGAGTGACGGGGTGTGTGATTGTCATCCTTTCCCTCTCTAACGGTAAGGGTCTGACTGTCAGATCCTTACATTGATGAGCTTCAGTTGTGCAAATATCCTCAGTGAGGTTACTCACCAAAGTAAATACTTACTAACATGTCTACATGTCCATCAGTTGGGCCCAGAGGGACCAGTTCCGCAAAGCACTTCAGGCACATTCTCAGTTTTAAGCATCTAAGTAGCATCATGGAAGCAATGGTTAGATGCCTTGCTGGATCAAGGTCAAGGTGAGTAACTTTTATACATTTTTTTATATATTGAAAGACAAACTAATGGAAAACGTGATAACTTTACAGAGGCTTTGCTACATATCATAGAATCATAGGACTGGAAGGGACCTTGTGAGGTCATCAAGTCCAGTCCCCTGCACTCATGGCAGTACTAATTATTATCTAGACCATCCCTGACAAGTGTTTATCTAACCTGCTCTTAAAAATCTCCAGTGATGGAGATTCTACAACCTTCCTAGGCAATTTATTCCAGTGCTTAATCACCCTGGCAGTTAGGAAGTTTTTCCTAATATCCAACCTAAACTGCCATTGCTGCAATTTAAGCTCATTGTTTCATGTCCTATCCTCAGACATTGAGAAATTTTTTCTTCCTCTTCCATATAACAACCTTTTATGTACTTGAAAACTGTTATCATGTCCCCCTCAGTCTTCTCTTCTGCAGACTAAACAAACCCAATTTTTCCAATCCTCTTTCATAGCTCATGTGCTCTAGACCTTTAATAATTTTTGTTGTTCTTCTCTGGACTCTCTCCAATTTGTCCACAGCTTTCCTAAAATGTGGCACCCAGAACTGGATACAATCTTCAGTTGAAGCCTAATCAGCAGGGAGTAGAGCAAAAGAATTAATTTTCTCTTGCTTACAATACTCCTGCTAATGTATCCCAGAATGGTTCTAGGTTTCTTTGCAACAGTATTACACTGTTCACTTATAGTTAGCTTGTGATCCACTATAACCTCCAGATCCCTTTCCTAGGAAGTCATTTCCCCTTTTGTATGTGTGCAACTGATTGTTCCTTCCTAAGTGCAATACTTTGCATTTATCCTTATTGAATTTCATCCTATTTACTTCAGACCATTTCTTCAGTTTGTCCAGATCATTTTGAATTTTAATCCTGTCATCCAAAGCACTTGCAACCCCTCCCAGGTTGGTATCACCTGCACACTTTATAGGTGTAATCTCTATGCCATTGAATAAATTATTGATGAAGATATTGAAAAGAATGGGACCCGTAATAGATTCTTGCGGGACCCCATTTAATATGTCCTTCCAGCTTACCTGTGAACCACTGATAAGTACTCTCTGGTAACAGTTTTCCAACCAGTTATGTGCCTACCTTATAGTAGCTCCATCTAGGTTTTTTTATGAGACGGTCATGCAAGACAGTATCAAAAGCCTTACTAAAGTCAAGATATACCATATCTACGACTTCCTTCCATCCACAAGGTTTATTAACTTTCTTTGTCAGGTATCAGGTTGGTTTGACATGATTGACATGACAAATTCATGCTGAGTATTACTTATTACCTTATTATCTTCTAGGTGTTTGCAAACTGATTGCTTAATTATTTGCTCTATTATCTTTCCAGCTGTTAAGCTGACTGGTCTGTAATTCCCTGGCTTGTCCTTATTTCCCTTTTTATAGATTGGCACTATATTTGCTCTTTTCCAGTCTTCTGGAATCTCTTGCTTCTTCCATGACTTTTCAAAGATAATTGCTAATGGCTCAGATATCTCCTCAAGCTGCTCCTTAAGTATTTCAGGCTATATTTCATCAGGTCCTGGTGATTTGAAAACATCTAAATTGTCTAAATAATTTTTAACTTATTCTTTCCCTATTTTGGCTTCTGATCCTACCTCATTTTCACTGGCATTCACTGTGTTAGCCCTCCAATAGCTACTAACCTCTTTGGTGAAAACTGAAACAAAAAAGTCTTTTAACATATCTGCCATTTCCACATTTTCTGTTATTGTTTCCCCCCGCTCATTGAGTAATGGGCCTACCCTGTCCTTGGTCTTCCTCTTGCTACTAATGTATTTGTAGAATATTTTCTTTTTACCTTTTATGTCTCTAGCTAGTTTAATCTTGTTTTGTGCCTTGGCCTTTCTAATTTTGTCCCTACATATTTGTCTTATTTGTTTATAATCATCCTTTATCATTTGACCTAGTTTCCACTTTTTATAAAAAGAAAAGAAGTACTTGTGGCACCTTAGAGACTAACAAATTTATTTGAGCATAAGCTTTTGTGAGCTACAATTCACTTCATCGGATGCATTCAGTGGAAAATACAGTGGGGAGATTTATATACATAGAGAACATTAAACAATGGGTGTTACCATACATACTGTAACCAGAGTGATCAATTAAGGTGAACTATTACCAGCAGGAGAGCGGGGGGGGACCTTTTGTAGTGATAATCAAGGTGGGCCATTTCCAGCAGCTGACAGGAACGTCTGAGGAACAGTGGGGGATGGGGGGGAAGATAAACATGAGGAAATAGTTTTACTTTGTGTAATGACACAACCACTCCCAGTCTCTATTCAAGCCTAAGTTAATTGTATCCAGTTTGCAAATTAATTCCAATTCAGCAGTCTCTCGTTGGAGTCTGTTTTTGAAGTTTTTTTGCTGAAGTACTGCCACTTTTAGGTCTATAATCGAGTGACCAGAGAGATTGAAGGGTTCTCCAACTGGTTTTTGAATGTTATAATTCTTGACGTCTGATTTGTGTCCATTTATTCTTTTACGTAGAGACTGTCCAGTCTGACCAATGTACATTGCTGGCACATGATGGCATATATCACATTGGTAGATATGCAGGTGAATGAGCCCCTCTGCCATGTACATTTCTCTCCCTCATCCTGGCTATAACGGTTCACGCTCCCTCCAGATTCTGACCCTTCTCCTAGGTCTACATGTTTTTGACTGACCTGTGGGCTTTTGTCACCTGCCCCCTTCAAACCTTGTTTACAGACATCCTCACTATGTTGGTCAGTCTATATCCAAATATGATCTTTCCCTTACTTGATCGGTGGACCCCATCTTTGCTTAGCAGTCCTTCTTCTTGGAACAGCATTCCATGGACAAGGAAACTGAAGCCCTTCTGATGACATCATCCTCACAGCCTGACATTCATCTCCAGGATATATTTGTCTTGCCTGGGCCCCTACCCTTCACTGGAAGGATCAAAGAGAATCCCACCTGTAGAGCAACAAACAGCAAGGTGTCTTAACCACTGTCAATTATTGGGATGGACTATTAATTTTTTTGCTTGTTGCATTTAGTCATTTAGTAGGCCTTTGGAGAAACTTAGCATAATCAAGGCAAGAGTGCGTGGGGAACCAGCTATCACATGAAGTGAGCTTGACTCTATGCCTTGTCTGATATGCTGAGGTAAGTATCTGTGATAAACAGAAAGTCTGGATATATTTCAGGACTGTTGTTATTGGGAAATATGACTGCCAGACTAACTCCTCAGAAATTGCTTGCTTAACAATTTTTTTTTAGTGACATATTTTGTAACACCTGCTTTTTGCCTCATGACTGATTTTATTTCGTCAGCTATGTAACACTTTTTTGATTGAGTCTCTGTAGCTTTTTGAGTATAAGAGGGAAATTGTGGGTCTGCATCAAGTGTAGACACAGAGATTTCCAGCCACAGACAGAAGGCCAGCCACAGGAAATCTGCAACTGAATCACCTGAATACTGCTCCAAGTTCCTGAGGAGAAATCCTGATGAATAATTATCAGTTTCGGGTCCTCTATGACCTTTTGTGTTTTTATGTGCTTGAGAGTAAACAAAGCAGTGACTTCAAGTAAAGGCATCCTAGTTGAAGGGGGACTGAAGACTAATAACATACTGGCTTTAAGTGAAAGCACATGTTTTCGATTTGTGTCAGCCATATAGCAGATAGAATTGCTGCATCTTCTTGTTCTGTCCTGATACCGCCTCACGGAGAGTAAAGTTTACCAAGAGCTATAGTTTTGGGGGAACCCTGGGTAGCACACCTGTACCCCCAACTCTTTCACCGTCACTCCCAGAGCCCTGTAGTCATTTCTGATCTGCTCAGGGTCATAGCTTGCAATATCATTAGTGCTCACATGGATGAGTAGCATGGGGTAGGAGTCAGTGGGCTATATAATGTCTTCTTTAGTGGCCCCTGGCAGGCAGCATACCTCCTGGGATGACATGTCAGGCCAACAGATACATGCATATATCTCTCTCAGAAGAGAGTATGAACCACCACTATGTTTCTTCCTGGAGTGGTGGCTGTGATCCTCCAAGTCTTGGGATACATGGCTTTTCCTCTTCCACCTTTGGGGGTGATTCTTCATCACACATTGCCAGGGCGGCACAATGATTCTTCATCACTATGGTGAGTGGGTTCAGAGTAGGGGTGGAGCACTTCCTGCTGCCAGAAGTAACCAGCTGCCAGTGTCCTCCCTGTGACAGAGCCATATCCTCCACGCCTCCTAGGGCATGACAACAGTCTTCTCTAGCTGGATAGTTTCCTCAGCTTAGGACATCTCCATATGAATACTCTCAATGAAGTCCTCGTGGGCACAGATGCTCCTAAGTGAACCATCTCCTCCTGTAGCTCTCCCACCTGCTTTCTGAGAGCATCCACCAGCAGACACCTTTCACACTGGATGGTCCCCCCTCCTCCCCAGCCTGACTTTTGGAGTTTGGGAAATGCAGGACACAGTCTCTGCAAATCCACACCAGGATCGTAGAGGCAGCCCTGGTCAGGTTCTCTGTGTTGAAGGAGGAGACAGGAGTAGTGTCGGCACAGGCAATATGGCCCTTCCTAACCATAGCAATTATATTACGACTTCTTCTTACAAACTTCCTCTCAAACTCCCTGTTTGTGGTCCCCTGTTCATTAGTTCCCCTTAGTTGCGTAGTGAACACTGAGTGTTTCTCAATAGCTCTCCTTTAGAGACATCTGCACAATGTCTCTTCTTCCCCTTCAAGCTTTCCTTGTGTTCTCACCTTTGCACCCCGGTCCAAAATAGCCTGGATTTTTCTACTTTCAAGAGGCACTGCAGGGCCCTTTTATTTCAAGAGGCTTTTGAGGAGTGATAAGGAATATTGAGGTGCTGTTGTTGTACTGGGGTATGATAAATTTTTATTAAGAGCTACTTCTCTTAATAAAATGTTAGCCACAACATTGAATGCTTAACTGGAAAACACTCAAGATACTGTTACGATAAGTTTCAGAGTAGCAGCCATATTAGTCTGTTTTGGCAAAAAGAAAAGGAGTACTTGTGGCACCTTAGAGACTAACAAATTTATTTGAGCATAAACTATCCGATGAAGTGAGTTGTAGCTCATGAAAGCTTATGCTCAAATAAATTTGTTAGTCTCTAAGGTGCTACCAGTACTCCTCTTCTTGTTATGATAAGGCTGGTCTAAGAACATGCATAGAATAGAATAGAATGGCTGAGACTGACTGAGATATATATTTTGATTTTGTAATGTTAAAAAACTGGGAGGGCATTCATAGCCTTGAAATAGGTGCCCTTTCTTGTTATAAATTGAAATATAATAAATCAATTAATGAATTACCTATGCATTGCTCATTATAAAGGTAAGATTCAGCTCATGCCAAACTGTTGCAGTAAAAGGAAAATTCAGCACTGCTGTCAAGCACAAATTTAATCCTCATTATAATTAACACCACTTTCTACTGTCAAAAGCAAATGGAACTGCATGGGCAGAAAGCAATTTTTGGAATGAAATGTTATTGAGTGTAGCTGTAATATGATTTTATGAGACATTTCTCCATTTTATATTTGAAAAGTACACATTACTACAACCATGTGTCTATATCTTTTAGGGTTAGGTCCTCAACCCAGTCTGAGACTATAATGCGTGCTGAGGACTTCCACTCTGGTACAATAGAGAATTCTCTAGTAGCCCAAACAGCTGATGCCCCTTCCACCATCAATGGTAGGAATGGCAGGTGGATTTTCATAGTCTTGGATCCATTAGGCCAGATTCACCATGGTTTGTCTCCAAAACTCTCTCTCCACTAGTCTATACAGGGTGAAACCCTGGCTTATTGAAGTCAGTGGCAGAACTCGCATTGAATTCAATAGTGCCAGTACTTCACTTCAGACTCTATGCTCTTCAAAATGGAGGGGACATATGCCCACTGCATCTATTTAATATCCATGAAATTACATGGGTCACCATGCCATCAGCATAGTGAACATCTGCATGAGTTCCTTAAATACTATCCCAATCTCAGCGCAGGGGAACAGCATTGCTTCTGCTGCATGGAGGGTGCCTTACAGCCCTGGAGGCTGATAGCAGGATTTTCCTATTTCTTTATGTCTTGCCAGGGAAATGTTAACATGATAAAAAACAGCAAAGAGCAGGAAGAGGGAAAAGTAATACCACACAAAGAGTGATTAGAAACTAGCAATAAAAGCAAAATGTCTAAATTTCACTTCACATGCAAAAATTTGGGGGCTGATCTTCTAGGACAAGTCTTATAGAACACGTGCGTCTGGAAGAAACCAGGGGAAAAAAATTGTTTAACATTCTCACTGGGCTCTTTTGTTCTCTTGCTATAGAGCACATGCAGCCTCGAGGGTGATCTTGAATGTTATCTCTGCAGCTGAGTGATTTTTAGAGGTTTCATCGAATAGAAGGGTCATAACCCAGAGTCCATTCTTATCTGTTTTAATAAAAATGACAATGAACTGTGCAATCCTCCATGGTCCCCTCAAGCAAAATGAAGGTAATGTTGCTCCTGTCAGTACAGACAAGTCTAATTGCAGAATTAGGGTCTAGAGCATGGAAATTCACTGCATTTGGGATTTTAACTAAGACTGTGGAAGGACTAGTGTTCAATTTTGTGTTTTCCCTGCTTTTCTACGTTTTTTTATAATTCCCACCAAGGAGTTGTTTGCTGTACAAACTATGGATCACGCATGATGTTTACAGCTCAGTTCCATGACAGGTCATTCAAACAACAATTTATTCCCACATAACTAGAGATGCTATAAGACTCTGTGTCCCCAGCTCTCAAAGCAGCATAGAAATGTTGTACAGTACATGACATGCAATGAGTGCAGATCATAGTACATTTCATAAAACTGGTGTCTTTTCTTGTACAATACATATATGTGCAGTGTCTGTTCTTATAAGAGATATATGACTGTACATATGATCATAAGCAGGCCTTAAGACTATAGGTTTTCTGTTTTATTTTGAATATGTACTTTAGTTTAATAACATCCATAGAAAGAAATTTAAGACAATTCTCCTACAGGGGGACAATCACGAAGTCTAACGGCAGAACTGAAATAAAACAGTCTCTTTTATCAGTTTTAGTGCAGTTTTTTGATTGTCTCTTCTCTTCTCCTTTTGGTGGTAGAGATGGAAGCAGTTGAAAGGAAATTTAAAAAAAAAATTGTTAATAGGCTTATACGAGGAAAAACTATCCAAAAATATATCGAAACCTACAGGAAGAGATTTTACTAGCCTTCCTTACATTGATTGTGACCAACTGTAAATTTCGCCATAGATTTAAAATGAATGAGTCTTGGAGGAAGATTCTACTCTGTGTAATTAAGAGTGGTAAGATGTGGCAAATAATAAATGGTGGCCAACTAGTTGTTGTTGTTGTTTTAAACATTTAGTAATCTGTTAACATCCATATTATCGGGTAACGTGGAATGCATTTCGATGAGTTCTTTATTCAAGTTGGGGACAAAGTTCTAACTTGAGATCAACAAAAACCTTCATGTCTAGAGTACCCAGAAGTCTTTTGACTAGCTCAGGTCACAAAACTAAATAGTCTTTGCTGGTCATAGACACAGAACTAAACAGGATATAATTTCCCAGCTTCAATAATCAAGAATGTAAATACCCCAGTAAATACTGTAGAACAGTGGTGGGCAACCTGCAGCCCATGGGCCACATGCAGCCCATCATGGTAATCCGTTGACGGGCCATCAGACAGTTTGCTTACATTTGCATGGCTGCCCACAGTGCCTAGTAGCCGCAGTTGGCCGTTCCCGGCCAATAGGAGCTGCAAGAAGCAGCGGCCAGCATGTCCCTGCGGCCTGCGCCGCTCCCACTGGCCGGGAACAGCGAACTGCAGCCACTGGGAGTTGTGGGAGGCCATGCAAATGAAAACAAACTGTCTGGCAGGCTGCAGCTTGCCCACCACTGCTCTAGAAAGAAGAGTAGAAAGTTTAGCCCAATCACCTCTCAGTCTGATTAGTTAATCCAAAAGAAAGGAAATAAATCTGAAAGGCATGCACAGATTATAGAATTCCTTATTCAAAACACCCAATTGATTTAGGTCTGGGATTGGACAGAAAGAAAATCAAGTGCAGGCCCATAATTGTTCGAGAAATCTTGTGCTACAAGTAAATGAATAAAGGGAAGCCTCAATAACTGCTCTTGAAAACTGGGTGCACCTTCTTCCTTTGGTGATCCCTTAAAAGCTGAGATAGCCTAAGGAGAAAAGTTACTTTAGTAGAATGATTATTGTGTAAGTGGTTTAAGAGATAAATAGATAATATTACAGTAAGTCAGGACATTGTACTCCATTACTTATAGAGGTAATTGGTCCTTATTTTCCTAGCCCTTGGTTCCACTGTACAAAGACATCTATTTACTCAAAGTTTTAAAAAAGCAAACCAAAAAACTTCCTTACTCCATCAAACCAAGTGTTAGGCTTCAGTGAAAACAAAAGCATTCTCTGGATGTTAACCCTGACCTTCCTCCCTATTCCCTGCCCAATGTCTTGTTACTCTCCCCACATGTCTGTCATGACTAATATCAGGCTCTGATCCAGCACTGAGAACTCTGTGAATGGAGATCTTTGCAGGCATAGGTGTCTGTGGGGAGACGGGTTGCCATCTGAAGCAGGAAGGGCATAAAGAGTACCTCTGAGCACATTCAGCCCCAACCTGACGCACCTTTGAGGCCCATCAAACCTGGAGGGGGCAGCTCCTTAAAAGGGAGGATCCAAGCCCAGTGCAGTGCAGCACTCAGAGCTAAGCAGAGCCAGACAACCTTAGCCCCAGACAGCTGGGACTGCTTACCAGGAGCATGGCTAAAGAGCTCTGCCACCTGGACCTTCTGAAGAAGTAGAGGGATCTTCTTTATTTTGTTTTCCCTTTTTGTTTAGAACCCAGAGCGTTTGGCCTGGATTCAGACACAAGGGATTTATGGCCCCAGACCCCCTTCACAGAGACTACTGACCTCTTACCTTGCAGGGGACTGTTGCATGAGCCTGGATTGTTTTGTGGGCTGCAGTGCTATTTGGTTTGTCCTTACCATTTTTGAACTGCTTTATGCCTAGAAAGGTCATTTTCACCTCCCTAGGACTTATGACCTCAAGACCACACTCTGCACTCTCACCTGGCTATACAGCCAGAGAAGGACCTCTGTGACGAAAAAGGCACCCACCCTCACCTTATGTGAGCACCCTGGAGGTACATGCTATGACTGGGCCTGTTCATGTGGAGCCCTTTGAATGGTAGTGGCCTAAGTTTGTTATCTGAGAAAACTATAAAGGCCTAGATTGATTTGTGAAATGGCACATGATCAGCTTTCAGGATTAATCATAAGACTTAATACTTACCTAGCACTTTTCACTCATAGATCCAAAAGCCTTGTTAAAAGAGGAGCAGGTTTCATTACTCCATTTTACAAATGGGGAAAATGAAGTACAGAGAAGTTAAGTGACTCGCCCAATATAAGTTAGTCACAGAGACAGGAACAGAAGATAGTAGGGGGCTGAGCATCATGGGACCTATGTCACAGCTCAGTGACAAATGGAAAAGGCACATAATTTTCATTTACAAAGGACTGTAATCATAATACAGTGCAAGTAGCCACGCATGTGGTTTATACCATGATAGTGTGCCTCCATGCTGTTATGGTCCACCTGGGCTATTTGTACAGTAGTGTGATTATAAGCATTGCCTATAAAGAAAAAATGGAAATGGACAAAAATAACCCCCTGTATCCAGAGACAGAGGGATGTTCATTCTTCATTTCAACACCATGTGAGTGCATATGTACCCAAGACAAAGAGGGTAAGGAGAGAAGCAAACCTCTTGGTGATTATTTGCAGTGTAGATCTAGGGAAGGCTTCCAGATGAAGGCACACGTATCCAGTGCAAGTGGATATTTAACATTGTCCTTGTACTTAAACCTAAAAATATCACGAGGGCATAGATTTTTTTTTTATTATCAGTGAGATTCATTTGACAATTACCAATTACATTTTTGAATTTATTATATGTTAATGGACTATATTAAAGCAGATTGAAATTCACTAATAATGATTAATTCAACATGGGGTACCTAGAACAGCTTTTATGAGAGGTGAAATTCTCTATGGATATCTCATTTACATGCTGTAATACTTGGTACAGCACCTCTCAAAGGATTTCTAGTTTGCATACTCATCTAAGCCAACACACAACACAAGACCAGGAAGAGAGAAGGGTGGACAAGTGACCTTCTCATGGCCATTGGGATGAAAATGATAATGACAAGAAACAGTAGCTTCTCCTGGCCCCCAGCAGTCTAACACCTGTAGCCTCATCTGATTATATAAATCGAATAGAATGCACAATTGGATTTTTGTGAGGAACATTATCTCTGTAATAAACACTCTCCAAATTTACCTAGCCCCAGGGAAATAGTCTCTCATGCTGTTAGTCCTTTTCTGATTCATGAATAATACCTATTTAACAGAAATCTTAGAACAGGAAATGAAAAAGTGAAGATGATAAATCTATTTCACTTAGACAATAATCATATAACACTGTGGCCAGTTAGTTCTAATTTATAGACAGGATTCCCTCTGGAAATCTTAGGTGAAAAAAGGGTGTGGAGGTGTGAGAAGATGAGAACCATGTAGGGCATCTTTTACCCACTGGAACAATTAACTGGAGGGAAACACTAATTAAAATTTCACTGCTGCAAAACAGTATTAACAGTAGTTGAACAGGATGAGTTTTTCTGGAGCTCAATCTTGTTTGCTTGTTAGGATATCCTTGCTGAAACCCGGATTGTTCAGATTTAATCTGTCTCCATCCTTTTTTTTCTCCCGATAGACAATAAACACATTTGGCTCTCTACACCCACAAAAGATTGCTAATCTATCACAGTGTTCTTGCCCTACTGGAATCTTCTAGCCTTTGACAATAAGTATGATGGCTGACAGACACTTGTATTGCTGTTAAAAACAGTACAGCAGAACCTCAGAATTACGAACACCTCGGGAATGGAGTTCCTAACTCTGAAATGTTCGCAACTCTGAACAAAGTGTCATGGATGTTTTTTCAATAGTTTACAGCTGAACATTGACTTAATACAGCTTTGAAACTTAATAGGCAGAAGAAAAATGCTACTTTTAACCATCTTAATGTAAATGAAAAAGTTTCCTTACCTTGTCATATCTTTTTTGACAGTGTCCCTTTATTTTTAGGGGTTTATGCTTAACACAGTATTGTTCTGTACAGTATTTGCTTTTTTTTTTTCCTCCTCTCTGCTGCCTGATTGTGTACTTCGGTTTCCAAATGAGGTGTGTGGTTGACTGGTCAGTTCGTAACTCTGATGTTCTACTGTAATAATAAATAAATAATAATAATAATAAAAACATTCCTTATCTATAAATGCAACATTTATTTCTATGCTGTTTGGATAATATCCATCCCTTTGTAGGAGGTTCTGTGATGTATCATACTTCAGTGTCCTGTAAATCCTCTAATAAGTAACAACTACTAAGGCTCAGCTCCTTTAAACACTGAATGGCGTAGCTGCTAGTGAAAGAATATTTTTCCCCCAACAAAGTTTCCAAATATAAAGTAGAATTCCCAATTTGTGTGTGATTTGTCTAAGGAATTATCCCACACTCCTGGCTTTTTTCCCCCCTTTAAAATGGATTTAGTTTTTAAACAGATTAGACTGTTCTGCCTTGTTTTGAAGAAGGTTTAGGAATATGGATTATACCAACCAAATAGAAAAATATTTTATTCTATTGTTCTGATAATAGTCACCATACTGTCTACTAAAACAAGTGAGACATTTACAGAATCAGTATAACCAAAATTCCCCAACACATCTCTCCCTATCTCCTACTAAAGCCCTTAAACTGTACACAGACAAAGGGAAAATGTCTGTTAAACTGTGTGACAAAATTCTTCATCTACCTTGGTGGGTCTTGCGCTTATTGGCAGATTTGCTCGCCTTGGAGCTTCACCGCAGGACTCAGTTTGGCCATTTTCATGGACCCACAGTCCAGGTCAACTCATCCTGTGTCTGATCAGGAGTTAGAAAGTTTGGGGGGGAACCCAGGCCCGCCCTCTACTCCAGGTTCCAGCCCAGGGCCCTGTGGAATGCAGCTATCTAGTGTGCCTCCTGGAACAACTGTGTGACAGCTACAACTCCCTGGGCTACTTTCCCATGGCCTCCTCCCAACACCTTCTTTATCCTCACCATAGGACCTTCCTTCTGGTGTCTGATAATGCTTGTACTCCTCAGTCCTCCAACAGTATACACATGCACCCATTACTCCCAGATCCTTACACATACACTACAAACTGAAGTGAGCTCCTTTTTTAAACCCAGGTGCCCTGATTAGCCTGCCTTAATTGATTCTAGCAACTTCTTGATTGGCTGCAGGTGTTCTAATCAGCCTGTCTTAATTGTCTCCAGAAGGTTCCTGATTGTTCTGGAACCTTCCCTGTTCCCTTACCAGGGAAAAGGGACCTGCTTAGCTTGGAACCACATCTCTCCCTTCTATTATACTCCTGCAGCCCTCTGGCCTAGAGGAAGAAAGAGGGAGAGGGCTGCTGCTAGGCCCTGGGCTCTCCCTGTGGCTACTGCTCTAGTTGCTCTCCTGGCTAGGCCAGACACCACCCACACCCCTTCTCTACTACCTGGTTGCTGGCCGGCTACTGAACTCCCCACCCTAGGGTGCTGCTACTGCTCCAACTGCAGCCCTTGGGGGGGCCTGCTGGCCTGCTCCCCAGAAGGGAGAAGTGAGGGACCCCAGCCCCAGCTGTTGCTGCTGTGGACACCACTACCACCTGAGAGGGGTCCTTTCTGCCTGCCTGGACCACCACCTGGAGTTCCTGGAGCTGCTGCTGTTGCTGCAGAGTCTGCTTCCTGGAGCTGCTGAAGCCCTGAGGAGGAGAAGAAGAGGACCATCTACCAGTGGGGAAGCACTTCGAGACTTTGCAGACCACCGTGGAGGAGGCCTTAAGACTGAGTAACTTTCAAACTGTGCTCGTGTGGTGGGGGTCTTGAGTGTGTTTCCCAGGACACAGGGGGTGTGGCGTGGAGCTGCCCCCTGATCCATCTGTGTGTCCCCCCACCAGTACCATCACCATTGCCCCCTCCACCCCCCCACTGGCTGTATACCATCTGCCTCAGCTCCTGCCCCTGGGACTCTGCTGCTTGCTTAGCCTTTCACCACCTTTTGGTCCTGAAGCAGCAACCAGCCAAACTGACTCTTTGCAAGCGCACATGGGTGCATGTGCCCCCCCCCATCCCCCTGGACTGGACCCCTTTAGTGAGCCCCAGCTTTGTCCCCATTACCTGCCCCATTTTGCCACTTGAAGCCTTTTTTTTTCCTCCCTTTTACCGCAGAACATCACTGGCTTCAGCTTTTTTTTGCCTGCCCCGCCCTTTTCCCTCTGCAGCTTTTGTTTGTTTGCCCTGCCCTGGCCTCTGAAGCTAGCTTCTCGGTTCCCTGTCCCGCCTCCGGCCTGGTTCTCCCCACTTCCCACGTGGTACCTCTTCCTTGATTGGCCCATGCGCTTGTGCTCTTCCCCTGTTTGAGTTTGCCCCCATTTCACTGTACCCCCCCTAACGTTCTTGTGACCTCCCTCCCCTAGTGCAGCTACAGGAGCTGGATTCCTATCCTGAGTCGGTGACTGTCCCCTACGAGCCCTTGATTACCCCCCAGTCCGGACCCCCCCTTTTTGGCACCCTCCTCCCCTATCTACAGCCTAGCGGGGAGGAGTGGTCAATCTGCCTCCCCCCTCCCCTCCTCTCAATGGTGTTTTCCCCTCCCTCCCTGCTTCTTATGGCGGGGGCCACAAGAAGGCCTCCAACAGCCCCAGACACCCTTCCCCCACCTGCCCCTCCATTACCACCCCAAGCCTCTACCTCACCCGCTGCTGTCAAACCACCTGCCCCCTCTGGGGTGCCGGCAGCGGCAGGCACCGGGGTGACCTCCACTGCTGCCATGCCTCTTGCCCCCTCGGATTCCAGGGGAGACCCCGCAGCCGGTGGGAAGGGCCAGAGGAAGGGCCCCGCCAAAAAGACCAGGCCCTCCATGGCAGGGACTGCCCTCGCTGCCGGGGCCCCGCCACCGGCCGCGGTGTCCCTAGCCGCTGCTCCTTCCACCAGCTCTACGGATGTCCCTCCCTCGGTCCCCAGGGTGTACGCCGAGGTTGCAGCGGCCCCCCGCCTGCCGCTACATCATCTCTCCCACCCATCGCCTCCACTACCATCTATAGTGGCCGGGACCCCTTTCCCACCATGACCAGGAAGCACGGCACCCTTGGTTGCCCTGCACCCGGAGCTGCCTCTCCTCCCACTCACTCCACCACTGCTCCCACTCGGGACCAAGGGGCGCCCCCCCCCCAGCACGCCTGGACGATCGGGAGAGCCCCGCCTCTGCTGCCTGCAGTCCGGCGGGGCATCTAGAGGAGGGTGCGGCAGGGATACCACCGAGTGTGGGAGAGGGCCTGCCCCAGGGGGATTCTTCCCTCCCTCATGCCACTCCACTGCCGCCTCCCACAGTCCCTGAGCCATCGCCCCTGCCTCCCGACCCGTTAGCTGGCCCCCTGATGATGCCATGGAGGGCTGGGCCCTAGTCCAGGGGAAGCAGGGCAAGCGGAAGGCTCAAGCTCCGCTCCCTTCCACCGATGCGGAAGACCAAAAAAGGGGGCACCGATGCCGAGCCCTCTGCCTTGCCCACAGGCGTGTTCCATCCCCCAGTGCCGGCTGGGGAGGGCATGGCATCACGGGAGGGCAGTACCGTCCCTCCATTGGAGCCCCTTCCCTTCAACACCACCAATGGTGCCCTGTTACCTGCCCGTGTCCTGCCCCGTTACCATCCGGAGCCCCTGTGAGCCCCGAGGCGAGCGTCACTTCTGGCATTGGCGGGGAGACCTCCGGGGTGGTGGAAGGGGAGCTCCCCTCCATTTACGAGGAGATCGAGGCGCTGGGTCTGACCCCGGTCACCCAGGGGGAGGACGACCCTCTGCCAGCAGGCCTCGATCTGAGCGACCTCACCCCGCCCTCCCTTCTCCATGCTCCTCCTCCCTAACTGCTGCTTCTGCTCCCGCCCCCAAGGGTTGCCTGGGCTCCTCCATCTGCCCAGCCGCACGTGGCACCCTGCTGTCGGCCGCCGAGCCCATTGAGGCGATGGCTGGTGTCGTGCGGCTAGGACCCGGGCCCCACGGGCTGTCCCCATGGGCTGTCCCAACCGACCTCCTTCCCAGGAGGGTACCCCACTAGAGATGCTGTGGCTACTCTGCCGGCTGTGGTGCCAGAGCCCACCATCGTGGAGGGCCCCCTTCCTACCCCCCCAGTCCCTTGAGCTCCACCAAGGGGGGCCACTCCAGCTGCGTGGCTCCTGAAGCCCAGGATCCTGCCTTTGCCCCTCAGCCTGACTCTGCTTCCAACCCGTGTCCTGCTCCTACTCTGGATCCCTGCCCTGCCCTTGATGTCAACCCCATTCCTGTCCCTTCCACCTCCCGTGATATCATTGCCGCCCCTGGGGCCACCACCTCCTTGCCCCCAGAGGATAGTCCCCAGGGAGCGGCCTCTGTATTTCCCAGTCCCGACTCACCAGGGGCTGCTATCTTCCCTCCACCGCCCCCAATTGAGCCGGGGCTTGAGGGGAGCCACGTGGTGCCAGCACATCGGGCACCACGTCGGGGGTCGACCCTTGCCTGCCCGTTTCGGTGGGCCATGGGGCTGTGTTGGCGGTCCCTCCGGAGCAAAGCCGGGGGCTAGTGACCCCAGCCCCCCATACACTGCGAGAGGAGCTGCGGGAGTTCCTCAAGGACGTTCGTGGCTCCCATAACAAGGTGCAGCTCGCTCTCCAGCGATTGGGGGACTTCCATCTTATCCTCCGGGCTGCAAGGGCCCTCATGGGGGAGGGCAAAAGGACCGGGAAGCAGGGTGTTGTGGCCTACTGGCAGGTCTGCCTCTTGCATGACTCCTTACTCACCTACGGGGTAGGTCACGGACTGCTGTGCGGCTCGTCGGTAGCCGCGACCATCCCTGCCGGCGAGGATCCCCCCTAGCCCTCCTTATGACACCTCTTACCATTGCAACGTTGAATACCTGCGGCTGTAGGATGGGTGTCCGCAGGTCACAGATGCTCTCCTTCCTTCGGGAGTGGGGGTACTCTGTGGTTTTCCTGCAGGAGACCCATACGGTTCCGGCCACCGAAGACAGCTAGCGGCTGGATTGGGGGGAGAGGGTCTACTTTAGCCACCTCACAGTTCGTATGGCTGGAGTGGCGACCCTGTTCTCCCCCGACCTATGGCCTGAGGTGCTGGGGGTCTCCGAGGCTGTGCTGGGCCGCCTGCTGCACCTCCGGGTCCATATGGAAGGGCTCGTGGTTAATCTTGTCAACGTCTATGCCCCGACATCGGGCCCGGAGCGGCTGCGTTTCTTTCAGCAGGCGTCCACCATCCTCAGCACCTTGAATTCTTGCAAGTGCCTGGTCCCGGGCGGGGACTTTAATACGACCTTCAAGGAGCGGGACCGCTTGGGGACCAAGCAGTGCCCGGCCGCCACGGATGTCCTCCGGGGGATAGTCGACCATCATTCCCTGGTGGATGTCTGGCACGACCACCGCCCGGATGACATCTCGACGTTCACCTTTATCAGGTGGAGGTCCATCGGTCGCAGCACTCCTGGTTGGACCGCATCTACTTATCACGTTTCCACCTTTCACGGGCCCACTCCTCCAGCATTCGGCCGGCCGCATTCTCCGATCACCACCTAGCCACCGTGAGGGTCTCTCTCTGCGCGAAGAGGCTGGGGCCGGCCTATTGGCCCTTTAACAACAGCTTGTAGGAGGATGTGGACTTCGTGGCGTCCTTCCGGGAGTTCTGGCTGGCCTGGCGAGGGCAGCGGCATACCTTTCCCTTGGCGCGGCGGTGGTGGGACCTCGGGAAGGTGCGCACCCGGCTCTTCTGCCACACCTACACCCGGGGTGCCAGCCGACGGAGGGATGCGGCAATAGGGCAGCTGGAACAGGAGGTCTTAGAGCTGGAGAGGCATCTGGCCGCCAGCCCGAGGATCCATCCCTCTGCGGGGTGTGCTAGGAGGAGCTTCAGGACCTCTAGGACCACCGGGCCCGGGGTACCTTTGTTCGATTCCGCATCTGCCTCCTTTGGGAGATGGATTGCGGCTCCCACTTCTTCTACGCCCTGGAGAGAAAGAGGGGAGCTAAGAAGCATGTCACCTGCCTCCTCGCAGAGGATGGCACCCCCCTCACGGATCCGGCGGAGATGTGCGGGAGGGCCAGGATCTTCTATGCATGCCTTTTCTCCCCGGATCTGACCGATCCTAACGCTTTCAGAGTGCTCTGGGATGGACTCCCGATGGTCAGCGTGGGTGACAGAGACCGGCTAGAGCTGCCTCTCACTCTGGCCGACTTCTCGGAAGCCCTCTGCCGTATGCCCATTAATAAATCTCCGGGCATAGATGGGCTGACCGTGGAATTCTACCGTGTGTTCTGGGACGTCCTCGGCCCAGACCTAGTCACCGTCTGGGCCGAGTCTTTGCAGAGCGGGGTCCTCCCTCTTTCGTGCAGGCAAGCCGTTCTCTCCTTATTGCCGAAGGGGGACCTCCACAATTTATGAAACTTGCATCCCGTCTCGCTCCTCAGCACGGACTACAAAGTCATGGCAAAAGCCATCTCGCTGCAGCTAGGGTCCGTGCTGGTGGACGTGGTCCACCCAGATCAGACCTACACTGTCCCGGGCCGCAGCATCTTCGATAACCTATATCTGGTCCGGGACCTTTTGGAACTCAGGTGTAGGGATGGTCTGTCGTTCGCCGTCCTGTCCTTAGATCAGGAGAAGTCGTTCGACAGGGTGGATCATGAGTATCTCCTGAGCACTCTGCAAGCATTTGGCTTTGGACCCCAGTTTGTGGGTTTTCTCCAGGTGCTGTACGCCTCCGCAGAGTGTCTGGTCATACTCAACTGGACCCTGATAGAACTGGTCAGCTTCGGGTGAGGAGTACAGCAGGGGTGCCCCCTCTCAGGCCAGCTGTACACTTGGTGATCAAGCCCTTCCTCTGTCTCCTCTGAAGGAGGTTGACAGGGTTGGTGCTGTGGGAACTGGAGCTGCAGCTGGTCCTGTCGGCGTACACTGATGACGTGCTCCTCGTGGTCCAAGACCCGGGCGACTTGGCAGTGGGACTTGGCAGTGGGTGGAGGCTTGCCAGGCCATCTATTCGCAGCCTCCTCTGAATGGGTCAACTGGGTCAAGAGCTCTGGCTTGGTGGTAGGGGACTGGTGGCAGGTGAGCTCCCTTCCACCCGTGCTTCAGGCCATCTGGTGGAGCACGGGTCCGCTGCTCTATCTCGGCGTTTACCTTTCTGCCACGCATCGCTCTCCACTGGAGAACTGGCAGAATTTAGAGGGTGGGGTGACAGAGCGGCTCCGGAAATGGACAGGACTACTCCAGTGCCTCTCCCTTGGAGGGAGAGCGCTGGTGCTTAATCAACTAGTCCTGTCCATGCTCTGATACCGACTCAACATCCTAGTCCTGGCCCCGGGTTTCCTGGCCAACCTCCGGACATAGATTCTGGAGTTCTTTTGGTCAGGACTGCACTGGGTCCCTGTAGGGGTTCTCCATCTACCCCTGGAGGAGGGAGGGCAGGGCCTGAAATGTCAACTTACTCAGGTCCACGTCTTCTGCTTCCAGGCCCTGCAGAGGCTCCTTTATGGTGCAGGTAGTCTGGCGTGAAGCATACTGGCGCATACCTTCCTGCGCTGCTTCCGAGGGCTCCGATACGACTGACAGCTCCTTTATCTCCATCCAAGAGGTCTTCCACAAGACCTCTCCGGGCTGCCAGTCTTCTACCAGGACCTCCTCCGGACCTGGAAACTGTTTTCAACGACCAGGTCCGTGGCGGCCACCGAGGGGGCAGATCTCCTTGCAGAACCCTTGCTACACAACCCCCAGCTCTGTGTGCAGGTGGCAGAGTCCCGCTTGGTGTGCCAGAGGTTGGTCCTGGCAGAAGTCACAAGAGTCTGAAACCTCCTGGACTATGACCGGGGAGACTGGCTAGATCCCCTGACGCTCGCTTTGCACATGGGGCTCTCCAGACCTTGTACTCCCTGGCACATACTTCACGAGGTGAAGGCCGCTTTGCCGCCCACTGCTCGGGTTTATCTCGACCGGGTCCTGCACGAGGGCATGCCCCAGGCCCGCCAGATCTTTTAATTGGACCCCTGCCCCATGGACCCAACCAACCCCCTCACCCCTTCACTGGAAGCCTGCTGCACGAGATGCAGCCGGTCTGCTTTCAAACCGCGCCAAGACAACATCTATACATGCTTGTGCTCCACACCCTTCATGCCCTCACTCTTGTGTCCTACCCCGATACAAAATGGCGGGACCTCCTGCCACATTTGGAGGGTGAGGAGCCCCAGTGGGCCAGCCTATATTCCACCTTCGTCCCGAGGTCCACCGTTGCTGTCAGTTGGCGGCTCCTTCACTGAGCCGTGAGCACGGGCGTGTACTTGGCATGGTTCACCTCAGTCCCAGACACCTGCCCCTTTTGCGGCATGAGGGAAACCCTGGCACACACATACCTGATGTGTGCCAGGCTGCAACCCCTATTCCGGCTCCTCACCAATATTTTATTACGTTTTTGGTTGCACTTTTCCCCTCACCTTCTTATCTATGCACTCCCTATCCATGGCCCCACAGTCATGGGATCTCCTGGTCAACCTCCTCCTGGTCCTAGCTAAAATGGCCATCTATAAAACTAGAGTGAGGAGGTTGGCCGATGGAGAATCCTGTGACTGTAGGGCCTATTTCCGATCCTTGGTCCATTCACGTATCTGGGCAGAGTTTCTCTGGGCAGCATCCACTGACTTCCTTGATGCCTTTGAGAAACAGTGGGCGCTGTCTGGGATTCTCTGCTCTGTGTCCCCATCCAGTTCCTTTCGTTTGACCCTTTCACCATATTCCTGTCCCTGTTATTTCATTAGTTCTCCCCTGGATTTATTTGGTATCCAGGTCCTGTGAATCCCCCTCTTAGGCCCGCCCACTTCCCCGATCCCAATAAGATTACTCTCCTGTAGCTATCTTGCCCGACCCTGTCACAACTGAGATTGCTAAGTGACTCATGAGATACTTACAAGATAATATATTGATTTCTTTGCGTGGGGAAAAAATTTTTTAAAGCCATTTATGAATCAAGACTTCAACCTTTTCCTGTCATGTTAGGAACACTCATCATAGATCCTGTACGCTATGATCAAACAGTTTATGCAAAATAGTCTGTCTACAGAAAACTCAGTGCATTTCTTTGATGTTACTTAATTGGCTAAAAGGAAATTGGTTTTATGCAGTAAATTCATAGGATGTGATTTCTTCTTGAAATTTCTTCTAATGAAATTTGGATTTTACACATAACATACATGATTTAATTTGGGATTTTATCCTGTACAAAAGGAAAAATGCAATTGACTGAATACATTCCAGCCAGGCCCAGACTGTGTGATGGAACAACTTTGCTGCTCTCTACTCAAATTTATTAATCCTGATTTTAGGCCAAACTCTCTCATCTTTTAAGAGTATATGTCTCCCATTGTATTCTAGAGGAGCTCTGCAAGCATCAGAGGGCAGAGTAGCTAAAGATGTTTAATCATGCTAGGTACTGAGCACTCTTAGAGTACCTTCAACTCCCACCAAAGTCAGTTGGAACTGCAGGTTCACAGACCTTCCAGATGCACTCAGTACTTTGCAGGGTCAGACTGTAGGTCAGAATGCAGATCAATGTATTTCATTGCCTTTGTCATAGGGTGTAAACTATTAGCCACTATAATGAATCAGGAGAGTGAATCTGTGGGACTACAAAGCCTACACCACATAATTAGCTTATACAGGACATGACATTTTTATTGTTGTGGCATTGTATGGGAAGCATTATAGCCATGTTTTATTCTATACCTGGCATCCTTTAGCTTGCTAGCAAACGTGCCTAATATTTCCAAATCAGATCACATTCCCTTCAGTCAATTCAACAGAAAATTTGTCAACAAGTTTGAGATTTAGCTCTTTTAAAGGCTGCTTCTCTACAAAGAAAAAAAAAAAGCTTATGTGCAGACACAGAATAATTGCAAGCTACTGCCACATAACACGGAGGCAAAAGCCTCTATAATTCACAAAGCAAACTTGGTGGACAAGTGGGGATCCACAATAAAAATCAGGATGGCTTAGAGGTCAATGTACAGATTTACACAAGGAAAATTTATGCAGACATAAGGAAGTAGTGCTTTTTACCACAAAATTGCTTAGGTAGAGTGAGCTCTCCTGAGAGATTTATGCAGAGCATATCTCTAGCAAGATGAAAAGAATGTTCTGTCTTCAGAATCAAAGCCAAGCAAAAAGGGGGGAAAACCCCAAAACCCTAAGCAGCAGAGAGGACAAAACACCCTGTCAAACAACTACAGTGTGAGAGAGACCAAGGAATTTCCAGGGCTTTCAGTGAGATCATCAAAAATACAGATAGATTAGATAAATAGATTCTGGGAAACTTAAAAAAAAAAAAAAAGACTAACTTATTTCAAGCAAGTCCTAATTTTTTTGATTTCTTTTAAAAATTAAAAGATTTAAAATAGCACATATATGGTTTATCAATGCCAAAATCTACTGTGTATTAAGCAATACATTACAGCAATGATACAGTTTTTACTTGAAGCTATATTTTAGTTGAAAGTTGTCATTTTGCAATAATGTTTTGAGACCAAGGCACATTAAAAGCTTGTAGACAAGCTTATCAGAGGCCCTGATAAGGAATAGCTTTCATAGTTTAGTGCTGGGGCCTTGAGATTTCTTTCCAGAAAAAGAAAAAAGAGTGCAAAGGAGTAAGATAAAAGGCACCTTGCCCAAACCACCTTAACATGCTGATGTGGTTCTACCCATCTCTACCATACCTTTCATTATATTTTATTTCATAGTCTTTTTATTTTTCTCTTGCTATTTCTTCAAAGCATACTCGTGGGCTGGATTTCTGAAAAGGGCACTCTGCTTTTGTAGCTGCATTTTGCTGGTCACAAGCAAGTCTGGTTTCTTGTGCCCGAAGATACCTGATTGTGGATAGTAAGTCAGGTCATTATTAAAGTTGCAAGTTCTCTGATTTGCACCAGCAATTCATTTTGCAAGCGCAAAAATCTGGCTGGGGAAAGAGTGGCAGGCTGGGCCACAGTCCTTTGAAAATTGTACCTCATAGAAGACATCATACTTTTTTTTTTTAACATATAAAAATGCAGAGCACTACATATGCTTAACGGGTGTAATTCTATTTTTGGAGTGGAGGTCTGGCAGAAGACCTGCTGCATCACTTGATCCCCTTGTTGTATAGTATAACTAGGTTCAAAAAAGAATTAGCTAAGTTTGTGGAGGACAGGTCCATCAGTGACTACTGGTTAGTGATGCAACCGCATGCTCCAAGTGTCCTTAAACCCCCAATTACTAGAAGCTGGGTCTGAATGACAGAGGGTGGATCACTCAAAATTGCCTTGTTCTGTTCATTTTCTTCTGAAGTGTCTGGCACTGGCTACTGTGAGAAGATAAGTTACTGGGCTTGATGAACCCTTGGTCTGACTCAGTATAGCTATTCTTATGTTCATGCAGTGAGGAAGGAGAGCCAGTGGAGTGGCTGCATGGGACCATTGCCTCCCAGGTGTGTAGAAAGTGGCAATGGGGTCTGGTCATAGGACATGCACTTATACAAATTTGGTCATAGTACAAGGTGAAATAATTTCCCATTGATGCCCCATGTCAGCCCCATTTAAACATTAGTGTTACTGAAGTGGTGAAGAAATCCTGTCATTTTAAGTGAGTCTTAAGCAATTTATAGAATTTGTGCCAACCCCCTTCACACTACTGAATTTCATTCGCACTGTGTAAGTAGAACAAAGGAGCTGCAGCTGCTGTCACTGTCAGAAGGGCTTGCACACTTGCCCCAGGCTGAGGGGCTCAGTTTTTCCCCAAGATGCTTCATTGCACAAAGCCTGATTATTCAGACCTTGTGCAGGAGACAGAAATTTCACCCAGTATCTAGAGAGGGCTCTTTTGCGTGACTCCTGACCTAAAGTCTCCTACATTGGCCATCTATTCCATGTGGCCGCATGGGGAGCAAGGCCACATGAGAATGCAAGTCTGAGCATGGAGGTGGGTGGGGGAGGGCAGACCAGGAGAGGACAGAGAGCAGCAGAGAGAGGTGGGGAGTAGGCAGACCCTTGGCTCTACCAAACAACATGCCAGCTAAGCTGAACCATCGTAAGGAGGAAGAGCAGTAGCACCTTGCTTTTCTCTGGGAGCAAAAGGGGCAGCAGCTACACACTACTCCTTACTCAAGACAACTAACAAAGGCTCAGGAGGTCATCTAGTCCAATCCCCTGCTCAAAGCAGGACCAACACCAACTAAATAATCCCAGCCAAGGCTTTGTCAAGCCAGGCCTTAAAAACCTCTTAAGGATGGAGATTCCACCATCTCCCTGGGTAACCCATTCCAGTGCTTCACCACCCTTGTAGTGAAATAGTGTTTCCTAATATCCAACCAAGACCCCTCCTACTGCAATTTGAGACCATTGCTTCTTGTTCTGTCATCTGCCACCACTGAAAACAACCTAGCTCCATCCTCTCTGGAACCTCCGCTTCAGATAGTTGAAAGCTGCTATCAAATCCTTCCTCACTCTTCTCTTTTGCAGACTAAATAAACCTAGTTCCCTCAACCTCTCCTCATAAGTCATGTGTCCCAGTCCCCTCATCATTTTTGTTGCCCTCTGCTAGACTCTCTGCGATTTGTTCACATCCCTTCTGTAGTGGGAGGACCAAAACTGGATCCAGTACTCCAGGTGTGGCCTCACCAGAGCCAAATAGAGGGGAATCATTACTTTCCTCGATTGGCTGGCAATGCTCCTACTAATACAGCCCAATAGTCCATTGGCCTTCTTGGAAACAAGGGCACACTGCTGACTCGTATTCAGCTTCTCATCCACTGTAAACCTCAGGTCCTTTTATGCAGAACTGCTGCTTAGCCAGTCAGTCCCCAGCCTGTAGCGGTGCATGGGATTCTTAAGTGCAGGAGTCTGCGCTTGTCCTTGTTGAACCTCAGCAGATTTCTTTTGGCCCAATCCTCCAACTTATATAGGTCTGGACCCTATCCCTACCCTCCAGTGTATCTACTTCTCCCCCCAGCTTAGTGTCATTGGCAAGCTTGCTGAGGGTGCAATTCAGATCATTGATAAAGATGTGTTCCCATACATGAAAAAATATTCTCCCACATCTGTTTTTTTTCCTGAAAACATTGATCCACCTTTTATAAATAACCCCTTACAAAATATTTCCATCCAAGCATACATGCACATGGATACCCCACTGGGTGGTTGCTTTCTTTGAAACCTCACATACAGCTATGTAGGAATACCCCAAGAATTCCACCTTATAGAATGGTAGCCTCAGCAGTAGAGCTGGTCCAGATTTTTTTTTTTGGTATAGTTTTCCCTCCAAAAATGAAGTTTTGTCAAAATCTAAATATTTCACAGGAATGTGTAGATTTTGATGAATTTTGAAGGGAAAAAGACAAACTGTTTTATTTTGACAATGTCAAACTGTTTCAATGTATTTGGTGGGTTTTTTTTTTACTTTTATATAATATTTAAAAAATTATACTGAAAGGTGGTCACTCCAGTCCAGAGCTAAGAAAAGGCTGGCTGGGCTGTGTGTAGAAGTTGTACTGCTACTGTCTCTGCTCCATCTGTTGTGTGAATAGATAGAGGACTCTAACACTGGAAGACTGGCAGCTTTTTCAAATATGAATCCATTTGAAAAAAAGGAGAAGGGAACATTTTCTTCTCCTGTTATTAAATCATCTCATGTGCTGAAGATGCTGCTGAGGAGGAATATTGAATGTCTATAGCAAAGAAGAAGAAATATGCTCTGAGAATATTTTATAAACCTACATTGTAAAAAAATCTTGAAGAAGAAGAAGAATACAATTCTTGTATCACTAAATGCTTCTTTTGAAAGTAAGATGTGGGGGATATGGGCAAGATTTATTTAAACTGCATAATATTTTAGAATGGGAACTGACATTGATGGAGATTATTGAAAACTAGTTTTATGGTGATATAAGCTCAAAAAAGGAGTTTCCAGTCTATAATATGCTGAGCAATAGGCAAAATATATAATTCCCTTAATACCTGGCATATGCCATCTTTTTTTAAAAAAATAGTGAAATATCACCTAGCTACTGTATCAGTACTTCTCTCTGATATGGATGGGAAGATCTCATGTATTCTGAGGATAAATTAACTTCTTGATTTTTTTCGCATTTGCAAAAGCAGATTGAGCTCATGACCCTTCACCTCCCAACCCCCACTGTAATTTAAAACCATTTATTTACTTTCCTATGAAAGTTTCCATATACAGTACATTTTCTAGATAAAAGATTTCTATGCTGTCTATCAGACAGAGAAGCACAGACTTCCTGTCCCTCCAAGACAGAGACACAAAAGCTAAGTTGGCACAGGGCACGGATATAGATGTTGAGATTTCTAACACAGTACAGGAGAATTTAACCACATATCTTCTATTCATTTTAATGGGTTTACTACTTTGAAAAACTCAATCTCTATGTCTATTATTTCAATAGAATTTCTCTCTCTGTCCACTGCTCTGCATCTTTTTTCCCCACAGTCTCTTTCCTACTCCCCCCACTTGGCCTGTTCTCTGCTCCATCTTTCACCTTATTTTTTCAAACATATATATATTTTTTCTCCTTAACTGTTTTATGTCTCTTCTGTACTTCGATGGCCCCCGTCCACCTAATATCTGAGCATCTCATAGTCTGTAAGTACATATCCACCCAGCACCCCCGTGGAATTCAAAAGAACTATTATCCCCATTTAACAATCAGGGAACTGAAGCACAGAGAGGATAAGTGAGGGTCACAAAGTTGCGCAGGGTCACAAAGTTCCTTGTGGCAAACCAGGAATTAAATCTAGGTTTTCCATAGGCCAGGCTACACACGAAACAATAGACCATCCCTTCTCTCTTCCCTTCTACCCCATTATCTAGTAGGCAGAATACATACGAGTTTCAGTTCAAGTGTGCAAGTGCGGTTGAAATTTAAACAAGCAAGATCACTCATCATGGCTCTTCCATTTTCATCTGCTGCACAAAAGCGAATATTCACTGACCTCAAGGAAAGCATCAGATCTAGTGCTGCAGCAGAATGAGGGGCTACTGGCTTAAATCACAGGGCTGATCAGTTGAACACAGGAACATATCCCATTTCAAAAAATTATCATCAAGAGTCTTGAGAGAGGAAAACATACTTTTCCTCATGTCTTTACCTGGATGAATTGGAGCAGACAAACAATCTACTGCCAAGATTAAACTCTTTATTTTCAATGACACCGATTATTTTCAGCACCAAATGCTTCAATTCTCTCAAGCAGCTAATTAACAAGTTGAATTCAAGAAATCAGAAACCACTCTGAAATTGCCCAGTATTCAAATTATTTTCCCATACAAATTGCATAGCTTACAACTTTCTAAAACTATTTTCCTGCCTTTCATTTTCACATCTAAAGAAGACTAATGGTACCAAAAGGTTTGCCATCTTCTATCTCAGACCACTGGCTAAAAGTAATGGGTAGGCGATTTCACAAATAAGGCCTCCCTGCTCCCAAACCATAAAGGGTTGTAAAGGTAATCCAGCTGTGCAGATCTGCACTGGGTCATGCTGCTAAAGCATCAGGCAGCCTAATTTAGAGGGTTCTCTATTAATGTGTTCTCTGTGTTTGCACAGGATTTGTTCCCTTAGAAAGGCTGATCCTCTGTATAAAGTGTCTCTTGTATTGTGATGGTTCATGTCCTCCTATTATGGCTACTAAGATATTTCTATAATAAAATTTGTGGCTCCTTAAAAGGTGCTAATATATAATCCCAGGGCCACATCTGTGCATGCTTTGAAAGACATAATTTGAAAAAAAATTATCAAGATGCCTGATTGTGGAGTTTATGGCTAGTGCTGGAATTTGCATGTGCTATCCAGAGTGCTAAATCCTGCTACTAAGGACACATTTACAAGGAGATACTACAGTGTAACATTAGTAGCATTTCAAATGCATGAGATCATACTTAATACCAGGTTTCTAAACATACCCAATTCCCTGTATTGTATTCATGATGCACTGTTAGGTCACTATCCCTTAAGAGAGACACAGGAAGACCATCTTCTGAGTGTGTGTCCATGTGTGCTGAGTTGGGCTGTTGAGATCAGAATGTGCTTAGTTTACCCTAACGGGGTGGATCTTCATTCCTGTGAGCAGTCTAAATGAAAACAATACCCTCCCCACCAATATACTCATTTTGGCTACTCATCTCTCCTGTGGATTTATGTGTGGAAACAAAAGACACCAGTCATGTCTCAATATGCCCAACACCTAAACCTTCATCCACTGCTCAGGGATCTGCAGGTGCAAACCCCTATTAAGATCCCTGGCCTCTGACAGTATCTAATGTTTCATTGGAAGGTAAAATCCCCCATAATGCCCCCAGGTAATGCCCTGTACATGGGGGAGAAAACTGGTTCCTGACCCATAAGGTGATTGGTTGAAGTTCACTAGCAAGAGATAAGGTTACCTTTGTATGTTATCTTGTATAACTATAAAGGTTATTAGGTGTCACAAAATTATACAGGCCTTTTAAAATTCAACCACAGTAACTGTCTCAATGGCCTAAGGTAGTGAATTCCACAGATTCACTCTACCTGCATAAAGGCTAATTTCTTGTTATTTGTATGAAAACTCAATATAAAAACCACCTCCAACCTAGGGTAAAATGGAATTTGAAACTTTGCCACCAGCCCAAAGACATGGTGTCATAAATATAAAGGGAAGGGGCTAAGAAGCTCTGATACAGTACTATAAAATCCTCTTACCTGTAAAGGGTTAAGAAGCTCAAGTAACCTGGCTGGCACCTGTAATTCCCTGTATAATCTGATACCTTTGCCTTTGATACCTTTGCCTTCAGCTGTTTCCAGCTAACAGAAAAATCCTTCAGTCTGTGCTTTTTCAAAATGATCTCTGGTTCAAAAATGATCCCACCTCTCCCACCATGTCAGGATTCCTTCCCCACTCTGAACTCTGTGAGGAAAGACATGAAAGACCCCCTAAGCTTATTTCTACCAGCTTAGGTTAAAACTTCCCCAAGACACAAAATTCCTCATATCTGGGATTCAGTATGCTGCCACCACCAAGAGATTTAACAAAGAATTAGGGAAGAGACCACTTGGAGACGTCATGCCCCAAAAATATCCCCCAAAGCCTTACACCCCTTTCCTGGGGAGGCTTGAGAATAAACAAGATGAACACAGACCAGCCTTGGGTTTTTAGGACCCTAAAAACCCAATCATATTCTTAAAAAACAGAACTTGATTAGAAGAACAAAAAGAAGCTAAAAGAAACACTCTGTAAGGTTAGAATGGAAGATAATCTCACAGGCAGTCAGATTCAAAACATAGAGAATCCCTCTAAGCAAAACCTTAAGTTACAAAAAGACACAAAAACAGGAATACACATTTCCTCCAGCACAGTGAATTTCACAAGCCAAAAACAAAAGAAAATCTAACGCATTTTCTAGCTGGATTACTTACCAACTATGTATGAGTTGGATTGCTTGCTTTCTTGATCTGTCCCCGGCAGAGGCATCACACAGACGGACAGACAAAGCCTTCCCCGCCCCCCTGATTTGAAAGTATCTTGTCCCCTTATTGGTCATTTTGGTCAGGTGCCAGCCAGGTTACTTGAGCTTCTTAACCCTTTACAGGTAAGAGGATTTTATAGTACTGTATCAGAGCTTTTTAACCCCTTCCCTTTATATTTATGACACATGGTAAGAGGTGTTTGTTACCACGTTATAGAGATCAGAGCTTGTCATCTATAGCTGAACCTGTGGGATTGGATGGATCTACTTTTCCCTTTTTACAGGTCAGAAGACAGTGTTATTCACTGGGTAGGGCAGAGTCTTAAGACTGAGGAGACCTAGGTTCTGTTCCCAGCACTGCCCTTGATCTGCAGGATAATGTTGGGCAAAGTAACTTCACCTCTCTGGTTTTCCATTCCATTCTTTACCTGTCTCGTTTGTTTAAGCCTAGATTGTCACTTCACAATCAGGCCAGAATATGGGGCAGCACAAGCATATTCTCCTCAACCATGAGGGTAAAAAGGAAACAGTGGCTCTATGGCACTTTTTTCTCTCCCTCACTGTACCTACACAAGGCAATAAGATCCTACATCAGCCCCAAAGTGCCCCTTTTAGACAATTTTTGTGGTTTTACAATTACATTCCACTATTAAAAAAAAATTCTTCCCTTGTGGCAGTATGAACTACCTACAAAAATAGGGCAAACTGATCATCATGAAACAGTGACATGGATTCTGCCTACACGCTATCAAGTGCAAAACACAAGCAATGTGCAAACAAGAAAAAAAGATCTCTCCTCTCTTCCTGCTATATCTTTTTCTTGTGACTACAGCCAGGAAAACCATTTCCAGAAAGAGGTGTGATTTTTAAGTTGACAGTGGCTCTTTTTATTAATTAATTTTACTTTAACATTAAATAAAAGCAGAAGGAATGTGGCAGAGTCAAGACAGCCTGCCAAATAATAATGAGCCATAAAAGACAAATAATCCAAAAGGAACTAAGAATAGGGTGAAAATGGTCTGAGGTGAATTGATCTGAATGAGAAAGCCTTACACTGAACTACATTCTAAAGGATGTTGTGAAACCCATGTTGTGATGAAAGGGAGGAAGGTCTAGGATTTGTGAGGTCTTAAACTGACAGAGAGAAGCCAGCTGGAGACAAGCTGCAGCTCTAAGAAACTGTTTGCTGATAGTGTCGTGGTGGTATTGTGTTTGGCTCTTGGTGAGCCATTGTGACTTGATTTTGTGTGTGAGACAGAAAGAAATTGATTGATTCCAGGGAAAAGGTATGACATTCTTACAGGAGACATCAGTGATGAGAAATATAAAACCAGGAGGGATGGCCTGGGAGAAAAGTAAGAGCTGGATGGAATAAACTACTCTAAGATACACACATGTTGGCTAGGGGTGGAAGGAGCAAAGAATGAATCAGCCCCCTGTCCACAGAGGTATGTGCTCTGAAGCACATTGGACCTAAATTCTGCAAGAAGGACCCTGATTTATGCAGGAAAGTGGTGCGGAATGCTGCGATGGAATGGAATTTCTGCAGCAGCAACAAGTACTTTTCAAAACAACGGGTGCGACTGAATTAAATATGAAAATAAATAATACACTCAGTGCAGTGCCCTGATGGGCTTTTTAAAATACAAAATGAATATTTCAGTGCAAATCTCAATTTTGAAATGGTTTCAATTTATTTTATGTTTCCTCTGAATTTTCAATGTCCTGAATAATTGTGTACTGCTAATGCAGAATGACACTGCCAAAGTGTCAAGGGGAAGATGGAGTTATGGGTAGTATAGTGAAGGGCATGTGGGGATTTTAGCACACAGAGGAGATGGAGCTGGTTATGATTTGGGGATGTAAAAGGTGGCTGAGGCTTTTGGCATTGCAAAGGGAATGGATCTTCTCTTCTCTTCCCTTCCCTGCTTTGGGCAAGTGCAGAGGTAACTTGAAATTTTGGGGAGGTTTATACTTCTCATGTTAGATCCTCAGCTCATGTAATTTGTCATAGCTTCACTGAAGTCAGTTGGCTCATTAGCTTGAGGATAATGTTGACCACTTGTAATTTGGTGGTAATTATGCTTGCCCATACAGCACGTGATTCAATGGAGCTATGGCAATTTACATAGCTAAGAACCTTGCCCTGGCCTTTTAACCCAGCAATCCTTCACAGCATCCAGATGCCTTTTAACAACATGGATAAATATATTAGCTAATGTTTCTGCTGAAATAATCATCAGTTCACCATGTAACTCATTATCATTAGATTTCAGCATTAATGGCACATTGAGATTAATAGAAAAATTCACCCCTTTCTTAGCCTTCGATTCAGCAAGGTATGTAATCATGTGCCTAACTTGCAGCATGGGACTGCTCAGGTGTTAAAAGTTGGACATGTTCTTATGTACCTTGCTGAACGAGGACCTCAATGTTATTGCTTCATGCTGTCTGCAGACTCAGAAAGGCAACATGGCATTGGCTGATGTTTGCGTTCCAGATTCAGAAGTTCTCTCTCCCCCCATATGGACTATAAACATGTATGTTGTTTAAAATAAAAGTTTAGATTCTGCAGCGGTGGGTGGGTTCTGTGGCCAATTTCACACTCACATAATCACAGATATGGAGGCCTTCCTCTTACACATAGAAAGAATATAACAGGGAATAAATTACCTGTGTTCTGCTATTTATCCTTAAAAGAACTGTAAATTTAGAAGGGAGAGAAGTAACCTAAAATGATTGCCCCTTATACCTCCTATTGTAACAATACAGATGGATTATCCATAGCACATTATACAAATGTAATATAGTTGGAGTTTGTCTAAAGTGGTAGCATTTTGCTGGGAGCATAAATTTTGGCATTTGTCATAAATTTGGCAGCATAGTTTAGTGCTAGCATTGGGCACATTATAGAAATGAAGGAGTGGGTTTATAATGAAGTGGCAATATTTTGGTGGCAGCATAAAATATATAATTTTTCCTCTAAAGCAAATCACCAATTCCTTTGTTACATTAAGCTTTGTGGGCTGAGAAAAGCCAGTTGTAAAAATCATGAACATTATTACACACCCTTGCCTGAGCACCAAGAAATCCTATTTGTAGCAAATAGCCCCAAGAACAGGGATTTTGCTTTACAGAACTCTGGATTTTATTTGGAGCAGGAATGCAAATACTAATATTTCCACATTTTGCAAGTAACCTTTTTCATTAAAACAAACTGGTTTTTCTATCCTGCAGAGTAGAGTATGCTCAAATACCAAAACAGCATTTCTCTTTTTTTCATTTATGTACACACTGGTTTTCAAACAAACTTTTATATAAAAGGTTTGATTTTTCATAGGCTAGAATGAAGCAAATTGAGCACAATTCATTGGACAAAATAGATCCAGTACTAGGTTATGTTCCCTTTGCCCTGAATGAGCTGCACAACAGAGTGTAAAGTTGCCCTAGTGCAACAGCTGGCACAGAGCTGGCTCCATGCTCACAACAGCAGAGCCACAGAGGGAAAGAGTATGGTTGGAGAATGCTGTGCTCTGGCAAACTCTGATTGTGTCATTACCCTGGGCAGCCATTACATGACTAAACCTGCTCTAATTTACATTGGGGGGTCCTACCCAGCCCTTGGCAGCCCCAGGACTGGTGGTGGATTAAGGTGAAAGCCACCTTGACCCAACTTCTCTTCTGGAGCACTAACTGAGTTCTGGTGCACCTCAGATCTGGGCCATAAGGTTCTGTGACCAGTCTTGAAGCTTTTACTTAGCTCTTACTCTGGTAAAGCTCTTATTGAAATCAATGAGAATTTTCCTTTATTAAATAAACAGCAACAATAATAATAGTAATACCTAGCTCTTTGCAATGGTGTTTACAAACCCCTTCCTAAAGTTAAGGCAGGAAAAGGGCTGGAGTATGATTGGTCCAGGGAAGCTCAGCCCCTTAGGCACTGCTGAGCGTAGTCCTGGGGATAGGAGCAATATAAAGAAAGCTTCAGAAGCCCAGGCAGTTGGGGAGGAGATAAGCAGTTTCTAGGAGGAGAAGAAGCTCTTACTGAGGTCTGTCTCTGAGTCTTTCCCTCTCCTTTGAGACATCACCTCATGGATAGGAAGAACCATGTGTGGGGGAAGCAGGGCACTGCCTGCATCAGCTCTGTGACTCTGGGATTTGGAGCAGTGGACTATAATTGAACAGCAGCCATGCCCCAAGCTGAGGCAGTGGATTGGATAGGACGTGGCTCAGGGAAAGGTGATCAGGAGGTGGGTTGAGCTGGAGGCAGGTAGGCCATCGTATGCAGTCATATTTTCTGGGCCCTGGGCTGGGCCCTGGTGGATTGAGGGGACCTGGGGACTTCTACCACCTCAGATTCCCATACCCTGAGCCTTGGGATGGGCAGGGGCCTATTGACAAGGAAGCCAACCCAGTTGAGCTCTATTCAAGGGGGGGCCCAGACTCAGAGAACTAAAAGAGAGACTAGAGCAGCAGGCTCTGACCACTAGGCCTGCTGACTGAACAGACAATCCTGCTACACTCTTATATACCTACTAAGAACTTCAGAGGTAGGCCTCAAAAAGTCATTTTCTCTATCCGGAGCAGTTCTCAAACTGTAATGGCCATTTGTATAATTATGAATCTTAATTAATATTTCGTTATGTCTGTAAATAATTCATTTGTGTCATAAAGTAAATGGCTTTTCCCTTATTTGATCATATGCACATGTTTACAAGAACAATGCAAATATTAACTGGAGTCCGCAGATACTTCAGCATTTGAATCAGGATGCCAATTTTCATATTTCTGCCTTTAGCTGTGATATGTGATCAGGTCACAGATAATGTAGGGACAACAGACTCTACTAGTTGGTACATAAGGGTTCCAGGACTCCTGCACGACGACCACAGAGAACAAGACAGAACTCTGGTGTGATTTACAGGTGAACACTTAATTGCCCAGCAAGAAAAGGACAGGCTAAAGAAGAAGCCCAGGTTGGAGGAAGCCACATGGTCACAGTTACAGTGTTGTGCATGTTCTCTTAGACCACTCGTACAGGATAAGGCAGGTATTACGTATTAGGAACTACTGCAATTGTTTAAGATATTATACCTAGTAAATTTGCATCCTTTCCTTTTTGCCAACCCTGATAAAACAATTCTCCTTTACTTACTGACAGTGGGTATTAAATGCGAAGTGACCAAGGGCTAGAATCTATAGAATCTAGTGCTTTAAGTGCATAAAACATTACTTCAGAGCTCACGGTACACAGAGCACACAACCAAATATCTAAAATAAAATAAACATGTACCACAGCTCTCAAAGTGACACCTTGCATTGAGGCTAGTTACAGGCGATGATCATTTATCTCAGTAGCAATCTGGAGATTATTCTGCACCATTTGTGTTTGGTGTATATAACTTAAATATGAGTCTCTCCCATAATCAAGTTTTTCAAGTTCACCACAATACTCACAGTGACATCTTTCATAGATTTTCCTCACAGAGCTGACAGAAGAATCAGCCATTGGTGACTCTGTAGACCTTGAAAACGTGGCAAATCTGTCTGCATTGCTTGCTTGAATTGTTTATAACTGTGGGAAACCAAATCCGAATGGTGACTTGTTGAATATCATCCCTTGGCTTCTGAGATGGGGTACACATGTCTTGTTAACAATGTAAGACCAAATAGTCTTGTATTTGTCTTGCTAAATGGCAAGTGTTGTCCCACCATCCAATTTTTCTGCCACTGATCATTACATTTGTATGAATCTTTTACTCTTTTGTCTGCCTGTTTGACTTATTTTAGATTTGCCCACTTAGAATGCAGTTTATTCTCTAGAGCAGAAATTGGTGTCCTCAACTGTCACCCTAACATCAGCTGTTCTGGGTTACACTTAATGGCATTTATTGGTCTTGTTTCAAAATGGAGTGAACTGAGAAATGGATCCTCTTTTTCAGAGGTATGCTGTATTCACTAACCCTCAACATTAGCTCGAGGATAATATTGGCTGGTTGTTATTTGGTAAAAGTTATACTTGTCCATTAAGGATAAGAAGTTTTTTTGTGACAAATTGTAGGCTATGGTCTGTAACAAGTTCATCCAGATTCCTCCACTGTGCAAACATATTCTTTAGTTGATTTATAACACTGTAACTAGAAAAGTCAGGTAAATATGTATCTAGAAAGTAGTCAACAGCAACCAAATACTTCTGTCCTTGTCACTTAGTAGTCCAATCTGACCCTTTATCCAAGGGTTGTCCAATATTTGAGTAACCATTAATTATTCTTTGTTTGTTTCTTGACAAAGTTCACACTTGGTTATAATCATGGTGACAGCTCTCTCAATTCCTGGCCAAACACTGATCTTTGATCTCTCATAGCATACGGTCTGCCCAAATAGCCTTAGTGAAGCCTCCAAAAGATATTTTGCTGCACTTTTCCTTTGATAATTATCCATTCACCACAAAGAAAAAATTCTTTACAATCTACAGAGCTACTTCTCCTGATGAGGAAAGTCTGGGTACTTTGGGGTATACTTCCAGAATAATTGGGTCAACAGCTTTTCATGACACCATAAAAAGAGACCTGCACTCCAGATTTTCAGTAGCAGCTTGTCGGAGTTGTAACATTGAATCAAACATTGTTTTTTAAGGTTTGCAGAGCTCTTTCTTAAGTTTCAGTTTCTTCAACCTTTGCAGTGTTTGTGCGTTAGTTAGACTGCAAGGGTGTCTAGACAGGGTATCAGCAATTACAGAACCTCACCATGCACATGCTCTGCCTGCAGATTGTACCACATCTTGAACAGAAGTGGACTTTGACATCTCACTGGCACACCATCACAGTCTTTTGCTATTTATCAAAGCTCTGAGTAGCTTGTGTTCTGTACAATGTTTGCAAGCTCTCATATGCAGAATCACTTTGAAAATTTTTAACTTCCCCTTAGGCATAAAGTCGCTCCTCCTGAAAATGAGCATACAAAGTCACCGCATCAGTTAATATGTCAGAGTAGTATGCAACTGGCGTCAGCCAACCATTGATCTTGTACCTGCATCCTGTAAAGTAAATATAATGCATGATTTATTATGTCTGACTCCTGATTCTTGCTCCCTCACTTCTGAGCCAGTATGCCTGACTTTGCATCTCTGGCTTCTTTTATCCATATAATTTGATATCATGCCTGATTTTGATGGCTGACACTACAGGCTAAATATTTAGGGCCAGATTGTTGGGTTGAGTGCAGCCACTTTGTACCACACTTCTGCCCAGATCACCAGCGTAACCAACTATTTTGCTTTTTTTAAGAAACAGCTTAACTCATAAATGGATATCGCTGCAAAGAGTGAGTCCATTTATCCTAGCATGGAAGACTGGTAGCAGTTTCCTCTGTGTGTGCCCCACACTGGTCCTATTTCTGCATTTGTGAGAGAACAGATACTATGTGGCTGCAACAGCTGATCTTTCCAGACAACTGTCATTCTGAGCGGGACTTTCCAGTGACCCCAGGCCTGAAGCCTGTTGACTGTGACAGTATTGGACCATGTTGACTGCAAATAGGGCTTATAGACCACCTAACTGATGCTAAAGGTAATAATGTAGTGTCTACTACAAGGTAATGGGGGTTTCCCCTTATATAGTCCATGCTGAAGAGATATATGCTCTCTCAGTTCACCAACATTTTCTGAAGGGCTTGGACCAAGCCAGTCTATCACCTGGTTCCGGTAACTGCAGGCTAGTCATGTGAGACAAAGATCACAAGACCACAAAGAAAAAGAAATGTAAACTGTTTTTATCTTAAGGGAAGTATGCTTCCTTGTTCTCATAGGATGTTAATGTGTGGACTTAGTGTTGTGCATATCTTTTGGGACATGGCACCTTTAATAGTTTCCTAAAATTAAATCCCAAGCCAACTACACAAGAGTGAGGGATGGGACAATTTTATTCAGGGACTCCAGGGCAAATCCCTTCTCCTATGAAAAGTACCATGGGACCATACAGACAAATTTCATCGAAGATCCCTCTATGGCCGTGAGGTGCACTTCAGCCTGCATGGCTTCTCATGTCTGATCTTTTGCCTCCATGGGCAAAATTATCAGTCTCAAGCTTCAGGCCATAAAGTAACCTCCAATTATTGGGTGTCTATAAGAGACTTTACTTGGAGACTATTTGTCTTGGAACTGCTACTACATGGTTTCTTGCACCTTCCTCTGAAACAGCTGGTACTAGCTCCTGTCCAAGATAGAATAATGCGTTAAGTGGATCACTGACCTTATCCACTATGGAATGTCCTATGTTTCTAAGTGTGGAACTTGTGGATAGAAGATAGATGGCTTGTTTGTAAATCTGGAAACAAATTCCAGAAGATATCAAGATGACCATGAACCTCAACACCATTGGAACATAATACTAACCCAGCTTCTTCAACCTAGCATTCCCAAAATTTCTCTTTCTTCTGTAACTATCAGCCTCATAATGTTGTACAGTATGTTGCTGCTGATTGGAGAGTAGAAGGACAAAGACAGATATATATCCTAATAGCTATAGTTTGTAATTTTGTGAGATGCTGGAATCCCATGGAGATGGTGACATACATATATCAGAGCTTACATACCCATTTCATTCAATATCCTTCAGAACACTATCCTCCTTGAAAAGATTGAGGGCTGTGTCAACCCTACTGGATATCTTGGTATTTTCCTACCATATAATTTCTAGATATTTCCACCCAAATACTTTGAACATGAAGCAATTTCCTTGGCCAATTTATATTAAGAAGATTAACTGTACTGAAAGCTGGTCACTAGTGGGATTTACAGATCTTGACTGTTCAGATATTGACTGTTGCTTTTTTATTAAATCAGTTTCAGGTCAAAGAAAGAAATATGCTTCTGAAATTCTCCTTAATAGTGCTATGTAATTGCTCAGTGTACAAAATGGGTGAGGAAAAAAAACCCCTACCTCCCATTATTTCACAAGTTATAGCTCCTCCAGTCCAACTCTCGCCAATCTTCTGATGCTTTCCTCTGTTTGCTACATTTCTTCTGTCGCTGCCCTATGGTCTCTCAGCATGTGAATATGTGAAATGCCTTCAAGGTACATATCCAGCTTCGTATGTTCAATTCGGTTTCATTATATTTGTAGATTTCACTCTAGAAATAATAAACTCTGCAGCAGGTGGTGAAACAATAAACTTCGAAGCATGTGGTGCATTCTGAAATTCTAATGCTATTGTTACTGATGTACCTGTCTCAAGCACCTCTAGCTTTTAAATTCTGCCAATCCTTTTCCATACACTGAACTTTTTTTTTCTTACTATGCAACTAAAGACCTTTGTTCCTGCATTTATACATTAAATGGCATGTTTATAACTTGGTTATTAGTGTTAAGGTGTTAAAATGTGAGTGTATTAGTCATTTCATATTTATTTGACAGGAAAAACTGCAAAAGGAGGAAAAAATAAGATGCTTTGACAAAAGAGTATATAAAATTATGGTTTGT
The DNA here is from genome assembly GCF_009764565.3 of Dermochelys coriacea. Classification (NCBI taxonomy): domain Eukaryota; kingdom Metazoa; phylum Chordata; order Testudines; family Dermochelyidae; genus Dermochelys; species Dermochelys coriacea. The sequence goes on from NC_050068.2 coordinate 66,964,365, forward strand.
TGCTGGTCAATAGTACTCAAAATGTGCTAGGCCCTTTTCATACATAAAAGTATCTATCTAGGTACTTATATGTCCTCCATTACCATACCATATGAAAACCTGACAAACTTTAATGTATTTATCTTCATAATGGATACCCCTGAGACATAGGGAAATACTATTGTCCCCCTTTTACGGATGGGGAGCTGAGTTATAGATAAGCTAAGGACCAGATTTTTAAAAGATATTTAGGTACGTAAAGATGCACATAGGCACCAATGGGATTTTCAAAAATACCTGAATGCTTAATTCTCATAAGAGATAGGCACCATTGAAAATCCAGTTTAGGCCCTAAATATGTGGCTCTTAGTGATGTTCAACATCATATGACAAGTCCATAGCGGAGGAGGGAACCTGAACCCCCATGTCTGAAGGCCCGGACTAACAGCCTAACCACTGAACTATTCTTCCTTTCAAAATGCACTTATTTCTTGTCCCAAAGAGCTTATGTCTAAGGTCCCGCTCCTACAAAACCCTTATGCTCACATAAAGCTTCACTGATTTTAGCAGGGTATCACGTGGGCATCAAAGTCTCAACTAAAATAATATGAGTTGGTACATTTGGAGAATTTAGAGCATTTTTGTTTAATCTTTGAATGATAAGGAAACACAACTTATCACTTAAAAACATTAAAATATGTGACATAGACCTTTGTGGCCCACTGAATGTATGACAAGGACACTTTTCACACAGTTCCCATTTTATGAACCTAGAATCTGCCTTTTACATGATTGTATTATTTTCCTCTTTGAAAAAGGCTTTCCGCCATAGCAAGAAAGACACCTGTACCACTGCAACCCCTATGTACCCAAACATTACACAACTGGACAAACCTCCTGTAACAATCAAACAAATCAGCATGCTCAAAACAACAACACCCTCAAAAAAATCCCAAGCTGAATTTCTTTCCTGAAAAAGAAGGCTAGCCAGGCCCTCCCTGAGTTCCATTAGAGACTGTGCTTTTGGTGCAGATTTTACATCAAAGGTGTTCAGATGCTGTGGTGATGGGGGGTACTATAAAACCTGGGACAGACAGATAAATAGCCCATCTGGTTCCATATGCTACTTCTAACAAAGACCAGTAACTTCAAATTCTTTCCTGACTGACAACTTTGAAGCACATGATTTGATTTCTCATGTGATTTGATAGGGGCCTGATTCAAAGTCCACTTAAATCAGTGGGAGTCTTTCTATTGATTGTAATCATCTTTGAATCAGCCCCATACTATGATTACAAACCATTTTCTTGATCAAATAACACATATTTACAATGTAGTATCATGTATTCGTATATGTACTTTAAAGGGTCTTGCCCTACACCTTCATAATTCATTTTAAACATACTCTATTTCATCACCTTTTCCACTTCTAGTCCCTTTTTATTCAATCCATATTACAGGATGGTGCTATTAAAAGGCAATGAGTGTCCAGACCTTAGTTCAAAATCATTAATATTATAATGCAATCCCAAGAACTTTAATATATGTTCTAGGCTTCACTGACTAATTGTGTTGGCCAGCCTATTATTTATTCACTGGCATGAACAGACAGCTGCAGCGGCACAGGAGCTAGCAAACAGAGCTCTAAACAGGGGAGTTTGAGTGGGAGTTCTGTTGGAGGAGAAGGTAGTTGTACTTGGTTTTGTAATTTTAGTATTTGTATTTGTGTGTGTGTAGGGGTTTTGTGCTGGGAGAGCAGCTGAGCCTGATTAGGGGGTGGGGCTTTGTGCTGAGAGCAGCTGAGCCCTGCCTAGGGGGTGGGGCTTCTGACTAGGGGCCCTATAAAGGTAGCCAGCCAGTCAGGCAGTGGCACAGACAGCTGCAGCAGCACAGGAGCTAGCAAACAGAGCTCTAAACAGGGGAGTTTGGATTGTGGTGCTTGTTTGGGGTTTGCTTTTGCTGGGGGGTTGTGGTCTTTTTGGTGTGGCTTGTGTTTCCCAGATTAACAGGATTTAGGTGGGAAGGAGATGACAGATACAGAAGCAGCTGTGGGAGTGACTCCTGCAGTGAAAGACACATTGAGGATGACTGGATGTGGAAGCTGTGGTATGTACATGATCCTGGAGGGGGGAACCGGTAAGAGTTTTTTCTGCATGAAATGCCATCTGATAGAGCTGATGGAGGAAAAGATCTGAGGTTTGGAGATGCAGGTGGAAAGTCTGGTTGAGTTTAGGAAGGGGTTTGAGCAGATGATGGAGCAAAGATATGAGGTATCTGAAGGGAAAAGCTCAGACTCACAGATGGAAGCAGGGCTGGGGAATTTTGAGGAGAGACTGGGTGTGGAAAGTGGTCAGTGGAAACATGTGACTCAAAGAACCAGGCAGAGAAAAAGATGGGCTAGTGAAGGAGGAATAGAGCTTAGGAACAGGTTTGTAGAGTTGGAAAATGAAGAAGGGGCTCAGCAGGTACTTGTTGAAGGTGGAAGGGTAAGGAAGAAGAGAAGAGAAGCTAGTCCTATAGGAAAAGGGGAAGAGTCAAGGGAGACTACAACAAATATGAGCCCCAGGAGGATACAGGATGGGTTGAAGAGGATTGTAAGGGAAAATAGGAATGGAAAGAACTTGCAGCCAGAGGGAACAGGGGAGAGACTGGAGAATAGCACTGTCACCAGGAAAAGGCAGGTCTATGTGATCGGGGACTCTTTATTGAGAAGAATAGACAGGCCTGTAACTAGAGCTGATCCTGAGAATAGAAGGGTGTGCTGTCTTCCGGGTGCTAAGATACGGGATGTAGACCTGAGGTTGAAAAGGATCCTAAAGGGAGCGGGAAAGAATCCCCTAATTATCCTTCATGTGGGAACAAATGATACAGCCAGATTCTCGCTGGAAAGTATCAAGGGAGACTATGCTAGGCTGAGACACTTAAGGAAATTGAGGCTCAGGTGATCTTTAGCGGGATCCTTCCTGTTCCTAGAGAAGGGCAACAAAGGTCTGACAAGATTATGACTGTCAACAGATGGCTTAGGCAGTGGTGCTATAAGGAGGGCTTTGGGATGTATGGCCCCTGGGAGGCATTCACGGACAGAGGTCAGTTCTCTGGGGATGGACTTCATCTGAGTAGGGAAGGAAATAGACTTCTAGGATCGAGGCTGGCACAACTGATAAAGAGAGCTTTAAAATAGGAATTGGGGGGAGATGGATGGGAGATGTCCGGAAAATCTCCACGCCAGATTTTAGCATTGAGAGGGAAGATGAAGTAAGAAAGGATACAGCCATGGGTAGGAGAATGTATATAAGGACCGAGGGCGGTGTGGATACTAGTCTAATAGGTTATACTGGCTGTAGAATGACTGTGCCTAATAGGGTACAAAATGTGAGTGAGGCCAAACAGCAAAAATTAAGATGTTTGTACACCAATGCGAGGACCCTAGGTAACAAAATGGAGGAACTAGAGCTACTGGTGCAGGAAGTGAAACCAGATATTATAGAGATAACAGAAACATGGTGGAATAGTAGTCATGACTGGACTACAGGTATTGAAGGGTATGTGCTGTTTAGGAAAGACAGAAACAAAGGTAAAGGGGGTGGAGTAGCATTGTATATTAATGATGAGTTAGAATGTAAAGAAATAAGAAGCGATGCAATGGATAAGACAGAGTCCGTCTGGGCAAAAATTCCATTGGGGAAGAAAACTAGTAAAGCCTCTCCTACGATAGTGCTTGGGGTGTGCTATAGACCTCCGGGATCTAATTTGGATATGGATAGAGCCCTTTTTAATGTCTTTAATCAAGTAAATACTAATGGAAACTGTGTGATCATGGGAGACTTTAACTTCCCAGATATAGACTGGAGGACCAGTGCTAGTAATAATAATAGGGCTCAGATTTTCCTAGATGCGATAGCTGATAGATTCCTTCATCAAGTAATTGCTGAACCGACTAGAGGGGATGCCATTTTAGATTTAATTTTGGTGAGTAGCGAGGACCTCATAGAAGAAATGGTTGTAGAGGACAATCTTGGCTCAAGTGATCATGAGCTAATTCAGTTCAAACTAAATGGAAGGATTAACAAAAATAAATCTGCAACTAGGGTTTTTGATTTCAAAAGGTCTTCAAAAGGCCTCAGTCTTTAATAAGGCTAAAGAGGATCTTGGGGATAATGGTAGCATGACAAATGGGAAGGAGGATATAGAGGTAGATATTACCATATCAGAGGTAGAAGCGAAACTGAAACAGCTTAATGGGACTAAATCGGGGGGCCCAGATAATCTTCATCCAAGAATATTAAAGGAATTGGCACCTGAAATTTCAAGCCCATTAGCAAGGATTTTTAATGAATCTGTAAACTCAGGAATAGTACCGAATGATTGGAGAATTGCTAATATAGTTCCTATTTTTAAGAAAGGGAAAAAAAGTGATCCGGGTAACTACAGGCCAGTTTGACATCTGTAGTATGCAAGGTCCTGGAAAAAATTGTGAAGGAGAAATTAGTTAAGGACATTGAAGTCAATGGTAAATGGGACAAAATACAACATGGTTTTACAGAAGGTAGATCGTGCCAAACCAACCTTATCTCCTTTTTTGAAAAAGTAACAGATTTTTTAGATAAAGGAAATGCAGTGGATCTAATTTACCTAGATTTCAGTAAAGCATATGATACCGTGCCACATGGGGAATTATTAGTTAAATTGGAGAAGATGGGGATCAATATGAACATCAGAAGGTGGATAAGGAATTGGTTAAAGGGGAGACTGCAACGGGTCCTACTGAAAGGAGAACTGTCAGGTTGGAGGGAGGTTACCAGTGGAGTTCCTCAGGGATCAGTTTTTGGACCAATCTTATTTAATCTTTTTATTACTGACCTTGGCACAAAAAGTGGGAGTGTGCTAATAAAGTTTGCAGATGATACAAAGCTGGGAGGTATTGCCAATTCGGAGAAGGATCGGGATATTATACAGGAGGATCTGGATGACCTTGTAAACTGGAGTAATAGTAATAGGATGAAATTTAATAGGGAGAAGTGTAAGGTTATGCATTTAGGGATTAATAACAAGAATTTTAGTTATAAGCTGGGGACGCATCAATTAGAAGTAACGGAAGAGGAGAAGGACCTTGGAGTATTGGTTGATCATAGGATGACCATGAGCTGCCAATGTGATATGGCTGTGAAAAAAGCTAATGCGGTTTTGGGATGCATCAGGAGAGGCATTTCCAGTAGGGATAAGGAGGTTTTAGTACCGTTATACAAGGCACTGGTGAGACCTCACCTAGAATACTGTGTGCAGTTCTGGTCTCCCATGTTTAAAAAGGATGAATTCAAGCTGGAGCAGGTACAGAGAAAGGCTACTAGGATGATCCGAGGAATGGAAAACTTGTCTTATGAAAGGAGACTTAAGGAGCTTGGCTTGTTTAGCCTAACTAAAAGAAGGTTGAGGGGAGATATGATTGCTCTCTAAATATATCAGAGGGATAAATATAGGAGAGGGAGAGGAATTATTTAAGCTCAGCACCAATGTGGACACAAGAACAAATGGGTATAAACTGGCCACCAGGAAGTTTAGACTTGAAATCAGACGAAGGTTTTTAACCATCAGAGGAGTGAAGTTTTGGAATAGCCTTCCAAGGGAAGCAGTGGGGGCAAAAGATCTATCTGGTTTTAAGATTCTACTCGATAAGTTTATGGAGGAGATGGTATGATGGGATAATGGGATTTTGGTAAGTAATTGATCTTTAAATATTCAGGGTAAATAGGCCAAATCCCCTGAGATAGGATATTAGATGGATGGGATCTGATTTACTATAGAAAATTCTTTCCTGGGTATCTGGCTGGTGAATCTTTCCCATGTGCTCAGGGTTTGGCTGATTGCCATGTTTGGGGTCAGGAGGGAGTTTTCCTCCAGGGCAGATTGGAGAGGCCCTGGAGGTTTTTTTTGCCTTCCTCTGTAGCATGGGGCATGGTTGAATGGAGGGAGGCTTCTCTGCTCCTTGAAGTTTTGAACCATGATTTGAGGACTTCAATAGCTCAGACATGGGTGAGGTTTTTCATAGGAGTGGATGGGTGACATTCTGTGGCCTGCGCTGTGCAGGAGGTCGGACTAGATCAGAGTGGTCCCTTCTGACCTTAGTATCTATGAATCTATAAACTTGGTGGACTAAGCATGTTTTTTGTACTACGTAAATATTGATTAGATATGTTATATCAATGACTGATACTAGAGTAATTTAATGTGTATGGTTGCTGAAAAAATAACTCAGTGGACTATGTGATCAAAACATATATTTTGTTTTTCAAAGAGGGGAAAAAAGCAATAGCAAAATGACTAAAGGAAATATATAGCATAACAATCAAACCTGGGAATTTAGTGGATGTCTCATCACATTTAGAACAAATAATTAAACAAGCACCAAATGAACAAAACCTTAATTGGAATTAAAAAAGAAACTTCATTCAATAGGTATTCACTGGTTAATTAATCCAAGGGCCTAATGTAAAAGTTAATTTCATTCTCTCCAGATGTTTCCCAATGAAAGCTTATCACCAAAGCATTTATCCTGCACTGATTCTGAATTGTTTTAGATTTGTGCTAGAATTTGGAAAACGGCTGCATCAGATAAATCTCATATATATAGATATATAGATATGAAACATTTAAGTCCATCTGAGCTGATCTTGGGTCAGTTCCCCTTGGTCAAGGATAAGTTATCTTTAGATCTGTACAATGACTGTAATTTTCTGTAATTGCATTTCAGAGTAATGTTTTTCTTCTGACTTCCTAACAGTATTATTGTTACACATATTTTTGTTTCTATTAGTAGTATTTTAAGACCTAGGAAGACAGTCTATATACTTCTTTGAACAAATTGCTCTTACTAAATAATGCACTTGTTCTTGGGCTGAAATATTTGATATTTTATCCTCACAAATTATTGTTTATTTTTAACCTTTATTCTTTATTTTTCTGTTAGCTGCCTGTTAAATTGCAGATTGGCTATAAACTGCCAGTGTTGGTTTTAAGGGCCTTAACCATGGTGTATTGGAGACATCCTTGAGCCTTGTTCTAATAATGTTTTACACTCCACTATTTTTTACACTTTACCAGCCACTATTTAGCAATCCTATGTCTTCAGTCAATAGGCCACAATACCTTTCCTGTGAGCTCAAATTATATTTATTATTCATATCACAGAAGCCTGGTCTGTGCAGTGCCAAGCTCTATGCAAATATATAACAAAGAAACAGCCTCTGCCCCAAACAACATTCAATCTAAGAATGGTATAGAAAACACTGCATCCTGAAATCTCCATCTTGCCTGTCTTTTAAACTTAAACATAAAAATTCTCCTCCATACTGTCTGCATACAGATCTTTTTAAAGGATGACTATTCTTGTCCCCTTATTTCTTACCTTTCCCTTTCATTTTTTTTCTCTTTTTTTATTAGGTGCTACATTTGCTTCATCATCTGATTGAATTTAGGTAGAGTGAGAATAATTTTCAGATATGGCACCAACTCCATGGCCCCTGAGTGCACCTGTGAACTGTGGCCACTGGGAGCTGCAGGTGGCCATGCCTGTGGATGGTCAATGTAAATACTGTCTCACGGCCTGCCAGCGGATTACCCTGATGGGCCACGTGTGGGCTGCAGGTTAACCACCACTGCTCTACACACTACTGTACAAAGTATGCCTTGTAATGTATCATTTGAAAGCTCATAATTTGCTGGTCAGTATTGTCCTAGTAAAATATGTGTGTCAACATTGTGTGTGAAGTTATAAGATTTCTCTGCATATGTTTCAAACCCCACAGACCTGCCCAGACAGAAACCAGGTTTGTCCTAAAGAAAAGAAGAAATGTGTTCTTGCTTAATTTTCATTTAAGCAGTAAACAATCATCAAGCAGGAAGGAAAAACAAAGGAAGTTTGAACAGGTGGAAAAAACCCAGCAGGGAATATCCTTCTGCATAGACATTTTGTCTCCTAATTCTCAGCTGGAAATGTTTTTCAAGAGGGGGACTGAAACTATAAAAGGGAAGGACAAACACTCCAATGCACGCCTCTCTCTCTCCCTCCCTCCCTGCCCATTGCATTCACTGCACCTGGAGAGACAAAAGAAGCCATTGGATTCTGAGGGAGTTTGGTCAGTAGGACTGCTGAAAGCATGCGGTGAGAAACCAGTAAGGATTTTACCTTTATTATTCAGACTTTTATGACTCTGATTTTATGATTCTGATTTTATGGCTTGGATTAAGGCAACCCCAATACAATCAATCAGAGGACTGAAAGGCTATGGCTAAACAGGGGAGTAAAGGAGGCTTAGAGGCACAAAGGCATCATTTAAAAATTGGAAATCAAAATATAGTGAGGATAATAGGTAGGAGCACAAACCCTGGCAGGTTAAGTATAATAAGGCAGGCCAAGAAAAAACTGTAGAAGAAACTTGTTAAAGACACAAACTAATAGTGAGAATTTTTTTTAAGTACATCAGAAGCAGGAAGACTGTCAAGCAGGCAATGGGGAACACAAAGTTAGTAGCTGATACAAAATTATTCAAGATAATCCAAAACTGATTACAAAGAGTTGGGGGAGGGGTGGAAATCACACAAAATTGGGTGCCTGGGCAATAACATTGCAGATTAAATTCAACATTGATAAGTGCAAAGAAATGCACATTGGAAAAAATAATCCCAGCTACAGACATGTAATGATGGGTTCTAAATTAACTGTTACCACTCAAGAATGAGCTCTTGGAGTCACTGTAGGTAGATCTTTGAAAACTCCAGCTCAGTGTGCAGTTGTGATCCAAAAGGCTAACCAAATGTTAGGAACCATGAAGAAAGGGATAGAAAATAAGACAGAAAATATCATAGTGCCAATATATAAATTCATGGTGCAGCCACACTTTGAATACTTTGTCCAGTTCTCATTGCTCCATCTCAAAGGATATACTGGAACTGGAAAAGGTTCAGAGAAGGGCAACAACGATGATCAAGGTTATGGAATGGCTTCTGTATGAGTAGAGACTAAAAAGATTAGGGCTGTTCATCTTAGGAAAGGGACAATTCAGGGGGCATATGATAGAGGTCTAGACAATCATGAACCATGTGTAAAACTTGAATATAGAGGTGTTCTTTACCTTTTTGCACAATAGAAAATCCATAGGTCGCTCAATGAAATTAATAGGAAGCTGGTTTAATACAAACAAGAGGAATTTCTTTTTCATACAATGCACAATTAAACTGTGGAATTGATTGCCATGGGATGTTGTGATGGCCAAAAGTATATCTGGGTTCAAAAAAGAACTAGGTAAGTTCATAGAGGATAGGTCCATCAATGGCTATTAGCCAGGATTGTCATATGTTTTACCAGGCAGACTGTGCACATCTAGGTGCTAGGTGGACAGCTTACTTACTGACTGCTAAGGAAGTCTATGCTTTTACAAATTCCCGCAGGAAATCAGTCATGGATTTGTTTCCTCCATACTATATAGCAACCCCACAGCACTACCACTGGAAAGAAAGTGCAACATATCTTAGTCACCTTTACACTAAGGTGAGGGAAGGGAAACTTAAGATACTATGAGTCATTTTTAGCCCTAATATGCTAATCTGTAAAGCTGCACATTGGTCAGATTCTGACTTTGAGATTATAATTAGTGTTTAGCTTTACCCAGACCTGGTAAATCATTTGGGGTTATTCTGGGGATATCTGCACTGACATGCCTTCAGATGAATATACACAGGGAATAATGTCTAGATCAGCTCCTTCAGATTCAGTAGAGTAAGGAGACAAACATACATTTCAAAGGAACTTGTGACCAGTGACACCTGCTTCAGTTTAGTTTTCATTAACGCTCGATTATTATGTGAGTCAAGAACAACAAGCTCAATTTTATCAAAACCTGGACAAGTTTCCTTCTGAACCACCATGCAGATCCTATTTTACCTTTTTCCCCCTTTGGTAAGCCACACATGGAGTATATTAATGAGTAGTACAATATTATGTAGATGCCATGGTATAGAGTGACCAGAGAGAAAGAAACAACAGAAAGGGGGGAGGATGATGCATGGTCAAGGACAATTTTGTTAGACAAATGAGTAGGCTAAGAGCCACAGCCAGGAAAACAAATGAGTAGGCAGCAAAAGAAACAAATGTGCAATAAAACAAAACCCCACAGGACAGAACCATGTCTGTGATAAAGGAGACAAGCCATATATTTTAAAGGCACAACTGGAAGTGAATTTTATGTAGTGTTGCTACAAAATGGCATTAGGAAATTCTAGATTTTGGCTACTGATATCCAGGTGCTACACCTATTCACTGATCCAACTCATGCCATGACAACATCATTAACTCGCCAGCAATGAGCTAAAGGTCTCTGACCAGTCAAAATGCAGGGGTTTCAAGCTATGTTTATCCTGCATATTGCAGGGATGTTTTGATGCATGTATTTGATCCCTAGAGGCTGAATAAGTAATTGGATCACTGGATGCTTTTGCAGCAGGAGACAGGACTACATGGAAACTCTGAAGAAGAGAGTCAGATGCCAGGCTGAATTAGTGGTGGGAGAGCAAACTGACTGATCAAACTCTGAGAAAGACATGGCACCGTGTAAAGGTAATTTCTCAGATCTCTTCCTTAAACTATCCTCCAAGAGAGCACAGCAGATCACCAACCTTTATGCTACAAAGCCAGCACAGGTAGGAGGAGCAGAGGCCTATGCAGGGAATGCAGGTAGCATGCTGAGTCCTGAAGGGGAGATTCCAATTTTTGTTTATTTGGCTGATGGAGTCAACAATGTGCTTTGTCCTGGAGCACATGGGAGGAATTCTTCCCCCATCCCAGTGCTGAGGCTGGTGCCGGGACTGAGAAAGTGTGATGGTGCCTTACCTCTGCAGTTGGGGCTGCCAGCAGCTGGTTTTCCCTCTTTCACAAAATGAAGGCTTAAGGTAGCCCTAAGTTGTGCTGTGGCTGGAATAGACTGAATAGCGATTGTGAAGTAGCTGGGATGTAGGAATGCCCCACCTGGCCCTGTGCTGGAGGTTCCTGAGAGAAGCGGGTGGCCAGGTCAAAGTGACAGCTGGGGCAGAGTTAAACAAAAAGCATCAGGATCCTCAGTTAAGCACAACAAGAATTCAGAAGCGTACATTCATAGGAGAATTCTTGGATGTTTACCCGAACCCCCAACATTTCTAACGTTTTTGTATCACTGGATCTAGACCTGAAAAGTGGGCATTAGTATCTTACTCTGGACCTACAATAATACCAATGGCTCTAAAGTTTCCTCTGTAAATTGAAAGACAAGTCACCAGAGAACAGAGCTCCTGCTATGTGCCTATCTTGTTTCCTGAGGCAAAGGAGGAGGGATTCAGCTCTTGTAGCCTATTAATCTCTCCTGTCTTGTTGTCTATGGTTAGAATATACTTCTCTGATTTCTTGCTGTGCTTTAACTGAGGATCCTGATTCTTTATGCCTAACATGCTGTCCTCCAAACACTGCAGCAGCATCATCAGTCACTTCAGGACAAAGTGCTCTTGGAAACAGCACATTGTTTTCTCCAGCAGACAAATAAAACGGATGGTCTGACTGAGACCACTGCTGTTTGGTTTATAACTCCGATGACTTCTTTAACTCTTTGGAAAAGGACACGCATGAAAGAACTGTTTCTCCATTGCCTTGCATCTGGTGTAGACATTTACACCTGTGCATGGTGAGTGTAAAACGCTACCATTGTGCTACTCACTTTGCATAGGAGCGACTGACTATGAGAAATTAGGGTTGTCAAGCAATTAAAATAATTGCAATTAATCGTGTGATTAAAAAACTTAATCACAATTAATCGGATGATTAATCGTACTGTTGGACAATAATAGAATACCCTTTATTTAAATTTTTTTTGATATTTTCTACACACAATACAAAGTGTACAGTTCTCACTTTATATTTTTGATAAAAGTATTTGCACTGTAAAAACAAAAGAAATAGTATTTTTCAGTTCACCTAGTAAAGTACTGTAGTGCAATCTCTTTATCATGAAGGCTGAACTTACAAATGTAGAATTATGTACAAAAAAGTGCATTCAAAAACAAAACAATGTAAAATTTTAGAGCCTACAAGTCCACTCAGTCCGACTGCTCAGACAAACAAGTTTGGTTACATACGCAGGAGATAATGCTGCCCGCTTCTTGTTTACAATGTCACCTGAAAGTGAGAACAGGCCATTCACATGGCACTGTTGTAGCTGGCATCACAAGATATTTGTTTGTCAGATGCGCTAATTCATATGTCCCTTCATGCTTCCACCATTCCAGGGGACATGTGTCCAAGCTGATGATGGGTTCTGCTCAATAACAATCCAAAGCAATGGAGACCGACACATGTTCATTTTCATCATCTGAGTCAGATGCCACCAGCAGAAAGTACATTTTCTTTTTTGGTGGTTTGGATTCTATAGTTTCCGCATTGGTGTGTTGCTCTTTTAAGACTTCTGAAAGCATGATCCATACCTCGTCCCTCTCAGATTTTTGGAAGGCATTTCAATTCTTAAACCTTAGGTCGAGTGCAGTAGCTATCTTTAGAAATCTCACATTGGTACCTTCTTTAAGTTTTGTCAAATCTGCAGTGAAAGTCTTCTTAAAATGAACAACATGTGCTAGGTCATCATCCGAGACTGCTATAACATGGAATATATGGCAGAATGAGGGTAAAACAGAACAGGAGATGTACAAATCTCCCACAAGGAGTTCAGTCACAAATTTAATTATGTTGTTTTTTTAATGAGCGTCATCTGCATGGAAGCATGTCCTCTGGAATGATGGCCGAAGCATGAAGGGGCATACGAATGTTTAGCATATCTGGTACGTAAATACCTTGCAATGCCAGCTACAAAAGTGCCATGCAAATGCCTATTCTCACTTTCTGGTGACATTGTAAATAAGAAGAGGGCAGCATTATCTCCTGTAAATGTACACAAACTTGTTTATCTTAGTGAATGGCTGAAAAAGATGTAGGACTTCATGGACTTGTAGGATCTGAAGTTTTACATTGTTTTGTTTTTGAATGCGGTTAGGTAACAAATCTACATTTGTAAATTGCACTTCACAACAAACAGATTGCACTACAGTACTTGTATTAGGTGAGTTGAAAAATACTATTTCTTTTGTTTATCATTTTTACAGTGCAAATATTTGTAATCAAAAATAATATACACTGAAAATCTGCTGAAGATTTTGCCAAATGCTTTGCAATTTCCTTCTCCCTGCCCATCCCAGATTCTGTGACAGTTTTTACAAAGAGTATGGGATTTCTTCAATCAAATTCAATGACAACATGTTCAAAACCAACTAATTGTTATAAAGCTTTGCTGTCATCGTTGAATTGTTTGAAATAAAACTTTCTTTTTACTTTGCCCCATCCTCCCTTTAAACCATAGCACCTGCCCCGATATCCTACATCACTCACTCGTGTGATCTTCTCCCAGAGACTTTCTGGTTCCCTCAGGCTTTTCTACTCCCTTCCCTACAGAAATATTCCATTTCCCTGTGGAATAATTGTTTCTTTTCTCTTGACTTTTAGTGCCTATACTGAATGCTCATATGCTGGTTCTATACCAGTGTAAGATTTCTGTGGAATTAAACGATTGACATGTGATGTAAACCCTTATGGTTCAGATCATAAGCCACTAGCTGATGGGAGTTAGGAAAAATATTCTGCTCCGTACCATTGACCTGGTCTGGTATAATTATGCCTCTGCTTCCAAATAATCCTTGCATGCAGGTGTTACAGGGTAAAGGAAAAATGTTATCTTGCTCTATCAGCACTTTAGATACAAGTTCTTCCCCCCATGGATAATAACAAAATTAGAAACTATCAATGAAAGACTCCAGATGTCAGTCCCGCCTGGGTAATGCTCTTTCAGAGAGAAATCCAGAAAGCTTCAGAATAATCGAGGAACAATTGAAAAAAAAAATAACTAATTTTTGTTTCCTCTAGTGGAGGAGGAACTGAGACATGTATTTATCAAGCTACGAGAGGAGTCAAGTCATTGGTGACAAGGAACCTTTTCTCCCCCCGGTAGTTTCTTTAAAACTATTATAGGTTCTTTTGTCCTATAATGCAGCACATAGCAAGTGTACTTTATGGACATTTCATACCAAATACATGCCATAAGATTCTTGCTCAGTGTGAAAACCTTGCTGTATTTCTTTTCATATGGGGTAAAGAAAGAAAATGTGTAATGCTAGGAAAACTACAAAATGTATCTAAATTCTTTAACGTAGTTACCTAAGCAGAATTTTACTCAAGACCTTATCACACAATAATCTATTGCAGAGATATTGGTGGCCTAGATATCATGATCAGTACATTAAAAATACACAGACAAATGTGGATAGATACACAGCTAGGTATTCTCAGAGTTGGATATTGTTGCCAGGAGAGTTTTCTACAATCCTGAGGCCCCCTTGGAAGAAATCTGGTGATTTTATAAATTCATATAGTATTTGATGAGTTCCTGAGAATTCCTGAACTTTGCAAATGAAAAGGGCTGTAAAATTCATACCATGTATTTTGGACAATTCTTGACTTAGTATGCAAGCTGGTTTCTGTAGTATTTAGTTGCCTTTTCAAATGTTCCTTTAGTAGTAGATTATATCATCTGATGGAAAAATTTACTCGCATGTCTTGTGTGTCAAAGACTTCCCTAACTCTAAATATGGATGTGAGTAAAATGAGTAATAGATGTTATGTCATTCAGAGACTTGACCTACTAATGTTCTCACTTCGGTCCTTCCATTGATCCTTCTACCTCTCCCTGAAAACAAAGGTACGGATTTTAAATGGGTCCAAAAGAAAAAAACAAATGAACCAAAAAAACCCAAACCCAACACAGAATATTTTGCACAGTATGTACCTCTTTGCATGTCCTTCCACCTCTTATTAGGACATAAGCTATCTGCAAGAATAGTTGCTTTGTGGGCCACTAAATCTTTCATTACCTTTGTGGTGGCATTGCTCCAGTAATCAAAATTTCTAGTCCTTGTATATTTCTGCATTATTACTGGGTGCTACCACTTTACAGAAACATATATAGCTTCTAGCATATAATGCAAAAAAGAAAAGGAGTACTTGTGGCATCTTAGAGACTAACAAATTTATTTGAGCATAAGCTTTCGTGAGCTACAGCTCACTTCATCGGATAAATAAATAAAATTTGTTAGTCTCTAAGGTGCCACAAGTACTCCTTTTCTTTTTGCGAATACAGACTAACACGGCTGCTACTCTGAAACCTAGCATATAATGGGCTTTGTTAGTGATTTATGCGGTGGCATCTGTTGCAGGGATGCAACCATACACAGCCCCCAGGGGGAATGCATTGTGGCAGAATCCCCGTCCAGGATTACCAGGGTTGTCCAGTGATTGCTACAGTCTTTGTAATGGTGCATTCTCTTCCTACATAGCGCCTGGTCAGTTGGCTAGTATGGATGGGATGAGGCCCCAGCCCTCCTTTATCATATCTCTCCCTATGCCCTTTGGCTAGCTGAGTTCAATGACTAGCCACACAGTAAGAGAGGGAGAAAAGGAAGGGTTCTTCCAGCTGCTCCCCTATTCTGTTTCCAAACAGAGCTAGTAACAACCAATGCCCTTGTCTTTTCACTTTTATCCTCTATTCGCGTTTCACTGAGATTCTTGTGATGGCTTTGCAGATCTGGACCTACAGCACTAACATTGCACCAATGTCACTAAGTGCCTGAAAATGATTTTGCATAAGTTTGTGAGAAACTAAAAGAGACCTTCTCTGTCTTCCTGAAACATGAGCCAGGTAAGAGGGTAGGGCTGTGTTACTGCTGCCATATCTACCCCTTTTCAGCCTCCTGTGCTTTTCAGGATAAAAGGATTTTCCCTATATTTAACCTTTAGGGCCTTATTCTCTCCATTTCTGCAGCTTTACCCTGCTGTAACGATTCCCTTCAACTGAGTTCCACAGGTACAAAACTGAAGAAATGCAGTGGTGAATTAGGCTCTTTTTTTCTTGTTACTACTCCTTTGGCCTTTCATGCTAAAGTAATTTCCTTCTCCTTATTCTTTTCCTTCCCGTCTCCCCTCCCCATCATGATCCACACTTTTCACCACCTTCAAACTTGTTCCAAAGCAGCATCCCACTGATGCCCACTCCCCAAGCAGAACAAAAGCAAACTAGAAATGAATATCTCTTAGTTTTTATATTAAAAATGCAGCATAAATTAAAAGAGAAGATATATTATAGACTTCAAGGTCAGAAGGGACCATCGTGATCATCTAGTCTGACCTGCACATTGCAGGCCACAGCAGCTCACCCATTCCTTTGATTTATGCCATGATACTTCCCTTCCCTTCCTATTCTCTCCTTATGACAGTGAGTTCTTTGGTCACATAGTAAGATTTAGATTGAAAGCATGTAACAGAGCAAGCTGAGCTGAAATCACTCAAAGTTGATGCTCAGCATCTCTCAGGAGGTGCTCAGGACTTCGCAGGACCCTTAGAGCCTCGATCTTCAGCTACCCAATCCCACCTTAGCGACTACAATACATTTTTCATTTTTGCTCACATACAAAACTCACTGCAGAAATCCCACTGGCAAAGAAATATTTTTTCTCAGGTTCCTCTCCGCAGTGCTAAATACAAGCAGCACTTTCCTTAGACTGCAGTGTCTTTGGCTCCTCATTCAAGCTAAAATAGAGGAATCTAAATTATGCTTGAATAGCAGCACCTTTAGCACATGCCGTTTGAAAACCAGTAAGCCAATTTCCTCTGCTCCCGATTGGTCTCTTGAGGAGCACAGCATGTTCACAGCCATTTTCAGATGCCAAAACTGTCATGACAAAGTCAATTAATATGGTAACAAGAGAGTTAGCATCCAAAACAATGTTTCCTGAGGGGCTTGTCACATAAGCTGTGGAAGACATTTGAAACAGTTACAATCTGCATTGCTTTCCCCAAATGCAAATTTCTACAAACCTTTGTAATTGCCAGTGTCTTGAGTACATGGAGACAGAAAAAGATAAAAGGCTTGATGTGGTTAGGTGCAAAACACCCCATAACCTCACTTCAGTAGGAGCTCAGCACTTACCAGATCAAGCCCTAGACACAATGATTAAATCTATAATATACAAGTAAATATCATTAAAGATTAGTCAGGCTAGGCAGGGATGCAAAAACCATGCTCTGAAGTGGCCCTAGCCTCTGTTTTCCAGAAGCTGGGAATGGATGACAGGGGATAGATCACTTGATGATTCCCTGTTCTGTTCATTCCCTCTGAAGCATCTTACATTGGCCACTGTCAGAAGACAGGATATTGGACTGGATGGACCATTGGTCTGACCCAGTATGACCGTTCTTATATTCAACAGAATAGCAAACGGGATGTAAAGCCAAAGCTGTGCCCTTATATAGTCCAAGAATGGGCAAGGAGCATGCGTCCATTGTTATAACTTTGCATTTGCTGGTTTTTGGTTGGATTATGGTACAAACCTGACATTAAACACATTAGACCAGATTCTCAACTGTGCCTTGTATACATTGGGCAGAGGTGGCAAGACATAAAGGAGCCATTTGTGTCTCTACAATCCTGGGGCCAGTTCCACAATGGGCCGGTTCTAGCTGAAATTTAGAATCAGACATAGTTTTGTTCACTGCTGCTCTAAACTACACTGGTTGTCTGTAATTCCAAAGGGCCATTATGCTAACTGGGGCTTTGTCATAACACAATGGTTTGCTGAGCAGGCTTTCTTCAGCTGGCCAATCAACTCTGCACACCATCTACGCTTCAAAGAATGTGGTGTGCAGCTCCACTCAGGAGACTCTTCATCTGACTGGTTAAGCTGATTTTACAAGACATTTATGCCACTGGAGCAGCAAAAACCTAACAAAAAAGTGCTCATCTTTGTACTTAAACAATTGCATTTTTAATGGCAAGAAAACAATATAAGCATCATTTACTTTAATGGTGGGTCATAACTAGATTACCCAAGAAACCCCCTTGATCCCCATGTAATGGCTATTAGACAGTTTTGTAAAATGTGTATTATTCTATTGGCTGAAATGGAGCTGTGCTGGCCTCTTGGGTACATATAAAACTTATGCAACTTTGTAAAACATATATTTGAAGCCATTCCAGCCTTTCATTAAAACCTTTAACTCAAAAAAGTGGATTACATATACAATGGACCCAACACCTCCTGACTGTCTTTTCCTGTGTGTCTTACAATTACATGTTTGAGACATGTGTTCTCTATAGAAAAAAAAAGTCAGAAATGGGGAAATCCAGATTTTAACACACGATATCTAGCCTCTTTGCAATTCTTCTCTTTTTAAAATTTCAGTAGGCTGAAAAGCTGCATAATTCTTAGAAAGTAAGCAGTTCCCACATTTCAGCTTTTGAAACGGGGCATTTTTGATGGAATTCTTTTTTCAAAATACACATACTAAAAGAGAGAGAGAGAGAGAGACTCTAACTGGCTAAATGACTGTGCAGGCAACAAAATACATCTCCAAGCTGAAAGTGTCAGCGCAGTCCTGGTATTTATAACATAAAAATAGCACAACAAATTGTGCGGGTATGTCTATTGTGCCTGTACAATACTGTGGATGCCACTGTTAAATAGGGTAAGCCAGTTCACCATTAAAAAGACTGCATTTGCCAACAGTTACCACATTGATATCTGAGATTTTTATTCTAGTCTAACTGTAGGGAAATGATACAGTGTCTCAGATACTGTGTGGTGGCAACTGTTAGTAAAATCTGACTGTTAATGACAACTGGTATATAATGGATGTCTCATTACAGATAGATGCATATCACAATATTAAAACCAGATGAGTCATCTGTTAGTGCTGCATCCCCTTCTGTAACTTTATCAGCACTCTGTCCTCCTTTTAGTGTCTGTCATTTCTCACAACTATCCCAGCAGACATCTGATATGTTGGGGGAGTAAACATCTCCTGGACCAACTCCAGCTTCCATTTGACCTGGATGCTGTTTCATTTCACTTCAACACCTCTTCACTCATCAGCTTAAATCCTCTCACTACCCCTACAGACTGCACCCCAGAAATCCAAAACAGCAGCCATGCTGCATCATTACCCTTTATCTAATTATTAGTCAGAGGCAGATGGCGGGTAGGAGGAGTATCTTAATAATGTCCCAGTTTTAATTTTATTCACCTCTTTAATTTCTTTTATGACTGTTAGATTTCTCAGAAGATGTCCCCTCTTGAGAAGTTATGTGTAAATCCATATGCAGCCAGATGAAAATAGATATTTATACTATGATTATGTGACTCTACTCAACCAATGAGTACAGCTGGTCAGGATTTTTTTGACAAGATGTTTTTCACCTTGAAAAACATTGTTTTTGTCAAAATTGAAATTGTGAGAATAGGTCAGTCTCGATGAATTTCTCAACTCAAAAAAAAAAAAGTTGAAAAAAAAGTTTGTAATAAACATTTTGATTAGACAAAACTGAATTTTTATTTTTGTTTTGTTTTTGCTTTGTCAGTTTCCAAAAATTTCGAGATTGAGTTTTTGGTCCCAGTTTGGAATGGGAATATTTTTACAAATCTTGAATATTTTCCCAAGATGGGAAAACTGTTTCCCACACAGCTCTACTAATGACAAATCCATCCTCTTTGGAACCCCCTTTCAGGTAGTTGAAAGCAGCTATCAAATCCCCCTCATTCTTCTCTTCCACAGACAAAACAATCCCAGTTCCCTCAGCTTCTCCTCATAAGTCATGTGTTCCAGTCCCCTAATCATTTTTGTTGCCTCCACTGGACATTTTCCAATTTTTCCACATCCTTCTTGTAGTGTGGCCCCAAACTGGACATAGTACTCCAGATGAGGCCTCACCAATGTTGAATTGAGGGGAACGATCACGTCCCTCGGTCTGCTGGCAATGCCCCTACTTATACATCCCAAAATGCCATTGGCCTTCTTGGCAACAAGGGCACACTGTTGACTCATATCCAGCTTCTCATTCACTGTAACTCCAGGTCCTTTTCTGCAGAACTGCTGCCCAGCCATTCGGTCCCTAGTCTGTAGCGGGACTGTGCCATTTGCTTTTATCTGTTGCCTGTACATTTATTTGTTGCTCCTTCTGAATTTGAGTATTTTATGGTAATAGAATGAACTTTTATGCAGGTCTGCTGAGGAAAGTTATTTCATTACTTGCACGGGAAACTGTTACAAATTAGGACATCATCAGATATTCATAGTTCATGAAACTGGATAGCTATCCCATTAGTTACAGTCAGTTCTAAAAATAACAAAAACAATAGTCCGTCCAATATCCTCACTATCACCTTGATGATGAATCAAGGTTTGAATTTAAGGAGATGGCCAAGCAAGAATGAGGTAACAAAGCTAATTGCCTTATTCCTCATAGTCCTGGACCTGTGTTGTAATTTGAAAGAATAAACCAGTTCTATATATTGTTCATGGGTTTTACTAAAAAGAATAAGTAAGCAGATATCAAAAGAAAATGAACATGTCACTAAGAGGGTATGTCTACCCTACAAACTTATGTCGACCTATATTAGGTTGACTTACAGCCACCACAGTAATTACTGTGTTATTTCATGTCCACATTGCCTTCCTGTTGGTTGTGCTCACAAGGAGAGCTTCCACCAACTTAAGAGGGGCAGTGTGGGGGGCTGAAAGCCAGGGCTTTCTGTCCACACACAAATCCCCACTGGGAGCCCAGCTGCCCCTGGATCCCCACCAGAAGCCCCGTTGCCCCTGTCTCCAGGCTCCCTGCTTCCCCTGGCTCTTGGCTTCCCGCATGGCTGCATTCCCTCCCCCTGCAACTCTTGGTTCCCTGATCCCTGCCAGGAGCCTGGCAGAACGGATGCTTCCAGCTCCCCATGGGGAACCCAGCTGCACAGAGGCTCCCCACTCCCATAATCAGACAATCTACCCAATGGTGGGCAACCTGTGGCATGTGGGGCATGCGGCTCATCAGGGTAATCTGATTGCAGGCTGTGAGACATTTTGCTGACATTGGCCATCCACAGGCATGGCCCCCTGCAGCTCCCAATGGCCACAGTTTACCATTCCCAGCCAATGGGAGTTGTGGGAAGTAGTGGCCAGCATGGCCAGCACATCCCTCGATCATTTGGGATGAGACTGGAAGTCCCTTTGTACACTCTGCAATTGCAATGAAGAATTACATTGGTTTTGGAAATGGATTCGTTCTTTCAATGTGGAGCGGAGCATTCATCCCCTGTTGCTAGAGCGCAGCTTAGGAAAGAACACAGGAAGAAAAATGTCCTGATTTGTGTGGAATTACAAAACTACCTTTGGGAGAAAGGTCGGATGCAGTTGCAACTGCACCTTGTCCTTACAGAAGACCATGTATGGGGAATCCCAGATTAAGGCCTTAAGCTCAGACCCTCCTGGCTGAAATTATAGCTACCAAAAACACTACTTTCCAGGAAAAATAGAGGAGGAAGCATGTTGCTAAGGGCTCAGAAGGAGGTCTCATCAGCCTAATGAGCACAAGGTTAAGATCCCATGGGGGAATTGGCTGTTTTACTTGAGGGTACAGCCTATCTAATCCCCTGAAGAAGTGGCCCACCATGGGGTTCGTGAAAACTGAGCAACCAGCTGAACTGGGATGGAAAGCTGAGATAGCGGCCAGGTGCACTTTTATTGATGACGTTGACAGATCTTGCTGTTTTAAATGCAACAAATAGTTCGGGTAAAGGGAATTGATGACTGTATTTTTGTAATACACAAATAGAGAATCTTTTCCACCACTTGGCCAGATAGGTGGCCCTAGTGCATGGCTTCCTGCTGCTAAAGAGGACCTCTCTAACAGGGTCTGAGCATGTGAGCTCCGAGGGGTTTAGCCACAGAGTTTCCATGCCATGAGATGGAGAGACTGCAGATTGGGATGCTGGAGATGGACAGGGTCCTGGGTAATCAAGTCCGGGACCAGGAACAGGGTTATTGGCATGTCCACTGACAGATCTAGAAGCATGGTGAACCAGCGCTGGTGAGGCCATGCTGGCACTATTAAGATAATTGATGCTTGCTCCCTTCTGACCTTCAACAGAACCTTGTGTACAGGTGGGAAGGATGGGAAAGCATATAGTAGATGGTCCTTCCAAGGGAGGAGAAAAGTTTCTGCAGGTGAGCTCGTGCCTCTAGATGTATCGAATGGGCAATGCAGAAGTCCCACAGCTTGAGGGCTTCCCGGCAAAGGGGAGAGGAGCAAGCACCACACTATCTGTATATATAGAACATCGTGGTGGTGTTATCGGTCAGTACCAGTACAGATTTGCCCTCCAGATGGGCCTGGAATGTCTGGCAAGCAAGGCGGACCGCTCTTAGTTCCCTAACATTGATGTGCAGTGAAAGTTCTGCCTGGGACCAGAAGCTCTGAATCCTGAATCTGCCTAAGTGTGCCCCCTATCACCGACGTGTCTGCTACTAGAGACAGAGAGGGTTAGGGCCTGGAGAAGGGCACTCCTGCACACACTACATGTGGATCAAGCCACCACCTGAGGGACTCTATAACTGAGGGAGTGAGTGTGATCAGTTTGTCTAGGTAGTCTCGGTTCAGCCTGTACACCAAGGCTAGCCAAGCCTGGCATGCTGTACTACATATTTATAAGTGGCCATATGGCTGAGCAGGTTCAGGCAATTTCATGCCATAGTGGTGGGGTATCACCTGAGTTCCTTTATGATGGCGCCCATGATGAGAAAGTGAGTTTCTGGAAGGCTTGACCAGAATCCAGGAGAGCTCCGATGAACTCTGTTCTCTGAGTCAGGGTTAGGGTCGACTGCTACATTCAGTATGAGGCCAAGACTGTGGAATGTCATCTGAACTAGGCTCACATGGATCTCCACTTGGGACCTGGAATGGCCTTTGATTAGCCAATTGTTGCAGTATGGGAATACTTGCACCTGCTGTTTCTGCTGGAAGACTGACATGACTGACGTACACTTGGTGAACACCCAAGAGGCCGCTGAGAGGCCAAAGGGAAGAACCATAAACTGACAGTGAGTGTTGTTGACCACAAAGGAGATGAACCGTTTGTGGAACGGGACTATGGACATGTGAAAATACGCGTCCTTCAAGTCGAGAGCGGCATACCAGTCCCCCGGATCCAGGGACGGAATAATGGAAGGAGTGGGGGGAGGTGGGAGGGAACAGAATTGAAGAGAATATCCCAATTCTACCACCATGCTCAAGACCCATTGGTCTGAGGTGGATCCACAGTAGAAATAGGATAGACAATTCATGAAGGGAGGGGAAGAATCCAGGATATGAACTAGTGCAACATCCCCGGGTGCACCTTCCAAAGTTCAGGTTGGAGGCTGAGGGTTACTTTGCTGAGCCTGGCCCTGGTTAGAGGAGGACTGAAGATCTCCTTCTGTTACTCCTGCCCTCCTTCATGCTATAGTCCTGCTTGGAGGAGCCGAGTAGAATCGAGGAGCAGGCTGTGGTTTAAAATACTTTCTTTGGGAGTCTGGTGTATGAAGCCTCAGGAACCTCAGAGTTGCCTTTGAGTCTTTTAGGCTATGGAGCTTAGTGTCTGTCTGCTCTAAAAACAGCCCTGTGCAGTCAAAAGGCAAGTCCCGAATAGTCTGCTGAACCTCATGTGGGAGTCCCAACACTTGAAGCCATTAGTTTCTTCTCATGGCTATGGCTGTTTCTTCTCATGGCTAAGTCCGCCGAATATAAGGAGGCCTGTAAGGAGGTCTTGTTATGACTTTGCCTTCCTTAGTGACAGCAGCAAACTCTGAGGGGAGTCTTCTGGAAGTACTTATTTAAATTTGGAGAACATGTTCCAAGAATTAAAACTATAGCAGCTGAAGAATGTCTGCTGGTTGGCAAGGCGAAGCTAGAGCCCACTGGTAGAATATACCTTTCTACCAAGGAGGTCCAGCTTCTTTTCCTCCTTGGATTTAGGTGTCGGTGTCGGTTGTCCCTGCCTTTCCTTTTGATTGGCCGCCTCCACCACCAGAATGCCCGGCTAAGATGACTGAACAGGTGCACATATCTTTTGAAGGCACAAAATACTTCCTTTCCACCCCTTTTGCTGGGGGAGGAAGAGAGGCGGGTGTTTGCCACAATGCTTTTGTAGTATTGTGGATGTTATTAATGAGAGGCAAAGCCACCCTTGAGGGACTTTCAGGCACGAAAATGTCAACCAGACAATGGGATCTGCACCAAAACGCCCTGCATGGTGCTGGGAGCGGTGCTGGTCTCCGGGCCTGGGCCTATCTTGGTACCAGCCCCGATGCTGGGTCCCGTGCTCGGGGCCGCCTGCATGTCCATCTCTTGTCCCCACAGAGATTCCCAGGCTACAGATGTTGATGATGGAGGGGCCCAGGCCTCCAAAACCACCGACAACGATCTGTACCCTGTCCCTTGGTGCTTGGTGATAGGACCTTGGCATCATAGGCAATGGCTGCCCTTCCTCTTGTCTGGAGTGGTGCCGAGAGCAATGCCAGCTTCACCTACCAGCATATGACTCTGCCTCCGAGTCCAATGAGGACTCTGACCCCGGTGACCATTGTGGTGTGGAGCAAGATGGTGCCAGGGAGTGGTGCTGGGGTGAGGGCGAGGGTGAGCAATCCTGAATCATCGACGGCTTGCCCGTAGAGGCACGGTGCCTCTTTGTGGTGCTGGTGCCAGTGCCTGTGTGGGGAACTGCATCATCATTTCTATGAGATCCCTAGCTGCCTCAAAGGTGTCCAGCATTGAGGGAAGGTCTAAGTCCTCCTCCCAAGATTCCCACACCAGGGAGTCCACTAGAACCAGATTCGACAAACCTCCCTGTGAGGCTGAAGTCAATGGTGCCAATTGAGTCAGAACCGGAGAAGGGTGTCCTAGCACAGGATGCACCCCGCTGGTGCCTCCTTGTTCCACTGCTTTAGTGGTAGAGTGACTTCTGTCAGCCTTCCTTCTTTTATGCGGCACCAGCGAATGGGAGAGTGCCAGGTACTCCCACCAGAGGAGGTTTTTGACGTCAGAGAGTGGTGGTGCCAAGGGTCCCTGGAGGCCGAGTCCTTTCTCGGTGCTGCAGCCTCTTTTACAGAGACCGGCATGCCTGCACCAAAGTGCTGGGCTTGGGGTCAGATGCCGCCTGTGCTGGCTAGGGACGAAGAGCTGATTCCATGAGGAGTAGTTTCAGCCTAAAAGTTCTTTCTGTTTAGTCCTTGGGAGGAAGCCTCTACATATTTTGCACTTCTCAGTCTGATGGGTTTCCCACAAACACTTTAAACAGGAGTCGTATGGGTCCTCCTTTGGCATAGGCTTCAGACAGGACCTGCATGGCTTGAACCTTGAGACTGAGGCATGCCCTGGTCCCCGGGAGGGGAAACATGGTGGGGGAAACCCTCAACTGAAATTTATCTAACTAAGAACTAACTAATACTAAGTTTTAAACTGTTTACAGATAAAACTAGAAAGAGTCTACTAGGGGATCGCTTGCCATAGCAAGAGAAGAGCTGCTCCAATGACTGTTACTGGCAGTAAGAAGGAACTGGTCAGGTCGGCAGGGACCTATATACACCGCCATGAAGGCATGACTCCAGTGGGCTCCACAGCTAACCCGCTGAATACCCGTAGGGGAAAAACCTTCCAATGACTATGCACATGGCATGCACACACCTACTTGGAATCAACATGAACAAGCACTTGAAGAAGAATTCTTCAGCATTATTTTTCTATAACAGTTTGCTTGAATCTCCTTCAATAAATTAGAAGGTCTTTCATTTCTTCAGTTTTAAGTAGTATTTTTCCACAGTAGCAGATGGATGCCATCTCTCTGTAAGTCACTTTGCTGACTGTGTTAATGCCCTGTAATTTTATAATGTTCATGCCTATGGCTGTCCAAAAGTCCTGTTCCAGTGACTGATATCCAGGATACTCTCTTGACTCTTGATTTTCTGTGTCTTCTTTTCTTCCCCCACTGCAAGTAGAGTGATGTTGTGCTGGAAGCCTGGCTTGACCATGCATTCCTAAGTGAAAAACTGTTTTTTATTCTCAATTTATGACACTTGCCTTACCATTAAAGGAGTCTCCTTTAAAGAAAGTGGTAATCATCATGAAAAAAGGACAAGCTCTTGCTATAGCTGTTGCTGTAGCAATGGAGGCTGTCTACAAACAGTGAGTATCTGTCGCTGATAAAAATGCTTGGTGTAAGCAATTTCTATGATAGGGCTATTTTACACTGCTATGGCAACGTAAGTAAAGGCCTGTGGAGACTATCAAGCCTATCAAAGAAGTAACAGAAGGGTTTCAATGTGAGTGAGTTTTCCCCCAATTGTGATAAACCTATGGACTTCTTCATCACTATACACCAAAAGAAACATTGGAGTATGTCAGCCAAAATGACTGATAGATAACCCATGCTGGTTCCTGGATATTTACATTATCTGATGAGATCAAACATATAATATCAAGAAGATGCCTGGTATTAAGTAATCTGGACTGTATGAGAAGAACTGGAAACCCATAATATTCTCTTCAGTGTGACATTGTCAGGAATTGCTATATGGACAGAGACCCTGTTAATGTCCTTCTGTTTCCTGACTTATGACATTTTACCTGTCCTACGCTAAGAGAGACTGACATACATTCAGCTATTGCCTCAGCAAGAGTGGAATCATGGTTCAATGTGTATTTGGAAGACTGAAAGCAAGGTAGAGAAGTTTGCCAGAGATCACAGTGAAACTACCATTTAATATATCCTCCACATCATTCCTGCATTCCGTGTCTTACACAACATTTGTGAAAGCAAGAGAGAAGTTTGCCAAAGGAATGGACAATACAGGTAATATGGAAAGCTGCATT
The DNA here is from genome assembly GCF_009764565.3 of Dermochelys coriacea. NCBI lineage: Eukaryota > Metazoa > Chordata > Testudines > Dermochelyidae > Dermochelys > Dermochelys coriacea. The sequence goes on from NC_050068.2 coordinate 66,991,181, forward strand.
TCTCCAGCCTGAAGCTTCATTGGCTTGGGGCCTTGGAACCTCTGAAAATCAGGCCACTTATCTGGATGCTGAAAGAGGGCCACAGGGGTGTAAATGTAGACACCCATGTCTGAACATTTTGGCCTAAATTACTGTGCTGATCCCACCTGCCAGGAAAATGGATTCATTACGCTGTCAGAATTGTGTGGGCCATTGGTGTCACCCATAGAATTTAATGCAACAAACAGACTGGCTTTTTCCATAACTTTAATACTGTTTCCATCTCTGTTTGGATGCCATTGGGGGCATCAGTCAATGGGAGCAGGCTATCCCAGGCACTGCTGCCTTCACAGGCCACGATTTGTGTCTGGACAACAAAAATAATGTTTGGCAGCCAAAAGCTTGGTGAACAGCAGATGTGAGAAACTGATTACAGAGCTTTTGCAGGAAGCAAATATCAGCCCAAGAAGGGTTTAATGCTGTCGCTGTAATTTTTCTCACCACTGGAAGCCAGGAAACTTCTTCCCTCACTGGCAGTTCTGGCAGTTCTTACACAAGTAAAAATTGTAGTGATTATTAGTGCCAGATCCATGCTCATTTAAATCAACCCCATCCCCCAAGCAGGCACAATGAGACAACGAGCAGTTACATTACAATGGAATGTAGCTTTGTACCTTGTGAGTGGGATCATCTTCTCCAAAAGGCAGGTCTATGTAATAGGGGACTCTTTATTGAGAAGAATAGACAGGCCTGTAACTAGAGCTGATCCAGAGAATAGAAGGGTGTGCCATCTTCCAGGTGCTAAGATACGGGATGTAGACCTGAGGTTGAAAAGGATCCTAAAGGGAGCGGGAAAAAATCCCCTAATTATCCTTCATGTGGGAACAAATGATATGGCTAGATTCTCGCTGGAAAGTATTAAGGGAGACTATGCTAGGTTGGGGAAGACGCTTAAGGAAATTGAGGCTCAGGTGATCTTTAGTGGGATCCTGCCTGTTCCTAGAGAAGGGCAACAAAGGTGTGACAAGATTATGACTGTCAACAGATGGCTTAGGCAGTGGTGCTATAAGGAGAGCTTTGGGATGTATGGCCACTGGGAGGCACTCACAGACAGAGGACAGTTCTCTCGGGATGGACTTCATCTGAGTAGGGAAGGAAATAGACTTCTAGGATCAAGGCTGGCACAACTGGTAAAGAGAGCTTTAAACTAGGAATTAGGGGGAGATGTTTGGGAGATGCCCAAGTAATCTCCACGCCAGATTTTAGCATTAAGAGGGAAGAAGACGAAGTAAGAAAGGATACAGCCATGGGTAGGAGAATGTATATAAGGACCGAGGGTGGTGTGCATACTAGTCTAATAGGTTATACTGGCTGTAGAATGACTGTGCCTAATAGGGTACAAAATGTGAGCAAGGCCAAACAGCAAAAATTAAGATATTTGTACACCAATGCGAGGAGCCTAGGTAACAAAATGGAGGAACTAGAGCTACTGGTGCAGGAAGTGAAACCAGATATTATAGGGATAACAGAAACACGGTGGAATAGTAGTCATGACTAGACTACAGGTATTGAAGGGTATGTGCTGTTTAGGAAAGACAGAAACAAAGGTAAAGGTGGTGGAGTAGCATTGTATATCAATGATGAGGTAGAATGTAAAGAAATAAGAAGCGATGCAATGGATAAGACAGAGTCCGTCTGGGCAAAAATTACACTGGGGAAGAAAACTAGTAAAGCCTCTCCTACGACAGTGCTTGGGGTATGCTATAGACCACGGGGATCTAATTTGGATATGGATAGAGCCCTTTTTAATGTTTTTAGTAAAGTAAATACTAATGGAAACTGCGTGATCATGGGAGACTTTAACTTCCCAGATATAGACTGGAGGACCAGTGCTAGTAATAATAATAGGGCTCAGATTTTTCTAGATGCGATAGCTGATGGATTCCTTCATCAAGTAGTTGCTGAACCGACCAGAGGGGATGCCATTTTAGATTTAATTTTGGTGAGTAGCGAGGACCTCATAGAAGAAATGGTTGTAGGGGACAATCTTGGCTCAAGCGATCATGAGCTAATTCAGTTCAAACTAAATGGAAGGATTAACAAAAATAAATCTGCAACTAGAGTTTTTGATTTCAAAAGGGCTGACTTTCAAAAATTAAGGAAATTAGTTAGGGAAGTGGATTGGACTCAAGAACTTATGGATCTAAAGGTAGAGGAGGCCTGGGATTACTTTAAATCAAAGCTGCACAAGCTATCGGAAGCCTGTATCCCAAGAAAGGGGAAAAAATTCATAGGAAGGAGTTGTAGACCAAGCTGGATGAGCAAGCATCTTAGAGAGGTGATTAAGAAGAAGCAGAAAGCATACAGGGAGTGGAAGATGGGAGGGATCAGCAAGTAAAGCTACCTAATTGAGGTCAGAACATGTAGGGATAAAGTGAGACAGGCTAAAAGTCAAGTAGAGTTGGACCTTGCAAAGAGAATTAAAACCAATAGTAAAAGGTTCTATAGCCATATAAATAAGAAGAAAACTAAGAAAGAAGAAGTGGGGCCGCTAAACACTGAGGATGGAGTGGAGGTTAAAGATAATCTAGGCATGGCCCAATATCTAAACAAATACTTTGCCTCAGTCTTAAATAAGGCTAAAGAGGATCTTAGGGATAATGGTAGCATGACAAATGGGAATGAGGATATGGAGGCAGATATTACCAGATCTGAGGTAGAAGTGAAAATCAAACTGCTTAATGGGACTAAATCGGGGGGCCCAGATAATCTTCATCCAAGAATATTAAAGGAATTGGCACCTGAAATTGCAAGCCCATTAGCAAGAATTTTTAATGAATCTGTAAACTCAGGAGTAGTACCGAATGATTGGAGAATTGCTAATATAGTTCCTATTTTTAAGAAAGGGAAAAAAAAAGTGATCCGGGTAACTAAAGGCCATTTACTTTGACATCTGTAGTATGCAAGGTCCTGGAAAAAATTTTGAAGGAGAAATTAGTTAAGGACATTGAAGTCAATGGTAAATGGGACAAAATACAACATGGTTTTACAAAAGGTAGATCGTGCCAAACCAACCTAATCTCCTTTTTTGAAAAAGTAACAGATTTTTTAGATAAAGGAAATGCAGTGGATCTGATTTCCTAGATTTCAGTAAAGGCATTTGATACCGTGCCACATGGGAAATTATTAGTTAAATTGGAGAAGATGGGGATCAATATGAACATCAAAAGGTGGATAAGGAATTGGTTAAAGGGGAGACTGCAACGGGTCCTACTGAAAGGAGAACTGTCAGGTTGAAGGGAGGTTACCAGTGGAGTTCCTCAGGGACCGGTTTTGGGACCAATCTTATTTAATCTTTTTATTACTGACCTTGGCACAAAAAGTGGGAGTGTGCTAATAAAGTTTGCAGATGATACAAAGCTGGGAGGTATTGCCAATTCAGAGAAGGATCGGGATATTATACAGGAGGATCTGGATGACCTTGTAAACTGGAGTAATAGTAATAGGATGAAATTTAATAGTGAGAAGTGTAAGGTTATGCATTTAGGGATTAATAACAAGAATTTTAGTTATAAGTTGGGGACGCATCAATTAGAAGTTACGGAAGAGGAGAAGGACCTTGGAGTATTGGTTGATCATAGGATGACTATGAGCTGCCAATGTGATATGGCTGTGAAAAAAGCCAATGCGGTTTTGGGATGCATCAGGAGAGGCATTTCCAGTAGGGATAAGGAGGTTTTAGTACCATTATACAAGGCACTGGTGAGACCTCTGGTCTCTGGTCTCACCACTGGTGAGAATACTGTGTGCAGTTCTGGTCTCCCATGTTTTAAAAGGATGAATTCAAACTGGAGCAGGTACAGAGAAGGGCTACTAGGATGATCCGAGGAATGGAAAACTTGTCTTATGAAAGGAGACTTAAGGAGCTTGGCTTGTTTAGCCTAACTAAAAGAAGGTTGAGGGGAGATATGATTGCTCTCTATAAATATATCAGAGGGATAATTACAGGAGCGGGAGAGGAATTATTTAAGCTCAGCACCAATGTGGACTCAAGAACAAATGGGTATAAACTGGCCACCAGGAAGTTTAGACTTGAAATCAGACGAAGGTTTCTAACCATCAGAGGAGTGAAGTTTTGGAATAGCCTTCCAAGGGAAGCAGTGAGGGCAAAAGATCTATATGGTTTTAAGATTCTACTCGATAAGTTTATGGAGGAGATGGTATAATGGGATTTTGGTAAGTAATTGATCTTTAAATATTCAGGGTAAATAGGACTAATCCCCTGAGATGGGATATTAGATGGATGGGATCTGAGTTACCAAGGAAAGAATTTTCTGTAGTATGTGGCTGGTAAATCTTGCCCATATGCTCCGGGTTTAGCTGATTGCCATATTTGGGATCAGAAAGGAATTTTCCTCCAGGGCAGATTGGAGAGGCCCTGGAGTTTTTTTGCCTTCCTGTGTAGCATGGGGCATGGGTGACTTGAGGGAGGCTTCTCTGCTCCCTGAAGTCTTTAAACCATGATTTAAGGACTTCAATAGGTCAGACATAGGTGAGGTTTTTTGTAGGAGTGGGTGGGTGATATTCTGTGGCCTGCGCTGTGCAGAAGGTCGGACTAGATGATCAGAATGGTCCCTTCTGACCTTAGCATCTATGAATCTATGAATCTAAAAGGCTTGGCCAAACAGCAGAAAAAAATCCACAAAAACTAGGCCCTATTTCCTAAGGGATACTTGTTATCATTATTGACCTATTCATGGAGAAGCAGCAGCCAGAGGTGGAGATACACAAGGTGTTCCCTAGCATGCTTTTACTTTGACCACAAAGACTTCTTTCCAGTTATTAAAGTTTGTACTATTAGAACTCTGACTTTCAAGTTTTCTTTTCTATATGGGTCAGACAACCAATGTAGCAATACCATTCTTCCTCCAACACTTTAGTTTTGTAGGCTACCACTGTAACCACCATCATGTCCTCTTTCATTTTGAAATTGGGTTTGGATATATTCAGGAGTCTCCATTAGTAAACTGATTTCTAGCTTACAATATACTCATTTCTTCAGAAACTGATTTGCTATGGCAACCTCAAAAAGTTAAAGAGGAGAAAAAAATAAACTTGCTCTGATACTTAGAAAGTGGAAATAGAACAACATCTAACTTTCATTATTGTGGGTGGTTTTAAATCTCTCTAGCTGTCATTTATATTTGATTTTATTTTACACCTTTTTCCAATTAGCTGTACAGTACAACTTCCATCTGAACTGCATTTTGCTATCAACTACTGAAATTGTCTTAATACTCATACTTATTTTTCTAGCTGCCTATATTATAGTTAACTTCACTTGCATTATCATCACCCTTTCATTTCTGCTCTTGGCTACTTACACTTTGATCCATTAATTGGCTTTATGGGATTTCATCTTCTGATATTTTTCTCTCTGTTCTGTCTGAAACATGACCCTTTATGAGCTTCCTTGCTCCTGTACTCATTACTCCATCATCTACCTCCAAATCTTTATTCATCGTTGTCTTCTTTACTTTGTAGATATCATCCTCCTAAATCAAATTACAAAAGATGAATATAAACAAAAAACACAAGTATGTAGGGACAAAATTAGAAAGGCCAAGGCACAAAATGAGATTAAACAAGCTAAAGAGATAAAGGGTAACAAGAAAATATTCTACAAATACATTAGAAGCAAGAAGAAGACCAAGGAGAGGGTAGGCCCGTTACTCAATGAGGAAGGAAAAATAATAACAGAAAATGTGGAAATGGCAGAAGTGCTAAATGACTTTTTTGTTTCAGTTTTCATCAAAAAGTTTAGTAGCAATTGGACATCTAACATAGTGAATGCCAGTGAAAATGAGGTAGGATCAGAGGCTAAAATAGAGAAAGAACAAGTTAAAAATTGCTTAGGCAAGTTAGATATCTTCAAGTTACCGGGGCCTGATTAAATAGATCCTACAATACTCAAGGAGCTGACTGAAGAGATATCTGAGCTATTAGCGATTATCTTTTGAAAAGTCATGAAAGATGGGAGAGATTCCAGAGGACTGGAAAAAGGCAAATATAGTGCCAATCTATAAAAAGGGAAATAAGGACAACTCGGAGAATTACAGACCAGTTAGCTTAACTTCAATACTCGAAAAGGAGCAAACAATTTACCAATCAATTTGCAAACACCTAGAAGATATTAAGGTGATAAGTAACAGTCAGCATGGATTTGTCAAGAAAAAATCATGTCAAATTAACTTTACAGCTTTCTTTGACAGGGTAACCAGCCTTGAGGATAGGGGGTAAGCAGCAGATGTGGTATATCTTGACTTTAGTAAGGCTTTTCATACTGTCTTGCATGACCTTCTCATAAACAAAGTAAGGAAATACAACCTAGATGGACCTACTACTAGGTGGGTTCATAACTGCTTGGAAAACCATTCCCAGAGAGTAGTTATCAGTAGTTCACAGTCCAGCTCAGAGGGCATATAGAGTGGGGTCCTGCAGGGATCAGTTCTGGTCCATTTCTGTTCAATATCTTCATCAATGATTTAGATAATTGCATACAGAGTACCATTACAAAGTTTGTGGATGATACCATGCTGGCGAGGGTTGCAAGTGCTTTGGAGGATAGGATTAAAATTCAAAATGATCTGGATAAACTGGAGAAATGGTCCGAAATAAATAGGATGAAACTGAATATAGACAAATGCAAAGTACTCCACTTAGGAAGGAACAATCAGTTGCACACATACAAAATGGGAAATGACTGCCTAGGAAGGAGTACTGCGGAAAGAGATCTGGGTGTCATAGTGGATCACAACTTAATATGAGTCAACAGTGTAACACTGTTGCAAAAAAAGCAAACATCATTCTGGGATGTATTAGCAGGAGTGTTGTAAGCAAGATATGAGAAGTAATTCTTCTGCTCTACTCCGCACTGATTAGGCCTCAACTGGAGTATTGTGTGCTGTTCTGGGTGCCACATTTCAGGAAGGATGTGAACAAATTGAAGTGAATCCAGAGAAGAGCGACGAACATGATTAAAGGTCTAGAAAACATGACCTATGAGGAACAATTGAAAAACTGGATTTGTTTAGTCTAGGGAAGAGAAGACTGGGGCGGGGGTGCAAAAAACAGTTTTCATGTACATAAAAGTTCAGACAAGGAAGAGGGAGAAAATTTGTTTTCCTTAACATCTGAGGACAGGACAAGAAGCAATGGGTTTAAATTGCAGCAAGGGAGGTTTAAGTTGGACATTAGGAAAAACTTCTTATCTGTCAGGGTGGTTAAGCACTGGAATAAATTGCTTAGGGAGGTTGTGCAATCTCCATCATTGGAGATTTTTAAGAGTAGGTTGGACAAAGGCCTGTCAGGGATGGTCTAGATAATACTTAGCCCAACTATGAGTGCAGGGGACTGGACTAGATGACCTCTCAGTGTTCCTTACAGTCCTACAATTCTACAATTTTCATCTCTCTTCTTGATCTTAATTGTGTTTTTGACAGCAAAATTTAAATATTTACAATTGAAACTATATGGAGAATGACTGATTTTATTATTTGCCTGAATATCAAATCATATATACAAGTATTCACTGAAAACTTAGGACTTATGTAATCTTATATTTTCAAAGTACTTTTGACACATTAAAGTAAATGGAATTTCAATATCAGTGAAAGTGGTCATTTAACTAATTAATCCTCCACAAACCACCACATATTAAAAGTTGAAGTAACTTTTCCAAAGCAACACACACTGATTCACTACCAGAACTAAAACTAGAAATTGCAGTTTCTGGATTCTGGCCCAAAACTAAATCCAAGGGGCCATGCTGCCTTTATTACTGCGTGCTGATTATGAATGAATAAGAATCTGAGTAGTGAATGTTCGATGGCTATCATGAGTTCACACTTTGTCAGCAAGATCTGAAGTCATAAGTTTACATCAGCCAATCAACAGGGTTCCTAATTTGTGGAATCCATCATTCATCAGGAAATGTGCAGGAAAGCCAGCAATTAATGCTAAGTGGTTAATGTAAGCACAAGATCTTGATGATATACAAAAGCAAGACTAGCAGGAGAAGACAGGATTCTTCACCTAGTAGATGGGGCAGGGGAGCAGTAGATATGATATATCTTGATTTTAGTAAGGCTTTTGCACAGTTCCACATTACATCCTCATAAGCAAAATAGGGAAATGTGGACTAAATTAAAACTGCATGGTGAGTGCACAACTGGTTGAAAGATCATATGCAAAGAGTAGTTATCAGTGGTTTGCTGTCAAACTGGGAGGGCTAATCTAGTTCTACTAGTCAATATTTTCATTAATGACTTGGATAAGAGAGTGGAAAGTGCTTATAAATTTGCAGATGACTCGATTCAGGGAGAGGTTGGAAGCACTTTGGGAGACAGAATTAGAATTCAAACATCCTTGACAAATTCGAGAATGGGTCTGAGTTCAACAAGATGAAATTAAAGATGAGTGCAAAGTATTTCACTTAGGAAGGAAAAATCAAATGCACAAAATAAAAATGAAGAATAACTGGCTAGGTGGTAGTACTGCTGATGATGATAGAGGGTGATAGTGGATCACAAATTAACAAGAGTCAACAATGTGATGCAGCGGCAAAAAGGCTAATATTCTTTTGGTGTCTGGGACAAGAGCTCCAGAACAAACAGTCAACAGCCTCTCCTCTCAGACATGCACACCTATTGGAAAATTGTTTTACGTAGCATCATTAGTTTGCTTCCACCTTTCTACAGGGTCATGTGGATGCTGGAACTCTTTTTAGAAACGTAAGTCTTCCTCCTCAATAAAGTATATGTGAGGAGACAAGTGAAGTTGGCCACATTGGTCCTCCTAAAACTGATTTTTTTACAGCGATTGGCTGTGTGAAGAACTCACCTGGCTCCAATCCTTCAAAATACTTTCTACTAAAATATTTAATGATGTGTGGTGGCAATAAGGGGGTGCAGAAGGAAGCACACACAACTCCCTGTATATATATACACACACACACTTATAACAGATCACTTGCTGAATAACCTA